>NC_086445.1:831591309-833068809 GCF_028390025.1 Pseudophryne corroboree | reverse complement strand
TCATGCACAGACACTCACTGCACCAACAGCCCCAGATTTGAAACAGGAAAAGACTGAGTCCATCAGAACTTACTATGATAAAGTCACTATACGACACACAAGATGATAGAATATGAGGGTATGCAACTCCCGTGTCGGCAACAGTGTACTCAGTCACCACTGGCAGTTCGATAAAAGTGACTTTACCCACAGGAGACACAAGGGTTTCAAGAGCTGTTTTTATGCACAACCAGATTCCTCTACATTTACTTACAGATCAGGCCATTGCAACGACTGGATTGGGAGGTTAAGCCCTACCCCTGCAAGAAAGCAAAGATGTAACCTGAAATACAAGCTTGCTATACAAGTCTATCTCTCACAGGAAAAGTAAGACAAAGAGGAACAACAACTCCCAGCATGAACATCATTATGTTGAACACCAGCCTGGGTGGACTTGGACTAAGAAGATGACATGCCAGCAGCAGTGAGAAAGAATATGCAAGTGAAGAAAGGACAAAGTATGAAGAATAATGAATGAATCATAAAGAGAGGTGATTGGAAAAAGAAAAGTTGAGAAACAATATGAAGGTCGCATGAAAGTTTGGAGGCTAAAGGAAGTCTGCTTTAAAAAGGACAAAGAAAGACATCTGACAAGTGGTCAGTACTACATGGCAAGATTACAGAGATAATGCCATGATTTAAAGCAACAGAAGCTCCGGGGTTTAAAGCAAATAATAAGGAACAAGACAGAAAAAGTTCCAAAAGACAAATAAATGATGCTTCTTCTGCCAATATGAAGTACAAGCTTCTTCAGGTACTCCCCAGTGAACATAATGTCTCCAGAGGAAACAGCAGAAGGTCTAATTACAGTCACCTTGCCCACTGGAGAAATACGTTTGTGCCTAATGAATACTGGAGCCTGCACACGCAGAAGACAGCAGAGGGAGATACCACAAGAACTGATGAATTCAGAAATTCTTAAAAGGACAGAAGATGCAAGAACTACAGTCACCAATACCAGCCCAGTTCTTGACCTCGGAGTACATGTCCAGTGACTTTGCTGAAGCACAATGTACTAAAGCTTATCCAAGGAGAATACAGTACACACCAGTAGAAGTTTAACTTTCCAGCAACTTATCAAAGGAAAGAACAAAAAGCCATTTAGCAGCAAGTTAGAACAGAAGTTCAGTATTGGCTCATTCCCGCAGTACCAGTTGTAGAAGAAAGTAAGCAATACTACTGGACCAGGATAGCCCTGTGGAGGGGCTATATCACCAAGTGATTTATCCACAAAACACACAGCTAAATACAGGATGTGAATGAACTGTTGATTGCCACCACTACTAAAAGAAGCACCAAGAAGGGGCAGTGTCCTTAGTGAAGTTTCTGGAAGAACAAGACTGCAGAGCCTCAAAAGGAGAAATTGCAGCTAGTCAAGCAAGAGTTAATCTTCCTAGGACACTCAAGGTACCCGACATCTAACAAAAGTGAGAAGAAAAAGATTTATACTGCAAGCTAAGATGCCAACTAGTGTCAAGTAAGTCAGATGATCATTCCTGGGCCTAGTAGGACACTACAGAACATGGATACCTCTAGCACCAGTCTACATGCAAGCATTGTATGACAACACTGAAAGGAAGGAGGGTCCGCATCCTACATACAGCAACAGATGAATTAAGCTATTGAACAATTGGAAACAGCAGTTGCCTCATCTCAAGCCCTAGAACTACCTGACTATTAAAGAAGGAGGCCATACATAGAAGTCCTTACGCAAAATCATGGACTGAGGTGAAGACCAGTGGCCTACAACTCAAGCAAGCTTGACAGCAGTAATCAAAGAGCACAGACACAGTGCTGAATCAGTAGTCCTAGAAGAGGACAAGAGCACAGACACAGTGCTGAATCAGTAGTCCTAGAAGAGGACAAGAGCACAGGCATAGTGCTGAATCATGAACTTATCATCCAGGGTCCACATGCAGGTACAGAGAAGCTTCAACAAGCAAGAACCAGACACCTGTCAGTGGCAAGGCTGACCATGTATGAAGTAGCACTGCCAAAGTGCGACAAGTAACCATCAGAAGATGTATTACCCTCAACTCAGCAACCCTTTTCCAACATTAATCAATAAAGGTGTTGAATCTCAAGATTCAAAAGGAGGGAAAACCAGATTATCTACTGATGAATGGGAAAGCCAGAAGTTTCTAACATTCACTCATGAAGGTAAACAATATTGTTGGACACGATTACCCCAAGGGGGAGCAACCAGTCCATCAGATTTCTCAGAGGCAATGGCATTAATCCTACAAAAAGGAAACAGCATCACTACTCATTTTTTTGGCAGAAGAAGATTGCAGAGTGTCAAATGCCAAACTACAGCTAGTACAGAAAAGAGTTATCTTTTTAGGACACTGCATATCCCAAGGAACAAGGCATCTTACTGATGAAAGAACAAAAGCAATAACTCAAGCAAAAACCCCAAGAACATTAAAAGAAATCAGAGCTTTCCTGGGCCTTATTGGTTATTGCAGAGAATGGATACCCTCAGCCTCATTACTAATGCATCCCCTATATGAATTAACAAAAAAGGAGGCATCAGCAGAAAACAGGGACACCATTGAAGAAGCAGTAAGAAAACTAAAGCAAGCCATAATAACAGCCCCAGCATTAGGATTACCTGATTACAACGAGCCTTTTAACCTATTCTGCCATGAAAATAGAGGGCATTCTTTAGGTGTGCTCACCCATAAATACGGACCAAAACAAAGACCAGTGGCATACTGTTCAGCCCAGCTGGATCTGATTATCAGAGGAGCACCATCCTGTGTCCGAGCAGTGGCAGCAGCAGCAATACTGAGGGAAAAGGTGACAGACCTTGTGCTTGATCATCCACTGTGTATACAAGTACCGCACGCTGTAACAGAAATACTAAGTCAAGAAAAAAGCAAGCATCTTTCTGCAGCCAGACTTACCAAATATGAAGTAGCGCTATTAAGCGCCTCCCATGTCACCATCACAAGATGCACTGTACTAAACCCAGCTACACTCCTTCCCATCAACGATTCAAAAGAGGGGAGGAGAGGGGGAAATGGTAATGATGGTAAATCGTTAGATGAGGAGGAAAATGCTGCTACAGACGCAGAAAATACAACACAAACATTTCCACATGATTGCCTAGCCCTCATGGAATTAGAGACTTTACCTCTTCCTAATGTCCAAGATACACCACTGGACAATCTAGACATGAACCTGTTCGTCGATGGATCAAGATATTATGATAATGGATCCCCAAGGACAGGATATGCAGTAACAACTGAAACTGAAGTCATAGATTCTGGACCAAGAATGTCAGCACAAGAAGCAGAACTCATAGCAATGACCAAAGCCTGCATACATGCTGAAAACATGACAGCTAACATCTACACGGATTCACGCTATGCTTGGGGGGGTGTCCCAGGTTTACGCTGTTATTTGGAAAAGTAGGGACTTCAAAGGTGCAAACGGAAAACCCATCAAACATGCCAGTTTGATTATGGAACTCTTCAGAGCATTGGAACTACCTAAAAGGATTGTCATAATCAAGGTACAAGCACATACTAAGAGCCAAACCATGGAAGCTAAAGGAAATGCATTTGCAGATGCAGAAGCCAAGAGAATTGCCTTACAATCAAAAGAACCTGAGCAAGTCTTAGTAGCTCAAGATGTGAAGCAAATGCCTAGTGAAGAGGAGCTGATCAAAATTCAACAACAAGCATCACAAGGAGAAAAGGAGAAATGGAGATGAGTGGGGGCAGAAGAAGATGAACATGGACTTTGGAAGTCAAGAGAATTAAAGTACTGTCTACCAGCAGCTCTATTTCCACCTATGTTACAAGTAGCTCATGGACAAGTACATCATTCAAAGGAAGCCATGGTAAATAGAGTACAAGAGCATTGGATAGCTCTAGGCTTCAATAAAGCTGCAACAAACTTTGTAGCAGGATGCTGGATCTGTGGAATCAGCAATCCAGGACAAAGAACCAAGACACCTCTAGGAACTATACCCAAAGCCTCTTACCCATTTCAAAGACTACAAATCAACTATATACAGTTGCCACGAAGCAGTCCATATGAATATGTACTAGTAGCAACGGACATGTTTAGTCACTGGGCCGAAGCCTGGCCAGTAGGCAAAGCCACAGAAAAAACCACTGCAAAGAAACTGATAGCAGAAGTAGTATGTAGATTTGGGATACCTGAGGTTATAGAATCAGATAGAGGTACACATTTCACAGGAGAAGTCATGCAGCATATAATGAAAGATTTGGGGGTACAGCAGGCCTTCCACGTGCCTTACCGTCCCCAGGCGAGTGGGGAGGGGGAACATCTGAACTTTGACCTTAAGCTAAAACTACAGAAAATAATGACAGAAACCAAAAGAACTTGGCCAGAATGCCTACCTATAGTCTTGTTCAATATTAGGACCACACCCATGAGACCTAGTAAACTGACTCCATATGAAATATTGTTTGGGTCAGCTCCAAGGACAGGTTGTTATTATCCACAACAATTACAACATAATCATGGTGATTTAACAGGTTATGTACAGGAGGTCTGTAAAACATTGACTAACCTCCATTGCCGAGTGTTTTCTTCCATTCCAGACCCAGAAGGATCAGCTACGCATAAGCTAAATCCAGGAGATTGGGTCTATTTAAAGAGACATGTGAGAAAGACCTTTGTACCAAGATATGATGGTCCATATCAAGTGCTGCTAACCATGCCTTCTCAAATTAAGGTGAAAAGTCGTGATACCTGATTACACGCCTCCCACTCGAAGAAGCTGACAGTGACTCTCCAGCCAGAAGAATGAAGTTGCTTATCCTTTGGTTGTTGTTAAGGGTAATCCCCAAGGTTTGGACTATAAGTCCAGGCAACTGGTTTACTGAAAGGGAACAGTTCAGGCCTAGTGTAGGTAGAATAGGGAGAAAAAGTGGAATCAAAAAGAGGGGAAATGATAGTGTAGGAGCTTCCGCAGTATAGCAAATATATATTGATTCACGCTTTTTCGCATTTATTAAGATATTTACTGTTAATCACAAAATGGGTTCATGTGTCCTTAAGAAAAATATTGCTGAGTTGGTCAGAATACTATATTTGCTGAATATCTTGTCCTAAAGCATGACTTGTACAAAGACAAATGCAACATTAAATGTATCCAAGGCGGACAAAGCAACACCAGATATATCCAAGGCTAATTGAGAAGAATGCTGAAAGAAATCTTCTGAGTTTATGTCCGAAAGACTGATAAACGAAACAATAACCATCTTTAAGGCTGTTCTAGTTGCCACTTGGAACATTGTATGACAATCGATGTATTTCAAGATATATATGGTGTATTCTGATTGGCTAAATGTACTGGCAAACATGAATCCTTTGTTTTTAAGCTATAAATAATAAAGCCATGACGGCCCCCTAGCAGGTCATTTATGATTTGCTTCGGTTACGCATGAACTTGTGTCATCTTATCATTCATTGACCTCCAACCGGTTGCTAAAGGAACAGAATTCTGACTGATGACTGCAGAGAGTTTATAGACCAGACCTGAAGAGGTTAACATTACCCTAACACCTATATATTTATTTTGAACATGGAACATGGTATGATATATTTATTTTAATAATGAGAAATAAAAGTTGTCTTTTGTCTAACAGCCTTCAATAACACAGACTATAATTGTACTCTGAGCTTTATAAATGTTTATTACAATCATTTGCATTATAGATTGCAATTGTACTTCTCTCTAGTTAGAACCATTTGCATAATGTTTGTTTGCATCTGAGCGCCCTATATATGAGAGTTTCTCTACAGCATCTGCTGTCTTGTTGTTTATATTGTTAATTTGACTTCTACTGTAGGTTGCACCGTCCCTTTATACAGTATGTGAAGAAATATTGTTGAAAAATATAATCGTTTTTGATAACTTTCACATTACAATGATGGGTAACATTCACTGCAAACGTAAATTCTGATTTATCCTGTGCCAAAAAATTGTTTGTTTCTGAAGGTCATTATGTTCCTGCCTAAGTGGGTACACAACTATACATGATTGTATAGGTATGTACACTGTGCTGATGCTGGAGCGTTAGGCGGTAAACAGCTTGTAATGCTCCTGAAATGGTTGGGATCGGGAGGTTGCATCTTATGTGCTGCATAGTTGACTTCCCGATCCTCATAGAGGGGCCGCTACACCCCCCGCCCCCTTTTCCGCTGCTGCACACACAGCCCAACTGGTCGGGATCGTTTGCCCGATCAGCCGGCAATCGAACATGTGTGTACCCAGTTTAAGAGGTGTGAAAGAGACAGAAGATAGGGAAATAACACCATCGTAGTTACTGGTGTGGAGAGTGAGTGTGTCTATTGTCAACAGCAATATTAACCACAAAAAATCAAGCAGCTACTGTATTAAAAACAAGCATTTCTCTGCAGCTTCCAATGGTGGTGTAGATTGGGAATGAGGGGTTTAGATTTGGAATGAGGGGAGACATGAAACATAAATTAGGGTCTGAATTATCAACGAGTTTTATCATATGCAATGAGTATAACACTCATTGCGTACAGTATGATCAAACTTGTTGATAAATCAGACCCTTAATCATTGCAGAAATTATAACAGTCCCCTGCTGGCAACTGTGACGTCACCATTTATCTTATCCGATTGCTATCTGATTAAATCATACTTATTTTATCCTTCCAGAGTCCGCCAGTGGCTGCCTACTTTCCCATGACCCGCCCTCCGCTTCACAATGCTGGTAATTGCTGCGTAGTACAGATGGGCAGGGCTCTGTGGTCGGCACCGACGGTGCCTCATGCCCGTTGCTTCTGGTTGGAAGGGCGCCTGCAGTTTGGATCCCTGCTGCATCGCCACAGAACGTTCTTTGGATGTTTCAGACAGGAACCCTGCAGCCTGTGCATTTACCAGTGCACTTGAGCCCTGTTAAAGCACTGGTCCATGATGATGCAAACTGTCATGTGGTGGAGTAGCTGTGTGGGGATGTAGTCAGGTGACCAGCGGTCAGGATCCCGGCGGTCAGCAAAAAGATAACGGAATCCTGGCCACGAGGATGCCGACAGTAGGGTCAGGGCTATTCCCATTCGTGGATGTCCACGACACCCATAGAGTGGGAAAGTTTCATTTACAGGTACTTCCAAATCTGCATAGTCTACATTTCCATGAACATGCCCTTTCTGGCATTGCCTAAGGTTGAACACCCCATTACACCAGTGTAGATGCGAGTAGAAAACTTGCATGCGCTTATTTATGGAACATGTGCATGTGCAAATTCACACACGTTGTACTCCACAAATCGGTGTACGTTGTGTTCTGCACCAGACCCTAAATAGCTACTTAATTCTGAACTACAGAAACTTGGGGTTTTGATTGATTTTGAGCTTTTAAACTGTCGACCTTTTTCCATGTTGACCTTGTTCATGTCAACCTATTTCAGGTGTTGACCAATTGGTGTCGACCTAAGGTGTGTCAACCTTTTTGGTGTCGACCTGGAGTCCCATACCCGTCTCAAAGGTTAGGAATCTGAGCATAGCTTTATCTTAAATAGAGAAGGGAGCTGCAAGTCCTAAGAGATTATATAAACTGTTTATAGCAGACTAGAAAGTGAAGGGTCTTTTGTCACTGTTTACCTGAAAGATAAAGTATCCATATTTTAAATCCCCTAAAAGCCCAAGGCTTCATTGCGCATAAGTCATGCTCGAAAACAAGTATTTTTCTTTGTGTTGTCTAATACCTGCTTCACCCTCCTGAGCCAAATGTCTGAGTCCATAGATGGCAAATGCAGGAGAAAGGCTGTTACCAAAGATGTATTGTATACCCTTATGCAGCACTTTGCAATGTCTTTAGAAAAAACATTGCCTCTGAGACAAAGGTAGCCTAAGAAATTCCTGCATCTTTACCTAACAAGGAAGCAAAGGAACATTTGTTGAAAGTCAGCAGTGATCGAATCTAGCATGGTTTCTTTGTGTGGTGGTGGTGGTGGTGGTGGTACACTCTGAACATTGGTGGATACCAGTATTCTTCAGTGTCTTGAGGACTAGTACAATCTTGGTTTGACCATTTTCAAACATTTTCTTCGTGAAAAAGTGATGCTTTATCCCTGGTCTTCTATAAAGGTTGCATCTAAGAAAGAGAAGTGTTTAAGTACTGGGAGGAGGGTAGATGGGCACCTCCAAACACATAGCACACCAGTCCAGGGTTATCATGCAATCTTGTCATGGCTAGTTTTATTGTGTAGTATAAGAAAAAAAAAAACTAAAAAAAACCTAGCCCATCTGGGCACTAACTAAACATGGATGTAGTATGAGTGGCCGGCGGGCGGGATCCTGGGGGCCAGCATACCGGCGCCAGGATCCCGAACGCCTGCATACCGACAGCTGGGCGAGCACTAATGAGCCCCTTGTGGGCACGGTGGCATGCTACGCGTGCCATGCTATTTATTCTCCCTCCAGGTGGGTCATGGACCCCCAAGAGGGAGTATATGTGTCGGCATGCCAGCAGTCGGGATCCCGGCGCTGGTATGCTGGTCGCCGGGATCCTGGCTGGTGGTATACTGAAGACCACCCAGTAAACATAACAGATTCCCTCTCTGCGAGTGGTAGGACCTAATGCCACTACTACAAACACAGGCATATGCACAGTATTTACAGTCAGTGAATCACAGGTTCTCATAACTGGCCTGCCGCCTGTTTCCCCAGGTACTGAGAACTTGAGCCAAGCCCTGGCACAGCTTTTTTCTGCCTCTTACAGGTGCAGGCACTAATTAGTCTGCTCTTATCCTGAAGGTCTAAAAACTCGAAATGGGCTTTATGGGTGTAGCCCCTCTTCTCTCTCAGACCCATACCTCCAGGACCCATTATCCAGCTTTTACTAACAGCCCAAACTCTTCTCAAGTCTGTTTAACAGAAACAGACATTTTCTGGGGAAAACAAAGAAGAAATCGACCAAGCGCCTCTGATTACTGGCTGCAGCTGGTAGACCTTAAAATTAGTGATGAGCGGGTTCGGATCCTCTGAATCCGAACCCCCCCGAACTTCACCCATTTTACACGGGTCCGAGACATACTCGGATACTCCAGTATTGCTCGGTTAACCCGAGCGCGCCCGAACGTCATCATCCCGCTGTCGGATTCTCGCGAGATTCGGATTCTATATAAGGAGCCGCGCGTCGCCGCCATTTTTCACCCGTGCATTGGAAATGATAGTGAGAGGACGTGGCTGGCATCCTCTCACTTTGTTTCAGAACTTTCAGGGGGCTGCAAATATCTTTATTCTGGGGACCAGCAGTATTATAGGAAAAGTACAGTGCAGAGTTTTGCTGACCAGTGACCACCAGTATTATACGTTCTCTGCCTGAAAAACGCTCCATATCTGTGCTCAGTGTGCTGCATATATCTGTGCTCACACTGCTTTATTGTGGGGACTGGGGACCAGCAGTATTATATAGGAGGAGTACAGTGCAGAGTTTTGCTGACCAGTGACCACCAGTATTATACGTTCTCTGCCTGAAAAACGCTCCATATCTGTCATAGGTGTGCGCAGGGGGGGTGCCTGGTGCGCACAGGCACCCCCTAATGTCTGGCACCCGATCTCACATGCCTGAGGCAGCGATCGCTGAGCAGGCTGATTACTGTCCCCTCTGCGCTGCACCCTGTAAGGACTGCATTACTGACCGGATGCCTGGGTTAATCAAGGGTGCTACTGCCAACGGCTTTCAAACTCCGGGCTCCACCTCCATGTACAATAACAGCATGATGTGACGTGATTACGTCATGCTGCTCGCACGCCCACCCGCCACACGCCCACCTCTTTCCTTCTATGATATGTCAACGCCAGCCACTGATGAGGATCAGCATGCAGCCAGCGTTCCTCTTAGGAAGACAAATTCAATACTGGCAGGCGGTCGGCAGCAACATTGAAATGTCATTCGTTTTTCCAGCAGCAGCAGTACTATGCTGTGACTGTCAGTGTCAGTTTAGTTACAGACTTGTAAGTAAGCTGCTGCAGCTTGCAGGGGAAAGAGAGGGGGAGCCAGACCTGGCTGAGGAGGAGCAGTGTAACTGCAGTGAGTGCCATCAGGGGTGTTTGTTTGGTCCACACCACAACATCTGACAATGTATCTGGTTTATTAGGATTGGTACAATGGTGGATATTTTATATTGCGTTGACCATCAATAGATGGTGCTAGACACGCCCAAAAGGCAGTGCTAGACACACCCCTCCGACGGTGCACCCCCTAATAAAATGTGCTGCGAACGCCTATGATATCTGTGCTGCATTGTAGTATATAGTAGGAGTACAGTGCATAATTTTGCTGACCACCAGTATATAATATATAGGAGTACGGTACAGAAGGCCACTGCTCTACCTACCTCTGTGTCATCAAGTATACTATCCATCCATACCTGTGGTGCATTTCAGTTTTGCACAGTTTGCTGACCATCAGTATATAATATATAGCAGTACGGTACAGTAGGCCACTGCTCTACCTACCTCTGTGTCGTCAAGTATACTATCCATCCATACCTGTGGTGCATTTCAGTTGTGCGCAGTATATATAGTAGTAGGGCATTGCTATTGATACTGGCATATAATTCCACACATTAAAAAATGGAGAACAAAAATGTGGAGGGTAAAATAGGGAAAGATCATGATCCACTTCCACCACGTGCTGAAGCTGCTGCCACTAGTCATGGCCGAGACGATGAAATGCCATCAACGTCGTCTGCCAAGGCCGATGCCCAATGTCATAGTAGAGAGCATGTAAGATCCAAAACACAAAAGTTCAGTAAAATGACCCAAAAATCTAAATTAAAAGCATCTGAGGAGAAGCGTAAACTTGCTAATATGCCATTTACGACACGGAGTGGCAAGGAACGGCTGAGGCCCTGGCCTATGTTCATGGCTAGTGGTTCAGATTCACATGAGGATGGAAGCACTCATCCTCTCGCTAGAAAAATGAAAAGAATTAAGCTGGCAAAAGCACAGCAAAGAACTGTGCGTTCTTCTAAATCACAAATCCCCAAGGAGAGTCCAATTGTGTCGGCTGCGATGCCTGACCTTCCCAACACTGGACGGGAAGAGGTGGCGCCTTCCACCATTTGCACGCTCCCTGGAAGTGCTGGAAGGAGCAACCGCAGTCCAGTTCCTGATAGTCAAATTGAATATGTCACTGTTGAAGTACACCAGGATGAGGATATGGGTGTTGCTGGCGCTGAGGAGGAAATTGACAAGGAGGATTCTGATGGTGAGGTGGTTGTTTAAGTCAGGCAGCCCGGGAGACACCTGTTGTCCGTGGGACGAATATGGCCATTGACATGCCTGGTCAAATTACAAAAAAAAAAATCACCTCTTCGGTGTGGAATTATTTTAACACAAATGCGGACAACAGGTGTCAAGCCGTGTGTTGCCTTTGTCAAGCTGTAATAAGTAGGGGTAAGGACGTTAACCACCTCGGAACATCCTCCCTTATACGTCACCTGCAGCGCATTCATCATAAGTCAGTGACAAGTTCAAAAACTTTGGATGACAGCGGAAGCAGTCCACTGACCACTAAATCCCTTCCTCTTGTAACCAAGCTCCTGCAAACCACACCACCAACTCCCTCAGTGTCAATTTCCTCCTTACCCAGGAAAGCCAATAGTCCTGCAGGCCATGTCACTGTCAAGTCTGACGAGTCCTCTCCTGCCTGGGATTCCTCTGATGCATCCTTGAGTGTAACGCCTACTGCATCTGGCGCTGCTGCTGTTGTTGCTGCTGGGAGTCAATCGTCATCCCAGAGGGAAAGTCAGAAGACCACTTGTACTACTTCCAGTAAGCAACTGACTGTCCAACAGTCCTTTGCGAGGAAGATGAAATATCACAGCAGTCATCCTGCTGCAAAGCGGATAACTCAGGTCTTGGCAGCCTGGGCGGTGAGAAACGTGTTTCCGTTATCCACCGTTAATTCAGAGGCAACTACAGACTTGATTGAGGTACTGTGTCCCCGGTACCAAATGCCATCTAGGTTCCATTTCTCTAGGCAGGCGATACCGAAAATGTACACAGACCTCAGAAAAAGAGTCACCAGTGTCCTAAAAAATGCAGTTGTACCCAATGTCCACTTAACCACGGACATGTGGACAAGTGGAGCAGGGCAGACTCAGGACTATATGACTGTGACAGCCCACTGGGTAGATGTATGCCTCCCGCAGCAAGAACAGCAGTGGCGGCACCAGTAGCAGCATCTCGCAAACGCCAACTCGTTCCTAGGCAGGCTACGCTTTGTATCACCGCTTTCCAGAAGAGGCACACAGCTGACAACCTCTTACGGAAACTGAGGAACATCATCGCAGAATGGCTTACCCCAAATGGACTCTCCTGGGGATTTGTGACATCGGACAACGCCAGCAATATTGTGCGTGCATTAAATCTGGGCAAATTCCAGCACGTCCCATGTTTTGCACATACATTGAATTTGGTGGTGCAGAATTATTTAAAAAATGACAGGGGCGTGCAAGAGATGCTGTCGGTGGCCCGAAGAATTGCGGGCCACTTTCGGCATTCACCCACCGCGTGCCGAAGACTGGAGCACCAGCAAACACTCCTGAATCTGCCCTGCCATCATCTGAAGCAAGAGGTGGTAACGAGGTGGAATTCAACCCTATATGCTTCAGAGGATGGAGGAGCAGCAAAAGGCCATTCAAGCCTATACATCTGCCTACGATATAGGCAAAGGAGGGGGAATGCACCTGACTCAAGCACAGTGGAGAATGATTTCAACGTTGTGCAATGTTCTGCAACCCTTTGAACTTGCCACACGTGAAGTCAGTTCAGACACTGCCAGCCTGAGTCAGGTCATTCCCCTCATCAGGCTTTTGCAGAAGAAGCTGGAGACATTGAAGGAGGAGCTAAAACAGAGCGATTCCGCTAGGCATGTGGGACTTGTGGATGGAGCCCTTAATTCGCTTAACCAGGATTCACGGGTGGTCAATCTGTTGAAATCAGAGCACTACATTGTGGCCACCGTGCTCGATCCTAGATTTAAAACCTACGTTGGATCTCTCTTTCCGTCTGCAGAGGTTCAAAGACCTACTGGTGAGAAAATTGTCAAGTCAAGCGGAACGTGACCCGTCAACAGCTCCTCCTTCACATTCTCCCGCAACTGGGGGTGCGAGGAAAAGGCTAAAAATTCCGAGCCCACCCGCTGGCGGTGATGCAGGGCAGTCTGGAGCGAGTGCTGACAACTGGTCCGGACTGAAGGACCTGCCAACGATTACTGACATGTCGTCTACTGTCACTGCATATGATTCTCTCACCATTGAAAGAATGGTGAAGGATTATATGAGTGACCGCATCCAAGTAGGCACGTCAGACAGTCCGTACGTATACTGGCAGGAAAAAGAGGCAATTTGGAGGCCCTTGCAGAAACTGGCTTTATTTTACCTAAGTTGCCCACCCTCCAGTGTGTACTCCGAAAGAGTGTTTAGTGCAGCCGCTCACCTTGTCAGCAATCGGCGTACGAGGTTACTTCCAGAAAATGTGGAGAAGATGATGTTCATCAAAATGAATTATAATCAATTCCTCCGTGGAGACATTCACCAGCACTTGCCTCCAGAAAGTACACAGGGACCTGAGATGGTGGATTCCAGTTGGGACAAATTAATAATCTGTGAGGAGGGGGATGTACACAGTGAAAGGGGTGAGGAATCGGACGATGAGGAGGAGGTGGACATCTTGCCTCTGTAGAGCCAGTTTGTGCAAGGAGAGATTGATTGCTTCTTTTTTGGTGGAGGCCCAAACCAACCAGTCATTTCAGTCACAGTTGTGTGGCAGACCCTGTCGCTGAAATGATGGTTTTGTTAAAGTGTGCATGTCCTGTTTATACAACATAAGGGTGGGTGGGAGGGCCCAAGGACAATTCCATCTTGCACCTCTTTTTTCTTTCATTTTTCTTTGCATCATGTGCTGTTTGGGGACTATTTTTTTGAAGTGCCATCCTGCCTGACACTGCAACGCCACTCCTAGATGGGCCCGGTGTTTGTGTCGGCCACTTGTGTCGCTTAGCTTAGTCACACAGCGACCACAGTGCACCTCTTTTTTTCTTTGCATCATGTGCTGTTTGGGGACTATTTTTTTGAAGTGCCATCCTGTCTGACACTGCAGTGCCACTACTAGATGGGCCAGGTGTTTGTGTCGGCCACTTGGGTCGCTTAACTTAGTCATCCAGTGACCTCGGTGCAATATTATTAAATATAAATAATATTGTGAGGTGTTCAGAATAGACTGAAAATGAGTGGAAATTATGGTTATTGAGGTTAATAATACTATGGGATCAAAATGACCCCCAAATTCTATGATTTAAGCTGTTTTTGAGGGGTTTTGTAAAA
The DNA here is from genome assembly GCF_028390025.1 of Pseudophryne corroboree. NCBI lineage: Eukaryota > Metazoa > Chordata > Amphibia > Anura > Myobatrachidae > Pseudophryne > Pseudophryne corroboree. The sequence continues at coordinate 833,054,416 of NC_086445.1, read as the reverse complement.
AAACACCCGAATCCAAAACACACCCGAATCCGACAAAAAAAAATTTCAGGGAGGTTTTGCCAAAACGTGTCCGAATCCAAAACACGGCCGCGGAACCGAATCCAAAACCAAAACACAAAACCCGAAAAATGTCCGGCGCACATCACTACTTAAAATGAGCTCACACCTTAAACTCTATTTCAAACACAATGTACAAAAAAGAAAAAGGCAGCCAGTGCTGCTAGTATAGATATAATTATGTAAATAAACAATGAATAGTGTAACTATGAGTATGTTCTTGATAAAGATCGATGTGTCTGCAGTGCTTGATTATTTTCTTTAAAACTGGCACACTGACACTTACTTAAAAATTCAGACGCACATGCGTCAAAAGGTTCTCCAGTTTGACAAACATGGCAAGATCCCACATATTAGCCTTTCCCGCATATGGATGACACCAGTATCGGACTGGGGCATGAAGGGCCCACCGAAGGAATGCAGTGGAAGGGGCTCATATTTAGGGGTTTGTCCGGTCTCCACAGGGTCGGTGGCAAGCCTCCATAAAGGTTTGGCTAACCATTAAAGAGTGCAAGGCTGGAACCCTTGACAAATTTATATCGTAAATACCGCTTGTGCAAGCATGATAATGTACCAGATAAATAAGAGCAATGCACTATAGAAAATACACCATAGTCCTGTGCAGTATAATGTAACATATGTATAATGTATAATTGAAGTGCACATTCTGAAACCTGATACCTAGAGGAGGAGGTGAGCCCCCAGGCAGTGGGGCCCACCGGGGGTTTCCCCTCTGCCCCAGTGGGCCAGTCCGACCCTGGATGACACTTAAGGTGCCTAAGGGCCAATTTTTACTTTGCGATTTCCCTTGAAATCCCTGGAGCCCAGAACCACCAATATTGACTATACACACAGTGCAATTTTGACTATATACAATTTTGACTGTACTAGAAACTAGATTATACACTTTCTAGTCAAAACTGCCATGCCTGCACAGTCTATTTTGACTTGCGATACCGACCCCGTGGGGCGAGCATCGGTATCGTAAACTGTATACACATGGTGCGATATGTGTTAACTTTTCTTACGATGTTGACTATATACTGTAGTCAAATAGTAAGCGCACATCGCACCGCGAGCATGCCCCTTTCCGTTAACTTTTCGTCATGAGTTCCTTGAAAGGTTTCTTTTTGTCTCCTTCCCTTAATTCACTTGCATGGGCTGGTGTAATAATTCACTTCAATAAGTATGTGAAACCAGTATAAGAAAATGTAACATGTTTTAATACACATACATTAAGAAAGTAATAAAAAGTTTTTAATTAAAAAACGCAACCATAAACCTGAATGAACAGGTATTTGAGGTGAATACCAGAGTCCCGGCAAGATGGAATAGTGTGTACCAGTCCGTGCTGCAGCAAAACGGATGGTAGACGGTATGAACACAGCAAAGCCTCTGGATCACCCGGTCCTTTTATCCTCAAATTGGGGCAGCTATATGCTATATGTTTTTTCCAGAACAGGAGATAGGGGGAGCACCAGTGCTGAAATCTCTAGTGTGGACTCTGTGCTGAAGGCATAACAATCAACTACAATCAACTTTTTTGGTAATCTAGCTCCTATACCACTAGTTCCCAAACTCAATACTCTAGGCACCCTAACAGTCCAGGTTTTAAGGATACGCATGGCTAAGCACAGATGGCTCTAATCAAGTCACCTGTGCCCAAACTTAGTTATCCTTAACACCTGGATCGTTAGGATGCCTTGAAGACCGAGTTTAGTGACCTCTGTCCTATACGCATGTTCCCTTCTTCAGAGTACTCATTTCTAAAACTTGATTCTGGCGAAAAGAGAACTGGCACAGCCAACAATTTTATAGGCTTAAAATGCTAAACAGAGGGCTAATATCAACATTTCAGTTTGTCCGTAATTGCTTACAGCTTTTCCAATAAGGGACATTCACAAAGAAGGATGGGGGGAAGAAAACTATGGAGTACTTAAATATAGAAGATTCAAAAAGAGATTTATTTGGGTTAAAAAAAAAATGCTTATAGACTCCTCTAGAGATGGTACCAGGTTCCCACTCAGTTATACACAAACTTGTCACACACTTCTGAGGCTTGCTGGACAATTTATGGCAATATAGACACCTTTTTGTTAGAGATGGAAGGGTTTGATTTTACTCAGATTTACTCGGATTTACCCGAATCTCCTTATTGGCTCACGGACGTCACGTGTTTTGGTTAGCCAATAAGAAAAATCCAGAAAAAAATAGCTTGCAATAATTCATAGCGGTAGGAACAGATTAAATCCAAACCCGCTCATCTCTACTTTTTGTATGTTTGGTTTGACTGCCCCCAAATTAGAAGGTTTTAGCTTGATATTCACTCATGTATTTATTTAGGCACTAACAGGAATGGTACGCGCAATTGTCCATCTTACTCATTACTATGTCACAATCCCTTTGGACAAATATACACATATAGCTTCACTTATGAGACATTCTCAGTACAGTAAAATGTTCAATCACTGTCACTAATCTACAAACAATGAATATCAGCTAATAGTGTAATTACACCACACCCAATTGTGATTAAATAAATGTATCTCTCTGTACCAAAACATAAATATAAGACTCATTACTTGTCATCCTGGAATCCTTTATTTGGAAGAAAGAAGCTGAAATCTGACATGATTCAATATCTGTTTAATGATAGATTCTGTACTCCTAGTAATCCCTTCCTGGTTTCTTATTTGCAACTTAAAAAACAATTTTTGGATATGTGAGGAATGCTCTCACTGGGTGTATATATATATATATATATATATATATAAAAAGATTTTTTTTTACAAGAGCACCTATGATCCAGCACACACAGGCCAAGGTGCATAGTGAATGGGGTCTGACCTGGGTTGGAACCGTGCCTGGAAAGCCGTGGTTTTGGTGGAAAAAGGGTACTATAATGCTATCTGGGAAATCAAGAAAGAATGACAAACTAGGTTTTGCAGATGCGATCCTTATTCAGGGACAATTGTCCTAACGGTTCAATAAAGCAACCAATAAGGGTAGTCTGCAAATGAGCCTGCAATTAATCAGATCATTGATGAGTTGAATTATGTTAATCAGATTTCATGTTTTTTGGGAGAAAAATAAATTGAAGGATTCCAGGATATCAGATAAGCAAGTCTTATGTTTTGGTACAGCAGCACTTTATTTATTTAATCACCATTGGGTGTGATGCAATGCGGACCATACATCTACCATGAATTTCCAGATTCGCTGACACTGATATACTGCTTGGTGATCCAATCCACAGACTCTGATGATGGGCACGTTCTCGAGGGATCGGCAAAATCCTACATGTTTTATATTCTCATCAGTAAAATCTAACACATTGGAAATCCTCAATTCATTGATTCCGACCCAGAAATTATTGCAACCGGTGAATTGAGGATTTCCAATGTTACATTTTGCTGATGATCCGACCCGCTAATCTGCAAAATGGGGAATTGCCCCAATTAATTGCAGATGTATGGGCCCCATAAAATGTTATCATACTGTTAACTTTATACAGTATTCTGGTGTCAAATATTACTACTGAGTATGGTGTCAAATATTACTACTGTTGGCTATTTTCTTTATACAATACATGAGGTTATCCTTTGCTAAAGCAAGAAGCTTATGGAAATGTTTAGCTTCTTAAAATCATTATTTGGTACGGGTATATCATATTCACCTACTGTACTGTACTCTCCTGGAATGTCTGGAACACTACCTTATTTCTTGGAGTTCTTCCAAAATAGCTGGTGAGCCGAACACATACTGCCCATTTCCCTAGTGAAGAGGGCAGGGGAGGGGCTTGATTAGTGGCAGAACCACTGGTCACGCAGCAGGTGCACCACACTGGAACCCTGGTGTCTCCATGGCCCACCACTACCAGGGCCACCCCTAGTGGTATACAGGGAATACCGGCATCAATAATCCTGACCATGAACTGCTTCTGACTCACAGTAAATGATAGCAGCAGAGCCACATACCCCCTACTTTCAGCAGACCACCCTCTCTCAGGGCTCACTCCTACTATATGCTGCCATTTACTCTGCATCCCTCGTCCCTATATTTATCTCTTCTCTCGATTTGCCTTTTATCCTCCCCTCATGTCACTGAGCACAGTGCTCAAATAAATAGGTATTTAAATATGATTTCCCCCAAGAAAAACTGGAGAGGGGTAGGGAGGTCTGTGGCATTTGTGAGAAGAAAGAGAGGGGGACACTATGGAATGAGTAGGAGAGGACCTATGGACAGTGTGGGAAGAAAGGGTTGGTGTGGGAAAAGCATATTTTTGCACTTGGGCTAATTCTGCCCTGGGATTGAGAAAGCAATTTGCAATTTGAGTTATCATGGCCCTGCTTATCACAGTGAGGCCAGTATGATAAGAATTATGCCAGCCATATTACTATGCACTAGCCTACTGTATCTTGCCTCCAGGACCTATATACTGTATTTATTTATGGGGGGTTTTGGCATGTGTTGATAAACTTATAAAAAATCCTACAGTACTAGACAGTAGACACCCGTTCCTCTTTTTTTTTTGCATTTAGCATTTTTATTTTAGATTTAATAAACTGGTAAATAAGGGTTTGAGGGGTGCTTTATACAAATGCACTTTATTTGTGTTTGCACATTTAGGACCAAATGTGCCCAAGTTCAGCGGCCGTGCGTGAAGCCGGATGAACTCTGATATTTTATTTTTAAAGGGGCAATCACTTACAAGTAAAAAAAAAAGCCCTGTGAGTGATTGCTCCTTTAAAAGAAATGTCCGAGTTCGGCCGGCATCCTGCATGGCCATCAATACATCCGACCCTTAGGCAGGGGTGGATCTAGGCACATTATTGGCTGCCTTGAGATCACAAAAGCAGCCCCAGCCTCACTGTACTACCAACTCCTGGACCACAATTTGCTGCCCATTGTCCTACCCCCATCATTTGCTAAATAAATGATTTTAAAAAAAAGTTGCAAAGATGAAATAAAAGATTCACCTGGCCCTTAGCAGCCTGGTGTGCAGCCCCTCAGCAAGTGCCACCCCTAGGTACCTCACGTGCCTAGTGGGAAATCCGCCACTGCCTAGGGGTCACCATATTCCTCATAAAAGGGACGCTGGACGACTGTTTTTCTTTTCTTTATTGCAGCACACTTGCTCATAGAAGTACTAGTCCAGCAATGGCCACACCTCAAATGCCTCTTGCACACTTATGAAGAGGCACACCTTTTGCAGCTCCTAGAGACCAGGTTCAAGTACACACTGAAGGAAGGCGACTTTTCCTAAACCAGATGCAAAGAGGCCCATGTTGAGATGTGTATGGCTCTGCGTAAGTGCAAGACTATGCTATGTTTCTGCAAACACAAGCTGCTGTCTACACTGGTCAGCCTGAAGTGCGGGCAGGAGTTACCGCCACTAGGCTCTGATTATACAGATACTGATGTCTGCGCGAGCAATTTGTTCATGTTGTCTCAGTATGGAACATGGCATGGGCATATTCTAATAAAATTCTCGTATAGACAACTCTATAGGTGGAATATCCCTCGCTCAGTATATATATATATATATATATATATATATATATATAAAATTCTGTTGAATTGGTAGGACAGCATTATAAACCCAGTACATGCTGTAGTGACCTTTCACAGACCATCACCTGTTTCTGTTCCTAGCAGTCTGCAGTGGATTTTCCCTCATTAAACCCTCCTCAGCTATTAGCATGCAGAAGCAGCTTGTGGCACCTTAAAGTCCTTTCTATAGGATGGCAGCTTTTAAGACGTTTGTTATGGAGAGGGTGACCTAAAATGGATTTAATACTGCACACTTTAATGTAATTTGGTGCAGATAGCAATTAGGGGAGAGCAGAGCTGTAACTAGACATTTTGGAGCCCCGTGCCAGAAAGATAATTGGTGAAACCGCGCTCCCCCTCCTCCATACCTAAGATAGGGCCAGTGCCTATACACTGTGGGCTGTGCACACAGCTTCACAGCACAGAAGCAATTGACAGGAGCCTTCCAACTGCACCATATATACATAATGCACTGTAGTAGTGGCCCTTGTACATCTAATGCCACACAGTAGTGCCCTTTATATATAATGCTTTATACACACTGCCCATAGTAGTGCCCCTTATACATAATGTCCACAGTAGTGCCCCTTATACACATAATGCCCACAGTAGTAGTGTACCTTACAAATATTGCCCACAGTAGTAGTACCCATTATACACATAATGCCCACAGTAGTAGTGGCCCTTACACATATTGTGCACAGCAGTAGTGCCCCTATACACATAATGCCTACAGTAGTAGTGTCCCTTATACATGTCAATTAATTTGTAATGTAAAGGATAGTTACAGTAGCTCAATCATTATGACTGTAACCTGCACAATGTGGTATTGTATGATACTAGCATGGTCCTAACACTAGGAAAGATCAAATCTGGAGCAGATGACTTGGGTCTCTATGAGACAGGATCTTGGTTTCAGATGAAAAAAAGTCAATAAAATAGATAAATTGCAAATGAATAAAATTGAAAGTACACAACACAATGTAGTAGTACAATTATACACATAGTATGTCTGACCAAGAAATTCTGGTTGTTTAGATCATCATCTGGCAAAGTTCTGGCAAAGAGATTTGCAAAGTGTCGGGTGACCGGCAAAGAGATCTGCAAAGTGTCAGTTGAAGACGACGGGAGGGGTCGCAGAGGCAGCAAGGACTAGAGGATAACATGCAGGAGGTAAGTTACCATACTTGTGTAATTCTGTGTGTGGTGGGGGGGAATTGAGAGCACAGTACAAAACAGAGACTATGGTGGGGGAGAGTGGACAATACAAACCATGCAGAAGGGGGCAGCTCAGTATAAGACATACAGATGGCATAGGGGCAGGGGCAGGGGCAGTGCTAGGGTGTTCAGCGCCCCCCTGCAAACTATAAATTTGAGCCCTCCCATACTTTCTAAAGTGACAGCGAGCGGTGTGGTCTCACAAAGAAGGGGCATGGCCTCACAATAGTAGTCCCGGTTCAAATTACGCCACACAATCGCACAATCTTATTCACATTACACCACACATAGTGCCCCTGATTCTAATATGCCACATAGTAGTGTCCCTTTTACACATTATGTCACACAGTAGCACCCCCTAGTCATGTTACACTATACAGTAGTGCCCATTATACACATAATGCCCACAGTAACAATGCCCCTTAAAAATAAGGCCTGCAGCTGTAGTGCTGCTTATACATATTATGCCCACAGTAGTGCCCCTTATATGCATAATGTCAACAGTAGTAACGCCCCTTTTCTCATACGTCCTAGAGGATGCTGGGGACTCCGTAAGGACCATGGGGTATAGACGGGATGCAGGAGACATGGGCACACTATAAGACTTTGAATGGGTGTGAACTGGCTCCTCCCTCTATGCCCCTCCTCCAGACCTCAGTTAGGCTTTTTGCCCAGGAGTGACTGGACACACACTAGGGGAGCTCTACAGAGTTTCTCTAAAAGACTTTATGTTAGGTTTTTTATTTTCAGACCTGCTGGCTACAGGCTCCCTGCATCGTGGGAGTGAGGGAAGAGAAGCAGGCCTACTTCTTCTTAGTTCAAGGGCTCTGCTTCTTAGGCTACTGGACACCATTAGCTCCAGAGGGTTCGATCACTTGGTTCGCCTAGCTGCTTGTTCCCGGAGCCGCGCCGTCAACCCCCTCACAGAAGCCAGAAGAAAGAAGCTGGGTGAGTATGTGAAGAACAGAAGACTTCAGTGACGGCAGAAAACTTCAGTAAGAGCGCCCTGGGCAGCAACTTACTAGAAGTTTAAAATACCGCTGGCATAAGTGCAGGCTCTGTTCCTGGACACTGTTACAATACCCCCGCCAGATATCGCAGCGGTCACGCTGCGCGCCATTGCTCCCACACGCCAACGGTTGTTACGAGGGTGCAGGGTGCTAGGAAGGGAGCTCCCTGGGCAGCAATGTGTATATATAACTTTTTGGGGGTGACAGTACATCTATACAGTGTCTTAACACTGTATAGGGAACCCCGTTGGCATACACGAAGTTATGTTTTTTGCGGGCTGGAGCGCGCCGGGAGGGGGCGGGGCTTAGCCCTCACTTCACGATACAGCACCATTTTCTGCTTGTCCCCACCAAAAGCATGAGGGGGCACAATGTTTAGTGCTATTTAGAGATAAATAGCACTATTTTTAGACAAATGGGCTTGTGTTCTATGTGTTATAAATATATATTTATATCTGTGTGTTCCCTGTCAGATACCCACTATAGTTTAGTCGACATACTGTAGGTCGACAGGTGTGAGTGCTCTGTCATTTATGCGGATCACAGTTGACATCGCCGACTACTGTTGGTACTTGATTCTGTAGATGCAGTGTCAGCAAGTCGGTAGTTGTATACTTGTCAAAAGTAAACACTGTATGGGAGACACAGTAGTATGCGGGTGATTCTGTCGGCACCGACTGTTATTACTGGGTGTTAATTAACATGCGGTAACTACCTATACCTGTATATATGTTATATGTATATGTAGGGTATGGTTCCCTGGGCCTGTAGCTCGTGCGCAGACATGGTAGTACATGTAGGGGAGTGTTATTGAACTTATTATGTGTCTTTCTTCAGTCCCCTCGGAGTTACAAGTATGTTATTTTGCATGATTACTACTCCCTGCTGTCGAGGAATACTAGGTTTTCTGTCGACCATAATGTTTCCTGGTAGATCCACAACTGGGGCTTCAGTACATGATCATACACAGTCAGAACACATTAATGTCACTAGGGACCCATTGGTTCCGGATAATCTGCATATATTTATGGGTGTAGTTGTGTATTACTTTATGTATATTCATATTACATTTATAATGGCTGCTGAAATAATAGTATTCCTTCTCATGTGCTGGGCGCTCTGTTAGTAAAGCTCTAGGTCAGCCGTGATGAGTTGGTGTCAGAAAGAAGCCCGAATGCTTATTCTTTTCCCGCTGCGGATAGAATACTGTGAAAGTCACAACTCCTGGTCGACACAGGGCCCTGCCGCAAAGGATCGTTCACAGGAAGCTAAGTGATATTTTATTCTTTACTTTGGAGTTATTTACATTGCCTGCACATGGGGGGAATGTGGTATTCGGAAAGGCATCCGATAGATGTACCCTATAGAAAGAGGGGATGTGTCTTATGTTGATCCTTTTCTATAACATGGCGACAGGTTGCAGTACATCTGCTGTAGAAATGCTGAGGCTGAATCCGAGAGATACTGGAGTGTTTCCCTGGGACGGTGTACCGCTGTTGGGGAGGTCTCGGTTCAGTCAATCTTGGCAGATACCGCGGGTAAGTCTGACTATGTAAGTTGGATTCCCTCACAACGGTTGGTGATGCATTCGGTTGTGGGATGCAGTCATTTTAACCGGTTTGTTACTTTTCTTTTTTCCTTTTCGGTGCAGATTGTGGAAGGTGTAGAGGTAAGAGTTCTGCAGCCTTGTTAGGTTCGCAGAAGCGGATGTTGTTGTCTGTCTACCACATCCACCGCATGTCGCTGGGTCTATCTGGCTGGAGCCCACTCCGGTGGGAACTCGTCTACTACTCTTCAGTCAGTCCGAGACTGGACTTGGACCTGTGAGTTACTCATAGAATAAAAAAGGGAGACATGCTGGGGTTTACAAATGATTCCCCTCACTGATTTTTTTGAATAGATCTTAGCAATTCCCCTGTGGAAGGGGAGGTAGTACGCGACGCCATACCAGAGTTGCGTCAGGCTCAGGACATTGTCCTGCTGTCCAAAAAAAAAAAAAAAAAAATTTAGAATCTAAAGTTTCTACTTATGAAGGTGTTCCAGCACGTAAAGGTAGAAAAGGGGTCAAATGCGTTTTTCCCGCATTTAGCTTACCTAGGTCAGGGACATGCAGTCAGGGGAGGCAGGGGAGGCAGTGCCTCCTCTGTCTATTGATTAAAATAATACAAAGAAGATACTTATGACACAGCTACTGTGTTATAAGTATGTAGTCTAGTCTTTATATTATATTAATCAATTTTATGGTGTTAAAAAAAAAACATTTTAAATGGGTCAGAGGCACCGCTCTCGGTGCCTCCTGCTGTCATTTGTGAGAGGGATGGAAGTGGGGGGCGGGCCAAGCATTGGGCAGTAAAAGCCCATTAAATAAAGGTATGTAAGCGGCACCTCTAGAAGTGCCTCTTTGCCCAATCACATCTAATTCTGTGACAGGGGCGTGCTTTCATATGAGCTGAAAGCACGCCCCTGTCACTGAATTAGATGTGATTGGGCAGTGGGCAGGACCAGTCCAGCCGAGCAGCAAAGCTGTGCTCGGCGCCGGCGGCAGGGGTAGATTGGCTGGAGCTGTTTGGGGCTCCTTACGAGTGAGTCAGCGGCAGCGGCGCCGCCGGCGGCAGGGGCAGAGCAGCTGGTGCTGTTTGGGGCTCCTTTTGTGTTAGGCAGCAGCGGCGGCGGGTGACGCTGGGAAGAGGGCATGACCTCTGCTGCAGCCCCTGCTCTCACTGCATATGCCGAGAAGTAAACTCTAGTGGCAGAGTGGGGGGTACTCTGATGAGACAATGGGACCAGCCAAGTGCAGACCGGAACACTTACATATTTTCCTTGACACTAAGTGAAACCTGTGTTTGTTGGACACAATAATGTACAATTTTGCTATTTGGAAAAGTTGGATTGGCTGGTCCCGTTGTCTCATCTAGGCCTGCCCTCTTCCCAGCGTCACCCGCCGCCGCCCCGTCCCGTTGACTCATCTGGGGCTGCTCTTCAAAAAACCACCCTCTTTGCCGGGCAGACTTCCGCGCGCATTAACCACCCCCCACCCCGCTGTGTTTACAATAGTGGTGGCTGATAGTGCCCCCCACTTTGCCACTGTAGTTTACTGCTGCGACATATGCAGTGAGAGCAGGGGCTGCAGCAGAGGTTATGCCCTCTTCCCAACGTCACCCACCACCCCCACGGACACACAGGGAGCATGGACAGACAGCACCAGCGTGCTCAGGGGAATGTCTGTGGGCTGCAGCACACAAACTTTGTCACAAGTAATGAGGAGGGCACTGTTACAGCCAGCCAGGCATTAAACATAAAGAGCCTTATCATGTACAGCCACCACATCCTACCCGATCGCAGGCCACATCCACCACTCTGTCCAAGCAGGAGGCAGTTAAGTGACCGGCGGTCAGAATACCGATGCCGGAATCCCGCCCCCTTACAGTCATGAATACCGAGCCCGCAATGTGGCTAGCGCAGCGAGACGCAAGGGGCTTCGTTCCGCTCCCCCCACCCCTCTTCTGTCGGCCATCTGCAAGCCGGGATTCCGGCGTCATGCATACCCAACCCGTCCAAGCTCCCCTGGACCATGCATGGAAGAACCTGGTGTGAGCTTCCAGAGGAGCGGGACCCATCGCTTCCACTCAGGCTGCCCGTCCGTCCTGTGTGAGACTGCTATCAGCATGGAGGGAGCAATGGTGGCTGGGACCCAGGAGCTGTCTAAGAGGAGGTGAGATCCATTTTCAGCTTATTCTAATGTCGCCGAATCCCTGCCACTCCCATACTGCCCACTTCTTCCCACCACTACTCCAATCCTGCCCCCCGTCTATTACTCCCTGCATGACCCCCTACTCTGCACTACTGTTACTCCAATCCTGTCCCCCACTTTCCACTACTACTCCCAGTCTGCCCCCCTGCTCCTACTCCCTATCTCTCCAGTCTCCCCCTATTCCTCCAGTTTCCATATTTCTCCTCTCTCTCCTATCTCCCCATATTCCACCTCTCCCATACATTTATAAAAATTGACAATATATTAGCCGCCTGCTCATCATAAGTTTGATGAGCAGGCAGGCTGTGGGCAATGGCGGCAGCATCAGACTGAGATGTAGATTAGCAGTTGTGGGCCGGGCAGATGATGGTGGTGATTTTGTAGGCTGTTGGCAGGGGCAGCACCCATTAACAGCAGCAGTATTGGGCATTGGCCCTCCGGTGGTTCAAAACATTGGCGGGACTCGACGGACATTATGACTCACCAGCCACTGACCTCACCGCACGCCATTGACCTAGGTTGATATCCAGGTGGTCTTTGCCATTTTCATCGGAGTGATGGCAGTATGCTGGGTTTCTTTCAGTAGTAAGAGCCATTGTTATTCTGTACTGAGACACTCTCCTGATTAAGGCGAGGTCAAGAAACGAGTGGTGCAAATCGTTGTTTCTCTCTGACTGTTCTTCAACACAGGGTATAGCTGTTGTTCCCAATGACGCAGATGTCGGAGGTGGGTATCAGAGTAGATACTGAACGGTGGAAATTCTGTGTTTCCTGTGGAAAGAGGTCTGAGGATTCAGAGTCGGATCAGTTTTGCAGTGACAATCCATCAATGTGTTCCGTTGATGATGAAGTTGATGCGGCCTAAGAGGCTTTTCGGTGAGCAGGTCAACTGCCAGGGTGGTTTTCACAGGGCCAGTTGGAAATGTGGTCCGGATCTCACCTACACATGCGGATTATAATCCTAATGGCCAGGATATCGCTCCTGTGGTGTCTGCTCAGTACTCACCTCTTAGAGGGACGAAGGTTCGGAATCCAGGATGAGATCCTGGTGTCCATGCATGCAGATTTTCGAGTCTGGGGAGCAGTCCTTGCAACAGAAGTATTTTCCAGAGGAAAAGGTCAAGCTGGGAAGCTTGTCTGCAATAAACTTTCTTGAATTAAGAGCTATTTTCAATGAATATATGCTTCGTGATCTGCCCGTGTTAATTCTGTCGGACGACTTGACAGCAGTGGTGTAAGTAAGCTGCTAGGGCGAAACAAGGAGCAAAGCGGCAATGGCAGAAGCCGAAAAAGGTTTTCCGCTGGGTGAAAAGACTGGTAAACGCTATATTAGCAGCCTTCGTTCCGGATGTGAACGACGGAGAAATAGATTCCTCTGCAGACGCGATCTCCATCCGGGTGAAATACAGTCGTCATCGAGAAGTTTTCACTGAAGTGACAAGTCTTTGAGGAGTGCCTCAAGTCGACATGTTGACGTCTCGCCTCAACGAGAGATCTCTGGGATATTGTTCCGGGTCAGGGGACACCTTGGGTGTTTTCAGTCTGTCTATGTGTCCCCTCCGTTTTCACTCTTCGGTAGGTGCTAAACGTAAGAAGAACAAAGGTTCATTGTTCTGGCTAACCAAGCAGGGCTTGGTATCCAGTTCTTCAAGATTTACTCATAGAAGATCAATGGCCTCTTCCTCTACGTGGGGAACTGTTACAACAAGATCCGTGCATGTATCAAGACTTACCGCGGCTGCGTTTGATGGCGTGGCGGTTGAACGTCATATCCTAGCCAAAAAGGCTATTCCCAGTGAAGTCATTTCCACACTTCTTCACGCTAGAAAAGAAGTAACGGCAAAGCCTTCCCAACGTGTTTGGAGACAATATGTGTCTTGGTGTGAATCCAAGAAGGCTACTACGGAAAACTTTCAGTGGGGTCGTTCTTCTCCATTCTTTACAAGCAGGTGTGGGTACAGGCCTAAAGTTAGGCTCCATTTAAGTACGGTTTTGGCCTTATAAATTTTCTTTCAAGAAAGAATTGGCACCCTTTCCGGAAGTTCGGACCTTCGTGAAAGGAGTATTGCACATCCAACCTCCATGTGTGCCCCCGTTGGCACCGTGGGACCTTGACGTGGTGTTGCGTTTTCTTGTGTCACACTGTTTGGAACCTTTGTGAAAGGTTGTGTTAAAATTTCTCTTTTGGAAAGTGGTCATGCTATTGGCCTTGGCATCCGCAAGGCAGGTGTCCGAAGTAGCGGCTTTGTCTCACAAGATCCTGTTTGATCTTCCATGTGGATAGAGAGGAATTGAGAACTCGGATAATAGTTCTGCCAAATGTGTTTTCTGGGGTTCGCAGAAATCAGCCTATTTTGCTGCCGGTGGTCACATAGGCATTAGCTGATTCAAAGTCTCTCGATGTAGGAAGGACTTTGAATATTTAGGTCGCCAATTTGGCTCAGATTGGGGAAACCGAGGCTCTGATTGTCTGGTATGCTCCCAGCATGATTGGGGTTGCTTGCGTCTTTGCAATCTGTTACACGCTGGATCTGTGATACGTTTCGGCGTGCTCGTTCTACGGCTGGATTGTCGTTACCGAAGTCGGTGGAAACCCATTCTACTAGGAAGATGGGCTCTTCTTGGGCAGATGCTCGAGGAGTCTCGGCGGTTCAACTTTGCCAAGCGGCTACTTGGTCGGGTTCAAACACTTTTGCTATGCTCTATGGGTTTGATACCCTGGCTGATGGGGACCTTTTGTTTGCTCAATCGATGCTGCAGAGTCGTCCGCACTCTCCCGCCCGGTCTGGAGCTTTGGTATAAACCCCATGGTCCTTACGGAGTCCCCAGCATCCTCTAGGACGTATGAGAAAATAGGATTTTAATACCTACCGGTAAATCCTTTTCTCTTAGTCTGTAGAGGATGCTGGACGCCCGTCCCAGTGCGTACTGTGTCTGCTGTTATTGGTTATGGTTACACTCTTGAGGTGTATCTTTTCTGTCAGGCTGTTGCTGACGTTGTTCATGCCATGGCATGCGGTGTCTTGTTATTGGTTGTGTTGACACACAGGTTGTGTTACATATTCTCTCACAGGGCCAGTTCTTGCCCTTGTGGTGCCCCGGGCAAAGTATAGGGGTGTGGCTTCAAATGGGGGCGTGGTCAGGTACGCCCCCATTTGTGCCCCCTGTAGCGCCGCTGAAAGAAAAAATAAAAAAAAATATATATACTTACTATTCCCGTTCCTGATCCAGACTGCTGCAGACCTCCTCTGCCGGCGCCGTGCTGCTCTTCTCCTCACCTCTCCTCGATCTATGGGAGAGACGTTATTACGTCTCTCCCATAGAACAGCATAGACACTAGAGGTCAATTATGACCCCTAGTGTCTGTGCCAGTATGCTGTGCGGTGCGCGATGACGTCATCGCGCACCGCACAGCAAAGGTCCTCTCCATGAAGGGAAACTAGACCGTAGCGTCTGGTTTCCCTTCATGGAGAGGACATTTGCTGTGCGGTGCGCGATGACTTCATTGCGCACCGCACAACAAGGTCCTCTCCATGAAGGGAAACTAGACCCTACACGTCTGGTTCCCTTCAAAGCGGGGGGGCACGGCGGGGGGCACAGCGGGGCACTGCGGGGGGCACAGTGGCGGATCTTGCCATGGTGCGGCGCCCTCTGGATGGCGCCGGTGCCCTCCGGAAGGCGGCGCCCCGGGCAAAAGTCCAGCTTGCCCGTGGCAAGATCCGCTACTGTTCTCTCAGCATGTGGCTGTATATTTTTTCATGCCGTTGGCTGGTATTCTATTGAATGCCACGTTTTGCGGTATGTTTGTGGTGTGAGCTGGTATGGCACTCACCGTGTTTAAACAATAAATTCTTTCCTCGAAATGTCCGTCTCCCTGGGCACAGTTTTCTAACTGAGGTCTGGAGGAGGGGCATAGAGGGAGGAGCCAGTTCACACCCATTCAAAGTCTTATAGTGTGCCTATGTCTCCTGCGGATCCCGTCTATACCCCATGGTCCTTACGGAGTCCCCCGCATCCTCTACGGACTAAGAGAAAAGGATTTACCGGTAGGTATTAAAATCCTATTATACACATGATGCACGCAGTAGTAGTGCCACTTATACACATAATGCCCACAGTAGTAGTGGGAAGCCTATTTTTCTCTGTTTGTTTCCCCTAATGTCAAAACTGGATTAGCCGCTCCTCTGGCTGACCTTTTTATCAATGAACTGGGGGCAGATATACTAAGCCTGGAAGAGTGATAAAGTGGAGAAAGAATAACTAACAACCAATCAGTTACTAGTTGTCATTTTTTAAACACAGCCTGTAACATGGCAGTTAGGAGCTGATTGGATGGTACTTTATCTCTCTCCACTTTATCACTCTGCAGGGCTTAATACATCTCCCACACAGAATAACCAAATTATGAAATGGAACAATATGGTATAAATGATGTAAAATAGAGCTGTAACAAGTGATTATTTCCCTATCTTTGCATATAATGAAGGTGACATAGCCATTTTTCCTAGTATCCTTTTCCTTACCGCACATGGGGCCTGATTCAGATGTGGATGCAAAGCTGCTGTTGCATGCAAGTGGCTCAATGCTTTTTCACTGCGCATGTGTGTAAGCTGCACTGCGCACAAGATGCGATCAAGCTCACATAGAGGATCCCGTCGCAAAGTGACTGACAGGAGTCGGCATTTGGGGTGGTAAAGGGGGTGGATAAATGTACACAGGCGTGTCAGTTCTGTTCAACCACGTTTCCTTGCATGTGTATATACATTACCCATTGCGACCTGTGTTGCTGCTGGAGAGCACTCTGTGTCTAGGAGACTTGCTCAGCCTACAACTGCTCAGACTCACTCAGGGTGGACTGCGATGCAATTGCGAATGGCAAAACATTGCAGCAACGATCGCGTTAACAACCACAACTGAATCAGGCCCACAATTACACCTTTATATTTTACTATTATATCACATTTAATAACTAATAGGCCCTACACACATGCCGATTTGTTTGAAAGATATGAACGATCTCGTTCATAAATGAACGAGAACTCGTTCATATCTTTCAGTGTGGAGGCTCCAGCGATGAACGATGTGCGGCCCCGCACTCGCTCATCGCTGGTCCCCCGTCGGCTGTGCATGCAGGCCAATATGAACGATCTCGTCCATATTTGCCTGCACTTCAATGGAGCCGCGTGACGGGGGGAGTGAAGAAACTCTTAGTCTACACAGCAGTTGGCAAGTATAGGCAGGTATAGGCAAGTATAGTACCCCTCCCATTACCTATAGCTCCCGGGGGGGTTAGATTTATACTGTGGGTGGGGAGAGGTTAGGGTTAGGCCGTGGGTATGGTGGGTTAGGCACCCCCAGGGGTGGTTAGGCTGTAGGGGAGGGAGGGTTAGGTTTAGGCAGGCACAAAGGGGGAAGGTTAGTGTTAGGCTGTGGACAGGGAGGGTTAAGGGGGTGGGGAGAGGGGAAAACACCCCTTTACTCACCCCCAGAGGCGTCAGAATGGGTGGGGCAACGGGGCAGTTCGCCCCCCCCCCAAACATGAGAGGTGCCGGCCAATGTACACAGGAAGAGCGATGTGCGGTCAGTTTAAAAACTGCACATCACAACCTCTGTGCAGCGCAGGGACTAGGCAATGGCGCTCCCCCACCCCTAACTCTCAGCAGAGCAGTGCCAAACTGCAGCGAATCGCAGGTGTTTTGGGGGCATGGCCTAATGCAGAGGAGTGCCCACCTCCTGTGCTGCTGTGTAATCAGGGCAGGTACAATAGTTTCTCTCTCCCTCCATCTCTCTCCCTAACACTCACTCTTTCTAACACTCTCTCTCCCCTCTCATACCCTCCAATATTTTACATATAAAAACTGGTTCTCAAACTCTCTCTCCCCCGCTCTCCCCCTCTCTCTAACACTCTCTCCTCTCTCCCTAACACTCTAGCTCCTCTCTCTCTCCTTAACACACTCTCTCTCTCTCTCACACTCCTCTCTCCCTAACACTCTCTCACCCCTGCTCTCCCCCTCTTTCTCTGTAGCACTCTCTCCTCTCCCTGACATTTTCTCTCCTCTTGCTCCTTTCTCTCCTTGACAGTTTCTCTCTCTACCTGGCACTGTCCCTTTCTATCCCTCACTCTCCCTAACACTTAGTCTCCCTCTCTCTTCCCACCTCCTCCCCACCATGGTGCTGCCTCCATTTTGTCCCCGAAGTACGGACTCATCCGCACCAAATGAGGATCTATCTTGACCCCCCTCCCCCCCAAGCCCATAAATGTTCCGATGCCCCTGCTCACCCCTCTTGGTCTTTTTTGCACCAGGATCCTGGCGTCAGTATTATGATCACCAGGATCCCATGCGCCGGGATATCAAACTGATCCCCCCTATTAGTACACCTCTTAATGCCCAGAGAGAAGTGTGATCCTGAGGCCATGGTTTCCCAGAGGTTCCCCCCCCCGGGTTTTTTTTTCCTCTCCTGAGTGCTGAAGGATGACTCTTCGTGAGTCTAGAGGTGTAGCTTTTATGCCATAATCAATCTCATGCCCGTCCCTGCAATATATAAGAAGTAAAATAATCGCTAATGCGATCACTTTACTTCTGGGTTTAGACCTCGGCTGTGCTACTTCACATGTGCATTCATCAGACTGCATATGTGAGAGCAGACAGTAATGCAGAGGGATCCCAAAGATCCCTCTCCTGAGACGAATTGCATAATGTAGCTCACGGGCTACAAACGCTATTTAGAAATGGCATTTGCTGCTGGGCCAAGCTCAGAAATGCTTTGCATTCTGGAGCTTGGTCTGTTTCGCAGTTTACCAACTGCCGTAGAAACTTTTGGTGGCTGCCTTTGTGTTCACAATAGGAGGAATGCAATAGATATCTCTAAAATCCATTGCAGTCCCCAATACATACTTGCAAATTTTATTTGTTAAATATTCTTCATAATAAACTTTTTATATTTTAGCATAAACTAAAAAATGTTCTATGTATTCATTGACTGAGTCTCCGTTCTTTATTGCATGCTAATTTTACAGGGTACGAAAATTATTACGGATATGACTCTACTGTCCTGCTGGTGCTCCTGATCTGCTGTATTGCAGCTAGACATATATTTTATATACAGCACTCTTGGGGAGATGTATCAAGCCTTGGAGAGAGATAAAGTGGAGATGTCCAAAGCACCCAATCATCTTCTGTCACTTATCTAGCACAGTACATGAAATGATACCTGTGGTTAGAAGCATAATTTGCTTTAGGCAAGTACCTAACTTTCTCTCTCTGCGGCTTGGTACATCTCCCAGAAAATATCATGTCTCCTTTTCACTTAATTAACAAGTTAAATTAATAATTGACAATGTCATTTTCTTGGAAACAGGGTAAAAAATTCCCAGTATAAGATAATGTTAAAAAGGGTTTCCATCTTCCGACAACTTTCTAATGGCTTGTCAATACCCTCCTGGTACATTTACTTTGATTTATCATTCAAGTTTCTCCTATGCCAGTCAGGGGCGGATTGAGAACTTAACGTGGCCATGGAAACATATGAAAAGTGGCCTCATGTAGGTTGGAGTATGTCAACTATAAGCACGTCCCAACACAAACTGGGGGGGTTAGCAATTTGTTAGCATTAGCCACAATGGTAGTAAGCAAGGCCAATGCAGCACGGTAGGCAGACATAGTGCCAGCAAAAGGATCCTATCACAGGAGGTGGAGATCACACCAGTGGGTGAGGCATTGTACTGGTAGGCAGCACACCAGGGTGACAAGTACACACATTACATGATTACTACTACTTAATCCAACAACATGGAATTCCAAAAATTAGCACCGACTTGGTAAAAGGTCACTATAAAATAGATTAATCTTAAGGCGTGTACACACGGTGAGATCCTTGCTATGGCCGATTTTGACTATGCGATTTCCCCTGAACTCCCCGCAGCCCAGCACCACTGATTTTGACTAACTTTTCTTGAGATATAGACTATGTGTGTTTATGATTTTGGCTTATGTGAGATGTAATTGGCTTGTGAGATGAACTAGATAGTACATGATCTAGCAAGGATTGACTTGCCTGCACAGTCTATCTTTTCTTGTGATACCGACCTGGTGGGAGCACGCATCGGGATCGCAAGGTGACTTTCACCTTGCGATCTGCACTAACTTTTCTTGAGATTTTGACTATATAGTCAAAATCGAAAGAAAATATCTCACTGTGTGTACCAGGGACGTGCCTCTCCTGCCATTAATGAGCCATTAATGATTAAAATAATATAAAGAAGATACTTATGACACATATTCTGTGTCATAAGTAATCTCTTTATATTATACTATGCATTTTAACATTTTTAATCACCTTGGGAGGCACTATTAGCAGTGCCTCCCGTTAACAACTGGAAAGGTTGAGAGAAAGGGGGCGGGGGAAGCGGCACATATGCCAGTGCCTCGTTGACAGGAGAAACCCGCCCCTGTCAGCGAGGCAGATGTGATTGGACAGCGGATCTAGTACTGGATCAGCTGGTCCAATCACCCATAGGCATTGAGCTGAAGCTGCGGCGGGACCCGGCGCTACAGTGGAGCCACCAGTAGCGTCTAGAGGAGAGGACCTTTCTGGAGCCGCCACTACAGGACGGTGGGGGGGGGGGCAGCGGCGGGACCCGGCGCCACAGTAGAGCCGCAACTACAGGAGCGCGGCGTGTGGGCAGCGGGACCCGTTGTTGGAGCTGCCTACAGCAGCGGCAGCTCCAGAGATAACGGGAGCACCACGGCTGGGGACAGCGCGGAGGCGCCGGGCAGCGCTGGTACCTGACCACCCAGGCGAGGGGGCGGGGGGGGCAGTTGTGCGGTGGGGTGGGAAGTGACTGGCCAGCTCACCCCCAGATCACTTGGACTGCAGCTCACCCCCAGATGATCTGGGGGTGAGCTGCAGTCCAAGTGATCTGGGGGTGAGCTGCAGTCCAAGTGATCTGGACAATTAGACTGCAGTCTCACCCCAAGATCACTTGGACTGCAGGGACAGGGAAAAATAAATAAAATAAATGTAAAAAAAATTATATATTTGTATCACAGCTGCCCGCCGCCCACTGCTGACCAGCGCTCACTGCCGCACACTGCACCCCTACTGAAAGCTGACCACTGCAGACAACTGGCGGCGGTCAGAGGGACATCAATGCTGCAGCAATGAAGGACAGCTTAGTCCCGCCGCATCCCCCGTAGACCATGGGCTCATCTGTCACCGACAACCACAGTCCCTTCCGCACCTCCGCTGCACATACCAGGTAATGTTCCCCTGCTTCCCTATGTCCCTGCTCTCACTCTCTCAGTCCCTGCTGTCACTTTCTCAGTCCCTGCTGTCACTCTCTCCCTGTCCCTGAATTGTGGGTCATACCGTGTGCTATAATGTGAATTTCGGCTCATACCGTGTGCTGTTATGTGAATTTAGGCTCATACCATGTGCTGTAATGTGAATTTCGGCTCATACTGTGTGCTGTAATGTGAATTTAGGCTCATACCATGTGCTACAATGTGAATATCGGCTCATACCATGTGGTAAAATATGATTTTCGGGTCATACGGTGTGCTGTAATGTGAATTTCGGCTCATACAGTTTGCTATAATCTGAATTTCGGCTCATACAGTGTGCTGTAATGTTAATTTCGGCTCATACCGTGTGCTGTAATGTGAATTTCGGCTCATACCGTGTGCTGTAATGTGAATTTCGGCTCATACCGTGTGCTGTAATGTGAATATCAGCTCATACCGTGTGCTATAATGTGAATATCGGCTCATACCGTGTGGTAAAATATGAATTTCGGGTCATACGGTGTGCTGTAATGTGAATTTCGACTCATACAGTTTGCTATAATCTGAATTTCGGCTCATACAGTGTGCTGTAATGTGAATTTCGGCTCATACCGTGTGCTGTAATGTGAATTTCGGCTCATACCGTGTGGTAAAATATGAATTTCAGCTCATAAGGTGTGCTGTAATGTGAATTTCGGCTCATACCGTGTGCTGTAATGTGAATTTTGGCTCATACTGTGTGGTATCAGGTGAAAGGGGCGCCGGTACTAGATAGTATAAGGGGTCCTACTACACTGAAGGACACACCCCTGTTTGAGTGGCCACACCCCCTTTTCCGGAGGTGAGCGCATAATTGCAACCTTCACTTCTCCATACCCCACTTAAAAATGTCCACTTCGACCACTGTGTGTGTGTGTGTGTGTGTGTGTATATATATATATATATACACACCTCACCGCACGTCACTGGTGTGTACACACCTTTACTGGGATCTCATCCATTGCTAAACACCCACTGGTCTCACGTTTTTCCTTGCAGTGTAAAAGAAAAAACTAAGGTGGTCATTCCGAGTTGTTCGCTCGGTAAAAATCTTCGCATCGCAGCGATTTTCCGCTTAATGCGCATGCGCAATGTCCGCACTGCGACTGCGCCAAGTAAATTTGCTATGCACTTAGGAATTTTACTCACGGCATTTTCATCGTTCTGGCGATCGCAATGTGATTGACAGGAAATGGGTGTTACTGGGCGGAAACAGGCCGTTTTATGGGCGTGTGGGGAAAAACGCTACCGTTTCCGGAAAAAACGCAGGAGTGGCCGGAGAAACGGGGGAGTGTCTGGGCGAACGCTGGGTGTGTTTGTGACGTCAAACCAGGAACGACAAGCACTGAACTGATCGCAGAAGCCGAGTAAGTCTGGAGCTACTCAGAAACTGCTACGAGGTGTGTAATCGCAGTGTTGCGAATACATCGTTCGCAATTTTAAGATGCTAAGATTCACTCCCAGTAGGCGGCGGCTTAGCATGAGCAAATCTGCTAAAATCCGCTTGCTAGCGAACAACTCGGAATGACCCCCTAAATCACAATGCCTCTGCCTACCATTCCAGTGAGAGATATACAATACAAGGAGCATCCCAGTGGCCACCATACAATGCCCATAGCAACTAACCAGGTTCTAGCTATAATTTTATAGAATATACACTGCTCAAAAAAATAAAGGGAACACAAAAATAACACATCCTAGATCTGAATGAATGAAATATTCTTATTAAATACTTTGTTCTTCACATAGTTGAATGTGCTTACAACAAAATCACACAAAAATGATCAATGGAAATCAAATTTATTAACCCATGGAGGTCTGGATTTGGAGTCACACTCAAAATTAAAGTGGAAAAACACACTACAGGCTGATCCAACTTTGATGTAATGTCCTTAAAACAAGTCAAAATGAGGCTAAGTAGTGTGTGTGGCCTCCACGTGCCTGTATGACCTCCCTACAATGCCTGGGCATGCTCCTGATGAGGTGGCGGATGGTCTCCTGAAGGATCTCCTCCCAGACCTAGACTAAAGCATCCTCCAACTCCTGGACAGTCTGTGGTGCAATGTGGCATTGGTGGATGGAGCGAGACATGATGTCTCAGATGTGCTCAATTGGATTCAGGTCTGGGGAACGGGCGGGCCAGTCTATAGCATCAATGCCTTCGTCTTGCAGGAACTGCTGACACACTCCAGCCACATGAGGTCTAGCACTGTCTTGCATTAGGAGGAACCCAGGGCCAACCGCACCATCATATGGTCTCACAAGGGGTCTGAGGATCTCATCTCGGTACCTAATGGCAGTCAGGCTACATCTGGCGAGCACATGGAGGGCTGTGCGGCCCCCCAAAGAAATGCCACCCCACACCATTACTGACCCACTGACAAACCGGTCCTGCTGGAGGATGTTGCAGGCAGCAGAACGTTCTCCTTGGCGTCTCCAGACTCTGTCACGTCTGTCACATGTGCTCAGTGAGAACCTGCTTTCATCTGTGAAGAGCACAGGGCGCCAGTGGCGAATTTGACAATCTTGGTGTTCTCTGGCAAATGCCAAACGTCCTGCACAGTGTTGGGCTGTAAGCACAACCCCCACCTGTGGACGTCGGGCCCTCATACCACCCTCATGGAGTCTGTTTCTGATCATTTGAGTAGACACATGCACATTTGTGGCTTGCTGGAGGTCATTTTGCAGGTCTCTGGCAGTGCTCCTCCTGTTCCTCCTTGCACAAAGGCGGAGGTAGCAGTCCTGCTGCTGGGTTGTTGCCCTCCTACGGCCTCCTCCACGTATCCTGATGTACTGGCCTGTCTCCTGGTAGCGCCTCCATGCTCTGGACACTACGATGACAGACACAGCAAACCTTCTTGCCACAGCTCGCATTGATGTGCCATCCTGGATGAGCTGCACTACCTGAGCCACTTGTGTGGGTTGTAGACTCCGTCTCATGCTACCACTAGAGTGAAAGCACCGCCAGCTTTCAAAAGTGACCAAAACATCAGCCAGAAAGCATAGGAGCTGAGAAGTGGTCTGTGGTCACCACCTGCAGAACAACTCCTTTATTGGGGGTGTCTTGCTAATTGCCTATAATTCCCACCTGTTGTCTATTCCATTTTCACAACAGCATGTGAAATTGATTGTCAATCAGTGTTGCTTCCTAAGTGGACAGCTTGATTTCACAGAAGTGTGATTGACTTGGAGTTACATTGTGTTGTTTAAGTGTTCCCTTTATTTTTTTGAGCAGTGTATTTGATAAATGATAGCTAGAAGCTCATTGATTGCTATGGACAACAAACTCTTTAGAAGGTTTTCCACATATCTCCCTTGGGTATTGCCACAATGCCCAGCTGAGTACATATCGGGCACTTATGGTAGTGCTCAAATCTCAGGTTTTCGCCAAAGATAAAAGAAAAAAAAAGTAATGTTACAGAACAGTGTTATTAGCTAATAGGGGGAGATATTTGGTTACACATATAGAGCCTGATTCTGAGATTTACATAAACCACTGATGTTTAATGATCTGCACATGGGGGGTAATTCCAAGTTGATCGCAGCAGGAACATTTTTAGCAGTTGGGCAAAACCATGGCCCTCATTCCGAGTTGTTCGCTCGCAAGGCGATTTTAGCAGAGTTACACACGCTAAGCCGCCGCCTACTGGGAGTGAATCTTAGCTTCTTAAAATTGCGAACGATGTATTCGCAATATTGCGATTACAAACTTCTTAGCAGTTTCAGAGTAGCTTCAGACTTACTCGGCATCTGCGATCAGTTCAGTGCTTGTCGTTCCTGGTTTGACGTCACAAACACACCCAGCGTTCGCCCAGACACTCCCCCGTTTCTCCAGCCACTCCCGCGTTTTTTCCGGAAACGGTAGCGTTTTTATCCACACGCCTATAAAACGCCGTGTTTCCGCCCAGTAACACCCATTTCCTGTCAATCACACTACGATCGCCGGAGCGAAGAAAAAGCCGTGAGTAAAAATACTATCTTCATAGCAAAATTACTTGGCGCAGTCGCAGTGCGAACATTGCGCATGCGTACTAAGCAGAAAAACGCTGCGATGCGAAGATTATTTCCGAGCGAACGACTCGGAATGAGGGCCCATGTGCACTGCAGGGGAGGCAGATATAACATGTGCAGAAAGAGTTAGATTTGGGTGTGGTGAGTTCAATCTGCAATCTAAATTGCAGTGTAAAAATAAAGCAGCCAGTATTTACCCTGCACAGAAATAAAATAACCCACCCAAATCTAACTCTCTCTGCAAATGTTATATCTGCCTCCCCTGCAGTGCACATGGTTTTGCCCAACTGCTAAAAATTTTCCTGCTGCGATCAACTCAGAATTACCCCCTTGAGCAGGTACTGCACCGTACACATGCAGATCTGGTCACGCAACATCCTGAGTAACCTCAGTGTTACTAGATGTTCTATGTGAATGCAGATGATCCTGTGCTGCCCCTTCAGATGCAGCAGCACATTACAATCCTGGGCTACTTTTTTACTTAATACACCTCATGTAGCTTTTGCATAATTCTGCACAACTGCAGAGGTGCCATTAGTGTCCACCTCTGAATCAGACCCATACTTATATAGAGGCAGGGGCTTAACTAGAACTTTGTGGGCCCCATAAAAACATTTTTAAGCCCCCCCCCCCCCCCCCTTCTCAACTCAGGTCTCCAGAAAGAGAATGGCAGCAGGGACATAGAGACAGAGAGTGATGGCAGGGACACAGAGAGAGGGTTCTGGCAAAGACATAGGGGCAGGGATAGGCAGCAGGGATTTAGGGACAGAAAGAGGGAGCGGGGGCATAGAAACAGATAGAGAGGCAGCAGGGACATAGAGACAGATAGAGGGTCAGCATGGACTTAGGGAGACACAGTTGGGATGAAGAGCGAGGCAGCAGGGATGTAGGAACAGATAGAGGCAGAAGGAACATAGAGAGTGGCAGCAGGGACACGGATACAAAGGAAGTGGCAGCAGGGACACATAGAGAGAGTACAGGCAAAGACAGAGTAAGGCAGCAGGGACTTAGGGACAGAAAGAGGCAACAGGGGCATAGAAACAGAGAGAGAGGCAGCAAGGACATAGGGACAGATAGAGAGGCAGCAGGGGCGTAGGAACAGAGAGAGGCAACAGGGACGAAGGGACAGATAGAGAGGTAGTTGCAACATCCAATAAAAGAAAAAACTGAAAAAAATAATAAATTAATAATGTCAGCAACTCTGCATATACAGTAAAATATATGCCCGGATAAAATACATATAAAATCTCAAGTTTAATGGAAGCGATGACAGACCACTTCTGTTGCCATAACAACATGCACGCATCTATCCCGAATCCGGAAATACAGAGTGCCTGACACGTCACCAAGACAGTGCCTGACACGTCACCAACACAGGAGGAAATTAAGCAGTCACAGTGCCATCTCCATGGGAATGGAAACACAGTGATGGAGATTACAGAATGATAAAATATGGCAGCAGATTGACGCCGAGCCAGAAAACGTGACCAATATCAAGTGACATCAGTGTTAATAGAAAAACACACTGTTGCCCTGGAGATGGGAACTGTTTATGGTCACATGATTTAGAAGAGATCTATGATTGGAGAGAGACCAGCCTCAACAGTTATGTATTTTTCAGTAGGGGGAAGGGATTGGATATTATGGGTATATAAGGATTGTTTGGATGGACTAGCAACACTCATTATCTTGAAAAAGACCCCAGAGGGGGTTGAAACGCGTTAGTGGGTATCAGGCAACTGGAGAGTGCAAGGAGGAGTGCCTGCAAGTCTACCCGGGATACCGCATGGTGATGTATCATCCTCCCTATGCCTTTTTGGAACTGATTAAAACCCAGTTCCAAGATTTCTGGTAATTACCCATTTGCAATCACTGCCTGTCTGATCCCACTCTTGAGTGTTGTATTGTCAAAGTCAGAAAAATATCATGCTACACGTTGCTATATATTCACCTCATGCGCGTGCCTGCTGCACGTGCACATTCTCTCCCGTGCGTGCGGATACTCGCAGCCGCGTGATGGCACCTCGGCCATGCGCTCGAGCGCGTGGTATGTGCATTTACGGTAGAGTTTGTGTGCGTCTAGCGAGCGACTCAATCGTTAGATAATAAATCCATATAGCAGGTTTTATAGGTAATGTTCCCCTTAATGATAACTGTAAGTTTGGTTAATGCGACTTGTTCACGGACTTGGGAATCCCTCTTTGCGTGGTACAAAGGGTCTGATTAAGGTTGAACAGTGGTGTCTGGTACCTAACCGAAGAGTATTTTAATAGCAATAATCCGGTGTTGGTTAGGTAAAGATTAATCGCTCCTGCGTGTAGTTATGGCCATTAGTAGTTTCTGGACATATTCTATATTTGCAGTTCATTATCCATGCGGCGGGAATCCGGAGATTCCCTCCCACCTGAGCTGTTTGAAATAGTCACAGCCCACCTGTTCAAATCCACCTATGACCTTTTGTTATAATGCAGAGAGACATTCCTGTGTCCAATGAACAATAAGGTTGTAGGGCCCTTTGAAGTACACTGTATGTTGTGTATATAAGGGTCACTGTCCCCAGACCGGCCAGTACTCTCTCTTCAACAGTTATCGCTGATAATTGGAGGACTGGATTCCGGTTGCGCCTGCGAGTGTTCCCCGTATGGTATGTTTCTCTGTTGCCACTTTGTTACCCGTGTAATGTTAGCCATTCATTCTTAGTCTATGTATTTGTATTTGCGATTGTTTACTATTGCGTATATTTCTGTCTAGATATCCTGTTAGAATTATATGTTAGCCTGTAGTGTATGACTTGTTAACTGTTTC
Source organism: Pseudophryne corroboree (assembly GCF_028390025.1). Lineage (NCBI taxonomy): Eukaryota > Metazoa > Chordata > Amphibia > Anura > Myobatrachidae > Pseudophryne > Pseudophryne corroboree. The sequence goes on along the minus strand of NC_086445.1, from coordinate 833,026,688 downwards.
TCTTTTCGATATAACTAAAAGCTTGTTAGTAAAGGTGTTGGAACCTTAGCAAGGTTTCGTGTGTTCATTACATTTGCAGAGGGTAATAGGAGCATCCTGATCGCTCAAACAGCTTTGGTATTATTAAGGTTAAGCAGCGTTATATCGCTACAGTGTTTCAGTACAAGGTTTACAGCATAAGAGTATCATTTCTGTGTGTTACATTCAAGGTTTACTGATTGTCATCCTGTGAGCGTCTGCGCCGCTCGTGATCTCCTCGTGGTCTCGAGCGTCCGCTACGCTGGTAGCGTAGCATTACGGTAGTCGCACGCCTATAGCGTGCTCGACACCAAGCGTAAGCTGTGAGCGAGCATGCCGCATGTGCGTCTCGATCATGGCCGAGCGTCTGCTACGCTAAGTGCGTACCCTTACGGTACCTCATGCGCCAATTGCGTACTTAGTCTCTTACCCATATATAGTGAATATCATAAGGTAATCAAATCAGCTTTATCAATTGAGGGCTCGTCCGTCCTCCACATATCCTCACTACTGTAATCAGACTTTATCTGTCAGCAAAGGGCGGGAACGCAGTATCCCTTCGTATCCGTATTGGTGGTGATGGATACAGTGGTGCTGACTAGATAAGCGTCTGTTACGCTACGCTGTAGGAGTGCTGGGGTGGAATCCGGAACCGGAGGTAAGAACAATACGCTATTATCTTTTAAAACTGTTTATTTCTGTTTTTGCATACGCACACACGCACGCACACATCTACATTGTTGCAGCTCACTTTCTTGTTGCCATTAGAATTGATTATTAGACACGTGCTGAAGAAATCTGGTGCTATTTAGTTGAGATTAAATAGGATAATTTTTAAGGGAATAATTGTAAAGGACACGCACACAGCATAGCGAATACTGTGTGGTGTACGGTAAGCGATTATAGTTGAATATCGTTTACATTGATAGAAGCGTGTTGATTGTGTCGCTGTGGGTATATCTGCACTTTGTGCATACGTGTCTCGGACAACGTGCGAGATCACGTACGTGACGCAAAGGCATACGCACGCGGCGTGTTTTACGCAACGGAGCGTACGGATACGCCCACTGAGACTCAAATCACACAATAACCTTGTTTAGGGTGGGCGGTATAGTACAGCCACCTGATAATAGCACACGGTTGTTCAGTTTTTCCAAAAAGTATTAGTTAAAAGAAAACCTTTTTCTACTGCAAAACCCAGGGATTAGACCCCTACCTGTATGAAAGGAATTTCTGTACAGAAAAAGATCAGTGTGTATATGAGTGAGTAGGAGTGAGTGTGGAACTTAAGGTATTATTTTTGTGAACCCACAAATCGGGATCCTGTCGGAGACCACATCAGGTGAGTGGACACTTGGTGGCGTGGACTGGCTTGCCCGCGTTAACATTGTAGAAGGTAAAAGGAGCAAGTAGTTTCCGCAGACAAAAGGACTGCGAGGTATTTAAGCGCAGCCCCGGGGGTTTGGCGTAGCACCCATATAGTCAAGTTAAAGCTCCGGCTGAAGGTTTCGCAGCCTAAACAACCGGTCGTAAAGCGTATAAATATTTAGTTATTTATGCGCTGTGCGACTGGACCGCACGTAATTGTGTGCATTAGTTTGTTACCTTGATACCCATTAAAAATTTACTGTGGGATCATAAACGCTATTTGTACATTCTAACGTGATTTGTGTAGGTTTTTTGTTATTTTAAGGGAGTTTCGCTGTTCACTAAGGAAATCTCCAACAACCAATACTTACTGGGGAGGGTAGCATACTCCCACACGCCCCAGTAAATAGAGGTTACAAAAGATCCCACGGATTGGATTGGCCAATTGGGGCGCAGAGTGAGTGAAGGCACTAGTTGAACTTTCACCGTCGCCTTACCGCGGGCAATCTGGTCTGTTTGTGAGAATTAGCTAAGACAGCAATATCTACAAACGATGGGGGCCAGTTGTTCAAAGAAGGGACGTCCAACAAGGGTTCACGTTGGTAGTTGCTGGCCCAAAGGGTCCGCAAGGTATATAATGTGTGAAAAATACGGATCACACACACAGGTATTATGCAAAGAATGGGAACGTATGACAGAGGATGATGGGGAACAGTTTCCCCGGGTAGGCAGTCTGAACCCTGATGTATTGCAGAATCTAAGAAAAAGGATAGGTCTAATAAAATCTGCAAAGCAGAGGATTAGACATTATGATTGTTTACAGATATGGCAACAGGAAAGTGAAATACAACAGGAATTAGCTCAGAAAGCAATTCCAAATCCTGGTAGAAATCTAATAGCAACGGCACCACCACCATATATAGTAGGGGACAAAGTGGCTACAGAGAATGACATGCGGGTGTGCGATAAGAGTGCACTTAATCAATGTAGTAGTGATAAAGTTAAGATAAAAGTTAATGCAAATGTTGATACTAACGCTAACCCATGCAAGTTGTATCCTATGTTAAACTTCCCCCAGGAATACGACCAAGAAGATGAGCCCACTACGATTTCAGCTCTCTCTCTAGCGGCCACCATAAGCGATACTTCAGTGGGCATCGCCCAACCAGTAAGATTGGCATCTAAAGCCCATAGCTCAGGGACAGGTGAGGTTGTGTCTACAGGTAAGTACGGCACTGTACAATATGCACCATACACTGAAGAATCAAACCAGAGTGAAGTAATTAATATTAACCCTGTTAGAGTAATAGCGGTCCCCAATGGTTAGACTGACACAAATGGAGCCACACCCATTAGGAATATTGCTATGCACTGTCCCTGGTCCCGAGCAGAATTAAGAACAATTTTGTCTGAATTTCCTGATCCCAGAAAAGATTTAGCCGCATGCCAGAGGTTCATTAAGGACCTAGGTAACTCCACTGAACCTAACAACAAAGATTGGCGGACACTACTGCGGGCATGTCTGCCCTCTAGTATTGACCCCATAAAGTTTATAGCCGACTGTAAATTAGATGAGGAGGTACCCCTTACGGACGAATATAATCAAGACAATGTAACCAGAATCAATCTGCAGTTGGGAATATACTTCCCAGCTGTAGTAAAATGGAACAAAATATTCTCCATTAAACAAATGGAAGGGGAAACTGCCCCTGACTATTTCCACAGGGCATTAGAGGAAATGGCTAAATATACTGGGATCGTGGACATTGAGGCAAATATACACCATAGAGAGGTAGCGGTGTCCGTCTTGATGGACGGTTTAAAGGAGGTATTAAGGAGTAGAGTACAAACTACTCAACCTAACTGGAGAGGTATGTCGGTGGCCGCCTTAAGAGAGACTGCTGTTGGGCACGATAGGAACATCACAAGACGCAGGGAGTCACAAAGTGATAGACTGATGGCAATAAGTATCCAGGCCCTTACAACAAGGCCGCCTCAGTCCCGATCACAGACCCCTGGTGGTAAGCCGCATGTGGTAAAATGTTACAATTGTAACAAGGAAGGACATTTTGCACGTAACTGTACAAATAACTCACATAATGCACATAAAAACCCTAGACAACGACATGACATACGAAATTGGGATCAAGGACCGCAGAGACGGAGTTATGAGCCACACGCAGGGGAAACAAGAAGGTATCCCCCAAAAAGAGACTGGCAAGTCTCTGATAATACCCATTTACCCCCTTCACAGGTAATAGCTGCCACTGCAATGCAGGGAGGTCACCACGCACCATAGGGGTGTGGTCACACCTGTAATCTGCAGCCAGTGAAATTGATTGCGAACCTTGGAAGTGAACCCGAGGTTACAATTGATGTAGCTGGTAAATATCTAAATTTCCTTGTAGATACGGGGGTGGCCAAGTCAGTGATAAATTCGACCGTGGGCATGAGGACCACTGGTAAAACAATTCCAGCCATGGGAGTAACAGGAGTAGTACGACAATACCCTTTAAGCAAACCAACAGAGGTTACGATAGGGCCTTTGCATACCAAGCATTCTTTTCTGCTGGCTGCATCGGCTCCGACTAATCTCTTAGGGAGAGATTTACTGTGCAAAATGGGATGCGTCATATATTGTACTCCTGAAGGTGTGTTCTTGGACATACCCGAAAACCACGCTCAGGAAGCACAAGATATGTAAGACTCCCCAACAAGATTAATGTCACACACTGTTGTTGTAAATAGGTGTCCGTCCAGGGTAGAAGAAATGATTTCCCAGATACCGGAATCACTTTGGACCAAGGACGGGCAAGACACTGTATTGATGGCAAATGTAGCCCCAGTAGTTGTGCAAATAAAAGATGGTAGGATAGCTCCAAAAATCCCACAGTACCCTCTGAAGCCAGAGGTGGAGTTAGGAGTTTACCCTGTAATAGAGCGCTTGCTACAACAGGGCATTCTGGTAAGGACGTCCAGCACTGCCAATAGTCCCATCTTCCCTGTTAAAAAGAGTGGGGGGAGGGGTTATAGATTAGTACAGGATCTAAGAGGGGTCAACAAAATAGTTGAGAGTCAATTCCCCGTAGTGCCAAATCCAGCTGTTATCCTAATGCAAATCCCTCCCACTGCCAAATTTTTCACTGTGATTGACCTCTGCTCTGCTTTCTTCTCGGTACCTCTGCACCCTGACAGTCAATACTTATTTGCATTCACATACAGAGGAGTTCAATACACATGGACTCGATTACCACAAGGTTTCATAGACAGTCCAAGTATTTTCTCACAGGTCTTGCATGATTGTTTACAGTCTTTCCAACCAGAGAGGGGATCAGTATTGATCCAGTACGTGGACGATTTACTACTGTGTTCAGATTCACTGGAAGCGTCCCTGAGAGATACGAAACAGCTCCTGTTTCATCTTTCAGACACAGGACACAAGGTTTCCAAAGACAAGTTACAATTATGCCAGACCCGTGTGAAGTGTTTGGGACACTGTCTAACACAAGGACTGAGACACCTTACCGCTGATAGAATTCAAGCAATTCGTGACATGACCCTGCCACAAACCCAGCAACAGATTAGAACGTTTTTAGGAATGTGTGGGTATTGCCGTAACTGGATCCCAGGTTTTTCCATACTGGCCTTACCTTTGCAGGAGATGGTCTCATCAAGCAAACCTGATCGGATTTCGCACGCAGACGAATCCGAGATGGCATTTGAGAGACTTAAACAGTGCCTAACGCAGGCACCGGCATTGGGTATGCCAGACTATGGGAAACCCTTTGAGCTGTACGGAACAGAGAGTGCTGGGTGCGCAGCAGGTGTCCTAACCCAGAAGCATGGTGATGCCAGCAGGCCGGTAGCTTACTACAGCGCTCAGCTTGACACGGTAGCGCGATCCCTCCCCACATGCTTGCGAAGTGTTGCAGCAATAGCATTGCTAGTTACAAAAAGCGAAGATGTAGTGCTAGGACACAACCTCACAATTCATACACCACATGCAGTGTCAGCCTTGCTGAATTCTGCCCAAACCAGGCACGTCTCATCAGCGCGGTTTACAAGATGGGAATTGGCACTGATGGCCCCCGTAAACATTACCATAAAAAGATGCAGCGCATTAAATCCTGCAACGTATCTCCCAGGTGTGCCTGGACAGGCACAAAGGGTGGAGGATGAGAGTAATGGTGAAGGAGGATTTAATACAGGGGATGACATGCATGATTGTATGGAATATTTGACCCAAAATTTCACGGCAAGGCCTGACATCAGTGACAACCCACTGGAAGATGTAGATTTTACCTTCTACACTGACGGTAGTTGTCACAGACAGACGGACTCGGGAGACTTGTGTACTGGATACGCAGTCGTAGATGACCAAGATACCATAGAAGCAGAACCGCTAGGCCCACCTCACTCAGCACAAGTTGCTGAACTGGTTGCCCTAACCAGAGCATGTGAATTGGCTAAGGGCAAGTCAGCCAATATTTACACAGATTCTAGGTACGCCTTCGGAGTAGTCCATGATTTCGGAGCCCTATGGCGCCTCAGAAATTTCATGACGGCAGCTGGCACACCAGTAGCGCATGCAGCCCACATCAAAAGACTTCTAACAGCGATACAGGAACCCGACAGAGTGGCTGTTATCAAGTGTAAAGCTCACACATATAGCCAAGACCCGGTATCACTTGGTAACAGCCGAGCAGACGAAGCTGCTAAATTAGCAGCTGGTACCCCCAGACAGACAGACATCACACAACTGATGGTATTTAATACTGTAAACACACAGAAATTGTGTGAAATGCAAAATTTGTGTTCCCCACAGGAAAAGGCAGTTTGGAGGTCAAAAGGATATGGCCAGGAGTCCTCAGGACTCTGGACAGATGGACAAGGTAAACCAGTGGCACCCAGAGCATACCTTCCAAGTCTAGCGGAAGCAGCACACGGGCTGACTCATCTGGGCAAAGAAGGGATGTGTAAGCTAGTAAGAGCTTATTGGTGCGCCCCAGGATTTTCCTCCCATGCGGGTAAAAGAGCGATGACATGCCTTACCTGCTTGAGGAAGAATATCGGAAAGGCAATACCGACAGAGCCATCTCATATCCCTCCAACAGATGGCCCTTTCCAGGTGATACAAATTGATTTCATACAATTGCCACCTTGTAGAAATTTAAAGTATGTTTTGGTCTGTATTGATGTGTTCTCAAATTGGGTCGAAGCATTTCCCGCGGCCACAAATACCACTGTATTCACTGCAAAGAAAATTGTGCAGGAATTTGTGTGTAGGTACGGTATCCCTAGAATAATTGAAAGTGATAGGGGTACCCACTTTACAGGTGAAGTCTTTCAAACAATGTGTAAATTTATGGGAATTAATAGTAAGCTGCACACTCCGTATCGCCCCCAGGCGAGTGCAAAGGTGGAAAGAGTTAACAGCACTATTAAAAATAAATTGAGCAAGGTAATGACTGAAACAGGACTGTTGTGGCCTGAAGCTTTGCCAATTGTATTATACAGCATCAGAACCACTCCCAGGTTAACCACTTAATCTGTCACCTTTTGAAATTCTGTTTGGTCGACAACCCCATGTTATGATTAACCCCCAGGATGATTTGAAATGTAACAATGAAGTAACCGTAAAGTACTTGGTTAAGATGAGTAAGCAATTGAGGAATCAGAATGATAATCTAAAGTTGGTGATTCCTGATTTGCCAGACAGTAATTGTCATGACATTGAACCTGGGGATTATGTAATGATACGGAATTTTCTACGCTCAGGTTGCCTTATTGACAGATGGGAAGGACCATATCAAGTCTTATTGACCAGCACAACTGCTTTGAAGGTTGCCGAGAGAGAGACTTGGGTCCATACGTCTCATTGTAAAAAGGTTGCGGATCCAGAGAGGTCCCGTGACAAAGAACAGACGGTAGAGGTTGTATCACTAGAGTGTCTGTTCAGGGAAGATTGAGACGACACCTGAGCGCTGAGGATAATAAGACCAGAAGCTTGTCAAGCCAGATTTCTTTTTCCCATTTGTTATTTTCTCCAGTTCCCACCTCCCTCATATTTCCTTTCCCCCTTCTTATTTTCTCCTTTTACTCCTCTAAGATGGACTTGCCCCAAGAGACTGTGATACGGATTTTCCTGTTAACCATGATGTTGACCAGAGCAGTCTGTTTCGGTGAGAGTACCATGGAAGTCGAGAAAGGATCTGGAATGGGTTCTGATGACCCGGATGGAGGCGTAGTTTTCCAAGAACAACATAATCATCGAGTAAAGGCGAGTATCAGAAAACGATCTGGTAGCATTGACAATAGAAGGAATTGTGAAGGATTGTTAGCTGAAGAGAACTGCATCTGTAGGCATTGTGACAATATAGTTGAGGATGGGTGCATAAAGAAATGTCAGTCCAGTTTTAATATCCATATGGATCGGCATCCATTGAGTGACTATCACTCCTTAGTGGGTAAAGTATTAAATCAGACAGATTGTTGGGTATGCTCTCAAGTACCTCAAGGCCATAGCAAATCAGGACTAGTACCATTCCCTTTAACAGTAGGAGAGGTACTTGAGCTAAGTGGTGGGAGGCCGGTGGACAAGAGGTTTAATATCTCTAGTCCTCCTAGTTTGAAGCTCCACCAATATCATGTGGATAGGTCCTTAGTGTGCTTTAACATTTCCAATCCCCGAAAGCCGGGAAATTGGGAAGTGTCATGGAGTAACCAAACCATGACATTCTCACATAGAGCCGAAGATTGCCCATAGACACAGAACTTATACGCCAGATAGCCGACCATAGGAAATTCTTTCGGTATAGGTACACCTTAGGAAGTAGGATCATGCGAGTTGGAGAAGTATCACCAGGATACTGTGCACAGATCATACAAACTGATACGTGTACTAAACAGATGGGAGAATTAGGGCTAGGAGAGTTCACATGGAAAATTTGTAATATGGTTATGTCACACTCCGTCCCATATGTTCTCTCCGATAATGCATATTTCATATGCGGGAGGAAGGCGTATAAGTGGCTTGCCCCAAACTCAGAAGGGTTATGTTATATTGGAAAAGTACTGCCTGAGGTAATGACTGTATCCCACACTAAAATGAAAGATATTCACCGTGGTGCCCAAGCTCCTTATACTCACACTCATTACGAGCACATCGTTAAACGGCACCTGATAGAAAGAACAGAGCATCCGGCCTCTGACCTGATCCATGAATCCACCGGGATTCAATTCCTAATCGCGTTAGATATCACTCGTACCGCCAGAGGAGTGATAAATTACAAATATATATCTGCGCTTGCAAATTTATTAGACAATATCACTGAAATGTATGACGACACATTCAGGTATACGGGGAGAGAGTTACAAGCCTACAAAACAGAACTGGTTCAGCATAGGATGATTCTCAATTATCTCACAGCTGTGACAGGCGGGTATTGTGTTACCCTAGCGACTCAATATGGAATAAAGTGTTGCACGTACATTACAAACAGCACGGAGGACCCAGCCGAGGTCATAGACCAAAAGATGGATGACATTTTACAATTAAAATGGGAGTTCCGAAGGAAACACAATCTCACCCTTGCCGCTGTGGGTAATGAGCTGACCAGTTGGGTGTCATGGTTGAACCCACGAAATTGGTTCTCTGGTTTAGGAGAATGGGCCCAAGGTATTATCATGGATGTAGGGAAATTTCTTTTGTGTATTCTGGGTGTCATCATATTGGTCGGTCTGATATTTAGATGCGTTCGGGTTTTAACGAAGTGTAAACATAGTGCCCGAGTGATGAGTTTAAGAAGTGAAGATACTGCAATAACAACGACTAATTTGATTTATGACCCAACGATAGAGACAATGTTGTGATGAAAATGTGATTCCACGGTCCGTTTCTTTCACCCGTTTCTCCTTTGTTTTCCTCCAAGGTACAAAGACATCCGCTTGGAAGAAGAATTTGACAACCTTTTATACAGACCACTGATGGACAATGCCATAGACCCCCAATATCCCTAGTGACTTTAAAATTTTACGATAGCCCAACACTTTAAAGATTGTAAGTCTATGGACATTGAGAAAGCTTTTTGCTCAAGCAATTATAGCAAAAGCATCGGGAGACTACAGTCAACATGTACATCGAGACAAGACACAAGACAAGACCTCAATCAACAAATGTATATTAAACTCACATAGTTTATGACTGCATTTACCATAATTGCTTCTTATCTTCATTTCTACAACCTTCAGGTAATGACACACATAGTCGATAGGGAATATAGGCACAGATATCAGCACTCACATATCCCCCCATTCATGTATCATCAACTAAAATGTGCTCCCCCATTTTGTTGCAACCAAAAGCCGAAAAGAGCTCGGTAAAGTTTGACAGCCCATCCACAGGCCCGTAATACAGGATAAGAAGGAATTCAAATGTATACTTCGCAATACCTCGAAGCTTGATTTAAAACATGTACGGCACGATGATACATGACCCCTCAAACATGGACTCATACACACATGCTTCTACTATCTCACTAGGTCATACCTTTTTCCCACCTTCTTCTCTTCTCCCTTACCCAATCATAGAAATGTATTATACATGACATATATTTTTCTCTTTTTGAACTGTTTTAGGAAGTGGCAGTTATTGATGACTGCCAAAGGGTGGACTGTCAAAGTCAGAAAAATATCATGCTACACGTTGCCATATATTCACCTCATGCGCGTGCCTGCTGCACGTGCACATTCTCTCCCGTGCGTGCGGATACTCGCAGCCGCGTGATGGCGCCTCGGCCATGTGCTCGAGCGCGTGGTATGTGCATTTACGGTAGAGTTTGTGTGCGTCTAGCGAGCGACTCAATCGTTAGATAATAAATCCATATAGCAGGTTTTATAGGTAATGTTCCCCTTAATGATAACTGTAAGTTTGGTTAATGTGACTTGTTCACGGACTTGGGAATCCCTCTTTGCGTGGTACAAAGGGTCTGATTAAGGCTGAACAGTGGTGTCTGGTACCTAACCGAAGAGTATTTTAATAGCAATAATCCGGTGTTGGTTAGGTAAAGATTAATCGCTCCTGCGTGTAGTTATGGCCATTAGTAGTTTCTGGACATATTCTATATTTGCAGTTCATTATCCATGCGGCGGGAATCCGGAGATTCCCTCCCACCTGAGCGGTTTGAAATAGTCACAGCCCACCTGTTCAAATCCACCTATGACCTTTTGTTATAGTGCAGAGAGACATTCCTGTGTCCAATAAACAATAAGGTTGTAGGGCCCTTTGAAGTACACTGTATGTTGTGTATATAAGGGTCACTGTCCCCAGACCGGCCAGTACTCTCTCTTCAACAGTTATCGCTGATAATTGGAGGACTGGATTCCGGTTGCGCCTGCGAGTGTTCCCCGTATGGTATGTTTCTCTGTTGCCACTTTGTTACCCGTGTAATGTTAGCCATTCATTCTTAGTCTATGTATTTGTATTTGCGATTGTTTACTATTGCGTATATTTCTGTCTAGATATCCTGTTAGAATTATATGTTAGCCTGTAGTGTATGACTTGTTAACTGTTTCTCTTTTCGATATAACTAAAAGCTTGTTAGTAAAGGTGTTGGAACCTTAGCAAGGTTTCGTGTGTTCATTACATTTGCAGAGGGTAATAGGAGCATCCTGATCGCTCGAACAGCTTTGGTATTATTAAGGTTAAGCAGCGTTATATCGCTACAGTGTTTCAGTACAAGGTTTACAGCATAAGAGTATCATTTCTGTGTGTTACATTCAAGGTTTACTGATTGTCATCCTGTGAGCGTCTGCGCCGCTCGTGATCTCCTCGTGGTCTCGAGCGTCCGCTACGCTGGTAGCGTAGCATCACGGTAGTCGCACGCCTATAGCGTGCTCGACACCAAGCGTAAGCTGTGAGCGAGCGTGCCGCATGTGCGTCTCGATCACGGCCGAGCGTCTGCTACGCTAAGTGCGTACCCTTACGGTACCTCATACGCCAATTGCGACTTAGTCTGTTACCCATATATAGTGAATATCATAAGGTAATCAAATCAGCTTTATCAGTATACATGTACCTTTGGACTTATTTTATTGTATGATGTGTCCATTCTTATTACAAAATTTTTTTTTTAATTATGCTATGTGTTTTTTCACTCTTTCTTGCATGTACTGAAAAAATATGAGACATCATTGAATGAGGCATTTGGCACAGTACTGATGACATTTCTATGGGAAAAAAATGAGGATTTTGGATTCTATGTTTGAAAGGGACAGTACATGTCATAAAGAAAAGTGACTATATTTGATCCTAGAGCACAGGTTCTCAAACTCAGTCCTCAGGACCCCACACAGTGCATGTTTTGCAGGTCTCTTCACAGAAGCCCAAGTGAAATAATTAGGTCCACCTGTGAACCTTTTAAAATGTGTCAGTGAGTAATTAATACACCTGTGCTCCTGCTGGGTTACCTGCAAAAGATGCACTGTTGGGGTCCTGAGGACCGAGTTTGAGAACCTGTGTCCTAGAGCCATCTAAGGAATCACTCACCTTTTACATTTAATTTCTCAAGAGAAAGTATGCCTTTTTGCAGATGACTCAAAGGTATGCAACAAGGTAGACACCGGGAGAAGGATCTAGGTAGACCGGTCAAGGATGTGGTAACTACAGTTTAATACCAAATCATGCACTTGGGTCTCATTAGCACAAAGGCTAGATAAAGAGTTAACAGCACTATAATGGAAATGACTGAGGAGGATTGGGACCAATTGGGAACACTGGTCGAGTACTGGGAATACTGGTCGAGTATCCCTTATCCAAAATGCTTGGGATCGGAAGCATTTTGATAATGGATTTTTCCGTATTTCTGAATATTTTAAAAAACTTGCCCCCACTATAATGCCAGATACAAGTAATGCCCCCAGTATAGTGCCCCTGCCATCCTCATCCAATCACCTACCCCTTCCACCCTCACCCATTCACCTTCCCCCTCTCCCAGTCACTGCCCCCTGCCACCATCAGGGGGGTACTGGGTGCACAGCAATCCTGGGCCTGGCCTCTCTTACACAAAGGGGGAGGCCCGGGCAGCTCATGTCGCTGTCCATCCGCAGTTAGGGTTGCCACCTCATCCCTTTAATTTTGGACACATATTAATTACACAGGTTCTGTGGCTGATTAAAACCAGGTGAAATGGAGTCCTGAAGTCAGCCAGCCACAGAACCTGTGTAATTAATGTGTCCAGAATTAAAGGGATGAGGTGGCAACCCTGCCCGCAGTGCGCTATTGAAAATGTCCCTTCCAAGATGGTCGCGGCCACAGAGGAAACAGTTATTAAAGATACTAGAGGAGGCCTCATAACCGTCTACTCTGAGGTAGCAGACATTTTTTTGGGGGGGTCATTCTCAGTAGTTTGAAAGCAGGTAGGCTCTAACAGCACTGCGGCCACCGCCTGGACATTAGAGTACTTACATATAGGTGAGGAGAGAGGCCACCGTCTCTGTCCTTGCAGCAGCGCGATCTGCCCCCAGCTCCAGCCAACACAGACAGCATGATCAGGTCAGCAAGACAGAGGAGCTCAGAGTGCAGAGACACCCTGCCCCCGCTCACTGGCTGCCCCAACAGAAGGCCGGCACCCTACTGTGGTAATGGCACTACTGTATTTTCTCCTACATCTGTGTGGTGTGTGAGAGTGTGTGTACAGTGTGATGCTGTGTGACAGGGACACCACTGGTTTGCCAGGAGTGGGGCCCGGTGATATAAGAGGCCGGGCAGGTGAGCAGAGCAGCATCGTGCTGCAGGTGAGATGCTGGGCGGGAGGTGATGGAGTCGCTGTCCTTCTCGCTGCTCTCGTTGGCCGTGCTATGTGTTCCGGGAGCCTCCTCCTCAGCCACAGTCTGCTGCCCCTGCTCCAGCCCACTCACATCTTCGCTCTCTGCTGATGTCCAGAGCCCGTTCCTGCCCGTGGTGCTGCTGCTGCTGCTGGGGGAAGACGACGGCTGCCGAGCCAGTGTCTGGTCATCCTACGGAGCTCGGACGAGGTGGGCTACATCCCGGAGTGGGAGCCGGAGCCAGACGGACACCTCTAACCTGGTCGGCATTACGGCTAAATTTCCTGCCAACGGACCACTGGTCAGGGGCTGCAAAAGGATGCGGTAGGGGCCTCAAGTTTAACACCACTGTGTATAGTTATTAGCGACAGAAGGGGTGGGGGTAGGAGACAGGAACAGTCAGGAGATGCAGGGTTTCAAAAAGAGGGGAAGCTGCAAGTGAAAGGAATTAAAACAGGTAATTGACAAATGCCGCCAACAGCGCCACCTACCTTGCAGCGCTATGTGCGGTGCCCCCGCTGCACACACCTAGTTACTGTTACAGCCCTGAGGGAGAGGGGGTGTTATAATATAAATACTGTATGTGCAGTTCTTATTATTTCATCACCATCTTGCTGTGGCTATGAATTTGCTTGTTATCTGTAGGACAACAGTAAAGGCTTTTGCTTCAGAAGCTAGAGGAAGCAGAGCTATTAGACTACAGCACCAGAATGACTTCAGGAAAGAATGATTTGTTCGGAGGTTTCAGCATTTGGGGCTGCACAGGTGACTGTGGGGAGTGGGGCTGCCCTCTGCTGCCCTGGCTGTGTAGTGTAGTGTTAGTAAGTGGAGTGTGAAGCTGTGGTCATAGACACACCCTAGTTCTAAGAGGAGTCTCATTGCTGCTCCAGCTGTTGGAGGGAGTGAGGACTTTCCTCAGACGCCGGGACTCTGTGCAGGCATGTAACCTGGAGAGAGACACAGCAGCACACACAGACAGCTGCAGTCACACAGGGACAGCGCCAGCTCCACATTTACATGCTGCTTCTTATATAATAAGGTACAATTTAGATTACACCCTTGCAATGCAGACTCCACACCAACACTGGTACACAGCAGCACACTAGTGACAAGCACAGTAACACTACTAGATACAGTCACACAGCCCTTCTTTACAGTGCCCCCCTATAGACATACTGTACACAGCTTCATACACACATATAAACATAGACTGGACGCAAGGCATGGTGTGACCTACAGCAACAGGGGACGTCAATCCAGCCAGGTTAGTTGTTCATTGATAGTTTTACTTGTTTCAGGAATAGTTGCTTCTAATGATCATGCCGTATATACACTGCACCGTATAACAGAGGTTCCCAAACTCGGTCCTCAAGATATCTAACAGTTCAGGTTTTGAGGATACTCCTGGCTGAGCACAGATGGTTAAATCAAAGTAATTAAGATACTAATTAAGTCACCTGTACCCAAAAGCTTGAAACCTGGACAGTGTGCCTTGATGAGTTTGGGAAACTGCGCTGGATAATCTGCAGTAAAGCAGGACTAATATTAATACATAGCGAGACTGTGATACATGCCTCGAATATTCATCTTGTCCCTATTTGATAGATGATGTTTTATTTATATGTTTGAGCTGCAGCTGGAGCTGATATTGGGGTAAACTAATTATTTGTGACACTTTGATGCTTTATATAGAAAGACTTCAGTCTGTACCCGGGCTCCCTTGTTTTGTTTAAAACTAGTAGATTATTTTAATTGTATTTTAATGTTTTTGTATTTTTTTTTTATGTATTTGTTTTATTATTTGTAATTTGAAGTAAATTATAACTAATATTATTACCATGGCAGTTTTTTGTTCTTGGGTTGTTTTATTTATTGCTCCATGTTAAACACATCATTCACACTGAAATGCTAGTAATCGTTCTAACATGTGGCTGTAATAACATTGCTTTATAAGTGTGAGCTTTATTTGTGTGAGTCATTATTTCTGTTTTCGTCCTACTCCACATACTTTATAATGGATGTGTGAGTATCATTTTGTCCTGTTGTCCCATTCAGGGGTAAACTAGTGTAGTGGTCTACTAAGTATTACAACTTGATTATAGCTTCTGTGATGGGCATTCGGACATGAAGTCCCAGGTTGGCATTCCTGCATGAAGACCACAACAGCACCCTGATACCGTATTTTATAAAATCAGATTGCCCATAAATCACTTACTGTATAATGGATCATGGACTTTCTTATTGGATACAACAATTCAGACAGGTTTATCTAACAGATAGCTATTCACATTTTCGTTTTAAAATTATATTTTAACTTGGCATATTTTGTAAGTAGAGTTTCCTCTTGTATTAAATTTGGGTGTGAATGTATATTGTTAGAATAAATGGGATGATTGTAAACTGCGACAGGCCATTGTGTATTGATACTAAACGTAATTTAACTGAACTTCCCCTTTGTACAATGGAATTATATAATAGGTGACATAAGCAGTACTTGCAATTTTATATTGATCTTTCACTGTCTGCCAACTTGAATGTGCCAGCTTTGACACGGCCATTTGCAGCCTTTACTAAATAGATTGCTTTATATTTTTAGCTTCCCTCTGTGCTTTTCGGCTGTAACATTACTATGGGGGGGTATTCCACTTTTTGCTATTTTTTGGGGGTGAATGAGGATTCGCCCTATACAATAGCAGGGAAGTTTTTTCCACCTAGGTGAAACATTCGGCAGGAGCAAGAAACATGTGGATCGGCAAATCCACATATTTTCACACCTGTGCTGATGAAAACGTGTGACGTTTTTGCCGATTTTTGAGGCATTTTTTGCCAGTGCCTTTTGACTTAAAAAAAACAAAAAACAAAACAAAAAAACAGCCCACAGTTGAATACTCCGGGGTAAATTTGATGGCTATGAAATTACCTTAGCTAATTGAATGCCTCCCTTTATAGTAAACATTTGTTAAATCTCAATTTATCATGCTCCAAAAAGCTTAGCTTTTCAGATCTTGAGCCCTGTAGTCATCTAGGTGGCATTAGCCATTATAGCCTATAGGCTACACACTCGCAATTTTTAGAGGGATCGATCCAAAGCCGTGCGTGTGCCATAATCAAGTCGGGTCCGAATCCAGGAGTAAAATAATAACATACTTTATACTCTGCAGCAGAACGGTTTCTGGAGCCTTTATTGTCAAGAGACCCGTAATAAATTGTCCCCATAAATTATTTCTTTACTACTGTAGCACGTTCGTTATCAAGACAAAAATGTCAGGCATTATAAGTAGGCCCCTATATGTGCAGTCTTGTTCATTGTAATTGGTATGAGCGGGTGTAGTATGTTATGCCGGTGGCCAGCATACCGGTGCTGGAATCCCGACTGTCGGGATACCGACAGCTGGGCGAGTGCAAATGAGCCCCTTGCGGGCTCACTGCGCTCGCCACGCTGCGGGCTACGCGCCGCCACTATTCTCCCTCAAGGGGGGTTGTGGACCCCCAATAGAGAGAAAAGCTGTTGGTATGCCGGCGGTCGGGATTCCGGCGCCGGTATGCTGGTCGTCGGGAGCCCGGCCACCGGCAAACTGAAGACCACCCGGTATGAGCAACAACACAACTCTGGATACAGTTGTTTCCAATGTGAACAGTAGAGTTGTAGCTACCTCCGGAGTGAGCCTAAAAAACACCGGCTGATGGTAGTAATACACATCTAACTGGAAAAAGAAGGAAATGTGTAAATATAAGTAACTGAACTAAAATGCACGATGACATTGTCCTGCTACAGAACCAGGACGTTGGTAAATGGGAGAGATCAGCAGGTACCCTGGAAAGGGAGGACGTATTAAAGATCACTTCTCCCACAGGTCCCCAACTTTCTAACAATGGGCCTAATTCAGACCTGATTGCTAGCAGGTGATTTTTGCACTGCTGCGATCAGATAGTTGCTGCCTACAGGAGGAGTGTATTTTATCTGTGCAAGTGTGCGAACGCATGTGTAGCAGAGCTGTACAAACAGATCTTGGGGGTCATTCCGAGTTGGTCGTAGCTGTGCTAAATTTAGCGCAGCTACGATCAGGCACTCAGACATGCGGGGGGACGCCCAGCACAGGGCTAGTCCGCCCTGCATGTCAGTTCCGGCCTCCCCCCCGCAGAAATGCAAAAGCATCGCACAGCGGCGATGCTTTTGCATCTCAGGAGTTACTCCCGGCCAGCGCAGCTCCTGCGGCTGGCCGGGAGAACCTCTTCACTGCCCCGGGTCGCAGCGGCTGCGTGTGACGTCACACACTGCTGCGGCCCACCCCCCCAATGGTCCGGCCACGCCTGCGTTGGCCGGACCGCGCCCCCTAAACGGTGGCTTAACGCCGCCGCCCATCAACCGCCTCTGCCTCAGAGGCGATCGCTAGGCAACGACGGCTGGCATGCGTCGGCGCACTGCGGCACTGGCGCATGCGCAGTTCGGACCCGATCGCTGCACTGCGATAAACTGCAGCGAGAGATCGGGTCGGAATGTTCCCCCTTGTGCAGTCTCTGAGTAGCCCAGGATTTACTCAGCCGCTGCGATCACTTCAGCCTGTTCAGGACCGGAATTGACGTCAAGAACCCTCCCTGCAAACGATTGAACACGCCTGCGTTTTTCCAACCACTCCCAGAAAATGGTCAGTTGCCACCCAAAAAACGGCTTCTTCCTGTCAATCTCCTTGCGATTGGCCGTGCGAATGGATTCTTTGCACAAACACATCGCTGAGCAATGTGCCTGCGCACTTTGGTGCATGCGCAGTTTAGACCTGATCGCAGGCTGTACGAAAACGCAGCCTAGCGATGAGGTCTGAATTGCCCCCATTGTTCTTTGCCCTTCTCAGGCCGTGGGTACACGGCTGAACACTTCACTGTACAGTAAAGTAACCTAACACTGCTAAATACTGTATACTTAGCATGAGCTGCAATGCACCTGGATCCCTCTCCATCTGCCTATGGCCGCACACAGAGGCGGATTGGGATCGAACACCAGCCCGGGATATTTATGGAAGCAGCCGTAATGGGGGTGGAGTCTGAGGGGGAGGGGTCTATCAAGAGGGCGTGGTCACTCCTGAGAGGTCCTGATTCTGAGATAGACACAGTTGGGGCCTCCTTTGCTTTACGTTATGCTAATGTTTACCTGTGCCTTTATGCATATGCTGCTACAGTGCCCTTCCCTGATGTACATCTGTACGTCTGAATATACAAGGACTGATATGGCCACTTTCTGCTGACACTGCAGTCATGCCTTTAATCTACTTCTGATTTTGTAGATTTTTCTACAAACCCCTTTTCATTCTTCAAACCAATTCATTCTACCAACCCCTTTTTTTAACCTTCTATGTTTCAAAGTACAGGGAGAGGGAGCACACACTACATACAGCACAGCATAGGAAGGGAGCACACACTACATACAGTACAGCACAGTACAGGGAGGGGGAGCACACACTACATACAGCACAGTATAGGAAGGGAGCATACACTACATACAGTACAGCACAGTACAGGGAGGGGGAGCACACACTACATACAGTACAGGAAGGGGGAGCACACACTACATACAGCACAGTATAGGAAGGGAGCATACACTACATACAGTACAGTACAGGGAGGGGGAGCACACACTACATACAGCACAGTATAGGAAGGGAGCATACACTACATACAGTACAGGGAGGGGGAGCACACACTACATACAGCACAGTATAGGAAGGGAGCACACACTACATACAGTACAGGGAGGGGGAGCACACACTATATACAGCACAGCATAGGAAGAGAGCACACACTACATACAGTACAGGAAGGGGGAGCACACACTACATACAGTACAGTACAGGGAGGGGGAGCACACACTACATACAGCACAGTATAGGAAGGGAGCATACACTACATACAGTACAGGGAGGGGGAGCACACACTACATACAGCACAGTATAGGAAGGGAGCACACACTACATACAGTACAGGGAGGGGGAGCACACACTATATACAGCACAGCATAGGAAGAGAGCACACACTACATACAGCACAGTATATGAAGGGAGCATACACTACATACAGTACAGAAAGGGGGAGCACACACTACATACAGCACAGTATAGGAAGGGAGCATACACTACATACAGTACAGGGAGGGGGAGCACACACTATATACAGCACAGCATAGGAAGAGTGCACACACTACATACAGGGAGGGGGAGCACACACTACATACAGCACAGTATAGGAAGGGAGCACACACTACATACAGTACAGGGAGGGAGAGCACACACTATATACAACACAGCATAGGAAGAGAGCACACACTACATACAGTACAGGAAGGGGGAGCACACACTACATACAGCACAGTATAGGAAGGGAGCATACACTACATACAGTACAGTACAGGGAGGGGGAGCACACACTACATACAGCACAGTATAGGAAGGGAGCACACACTACATACAGTACAGGGAGGGGGAGCACACACTATATACAGCACAGCATAGGAAGAGAGCACACACTACATACAGTACAGGGAGGGGGAGCACACACTATATACAGCACAGCATAGGAAGAGAGCACACACTACATACAGTACAGGAAGGGGGAGCACACACTACATACAGCACAGTATAGGAAGGGAGCATACACTACATACAGTACAGGGAGGGGGAGCACACTCTATATACAGCACAGCATAGGAAGAGAGCACACACTACATACAGTACAGGAAGGGGGAGCACACACTACATACAGCACAGTATAGGAAGGGAGCATACACTACATACAGTACAGTACAGGGAGGGGGAGCACACACTACATACAGCACAGTATAGGAAGGGAGCACACACTACATACAGTACAGGGAGGGGGAGCACACACTATATACAGCACAGCATAACAAGAGAGCACACACTACATACAGCACAGTATAGGAAGGGAGCATACACTACATACAGTACAGGAAGGGGGAGCACACACTACATACAGCACAGTATAGGAAGGGAGCATACACTACATACAGTACAGGGAGGGGGAGCACACACTATATACAGCATAGAAAGAGAGCACACACTACATACAGTACAGGGAGGGGGAGCACACACTACATACAGCACAGTATAGGAAGGGAGCACACACTACATACAGTACAGGGAGGGAGAGCATACACTATATACAGCACAGCATAGGAAGAGAGCACACACTACATACAGTACAGGAAGGGGGAGCACACACTACATACAGCACAATATAGGAAGGGAGCATACACTACATACAGTACAGGGAGGGGGAGCACACACTACATACAGCACAGTATAGGAAGGGAGCACACACTACATACAGTACAGGGAGGGGGAGCACACACTATATACAGCACAGCATAGGAAGAGAGCACACACTACATACAGTACAGTACCGGGAGGGGGTGCACACACTACATACAGCACAGTATAGGAAGGGAGCATACACTACATACAGTACAGGGAGGGGGAGCACACACTATATACAGCACAGCATAGGAAGAGAGCACACACTACATACAGTACAGGAAGGGGGAGCACACACTACATACAGCACAGTATAGGAAGGGAGCATACACTACATACAGTACAGTACAGGGAGGGGGAGCACACACTATATACAGCACAGCATAGGAAGAGAGCACACACTACATACAGTACAGTACCGGGAGGGGGTGCACACACTACATACAGCACAGTATAGGAAGGGAGCATACACTACATACAGTACAGGGAGGGGGAGCACACACTACATACAGCACAGTATAGGAAGGGAGCACACACTACATACAGTACAGGGAGGGGGAGCACACACTATATACAGCACAGCATAGGAAGAGAGCACACACTACATACAGTACATGGAGGGGGAGCACACACTATATACAGCACAGCATAGGAAGAGAGCACACACTACATACAGTACAGGAAGGGGGAGCACACACTACATACAGCACAGTATAGGAAGGGAGCATACACTACATACAGTACAGGGAGGGGGAGCACACACTATATACAGCACAGCATAGGAAGAGAGCACACACTACATACAGTACAGGAAGGGGGAGCACACACTACATACAGCACAGTATAGGAAGGGAGCATACACTACATACAGTACAGTACAGTACAGGGAGGGGGAGCACACACTATATACAGCACAGCATAGGAAGAGAGCACACACTACATACAGTACAGTACCGGGAGGGGGTGCACACACTACATACAGCACAGTATAGGAAGGGAGCATACACTACATACAGTACAGGGAGGGGGAGCACACACTACATACAGCACAGTATAGGAAGGGAGCACACACTACATACAGTACAGGGAGGGGGAGCACACACTATATACAGCACAGCATAGGAAGAGAGCACACACTACATACAGTACATGGAGGGGGAGCACACACTATATACAGCACAGCATAGGAAGAGAGCACACACTACATACAGTACAGGAAGGGGGAGCACACACTACATACAGCACAGTATAGGAAGGGAGCATACACTACATACATTACAGGGAGGGGGAGCACACACTATATACAGCACAGCATAGGAAGAGAGCACACACTACATACAGTACAGGAAGGGGGAGCACACACTACATACAGCACAGTATAGGAAGGGAGCATACACTACATACAGTACAGTACAGGGAGGGGGAGCACACACTACATACAGCACAGTATAGGAAGGGAGCACACACTACATACAGTACAGGGAGGGGGAGCACACACTATATACAGCACAGCATAGGAAGAGAGCACACACTACATACAGTACAGGAAGGGGGAGCACACACTACATACAGCACAGTATAGGAAGGGAGCATACACTACATACAGTACAGTACAGGGAGGGGGAGCACACACTATATACAGCACAGTATAGGAAGGGAGCACACACTACATACAGTACAGGGAGGGGGAGCACACACTATATACAGCACAGCATAGGAAGAGAGCACACACTACATACAGTACAGGAAGGGGGAGCACACACTACATACAGCACAGTATAGGAAGGGAGCATACACTACATACAGTACAGGGAGGGGGAGCACACACTACATACAGCACAGTATAGGAAGGGAGCACACACTACATACAGTACAGGGAGGGGGAGCACACACTATATACAGCACAGCATAGGAAGAGAGCACACACTACATACAGTACAGGAAGGGGGAGCACACACTACATACAGCACAGTATAGGAAGGGAGCATACAGTACAGCACAGTACAGGGAGGGGGAGCACACACTACATACAGCACAGTATAGGAAGGGAGCACACACTACATACAGTACAGGGAGGGGGAGCACACACTATATACAGCACAGTATAGGAAGAGAGCACACACTACATACAGTACAGGAAGGGGGAGCACACACTACATACAGCACAGTACAGGAAGGGGGAGCACACACTATATACAGCACAGTACAGGGAGGGAGCACACACAGATAGTGAAACACAGACAGGGGAACAGCGCAACGGAATCTGTCCCATTGGCCAATCCGCCCCTGATTACATACATAGCCATCACATCACATTACATACATAGCGACCACATTAGTACAGGAATACCACCACATTACAAGAATAACACCACATTACATGTATAGCAGCGCACTACACGTATAGCACTGCATAACACAAATAGCACCGCAGTATACAAATAGCACCGCATTACATACGTAGTCACCGCATTACATAAATCTGCTCATCATCGTGGACAGACCTTGGATAGCTATAGGGCTGAAGGACTTTGCATTAGAGATCGTCCCAGGGCTGTCTGTGAGTGCTGCCTGATCAGCTGCCATCCTGAGAACAAAGTACGTCCTTCTCCTGTCCAGTCCCCAAACCATACACTGTGACCGATGACGCCCTAACCCAGGCTTTCCCAACCACGGTCCTCAAGGCACACTAACAGTGCATGTTTTAGTGATATCCAGGTTTCAGCACAGGTGACTTAATTAGGTAGCTCAGTTATTCTGATTTAACCATCTGTGCTGCAGCCTGGATATCACTAAAACCTGCACTGTTGGTGTGCCTCGAGGACCGTGGTTGGGAAAGCCTGCCCTAACCCTTACACCATCATGATAATGTAAATAATGTAATTAAAAATAACCTCTCTGACGGGTCCCCTTCAGTGCTCAGTTGCCGCTCTGGCCAGTTCAGTGAGAGTGCAGGAGCTAGGGTCGCAGTGGGTGTAGTGAACCCGGCTCTGACCATCGCTATGCTGCTGTTCCCGGGCTCGTTGAAGAGACCTTTGGCCGGGGCCAGAGAGAGGATGCTGCTGGGCTGGTTAACTTTCTCCAGGTCCCCTGTTGGTTGAATAGCTTCATCACTTTTCACGGCTAGCAGCACCTGGAAGTGCCTGCTATCCTAACTTCCGGATTGCATTCCAATGAACCGCAAGTACTGGAAGCAGTGTGAGCCAGACTGAGTGTGAATCGGCCTGGCTGAGGGGGATATGGGACCAGCCCATCGAAATCTGTCACGGTGTCCTGGTGGGCCAATCCGCCCCTGGTCGCACATGTACGGAGCACCCAAACAAGGAAGCAGAGTGATATTGTAAGCCAGGGGTATTCAACTTTGGGTCATCCAGCTGTTGTGAAACTACATATCTACTCAAGTAGTAGTGAAAAGACTCGCGGGGAAAGCTGATTTACAGGTGAATAACTCAGCAGCCGAGGCAAATTGAAAACGTAATTATCAGGGGCCGTTCAGCCCCCGATAATTAGTACGATGAATATGCCATTAGTTTTTAAACCAAATTCTGATTCCTCCATTGTTGTAGAATACCCCATTAAGTATAAACGTATTTATTAAAGTATAGCATTTTCATATTTTCGAGTCACAAACCAATCTTCTTTGCCATGAGTCACTCAGAGCTTGTGTGGCCACCACCCAACATACTATTCTCATATGTCTACATAATGCATTGATTTGTAATTGTTTTATTGTGAACCTCAGTGCAGGAAACCAGAGGCCGCTTCTTTTTTCTGTTTGAAACAGAACTGTGTTGTTTCCATGGCAATGAAAAGTTAATAGGCCGTGTGCTGTTCACTGAAGATATGCTGTAATTGGTGCCTGTAAGTCTCTGCTAAAGTTTACGGTTTATTTATTTTTTTTCTTTTCAGGTAATTGTAGCCAACTGTCCCTAATTTCCCCTTGTAGGCTGACTGTAGGCTATATATATGTAAATGTCTCTATCAGGGCTTGTCAAATCATCAACCAGGTTGCTGCAAAGTAAAAAATGATTCAAAGTAAAAATGCTTTCAAAAATAGAAGCGTGAATAGTTTTTTGTTTATCAATTAACAAGATGCAAAATGAATGAATAGAAGAAAGATCTAAATCAAATCAATCTTTGGTGTGGCCACCCTTTGCCTTCAAGACAACACAAGTTCTACTAGGTACACTTGCACACAGTTTTTGAAGGAACTCAGCAGAGGTTGTTCCAAATGTCTTGGAGAAATAACCACCGATTTTCTGTGGACTTAGATTTTCTCAAGTCCTTCTGTATCTTCATGTAATCCCAGACAGACTCGACGATATTAAGATTAGAGCTCTGTGGGGGCCATATCATCCCTTTCATGATTCCTTGTTCTTCTTTACGTTGATGAGTTTTTAATGACATTGGCTGTATGTTTGGGGTCGTTGTCCCTGATTGTATTGCATGATGTAGAAGTACCTGCCTGTATTTCTTGCTGACTTCTTTGGTGTCCAGTTCTATGCCTTGACATTTCACAAGAACTTTAGCTGTAAATTGTAATCTCTGATAGACAGTCAGATTGTGCCTACTCTACCTATGCACTGCATATCCAGAAACTTATTGCATATATATATATATATATATATATATATATATCTTATCGGGTGCATCGACATGTGTGGATGGCCGACCCACTGACTGACTCATTATGCAGCTGCTGGAACCGCCGACAATGATATTCAGTATGTACTGGACTATTTATCTTTTATGCTTTTTTTTTCAATATGCCATATCTGATATGCTTGGTGACTGTTTTGTTACTTGGTTACACTCTCCTGAAGCGTAGCGAGACCCCCTGCCCGCCGGGATCCCAACAGCTGGCGTATCATACTGAATTTGTGTGTTTTATTATATTTGTGTCAACGGTGTAAATTCACTAAAAATAAAGCAAACTGTCGAGTATTGTAAAACGTTTGCAGCACAGATTTAATCAGTTACTACTGCTAATATAGGTTTATAAAATAAAACATTTGTGTTTCCAACACGCTATATTTTCAAGCTGCGTGTCTGTTGCTTTTCTTTGGCTCATTATCAGAGGCTCGGAGACACAGGGATGTGCCAGATTTCACAAAGTGACTGGCTTCTCCATCCTATTGGAATCTGTTTCATGAACTTCAGTCTTGCTGCCATCAAAGCACTTTTTTTCAAACCTAATATTTTTCTGTATAATATTGTGAATATACTCATAGTCATTTCTTATCATACATTGTCCTGGAGGATGAGTCTGCTGCTGAGAGAGTGAACTGTAATACCACTGACCAATGTTTTTGGAGAAGTACTGTATGGGAGTTTCTGTTTGTATAACTGAAGCATTACATTATATAAGTAGAGACACAATGTACTTTTGTTACATTGGGAATAAGAATGTGCCATAAAATGGCATAAGTTGGAGCATGCTCAGTGCAACTCTACATACTGTAAGATACTCCCTGCATAGTGACCTAGTTGAACTTTGCATCTGGAGGAGAACAAGATTAAGGCGAGTACCGAGTTGGAAAACAGGACGTTACTGTGCATAGTGGTGATTAGGGAGAAGGAGAAAGCAACAAGGGAAATAATGCATGCCATCTGATAAAAAGAAGGTACATGAAGACATGCTGGGAATATCATTACAAGAACCTAGCTGATATACTCAGCTCAGTTAATGTTCTAGATCGAACTGATAAAAAGTCTACCTAGTTAATTACACAGACCATTATTAATTATGTTCTATGGACAAATGGGAATAACTGTTGAACATCTAACAGAGAAGGAGACTGTCTTGGCACCTTCCCAGTGTCTTGTAGCTCTAAGTTTCTTATACTGTACATTGTGCTGTATTTTGGATATCAGGTCAGGGAGCAGAGTCGAATAAACTGTAGAGACTTAGGGGGTCATTCCAACCCGTTCGCACGCTGTGGTTCATCGCAGCAGTTCAAACTGGTCGGAACTGCGCATGCGCAGCGGCCACATTGCACAGGCGCGTCGTTGCCCGCAGTGACGCCGCGTACGAATAAAGCGGTCGCAGCTGTGATCGCAACAAGATTGACAGGAGGAAGGCGTTCCGGGGCATCAACTCGCCAATTTACGGGCGTGGAGCAGCGAACGCAGGCGTGTCCAAGCGTTTGGAGGGCGAATGTCTGACGTCCATTCCGGGACCTTCATCGCTGGATCCATTGCACAGGGTAAGTAACTGCAGGGCTAGTCTTGTTTTACAAAAAGTTGCTACGTGCGATCAACTCGGACTGACCCCCCTTAATTTCAGGCTCTTTTGGGTGGGGTTCTTGGATCAAATTGATTTAAAGGTTTTTAGGTCACAAAAGTACAATTTAA
Organism: Pseudophryne corroboree; assembly: GCF_028390025.1. Classification (NCBI taxonomy): domain Eukaryota; kingdom Metazoa; phylum Chordata; class Amphibia; order Anura; family Myobatrachidae; genus Pseudophryne; species Pseudophryne corroboree. Next base: position 832,999,863 of record NC_086445.1, on the reverse strand, counting down.
AAAAAATTACTCCTATAAGATTACTATGGAATTCTATATGTTAGATCGCTATTGTAAGAGGAAATAAAGCTGATTGAAGTAATTCCATATGGTCAGTGATAATTTAGTTGAGTTACTTTAAAGGCCATGTCTACTTAAAGAATAGGACATTACAGATAACATAGCAAATAAGTAGAGATGCTTTTGTAGGAAAACCATTTTAACTGAAAACATCCTCTTCACCCAAAGTATTGAGTATTATTCCTGCTTGGATTGAGGAGTCTCCATAGTTAAACCCATAGACAAAGGATTCTTAAGCATGTGCAATATTATTCTCATAAAATGATTTACAAATGAGTGTAATATTTCATCTATAACTGTTGCTTGGTGTCTATGACACGTGCTGGAGATGTCAAAAGGTGAGAGATTCTGTTCTCTGAACTTCCTGGGGATCCTCTTATATTGGAATTTTTTTTGGAGACGGGTTCGAAAGGGCTCAGAGCATAGTAAGATCTGGCTTTTATGGGAGCCTCATTGCCAGTGGGAAATGGGCAACCAAATGCAGTCACTGACCATATGTAAAATAGTTTAGAAGTGCCTTAACATTCCATGTGTTGGAGTAACTCTGCCATTATAAGTGCATAACACTTGGTAATGGAGAAGCATATGTTTTTTCCTACTTCTACTAGGCTACAGCGTTCTTCCAACATACAATATTTGAAGAGGAACTATAACTTTTGTTTTGTTCATAGTTTATTTACCAACTATTAGTGTGGATTTTCAAATCCAATCACCAAAAAGATTCTGGAGAATTGACTTAGCTGAAAAAACTATATTGTGTTAATATAACTTAAAAGCCCCCGTATACAGTGGATATAAAAGTCTACATACCTGTATTGAAAAGATGTAGAGGTAGAGCCTAAAATCAGCGTAAATCAAGCTGGACCTTTTTCTACCTCTAATGTCGCCTTGAATCTACCACAATTAAAGTGAACACCAAATAAACAATTTAAAGGAAAAACAAGTGAAATATAAAACCAGTAATACCCTGGCTGCATAAGTGTGCTGTACACTTTTATAATGGGGCTTCAGCCTGTTCAGAGTCACAGTCAAAATCCTGTTCATACTGTAGACAATAAGCATACTCCTGGCAGTAATAGAAGTGGTTGTGATCTTCCAAACAAAAATAAGGGGCCAAATGTAGTAGAGCGTTTCACAAAGTGACAGATTTGGTACGGTTTTTAGTTTGTTTTCTTTTGTTTGTTTTTTAAAGGTGTCAATCATTTACACTGCAAAACCAGGTTGATCTTGCCGTGTAAATGATTGCCACTTTGAAGAAATTGCAAAACCTTACCAAATCTCTCACTTTTTGCAACTCTCACTTTATTACATTTGTCCCATGCTGTTCCTGTAGGATTTCTAAAAGTTGTCTTGGTTGCATCCTACCAAAATAGTCATGCCCCCCCCCCCGCCTGCATGTGAAAAGATTCTCCCTTATTTCTCTTATGTCCTAGAGAATACTGGGGTCCATTTAGTACCAAGGGGTATAGACTGGTTCACTAGGAGCCATGGGCACTTTAGGAATTTGATAGTGTGGGCTGGCTCTTCCCTCTGTGCCCCTCCTACCAGACTTAGAAAATGTGCCCGGAGGAGCTGGTCACGCTGAAGGCAGCTCCTGACGAGATTTCTGCATTTATTTTCTATTTTGTTATTTTCAGGCAGGGCTGGTTAGCACCACCCTGCCTGCTTCATGGGACTTAGGGGGGAAAACGGCCCAACCTCTTGAAGGGTTAATGGTCCCGTTCTCCACTGACAGGACACTGAGCTCCTGAGGGAACTATTCGCAAGCCCCACCACGGCGAGCGTACATTCCCGCAGCACGCCGCCACCCTTAACAGAGACTGAAGAATGAAGAGTGGTGAGTACTGAGCCAGCGTCCCGGTTAGTGGGGCACCGGCCATTATGGCGGCACGAGGGTACGGAGATGCATGGCTTCTAAATAAGGTGGAATGCGTCTCCAGACACAGTACACAACTGCGTCTCAGTACACTGTACACAGTACCCAAACACACAAACACAGCCTTAAAACTGTTCTGCTCCACTTTAAGCACATAAATGACCTCAGCCAGTATAAAAAAAAGCGGGAAGACCGCGTGCCATTGAGGGGGTGGGGCTTCACTATGAGAGGATCCAGCAGCTCACCAGCGCCATTTTCCCTCTGCAGTGGACATAGACGCTGACTGACAGGGACGCGCAGCTCCTCCGGTGTGACTCCAAATTACCTCAGCGGTACCAGGGGTCATAGCAGCGGGGGGGGGGGGGGGGGGAGCGACTATTAGTGTACTAAGTCCCTTATCATTAGCGGTAAGGGCGCGGTGGGGGCTGGCTCCAAACAACTGTCTCCCTGAAGAGCTCTTTGTGGGTTACTTGTGCTTAACCTTTTCGTGTGTGTGTGTGTGTGTGTGTGTGTACTGTCACATTTACATTATGGGGGTCATTCCGACCCGTTCGCATGCTGATGTTTGTTGCAGCGGTGCGAACGGGTCGGGTCTGCACCTGTGCGGCGTCTGCAATGCGCATGCGCATCGTTGCCCAGTGATGGCCGTCGCCGGGCAACGACCAGAAGAACAAAGAAAGCGATCGCTGGAGAGATCGCAAGAAGATTGACAGCAGGAAGGCGTTCCGGGGTGGCAACTCACCGTTTTCTGGGAGTGGTGAGACCAACGCAGGCTTGTCCAGGCGTTTGGAGGGCGGATGTCTGACGTCAATTCCGGGACCTGCATCGCTTGATTGATCGCTCAGGGTAAGTTACTCTTACCATGGTCTTCTTTTACAGGAAACTTTTTTTGCATAGCAGGGCTGCACAAGTGTTCTCAGCCCTGCTATGCAGAACTACACTCCCCCATAGGTGGCATCTAGTTGATCGCACGGGCAGCAAAAGGTTGTTACGTGCAAACAACTCGGAATGACCCCCTATGTCAGGCAAAGAGTGTGTTTCTTGTACAGCGGAGTGTTCCTCTTCACCATTGGGCTCACTACTGGGTACTCAGGGTTCACAGAATAGCGGCGCTGAACCGGAGTGGGTTAATTCTCTTAAAGGAATGATCTCCACTCTTTCTACAAAATTGTCCCGCAATGAGAGAGAGACGTAATACTTAAAACAGACTGTGGATGAGTTTATGAACAGAGACTCAGGCCCCAAAACAGCGTCTCAATCCCCTCCCATTTGTCCGCAAAAGCGATCTCTGGCCCATATCCTGCAGTCTGACTCTGACACGTCAGACATGGAGGAGGGTGAGGTGGATTTGGGAAAAGGGGGGGGATGCGGCTGTATCACAGGGAATAGAAGCTCTTATAGAGGATATCAGGGATGTTCTGCATTTTCGTGATAAGGTGTTAGAGGAGTGTGAGGAATCTTATTTTAATGTAAAAAAGAAGTCCTCAGTCACTTTTCCTGCGTCAAAGGAATTGAATACCCTGTTTGAAGAACCATGGGTTAATCCTTATAAGAAATTTCAGATCCCTAAAAGGTTGCTCTCATCTTTTCCTTTTCCCCTGGAGGATAGGAAAAAAATGGGAAAATCCACCGATAGTGGACGCATCAGTCTCTAGGCTGTCACATAAAATTGCATTGCCTGTTCCTGGTGCAGCCTCCCTGAAAGACACGGCTGATCGTAAAATTGAGACTACACTCAAATCACTGTACACAGCTGCTGTGGTGGCCCAAAGACCCACTATTGCATGTGTGTGGACCACAAAAGCTATTGCAAAATGGTCCAGTAACCTAATTGAGGAATTAGATTCCTTGTCTAGGGGGGATGTTTTACTCCTGCAGCATATACAGGACTCTGTGAACTTTACGGGGGAAGCCATAAAAGAAATAGGCTTGCTTCATGCATGCACCACCGCTATGGCAATGTCGGCACGCAGGGGCTTGTGGCTACGCCAGTAGACAGCTGACGCGGTCTCCAGGAAAGGTGTGGAAGGCCTACCATTCACAGGAGAGGCCTTATTTGGAGATGAACTAGACAAATGGATCTCCACAGCTACTAAGTTGCAATCCTTTCGGACGGCCAAGTTCAAGGGCAAATCCAGAGGAGCTTCTACGTCCTCCAGCGGCGCAAGAGGTAAACCATGCAAACCAGCAACTGCCAGTGCTCAGCAACAGAGCTCAGGCTCTGCTTCCTCAAATCCTTCAGCATGACGGTGGACCGCAGTGCCTGGAAGGCTGTCAGGTGGGAGCCCAACTACAATTCTTCAGTCAGATCTGGTCAAGTTCATGCTGGGATCCCTGGGTCATAGATATTATTTCCCATGGCAACAGACTGGAGTTCCAAGAGCTCCCACCTCACAGATTCTTCAAATCAGGCTTACCAGTTTCACAAGAAGCAAGTATAACTTCTGCAAAACAAGGGGTATTATTCCAACTTGTTTGTAATACCGAAACTGGTCGGTTCGGTAAGACCAATTTTGAACGTCAAGTCGTTGAACCCGTACTTACGAGTGTTCAAATTTAAGATGGAGTCTCTGAGAAGGGTAATCTCAGGTCTAGAGGAAGGGCAATTCCTAGTGTCTCTGGATATCAAGGATGCGTACCTTCACATTCCGATCTGGCCGCCTCATCAGGCTTAACTCTGGTTTGCACTGCAGGACTGTCACTACCCGTTCCAGGCCCAGCCATTTGGTCTCTCCACGGCACCGAGGGTGTTCACCAAGATGATGGCAGAGATGATTTTTACTCCGCAAACAGGGAGTGAACATAATTCCGTACCTGGACGATCTCCTGATAAAAGCACCGTCCAGGGAATGGTTGCTGGACAGCATTGGTCTCTCAACCAAACTCCTTCAGGATCACGGGTGGATTCTGAACTTTCCGAAATCTCACCTAGAGCCAATACGGAGACTCCGTGGGAATGACACTGGAGTTGCAAAAAGTGTTCCTTCCGTTGGAAAAGGCATTGGTAATCCAGTCGATGGTTCGTGATGTCCTGAAGCAAACCCGTGCATCTTTGCATTCGCATTCTGGGGAAAATGGTGGCCTCTTACGAGGCTCTCCAATACGTAAAAGGTTTCAAGCAAGACCCTTCCAGTTCGATCTGTTGGACAAATGGTCCAGATCGCATCTTTACATGCACCAGAGGATCCGTCTGTTGCCAAAAGCCAGGATCTTCCTTCTGTTGTGGCTACAGACTTTTCACCTCGTCGAAGGTCGGAGGTTCGGAATTGAGAACTGGATTCTGTTACCCACAGACGCAAGCCTCAGAGGTTTGGGAGCAGTCACTCAGGGGGTGCAGTTTCAAGGAAGATGGTCAAGTTAGGAAGTCATCCTTCCAATCGACGTTCTGAAACTCAGGGCCATATACAATGCCCTTCTGCAGGCCTCACATCTTCTTCAAGATTGAGCCATTCAGCAATGTCAGAGGCATCAAGAATTCTCCTCTGGGCAGAAAGAAACGCTGTGGCATTGTCAGCAGTCTTCATTCCGGGAGTAGAAAACTGGGTAGCAGACTTCCTCAGCAGACATGACCTGCACCCGGGGGAGTGGGGCCTTCACCCAGAAGTGTTCAGGTGCTTGACAAGTCAATGGGGTTATCCTCAGATCGACATGATGGCCTCTCGGTTCAACAAGAAGCTCAAGCAGTATTGTTCCAGGTCGAGAGACCCACGGGCGGTGGCGGGTAGACGCCCATACGACTCCATGGGTCTATCAGATGGTGTACGTGTTTCCTCCACTTCTTCTGATCCCAAGAACTCTAAAGAGAATAAAAAGGGAAAAGGTTCAAGCAATTCTCACACTGGCCAAGAAGGGCCTGGTATGCGGACCTTCTGGAGATGAACCTCGAAGATCCGTGGCCTCTACCTCTTTGCGAGGATCTTCTGCAAAAGGGCCCTTTCGTCTATCAGGACTTACCGCAGCTACGTTTGACGGCATGGAAGTTGAACGGCTGATTCTAGCCAGGAGAGGGATCTCTAACAAGGTTATCCCGACTATGATCCAAGCCAGGAAGGGGGTAACATCTAATTACCATCGTATTTGGAAGAAATACGTCTCTTGGTGTGAGAGCAGAAATGATTCTGCCGTGGAATTCCATCTGGGACATTTACTGCTTTTTCTCCAGGCAGGTGTGGATGTGGGCCTGCATCTGGGTTCCTTAAAAGTCCAGATTTCAGCCTTGTCCATTTTCTTTCAGAAACAATAGGCTTCTCTCCCTGAGGTCCAGACGTTCTTGAAAAGTGTTCTGCACATCCAACATCCCTTTGTGCCTCCCACGGCACCTTGGGATCTCAACGTGGTGCTGCAGTTCCTCCAATCGGACTGGTTTGAACCTTTACAGGAAGTGGACGTAAAATATCTTACGTGGAAGACCGTAACACTGTTAGCCTTGGCTTCAGCAAGACGTGTGTCGGAGTTGGGGGCTTTGTGTCATAAAAGTCCCTTTTTCATTTTCCATGAGGACAGAGCTGAACTCAGAACTCGTCAGCAATTTCTTCCTAAAGTGGTGTCTGCGTTTCACATCAACCAACCTATGGTGGTTCCCGTTGTCACCGACACCTCTGCTACTGCAAAGTCTTTGGATGTTGTGAGGGCTTTGAAGGTGTACAGCATGTGAAGAGAACAGCTCGTCACAGAAAAAACGGACTTCTTTATGATCTCAATAAGATTGGGTGTCCTGCTTCAAAGAAGACAATTGCACGCTGGATCAGACTTGCTGTCCAGCATGCTTATTCCACGGCAGGTTTGCCATGTCCAAAATCTGTACAGGCCCACTCTACTAGGTCGGTGGGTTCTTCCTGGGTGGCTGCCTGGGGTGTCTCGGCTTTACAGCTCTGCCGAGCAGCTACTTGGTCAAGTTCAAACACGTTTGCTAAGTTCTACAAGTACGATACTTTGGCCTCTGAGGACCTTCAGTTTGGTCAATCAGTTCTGCAGGAACCTCAGCACTCTCCCACTCGGTTTGGGAGCTTTGGTACATCCCCATGGTACTAAATGGACCCCAGTATCCTCTAGGATGTAAGAGAAAACAGGATTTTAATTACCTTCCAGTAAATCTTTTTCTCGTAGTCCGTAGAGGATACTGGGTGCCCGCCCAGTGCTTTATTCTTCCTGCAATGTTACTTGGTTAAGTAATGTTGGTTCAGCCGGTGATGTTCCTGTTTCAAGTTTGGTTAGCTTGGCTATCCTCTTGTGTGTGCTGGTTTGGAATCTTACCACTATCCTTATCTATCCTTCTCTCAAAGTATGTCCGTCTCCTCGGGCGCAGTTTCCTAGACTGAGTCTGGTAGGAGGGGCATAGAGGGAGGAGCCAGCCCATACTATCAAATCCCTTAAAATGCCCATGGCTCCTAGTGGACCCGTCTATACCCATGGTACTAAATGGACCCCAGTATCCTCTATGGACTACGAGAAAAGGATTTACCAGTAGGTAATTAAAATCCTATTTTTGCACGTGACTGGGCTATAGTGTATAGTGTGGAATGATGAAGCCAGTCACAGTATTATTTTGGTAGTTAGAGGAATCAAAAGTAAGAGGTGCGATAATTGTCTTTTATGGTTTCCAACTCTTGCCTTCTACACTGAACACAGAACTGACAGACTTGGCTGTTTTCTGGGTGTTACTGGCTCACTTGAATGGTCATGTAGTGGATTTAACTAGAAGGCTTATAGCTATAAACATAAATAATGTAACCCATGTAGTTGGCAGTGTAGTGTCATGGATAATTTATTTACAGAAGTTCTGTGTCCTCGAGGCCCAAGGGTGTCATCACTCTCAGTAACAGGGGTGTTGAGTTTGTGAAGATCTAAAGACTTTTTCAGTATAATTTATGCTAAATCTATTACAAGATCTGTTTACTTTCTGAATTCTATGTATATTACGTTGCAATGTGTTTGATCAAGGTCTCTCCCAGTCACTTTTGAGTGAATGTTAAATGTTTGGGAGGAAGTCAAAAATGTGATCCAACTTGTGCGAGCTTTCGGCCAAGCATAATAAACCATCCGCTTCCTTGTGCCATATTTTGGATGCATAAGCCAGAAGGACATATGTTTAGAGTTGTTCTTTAGTTTGTTCTATGTATTTACAAACGTTTCTGAATTGTGAGTTTGTAGTTCCAACAGTGGTTAAAAGGCACTTTTTATGCCGATTAGCAAAGTAATTGGTAATGCATATATTATTCTGCATAGGCCACGATTTGTTATATATGAGTAGGACACCTATATGTCATTTGCCTTATAATAGTGTCTTTACTATCCATTAAAATATCAGTAACGTTAAGATTTAAGAATAATTTCATTGATGTTGCACTTGCTGTACAAATTGTTCAGAAATGTATGTTATTTGTGATGGGAGGGAACTTTGCCATCTAGTATAAGTTGTCTGATGTACGTACCTGCCTCAACATTCATGAAAATATTGGTGTACTCTTTATACTCATTCTCTGGTGCACGCTTATTGTGCATTGTGTACTGTGCCTTGAGTGTGAAAATACTGTGGTCAAGCACTGCCTTCTTTATTGTTTAGAGTCCTCTGAATTAAATTAAATATTTTCAAATCATTGGTTCCAGTACATAGAACTGTCTAAGCATTATTGTTTTGTCTATACTTTGTAGTTCATTTAAATGTGTTGTATAGATTGCAAAAATGTTTGTCTTGCTATTATAGTAAATGTCATTAGGTGTTTGGACACCTACTGGAGCTCAGCTGTGTTTTTAGATCCCCCTTAGCCTGCCAATCATGTACAGCAAAGAAGTGTTACTTTTGGAAAGGCGCCATCTTCCATGCATAGTGATAGAACGCCAGTTGCATAATGTTTTTCCATGTAGTTAATTATCTCTGATTTGTCTGGTTGTAGTTGATCCTCGCTTGCCCTTGTTGTCAATAATAAATAGTCCCAATATAGACACCTGATCCTTTTAAAGTATAAATTATATTTTTGCTTTCCTCTTGAGATCTTTAGCCTGAGCTTTACCATGTAGTATTTTTAAACTCAGAACTTGTCTACTGAATACATTTGCTGTTAAACAATTGCAATAGATCTTTTTATTTATTAATATTTTAGCAGCATGACTGGTGATTTTACCCTCATAGACAAATGCAGGGTTTTTTTTTTTGGTAAGTGTCTCAAATAATGACAACAATAGTAATGGTATATAATACTATTACTAGAGCTGACTCCACATCATACAGTTTAAGGGAAAGAGCAGAGCTGCTGCATATGCCCATATGCATATGCAGCTTCTTCTACCTTAATCAGTGCACTGGACTATAGAGTATTTACCAGGAAGAAGAAACAAGAGCATTACCATGAGGTGGGCGAATGTATGTTTAGAAAGTGTAGTACTGGTTCTAATATGTTTGTGTATTTAGTTATTATGGTATGTTTAACTTTTTCCTAACCAATTATATTATTTAAATATGTGATACAGCCTATACTATAGTGTTAAATATTAACACTGCATTCCATATAGAATCCAGGGTATAAAAAGACCATTGTTTACATTAATGTCCAGGGTCGTTACTGCAGACCTACCTACATCGAGCAACAGGGAAGAGGTACATTTTGTGCACCTTCGACATGCGCTCCCAAAAAAAGGGACATGGTCTATGCAAAACGGGGTGTGGCTTCACAGCAATGCTGTGATCGTGAGCCATGCACCCATTTTTCGTATCTGTGGACGCATGCTCAGCAGTCTGTGAGCTGCTGGTACGCCCCTAGCCCCTCTGTCACCCATAAATAGATGTCTGTTCATCGCTCCGCTAAGCAGAGCTGCAAGTGACAGGAGCAGGACACAGCAACCCGCGGGTGGGACAGAGGCAGGGCCGTAACTACGTGTGTGCCAAGGGGGCTTGGCACACAGCGCAGTTGCCCTGAGGGCGCAACGGCCAGCTGCATGTAATGAGTCAAATTGACTCATTACATGCCGCCTCTGCTGTGTGCGCCGCCGCCGCGCTGTGGAGGGGAAGATAGAAGCGCAGAGCAGCGGAGAGGAGGAGGAGGAGGAGGGAGGGGGAGCAGGGAGCCGCAGCAGCGCTATTTGATTGGTAGTAAGCGCCGCTGCAGCATCCCCCTCTCCTTCTGTATTGGCTGCCCGGCGCTGCTATGGATGCTGGGATGCGGTTCCTTCATCCCAGCATCCACAGCAGCGCCAGGCAGCCAATACAGAAGAAGAGGGGGATGCTGCAGCGGCGCTTACTACCAATCAAATAGCGCTGCTGCGGCTCCCTGCTCCCCCTCCCTCCTCTTCCTTCTCATCTCACTGCCTGCACCGAGGGAGCTGCCAGCACGAGGAGCCTGTCAGGTAAGTCTCTCTCTCTCTCTCTCTCTCTCTCTCTCTCTCTCTCTCTCTCTCTCTCTCTCTCTCTCTCTCTCTCTCTCTCTCTCTCTCTCTCTCTCTCTTTTAGAGGGACACCGTCTGCCATAATGTGTAAAAAGGGGTCCTGGCTGCCGCATTGTGTAAAAAGGGGTCCTGGCTGCCGCATTGTGTAAAAATGGGGACTGGCTGCCGCAATGTGTAAAAAGGGGTCCTGGCTGCCGCATTGTGTAAAAAGGGGGACTGGCTGCCGCAATGTGTAAAAAGGGGGACTGGCTGCCGCATTGTGTAAAAAGGGGGACTGTCTGCCGCAATGTGTAAAAAGGGGGACTGTCTGCCGCAATGTGTAAAAAGGGGGACTGGCTGCCGCAATGTGTAAAAAGGGGGACTGTCTGCCATAATGTGTAAAAAGGGGGCCTGGCTGCCGCAATGTGTAAAAAGGGGGACTGGCTCCCGTAATGTGTAAAAAGGGGGCCTGGCTGCCGCAATGTGTATAAAGGGGGACACCGTCTGCCGTAATGTGTATAAACGGGGACGCTGTCTGCTGTAATGTGTAAAAAGGGGGACTGTCTGCTGTAATGTGTCAAAAGGGGGACGCTGTCTGCTGTAATGTATAAAAGGGGCTCTACCTGGTGTAGTGGCGCTACTGTGCAGCGTAATTTGAATAACGTAGACTACTGTGCACCGTAGTATGAATTGCTATTATTTTGTGGCCACGCCCCTTCCCCATGAAGCCACGCCCCTCTAAATTTTGCGCGCGGCTACAGCGCGCACTGCCCCTGTTTTACATGGGGGGGGGGCGCCACTGTCGTTTCTCGCACACAGCGCTAAAATGCCTAGTTACGGCACTGGACAGAGGGACAGTCCCAAAAAAATGTTACTGTCCTACGAAAATCAGGACAGTTGGGAAGTATGTTTCTGGGTTCTTCTACCACTCTCCTGCTCCAATGTTCAACAGAATGAGAGATTGTAGATTGTATTTGGGAACCCCCCTCTAGAAATCCTGCGTTTACCACTGACCCTTTAAGTCACAAGAATATTAGGATGTTTAGTGAGATTAGTCGGTTGCACCGTATTTCAGGAAAATGGATTATGCCCAATATTATGTTTCCCCTGTGACGGAAGGTACAGTAAATATGTTCTTGTGTATTATTTAAGCATCTACCCTAATAATTTTAGCCTATGTTTGAGATTTCACAGATATTTTCCTTATACAGGTTGAGTATCCCTTATCCAAAATGCTTGGGACCAGAGGTACTTTGGATATCGGATTTTTCCGTATTTTGGAATAATTGCATACCATAATGAGATATCATGGTGATGGGACCTAAATCTAAGCACAGAATTAATTTATGTTTCATATACACCTTATACACACAGCCTGAAGGTAATTTTAGCCAATATTTTTTATAACTTTAAGCATTAAACAAAGTGTGTGTACATTCACACAATTAATTTATGTTTTATATACACCTTATACACACAGCCTGAATGCCATTTAATACAATATTTTTTAATAACTTTGTGTATTAAACACAGTTTGTGCACATTGAGCTATCAAAAAACAAAAGTTTCACTATCTCACTCTCACTCAAAAAAGTCCGTATTTCGGAATATTCCGTATTTCGGAATATTTGGATATGGGATACTCAACCTGTACTTTTTTTCCCCCTCCCCTTTGGCATTTTCCCAAAAGTGTAATGACCAGTTTTAAATTGGCTAACAGAGCGAGAATAGTTTTTGTCATCACTGCAGTTTGTGTTGAGTGGTTTAAGGATATGGTTTCCACAGTCTATCATTATGCTTAATATTTGTAATTAAGTGGAACAAAGAAAAGGAATAGAAAGAACATTTCTGTTTTTTTGAGCAGACCAGTGTTCAACACAGGCACAGATTTGGACCCAGTGCACTGAGTGCAGCATTTCCTCTTTGCCCTGACGTGGAGATATTCTCTGTGTAAAGAAATGTTGCCTTGCAGAACATCTGTTATTAAAGCTCTTTGTTCCGAGTTTAGTGACTGATACTGAGGGAACTGTAGCTGGTGATGGCACTGGCCATGGGAGCCTTCCAAATGCTTTATTCTTGTTGCTCTGACTAAGCTGATCTGTGTTACTCTTCTTTTACTTCACTTTTCATCGGTGTGATGTTATTACTCTGTGCTGAATACACCAGTTAGACAGGACACATGAGATGTAATGGGCCAGTAAGGAGATTGCTATACATATGACAAAACACAGGATAACTCCCAAGTAATTCCTCTTGTGTGCTTGTTAAACGTGATGTTAAAAGCATGGACAAGGAACTGCTTGTAGCAGTATGAATCGGCGTGCATTGTTATATTAACAGACCACTGACCTTATACATTTTCTTAAATCACACTTGGCTACTTTTTAACGGTGTCCTCCGGGAGTGATAGCATAATGACACTGCACCTGCCAGTTTATTGAGGAAGTAGGCAGGATCCGGGAGCATCGTCTACTTTCCTGGGGGCCCGAAAAAGTTGCCCCAAATTTGGGAGACTTACAGAAACTCCCAAAGTAGGCAAGTGTGTCTTAAGTTTGAGATTCATTGTAAAACTCCCCCCTCAGGCCATCCCCACCAGAGCACACAGCATATTGGCTTAGCAGTGATGCGCTATGTCTCCCTGCCTGGCCGGCTCCAATGCGCATGTGCGAGATATTGCAGCCGTCACAGCCAGGGACAACTCTGTCCTTGCTGTGGAGATAGGGTATCAACACCTGCGGCTGACAAAATCGATTACTGCAGGTGTCTGAGCATTCTTTGCCCCAAACCATTTTTACATTGCCCTGCCCATCGGTATGCTATCTTTTAGGTAGCAGCACCGATAATGACAGGGGCGCATAACACCCCTGTAACTGAGCACGCACTGCCGCACTAATACATGGGGGATCAGTATCAGCGCACATAACGTGCACTGATACCACTTCTCCTCCATAACGACCTATGATACATTTACCCCACTGTCTGTAACATGGCAGGTAGGATCTGGTTGGTTGGTACTTTATCTCCACTTTATGTCTCTCCAAGGTTTAGTAAATAGACCCTAAGTCTCAAGGGCCCTACACATTGATCGATCCGCCGCCGAGTTGCCCGACAGCGGATACGGCCAACTGGCGACCCGGCGGCTGGGAGGGGGGGGGGGGGCAGTGACGGGGGGAGTGAAGTTTCTTCACTCCCCCCATCACCCGGCTCCATACAAGTGCAGGCAAATATGGACGAGATCGTCCATATTGGCCTTCATGCACAAGCGACGTGTCACCAGCGATGAACGAGCAGAGGCCGCGCACCGTTCATCGCTGGTGCCTCCACACTGACAGATATGAACGGTATCTCGTTCATTAATGAACGAGATCGTTCATATCTTTCAATAACATCACCAAGTGTGTAGCGCCTATAAGTCTGAGAGGCCATACCATGACTAGACTGTCTCCTTGCTAGGTGTTCTGATTGACCATTGTGAATTCTTCCTGCAGGGGTGAACTAAATGAAACTATAGTACAATGTATATTATTTTGTATTTTTCAGGATGTTGCTCCATGGATTCCTGCATGCAGTAACTGCTAATACAAAGCATTGTCCTGTGAAATTGAAGACGGCTCAGACAATATGGGTATTAATGTGTGTTTTGGCTGTTTCAGAAATAGGTAAGAAATGCAGTACTCGTCTGTTTTTTCATTGTAAACCCACCTCTCGCTTTGCATTGACAGAAACAATTATTTAAATGCTGTCTGTATTTCTCAGTGGGCGGCCTGGATTGCATATAATGATTATTTGCAACATGCATACATGTCTGTAAAGTTATTCACCCATTTTGGTATTTGATTTTATTCAGTTTTGGAAACAAAAGGAATCCCTTTTAAAAAACAAACAAACAAAAAACGTCCTGGACTAAATATTTTAGATCTGTTAGGGTGTGTTTTGAAATTCATGTTATACGAGATCTCCCAATGCCCTGTAGAGATAATCCCCCTCTCAGACTTCTGATCCAAGTATCCGTTCCAGAGAATTTTAAATTATAAACTGCTCTGTCAATATTTTACTACTTCTTGTTTTATTCTTAAGGCTTATATTTATCATTGTATTCCATTTATCATTGTATTCAATTCTTTCAGCGATGTGGGGCTGACGTGCGGTCCAGGCATTGCTAGCTTGCACAGGGTGGTCTTCGGTATGCCGGCGGTCGGGCTCCCGGCGCCCAGTATACCGGCGCCGGGAGCCCGACAGCCGGCATACTGACACTTATTTTCCCTCGTGGGGGTCCACGACCCCCATAGAGGGAGAATAAAATAGTGTAGCGCGCCACCGTGCCCGTAGCGTGGCGAGCGCAGCGAGCCCGCAAGGGGCTCATTTGCGCTCGCCACACTGTCGGTAAGCCGGCGGTCGGGCTCCCGGCGCCGGGATGCTGGTCGCCGGGAGCTTGACCGCCGGCCAGCCGTAGTGAACCCCTTGCACACGCATACTGACAAGAGGCATGGCCAGGCTTCATTGAGGCATGGCCAGTCTAACTACATGCTGGTTGAGCAGTAGAGCTGCTTGGCCTATCTTTCTTGTGGCCAGATAGGCTTTTCTTACATTTGCCAGGAGTGCCAGGTAGCCAGTCCAAGCCTTGCATTTCTAGTAGTAAAACTGGAACTCTCCTGGAAAAACGACTGGGACTGTTCTGCAAAGCAGGGCATTGGAAAAATCCTGAGCTACATGTACCTTTTTCCTCCAGCATGTGCCCATGTACTGGGCCTGACCTTTCCATGGGGGTAATTCCAAGTTGATCGCAGCAGGAAATTTTTTAGCAGTTGGGCAAAACCATGTGTACTGCAGGGGGGACAGCTATAACATTTGCAGAGAGAGTTAGATTTGGATGGGTTATTTTGTGTCTGTGCAGGGTAAATACTGGCTGCTTTATTTTTACACTGCAATTTAGATTGCAGATTGAACACACCACACCCAAATCTATCTCTCTCTCTCTGCACATGTTATATCTGCCTCCCCTGCAGTGCACATGGTTTTGCCCAATTGCTAACAAACTTGAAGCTGCGATCAACTTGGAATTACCCCCCCCCCATGTGTTAGATCCAGCTATGAATCTTATGGAAGTGGGTAGTGTCTTCTTATGTGGGACAACATGGATGCATTGCAGGATAGGGCATTTACATACATTGATAATATGGAACATGTTCTGCTTCTATTTACTATTTATATTTACATTCTTTTTCAAGTAACAATATGGTGGTGGTTGTGCGTTTTGTAGCATAATATGCTTTTACGTAAGTGAAAAGAAAGCTCAATGGGGGTAATTCCAAGTTGATCGCAGCAGGAATTTAGTTAGCAATTGGGCAAAACCATCTGCACTGCAGGGGAGGCAGATTTAACATGTGCAGAGAGAGTTAGATTTGGGTGGGGTGTGTTCAATCTGCAATCTAATTTGCAGTGTAAAAATAAAGCAGCCAGTATTTACCCTGCACAGAAATAAAATAACCCACCCAAATCTAACTCTCTCTGCTCATGTTAAATCTGCCTCCCCTGCAGTGCACATGGTTTTGCCCAATTGCTAACTAAATTCCTGCTGCGATCAACTTGGAATTACCCCCAATGTCTTGAAAGTAAAAATACCAGTCTTGCTGTATACACCCAAATGAAGAATGCAATATGCTGGGTATTGAAGGGGATCTTAGAAATGGTTAGGTGCGGTGTTCTACTTAATCAATAGCTTTTTGAACTTTGTCCACTTTCTCAGTTAGTCTTGTGCCCGTTTACACAGTGCAAACTCTATTGGCTGTGTTATGTTTATGTCACAGATCAGGACATAAATATTTTTTTTATTTAATATCCATGTATGTGACTGTGCACAGACTGGTTTTTGCAGATGTGGTTACAATTTAAGAAGAAACACACAGGTTTTCTCAGTACTGGAAATATGTCAGCTATGCTGACGACAAATGCTTAACTAAAACAGGAATGCGGCTGTATTTAGTATAAAGCATGAGTTATAGCAGGGTGGGACAATACATACAGTACAATACAATGTATAGGGCCAAACCTACTGCTTTCTTGTAATCAAACAATAACTGCACCTGTAAGATCCAACTTCACACGCCTGTATGAGCTTTTTTTTATAGGTCTGCTGGAAATTGTGTCAGAATTACACATTTCATATGTTGATGTTAAATGATATTATACTGATGGAATGGAGAAAGAACATTGCAGACATTTATTTAAATGACACAGATTTATATCTAAGTATTGTCAACAAATATTAGGGGAGGAATACACATGTTGCCCACTTAATTAGGAATACTTTTCTAGTACTGGTTAGGACGTTAGGTGTGCACTCGGTGTGCGGGATGTGGTCTTGGTGGGACTGCATTCTCGGATTTCTGAGTACGTAGCGAACTCCTGTCTCTTCTGTCAGTACCGTGTCCTGGGTTTCAGAGTTCATTCATTATGTGGGATGGGCGATCCCGCCGCCAGAATTCCAATACCTGTCGGAATGCCTTCACCAGTATCCTGAATGTAGCTATGACGGGGAGGGTTGGGGATAGGATGCAGGGGGAGGGTTAGGGTTAGGCTACGAGCAGGGGAGGGTTAGGATTAGGCTCCGGGGATGGTGGATTAGGATTAGCGTTCCTTTCCTGTCAAGATTAAGAACTGTTGGGAGGCCAGGGTTGTTATATAGACTGCCGACATCTTAAATGCCGGTTTCCTGAACCCAACCTCTTTCTGTCCACGATCTTGTTCTGAGCTGTGCAATTATAAGAAATGTAATTTATTATTTGTTACTAGTGTTAAGGAGGAATTCAGTTCAGAGTGATGTGACACAGGACATCACCGTTATGACTTGCCGCACACATTGCTATCTATTACTGTAAACAACCTGTGCTAACTTTCCTGTGCACCCCTATGGAATATAGTAAAATTAAGTGAATATGTAGATAACTATACCTACCATCCAGTGATGTGCGGTGGGGTGAGGCAGAGCCTTTCCTGTCATACTTACGTTTAAACCAGAGTTTTGATTGAATAAAATATATGACAAATACTAATAATTTGTTTGAAATCTCTTCTTTGCATTATTCTAATAATTTTTATAGTCCAAGCTCTGGAGTAAAAAGTCTATGGCAGGTGAGGCAGTGCCTCACTTTCCTATCTTTTCTGCATATCTCTAATCAAAACTCACCAAATTTCCAGGAGTTTATACTGCTGCACCTGTGTATAATGCCCAGATGTACCCTTTGGCTCATATATTGCATGACATTCTGGCTCTGGGGTTAGCCAGTGCCTCCTGAGCCATTTAAATCACCGCACGTCCCTGCTACCATCCATGTGGCTAACATATGACTGGTTAAATTGGTTTTACTGCGCAGCATTTCACAAACCAAAATCATAAACTTCACACGTCAGATGCATTCGCACGCCACTCAAGCACACTTATCTTAGTAAATAAAGATACAACTGTAATTGGCGTGAAAGGGGTCAGCTTTTTATTTTAATTGAGAGGGAGGCCTATTAATACTAAAACTAAAAATGTAGACTTCCCTCTCTAAATGAGGTGGCGGGGAGAAGAACGGTTAAGCATGATAAACAACTTAATAAGGGTGATCCAAAATTATATGACAAAATAGAGCAATAAACATATGTGTGTGAGGGGGCCTCCTGCCCCAGATGTTCCGGGATCGGCCTCCTGCCTCCATCCCAGACATCGGAAATCCAAAATCTAAGGCCAGGGGTTGACCTTCTGCCACTACCCCTGCCCGCCAACAGTTGTAGGGACGGAGGTACGCTCCGCCCCTACGGGATAAAAAATTGGGCCTCCGGCCCCGATATCCACACATGTTTATGCTCTATCATATGGGCCCCACCAGGTAAGGTGGTGCCCATCAATTAATACTAAGACTATAAATATACCTAAAAGTTCACCCGAACGTACTAACAATAAAGTCCTTAAGTTAAACTAAAATAACCGTTCAGAAACCGGCCAACTGCCAGGTTACCAACCTGCCACCGCCACCGGAACCGAAAACTCAACTCAACTAAACAAAGCATAACACGAAGAAAACTCAACTCAACTCAAACTAAAGAAAACAGAACCGAAGCTAAAAAGACCTGAAGACCCGGCGCACCAGATCATTGCCACCCACGGCCGACAAGCCATATAAAGCGCGGGTCTAGCCGCCTTCCTGCAAAAGAAGGGTGTGACTGAGTTCAATAAATGAAATATAGTATGGAGAAAATGGGTAACCTAACCTGCGTCCCTAACAGTGGGGTGGGGAGGGGGGTGGGTCGCCCAATTTGACTTGAGGCAAAAACGCAAAACTTCGTCAGCCGGCAAAAGCTGTAATTAAAACCAACGATAAAACAAAAATTCCTCAAGGCCCCCGCAGTCGCAAAGTGCAGGAGGAAAAGGCCTGATATAGCGCCTGACTGCACCAGACCTCCACCTACCCAGTGCCCGGAGTGCGACTTCGGACCAACCCGCCGCAACAGCAGCTGAAGCAGCACCGATGCGGAAAGAGTGAGTCCCATAGTCGGCCGGAGATAGACCCAGGTTTAAAACACAACGTCCCAAAACCGACCGAAATTGAAATCTAGTCAACGGGGAACCGTCACCATGGACGAGCCACCCGGAAGGCGCTGGAGGGCGTACGGACGAATAAGACCGGGCCGCGATAACTGGACAAATGCCCCGCACACGAGCCCGACCCACTCGAACCCACTGCCCCCAGCCTACTACGTCAGTCTTGGAGCGCTGAATCCTACACCACAAACCGTCGGGGAGTATGACGATGTGGGCCGCCAGCATGGGCGAGGCAGAAGTCCGAGAAACGGACACCAGCTCACCCACCCTGAATGCACCGTGAAAGGCCAGCGGAAAGGCCGTCATGAAGAGGCGAACCTCGTACCCCAAAGAGCAAATACTCCGTAGGGATCCCAAAATTCGCCTCAGCAAAGACCCAGTGATCGGCCGGCGATTGTCCAGCCGGGGCGGGATCGCCCGAGCCCATCCGTTCAACACCCTCCGAAGGAAAAAGG
This sequence comes from Pseudophryne corroboree, assembly GCF_028390025.1. Classification (NCBI taxonomy): domain Eukaryota; kingdom Metazoa; phylum Chordata; class Amphibia; order Anura; family Myobatrachidae; genus Pseudophryne; species Pseudophryne corroboree. Next base: position 832,980,530 of record NC_086445.1, on the reverse strand, counting down.
ACTTAGGAAAGTCCTTCTCCCCCCGAAGCTGCAGAAAGTAAGATATACGCGCAAGAACCCTACCAACATACGCCCGCGAAATCCCGTCGGCGTACAAAACCCAGATGTAATCTAAAAACAATTCGTGAGAGGTCGTACCACACTGGCCTCTTTCCAGAAGGTAGCGACTCCACTGCTCCGAGGCGGCCAGATAAGCCGCAAAAGTTGCAGGGGCCAACGACCTGTGGGCTAAATCCTCCAATCCGGGAGGATAACCTGCCACACATAAGCAGGACATGAATCCCCATGGATTAGAGCTGCAGGAGCCAAGCGCCTAAACCGCTGCCAGTCGCCGCGAGAAAGGGCATCAGCAATTTCGTTGCGCACTCCCAGGGCATGCTTGGCTCGCAACGTAATGTTGGTCACCAAGCATAGCAGGCTATCTGCGCAAGGACCCGCAGGACAGGCACGGACGTGGACTGCAGTCGGTTTATGGCAAAAACCACGCCCAAGTTGTCGCACCAGAAGATAACCTGTTCGTTACGCAGGGCATCGCACCACAACTCCAATGCGACCAGAATGGGAAAAATTTCCAGCAACAGCATGTTTGGCGTGAGGTGCTTGCTAAACCAGGCACGCGGCCAAGGAGACGCACACCATCGGCCAGCAAAATAAGCTCCGAAACCAAAGGCACCAGAGGCGTCCGTGAAAAGCTCCAGGGACTGCTGGACACGACCGCCTCTTGCCAAATACAGACGCCGGTGAAACGAACGAGAAATCCATCCCAAAGACGTAAATCCCTCGAGAGATAAATTAAGAAAATGATGCGGACATGTAATCCCAACTGTCGCTCGTTCCAATTACCTACAGAAAACCCTACCCATGGTGATAACCTTGCAAGCCAAAATTTAACAGGCCCAATAAGGATTGAGCCTGTTTCAGAGTAAGCTTGCCCGCGGCGAGCCCATAGAGGATACCATCGTGAAGACGCAACACCTTGTCTCCAGGGAGCCTACAGAGACCACCGACCGTATCAATCTGAATCCCGAGGTAAACCAAGGAGGCGGAGGGTCCCTCCGGCTTCTCTGATGCAACCGGAAACCCGAAGTGTGCAAAAAGGGGGGCCAATGCCCTCTGCAGCAAAACGGCGCAGCGAACAGAGGCAGGTGGGCCGATCAAAAGAAAATCGTCCAAGTAGTGCGAAATTCCTCGCTCGCCCGTCGCCTGCTGCAGACACCAGCGGAGGAAAGAATTGAACCTTTAGAAGTATGCGCAAGAGAGAGAAAAACCCCGCAGGGAGGCATCGATCGATGTAGAAGCCATCATCCAGTTTAAAACCCATAAATTGAAAGGCGAAAGGGTGCAGCGGGAGGAGACGAAACGCTGACTCGATGTCCAATTCACACATCATTGCCCCCGGACCAAACGACCGAATGGTGTCCGTGGCCGAATCAAAAGATAGGTAAACGACCCTACACTGATCATAAGGGATAGCCTCATTAACCGATGACCCGAGAGGACAGGAAAGATGTTGGATGCTCCGAAAGTCGTCCGCGGACTTCTTGGGCACTATGCCTATGGGGGACAAGACCAAATCTGGTAAGGGGGGGTTCCCGGAAAGGGCCTAACATCCTGCCCAACGACACTGCGGCCGCAACCTTCTGCCGGAGCACGTCCGGAAACTCCCGGGCCGAACGCAGGTTCGTACCAGCCCCAGGACCCACCAGTCCATGTATAGGCAAGGGGAAACCAGATGCAAAACCCGAGTGTAAGAATTGGGCATCCACCGGCTGCGGGTACCGTCGCAGCCAGGGTATGAGCGCCCGAAGTCTAATTGGGGTGGGGGCCGTGGCCAGCGCCTGGGGCCGCAGGAGCGAGGCTCTGCGGGCCGAAATTACCCCCGTGCCCTGGACTGGGGCAGGCCGTGATCTCGTGGCCACCGCCACAGCTGATGCAGGAGTGACGAAAATGACACCGCCGCCCCAAGTCGCATTGGGCAGTATTGAGAGCGAAGCATTAACCATGCCCCGCGCGCCATGAAACCCCCCGAAAGATGGCAGAACGAGAGGCAAGTCGTTGAGCCCGTCGCCTCACTGTACCGCCTTCCTCAGCGCCGGCTGAACCCTGCGGCAGCTCCGAGCACAATTTCACATCCTTTTTACCGAAGTTATAGATCTGCCGCCCGTGCTGTTTGCGCCGCAAGTCCTCATCGTAACGTCGCCAAGCTGACCCTTTGTACTTATGGTACAGCACGTGTATAAGGAACTGATAGCGCACAATGTTAATGTGTTCGTCCGGGCGTGTCTCTAAGTAACACGCAGCAAAGATCAACATTCCCCTGACTCAAGTCGGGTAGGAGCGCAAAGCGTCCTCGCTGTCCCTGCTCTTTTGCTTAGCCGAAAGCAAGGCTGTACGAACATCTCTAGTAAGAGCAAAAATATTGACGTATTGGCCCCTACGGATCCGGACCCGGTGCCGGAGACCACGGTGCACTGCCGTGATGGCGCAGTGAACGGTGTCCGACTCAACCGACACGTGCGAGGCAGAAGAGGTGGAACACCGGCGCTCGCGCCGTTTGCGTCGCTTGACCCTGTGCAAACCGCCGTCGGAGGACACACACTCTGAGGATGTGGAGGCAAGGGAAAAGTCCGTGCCCCGATGCCTAGAGGACCGGAATGGAGTATTTTATCCCAATCCGCTACGAGAGGGGGGGTAACCGCGCTCCGCCTGGACCAGTCAGGGTCCGATGAAGACTAACCGACACGGGAGGGTCCTACATCCGTCCCTGCACCCGCTGGACGACTGGTGGATGCACCGACCGACTCCAGATTTGTCCCGACGTCCACGGCTGGGGAGACCAAAGAGACATTGTTCCCGTGCTCCTTCACCGGTCCCGCAGCCGCCGCGAGCGGGGCTGGCGGGGGGGGGGGGCGTTGCACCAGAGGACAGGAGCGGCGTAAGAGATCGTGCAATGCTATCCGACAATGAAGCAGTGGGCTGCCCCCGTCCACGGGCACGGAGGACAACAAGGGAGCCACCGCCGGCACGACAGCGGCACAAATGGCAGACAAGACGGTGGCGTCCACCAAGGGTGCAGCCGCCCTCCTCCTATCCCAAACTTTGGTCTTAGGATGAGATACCGGAGCGGCGTCACTGCTAGAAAGGGGGGCAGCGCAATGTTCAATGGAGGGCTGTCCGAAGCAGCATAGGAAGAAGCAGTCTGGACACAGGGGGGGGGGCAGACTGCTCGCCACCCGCCTGCGCACGCCGACCCCTTATGGGGTGAGTGACCGGCAGCCGGGGCTCCTGCATGGCTACAGTACTAGGTGCCGTGCGAGAGCGACCCCCCAAAAAGGGGCGGTACCACGGGTCCAACCACGGCAGGAGAGGCCAGGAGACACGTCCCACCACGGGCGGACGTGGCGCGCCCCCCGGCCAACGGGCCCTGTCGCGGGAGGGCGCTTCCCGGACTGGAGCCTGAATTTGATTATCTGCACCAGCGGGGGCAGGCCTAATATGGGCCCCCCAGGTGACCAAAGGAATGGCAGCACGCGCGCGCCGCACGGACCCATCGCGTCCGGCAGCTGCTTGACCCCCGCCCGCTGGAGCGTGTTAGTATAACCTGACCTTTTAAAAGTTTCCCTAGTAAGGGATCAAACCCATGTGTTAACATTATAAAACAAAGTGCCTAACCATTAGGCCACCAAACAGCTCATGTATATTGGGAGGCTGCCCCCCCTGGCGGTAGAGAGTCGCCGAGCAGGTAGGGCCGGAGCGCTGTCCCGGCCCCACGTGACCCATGCAGCGGGTTCAGGGACGGAACGACTCTGTCTCTGGCAAGCCGCCTCAGCCGCCCCCTCGGACCCCCCGGCGCTCCGTCCCCAGCCGCAGCCAGCGGCGGGGACGGAGACGGAGAGAGCGGACAGGAAGTGAGCACGGGCGGCCGAGCCCAGCCACGCACGCCCAGGGTCTCCCGCACTACAGGCGCGACAGGCCTACCCCAGGCTGGCCGGACCACATCGGAGTCCATGAGCCGGGCGGGGAGGGCCGCGCCGCTCCGGGGTCAGCATTAATACAGACACAATAAAGCAGGATTTGAAGCTGAGCTCATCTGTTTGGGACCCCCTCAATACGAGGCATTAGACCACTGAGCTAAGCTCTTACTATAAAGGATAAGAAAAAGACAGAAAAAGAAGAGACACAGGGATAGATAGATAGAAGGAAGATTAGGGAAAGCACAAGAGAGAAAGAGAGCTAGGGAATTGAGATGAGCAAGGAAATGAAACAGGGAATATAAATCAGTATACTTATCAGTCTCATGGAAAAAACTGGAAGAGGCAGGATGTCCTAGGTCTGAAGACTATATGTATGTCAGACCAGCCCCTATACAGAATCCAGCCAATCACAATACAGTCAGTTTTCCTTAAGTTCCTCCCACAAAAACTGTAACCCCTTCCGTGCCAGAGTGTAGCATTAAGAGGCGTGCCGCAAGCCCAGCCGGTGAGTTTATGCTGTTTCGGCCACATTCATGACCTAAGCAGTCTTTATGTCCACTCTGCATTCTATGGGGTCAATCCAATTAGGTGCGAGTCTGAGAGTGCAAATTTGTTTCATGGAACACGAATACGGGCACCTGAGAATTCTCCATTCCAATTAGATCCCAATTCCTATTTGCGGGACTCGGGCGGTGTTTGTGAGACCAAATGTAATCTGAAAGAACTGAATTTAAAAGTGGGTGGACCCCAGAAAAGTGACAACTTTCTTAGCAGAATCATACAGAAGGCTATTAGTGGGCAAATGGAAAGATGTTGATTTTGCGTTTTTTGTTTTTAAGTAAAAATATTATATTAAGGAAATGAATTTATTTTAATTACAAAGGTATTAAATGGAAAATGCGAAAAAAGCTGAAAAAAGTGATTTCGGGTTAATTTGAAGTGACTTTACAATTTGTAGGAAAAAAAATGATAAAAAGCACTTATTTTTCATTAAAATTAATACTTTCAGTAAATTTGGGGCACATAGGAACATTTAAAAGTTGATTTTGAGGTCTTTTTTTCAACACCAAAAAATTACATGTAATTATTGGCCCAATTAAGTTAACTGAAAACTACCAAATACCTAATTAGTCATTAGGGGTGTGGCAGGCAAGGTGTTTGAAGCGGGTGTAGTATGGTATGCTGGCGGCCGGGCTCCCGGTGGCCATCATATCGGCGCCGGCATTCCGACAGCTGGGCGAACGCAAATGGAACCCTTGCGGGCTCACTGCACTCGCCACGCTGCGGGCACAGTGGCATGCGTAGGGTCGTGGACCCCCAAGAGGGAGAAAAGGTGTCATTATGCTGGGTGTGGGGATTCCGGCACTGGTATACTGTGCGCCGGGCTCCCGACAGCCAGCAAACTGAAGATCACCCGTTTGAAGCAAGTCACAACGTTTATACCTTTTAAAATAAAGATTTTCCCTACCTTTTCACACCCTCAGGGAGGTGCACACAAATAATTAAAATTCCCTCTCTATCAATGCGAGTTTGTAATTGTATTGCAAAATTACTTTGCAGAGAAAACGGCAACTTGCTGCTTGCACAAGGCAACTTGAACCTAATTGGATTAACCCCCACAGTATGTGTAGGTTTTGACAAAAAAAAACCCTGCACTTAAAATGAAAGGCATTTTGTTTTCAAATTATTGGAGACTTGATTTATCACTTACTGGGCCTAATTCACAATGGATCGTTATTGAGGCTGAAATAGCGATTTTCAGAAAACTACTACTGCTAAAAAAAAAAAAAAGCATGTGAAGAGCCACCCAGAAAAGATAAGACGCCCACCTATGCAGGCAGAGGCATTCGCAGGGCGGCAACATTCCGTTTCCTAGGCAGAGATGGTGCATTGCAGGGGCGTGGCTATAAAATAAGAGAGGTGCGGCGTGAATGGGGGCATGATCAGTGAGCTGCGCGATGTCACATGTAATCGCCACAATCAGAAAGATGGCGGCAGGCCTCCTGGGGGCGCAGCCAAGCAGCGCTGGTAGGAGGCTACCCTAATTTCTACGATGAAGCAGAAAATGCGATGCGGTCAGCATGCTGGATGGGCAGCAGTGGCAAACGCAGGATTTGCATGGGGGGGGGGGGTTTCCAGAACTGGGTGGAGCCAAGCACGGGGGTGGGGACTGTAAAACTAGTGTGTGTGTGTGTGTGTGTGTGTGTGTATGTATGTATATATATATATATATATATATATATATATATATATATATCTACACACACATATCTACACACACATATATCTACACACATATATATACACCTATGTATGTGTGTATGTGTGTATGTATATATATATATATATATATATATATATATACACACACACATACACATAGCATATTAAACATGCATATATATATACACACACACATACAGTACACGTATATATACGCATGTATATATATCATATGTGTGTGTGTGTTTATATGTATGTATGTATGTATATACATGTGTATATATGTATGCACAAATTGCACATAAATACATATGTACTATAATTAAAATAAAGTAAACTTTCTCTGACGTCCTAGTGGATGCTGGGTACTCCGTAAGGACCATGGGGTATAGACGGGCTCCGCAGGAGACTGGGCACTCTTAAAAGAAAGATTAGGTACTATATCAGGTGTGCACTGGCTCCTCCCTCTATGCCCCTCCTCCAGACCTCAGTTAGTATCTGTGCCCGGCCAGAGCTGGATGCACCCTAGGGGCTCTCCTGAGCTTCCTAGAAAAGGTTAGGGAACAGAAAGGAAATCTACCCTGGTCTGTCCCTATGTCACAGAGTCCTTCAGAGTCTCTCTATGTTCACTATCCAAAATAACAAAGTATCGACGTGGAGTTTAACTCCACTGTCGACTACGATAATGCAAAGTTACAGCCAAGAGGGCTAAAAGATATTCAATATATGATTATTGGAATAAAAGATGATTTGCATATCACTGATGACTCATCTGTCCCTGACACGAGAGTACACATGTTAAGGGGAAGAATGCTGAGGTAAATTTCCCTCCTCTCATGAGGAAAAAGAGCGGGAATCTCCAGACAAGAGACGGCAGCTTCCCACAAGAGAATTCTCAGGCTGTATCCTTTCCCCACTAGGGCCAGGATGTGTTGAGAATCTTCCCCTTGGGTGTCCTGTTTGCACTAGCTATTCTCAGGGATCCTGCAGATAGTGTGCACATTCTAGTATACTACCCAGACCGGCGATTGTGTCGGCATGGGTTTATAGCGCTGTGGCAGCGTGGACAGGTACCTTATCAGCAGAGATTGAGACCCTAGTATGCATATAAATATTTTAAGATGCTGTCTTAAGTGATAGATATATAATTATAAAGCATGCCCAAAGGGACATGAGTATACTGGGTCCTAGAGACAAAAGCTATGTCGATTTCTGCTTGACGTGTCCTGTAGAATATACATTGGACAGATGATGCCGACTTAAGAGGCATATGGAAGGCTGAGGATTGTGTGGAGAAAGGTTCTCGGGCCTGGTCTCCACAGCTATAGCTGGTAATTCTGATATTTTGCCTTATATTCCTGCACAGCCTAGGAAAGCACGACATTATTAAATGCAGCTTTTCGAATAAAGAAACAAGAAAGTCTGAGGTGCGTCCTTTCTTGTCAGAGCCGGGGGCAGAGGAAAGAAGCTGTACAACACAGCTAGTCTCCAGGAACAGAAGTCCTCCCCGGCCTCTACAAAAATCCACCGCATGTCGCTGGGGCTCCACAGGCGGAGCTAGGCCCGGTGGGGACACGCCTTCGTAAGTTCAGCCACAAGTGGGTTCACTCCCTGTTAGATCCCTGAGCAATAGAAATTGTATCGCAGGGATACAGGCTGGACTGTGAGAAGATGCCCCCTCACCGAGGACCCGGCGGGCTTCCCCCCAAGAGAGGGAGCCAGTGTTAACTGCAATTCGTAAATTGTATCTTCAACAGGTGGTGGTCAAGGGTCCCCTCCTTCAACAAGAGGGTGTTATTATTCGACCATGTTATAATCCCGAAACCAGACGGTTCGGTTAGACCCATATTGTATTAAAATCCCTGAACATATACCTGAAAAGGTTCAGGTTCAAGATGGAATCGCTAAGAGTGGTCATTGCAAGCCTGAAATGAATCGGGACATAAGGGATGCATACCTTCGTGTCCTCATTTATCCACCTCATCAGGCGTAACTCAGAATTGCGGTACGGGATTGTCATTACCAATTTCACCAAGGTAATGGCGGATATGATGGTGCTCCTGCGGAAGCAAGGTGTCACTATTATCACATACTTGGATGATCTCCTCATAAAAGCGAGATCAAGAGAGCAGTTGCTGGACAGCGTATCCCCTTCTCTGGAAGTGAAACGGCAACACGACTGGATTCTATATATTCTGAAGTCGCAGTTGGTTCCTACAGCTCATCTGCCTCGCCTAGGCATGATCCTAGACACAGACCAGAAGAGGGTTTATCTCCCGATAGAGAGAGCTCAGGAGCTCATGACACTGGTCAGGAATCCATTGAAAACCAAAACAGGTGTCAGTGCATCACTGCACTCGAGTCCTGGGAAGGATGATGGCATCATACGAGGCCATCCCCTTCGGCTGGTTCCATGCAAGGACAATGGAACTTACTGGACAAGTGGTCCGGATCACATCTGCAGATGCATCGGTTAATCACCCTATCCCCCAGGGCCAGGGTGTCTCTACTGTGGTGGCTGCGGAGTGCTCACCTTCTCGAGGGCCGCAGATTCGGCATTCAGGACTGGGTCCTGGTGACCACGGATGCAAGCCTCCGAGGGTGGGGGGCAGTTACACAGGGAAGAAAATTCCAAGGTTTGTGGTCAAGCCAACAGACTTGCCTTCACATCAATATCCTGGAACTAAGGGCCATATACAACGCCCTAAGTCAAGCGGAGTTCCTGCTTCGCGACCAACCGGTTCTGATCCAGTCAGACCGCAGGGGCTCATGTAAACCGCCAGGGTGGCACAAGGAGCAGGGTGGCGAGGGTAGAAGCCACCAGAATTCTTCGCTGGGCGGAGAATCAAGTAAGCGCACTGTCAGCAGTGTTCATTCCGGGAGTGGACACGACCTCCACCCGGGAAAGTAGTGACTTCATCAGGATGTCTTCACGCAGTTTTGCAAATTGATGGAAACTGCCTCAGGTGGACTACATGGCGTCCCACCTCAATAAAAAGCTAAAAAAGGTTTTACGCTGGGTCAAGGGACTCTCAGGCGATAGCTGTGGTCGCACTAGTAACACCGTGGGTGTTCCAGTCGGTCTATATATTCCCTCCTCTTCCTCTCAGACCCAAGGGCTGAGAATTGTAATAAACGGAGGAGTGTGAACAATATTCTTTGCTCCGGATTGGCCAAGAAGGACTCGGTACCCGGAACTGCAAGAAATGCTCTCAGAGGACCCATGGCCTCTGCCTCTCAGTCAGGACATGTTGCAACAGGGACCCTGTCTGATCCAAGACTTACCGCGGCTGCGTTGGACGGCATGGCGTTTGAACGCCGGATCCTAGCGGAAAAGGGCATTCCGGATGCAGTTATTCCTACGCTGATAAAGGCTAGGAAAGACGTGACAGCAAGACTTTTTCACTGTGTATGGCGAAAATAGGTTGCTTGGTGTGTGGCCGGGAAGGCCCTACAGAGGAATTCCAGGGGGGTCGATTCCTGCACTTCCTACAGTCAGGAGTGACTATGGGCCTAAAATTAGGATCCATAAAGGCCAAGATTTCGGCCCTATCCCTTTTTCTCTCAAAAAGAACTGGCTTCACTGCCTGAAGTTCGGACGTTGTTACAGGGGTGTTGCATATTCAGCCCCTTTTGTGCCTCCAGTGGCACCTTGGGATCTTAACGTGTGTTGGATTCCTAAAATCCCACTGGTTTGAGCCACTTAAGACCGTGGAGCTAAAATATCTCACGTGGAAAGTGGTCATGCTTTTGGCCTTAGCTTGGACTAGGCGTGTGTCAGAATTGGCGGCTTTGTCATGTAAAAGCCCATATCTGATCTTCCATATGGAAAGGGCAGAACGGAGGACTCGTCCCCAATTTCTCCCTAAGGTGGTATCATCGTTTCATTTGAACCAACCTATTGTGGTGCCTGCGGCTACTAGGGACTTGGAGGATTCCAAGTTGCTGGACGTAGTCCGGGCCCTGAAACTTTGTTTCCAGGACGGCTAGAGTCAGAAAACTGACTCGCTATTTATCCTGCATGCACCCAACAAAAAACTGGGTGCTCCTGCTTCAAAGCAGACTATTGCTCGCTGGATCTGTAGCACGATTCAGCTTGCACATTCTGCGGCTGGACTGCCGCATCCTAAATTAGTAAAAGCCCATTCCACGAGGAAGGTGGGCTCTTCTTGGGCGGCTGCCCGAGGGGTCTCGGCTTTACAACTTTGCCGAGCTGCTACTTGGTGGGGTTCAAACACTTTTGCAAAATTCTACAAGTTTGATACCCTGGCTGAGGAGGACCTTGAATTTGCTCATTCGGTGCTGCAGAGTCATCCGCACTCTCCCGCCCGTTTGGGAGCTTTGGTATAATCCCCATGGTCCTTACGGAGTACCCAGCATCCACTAGGACGTCAGAGAAAATAAGAATTTACTCACCGGTAATTCTATTTCTCGTAGTCCGTAGTGGATGCTGGGAGCCCGTCCCAAGTGCGGACTCTCTGCAATACATGTATATAGTTATTGTTTAACTAAAGGGTTATTGTATGAGCCATCTGTTGAGAGAGGCTCAGTTATTGTTCATACTGTTAACTGGGTATAGTTATCACGAGTTGTACGGTGTGATTGGTGTGGCTGGTATGAGTCTTACCCTGGATTCCAAATCCTTTCCTAGTAATGTCAGCTCTTCCGGGCACAGTTTCCCTAACTGAGGTCCGGAGGAGGGGCATAGAGGGAGGAGCCAGTGCACACCAGATATAGTACCTAATCTTTCTTTTAAGAGTGCCCAGTCTCCTGCGGAGCCCGTCTATACCCCATGGTCCTTACGGAGTACCCAGCATCCACTACGGACTACGAGAAATAGAATTACCGGTGAGTAAATTCTTATTTTTATTAAGCACTTACAAGTGCCACCAGGAAGAAAGCAGGCTGCAGAGGACGCTAGACAGCCATTAATAATACTCATGCAGAAAAAAAAAATTATAATTTTTTTTTGGTGGAGTGCCCCCAGCATGCGTTCACAAGGATTGCAAATTCTGCTACTTAGCAGAATTTAACAATATTTCAGAGAAAAAAGAGAGACTCTGTGTTGGGGGCACGCTTAAGAAATAAAACGTAACTTTTAATTACAATGTATTAAGATTGTGGTACACAAACAAACACACACATATAATACTTAATGAGAAGGTTTTAAAGAGTTTTTAACCTTCCTCTGCTTGTATTTTTGAATCTAAGAGCAGATTCTCATTTATTAATAATGAAAAAAGGGGAGAAATTGTTGAATAGGAGTATCAGGTCTCCAAATTCTAGAAGTATTGTACGGTGATAGTGACACCCGCGATGAAAATATCAGAAATTCAATTTCAACATAACAGGAAAAAAGGTTTCCGACATATGACACATAGGCATTTGATATGGCAATTTAGATTAAAAAATTTTTTTGTCCAATAGCCAGTGCCTATTATGATAATGTAACCTGGTATCTGATAAACTGCTATTGTTAAATACTAGTCAACATGTACAGTGAAAGAAGAATATCCAAATTAGTCAAAGAACAGATGGGCGAATGAAAAAAGATGTAAAGTCGGTAAGGGTCAAAGGTTGCTCCAACACTTCTGCTTTTCACATGGAAACAGAGATATTTACTACTGCACCTAATATTCCCTAGCAGTCTCCCATCTAGGTACTGATCAGGCTTTTCACTGCTTAGCTTCCAAGATCTGGCGAGATTGGGCGTAACCAGTGAGATATGGCAGTATTATCACATAAATTGTGAATGAGAGGGTGTCTGGTTATTGGCACATACCAGAAAAGGTACTCCTACTATCCGTTAATATGCACAGTCTCTCTGTTACTTTTGCATTGCAGAGAAATTTAATGACCGGCATCAGGATGAGAAAGTACTGAAAAAGGCAAGATACAGGAAACGTATAGGTTCAGGGCCCGTCTTCTGCTGTCCACCGTCATATGATAATATAGCGAACAGTGGATGAGAGAGGCGGGTTACCTGGGCCTATTGAAAATTAGTGTGAAATTACACAGGTATCTTAAAGTTTCCTATAAAGGTATATATCCAAATTTCAAATTTGATTTTAATAATGCACCCTAGGGGTATAAAAAAGGAGAACAAAAGAATAGATAACAAAAGAAGTCCCTATTAGAAATATTACATAATCAGAAAGAAATTTTTCTGACAAGGTGTTATGGTTTACAGGTATAAATTATCCATCTATACAGCAAGATTTAGAACATAAACGTAAGACTAAAGAGTGATCACTGAACATGTATGAAATTTAGACACTGTGGTTACATAGTAATATAGCAGACTTAAAAAATATTAAATAATTGGATAGTCCAAAAATTTTTTTTGTTCAATATACGATACCAGGGGATGAGTGGGCTGAACCGTGCACGGTTCAGCACCACTAAACACAGACGGCCGTTTCACCTGAAGGTGGCTTGTTCACTGTGTGAGGTAGTAGTGGAAGACAGTCTATTTAAGGCCAATGTGGGGGAGTGGTCTCCTATTAAGGGCCAATCATATGGGAAGGAATGAAACGTGATGTTCAAGAGGTGACTGTTACATCACTTCCTGTTTAAAAGACCGGAAGTAGTGTCAATTGCGTCATTACAGAAGCCTTATTATGGCTAATAAACCTTTGAATTTGACTAAACAGAAAGTAAATGGAAAGTGGTAAATACTGTGGCCTGGATGCTGGGGCCACGATAGAAGCACTAAATCCGTTACCGGAAGTCCTCGGGTGACCGGGTTTATCTGTAGCGCGTCATTTAGACATTAACGCGTCACTTCCGGTTTCGAAAGTCGGAAGTGGCGCGGGACCCGACGCGTCTAAATTTGGTATACAACTGGGTTATAGTTTAGGTGGGGCTAAGTAGTTGATTAATTGTGTGGGGAAGTAATAGTTTGCAACATGAACGTGGTCTAAATGTTAGGGCCACGATCAGGGCACTTGCTATATTACCGGAAGTCCTAAGGTAACCGGACTGTTCTAAGGCGCGTCACTTATCGTTAGCGCGTCACTTCTGGTTTCGAAAGCCGGAAGTGGCGAGGGAACCGTAGCATATGAGTTTTATATGTGGTCAGGTTAGGGTTTAGAGTTAGGGTAGGGCTGGATATCTGATAAATTGTAAGGGGAAATGAGTGGTTACATATTCTGTAACTTAAATGATAGGGCCGCAGTTAGAGCATTCGTTCCCACTCATCCCCTGGTATCGTATATTGGACAAAAATTTTTTTTTGACTATCTAATTATTTAATATTTTTTAAGTCTGCTATATTACTATGTAACCACAGTGTCTAAATTTCATACATGTTCAGTGATCACTCTTTAGTCTTACGTTTATGTTCTAAATCTTGCTGTATAGATGGATAATTTATACCTGTAAACCATAACACCTTGTCAGAAAAATTTCTTTCTGATTATGTAATATTTCTAATAGGGGCTTCTTTTGTTATCTATTCTTTTGTTCTCCTTTTTTATACCCCTAGGGTGCATTATTAAAATCAAATTTGAAATTTGGATATATACCTTTATAGGAAACTTTAAGATACCTGTGTAATTTCACACTAATTTTCAATAGGCCCAGGTAACCCGCCTCTCTCATCCACTGTTCGCTATATTATCATTTGACGGTGGACAGCAGAAGACGGGCCCTGAACCTATACGTTTCCTGTATCTTGCCTTTTTCAGTACTTTCTCATCCTGATGCCGGCCATTAAATTTCTCTGCAATGCAAAAGTAACAGAGAGACTGTGCATATTAACGGATAGTAGGAGTACCTTTTCTGGTATGTGCCAATAACCAGACACCCTCTCATTCACAATTTATGTGATAATACTGCCATATCTCACTGGTTACGCCCAATCTCGCCAGATCTTGGAAGCTAAGCAGTGAAAAGCCTGATCAGTACCTAGATGGGAGACTGCTAGGGAATATTAGGTGCAGTAGTAAATATCTCTGTTTCCATGTGAAAAGCAGAAGTGTTGGAGCAACCTTTGACCCTTACCGACTTTACATCTTTTTTCATTCGCCCATCTGTTCTTTGACTAATTTGGATATTCTTCTTTCACTGTACATGTTGACTAGTATTTAACAATAGCAGATTATCAGATACCAGGTTACATTATCATAATAGGCACTGGCTATTGGACAAAAAAATTTTTTAATCTAAATTGCCATATCAAATGCCTATGTGTCATATGTCGGAAACCTTTTTTCCTGTTATGTTGAAATTGAATTTCTGATATTTTCATTGCGGGTGTCACTATCACCGTACAATACTTCTAGAATTTGGAGACCTGATACTCCTATTCAACAATTTCTCCCCTTTTTTCATTATTAATAAATGAGAATCTGCTCTTAGATTCAAAAATACAAGCAGAGGAAGGTTAAAAACTCTTTAAAACCTTCTCATTAAGTATTATATGTGTGTGTTTGTTTGTGTACCACAATCTTAATACATTATAATTAAAAGTTACGTTTTATTTCTTAAGCGTGCCCCCAACACAGAGTCTCTCTTTTTTTCTCTGAAATATTGTTAAATTCTGCTAAGTAGCAGAATTTGCAATCCTTGTGAACGCATGCTGGGGGCTGCCCAGTGGCGCACCCAGGGGGGGTTTCAGAGCACTCCACCAAAAAAAAATTATAATTTTTTTTTTCTGCATGAGTATTATTAATGGCTGTCTAGCGTCCTCTGCAGCCTGCTTTCTTCCTGGTGGCACTTGTAAGTGCTTAATAAAAATAAGAATTTACTCACCGGTAATTCTATTTCTCGTAGTCCGTAGTGGATGCTGGGTACTCCGTAAGGACCATGGGTTATAGACGGGCTCCGCAGGAGACTGGGCACTCTTAAAAGAAAGATTAGGTACTATATCTGGTGTGCACTGGCTCCTCCCTCTATGCCCCTCCTCCGGACCTCAGTTAGGGAAACTGTGCCCGGAAGAGCTGACATTACTAGGAAAGGATTTGGAATCCAGGGTAAGACTCATACCAGCCACACCAATCACACCGTACAACTCGTGATAACTATACCCAGTTAACAGTATGAACAATAACTGAGCCTCTCTCAACAGATGGCTCATACAATAACCCTTTAGTTAAGCAATAACTATATACATGTATTGCAGAGAGTCCGCACTTGGGACGGGCTCCCAGCATCCACTACGGACTACGAGAAATAGAATTACCGGTGAGTAAATTCTTATTTTCTCTGACGTCCTAGTGGATGCTGGGCACTCCGTAAGGACCATGGGGATTATACCAAAGCTCCCAAACGGGCGGGAGAGTGCGGATGACTCTGCAGCACCGAATGAGCAAATTCAAGGTCCTCCTCAGCCAGGGTATCAAACTTGTAGAATTTACCACAATCTTAATACATTATAATTAAAAGTTACGTTTTATTTCTCAAGCGTGCCCCAACACAGAGTCTCTCTCTTTTTTCTCTGAAATATTGTTACATGCTATTGACTCTGGGTGCACCACCAACAACAGCAACTCCTTGGATACCGATTTCAGGCATCGCTTATGCACATGCACTGTTGGTCTACAAGGGACAAACTTTATAAGAACCCATTACAAAGATAGCACTTTAGTCCTGTGCGGTACCAAACTAACTCTTTCTCCACTTAGCAGAATTTGCAATCCACCTGAATCATCAGGCCCTTAGGCTGCAAATGCAGAGCGGTCGCATTTTCACCCATGTGTAATGTGTTTGCAGCGCATGTGCAATCTGACAATCGCTCGGTGCGTGCGTTCTCACATTAGCAAATGACAGTCAATCAGGCTCACTGTGTGTGAAGAATTTGGCTTATAAGCTAGGCAACCACTGCATTAAATTGGGGCCCACTTTAAAAAATAAATAAATTTGGCACACGATAAGGGGGAGATATGAGCTTTAGATCAACCCCCCTTCCCCACCCCCATTTCATTTGTGGACTTTTTCTTTTAATTATGTACTGTTTCTGTTATGTATTATTATTATTATTATTATTTTTATTTATTTATTTTTTACTTTAAAATGACATCAGGGCATATGCGCATTGATGTTACAACTTTGGGATCAACCCCCCTCACTTTTGGGACTCTCCACTGGTGATTAGTGCCAGTAGGGAGAAGGTGAGTATGATGTAGGCCATTTGCTGCGGAGAATGAGTGGGACTTGAAATCTGCAGTTGTAAAGTAGTGTTCACGCCAGGCTGTTTTAGCAGGGTGCCACGCCATGCCCGATTTTTTTTAAGGGCAAAGTCCGCCCTGCCCCTTCTGCGGCGCCCTGCTAAAACAGCCTGCTTCATGCCCTGCCAGCGTGTAAAAATGCCGTGTGCATGCGCACAGCATCCATTCATGCTGTGGGAGAGAGCTTGGGGGAAGCCCAGCACCTCCGTAGGTGCTGGTCATGCCCCCAACAGTGACGCCGCCGGCCGCCCACGCCCCTGTAATAACGTCTGTGGGCCGCACCGCCCACTTCAATTACGTTAAATGACCACGCCCCCTATTTTGCGTGCCAATGCCTCCTTTCTGGGTCTGCCCGATTCCTAGAGTGAACACTGGTAAAGTATATGTGGATATTAAGCCCCACTCATCCTCAGCAAAGGCGTTACATCACACAACACTATTTTGACAAATGAATAAGCATGAACTGTTGAAGGTACCTTGTGGACACAGGGCCTGATTCAGATGGAATGGAAGCAGCAGCGATAGCTCTAATATGGTAATGCAGCAGGAGGCGTGGAGGCGTCACACCTCCTGCATACATTACTTATCCGAACTGCATCCATGGACGTTGCATCTTATCATCTGCGACACCATTGGCCGGCTACATGACCCATGGGGTCACGAAAGCCGGCCGCCACAGCTCCAAAAACAGGAAATCTATGTCCTCTGACACCCACAACTGCTTATCAGGCAAAATAGGCAGCCCCCCCTCCCCCCAAAAAAGCAAGGAAAAAATAGATTATATATAAAATCCTGTTCACACCATATTATGCCATACAAAGTCATGCCCCTTAAACCATATTAAATCCCCACATTAATGCCCCAACACCATATTATGCCTCCACAGTTATACCCCTGTCACCATATTATGCCCCCACAGTAATAATGCCCTATGCCACAGTACCTGCTTGTTGTCAGGGGTTATGCTCGTTGTCAGGGGATCCCCTAGCATCCGCCACGGGTCTGCGGTCCTTGTGGGGGCCGCCGTTCATGCCTGCCCCCTTCAAACTATTAAAAATGACCCTCCCAAAATGGTCCCCGCCTCCTATAGCATCTTTAATAACTGTCTTCTCTGAGGCGGTGGCTATTTTGGGAGGGACATTTTTATAGTATTCAATCCGGAATACTATCTGCTGCACTGATATGGCATAATGTCATGATGCCACGCTGCACTGTACAATAAACTTTATTGCACTATCTCTCATTAGTATTTTTTCTACTGTTCTGCATCGTGGGTGGTAGGCGAACGGTTGTTTGCCGTCAGGAAACAGCAGGGCTGTGTCAGTGGCAATATCGGCGGGCGGTATGAGCGCTGCTCATGCACAGTATTGGTCCGACGCTTATTCAAAAGTACTGAGCATCGGTACTTTGCAGCATGTCCCGCTATAATGGTGGGACCTGAATCGGGCCCAGGGTTTATGAACCATAGGAATTGGCAAAGTGGAGCAGCAGTGAAAATGTTTTGTGAAGAAAATTAAGCTGGTTGATACATTCCAAATTTATTATAATTAGGATTATTGGGGTGACAGTCTGGTTAGGGTAAGAACGTAATTGTAATGGTGAGAAATAAGTTTGTGCAGTGTCTTGTATACGATACATGCATATTATGGAAACGTTTATCAGATGTTTCCTATATAGAAGAGGATTTGGAGAAAGATTGGATGTGGAGAACAAAGCACATTTTGGAGGTTAAGGGTTTATTTTCGTGTAGTAACAGCCACCCTTCTGTTGGCTGATGGAAATGTCATTCTCTCAGTTTTTGAAAGATATGAGAATATTCAAGAGGAAATGGCAGAAAGACAGTAACACGCGTCAACACAGATCGTGAAAGATGGGCTGCATAACTTTGTGTCATCAGAGGTGATACGGAATCCCAAAAGTTCACATGCTTCATGTTACAATAATATAATACATGACAATTACCAAACATTAGAGGCATCTGCTTATTTCATTTTTTAGGGAATAAAAATGCCACTTTTATGTTTGCTGAACTTATGCGTAGGAATTGTGATATTTAGTTTCAGCATATTTTTTAGATTCTAGTCCTTTAACTAAAAAAAACAACAACACCAAAAACCTTATTTCAATGTTGAATTAAATGTTGCCATTACTTGGATGAGTTCCACACACCACACTTTATAAGGAAACATTAAAATTATAGCATTCTATCACTATGTGGCTTTTGGATCCAGCTATGGCAAATTAAAATAAATGTACTGGTCTACAATTTCCATCCCTGGATTCCGGACTCTTTCTCATGAATGAATGATTCTCTGAGTTACAGTTTTGAAGATCTTTCTTTAGGTTTCTGGAAAATAGAGACTCCGGCAAATGCTTTCAGCGTATACATACAAAATACAGTACATATCAGTTTGCTTAAAAGATCATTATGTTTTCTAGGATAAGATCAGGTTTTGCTTCACTATATTCTAAAGTATTCATTTTTAAGAAGAACATTGAAAATTACAATATTTTGTTACTTTAACTACTAATTTACACAGAGAAAAGTTTAAAGAAATAACTTCAAAGTATAACCGATAACAGATCTCGCTTGTGTACTGGCCTTACTCTGTATTGTAGTTTTATTAAATCTATATTTTGTGTTTCACTTTTCCTGGATATTCTAGGAATAAGTGTTGATATTGTCCTACAGCTGTTTATTTGCACCTAAGAGAAGGCAAATGTTTTGTGGTCGTGTCCATCATCATGACCTTTCACATTTGTTAATACATGCATTACTGTATACTGTCCTGATATATAGCCTGATTCAGAGATTCTGTAAAGCTGAAGGTTTACGTACATCTCTAATGATGGGTTGCCTGTATAGCACCCATTCTTCATGTGCGCAAAACGTGTCCTGCGTCCTCGCATGGGGTGTGGTTCATAGTGTCGACCACACTTAGGTCAACAGTCACTAGGTCGACCACTATTAGTCGACAGTGATTAGGTCGACACCTAAAGTAGGTTGACACCTAAAATAGGTCGACACAAGCATAAGGTCGACATGAGTTGTTTTTAAAAATGGTGTCGTTTTCTTCGTAGAGTGACCCCCCCACGACCCCAGTAAGTGCACCATGTCCCCTCGCATGGCTCGCTTCGCTCGCCATGCTTTTGACCAGGATCCTCACTTTGCTACCGTTGCGCTCGGCACAGGTTACCGTTCCCAATCATAGTCCATGTGGATCGTAAAGTATGGAAAAGTTTAAAAACAAAAGGAAAAAAAAAAACTGTGAAAAACCCATGTCGACCTAGTACATGTCGACCTAGTGACCATGTTGACCACTAGTGGTCGACCTAATGACTGTCGACCTAAGTGTATTCGACCTAGAGACCGGATACCCTTGCATGCAGGGCTACCTTAGCCGCAGCCTGATTGACAGGCTGCAGGCGCTTGGGGTGGAGCTGGGCAGCGTTCCTATTTTCTGTGATTGGTGTGGCCAGGGTCTGCATTTTCGTACGCAGTGTTCCTGACCCTAGCACCATGCACATTTATAACCTGAGGTTACTCTGATGGCCAATGTTCACGCTAGTGATCCAAAGTTGTGCCTTTGGACGCAGCAGCGGATCACGCGAGCATGCAGGAGGCATCTGTTTATGCAATACTCTTCCTGCTGCTTTTTATTATTTTCGTGCAGCAGCTGCTTCCAAAAACATAAAGCAAAACTGATTTAAAGGTTGGGAAGCATATTTCCACTCACACACATACCACTTGTACTTTTGAAAATATAAGGGTGTTTTCAAGGGAGTTGAGAATGTTAAGGCATAGCATTAGGTACTGTTTAAGGGAGGTGGCATCAAAGGCGTCATCGGATGTGGTGACACCCGATGCACAACATAGGGACCCACCCATGTGCCCCAAAAGAGAGATAACTTGCCCCTTTTTTTATAATCACTCCAGGGGCGTGCCCAACATTCACGGAGATGCGAGACTGCCCCCGGAGACTTCGGCTGCACTGCCGCCTCCTTTTCAATGACATGAGCCTGGTGCCGCAGATAATTCACGTTCATACCTTTTGTCCAATTTAAATCTTGCTTACAATGGGGGTCATTCTGACCCGTTCGCACGCAGTGGTTCTTCGCTGTGGTGCGAACGGGTCGGAAATGCGCATGTGCGGCGGACGCATTGTGCACATGCATTGCTGCCAGGCAACGACGCCGTCAGCGACAAAAAATGTTACAGATGAGGGGGCTGAATTGTTTTTACTCTCCCAGCCCAGGGAACTTCGTCCTCTTCCCACCATGAAGACAACTTTAGATCTATGTTACCAGTGTAAAGTATGTGTAGAAAATATCATAGACTTTGGTACTGATGCCAGAGTATACAAGTGTCCTCATACTGTACATATTTGCTGCTGTTGCTTCAAACAGCCCCTCTTGACACACCCAAGTCCAATGAGACTTTGCTAGCATCAAGCATCTTTTGCTTCCCCCCCCCCGAAAATGCATCTTAGTCACAATGCGATGTGATTTTGAGGCACCAGGAGAGAATGCGGATTCATTTGTTATGTGACACTTGTATATCTGAGTCTCTTGATCTGCATAATAAGTGCTACTATGTGGTGTCCGTGGCTTTTTTCCATGTCAAGTTCCTTTGTACTTAATATACAGACTCACTCACACAAATAATTGTTGCATATCAAATTAATCAGCACAGTCTGCTGGAGCGTCCTTGCATTTTTGGCAAGAAAATACACCAGGTGCTGGCTGAGTTGCACAGGAACTGTCAGCTGACTTGCGCATGGCATCTCCTGGTATGTGGTGTATTGAGGCTGGATGTATGAGGACACATCTGTATTTATTGTCTTTTAAGCAAATGCCGGTGTCATATTTCTGAGGTGCCAAACGTGTGGTGCCTCCCTGGCTCATTAGCCTGAGTGCACTGCACACCCTAGATCCGTTTGCTGATATACAGTATAACTGGATATTCACTATTTTAGACTCGAGCAGCTTGGTTACGTACTTTTTGATTGTGAGCATATGGAAACGTATCTAACCCCCCCCCCCCCCCACTCCCCCACCACTCTGCTCCAAAACGTTTTATATAATTTAATCCTTAAATATTAATTTTTTTTTATGGTTCTTAAAAGTAGTTTAGTTTAAATCTGCTGATTAAGAAATAGCTATTTATCTAGACAATTGGAGTGATTTGAAATTGTCCCTTTTTGGTAGAATTTACGGTTATCAAGACCGTTATATTCTCCAAACTCGCATATCTCCTACAGATGCTTCTATTACAATCACTAGAGCGCATGCCCTTCACTGTACCCAAATGTTCTCAAATTTCATATGGTATGGCCAAAACCCCTGCACTTATCCGAAATAACAAGGGAGCCTAAGCATGCCTCATATACTGGCCTTTGCAAGTTCGGCATTTTTTAGATTTGTATCTGACTGGCTAGTACATACAAATCATTTTATTAACTTTGATCTTGAGAAGTCCCTGTTTCAGATCCTCTTTTCGGGCACATGTATGGCCTGACTTAATATTAACAAAACAAAAAAATGCAGGTGCACACTCTAAGCACTAAGAGCACTGGTAATCAAAATAATTATAATAAACTCTACAATTTAACATGGAGTAAAATTGAGGTTCTTAGCACAATTTTGTCCAAAAATGTGGGCCCATCTGCCTGGTCACTGTGACCTCATCAGGTGGGTCATCCTTAATACTGACATCTTATATAACTTTATCTAGGTCTTAACTATCATAGTGCCCATTCTAATATGTAGACAGCAAACGCAAGGACTTATGCTAATTAAAAAAGCACCTAAGGGCAGGTGGGTGGAGTGGTAGTCCAGGTAGAAAGGTCTCCACCTTCAAGTGCACATACATACACAATTACAGAGTAAAAGGGTAGGGGGCTCTACTGCACGCCCTAATTTTAAACATACAAGGTGCTATCTTGCTTACCTCTACAATTTAACATGAAGTAAAGCTGAAGTTCTTGGCCGAAACTGTGGGCCCACATAAAATGTTACAGTGACCTCATCAGGTGGGTCCCTAACATCCCTAATACTGACATATTAATATTTCCAAGCAGATCATACTTAGACACTGGATTCCTAAATATTCCCCCACCCTATCTGAGTGGAAAGTAGCTCTGCTGGAAGTCCTCTCAAACATTGTATGGCAACCTTTTAACATTGAAAAATGGGTAGTGACATTTAAAACAAGTGGGGAGTATATGCTGAAAGTTTACCAGCGCATGTCCGAATATTATGTTGAAGATGTTTGAAAACACACAATGGTTTCTAGTGCAACAAATTTATTACCAGTTATTTATACAGCGCACACATATTCTGCCGCACTTGACAGATAATATTTTGGCTATTCACCTCAGTCCCTGCCTAGTTGAGCTTACCCTACATGTACATGCAGACAATAACCTGTTTATTTGCACCTGTCCTCTCTCACGCCTTCCGCTCCCATCCCTTCTCTTATCTGACAGCCCCTCCCACCATAATAAGTTGATTGCTTGGCATGATTGTATGACTTTACTTTAAGCCTTTATAGCACTTGCATTATTGACCTTATATCCACCTCATGGTCTGTCTTCCCCATTTTTGTTTTATTTTTTCGATGTTAGGATATTTCTTTCCCCCCCTATGTTTTCTTCATTTGTTCTCTGTTGTTGGTTTTATCTGTGTTTATCCTTTTTATTGTTCCTATACAGTACATTGTTTTTTGCTTGATGTCATTAGAAGAGAATATAGTGCAGCAATTAGTCTATTATAATTTATATCACTGACTGTTGACATCATTTATGTCTTCGATTTGTATTTTTCATGTCACTGTACTATCTATTGCTGCACAATAAACAGAATTTCTTAAAATATAAAAATATCTCTTAGGTCAAAGCACATCAAATGCATGATAAATGTTATAATGTTTACTGCTCGCATATTAGTTGTTCTCAATTTGTTATAAATTGTTTTTATGTTGCAGGCCACGCTGTGGAGTTTGGTGACTCCAAAGCTGTCTTTAGTACACCATGTGGAGATATCATGACTCTGAGTACACCTGTCCCCAATCTAACACAGTTCACCGTGTGCACCTACCTGAAACTAGCATCCTCTAAACCTTGGACTGCTTTCATCTACAAACTGCCCTCTTCCCCAGACAATGTGTATGAAATTGGAGTTTTCGGTGACAGCGGCAGTATGAAAATATGGATGTTTGGTACTGAGATCATCGTGCTTGAGAGCCTAAACTTGCTCACTTGGTATGAGATCTGTATTACATGGGGTGGCAGAAATGAATCCATGGGAGTTTATCTCAATGGTGAGATGAAAGCAGAGGAAAAGCTGGAGAACAACACCATGCTGCATGGAGGTGGCAGTTTGATCCTTGGATGTCCACATAAGATAAATGCTTCTGCATCCTTGGGATTGGTTGGGGATCTGTACATGTTCAGGATGTGGAATACATCAGCAGATTCATGGCTTCAAAGCTGTATTGATGGGAATGTTATCAAGTGGAAGATGGATGACTGGATTTACAGCCCAACAATAATAAAGCAAGATTCATCTTTGCATTGTGGTAAGAAACTTGCACAATGTGATTCTCCTGTTCTTTTGGGTTTTCTTCAGGCATTTCATAAGATTTGTACATTTTTCTGATATAGTCAAACCTCTGCCCTGAAATAATATGGTCATTGTAAAACAGTAGGTTGTAAGAATCTTCTCTCATACCTTCTTGGGTGTTATTTGGTTTAGGGAAAACTCACTCTACCACTACTTTCCATTACAAACACTGTACACCCCATTGTACTTTACTGCACACAATACAGCAAATTGGCTTGGCTATACTCTGAACATTAAGTCATACATTTTTCATACCTCCCAACTGTCCCGATTTTCGTGGGACAGTCCCGTATTTTTGGTCTGTCCCGCTGTCCCTCCCGCGGGCCGCAGTGTCCCGTGATGGGGGCAGTTGGGAGGCTCCTGTCACTCACTGCTCTGGTCAGTTCAGAGCAGAGCAGCGGTGAATAGACACTGTGTGCATGGGCACAGCGTCTATTTCAGTGAGGCAGAGGGACTGGGGGCATGGCCAGGAGCTCGCAGAGCGCTGGCCATGCCCCCACTGTGATGAAAATTGAAGGCGTGGATCGCGATCGCGTCATCCACTTGAGACCACGCCCCTTTTCAATAGACCACACTCCCTTATTAGCGACACGCGGCTGCGCAGCGCAAGGTGTCCCTCCTTCAAGAAAGCAAATGTTGGGAGGTATGCATTTTGTATAAGTAAGTACACTTTACTTGGTATGGTTTTAATTAGTGCCTATAATTATTAATTCACAAATGGAAATATTTTGAGTTGGTCTTGTAGCATGCTGGCATATTCAGGAAGATTAAATAGATTAATGTTCAAAAATATGGGATGCAGTTAGGATCCCAACTGTCAGGATACAGACAGTGGCATCCCGACGGTAAGAATCCTGAAGTAAGTACTGGGGTTAGGCTGCAGGATGGAGGGGGCAGCAGTGGTGTCACAAGGGGGTGCAGAGGGTGACACCAAAGTGCCGTCTCCTGCTCAGTGACAGGAGCTGGGTTGTTACACTGTAACATTACATGCATAAGCCCAGCTTCTGTCACCCTGTAGAAGCCAGCACTGCAGGCATGCCAGTCTCCGGGGGCAGGCCGCATGTCCTGCACTCCCGGAGTGACAAAAATGGGGGCCGGGATGCTTAGCCATGGAACGTCCATGAAACCACGCCCCCTTTGAGGCCGAACTGGGTGCGCTATAGGTTAGTGACGCCTCTGGGGGCAGTTAGGGTTAGGCTAAGAGAGGGGTTGGTTAGGGGTAGTGTTAAAATGCTTACTAGAATCCGTCGGGATTTTGACTATCGAGATGCCGCTGTCAGCATTCTGGCAGTTGGGATGGTGACTGCCGGGATTTTGATACCATCCTCAAAAATCTATATGTTCAAATTGCATCTTTTTGTACATTTTTTATGAAAGTGAGTTTTATCTACATCGCTATAGGAATGAGACGCGCAAGCAGACTTTGCTGATGAAAATGGTATTTGGTATGCCTGTATTCTGTGTGCGACTGCGGCTGTACCGGCAAACAAAATGCTATGTTGAAATTATTTCCTGGAAAATACTGTAACGTATCATTTCATATGCAGATATGGTCACAGTCACACACACAATATAGGCATACATTATATCATTTTAATCAGCAAAGTCTGCTTGTGCATCGTCTTCGCATAGCAATGCAAATAAGACACTTTTTTGGCTCATTCATGCCAGGCATCTCGTGATGCATGGTGCATTGAGGCTTTCTGTATGAGGACACATCTGTATGTACAGAGGGTTCCCAATCTAGGCCAGGTGGAAAAGCCTTATGCATGAAGTAAACAATTTTGCAGTCCCCTGTGTCTGGAGTGGGGGCTCTTGGATGAAGTTGAAGTTAGTGATCACTGTTTTCTCCAGACACATTTTATATGCTTGATTTTAATTTGGACTTATATTAAGATATGCGTAATACTAAATAAGTGTACATCGGTAGTTAGTGTTAATAGGCGACATTATTAGATTTAATGGATACATAATACAGCTGTTGCCACATAAAGGTGATTTAAGAACTACAGTAGATTTAAACATAAAGTCCAAATAATTATTTTAGAACTTGAAATCACGACGCGTATATATATATATATATATATATATATATATATATATATATATATATATATATATATTATAGCAAAAGTAGAAAATCCACTTATACCAGCACACCTGAAGTTAGCAGAAAAAGTTCCTTTTATTGCTAATCCATTATTATCTTGGAAATAAAGTGCATCGTGCAATTCAATGAATAGGCAGTCAATAAACAAAAGAATATTGGTTCCAATGCATGTTACCAGTTAGCAGCTCCACAATGGTGGAGCTGTTAACTGGTAACATGCATTGGAACCAATATTCTTTTGTTTATAATGGATATAAATTGGATATAAATGGATATAACTCTTTTGTGATAATGGATTAACAATAAATGGAACTTTTTCTGCTACTTCAGGTGTGCTGGTATAAGGGGATTTTCAACTTTTGCTATATATTAATTATTTATTACCGTGCACCCACCTATTACAAAGGAAATGTGTGCGATTCAACTTGCTCTGTATGTGTGTGTGTGTGTGTGTATGTGTGTGTGTGTGTGTATGTATGTGTGTATATATATATATATATATATATATATATATATATATATGTGTGTGTGTGTGTGTTATTTTTATTTTATTGTATATATTTATTGAAGATTTCCAGCATTTTACAAAAGGAAATGACATTGTGAAAAAACATAGCAGGTGTATGTGCGTACATATAAAGGCAAGTACTATGGAAGAAATCAATCGCTACCATAAGAATAATATCCAGAGGGCAAAAGTGTCAAACGTCATTAATAATGGGAGATGACATATATCATGAAATTTTGGTTATTAATAAAACATTTTGAACAATGAAACTGAGTCAAGTGTGACAATCAAAGAAAGGCAAGTTGTTACAACAACAGACCCGCCAACATAATATAGTCAAAACCAAACAAACACAAGTCAAAAACAATAAAGAGAAGTGAGGGAGGGGGAGACATTCTGACCTAAAGTATTTGTTTGCGTAGACGACGTGGAAATACGAATTGGGTAAAAAGGACTGAGTAATATTAAAGAACATCTAGCATCGAGGCAGTAGATGGCCCAAGGTAGGCGAGAATCTGCTATAGCGTAGTGGAACTCTACAATCATATAACATTGACAGCATGCATATTAATAGGGTACATCAGAAGTGGGAAAGAGTCCCCATGAGAACATAGTACCAATTTGCAATTGCTGTGAATAGGGTCTAGTAGCAATATATGGTCCCCATTTTCTATAAAACTTCGGACCCCCTTCCTCTGCATTTGGTAAAGTTGAAAACCGATCAAAGTATAATTTTTTAATTAGTAAACCATGTACCGTAGAGAGGGAGGGAGAAGATTTGGAGGTCCATGACTGTAAGATAACCTTTTTGGCAACTGTCACAAGAATTGTGAAAAAGGGGAGTAAAGGGCGGTGTGACTGGGGAATCTGCCAATTATCAAAATATACAAACAGAAGGGGAACAGGCTCCAGGGGAACTTTGAGGGAGAAGGATACATTTATAAATACAAGTATTTTGTTCCAGAAACGTACATATCTACACGACCAGAAATTATGAAACAGAGTAGCTGATGAGTGCGAACATTTCAAACCTAATCCAGATTCATCAGGCACATAGAAGCTTCTTTGTTTTTGATAAATGTAAGCCCTGTAAGTGGCTTTGAAATTGACCTATTGATCTAACCATTCGCATTATCAAAATATTTAAACAGTGTGTTATCCAATGATAAGGTAGGTATATTTTTCTGACACATTGGGCGATCTATTGCCACGCAACCAATATCTGAGATTCTATAAGCAAACTATAAAGATTTCTAGCCTTAAAAGAGGACCTGGATAAACAATTAAACAAAGGTGACAGAGGATCTGAGATTATTGAGTCAGCTCTCAATGGAGATAATGAGTTAACGTAATGTCTGATCTGCAGGTAGGTGAAGAAGTATTGATGGGAGAGATCATAAGTGTCCTTCAAAATCTGAAAAGATAGTATCATACCTCCCGGGTCAAATACTTGTGTCACTTTTCTGAGACCATTATGTTGAAGTTAATATAGAAAAGAGTTCTCTAAGCTAGGTGTGAACATAGGGTTGCCCCACAGGGGTAACCAGGCCGAATAGGTTGGGTCTCGATGGAGGGATTTATTTACTACCCACCATGTGTCATAGGTATCTTTGAGAAAAGTATAGTGGCAAAGGTTTGCTGGAAGGTGGGATTTAGGGGTGTGTAACAGCGCACTAGGCGCATAGGGATAAAATAAGGCGCAATCAACATTGTACATTGTAAAACACTACTCACCATGAACCAATCTGTAATATATCAGAAGAGGAGTGCTCAGGAATATTATAAGGGATTTGGAAAACCCAATCCACCCACACGTCTGGGTAGTTGGAGTCTAATCTTCAAAATTCTGGGTTTTTTGGTTTGCCAAATAAACTTCCTAAACAATTTTGTGGCTTCAGTAAAAAGAAATGATGGAAAGGAATAAAATGCGCTTAAGATAAAAGCAGCCCACAGTCAGTGGATAAGGTAACACCAAAACCTTAAACACAAAATACACACAGAAAATCACACCACTGTTTACAATAGGCGCTTACTGACAAAAAAAGGAATCATTTTTTCTCTCCTTAATAACCTTCCTGAATTTAAAGTTCCTTAAATAAAAGAAACCCACAAGATAGAACAGATGGTATTCTTCTATTAAGTCACGGCAAATTCCGGAAGTCACAGCAAATCGGAGCAAATATCATCAGCTGCAGCAGTCGGACTTTCAAAAAAACATGGATAAACTGGATTACTATCTGTGTATCGTGTGCACAATGTTTTAGTTGGTTAGAATTCCATGTCTGGTATTAGGTTTTAGGTATGGAATCTCTGCCTAATTGGTGGGGGTTTAAATAATGGTATTTGTTGCATGTCTCCTCATACCTTGAAAAAGATACCCTGTGTGGTATCGAAACACGTTGGTGAGGAGGCCATGGGGATTTCTTTTGGACCTACACCGGTGTGCAGAACATCTGTCCAGGGATGCCTGTGGTTTATTCACACTTGCGATTTTGGTCTACCCTGTTTGTAGACTAACATCTTTGGTGAGAGTCCAATCTAAACCCAAATTGTGTTTTATTGTTTTAAAATGTTTTTTTTATGTAAATAAATACAGTATTATACTATGCGGAGTTTTTCTCCCAGTCTTTTCTAAATATGGAGGTTTATGGGAAAGGCTAAGAGACTGCATGACTGGCATCTGTCCGCTCTATATGGCTGCTTGTTTGTCTACATTCGAGTAGACCACCTTTTCTGGTAGGAGTCAGATACCGTCTCCCCCAATTCTTACTTAATAGAATAATACCATCTGCACTATTTTGTGTGTTTCAGTTATACTCAAAAGGGAAAGAGTGATGATGGGCAACATTTGCATTATATAGGTGAGTTTTGGTAATATCATGGACCTAGTGACCTCCACTCTACCCAAAAGAGAAAGAGACAGGTTTTGCCAATTATCCAGTGATTTTGCTAAGGCAAGTAGGACCAGTGTGTAATTAAGTTTATGCAAAAGTGAAATCTTGTGAGGAACATTAATACCTAGATATTTTAAATGCGTTGGCATTATTTTGATAGCGTCCAGTTGGTCTCTCTGCGGAAGAGAAGGGGGAGGGCCTTTAAGGATCAACATTTCAGATTTGTTAACGTTGATTTTATATCCTGAAAACCTACTGAATTGATTTATGATATCAAATGCTATAGGAATGGAGTGACTTGGGTTAGATAAAAACAGTAACATATCGTCTGTGACTAAAGCAAGACGGAGATCAATATTCCCAATTTGAATACCTTGATTATAAGGAGGAGTGCCTCAAGGCAATAGCCAAGGGCTCTAAGGCCACGGCAAATAGGAGGGGCGAATGTGGGTAACACTGCCTGGTACCCCTCAGTATGGGGAAGCCATCAGAAAGCAAGCCATTGCATATTATTTTAGCAGAATGGGCAGTATACAACATGCAGAGGAATGAGATGAATTGCATGGGGAATCCAAAGCGTGACATGGAATCATATACTGTAAGTGGTCCCAGTGCACCATGTCAAATGCTTTCTCAGCATCCAAAGAAAGTATAGCCCTTGGCGTGTTTGACATGGTACACTGGGAGTCCTCTACCACTACAAGGACCCTGCGTATGTTCACAACTGGGTTCCTACCCATTATGAAACAAGTTTGATCCCGATGTATCGCTGTGGGTAAAATCAGTTTCAAACGGACAGCTAACATTCTTGTTAAGAGTTTATAATCTAAATTAAGAAGGGAAATAGGGCGGTAGGAACCGGGATCAGACAGGTCCCTCCCCGGTTTGGGTAGTACACGCAGTATTGCAGAATTGAAATACTGTATGTTGGCATCTTTCTGGAGGAAAGTATGGTATTAAAGACCTTGTGAGTATCTGTGAAATTTTCGTGGAGAGTAGCTTATAATAGACATAAAACCGTCCGGGCCGGGAGCCTTGCCCGCTTTGAGGCCTGAAATTGCTCTTGTGACTTCATGCTCTGTAATGGGGGCAGTTAAATAGTTACTGTGGTCAGCAGATATCTATGGGATGGGAAGACCAGCCCAAAAGGCAGAGGTATCGCATAAGGGCGAAGGGGGGTGGAATATAATGCTGTATAGTAAGTAGTAAGTATAGATGCAATTTGTGCGTTAGAGGTGGGCAGAGCGCCATCAGGCTTCTTTAATGGATGAATGGTGGCCGGGGAACATTGACCTCTCAATAAGTTAGTTAATAATGTACTAGCTTTGTTCCCAAACCTATGGAACCAATATGCCCTGTAAAGTGTATAGGGTGCCTCCATTTTGAAAAAAAAGCCCATCAAATAAAGGGGGTCATTCAGACCTGATCGCATGCTAGCTTTTTGTGCAGCCCTGCGATCAGGTCAGAACTGCGCATGCACCACAATGCGCAGGCGCGTTGCACAGTGACGGGCATCGCCGGATGAACGAAGAAAGCAATTGCACCGGCGAATGCAAGAAGATTGACAGGAAGAGCCGTTTGTAGGTGTCAACTGACCGTTTTCTAGGAGGGTAAGGAGAAACACGGCGTTTCCAGACGTTTGAAGAGAGGGTTCCTGACGTCCGCTCCAGGCGAGATCATCGCACTGGAAGAGTAAGTCCTGAGCTGTGCAGAGACTGCACAAACTTTTGTTTGTTAAACTCTCTGCACATGCATTCGCACTCCTGCACAGCGATTACCCCCTCCCCCTGTAGGTGGCAACTACCTGGTTGCAGCAGTGCAAAAATCACCTGCTTGCGACCAGGTCTGAATGACCCCCAAAGTCTTAGCTATGCTGTAAGATTGTTTATTAGTACGAGTGGAGGCTGCCTTATAGTAATGAAAAGCATCCGTTAACTTACTCTGGGCATGTATATATTCTTCATGAAATTTCTTCGTAGAGGAGGCAGTGAGCGATATAATATGGCCTCGAATAGTGGCTTTGGAGGATTGCAAATTGAGCAATGGGTTGTTCGTACAAAAAGCAGCATTATGGTGGTGAATATCCTCCCAAGAAGTATTGCTAGATTGTCTAAGTGCCTGGGAACTGGCTACAATAGAGGGGCAACTCCAAGATATGACTTGGCTTTTTTCTTGCGCTATACACAATTCCAGCCAGACCACAGTGTGGTCAGAAAGGGAGATTGGTTCAATTTCAACTTTGGGTATATAGGGCAAAAGGGAGTGCGAAGCTAAAATGTAGTCAATACGGGACATAGTGCCTCATGCCGCCGAAAGACAAGTGAACTATCTATCAATTGGGTGTAACACCTTCCAAATATCCAAGAGGTGTAATTGCTTTGCCAACACTGGGACTCCAAATTTGGGAGGTTTTCCACCTCGTTCTTTAGGAATTTGTTTATCAAGTTGAGCGGAGGAGATGAGAATAAAATCTCCACACATGATTATCGGCAAATGAGTGTGAGTAGTCGGCAGAGTCAGCAAAGATTGGAAAATGCTCCTATCATAAATACTGGGTGCATAAACCTTATAGTATACAAATTGTTGTTTCTCAATCAAAACATGACAAAGCACATATTGGCCATTGGGGTCAACAGTAATATTCTGTATAACAATAGGTAAGCGTTGCCATGCCAAAATGATTACCCCACAAGCTTTTGATGAGAAGGATGCCGAAGCCAGAACCTTCCATTGCAGCATATTGAGTTTCTGAACCTCTGCAGGAATTACATGAGATTCCTGTAGGAAAGCCAGGTCAATATGCAATTTGGAAAGATACATAAAAATTTTCTCGCGTTTTTGAGGGGAATTTATCCCACCCACATTCCAGCTACCAACATTAATCATTGACATCTATGATAAGTTACAGTTGACACAGCATGCATATCCATCTTACCCAATCCATTATCAGTAAGGTCACAGTAGTAGTAATCCCGGTTGTCAGAATGTATACCTGTCGGGAGGGGAGGACACACAAGGGAGAAAAGGGGGGGCACACAGAAAAAATACAAAGAGTAACATAAAAATGAAAGATAAGAGATAGAACAATGAGCTCTCATATCCATTGTATACCGACTTCTCTGGATCAATAGATAAAGGTAGGTATTAAAACAGAACAGTGAACGGTATGGCTACAAACTCGGCACACATCCAGTGCACATTCCAGAGATGGGTGGGAAGGCTCCTGATTACAAAGGACATGGCTGGTGAAGAACAGTTATGCAGTCAGCAAATGGAGAAGCCACATAGGAAAGTGACCATAATACTAGTCAACGAGGAAATAGCAAAGCAGTGGCGTGGGAGTTCCAAAATAAACAATTAGAGCACAATTTAGATATGATGAGTGCAAACAAACAGGATATATAAATCACTCAAAGGGGGATTCCTCAGCTGATTTCTCACGTAAAAAGGCCTCGGCAGCCTGAGCAGATGTAAAGTCCTTAAAACCACCACGAAACAGGCGTAAACGAACAGGATACAGAAGGGCAAAAACTTTTGATTAGACTGTACCAGTTTGGAGCATATCGGGGAGAAGGCTTTGCGTGCCTTAGACAACTCAGCCAAGTAATCTTGAAATATGAGTACCTTGTGACCCTGCCAGGAGATATTCCTCTATTTGCGAGACGCCAACCATAATGCTTCTTTGTGTAGATAATTCAGCGCTCTAAAGATAACTGCACATGGTCTGTGCGAGCAGGGCCTATCCTATGTGCACGTTCATCTCTGAGATCCGCACAGGAGTCCTGGACATTCAATAGTGTAGGTAAGGTAGTGCTGATGAAATCATAAAGTTCTTGCCCTTTAAGGGATTCTGACAATCCAATGATGCAAAGATTGTTTCACTAGAACTATTTTCCAGGTCGTCAATCTTGTTTTGTATGTGATAAATAGATTGTGTGACGTGCAGCAGTAGTTTTCATAGCAGCCACATCATGAAATGTCTCTCCAAGTTTATGCTCTGAATCTAGGACTCACTGAGTGAGTTGAGCGAGCTGCCTGTTGATGTCCTTTGTTTGTGCTTTTAGTAAAGGACCTATGGCTGCTCTGATAGCATTCACCATATCGTATATAACAGGAGCATCAGGGGGAGGAAGTACCTTATCCCCACGATCTGGGACTTCAGAGGCTGATTCCCTGCTGCTGTGGTCTGGTGAGGGTACTGGGGAATAGACCCATTGCAAGTCTGTGGATGAGCCTGCAGGCAGGAGGTCCCGCTGATCCAGGGGCAGATCTAGACTATTCTTTTAGGGGGGGGATGTAATCATTAATCCTGACTCCTCCTCTTTGCGTACCTAGCACCTCCTCTTCCTGGTCTCAACCCCTCCCCTTTATTATTTTTGTAATTTTTTGTTTGGCACATGTATTATTCCAATTTACATATGTTTATGTATTCACTGTGTGTGTACATACACAATGCAAAGTGTGCTAAATCCATATATACAAAGTCACAGATGTCAGGGTCCGGTTACCACTGACCAGATTGCGGCAGCTCAGCACTGCATCTGCAGTTCGTCTGTGGACAAAAACATCTGTAAGGCGACCACACGAGATAATGGGGCCAAAAAAAGAAGCACTCGGACTGTAAATGGGGCTTAGGGTATGTAGGCTGGGGCCATTCACTGAGCATCGGTCACTGTGTGTCTGTACCCCCAGGCGGTGTACGCCACACTCTTACAGTAAAACACACACACATTTGTGGGGAGAGAGATATCTGACATTTTGCTACAGCGAACACATTTTAGCAGTTTAACTTCTCTTCCTTATAGTATCTGTGTGTATACTGTACATGTATAGACTGCATCAGTGCTTCCACATAATATTCCTATACTGGTACACTATGTAGGTATTTTGTGTGTTATACTGGATTACTATGTAGGTGTTTCTGTGCTATAATGTTGGCAAACTGTAGGTGTCACGGTGAACATTAGGGCGCAATGATAAAAGCAGAGCTGCATGGTACTGGCATACTGCAGGAAACACAGCCCGGCACCTCTGCTAACTACAGCTGAGCTGAGCTGCTTCTTGAACTTACAGCATCCCCTGGCTTGTCCAGGAGCTGTGTCTATGTGCCCTTTGACCTGACCTAGGCTGTGAGAGCTGGCTGCATTGAGGATTCAGGAAAAACGTTCCTGATAATGCAGCTCCATTAGGCACCACCCCCTTCCCCCCGACACACACACACACACCTCCGATCACAACACAGCCCCATAAGTCATCATGCATGGCTGAATGATCATTGGAATTCTCCTCCTGAGTCCTTATTAGAGCCGAGGGTGTACAGATAAGGGGACGGCCAGACCGTGTCCCTTTCAGTGCACTGGATGCATAGACAGACTTTGCTATAGATCTGCCTCAGTCTGAACTGAGCTCAAGTGAGAAGATACAGTGCAAGCAAGACACAAACTCACACTCACCTAGATATTTTGCACTGCAGGAGGCTGGCTCACAAGAGGACAAAGCCAGGGAAGGGAGAGAGGAGGTGCAGGGGAGGGGGATGACTCTGATTGGGCAGGACTCAGGAAAGCACTCATCCCTCTGTACAAGTCAGTCCCGTCACTCAGTGGTGACTCACTGCTGTGGGAGGGACTAATGCAGATATCTGGACTCTGGCACACAGGATCACGTAGTAAGGAGCTGTATGTTAGGGAGGGCAATCGCCCTGATCGCCCCTCCCAAAATCCGCCAGTGCACTGATCAGCATCCAGAACCATCTTGGATTCCACCCTGCGCTGCTCCTTCTGCTTTTTGTGCTTTCCAGAAGGCATCTGTGGCAGCAAAAACTTGTCCATACAGCGGATAAAGTATAAGGCACACTGGGGGAGCCGGGAGAGCTGATTTGGAGGCTAAAAACCCTTGTAAAAGGTAAGATGCAGGCGGCTTGAAGCAGAGCTCACTCTCTCAGCTGTGTCACATACAGCAGCTGGAACAGGAAGTCGTCTGCGTGTTATATTAAAAAAATTAATAAAAATATATATTGTATATATTTCATTTATTTATTTATTTTTGCAGGTATATTCTTTTTTAAAATAACCTCAAAAGATTTTTTCCTGATACCCTGTAAATGATGACTATAAATTGCAAATGAGCTACTGCAGGATAGATGCTTAGTATACTTTTGTTTCAGGTTAACCAACTGCATTTTAAACCACAATGATGATATTCTTTTCCAATATTCTAATTGATCCTAGTTCTCCTTCACTGACTTAAAATCAACAAAAGTGCTTCTCTTATATGGGATCTTGGCCCTCTCAGCAGACTCTTTAACTGTCTTGTTGGGCAAGTCCCTAAAACTCTGGGGTTCACATGTGGGGCGCAGGGCACCCCCAGACCAGTCCAGTCCCAGAAAACCCAAGAACATCACACTTATGAAAGATAGCAGTGGAGTGTTATAGAGTATCAGGTGTAGGCAGCCTTTGATATGTATTTGAATATAAAAGTTAAAAGAAAGGTAATTTGACAAAAAAAGGTAAAGGTGGCACTATAGAGGTAGCAGTGTTCTAAGGACAAATTATGCAGAAATGCATTCTATTAGACTTTTCAGCACAAAGAGCCTAATTCAGACCTGATCGCTAGGCTGCGTTTTCGTACAGTCTGCGATCAGGTCTGAACTGTGCATGCGTATGCACCGCAATGCGCAGGCGCATCGGTTCACAGCGATGGGGAGCGAGAAAAGCGATCACATGGGCGATAGCAAGGTGACTGACAGGAAGAGGCCGTTTGTCGGTGGAAACTGACCGTTTTAGAGGAATGTCCTGAAAAACGTAGAAGGGACCAGGCTTTTGAAGGGAGAGTTTGACGTCAGCTCCGGCCCAGATCATCGCACTGGAAGAGTAAGTCCTGGTCTGTGCAGATTAGCTCTCCTGCACATGCAATCGCACCCCTGCACAGCGATTTCCCCCTCCCCCTGTAGGCGGCGACTACCTGATTGCAGGGATGCAAAAAACGCACCCTTGCGATCCGGTCTGAATTGGGCCCATAGAACAGGTTAAACTGAATAGATGATCGCATCTTCTATCTTTCCTCAACAGATATACTGAGATGGTTATAGATGATCTGTGTGTGTCACAGGTTTCTATCTTAGGCATTGTGAACTCCAGTGAAATTGTGTGGTGTGATGGAAAGACAGCTTTCCAAAAGACTTGGCTGTAGTGAACTAGTTTAATAGTTCCCAGGAGTGAATGGAGAAAGAGGGCGGGCTCCATTACCAGCCAGACAGCAGGCTGATTGTCAGCTACAGCTGCAGGGTATAAATAAAAGGGTGTGTCAGTTGGAAAGAGGCAGGGAACTAATTCAGAGAGAGAGACAGACTTGTTCCTTTACTCAGACAAACTTGCTTATACTTGTAGTGCCTGTGGGTTGGACACTAGGCCCCACCACAAATAGAGTGGACAGGCTAGTATGTATTGATTGTTGTAACATTTTGAGAGACTCTGCTCCATGTTGACATGATAGCATCAGATCCACTGTTACTCCACATCGCAAAGATTCTCAGCAGTTTGGATTTTGTCAATTGGAGTACACTAAATTCATTGTCATGTTTGTGCAATATAATATATATTGATAGGGAGAGACTAAGCAGGTGGAGGACCGACCACCGGTAAGTATGGGGGCAGGATAGAGAGGGTGGGTGTCGCCAGGTTGGAGCGGGCACAGAGCAGAGAGTGGCGGAGCAGCGCAGACTGAGGTGACCCTAGTGTATGCATACCTCGGTTCGCCCCCTCCCGCAGCTGTTTACGTACCAGTTCCCAGTGGGTCTTCCATCCCTCTAGCTAGAGTTTGTCCTTTTGCTCACTGCAGTTGGAGTCAAGTGAAGGCATTCATGTTGAATATGGGACAGACCTTAGCAGATCATAGATGTATACGTTTTAAAGATTTAGGCAACAACCAATATTTAGTGATGGTCCATTTAAACAAAAAAACAAATACTTATTCCATCCTTTTATACTTTAGCTTTCAGTGCAGAGAAAAATAATAGCTTTTCTGTTTAAGCTCAATTCCACCGTTCCTAAAACCTAAATTGGATAATGATGTTAAGTTTTAAGTATCATATTGCAAGTTGTTACACTGGAGGGAAAACATATTTTGAAGTTGTTATTGAGTAAACTACAAACAAACTTACATTTTTCTGCCACAATTAAGCATATGTTATGTTTAATATAGTCTAAACAAATGGTATGACCAGACGTTTCTCAGAAAAAAACAACAACTTTAAAATCATGGACAGATTTGACGGCAGCAATTCAATTGTTCCGCTGTTGGTGCGCCCAGTAGCAGCAGAGTACACATTTTTTCTCTCTGTCTCCTGGGGTGCGAAAAAAAATATGTGCAAACTCAGCACTTTAGGAGTCCAAATGGGTGTTTGCACACCCAAAGCAGGAGTTTACATGGGCTTAGCCATTATAGGTGGCTAAACCTGGTATGTTTAGGCACGATATGAATGTGAATAGTGACAATTGTTTGGCCATCTTAATTGTCCCATTTATACGGAATTAGTGTCAGGGTAATAGGGTAATAGTGTCAGATTGGGAAAGAGAAACAGAGGTGGGAAAGCTATGTCATAGACAGGGAGAAAAAATACCAGGCAATGCCAGGGACAACTACTAGAATCTCACTGGTGGATGTTTGAGTACAACCATAAAAGCTATAGCTGATGTTCGCAAATAAATTATGCAGACTGCTGTCTGTAAGCAGCGTACTATGGCCCTCAATCCGAGTTGATCGCTAGCTGCTGCTGTTCGCAGCGTGGCGATCGGGCAAAAAAAACGGCACTTATGCGTATGGTACGCAGTGCGCACGCGCGAAGTACTTTCACAAAAGCCGATGCAGTTTCACACAAGGTCTAGTGACGCTTTTCAGTCGCACTGCTGATTGGTGAGTGATTGACAGGAATGGGAGGTAACTGATCGTTTTCTGGGAGTGTGCTGAAAAACGCAGGCATGTCAGATAAAAACGCAAGCGTGCCTGGGAAAACGGGGGAGTGGCTGGCCGAACGCAGGGCGTGTTTGTGACGTCAAAACAGGAACTAAATAGACTGAAGTGATCGCAAGGTAGTAGTAGGTATGCAGCTACTCAGAAACTGCTTAAAAAATGTTGGTGCCGTTCTGCGATCCTTTTGTTCGCACTTCTACTAAGCTAAGATACAGTCCCAGAGGGCGGCGGCTTAGCGTTTGCACTGCTGCTAAAAGCAGCTAGCGAGCGATCAACTCTGAATGAGGGCCTAAGGTGTCCCAAATCCAACAGCCCTAACACTACACCAATGGTTGGTGGAAACCTTTAAAAACTCTGTCTGTGGTTAATAGAGCAATATTGTAATTAGTAATCCCAGGATTCTTAGGTTAACCCAGAGGTTCTCAACCGCGGTTGTCAGGGACCTCCAATGGTCCAGATTTTAGGTATATCCATGGCTCAGAACAGATGGTTAAATGAAATTGATAGAGGTACTAATTAAGTCACCTGGGACAAAGCATGAATATACTTAAAAGCTGGACTGGTGCATTGAGGACAGAGTTTGAGAATCTCTTTGTTGATCTATTCCATTGGTTCTCAAACTCGGTCCTCAGGACCCCACACAGTGCATGTTTTGCAGGTAACCCAGCAGGTGCACAGTTATATTTATTAATTAATCACTGACACATTTTAAAAGGTCCACAGGTGGAGTTAATAGAACCTGTGATCTATTCTAATCCTTTCCCCTTACACTCAGAATTTCAGTTTCCTTTGTGTTTTATGTATCGGAATAACCTAGTTTCTGCAGGACCTTTAAATTTCCTTAATCTGGGTGTTAGTACCTAAAAGGACCTATTTTGACTGTCAGAACCACAAAAGACTTAATTATGTTTCTTCAGAATCAGCTTTATTGGCCAGGTATGCTTGCGTATAGTAGGAATATGTCTTCGGTTTGTTACACAACAGCCAAGTAGGTATCAGATAAGCAGGTAGGTGAGGGGGGAGGGGCAAGTAAAGTCATACAGATAGGTATACTGTAGGGACACAAGTAAGTTACATGTACGTCTACTCAGTCAATGTTCAGGATTTCAGCAGGCGGACCGCTTGGGGAAAGAAGCTTTTGAGGCTTTTGGTGGCCCTGGTGAGGACGGCCCTGTAACGCCTGCCTGAAGGAAGCAAGTTAAACAAGCTGTGGCTGGGGTGTACACCTCTGTCAACTTAAGTTGACACTATATTAATGCACTGTAAATATGTGTGGCATGAGTAGTTTTCATGTAATTCATATATACAGATGTGTCCTGCTTAGCATACGCAGTGCGACTGCCGGCTTCCGAGATTACTGTCAATAACGTGACGGTATTCTCTGGTTGAATTTACACAGTTGACAGTGTGACTGACGACAGCATAAGTGTTGACTAATGAACTACCTCCCTTTTATAATTATGTGGTAGAAAATGTTTGTCACCCCTTCTGGCAAGGATAGTAAAACTTTTAGTGCTGCAGTTTAGCAAGAAAAGTTTGTTGGGGTAGCTGAGCGATGCTCCATTCCACGGCGATACTGGCTAGCAGCGGTAAGTGTAGTCTTGGGGCCTTCTGTGTACTAGATCACCAGCCTGTGCGTGCGGAGTGGAACAAGAAGCCTGGACTCCGTCACCCAATTGCAGTTTCAAGGAAA
This sequence comes from Pseudophryne corroboree, assembly GCF_028390025.1. Taxonomy (NCBI): domain Eukaryota; kingdom Metazoa; phylum Chordata; class Amphibia; order Anura; family Myobatrachidae; genus Pseudophryne; species Pseudophryne corroboree. Next base: position 832,940,369 of record NC_086445.1, on the reverse strand, counting down.
TTAAAATAAATAAATAATCTATTATTGGAAGAAATTCTTTTTCTTTTGGTTCCCCATGCTAAAGTCATCCTGAAACGGCGATAAGAGGACTGCAGTGGTAAATATATTGCCGTAATCTTTCTTAAATAGGCAAGAACGCGTTCACCAGATAACAGGCTTTTCTCCCATCATAAATAGACCCCTTAATCTGCTATATAAAATAAAACACATTATATTTTTTTCCGAAATACTATTACTACTTGTGAAAAAAGCTTCCTCAGAATTGAGAAAATACTGTTACTTTTATTTTGCATACAGTAGTTCTAAAAGATGGTCATAGAAGTAAAACAGCTGAATGGTTAAACATAACATCAATAGTGTCTTGGAACCAAAAGGCACAGTCTGACTTTTCAAAGCCAAGGGATTCGTTTCAAAGAAGCCCCAGGATAGATTTTGGGTTAAGTCTGTTTAGTATCAGCCAGTACTGGCATATGTATTCTTATATAACCTAAGGGAGTGATTTTACCATACTGTTTCAATTTAGTCATGTGTCTCATCGAGTCAGCATACAATGGGGGTAATTCCAAGTTGATCGCAGTAGGATTTTTGTCAGTAATTGGGCAAAACCATGTGCACTGCAGGGGAGGCAGATATAACATGTGCAGAGAGTGTTAGATTTGGGTGGGGTGTGTTCAATCTGCAATCTAAATTGCGGTGTAAAAATAAAGCAGCCAGTATTTACCCTGCACAGAAACAATATAACCCACCCAAATCTAACACTCTCTGCACATGTTATATCTGCCTCCCCTGCAGTGCACATGGTTTTGCCCAATTGCTATCAAAAATCCTGCTGCGATCAACTTGGAATTACCCCCAATGTTTGAGTTGCACATAGAAATTTGTTGGCTAACTTGATAAGACCTATACAATGGTGTTTATATGTTTCATGAAGCAAAATGTGCTCTCACTTTTTAGACCAGTCTGGGGCTAAATGTTAGTTTTCTTCCATGATGTTACGGACACACTGAATTTAAAAAGATACCTGATTCCAAAATCTAGCTACAGAATGGATTTTAACTAAACAGCGTTTCAGAGACAAACGTTTTTTTACTTTTAAATTTCTTGCACATCTCGCTCCTTGGACCTCTGCCTTTTTATTTATTTATTTTTTTATTGTATGTTTTCATTGACAGAATTAGACCAACAGCCACCACTAATGAAATAACCAATAGTCTACAAATACAGAAGAATGAAAAATATTGCACACATGTTGCTGGTGGGATGGAAGTGATATGTTCATGATAGGTTAATAAAACAAAGTATTCAGGTGAAGTGTAATACAATCTACTGTAGCTATTCTAAATTTAGGTTTGGATGGGGAAATACAATTTAGCGAGCCCGTTGGCAATTGGTGGCCAACACAATTCAATTATTGCTCCAATCAGGCGCAAGTGCCCCAGGACTCACATTTATGCTCACAGTCTCCTGAAGAAATGTGCGAACAAAGTCCATGGTTTAGATGGGTTTAGCTGTGATTATGGGTGCGACAAACTTTATAATTAATGGGCACCCAAAACAATAGACTTGCTCTATTAGGCTACCATTAAATAATGTAAAGCGAATGTGTTTGTTTATGTTTTTTTCTTCAAGTTGCACCCCATGGCCTGAAGGTAATTTTATGCAATATTTGACTGGCTCAAAAAGGTGACCTGTGGCTTTTGCATAATTTCTCACAGCCATTGCATACAAAGAGGCAGTGGCTGTGTGCTATAGCGTCCTCATCTGAATCAGCCCCATTACACTGTACTGAAGGAATGGCCTAGGTCTCCTTGGAAAGAATTGATATCAGTCGATGGTTGAAAATTTGACTTGTCATTTTTATGATTGTATAATTGATGATTGATCATAATGTGAGGCTAACTAATTTTGCAGTCTCTAGTGGGTTTGAGATTTTAATACCCTGAATGTTGAGATATTTTTTTTTATACCCAGTTAATTGCATTCTTTCATCTTTGCTTACGGGCCAGAAATCTGCTCACTCTGTTTCCCGGGCTATAATATTTTTTGGATAACAAAAGCTATTATAGATCTTTGGATGTGGGTCAGTGATAATTTTTGTGTAGTTTCCTAGATTCCAAAAGGACATTCTTTATTTCAGTATTACTACAGAGTTTCAAAGTACAGGATTTACTTTTCTAAGGATTCTTGGACCACTTCATTAATTTTCCTGATTAAAGTAGTAAAACAAAACTTGAACTGATGGAAGATAGGAATCATTTCCATATGAAAACTAATGTTTTTGCTAAATAGGGGATGTGGCTAAGAAATATAAAAATTTAGGCAATGGCCTACTCAGACAACCATAATTTGAGACAAAAATACTACGGGGGAATTCAATTAGCATTGATAGATTTTTTCACTTCAGGCAATTCAATAAGAGACCATTTTTGCAGCCGAAAAATGATCTGTTTTGGGGCAAAAACACATGGGTCCTTATTCAGAGATGGCTGTAGATCTTGCTTTTTGTAGCAAGAGTCAGACCTACGTCCATCTCTTCACATGCTGGGTGCCGCAATTTAATTGCGAAAGCATCAATCAGAGGTTGACCCCTGCCAGTGCAAAGGCGGTCCACCACATTTTTTCTATTGGAGTGAGATATCATGCAACCGCCCCAAAAACGCTTGTGACACGACCATGTTTCACCTGCGCTGTCGGTTACCTTGCAGCGATGCGGATGCAAGGAGAAGGGTCGCCTATGCACACTGCGGCCGGTGCGTGTGTGCAGACCAGATGGACACGGCTGATGCGTCCAGACGTGCGGCTGGGTCCATCTCTGAATCGGTTCCATACAGTAGTTCACAGACCTACTGTATGTGTTTTCTCTGCCGGCTTCCTGAAAACAGGATAATTATCAGGGATATTTTTTCTGAGCGTGCTGAGGTCCTGTTAAGGGCTGCCTGGTGGTTGTGCTTATTGGAGATAGCCCTGTGTAAATCAATTGTAGCTATAAAACTAACACAAAACTATAACATTGTTAACAATCTGAACACGCTAGTATAAACAGAAGGCAAAGGAGAACCTCCAAAGCTAAAGTTGAATAATGTTATTTAAGTGGAACTTACGGAAAAATAAATAAAGCAAAATGCAGTAATGCTAAACACTGTGTAGTAAATAAAGTGAGATAAATCAGTCCATTGATTTCCAAATCAACATGTTTTAGGGGCCAATGAATGCATGCGAATTTTCTATACCTTCTAGAATTTCAGTCCAGATTCAAGACTTGAAATTATCATGTACTGCTATTATGTTGAACGTTGATCTTAACGGGAAATATCTGTTCGTAGTAGATCTGTGCTTCTTTGAGCTGTAGTGACAGGACAGTGTAGTGTCAGTACAGCTTCTCAAATGTTAGAGGACATTGGTTCTCAAACTCAGTCCTCTGGATCCCACACAGTTCACGTTTCCAGGTCACCCGGCAGGTGCACTGTATATTTGTATGTATATACCACATTTTAAAAATCCACAGGTGACCTGGAAAACCTGAACTGAGTAGGGTCCTGAGGACCGAGTTTGAGAGCCTGTGTTGTAGAAATAATGTCCAAGAAGGGCTGTAATTCCTCTAAAATCTCAATAGCTTTTTTTTTTTTTTTAATATACAGGTATATAGTAGAAATGAGAAATGTAGTCAGTCCTATTAGCCCCAACTTCCCTCACAGCATGAATACGTGCGGCCATATTCTACACTTACGGTACCTCCTGAATTACAGATTTTTGTTTGCACGCTGCGTAGAAAAATCCACACGTTTGGGGCGAGATTTATATGCGAGAGACGCAAGTTTCTACACCAGTGCAACTCGCCCCTTTCACGATTATGCTATAGACCACAGAATATTGTGGGAGAAGTGTTCTGGGCTAGTCTGGACTGTGGATTTTTTTACCTTGCACGTTACTGTGGGAAGGAAGGGTACTATATGATAGGCATTTAGGAGTCACTATTTCAAGTGACTTGAAGGCAGGAAAGCAATGCAATGAGAAAGGCAAGTCAGATGCTTGGTTGCATAGGGAGAGGAATCAGTAGCAGGAAAAAAGAAGTGATAATGCCACTGTATAGGTCAATGGTGCGGCCCCATCTGGAATACTGTGTCCAGTTCTGGAGACCATATCTCCAGAAGGATATAAATACATTAAAGAAAGTACAAAGAAAGGCAACTAAAATGGTGCATGGCCTACATCACAAAACTTATCCGGAAAGGCTAAAAGATCTTAACATGTATAGTTTGGAGGAGAGAAGGGAAAGGGGGGAATTGATAGAAACTTTCAAATATATCAAGGGTCTTAACAAAGGGGGTAATTTGAAGTTGATCGCAGCAGGAATTTTTTTAGCAGTTGGGCAAAACCATGTGCACTGCAGGGGGGGCAGATATAACATTTGAAGAGAGAGTTAGATTTGGGTGGGTTATTTTGTTTCTGTGCAGGGTAAATACTGGCTGCTTTATTTTTACACTGCAATTTAGATTGCAGATTGAACTCACTACACCCAAATCTAACTCTCTCTGCACATGTTATATCTGCCCCCCCTGCAGTGCACATGGTTTTGCCCAACTGCTAAAAAATGTCCTGCTGCGATCAACTTGGAATTACCCCCAAAGTTCAGGAGGGAAACAATCTTCAAAGGAAGAGAAGTATTAAAACTCGAGGACGTACACTGAGACTGGAGGGGGGCAGGTTCAGGGGAAATTTAAGGAAAAATTGCTTCACAGAAAGCGTAGTGGATAAGTGGAATAGCGTCCCATCAGAGGAGGTAGAGGCTAAGACTGTAGAGCAGTTTAAACATGCTTGGGAGAGGCATATGAATATCCTTACAAAGAATTAAGGTTCAAAAAGGGTTGAGATTGCCTAAAGCAGGCATGTCCAAACTGCGGCCCTCCAGCTGTTGAGAAACTACACATCCCAGAATACCCTGACACAGCTTTAGCATTCTCTGACAGCAAAACTGTGTCAGGGCATGCTGGTATATGTAGTTTCACAACAGCTGGAGGGCCACAGTTTGGACATGCCTGTCCTAAAGGATAAAAAAAATGGCAGACTAGATGGGCCAATTGGTTCTTATCTGCCGTCAAATTCTATATTTCTATGTTTCTATATTTACCCAGGCGAGCTGTGGAAGAGTATTTTTGTTTCTTTTTTCTACCGGCAGTACTGAACCAGGCACTGTTAAAAGGACCAAAAAAATATACCGGCAGCGCTACTGATGAAGTGATTGGAATCATTCCAATCACTTCATCAGTAGCGCTGCCGGTATATTTTTTTGTTTCTTGAGTTTATACGGGAGTGACTCTCCTGTTTATGTGGTAGCCGCTTGGTGCAGCAATCCCATAAGAAGCGCCTGTTCTTCTTACCAAGGAGCTCTTTACTGTTAAAAGGACGCTGATTGTAGCTTCCTTGGGCGATGAAACGAAGCTGTCATCAGCCAGCGCCCCGAAGAGCATAGAGGAGATGGGCAGCATGGCGACTTGGAGAGATGAAGAGGTCAGAGAACTCCTCAGCATAAGGGAGGAGGAAGAAATAGAGATCACTATCACTGGCTGTATCAAACAGCAGTAATGCACAAACAATCACAAACTCTGGGCTACACACTCGTACTCTGTCATTCATGTATGTTGCAATGCTGTGAGCAGGCACCACCCCTCCCTTTGCTCCCCTATTGTAACCTCATGTTTATGAGCCTGGAAAGTCCATCCCTAATGACATCTATAGGAATTTTCAGTGATGACCCGGGTTCAGTGTAAACTGGGCAGTTCCGGGAAGATCCTGGGTCTGAGTGCAGTGTAAACGGAGATATTTCCCGTGTTTTTCCAGGAGCAACCTCAGTGATTCCGGGTACGACCTGGGACTGCAAATACAAAAGGTGTATTAATAAAGCAGGAGCAAAAACAGCCTTACAATGACAAAAAAAAACACTGAGTTGCTTGTTGAGCCTCTGACTGAGACTCTGCACATCCCTACAGTCACACTGTCTGCAATGCACCATGGTACTGTAAGCTGTGGCACCAAGCGCCACACAGCAAGTTCCGTCTGGCGGCTACTGAGTTTCCCCAACACTAATGGCGAGCATAAGGCAGCACTGCAGCAAAAAAAATAAGATTTTAAACCTACCGGTAAATCTTTTTCTCCTAGTCCGTAGAGGATGCTGGGGACTCCGTAAGGACCGTGGGGTATAGACGGGCTCCGCAGGAGACATGGGCACTTTAAGACCTTTAATGGGCGTGAACTGGCTCCTCCCTCTATGCCCCTCCTCCAGACTCCAGTTATAGGAACTGTGCCCAGAGGAGACGGACATTTCGAGGAAAAAGATTTTGTTAATAAAGAGTGAGACACATACCAGCTCACACCACAAACACACCGTACAACATGGTATATAAGTAAACCAGTTAACAGTATGAACAACAGAAAACAGCAACAGCCTGATTTCAACAGTAACACAACCTGTGTGCAACCTTATCAATAACTATGTACAATTATTGCAGAGTTCAGTCCGCACTGGGACGGGCGCCCAGCATCCTCTACGGACTAGGAGAAAAAGATTTACCGGTAGGTTTAAAATCTTATTTTCTCTTACGTCCTAGAGGATGCTGGGGACTCCGTAAGGACCATGGGGTTTATACCAAAGCTCCAGACCGGGCGGGAGAGTGCGGATGACTCTGCAGCACCGATTGAGCAAACATGAGGTCCTCATCAGCCAGGGTATCAAACTTATAGAATTTTGCAAAAGTGTTTGAACCCGACCAAGTAGCCGCTCGGCAAAGCTGTAACGCCGAGACACCACGGGCAGCCGCCCAAGAAGAACCCACCTTCCTAGTGGAATGGGCCTTTACCGATTTTGGTAACGCAATCAAGCCATAGAATGAGCCTGCTGAATCGTGTTACAGATCAGGCGTGCAATAGTCTGCTTGGAAGCAGGTGCGCCAATCTTGTTGGCCGCATACAGGACAAACAGTGCCTCTGTTATCCTAATACGAGCCATTCTAGCTACATAGATTTTTAAAGCCCTGACCACATCAAGGGACTTGGAATCCTCCAAGACATCCGTAGCCACCGGCACCACAATAGGTTGGTTCATGTGAAACGACGAAACCACCTTGGGGAGAAATTGGGGACGAGTTCTCAATTCCGCTCTATCTACATGGAAAATCAGATAGGGGCTCTTGTGAGACAAAGCCGCCAATTCTGACACCTGCCTTGACGAAGCCAAGGCCAATAACATGACCACTTTCCAAGTGAGAAATTTCAAGTCAACCGTTTGAAGAGGTTCAAACCAATGTGATTTAAGGTACTGTAAAACCACGTTAAGGTCCCACGGTGCCACTGGGGGCACAAAAGGAGGTTGGATGTGTAGTACTCCCTTCACAAAAGTCTGCACTTCTGGAAGAGAAGCCAATTCCTTCTGAAAGAATATTGATAAGGCCGAAATCTGCACCTTAATGGAGCCTAACTTCAGGCCCATATCCACACCTGTCTGTAGAAAATGGAGAAAACGACCCAGCTGGAAATCCTCCGTAGGAGCATTCTTGGATTCACACCAAGACACATACTTCCTCCAGATACGGTGATAGTGCTTCGCCGTTACCTCCTTCCTAGCTTTAAGTAGAGTAGGGATGACTTCCCCTGGAATACCTTTCCTAGCTAGGTTCTGGTGTTCAACCGCCATGCCGTCAAACGTAATCGCGGTAAGTCCTGGAACACACATGGCCCCTGTTGTAACAGGTCCTCTCTGAGAGGAAGAGGCCAAGGATCTTCCGTGAGCATTTCCTGAAGATCTGGATACCAGGCCCTTCGAGGCCAATCTGGAACAATGAGTATCGTCTGAACCTTTGTTCTTCTTATGATTCTCAATATTTTTGAGATGAGTGGAAGTGGAGGGAACACATACACCGCCTGATACACCCATGCAGCGCGTCCACCGCTATCGCCTGAGGGTCCCTTGACCTTGAACAATACGTCCGAAGCTTCTTGTTGAGGCGTGAAGCCATCATGTCTGTCTGAGGGAGTCCCCAGCAACTTGTCACTTCTGCAAAGACCTCTTGATGAAGTCCCCACTCTCCTGGATGGAGATCGTGTCTGCTGAGGAAGTCTGCTTCCCAGCTGTCCACCCCCGGAATGAATACTGCTGACAGGGTGCTCACGTGATTTTCCGCCCAGCGAAGAATCCTGGTGGCCTCTGCCATTGCTGCTCTGCTCCTTGTTCCACCTTGTCGGTTTACATGCGCCACGGCTGTGACGTTGTCTGACTGGATCAGAACCGGTAGGTTGCGAAGAAGGTGCTCCACCTGCCTCAGTTGTATATGGACCTTAATTCCAGCACATTTATGTGCAGACAAGCCTCCTGGCTTGACCATATTCCCTGAAAGTTTATTCCCATCCTCGGAGGCTCGCGTCCGTGGTCACGAGAACCCAATCCTGAATTCCGAACCTGCGACCCTCTAGAAGGTGAGCCCCCTGGAGCCACCACAGGAGAGAGATCCTGGCCCTGGGGGACAGGCATATCAACCGATGCATTTGGAGATGGGACCCTGACCACTTGTTCAGTAGGTCCCACTGAAAAGCTCTTGCATGAAACCTGCCAAACGGAATGGCCTCGTAGGCCGCCACCATCTTTCCCAACACTCGAGTGTTTGATGAATCGATACTCTTTTTGGTTTTAGCAGAGCCTTGACCATGTTCTAGATTTCCTGAGCTTTTTCCACTGGAAGAAAAACCCTCTGTCTTTCTGTATCCAGAATCATGCCCAAGAACGACAGCCGAGTTGTCGGAACCAGCTGCGACTTTTGCAAATTTAGAAGCCAGCCGTGTTGTCGTAGCACCCTCAGAGAGAGCTCCACATTTTTCAGTAATTGTTCTCTTGATCTCTCTTTTATCAGGAGATCGGCCAAGTACGGGATAATTGTGACCTCCTGCTTGCGCAGGACCACCATCATTTCTGCCATTAACTTGGTGAAAATCCTCGGGGCCGTGGAAAGCCCAAACGGCAACGTCTGAAATTGGTAATGACAATCCTGCACAGCGAATCTCAGGAACGCCTGATGAGGAGGGTATATGGGGACATGAAGGTATGCATCCTTTATGTCCAGTGAGACCATAAACTCCCCCCCCCCCCCCCCCCCCCCCCCACCCCGTCCAGACTGGAGATCACCGCTCGGAGAGATTCCATCTTGAATTTGAATCTCCTCAAATACAGGTTTAGGGATTTTAGGTTTAGAATCGATCTGACCGAGCCGTCCGGCTTCGGGACCACGAATAGAGTTGAATAAAACCCCTTCCCCTGTTGTAACCGGGGAACCATGATAATCACTTGCTGTTGACACAGCTTTTGTCTTGCCGCTGCAACTATTGTTCTCTCTGGGAGAGAAGCTGGTAAGGCCGATTTGAAAAATCGGTGTGGAGGCACGTCTTCGAACTCCAGTTTGTACCCTTGGGTCACAATTCCTAGCACCCAAGGATCCAGGTCCGACTGAACCCAGACCTGGCTGAAGAGCCGAAGACGTGCCTCCACCGGTGCGGAGCCCCAGCGTCATGTGGTGGATTTGGCAGAAGCCGGAGAGGACTTTTGCTCCTGGGAACTAGCCGTAGCTGGTGTTCTTTTCCCTCTTCCTCTACCTCTGGCGAGGAAAGACGATCCACTCCCCTTTCTGAATTTATGAGACCGAAAGGACTCCATCTGGTACTGAGGCGTTTTCTTTTGCTGTGAGGGAACAAAAGGCAAAAAAGAAGACTTACCCGGGGTAGCTGTGGAAACCAGGTCCGCGAGGCCATCCCCAAACAACACTTCACCTTTGTAAGGCAGAGCCTCCATAAGTCTCTTGGAGTCAGCATCACCAGTCCATTGACGGGTCCACAGCGACCTCCTAGCTGAAATTTCCATGGCATTGGCCCTTGATCCCAAGAGGCCAATATCCCTCGCAGCCTCCCTTAGGTATAACGCTGCGTCTTTGATGTGACCCAAAGTTAACAGAACAGTATCCCTGTCGAGGGTGTCCATGTCAGATGACAAGTTATCTGCCCAAGCTGCAATAGCACTACTCACCCATGCCGACGCAACTGCCGGTCTGAGGAGGGCTCCCGTGGTCGCATAAATTGATTTTAAAGTGGTTTCCTGCTTGCGGTCCGCAGAATCCTTTAGTGTCGCCGTGTCCGGGGACGGTAGGGCCACTTTTTTGGTTAACCGCGTCAAGGCTTTATCCACCGAGGGAGAGGATTCCCACCGTAACCTGTCCTGTGAGGGGAAAGGATACGCCATAATAATTCTCTTGGGAACCTGCAGCCTCTTGTCTGGAGTTTCCCAAGCCTTTCCAAATAGAGCGTTCAGTTCATGAGATGGGGGAAACGTTACCTCACGTTTCTTCTCTTTAAACATACAGACCCTTGTGTCAGGGACAGAAGGGTCCTCTGTGATATGTAATACATCCCTTATTGCTACAATCATGTACTGAATACTCTTGGCCACCCGCGGTGCCGACGCAGTCACTATCACATTTTGCTCCTTTTCCTTCCTCAAATAGCCTTCCGCCTCAGACATGTCGACACACACGTACTGACACCCCCACACACACTGAATTATAGGGGACAGACCCACAAGGAGGTCCTTTGGAGAGACAGAGAGGAAGTTTGCCAGCTCACACCCAACGCCGCCACAGTCTTAAATATAACAATACCCCAGACCTGTATAGCACGTTTTATATATGATATATCTATCAAATCAGCACCAAATATTGTGCCCCCCCCCCCCCCCTCGTTTTGCACCCTGTTACTTGTAGATATCAGGGCAGGGTCCGGGAGCAGCGTCTCTGCATCCAAGCTGTGGAGAAAATGGCGCTGGTTAGAGCTGAGGGACGAAGCCCCGCCCCCTCGACGGCGGGCTTTGGTCCCGCTAATATTTATGCTGGCGGGGGTTTTAAATACCCTGCAATGCAGTGTATATAGCTTGCCAGTCGTTTTTATGAGGTAAACTTTGCTGCCCAGGGCGCCCCCCCTGCGCCCTGCACCCTTGCAGTGCCTCGTGTGTGTGCGGGAGCAAAGGCGCGCTGCGCGGTACCTTCCGAAGCTCAGATGTTTTCTGCCGCCTGTGAAGTCTTCTTTCTTCCTATACTCACCCGGCTTCTATCTTCCGGCTCTGTGAGGAGGACGGCGACGCGGCTCCGGGAACGAACAGCTAGACGACACCAGTGTTCAGACCCTCTGGAGCTAATGGTGTCCAGTAGCCTAAGAAGCAGAGCCCATCAGTCCAGGAAGGTGGGTCTGCTTCTTTCCCCTCAGTCCCACGAAGCAGGGAGTCTGTTGCCAGCAGTGCTCCCTGAACATAAAAAACCTAACAAAGTCTATTTTCTAGAGAAACTCGGTAGAGCTCCCCTAGTGTGTGACCAGTCTCCTCTGGGCACAGGATCTAACTGGAGTCTGGAGGAGGGGCATAGAGGGAGGAGCCAGTTCACGCCCATTAAAGGTCTTAAAGTGCCCATGTCTCCTGCGGAGCCCGTCTATACCCCATGGTCCTTACGGAGTCCCCAGCATCCTCTAGGACGTAAGAGAAAACAAAAACTGCACAACACTCTCCTCTTCACGACCGGGCAGGGAGCATGACGTTGCGTTCCTGGTGGCACACTGCCACATACAGCACATGGCAGCACATATGCAGAAAATGGAGGTGGAAAGATTTCTTAAAGTTACGCAGTACCACCCCATTCCGCCACACTTGCACCACTGCCCTTCGGGTCAGTTATGTGATGGTGTACAGAGCTGTGCTTCCGATTGTCCACGTGTTATGATTGGCAGCCACAAGCTCTGGATTTACTGATCACTATGACCATAAATCATTTGATTAGCTCTCAGGCCACCAGCCCGAGGCACCCCTGCAAGGGCCTCGCGGCACCCCAGGATGCCTAGCTACACACTTTGGGAGCCACTGCCAGGGTCGGTGCAATGTCTCTGTGCACCCTAGGCGAAGCTTCAGCCTAGCGCCCCCTTATTTGCAACCCCCACCAACACGACCACCACCTCCCGGAGGGGAGATGCAAGTGGCTTGGGGTGGATTGCATCATTATACATATTCAGAGAAAAGGTACAACACTCAAGGACTTTTAAAGTGATAACCGATATTGTAAACAAAGTTTTAAAAAATTGTGACTTTGTTCACAATCTACTTTTACTGTAAAAGTGCTTGAGTGCTGTCTATACTTTATATACTGTATAATACTGTATATGGGGTCCGGTGGGGATATTCAATTGGGGTTGGGTACGGGATGCCGCCAGTCAGAATATCGACAGCGGTATCACGCCCACTATAATACCAACATCTTAAATTACATTAATTATCCTTACCCTTTACCCTAACCATTCCTCTCCACAGCCTAATCCTAACCCTCCCCAGCATGCTAAAATTCAGGATGCCAGATGTCAGAATTCCGACGTCATATATGTGTATGCTCCTTATTGTGTTCCATCCCCCCATCTTCAGTACTGACCCGCATACAGAGACATCCTTCACTTTTTTGCTAGATGAATTCAGTGGTGCCCTCCAGCGGCTGGCGCCCCTAGGCAGCCGCCTAAAGCTGCCTAATGGTAGAGCCGGCCCTGGTGGTTCCTAACTCTAACCTTCCAAGTGCTCAGTACCTCCTGAAAGGTGGGACTCTCTAGTTTGTTATCCCATTGAAAGCTAAGAAATCTATTTCCTGGAACTGGAGACATCTGCTGTCAAACAATCTGCCCTCCTACTGGAAAATGACGAATATTAAGCCCATTCCACTATCCACCCTTTCCCTGCGTATTAAACACCCCTTACCACCCTGGAAGTCATGTACTGGGGCCCCTTCATTCAGCCCAATGCCCCCTTCTACTGTTTAGTGCTCTTTCCACCCCATCTCCCACCATCTGTCAATAAAGGAGCAATTATCAGAAACTACTGCTCTAGGTCCTACATGCTGAGCGGAAGATAGAACACCCCCTACCACCCCCGGGACATCAAAGCTGCCGCTAATAGCACCCCCCACCCTTACCGCTGGAGGATGGGTAGAGGCCCAGTACATTGCTTGTCCCAATGGCCTACACTGCTGTTAAGATGGCCCTGGGTGCACACGGGCCACCTCCTGTGTTAAGACGCCGCTGCTCTCTGCATATGTTACACCTGCAGTGCAAATTTTTTTTTTTCCAACTGCTAACTTTTTTGATTTGCTAACAACTCTAAATAACCCTCATAGTAAACAAAAGAAAGTAAGAAATACTGTCCATATACTGCTAAAAAAAAGGGTGTAATAGAAATATAAGAATTCTGTCAATTACCCCGGCGGATGAGCACAGATAATAATAGAATAGAAAAGAAAGGGTGACAAGCAGGGGCGTCTCTAGAGAGGAGGGGACCCGTGTGCAGACTCCATGTGTGGGCCCCCCCTCTCCCGTAGCCGGCAGCCACCGCTGTTAGCGTTATGAGTAGTGAGACTCTGGCACAGTGCCAGAGTCTACAGCGCATGCGCAGGACTCCGAAAAATGGTCGCCACGCCATTTTTTTTGGAGTCCAGCGCCTGCGCTGTAGGCTTTGGCACTGTGCCAGAGTCTCCAGTGCTCAGTGCGCTAGCAGCAGCGGGTGGCTACGGGAGAGGAGGGGGCCCACACGGTCACCGATGGACGCCGGAAAGGTAAGTATAGGAAAAATGGGTGCAGTGTGTACGGTGTGGGCCCCCTCTGGAGCCAGGGGCTCGTGTGTACCGCGCACACTGCACCCATCATAGATACGCCAGTGATGACAAGAAGAAAAGGAGATAAGAGGGAGACAGGAAACACAAAAGGACTGTTATGAATCTGACTCTGCATGGCTGCTACACTGATGGCTAATAATTGTCTACATCCCATAGTGACATCCTCTCAACTGGTGGGAAAACATAATAATGCCCACTGCAAGATGACAGGAACATCGGCCCTCATTCCGGGTTGATCACTCGCTAGCTGCTTTTAGCAGCAGTACAAACGCTAAGCCGCTGCCCTCTGGGAGTGTATTTTAGCTTAGCAGAAGTGCGAACAAAAGGTTAGCAGAACAGTGCTGAAATTTTCCCAAGTAGTTTCTGAGTAGCTGTAGACCTACTCCTACCTTGCGATCACTTCAGTCTATTTAGTTCCTGTTTTGACGTCTCAAACACGCCCTGCGTCTGGCCAGCCACTCCCCCGTTTCCCCAGGCACGCCTGTGTTTTTACCTGACACGCCTGCGTTTTTTAGCACACTCCCGGAAAATGGTCAGTTACCTCCCAGAAACGCCCCTTTCCTGTCAATCACTCACCGATCAGCAGTGCGACTGAAAAGCTTTGCTCGACCTTGTGTGAAACTGCATAGTTTTGTGTGAAAGTACATGGCGCGTGCGCACTGCGGCCCATACGCATGCGCAGAAATGCCGATTTTTAGCCTGATCGCTGCACTGCGAACAATGGCAGCTAGCGATCAACTCGGAATGACCCCCATCATTCACACTCAGCCTCCCGCTTTACTTGTAGCCCTGCACTACTGGACTTTCCCAAAAACAGTGGTAAATATCGGAAATACTGTTGTTGCATCTGGGACAAGTGTTTTTGGGAGGAGGGTGTCCAAACTCAAATCTAAATTGAAGTGTAAAATAAAGCTGCCCAATATTTGTGATCTACATGCAAAAGCAGCCGGTATCTCCCCTGTATGTAAAAATAATAAATGTATTTGCACCCCTTGCATTGCAGCCAGTGGCAGATTTTGTAAGTGTTGGGCCCAGGTGGAAAAATATGCTTTGGTCTCCCCCTCCATCACCCCACCCCAAATGTATAACATGCCCACACAGCAGAGGGTGACAGCAAGACATAGTGGGTGACAGAGCGACAGTGGGTGATGCCAGGGAGAGGCAGTGGATGATAGTGAGGGTAGTGTGTGACAAGAAGAGGCAGTGGGTGACAGGGAGATGGTGACAAGGAGGTTCATTGGATGAAGCTAGGGAGAGGGTGACAGGGATAGGCAGTGGGTGATGCTAGGGAGAGGTTGACAAGGAGAAGCAGTGGGTGACAGTAGAGGATGACAGGGAGAGGCAGTTGGTGACGGAGAGGTTGACAAAGAGAGGCAGTTGGTGATACCACGGAGAAGAAGTGGGTGACAGGGAGAAGGTGACAGAGACAAGTAGTGGGTGACAGGGAGAAGGTGACAGGGAGAGAGTGGCAGAGACAAGTAGAGGGTTACAGAAACAAGTAGTGGATGATGCCAGGGGAAAGGGTGATAGCGACGGGGACATAGGGGTAAGCAGTGGGTGACACCAGGGAGAAGCAGTGGGTGATGCCAGGGAGAGGGTCACAGGCAGAGGTAGTGGGTGACACCTGGGAGAGAGTGACATGCAGCGGGTGAAAGGGTAAGAGGGTGATGGAGACAAGTAGTGGGTAATAGGGAGAGGGTGTCAAAGTGAGGCAGTGGGTGACAGGGAGAAGGTGACAGAGACAAGTAGTGGGTAACAGGCAGAAGGTGACAGAGAGGCAGTGGCTGATAGGGAGAAAGTGGCAGACAAGTAGAGGGTGATGGAGACAAGTAGTGGGTGAAGCCAGGGAAAGGGTGACATAGACAAGTAGTGGGTGACGCCAGGGAGAGGGTAATGGAAACAAGTAGTGGGTGACAGAGAGAAGGCAACAAAGAGAGGCAGTGGGTGATACCACGGAGAGGAAGTGGGTGACAGGGAGAAGGTGACAGAGACAAGTAGTGGATGGCAGGGAGAAGGTGACAGAGAGGCAGTGGGTGACAGGGAGAGAGTGACAGAGACAAGTAGAGGATTACAGAAACAAGTAGTGGATGATGCCAGGGAGAGGGTGACGGGGACAGGGTGATGGAGACAAGTAGTGGGTGAAGCCAGGGAGAGGGTGACATAGACAAATAGTGGGTGACGCCAGGTAGAGGGTGATGGAAACAAGTAGTGGGTGACAGAGAGAAGGCAACAAAGAGAGGCAGTGGGTGATACCACGGAGAGGGTAACAGGTAGAGGGTTACAAAGACAAATAGTGGGTGATGCCGGGGAGAAGGTGACGGAGACAAGTAGTAGGGGACAGGGAGAGGGTAATGGAGACAAGTAGTGAGTGACAGGGAGAGGGTGATGGAGACAAGTAGTGGGTGACAGGGAGAGGTTGACAGAAAGAGTGACAGAGAAAAATAGTGGGTGATGCCAGGGAGAGGGTAACAGAGACAAGTAGTGGGTGACAGGGAGAGGGTGATGAAAAGAGGCAGTGGGTGATGCCACAGACAGGCAGTGGGTGACAGGGAGAGAGAGATAAGCAGTGGGTGACAGAGAGACGGTGATGAAGACAAATAGTGGGTGTCGCCAGGGAGAGGGTGACAGAGAGAAGGCAACAAAGAGAGGCAGTGGGTGATACCACTGAGAGGAAATGCATTTAGAGGAGAAGGGAGATGCTTGGAGGAGAAGGGGTTGTGGCTCCTACTCTCACCCCAGCCGAACCATCCTGCTCTGGCTTATGCTCACTGTATGTTACTGGCAGCCTGCGGAGCAGTTTTGTGCAGTGGCATATAATCACTGGCGTTTCTATAATGGGTGCAGTGTGTGCAGTGCACACGGGCCCCTGAGTCCAGAGGGGGCCCCCACCGCACACGCTGCACCCATTTTCTGAATACTCACCCCTCCGGAGTCCCGCGGCGACTTCCACGGCAGAGTTCTGCGCATGCGCAGTAGAGAAATCTCAGGGAAAATGGCTGCAGTGCCATTTTCCCGGAGATCTGCGCATGCGCAGTAGAGTCTGAGCGCTCTGCCGGCAGAAAGGAGGGGTCCCGAACGGAAGAGGCTGCACCCGGGCCTCCTCCTCTCTTAAAACGCCCCTGCACATAATGTTTCAGTGTGACTCATTGTAACGCCGGTGGGCTGAAGCGCCCCTCACTGGGCGTTGGTGCAATGAACCACCGCTAGTTCCGCAGCATGGTTTGTCCAGGTGCAAAGTTATTTGCTCTTTTTGTTTTTGCTCCCATCTCAGAATCAGGCCCTTACAGTAGGTGCCGTTGTGCTGAATCCAATTAAGCAGGTAGTGCATCAGGGAGCCATGATGATTATATGTGAGGACACTGGAAAATGTGTGAAAATCACAAATGATTATGAGTCTTATGACCTACCCCGTGAGTATAGCTAACCAGCTGTGCCCCGTACCAGAGTGAAGACGTCTTACCTCCTATACACTACATACAGCACATCATGTATAACATATGTACATCACATGAGTAAGCTTAAACCAGCATGTTTCTCCACATCTACCAAGAGACAGGCAATCCTATGTTGTGTCAGTATTAGCAGACAAAGGTATTGGGCTGTGGCACCTACTGCCTGAAAGTTATATTTGGAATTATATATCACCCAACGTGGGTCTAAAACAAAGGTAAACATGCAAAGCAGAAATCTCAAGATGCCACAGGGACAAGGTATAAATGTCTACTGTAGCGTTTATTCCATTAAGGGTGCGCAATGGAAATTATATTCCAGACGTGGGCTTTCACTTCAACTAATATTAAAAATATAAATAAAAATATACTAAAATAAATAGTTAAAAGCAGTTTATATATAAATATTTCCCATTGTAAATCGTGTTTGTCCCTCTTGGTATTAGGAATCAGTATCACTTTAATGTACACAATATAGCTGCTAGGATCCAACGTATTAATATGACTGTGGCGTTCTGCTGACGCGTTTCTCTACGGCTGTAGTTTCAGCAAAGCCATAAAGACACATATTTGTATTTAAATAATAATCATCCAATCTAATTACAGCAGAGGCTATGTATTAACATAAATAGATTTTACCCCAATATATAAACCCACATCGTTCTGACGTACTGTGGGTATTTGTGCAGAAAACCCTTATTTGATCATTGTACCTTAAGAATACATATTTAGGGAGCTACATGTAACATGCAGGGTATGTAGCTTAGTGAAGAACCTGAAGACACGTTTCACTTAGTTTTGTTTATTTAGAAATGAATATTCTGTTCCTGCTGTATTCCGCTGTCTCCATATACTCCTCATTTTCTTCCCTGCTTTCTGCACTGTGTAATGATTGTATTATCATCTGTCTCTGGCAATTATTGCATATATGATCAGTGTTTGTATTGCCATCTTCCATTCAATAAATACAGTTGTGGGTAGAGCCATTACCAGGGGCTGCAGGAGGGGAGGCACGTGGTTGTTTTTCTCCATCTCACTTGTACCACAAGGAACATCACGGCCACTTTGTGTAGAACTTAATTGGCCAGTAACTCTTGACAGCTGGCATTTACTCTTCTGGCCTGTCGCCATTCTCTTTATGCTAGCTGTTATTCTCTCTTGTGGTGTTGGAACAGGTAACGGTAGTGTTGGTAATGGTGAGGGGTTTGGAGACAGCTTGTAGCTGTTGATGTTGATCAACATCTATGGGAAGGAGACAGACACGACACACAAGGTGGTGGTGATAGGGTGGGAAGGGGAAGGGGGAGGGGTAAATCCTTATGCTTAAGTCTGATGTTTCTGACTTGCAGCATGTCCCAGCCCCTGTCCAGATGGTCTGGAGGACATAATGGGGTGGTGGAAGTGCATGTAGTGAAGGAGTGCATCAAAGCATAAGGAGTAGGAAGAAGGGGGGTAGGTGAGATAAGTGTATTCAGGTTGGGGGAGGGTTTGGGTGGGTGAGGGTAGTGGGGATGGTGGGGGTGGGGATGGAGAAGAAGTTGGGAGGGATGTTGAGGGTGATGGGGGTGGTAGGGTTGAGGGTAACGGTGCTGATTGTCTTGGAAACAAGACAATCAGGAAACTTATTGTTAGTCATTGCTATATGATAGATATGTCTTTGAAAAGGTGGCTATAGCATAGTCATTGATAAGTATGGAAAGTCCTATCTAAAACACACATTTACACTGCAGATAGTGGGTTTCTCTAGTAAATGGACTGATTTTATCTTTCATGTGGTTTCTCATTATAAGGTTAGGTACAATTATAATCTTGACTTTCACCATGGAGACTGATGAAATGTCGACATTTAGGATTTCAACGTATCCCTACAGTGGATTCAGTGGCCTCTTCTGGGTACTGGTGGTCATGTGACCATCAATTCCGTGTCAGACCTCCAATTGTCTAGCTTTCCGGTAATTTCTTAGTTAACCCTAATCCCTACCCCTAAACCTGCCTCTAGTGCCTGACCCTAAACTTCCTCCGTATCCTAACCCTAATCTTCCCCCTCTTGGTCTAACCCTAAACTCCCATCTGCAGCCTAACCCTCCCACCCCACCACCATATTAACCGTAGCCTCACTCTGCAGCCTAACCCTCCCACTCACAACCTAACCTCCCACAGCAGCCTTATGGTGCGTACACACTGGTAGATATATCGGCCATTCTCTTGGACGGCCGATATATCGTGGGTCAGTTGGCCAGTGTGTTCGAGCGATATGTCTGTGAACGCCGTCATTTACAGACATATCGCGTTGGCCCTGCAGCACAGCCAACGTCCAATATATCTAACGATATATTGGCGCATCACTGTGTGTGTACACGAGCTGCAGCAGCTGGCGGTGATTGACAGCTGAACTGGGTGGGCACATATAAATGCCGGCCCAGTTCCTGATGTCATTCCCGACGGTTCAGGCAGTATGTATGCTTAACACACTGCCCGGTCCGTCCAGAGGTAGATCTGCAGATCAATTGATCTGCAGATATATCTATAGGTGTGTACCCAGCTTAAGTCTCCCGCCCGCAGCCTAACTTTTATGTCAACATTCTGAGAATGTTGATATGTTGCCCGTTGATATTGTAACAATATTGACATAATGTCGACATTGTTATTGTGAAACCTTTGACTGTATCTCCTCATTATAATGTAGAGCCTGTATCTAGTTATTACCTTTATTAAGGGCAGCCGCAGGCTCAATGTCAGCTGCCACTCTGTACATTTTCCGGCAACTGCAAGAAAAGAAGAAAGGGACAATCAGAGATCATACATAGCGAGCCGGGAACGTTAGCTTAATGTACAGTAAGTAAAGAAACCATAATGCAATCTGTAAGAGGTGTTAGTACTTACCAGATGAAAATGTGGAGGATGAATGCAGTGAGGGCCACAGCACAGACAGCACTGATAATAAGCAGGTTCTCTGCCGTCAGTGTCATCGCTGTGCAGGAAAGAAACACACAGGTGACTTACTCATCTCAGTTACAGCCATGCTACACATACCAATTCATTACTTATATCATATCAACAGCAGCGCGGTTTCCTTCACATGGGGAGTATTGGTGATATAGGCAATAAGTATAATAATACAGACTGGCACCTTTATATTTTCTGTACACAACATGAGGATATTCAGTACTACATCTGCATATTCAGGTACCATTAGATATATGTTGTATGGTACCAGTGATCAGATTAGGCCGGGACTACTACTGGAACGTCTCCACCTTCTGAGTTTTATCAGCTTTGCCAGTTACTACGGAATTGTATCCAATACATAGAGATCTGTGTCATATTTAAGGATAACAAAGACTAAACCCGTCTGCCTGGCTGATGTAAAGGCCATACTGGAAAAACACATAAGATAAAGCAATGTATAGTAAAGGTAAGGATGAGGAGTCTCTCCACCTGACATACTCTATGGGGGGGGATTCAATTCTGTTCTTACAAGATCTATTCAGAATTAGAGTTACCACTCAGTGTTGTGTAAGGTTTCCGTAAGCTGCGTATTATCTGCTGAATGTGTCTCATCATTTAGCCAAATAAAATGTATTTTTCTCCTACACTACTTCATGGCAGCCCTTACTCTTGGGATTGTATCCCATTCCTAACTTTAGACAGGGAATTTTTACTCATTTAGGGACCACCCACTTTGGGTATATAGCCCTGCTCCTCCCCTTCCTCCACTAGTCTTTTTCCTGTCTCCTAGCTTGACAGGGTAATGGTTTTTTGCTACAGGATTTACCTCTATTTCCCAGTAATACGCCTCATTGCAGCCGTACTGGAAGAGGGTGGCTCCCTGGGGAAGGCTGTGTGTGCTTGGGGCAGTCACGTAAGTCCCCGCTGTCAGCTAAAGGTGTCCGCCCGCTCTGTAATGCTGCTGGTCCCTCTCCCTCCCGAACCGCTGCCTAGAGCCGTCTCCCCGGGTGCAGGTTTCCTCCGCTTGCCGCAGCGCCCCATGTCTCCGGCGGACCCGGAAGTAGCGGTGGCTGGAAGGGCAGCGCAGTGAAGGGGATGTACGGCTGGCGGGCGGAAGCGCTGTAAGGAGAGGCAGCGTGCGGCGGCTAGCGGGCGGAAGTGCTGGAGCGGCCGTCCTGGTTAGGCTGTGGGACGGTCTGCTCAGCGCCTGTCTCTATGGTTTTGTTTTAAAATAAATGGCGCTGCACACCAGGAGTGATGAGAAACTCCTATGAGCTGGGCAGGATATATGTGCTTACCAGCAGGATGGAAAGAGAGCCTTCCCCCCAAAAGCCAGTCAGTGTCCAAAAGAGGTAAGTCCTCATAGAGGGCATGTTTTTCTAGATTTTCAGTTTTGTTTTCTGTTTTAAATTTTTTATCTGGAAAGCTTGGTTAGTGTAGGTTTTTTCAATAGTATTTTTTTGGTGTGATTTTGTAGTGTGTCTCCGCCTAAGAAGAGACTGTGTAAAAATAGGCAGTGTGCAGCCTGTGAAAAAAAAATTTCCTCTACTGAGAAGGTGAAGTTCTGTGAGGACTGTACACAGAGTGATATTCAGCAGGCTAATCAATCCAGACAGATACAGGTGTTAAGGGACTGGATTAAGAGATCCTTTGTTACTAAGGAACAGCTGGCTGATTTGCAGGGAAATAAAAGATTAGATCCCTGGCTAGTATTGATTCTCAGGATGAATCAGCCTCTGGTGATTGCAATTATGTTGATTATCAGGCTTCTAGTACGGAGTCAGAGGAGAAAGAGGAGGATAGAAAATGTAACTTGGAACTTGTGGGCAGTCTCTTAAAGAATATATTTAAGACCATGAATTATAAGCAGGCGGATAAAGGTGATGATGATGAGGATGTTCTGTTTGGGGACAAATCCAGAAAGAACAGGTGGTTTCCGGTTCACAAAGCATTGAAGGAGGTAGTGTCTAAGGAGTGGCAAAACATTGATAAGAGACTTGGCAATATTAAACGAGTTGATCGTATATTCCCGATAGAGGATGAGCAATTTGTGGGCTGGTGTGCAGTGCCTAAAGTCGATGCGGCAGTGGCAGAAATGGTGTCCAAAACTACTATTCTGTTAGAGGACGGGGCAGTCCTGAAGGATGACATGGATAAGCGTATGGAGAGTGTAATAAAGAAATTACACATGTCCTCAGTGGGGTCTTTAAAGTCTGGTGTGGCTGTTGCGTCTGTTTCCAGAGCATTGAGAGTTTGGGGATCAGTGTTGTCCACGGATGTGGGGGAAAAGATCTCGAGACAATATTTGCGAAGAAGTCTAGGTTTCATGCTTAAAGGCATAGAGTATTTGTGCGAAGCCTCTTTGGATATGCTGGATTTTGCAGCAAAGTCCATGGCGGCAGGTGTATTGGCCAGAAAGGCCCTGTGGCTTCGGTCGTGGTCAGCAGGTATGCATTCCAAAAACCGACTGGTGCCCTTACCGTACGAGGGTTCTCTATTATTTGGCAATAAACTAGAGGCCATTATACAAAAGATGTAAGGAGGTAAATCAGCGAGGTTACCTCAAGACAGAAGAAATAGATTTCCATTTCCTTCCTCCAGACAGCAGTTAAGAAGGCAAGAAGTTATAGGCCAGGACGACCTTATACGGGGAGATATTCCTCGGGGATGAATAGGCAGCCCTTTTGTTGGGCTTAGAGGAAAGGTGGACGAAGACAATGACTATTGCAGGGTCCCAGTATCCTTTCCAGTAGGAGCCAGACTCCAGAAGTTTGTCAGTCAGTGGCAGAGTTCAATTCGGGATACGTGGGTACTGGACGTGATATCTCAGGGAAACCGGATAGGGTTCTCCGAGGTCCCAAGAAAGGACAAATTCGTAATTTCGGAAAGACCAACTGTGAGTCTGGAATTAAGAGCCCCGGAGGACAGTTTAGAAAAACTAATCAGGGCAAAAGCAGTAGAGACTGTCCCGCCTTCAGAAAGAAAGAGCGGGTTCTATTCCAGAATATTCCTGATAAAAAAGGCGTCTGGAGACTTCAGGACTATACTAGATCGCAGACAATTTAACAAACATTTTCAGTTTACGTGCCTCCCTTGCGGTCTGAAGACGTATCCAGGGATATTTACCAAGGTCCTGTCGGCACTGGTGTCCGTGATAAGAGGATGAGGAATAGCGATCTGGTCATATCTGGACGACCTACTAGTATGTGGAGAGTCAGTTCGGAAGGTAAAGGAAGCATTGGAGGTGACGCTGCAGATCCTACAAGAGCATGGCTGGTTAATAAACTGAAAAAAAAAAAGCCAGCTAGAACCAAGGCAAAAGATCCAGTTTCTCGGAGTACAGGTGGATACTATCAGTTATATGATAGGTATTTCGGAAGAAAGGTGCTAAAAAATTCGGGATCTGGCTTCTCTGCTAAAAGAGTGCAACAGCGTGACACTGCGCCAGGGGATGCGTCTTTTGGGTATGATGGCCTCCACCATAGACGTGGTCCCTTGGGCGAGATGGCGAATGAGGGATCTTCAGCTAGATATCCTAAGCTACTGTCGGAGACGTTATTCCCTGAATTATCGCATAAAGTTATGTCAAAAAGCAAGGCGCTCCCTAGACTGGTGGATGGAGACTGAACTGGTCGACAGAGACTGCTTTGTCAGATCGTCACTATCTTATTCTAATGACAGATGCAAGTGCAGTCGGATGGGGGGCACACCTGTTGCAGCAGAACTGCCAAGGCAGGTGGAACCGGGAAGAAGAAAGACTGTCTTCAAACCACAGAGAAATGAGAGCCGTGTGGAAAGCGATGAAGTATTTCCAGGAGCAATTTCAGGGGAGACATCCCAGGATATTTTCAGACAATGTAGCAGTGGCAATTGGCAAGGTATTAATGGAAGAGGTGTCAAACATACTATGTTGGGCAGAGGGTCATTTCGAGTCCCTGTCAGCGCTACATGTTCCAGGAGTAAACAATTCTGTTTACAATTCTTGTCTGTCGGATTTCCTCAGCAGACAAGAGGTGCTACCAGGACAATGGGAATTGAACGGCAGATTGTACAGAAATTCGGCCAGCCTCAGGTAGATCTAATGGCCACGCACATCAATGCGAAAGTTCCTCTGTTCTTCTCCCGATATCGTCTCCCAGGAGTGGCGGAGTGGATGTCTTTTCTCTCCCGTGGAGATTAAAGCTTGCATTTGTTTCCCTCCGTTTCCAATGATCGCACGTATTCTAAGAAAGATCAGGGAAGAAAGGGCGCAGATCATAATGGTTCTCCCATATTGGCCGAAGAGAGTGTGGTTTCCCTCAGTACTGAGGATGGCAGTAGGAGAACCTTGGATGTGGCCGCTAGTAACGGATCTGTTACGTCAGGGTCCATTGCTGCACCCAAAATCTACAGCAACTTCATTTGACGGCATGGAAATTGGATGGCAATTATTGAAAAACAAAGGTTTATCTGAACAAGTCGTGAGTTTGCTGATTCAGTCGAGGAAAAAAGTATCCTCTAAGGTCTATTATAGAGTCTGGAAGACTTTCATTTCTTGGTCCGACTCAAGATTTAGCCCGCAGAAGGCAGGGACGTCTCAGGTCTTACAATTCTTGTTTGATGGCTTTGAAAAGGGGCTGGCAGTGTCCACTATCAAGGTCCAGATAGCAGCTCTGAGTGTCCTGTTGGAGCGAAGATTGTCCGACGAGGGCCTAGTGAAGAAGTTCTGTCAGGCAATTAAAAGGATAAGACCTCTGATTAGGTCGGTTCTCGCTCCATGTGATTTAAATTTAGTTTTGAATTCATTAATGTTGTCCCCGTTTGAACCGTTACAGGACGTCTCAATGAAATTTCTAACTTGGAGAGTAGTGTTTTTGGTAGCCATCACCTCACCAGAAGAGTTGGAGAGCTACAGGCTCTATGGTCCGAGGAGCCCTATCTCAATTTCTTTCCGGATAGACTTGTTCTAAGAGCTAATCCAGATTTTCTGCCTAAAGTGGTGTCAGATTTCCATTTTGAATCAGGACATTGTATTAATATCATTCTACACGCATCCGCAGAATGAGGAGAGAATGCATATTTTGGATCTAATAAGAGCAATCTCAGTCTACTTGAAAGAGTTGAGGAGTTTCGTAAAACAAAGCACCTGTTTTGTATTCAGGAGCAAGAAAGGGCGAGAAACCTACGAAACAAACCATTTTCAGATGGATTACGGGACTCCTGACGTTTTATTTACAAGCAGAATGGTCGTGAGGTTCCGGAGGAGCTAAAGGCACACTCTACCAGGGCTGTTGCAGCTTCTTGGGCTAGGAAGGCACGGCTCTCGGCGAAAGATTTATGTGCAGCAGCTGCATGGTCTTCCATACATACATTCTCTAGCCATTATGTGGTAGATGTTGTAGACGTCCACTTTTGAAAACGTATCTTTAAGGGGGCATTGAATTAAATGAGTTATGCTTTTCAGCATTAGGACAATGTCTCTTGTATATTTATATTGCCCTCCCAATATTGAGCGTTGGTATATCCCAAGAGTAAGGGCTGCCATGAAGTAGTGTAGGAGAAAAAAGCAAATTATACTTACCGATAATTTCATTTCTCCGAGATACTTCATGGCAGCCTACAATATACCCTCCCTTAGTAAAGTCTTAATATAGCCTGGTCGCAGGAGACACTCAAAAGACTAGTGGAGGAAGGGGAGGAGCAGGGCTATATACCCAAAGTGGGTGGTCCCTAAGTGAGTAAAAATTCCCTGTCTAAAGTTAGGAATGGGATACAATCCCAAGAGTAAGGGCTGCCATGAAGTATCTCGGAGAAATGAAATTATCGGTAAGTATAATTTGCTTTTTTTCTGCTTAGTAAAATAATAGAAAGAACTGAGGAGTCCACTTACCTCCTGGCTGTTATAGAAGCGCCGATGTTAGAAATAATAATATATATAGAACACAATAATGCGTTAGAACAACAAACCACGTCCTTATACTCCAATAACTACCTATCAAAAGAGACTGTTCCAGCCTGTCAGCTATATGAGCCTGAGCCCCATTATGATGCGTTCTGGCTGTAATAATTACAGATCTAGAACCTGGTTGGGACTATTGTAGTGAGCTTATGAAGCAAAATACATAGTGTGTTGTAGATACTAACATAACTATTTCACCTAATTCAGTGGAAAAATCCTATTTTCTTTATTACGTGACATTTATTAGATACACACATATAACACAAGCGGTAATAGCTGTATCTGAAAAAGTAACATAAGTGAAAATTTCAAGTAATCTCTATAGAATTTACATATTCTCATTGTATTCATAAATAAAACTACAGAAACGAATATTCAGGAACTCTTAACAATCCGAATTAGCCGTAATGTAACTGTTAATAAAGGATAAAATATAAAGTCACTTTGCTTTAAGGAAATAGGATATTGACATGGATTCAGTATGATATACCGATGGACGAGATGCTGGCAGTCATACTACAGACAGCGGCATCCCGATCATCAAAATCCTGACAGCTCAACAGAAAGTACCCTAACCCTCCCCTACCCTAACCCTCCCTGGTGGTGCCCAGGGCCGGTGCAATGTCTCTGTGCACCCTAGGCAAAGCTTCAGCCTAGCGCCCCCTTATTTGCAACCCCCACCAACACGACCACCACCTCCCGGAGGGGAGATGCAAGTGGCTTGGGGTGGATTGCATCATTATACATATTCAGAGAAAAGGTACAACACTCAAGGACTTTTAAAGTGATAACCGATATTGTAAACAAAGTTTTAAAAAATTGTGACTTTGTTCACAATCTACTTTTACTGTAAAAGTGCTTGAGTGCTGTCTATACTTTATATACTGTATAATACTGTATATGGGGTCTGGTGGGGATATTCAATTGGGGTTGGGTACGGGATGCCGCCAGTCAGAATATCGACAGCGGTATCACGCCCACTATAATACCAACATCTTAAATTACATTAATTATCCTTACCCTTTACCCTAACCATTCCTCTCCACAGCCTAATCCTAACCCTCCCCAGCATGTTAAAATTCAGGATGCCAGATGTCAGAATTCCGACGTCATATATGTGTATGCTCCTTATTGTGTTCCATCCCCCCATCTTCAGTACTGACCCGCATACAGAGACATCCTTCACTTTTTTGCTAGATGAATTCAGTGGTGCCCTCCAGCGGCTGGCGCCCCTAGGCAGCCGCCTAAAGCTGCCTAATGGTAGAGCCGGCCCTGGCCACTGCTATATGGTGAGATGTGATACGATGTGATATTACAATATATTCATTTGTTAAGTTGTTCTGTAGTCTAGCTCACTTTGCCCCTTTGCCTTGGAAATTACTTTTTGGTACAGTATGTATTTAGTACACTGCCAGCATTTGAGAATGTACAAAAGCTTCAGTAACTGGGTGTTTTTAGGTGGACTCAAATAGATAATACAGGATGAGACAGCTGCATGCAGCTTATCCTTGGCATGTGCACTGAAACCATTTTACAAACCAAAACATTGATTTAACTTAATTAATTGTATCTTGTTGCCTATTGTACATGGCCAGTAATAGTCTCCTTTTTTGTATAACACTGTAAAATGTGGGTTCCATGTTAAGCACTTCCATCTGGGTCTTGGAACACTAAAATGCAGAACAGTTTTGAGTTAATAATTGTAAATTTACTCAGTTTGCTTATTCCCTGGTGGATTTGTAGAATAATCCCAGCATGTCAGAGTATAATGGGTGTAACCCTTTTTTGTAATAGAATACTGATTTTTCTAACATTCTTGAAGCACTTGCTGTATTTTTCTTTTTCTTAAAAAGCTTTTCCCCGGTTAGGCTGACAGTGAAGTATTTTGAAAGATGGAATCAAGATATGAGCAAACTTTTGTCTGGGGACTACCCAGACATCTGTTTGATACAATCTAAATTGGTCAAGTTACAGAATGATGATCTGACAATTAAGTTTTAATTTTGACTCTTATAACTGAAGTCTTCACGGTATGCCTTTTAAACACTGAGCATTTAATCCCCTTTATGCTAAATGGTAGTCTATAGAGAGTCTTAATAAGTTAATTAAAATGTGTATGTGCACACACACATATATAAGGTGAGCAATGTGTATGTTCACACACATATATAGGTGCCTATCAGTTTGTTTATCATGACAAGTGCCAGATAAAGAGTTCATAAGAGATGCAATAAGTTTCTGTATGTGCAATGCATAGGTAGAGTAGACACAATCTGACTATCTGGTTGTGAACTGTAATCTCTGATTATAGTGAAATGTCAAGAACCATATATAGGGCCTTATTCCTCTGCAATAGCAGGTGCGATGCAATCGCATTCTCCGGTCATTCAGCGCAGTGCGCACTATGCATGCGTGGGCATGGAGATGTGATCGCATCTCAGCATTGCGAACACCTCTGCCTGATTGACAAGCATTGACGTTTGAGGGGCAGGCGGCGCAACGTAGCGGGGGCAGGCTACAGACCTTTTCTGAGGGGGACGTGTGACGTCACATGCGGCTGCTGCTAAGGAGAAAATGGCATTGGCCTGACTGCCTTCGCAGCCAGGCTGCACAGGATATGGGCTACACTAATTCAGCGATGTGATCGCAGTTGTATTGTGATCGCATCACTGGCCACCATTAGCAGGCTGGACGGCCTTGCCCTGTGCTGGGTGGCCCCCAGTATGAAAGTGATAGCAGTTGCAGTTTTGCTATTTTAGCAAAACTGCAACTGCTGCTGAATAGGGTTCATAAGCAGCACTGCACACAGAAAAAGCTAGCATGTTCACTTCCTTCACAAACTCGTTATCGAGCTGGAGGCCACTTGAGTCAATGATATTTTACGACTACAAGAGTGGTCTGCTACAGCAGGAGAGTATTGACGGTCTGCAAGCTGCTTTTAGAGAGGGAGCACCGTCCCGAACCACTGTGTTTGAGTGGTTTGCAGAATTTTGGCGTCTGAGATGTTCCCTGGAAGACGAGGAATGCTGCGGCGAGGACAATGTTGCTGCAATGATTTGGGCCATAGTTGAGTTGGACATCAGGGTGACCATGGACCAGTTATTGAAGGAAATGGGTATCTCATCAGAATTCATCCCCTTGATACTCCACAAAAAGCTTGGCCTTAGCAAAGTTTCTGCATGCTGTGTGCCCCACCAGCTGACGAGAGCAGAACAAAGCTCGGGTGACTTGGTGCCTCAACATGCTGGCCAGGTTTGATGACTGTCGCTCAAACTCTATCTGGGAGATCATTAGTGGTGATGAATCCTGGATCTACAGTTTCGATCCTGAGACCAAACAGCTTCTCCAGTGGACCCCAGTTGGAAGTGTGCCGCCACAGAAGTTCCAATGTGAACACAGTATGGCCAAGCAGATTGTTGGCTGTTTTTGTGGCTATGACTGGTCATGTAGCTAACTTACCACTTGTGCAGCAGTGCACTAAGGACTGATATACCAACCAATGCCTGCCCCAAGTACTGAAAGCCATTTCCTAGCACCGTCCAAGAACTCTCACTCGTGGTTGATATGATTTTGTTAGTGAATACTTTAGCATAATTTTTTTGAAAGATTAAAATCTTAAGCATATTGCAGCACTCCTAATGCTAAAGAGCATTGAGAACTTTTGATTATTTAGATTAGTGCTTCTGAAACTGTGTTCTTAAGGTGAACATACAGTTCAGGTTTAAGGATATCCGTCACTGCACAGAGGGCTTGGGGGTTCATTCCGCGTTGATCGGTAGCTGCCATTGTTCGCCTCGCAGCGATCAGGCTAAAAATCTGCATTTCTGCGCATGCTTATGGGCCGCAATGCGCATGCGCGTCGTACGGGTACAAAGCCCGTTGTGGTTGTGCACAGGTTGTAGTGAAGTTTTCAGTCGCACTGACGGCCGCAAGAAGATTGACAGGAAAGGGGCGTTTCTGGGTGTCAACTGTCCATTTTCAGGGCGTGTTTGCAAAAATGCAGGCGTGGCTGGACGTTCGCTGGCCTGGTGTATCCGGACAAGAATAGGCTGAAGTGATCGCAAGCGCTGAGTAGGTACAGAGCTACTCTGAAACTGCACAAACTTTTTATGCAGAGCGCTGCTGCACAGGCGTTCGCACTTCTGCTAAGCTAAAATACACTACCCAGTGGGCGGCGGCATAGCGTTTGCACGGCTGCTAAAACTAGCTAGCGAGCGCTCATCTCGGAATGACCCCCTAAATCTGGTGTGTTAACTTAGTAGGAGGTTGGCCTTTGCTGTGACATTTTATAAGCTGTATATTGGAGGAGATTTATCAAACCTAAACAGAAGTGAAGATGTTCCACATAGCAACCAATCATATTCTAGCTATCATTCATCTTGTAATTTCTATAATTTTTTTAGTTTTATTGGGTTCTATTGGCAGCACCTCCGCTTTTCTGTTCTATTTTCTGTATTTTCACAAAGAAGGTGAGGAGATCAAATGACCACTCCAGGGGTGGGCACGCACTCTTCACATTATTAGACCATACCTACAGAATCGCGAGTCCGTCTTGAGGAGGTGGAGCTAAAATGAGGCTATTGCTATGGAACTGTGTCATATTGGCCATGCACGCTCTCCACTCATTCTGCCCCCTTCACTAGGAAGTGAGCGGAATGCAGAGATCCACACACTGTTCCAGAATCTAGGGGACTACCCAAAATATAAAGAGTGTCCTGGACCTTCCAGGAGAGTAGGCTAATACGCTTCTGTCATTTCATAGACTATGGGTGGAGATTTATCAAATCTTGGTGAGAGATAAAGTAGCAAAGTTGCTTATAGTAATCAATCAAATACTAGGCGCTCGATTCAATTCAGTGCGAATTGAACAGCCTGCGGGAAGGAGATTCCAGAGCTATCCAATTCTCCCACTTTAAACATGGTGTTTAGTCGTGAGAACTGGCATTCTCCGATTTAAATGTTGGGCGCAATGCTGTTTCTGGGATGCTAAGGGCAGAAAACAGCATCGCGCCAGTTGTATTGTCGGAAAAAAATCCTCAACTCTGGCATAACATCGGGCTGCATTGAATAACTCTGAGGGCTCCTTCCCGGTGCTGTTCAATTCGCGCTGAATTTAATTGAGCCCCTATTGTCCTTTTTCTAGCACAGCCTGTAAAATTATTTAAATTCACTTTATCTTTCTTCAAGGCTTGGTACAACTCTCCCTAAGGCTGGATACACATCTAAAGATTATCATTCATGCTAGTTGGCAATGTATGGGAACGAGTGACAATGGACTGTGTGAACGGAAACCGGTCATTCAGACAAGTTTGTTAAATCAAACAGAGATGACTGACTTGTCTGAAGAACCGTTTACATCCACTTTGTGATTGTCTTTCACTCCCATATTTTACCAGATTTACGTTTCAACTAGTTGGCTGGATGAAATTATAATCTTATTGGGGCGATACAAATGTATTTTAATAAGCGACTATCAGAGCAATTTTATCGTTGGTCTGATTGTATGCCTGTTACTTTTAAAGCACCCAAAAGCAACACCAAAAAACTGTTTGGGTACCCAAATGAAACACATTTGCACATTTTTGCTCACCACCTCAGGAAGCCGCAAAAATGGTGCAGACAGTGATCGCGCCCGAACAACAGAACAATTGAATTCTTGCTGTTGGGCGCTGCCTAAATAATGATTGAATCGCCCCAAATATGTGTGGCCAGCTTTAATCATCTGCCTAGCTTGCAGAAAAGCTAATAAGCAAGAACAACTTGCAGAAGCAGTGATTTTGATTTATAATGGTTTCTCGACATCAAGTTAAAATGAACAATGTACTCTAAATATGTAAGGATGCCAGGTGTACTCCGCTTAGAATTACACTTTGCTTTATTGCACTTGTGGTGTAAAACAAAGCGTATTTTTGTGACCGTAAGTTGGTCTTATGTCCCACATTTACGGCCTAATTCAGACCTGATCGCTGCTGTGCAAAA
This sequence comes from Pseudophryne corroboree, assembly GCF_028390025.1. Classification (NCBI taxonomy): domain Eukaryota; kingdom Metazoa; phylum Chordata; class Amphibia; order Anura; family Myobatrachidae; genus Pseudophryne; species Pseudophryne corroboree. The sequence continues at coordinate 832,908,336 of NC_086445.1, read as the reverse complement.
TCGCAAAGCGCCTGATTATCGAATGACTACGTATTCGTACGAATCGTAATGCGCAGGCGCGAGGCCAACTGTGAAAAAAATCCTGCGTTTTTTAGCGCTAGGCGTCCGCAAATTGATTGACAGGAAGCAAAAGTTTGGGGGTGGTAACTGGCCGCTTTCTGGGAGTATCTGTAAAAACGCAGGCATTCACAAGCGTTTTCAGAGCGGGTGTGATGTCACCTCCAGCCCGATCAGCCTGTTTTTTTTCGCACTGTAGGAGTAAGTCCTGGGCTGCGCACAGACTGCACACAGTGGGAAAATCATTTGATGGTGAGTGAGCTGTAGCTGACCTGCATTTGCAAAGCTTTTCGCACGGCATACGCAGACTTGCACGGGCTGATTTTTACTCTGGCTGCGCAGCGACTGTCCGATCCAAAAGCTCTGCAAATTCGCAGAGGAGCAATGAGGTCTGAATTAGGCCCTTAATCAGGCACTGTGTAAAAAGCATGTTTGCCAAAATTGAGGAAAAATTGTGGCAATATCCCTTGACAAGATCATGGGGCTAAGTCAGGTTGGATCGCAGTGTGCGATCCAACCGGACTTTTTGCTGAAAAGATGCGGGCACGTGCGTAGTGCCCGTCCTGCACATGCGCCCGCATTTTCTGCAGGGCAGCGGCAGAAAATGTGTTTGCCTCTGCCTGTCAATCAGGCAGAGGCGGTCGCAGGGCGGGGTAAGGCGGGCAACGCTCCATTTCTAGGGAGGAGACGGAGCGTTGCGGAGTCGGCCGAACGGTGGGTGGTGTGGTGCAAATGGGGGCGTGATTGCGGCGGCTGCCTGACGTCACACGCAGCCGCCGCGATGGGTAAGATGGCGCCAGGTCTCCTGCGGCCGCAGCTAAGCTGCGCCGGCAGGAGGCATCAATAATTTTTAAGATGAAGCAGTTTCTGCTTCATCAAGGGGGGGAAGCGCCGGTCAGCATGCTGGGCGGCCCCCAGCATGCAATCCAAAGGATAGCAAATTCTGCTGATTAGCCCCCATGAATGGGTTTTTCTAGTCCAAGGTATGTGCTATTACTGTCAAATAAAGGCTCTTTCACTTAACTTTATAGTTTGCCCAGGTCCCTATTAATTTATTTACATTATAAAGCCACGTTAAAGGCTAAAAATAAATAATTATCACAAGAATGTGTGAGTTTCAATTTCCTGAATGGAATTTTATTGCCACTATTAAGAAGAAAAAAATATAAAGTGTTCAAATGCTGCTTTACTGCTCTCCATAATATTGGTCTAGTCTCCATCCTCTGGGACCTTTTCTAGTACCATAATATATCTGTGCAGACTGGAAAGTCATTGCTAGACAGGCAACATCACAGAGAGAACTGGAAACTCATGTTTTTCTGAACGGAGTTGAATGACTCACTTGGAAAATGGTGAGGCCTAAATAAACGGTGTTTAATTTTTTTCCCCTAGCATTTGGTTATGTCTCCTGGTTGGTTTTGCGAATTAATATTTTGTGACTGCTTTTGTGGTTAATTAGTTATAGCTTATTAAGAAAAACAATACCAAAGCTATTTGTATCCCTGTCCTACTTGCTAGCAGTAGAGATCATTGTAATGCCAGCAATACAAGTGCTTTTGCATTATAATGGGGTGAGTCAGTTAGCAGTGAGGTTCCGGGTTCCTACTGAACTTCATCGGCTAATACACTGTGGGATATGTATTTTAAGCAGGTAAATTTAGCTTGTTTTAACTCACAACGCATACATATGTATGATACATATACTTGCAGAAAACAAGCAAAATTCTGTATCATAATATTTGGAAAGCTGTGCAATTGCATGTCACTCCAGATTTCAGGTACCTCGCACTGACATGAATCGGTCACTTGTAGTGTCTGATCGCTGTTAATCTCCCTAGTATTAGACATGACAACCTTATATTTTTGTATCTATTTTTAGGAAAATTTAAATGTCTGGCGTTATCAATCGTGTTGATGGCATGCGAGGTTCCATAATTATTAATGTTCCAGCATATGCCTTATGATGTGACCCAGGACAGTGGTGGAACTACAGCTGTTGCTGCATATTTAGAGGCTGTGGGGCCCACAGGGAAGAGGGCCCTTACAATGCTGGGCCATCTGCTTTTGAATTCCTTTTGGAAAGGTAGAAAAGCATTTCTAGGTCTCCTAAATTTGCTAATGTTCTGGGTGGTGGAGTGTTACACCACTGACTTGGGAAATTGAGGGGCAGATGTATTAACCTGGAGAAGGCATAAGGAAGTGATAAACCAGTGATATGTGCAAGATGATAAAGGCACCAGCCAATCAGATCCTAACTGTTAATTTACATATTGGAGCTGATTGGCTGGTGCCTTTATCAGCTTGCACATATCACTGGTTTATCACTTCCTTATGCCTTCTCCAGGTTAATACATCTGCCCCTGAGTGTGCTCTGTCGTGTTATACACAAAAAGGGGTTATGATGAAGTCATATAGGTGGGTGTTGCTGCTAGGTGGGTGTTGCTTTTAGTGCATAGTGTACTTTTATCCTTCTAGGGGAAGGGGATTCTTAATTATTATGAAACGACCAACCATCCCCACATCTACTCCCCTCTCTCTGATAACATTTCTGCTTTACTTATTCACCAGTTGCACAGTTACACCCCAGTCAGTGGAACACATACTTCTCAACATTCTGGCTGGCTATACAAAATTGCTAGCGATCAGGACAGTCTTCTACAATTGGCACTGTTCTGCCTAATTTTGGACTTTTGTGAGAGATGTCATTTCCTTTAGGCAGAGAAAATTTGTTGTTTTAGCTGCTGTTGAGGTGACATTTGAGTACAGGAGAGAAACACTGTTTTACACTCTTAGTGAGATCCCGATCAGCTCAGACTTGGAGGTGATGTCTTTGTAGAAAGAATAGGCTTAATTAGCATCAGAGGTGGAACTTGTGAGTGGTGGGCCCAGGTGCAAAAACATCATTGGGATCCCTCCTCCATCCCAACCCAAGTCCACAATAGGCCACACGGCAGAGGCTGACAGCGTAAGGAAGCGGGATGCAGAGTTTAACATAGAGGTAGAGAGTGACAGCAGAAGGCAAGGGGAGGCAGAGGGTGACAGGGGATGCAATGGGTGATGGAGAGACAGTGGGTGACTGAGGTACAAGCACAGCATCCTGTGTGGTGTGGAAAACAATTTGGCACTCAGCCAGGCAGACTCTGACAGTGCCAGTTACACAAGTGTCTGAATTAGTGGCAGTAAGTGGCTGTGATCATCAGCACTGATAAGTGGCAGGACTTCTCAATCAGTCCGGCACACACAAAGTCAGCCCTGTCTAGTTAAGGTAAGGTATACAAAAAATTATGCAAGTATCACAAGAAGGCGCTTAGTAACTTAGAACAAAGTGAGAACAATAATATGGTAGTTACGTTCCTGTTAAAAAAACAGTTTTCAGCATGTATCTCCTCTCTCTGGATGATACTTCTCAGGCTTTTCCTTTTTCCAAACGCCTCATTCACGATGACCATAAAAGATAAAACGTGTCGGATTTTCGTGTAATATGTTCATTTATTCACAAAAAACCACACAGAATAGAAACTCCACAGAATAAAAACTACTAAAACAATAGGAGTTTTTATTCTGTGGCGTTTCTGAGCCTGAGAAGTATCATCCAGAGAGAGGAGATACGTGCTGAAAACTGTTTTTTAACAGGTACGTAACTACCATATTATTGTTCTCACTTTGTTTTAAGTTACTAAGCGCCTTTTTGTGATGCTTGCATATTTTTTTGTATATCGACTGTTATAGAGTGAGGGAGTCACTCCTTTCTATGCAATTGTTGGGAGGGCAGCTTGGCGCACCAAAGGAAGCTTCTATTTTTTACTTCTACCTAAGGTAAGGTGCAGGTCCTCAGTCACTGGGTTATTTATCCAATATTGTTCAAAATGGGGGTCCAGGGGATAACTCATTGCTTGTCTGAGCAGTAGTGGGCTGCACCAATGGTAGTTCCACCTCTGATTAGTATGTCAGCAAAATGAGGTATGATAGAAGCTATAAGGGGGGATCTATTGAGTTTTGTAAACAGTGGAGAAGTTGCCTATAGAAAGCAATCAGTTTCTACCTTTCATTTTATATAATGTACTAGATCAGTGGTTCTCAAACTCGGTCCTCAGGACCCCACACGGTTCACTTTTTCAAGGTCACCCGCAGCTGCACTGTGTATCACCAACTGTCACATTTTAAAAATCTACAGGTGACCTGCACAACATGAACCGTGTGGGGTTCTGAGGACCGAGTTTGAGAACCTGTGTACTAGATAAATGCTAGCTAGAAGCTGATTGGTTACTGTGAGCATCTTATGTTGTCTACTTCTCCATTCTTTAGAAGACTGGATATATCTACTCCATAGTTTATTTTTCACCCAGCACTTTATTGCTGCAATCTGAAATATTCACGACAGTTGTCAGGGAAATAGATGGAAAACCATCCCTATCAAAACCAGTATTGGTTTAATTTATTATTTTGAAATGCTCATTAATGATTTGGGATAGTCTATGGGAAATAGCTGCTAAGTAGTGTTCTATCTTCCGTACTATCAGATTACCTGTTATTTTTGTTATCCTAAAGATCTTACTGCACCAAGCTAATTTTTTAACAGCCAGTCAAGTAAACCGTATACCTGAATGACTGTACTGTACTATAGTGTAATCTAGTCTGAAAATGGCGATACGGTAACATTAAGCAAATATTGCCCTCTTGTGGTAACTGATGTGGAAGACGTGTCTTATATGCAATGCAACTGAATTTTCTTTTCTTTTTACTACAGCAAATAAGAAATCAGAAATCACAACTTCTGGTAAGTTTCCTCTAATCAGATTTCAAAACTATTCTGTAAATATATTTCGTACTTATCTATTACAGAGATTACAGATTGTCCACTTAAAATAAACAACCATTGCTTAACTGGCCATTTCTAACAGCTACAGTCTCCTTGCATGAAAAGACACGGGGTCATTTATAAACCCGAAAAATATTGGTGTGGAGGGAACTTTGTAGTCACAAATACACCTATATTATTGCAGTGTGCATCCTCACGGCCTGTTTTTGTAGTGGCTTTGTAGGTTTTGCGTAGTGGCTATAGAGGTATCTGGTTTCTAGATCTACAGTAAAAACATAGACAAGTGGTCAACATGCAAAAGGTCGACACGGTCAAAGTCAAATGGTCAACAGTTAAAAGGTAGACAGTGCTTAAGGTTGACAGGTTCAAAAGGTTGACCTTTATTTATTTATTACCAGTTATTTATGTACCGCACACATATTCCGCATATTTGGAAATTCACATCAGTCCCTGCCCCAGTGGAGCTCGCAATCTATACTCCCTACCACATATACACACACACACACACACACACACACACACACACACACACACACACACACACACACACACACACACACACACACACACACACGCTAATTTTAATTTGTAGGGAGCCAATTAACCTACCAGTATATTTTTGGATTGTGGGAGGAAACCGGAGTACTCAGAGGAAACCCACGCAAGTACAGTGAGAATATAAAAACTCCACACAGGGCCATGGTGGGAATCGAACCCATGACCTCAGTACTGTGAGGCAGTAATGCTAATCATTACACCATCCGTTCTTGACATGACAATGATCGACGTAAGTTGTTTTGTTTTTTTCAACTTCTTTATTATTTACCATTCACGTGGACTACGATTGGGAATAGTAACCTGTGCTGAGCGAGGCATGGTGAGCGCGTTTTCACTGATTTGGGTCAGATATGGTGTAACATAAAAAATGACCCCCAAACACTTGTGTCTTGCCATTTTCATGTCGACCTTTTGTACCTGTCGCCCGTTTATACTGTCTACCTTTTGACCCTGCAACCTTTCACATGTTGACCATTTGGGGTCGACCTATTGACTATCTATTTTGTTACTGTGGACCTATTGATCCACATCCGCTATAAAAGTACATGATGAGTGGCTTTATCTAAAATGTCTGTTTTTTGGTTGGGCCAAAAGTGCGTCCTAACTATTCTTGATTTTCCATTTGGCAGATATGTCCAAAGTCTTCATATAATCCTGAGCTCAAATGTGCACATCCATCACACTGCACCATATAGCTTGTATATATGCAAACTCAGGAAGGGAAGGGGTGGGGGGGGTGTTCCTATCTAATAGGATGAAACAGACACCCAAGCGACTTTTTTAAACAATTGAATACAGTCTGTAAAAAGGGGTGCATATGTGGAGAAAAAGATGATAAAGTTATTGTCTGGTGCAGAGGTCCATTTTTTCCCACTTATCTGTCTCTTCCACGGACGTGAAAATCCTTAGTTATTGCACGTGAACCCAGGATTTTTGTCAGTGAAAACTGGTCAACCTGGGTCCAGTGACCCGGGAATACATCCCTGCTAGCAAGCTGGGTTTTTACCATGGAAGGGCCCGGGCAAGGCTCAGTGTAAATGGGTTACCCAGGTTTATCTGACTCGGGACCCGTTTACAGCATAGGAAGAGCTGGCACTTGGAGATGATCTCCTCTAGAAAGCGCTGGCGTTACACCTGTACCATATAATTATTCCATATATGTCACTTAAGTTCCTAAGTACAATAAAACTATTTAGGTGTACTCTTCCATTAGTCATGTTTATTTTGATGAATTATTGATTTAGAATTTACTAAAAATAATCACTAAAAGTTACTGATTACAAGTAACCCCTTTGTTGATTGTTATGTTTCCATTTTTTTTTAACCTAATATAATGTTTTAATTAGTTTATTTCATGTCTTAGGTTAACCAGTGAGAGAACGTTGCAAATGTCTTTATTGCATGCATCACTTTAGTGTGTTTTGAAGCCTTTTAATTATTTTAGTCTAAGTGTAGCTAGATGAAATGCAATAAGCACATGCAAAAAACATGTCATTGTCAATATAGGGATGATACCCAATCTCTGGAGCATAGAAGTCTTTTTGGTCGATTTAATTGTTTTGGGCTTCTAAAAATCTCTAAAGGGATTGTTTAGTTGCCTAAACAATTGTCACAATTCAATTAATGATTGGGCACCCATGCAGATCGCACATGTCGTGCTCAAAGAGACAGGGATTAGCCGTATAAAACAGCTAAATCCGTCGGAAGTCCATCTTTGGGCATCCAAACTCCCGTTTGGACGCCCAAAGTACCGATTTAACACACACTTCTTCTGGCACTTCAGGAGGCGCAATGTCAGCTCCACGGCTACCTGGCGTCTAAATGGAGTAACAATTGAATTGCTCCGTTTTGCACCCCCTAGTGATAGCAGCGGGTTAAAACAATTGAATCAGAAACATATTATTGGGAGGAAAAGACTTTCTGTCTTCATACAGAGCAGGGAAAGTGCATTGCAATATTCAGGTGTTAAGTACCTCTCTGATTTAGAGGGGAGACAGGAGGCAAAGTAGTATTATATTTTTAAAAGATAATAAAAGACGATCTTACCCACATGAGCCCCCAGCAGACATTTTCCAAAGGAAGTCCAGTTTCAAGTACTTGTTATGTTCCTATTCCGGCCATACCAGTGATTCTAGAGTGTTTTCCCTCCATACACCATCACCACCTCATTACAGTGGGAATAAGTAGGCCTATAGACGTTTCCTCTATTAATGTTTGATTCAGCATTGTAACTTGGTATCAGAGTGTGCCAAGGTGGCATAAATCCTGTTTCTCCTCATTGATAAAACTCTTGAGCCTCACCCTTGTGTAAAATAAATTATCCACTTCTACAGTATATAACATTACTGACTTTATCAAAGTCATTTAAAAAAACAGTTTAGCAAGCTTGGCCAGGTACCTTCTGACACTGCAGGCCAGTTACACTTACGGCCATCTTGATCAGTCAGTACACAATTTATTTTCATGCATACTGTGAGCTTTCGAGCTTGGCGTGAATAAATTAACACAGACATTGCTTATGGAAAGGATGCATTGGCAGATTGAGATTTTGACTACCTCCTCAACCTTTGTAATAAAACTGATATTCATCTTAAGGAACAGTCACAAAAAAACATGAATGCGCTGAAATCAACGGTTATCCCGTTTAAAAGACGTTTTGGGAAGTTTGCTTCTGCTGTGGGTCCTTTGTAAAGTGGAAGATTACACCTCTTTGAAGAGGTGTGGTATGTTTCCCTGGCATTTGGGATCCTGGCACCCAGCATACTGGCACAGAGATCCCGACCACCGGAATTCTGGCAGTGGGGTGAGCGCAAAAGAGCCTCTTGCGGGCTCGCTACGCTCACCGCGCTGTGAGCACCGTGGTGCATTATTTATTCTCCCTCCAGGGGTGTCGTGGACACCCTAAGAGGGAGAATACTTGTCGGTATACCGGCGGTCAGGATTCCAGCGTCTGTATGGTGAGCTCTGGGATCCCAACAGCCGGTATGTCAAGTGCCACCCCTTTGAAGAGTGACTCCTTTGTAGGTGATATATTGCATGTACAGGTTATCTTTGCATGTATCGTTGCAGCGGCATCATAGCATACTTTGTAACCCATTGCCACTCAAGGCTTGAAACACCAAAGCCTTTTGATCTCACTTGCTGAAATGGGATCCGGTCTCAAGGTCGACAGTAAATAGGTCGACACTATCTAGTTCGACCACTATTGGTCGACAGGGTCTCTATGTCGACATGTTCTAGGTCGACATGTCAAAAGGTCAACATAAGTTTTTCACTTTTTTTTTTTTTTTTACCTTTTCATACTTAACGATCCACATGGATTACGATTGGGAACGGTAACTAATTGGGGTTCCCGATCACTCTACGAAGAAAACGACACAAACTCCTCCATAAAAAATTCACGTCGACCTTTCTGCTGCGGGGTACACTGGGCTCCCCAAGGAATGGACAATGGGGTGTAGAGTAGGATCTTGATCCGAGGCACCAACAGGCTCAAAGCTTTGACTGTTCCCAGAATGCATAGCGCCGCCTCCTATATCACCCCGCCTCCCTGCACAGGATCTCAGTTTTGTAGTTGGTGCTGCAGTAGCAGGCACTTAACAGAGGGGCTGCTCCAGGCAGCCCTAAGAAGAGCTTTTTTTCTGAGGAAAAAAGTGAAGACTTCAAGGGCAGCAGCTGTGTTACATGTCAGTGGACATTCACGGCTGCAGCTCCGGCTCTCCCCAGCAGCGCTGTACACTCCCGAGCCCTGGATGCCGGGTAACTACAGCAGGAGGCTCCGGTTTTCTCCTTGTCAGGCACACACGACGGGGGCTCTCCGGGATCGCGTGGCCGCGCTTCGGGAGGTGGTAAGTGGGTCTCGCTTGCGGGACCCGGTCTTTATCGTGATCCGGCGAGGTCAGTGGGAGGCGGGCTGCGCACGCTGGCGGTGGACACTGTGGCAGTACAGGCAATCCCACTAGATCACCAGGGCATGGGACAGGTCAGGTTTTCTCTATAAACCGTTTTATTAGAGCCCGCAGTACCCGGTGGTTTTGCCAGCAGGGGGATAGAGCTTGGACCTGAAGCCCCTCCCCCAGCCCCAGGGCGCCATTTTCTGCAAATGTTCCCGGCCTGGAGCTGCATATCTGTCTCTCCCTCACTCCCTGGCAGTGTCTGTGGCGCCATTATCCCTCAGTTCACTGTTCCTGGGAATGCTTGGGCAAATCCTCCTATGTAAAGCCGCCTGGTTGTCAGTGCTGTGACTTTACAAGACACTTAAGTATTCTACCTACCTTTTTTAGTCAGTGTTAGTTAAGAAAGAGTGCACTTAGTCAGGGTTTCCTAGTACAATTACACTGTGATATACATCCAGTTCTTACTGTGTACTGTTATATCTATTGTTATATAGCTGTGTAAGCTAGTCCAGTGCAGTATTATTGTTAGTAATAACCTCTGCATTGTACAGACTGTGACTATTTGTGTGTGCATTTGATAGCTGAGTGGTGTCCATTTCGTGTCTTTCACTCAACCTGCTATCCCTATATTCTATAACCTGAGGGGGCTTGGTGCGTCAGGTTTTATCTAATATAGGATTTTCACAAAGATATACTGTATTACGTATTTTTCTCTGTGATTTAGTCACCATGTCTCTCCTTTATCTCTGCTGGTGCTGACTACACTGCACAGGGGTTTGGGCTAGAGGTATTGTGCTGCTGACAAATTGTACTGTGTTACCTGATACTGCAAGTTATATCATGTCTGCTTCTGAGGGTAATGGTTCTGGGGCTGAACACACTGCCGGTGTTGCTGAAGCCGCAGATACCTATGAGGAGAATATAGCAGCGTTGGGCTCTGGTTCTGGGGGCTCCTTGCCCATCAGTGGGACGGTGGCAACGGGGGCAAATAATGACCCGCCGTGGGCCGCTTTTTCCACGCTTCTGCATACGCTAGTTCATAAACTAACACCCCCTATGGGACCCCCAATGCCGGTGCAACCGTTTGTGGTCCCTGCAGCTAACCCGCCGTGGGCGGACGATTTATCTGCTCAAATAAAGAAGTTGAACCAGTCCCTGACTACTAAAAAGTCTGACTGTCGCTCGCCTACGTCCAAGGGGTCCTCTAAGCGAGCGCTTGTCTCCTCACAATCCACTGTTGTCACTGACACCTCGTCGGATGAAGACGGCACTTACACTGACCCCACAGGTTCTGACTCAGATACGGCTGATGGGGAGGGTGGTTCACATGTGGATGTTCCTGATCTTTTGGAGGCTATTAAGTTAATTTTACAAATTACGGATGATCCCGAGCCATCCGTTCCTCCTAAGAAACCAGATAGGTTCAAGCATCAGAAGGTGATTAAACAAGTTTTACCTCACTCTGACCACCTAATTGATATACGTCAGGAACCCTGGGAAAACCCGGGTACGAAGTTTGTGCCTCAAAAGAAGATGCTGGCTCACTATCCCCTTGCGCCGGAGCCGTCTAAGAATTGGGAAACGCCTCCTCCAGTGGACTCACATGTGGCTAGGATGGTGGTTTCCTCAGCTCTACCGGTCACCACCGTCAGGTCTCTAAAAGAGCCTACGGATAAATGTGTGGAGGGTTGTCTGAAAGCGATTTACACCCTCACGGGTGCTGCACAAAGGCCCACTATTGCAGCTACTTGGGATACAGAGGCCATTGAAGCATGGACCTTGGAGTTAGATGCTGAAATCTCCTCTGACCATGCTAGACAATGCTTGTCTTATATTGTCACAGCTTCTCGTTATATTAAAAAGGCGGCTTCTGATGCCGGTATCCTGGCAGCCAAGTCCTCTACTACGTCAGTCCTGGCTCGCCGGATATTGTGGCTGAGATCCTGGTCTGTGGATCTGGACTCTAGAAAAACCCTGGAGGTGCTCCATTTTAAGGGAGATATTCTGTTTGTGGAGGATTTAAATAAGATTGTGGCTGACTTGGCTACTGCCAAAACTGTCTGTCTGCCAAGTACTGCTCCTTCTGTGTCGAAGGCTAAAGGTACTTCCTTTCGCCCCTTTCGTCCTTCAGGTAAAGAAAAAGGTCAGGCGTACAACAAGCAGGCCCGCACTTCCAAACCTGGTAAGCCTAAGCCCAAAATAGCCTGGGCGGCCCGTCAGCCAGCTTCCAAGACAGATAAGCCTGCCGCATGATGGGGCGGGCCTCCCTCTGGGGGATCCCAGGGTGGGAGGCCGGCTTCTATGGTATACCCAGGAATGGTTGAAGACCACTTCAGATGCCTGGGTACGGGAAGTCGTCACTCGAGGTTACGCCATAGCCTTCAAAAACCGACCCCCTCATCGATTTTGCCAGACAGATGTCCCGTTGGACAAGACAAAGGCAAACACTCTACATTCGGTGGTACAGACCCTCCTGGATACAGGAGTCAAAGTACAGGTGCCTTTGCGCAGAGAGGCCAGGGGTACTATTCTCCGCTGTTTCTAGTCCCAAAACCGAATGGGTCCTCCCTGCCCATTCTCATCCTCAAGGCATTGAACAGGTTTGTGAAGGTTTCCAAGTTCCGGATGGAAACCCTTTGCTCTGTAGTTCTGGCCTTGGAACCTGGGGTCTTCATGGTCTCCCTGGATATACAGGATGCTTACCTGCATATTCCTATAGCAGTGTCTCATCAGCAATACCTGAGATTTGCGATTGGCAACTGCCATTACCAGTTTCGTGCGTTACCTTTTGGTTTAACAACGGCTCCGCGAGTCTTTACAAAAGTCATGGCGGTGATGACGGTGGTACTCCGCCGTCAAGGGGTCAGGATACTGCCGTATTTGGACGACTTGTTAATCCTGGCAAATTCCCCAGAACTTCTCCTGCGTCATCTAGACATGACGGTCCGGTTTCTGCAAGCCAACGGGTAGCTCATCAACTGGAAGAAGTCATCCCTGATCCCTGCTCAGAGCATGATGCATCTGGGAGCACTATTGGACACTCACAACCAGCGGTTGTTCCTGTCTCAGGAGAAAGTCCTGAAACTTCAGGACAGGATTCGTTGCTTCCTATCTCGTCCACAAGTGTCGATACATTCAGCGATGCAGGTGCTGGGCCTCATGGTGTCAGCATTCGACATGGTGGAGTACGCTCAATTTCACTCTCGCCCTCTCCAGAGGCTGATTCTAGCCAAATGGGACGTCCTTCCTCACCGGATCAGGTCTCAAATGATCTCATTGACTCCGGAGGTCCGTCTGTTGCTGCTCTGGTGGTCCCGGGACCAACAACTGTGCAGGGGCCGTCCGTTCTGGATATCCGACTGGGTCCTGTTGACGACAGATGCCAGTCTAAGAGGTTGGGGCGCGGTGCTGGAGCAACACTCCCTTCAGGGGTGGTGGACCAAGGAGGAGTCCCTCCTCTCGATCAATATTCTGGAGTTGCGGGCGGTCTTCAATGCCTTGAACCTAGCCCAGCATTTAATTCAGAACCATCCTGTTCAAGTACAGTCGGACAACGCCACCACAGTGGCTTACATAAATCATCAAGGCGGCACTCGAAGCCGCCTAGCAATGAAGGAAGTCTCACGGATTCTACAGTGGGCAGAACGCCATCTACCGGCCATATCGGCAATATTCATTCCGGGAGTCCTGAATTGGGAAGCTGACTTTCTCAGTCGTCAGGACGTGCATGCCGGCGAGTGGGGCCTCCATCCAGAAGTGTTTCAACTCCTAGTGGAAAGGTGGGGCCTTCCAGACGTAGATCTGATGGCGTCTCGACACAATCACAAGGTTCCGGTCTTCGGAGCAAGGACAAGGGATCCACAAGCAGCATTCGTGGATGCGCTGGCGGTACCGTGGAGTTTTCGGCTGCCGTACATGTTCCCTGCGGTGTCACTCCTGCCCAGGGTAATTCGGAAGTTCAAGCAAGAAAAGGGAATTTTGCTTCTCATAGCTCCAGCGTGGCCCAGACGGCACTGGTTCTCAGACCTGCAAGGCCTATCGTCAGAGCGTCCAATTCTACTTCCACAACGCCCAGACCTCCTCGTTCAGGGCCCCTGTGTCTACCAGGACCTAGCCCGGCTGTCTTTGACGGCGTGGCTCTTGAAGCTTCCTTCTTAAGGGCTAAAGGGTTTTCTGAGGCGGTCATTCAAACTATGTTGCGGGCCCGGAAACCGGCTCGGATTTACTATAGGGTCTGGCTTTCTTACTTTATTTGGTGCGCATCTAACGATTATGACGCTTCCAAGTTTAGTATAGCCAAGTTGTTGGCTTTCCTTCAGCAGGGCCTGGACTTAGGCCTGCGTCTGGCCTCCCTCAAGGTTCAAATATCTGCCTTGTCGGTGTGGTTTCAGAGAAAAATTGCGACCTTACCTGATGTGCATACCTTTACTCAGGGCGTGTTGCGTATCCAACCTCCCTATGTCCCGCCTGTGGCTCCTTGGGACTTGTCGGTGGTTTTGGAGGCGTTACAAGAGTCTCCGTTTGAACCCCTTGGTTCAGCTGACCTTAAGTGGCTTTCCCTTAAGGTGGTGTTTCTGCTGGCTATTGCTTCAGCTAGAAGAGTGTCGGATTTGGGTGCCTTGTCCTGTAGTTCCCCATATCTGATATTTCACCGTGACCGGGCGGTTCTTAGGACTCGTCCCAGCTGTCTACCTAAGGTGGTTTCTTCGTTCCACCTTAATCAGGAGATTGTAGTTCCGGCAGTTGTTTCTCCTTTTCTGTCTCCCAATGAGCGGTCTTTGGATGTGGCACGGGCTCTCCGTATCTATGTGAAGAGAACTGCTCCTATTAGGAAATCTGATTCTCTTTTTGTTGTGTTTGGGTTTCACAAACGGGGCTGGCCTGCTCACAAGCAAACTCTGGCCAGATGGATTAGAGTGGTGATTGCACATGCTTATGTGAAGGCTGGTCTCTCTGCTCCTGATCACATTAAGTCCCATTGTACTCAGCCTGTTGGACCTTCTTGGGCGGCCCAACGTGGTGCGACCCTTGAACAATTGTGCAAGGCGGCTACGTGGTCCTCTGTGAACACGTTCATAAGGTTCTATGCCTTAGATACTGCTGCTTCCCAGGATGCTTCCTTTGGATGCCGGGTTCTTGTGCCCGCTACAGTGCGTCCCCTCCCATAAGGAACTGCTTTAGGACATCCCCATAGTCCATTCCTTGTGGAGCCCAGTGTACCCCGCAGCAGAAAACTAGTTTTATGGTAAGAACTTACCTTTGTTAAAACTGTTTCTGCGAGGTACACGGGGCTCTACAAGCATGGTGGTGACAGCATCATTCTGTGTGTTTTTCAGCGGCAGGAAGTGGGAGACTAGTCAGGATAGAGGGAAAGATGAATGCAGCAATGTACAGAGACATCCTGGATGAAAACCTGCTCCAGAGCACTCTCAACCTCAGACTGGGGCGACTATTCATCTTTCATCAGGACAACGACCCTTAGCACACAGCCAAGATATCAAAGGAGTGGCTTCAGGACAACTCTGTGAATGTCCTTGAGTGGCCCAGCTAGAGCCCAGACTTAAATCCGATTAAACATCTCTGGAGAGATCCAAAAATGGCCGTGCACCCTTCACATCCAACCTGATGGAGCTTGAGAGGTGCTGCAAAGAGGAATGGGCGAAACTGCCCAAAGATAGGTGTTCCAAGCTTGTGGCATCATTTTCAAAAAGACTTCAGGCTGTAATTGCTGCCAAATGTTCATCAACAACGTTTTGAGCAAAGGCTGTGACTACTTATGTACATGTGATTTCTCAGTTTTTTTATTTTTAATAAATTTGCAAAAATCTTAAAAAAAAACTTTTCACGCTGTTATTATGGGGTATTGTGTGTAGAATGTTGAGGGAAAAATGAATGTATTCTATTTTGGAATAAGGATGTAACATAACAAAATGTGGAAAAAGTGAAGTGCTGTGAATACTTTCTGGATGCACTGTACATGGGTAGAGATACAGACACATTGGGAGATAGGGGGACATGGGGAAGGAGATAGAGACAGACATAGGGAGGGAAGATAGTGGTACAGTGGCTCACCCAGCCAGTTATTAATGACTCACCCCGTCACACTCCTCCCTCATGGCAGCACCCCAGGAAGGCAAAACACAAACCTGCTGCAGGCTTGAGTCTCAAGCTCTGTGACAAAAGCACATGGCAGATGCAGCACCGCCCGAGAGGAGCTGCCTGCTGTAGTGCCCCCTACATACAGCCAGCCCAGCCTCTTCCTGTAATACCCTTTTCAGATCTCCAATACTGGATCCCACCCTGGAATTGGAAACGGGTCCTTCTCGGGTGGGATCCGGCTTTGTAGCCTCTCTGCTGGCTTCCCGACCTGGCAATATGCCGGATGGTTGCCATAGCGGCGGGGGTGGGGGCGGCGCTAGGAGATGAGCTCATCTCTGCGCTGCCTCTCTCTATGTAGTAAACGGGTTCCCGGTCGCATCGACCAGGAAACCCGTTTACACTGCCACTGACCCGGTATTCAACCCGGGAATAACCCTTCTTATTACCCGGGTTGAGTTACCGGGTCAGGCGACCCGGGAATTCTCCAAGGCCCCTTTCACATCGCACACTGACCCATGTCAATCCGCCAATATGTCGGGTCGATACCAGGTTATTTTTGTGAAAGGGGTATAAAGCTAAGGAGGCTACAGCTTCTGCCCAGTGTTACAGACACACACAGCCTTCAGAGTGAGGCTGAGCTACTCCGTCACACAGCGCCAATGGACGGGTGGGAAAGCGCGGGGGGTTGGGAGGGGGGATCCAAGTACTCGGACACCCTGTCGCCTCTCCTCCTATGGCGTGCGATTACTAGCATGTCGTGGCCAGAGCGCCCTCTGTGTGGCGCCCTATTTGGCTGTGTAACACGCGTAATTGAACCTGCCCTGTTTCCAGCATGTCAAATAGTTCATCCAACCCCACTGTCAACAGGCCCACTGGGGACCTTCCCTGAAAAGCCTATGGCCAATCCGTCCCTGACCACCACCATCCCCCCAATCTCATCCTTTTATTGGAATTAACATTTTCATTGGGGGAAAGGGGTATCTACCAATTAGCACAATAGCTGTTAGGTAGATAAATTCAATTGTCATCTTAAAAATGTACAGTTTAATGTGTGAGAAGATATTTATGGTGGCTGATAAATAATGTGTATGACAACGTTATTTGGCACTGGGAGGGTGAAATGATGATAGAATTGAGAACAAGTTAATGGATTCTGGTGGGGGGCCTGGCTGTTAATGGGTTTTGGAGCGAATGATTCATAGGGCAGTAACTGATTTGTGATGTCATGTGTGTCAATGTGTGTATGACATGAGCCTGCTCTGGGCGCCATGGCTCTTACCTACGAAGGCAACCATTGTCTACCCTACAATCTGGTGACAATAAGACTGCTGCTAGCATTTTAAACCACTCTTTTCCATTGTCGTACAACGTACAACAACGGGCAATGGGAACTGCAGCTTCCTGGTCTTGTGTGTCTGCTTATGTTTACTGCAATTTGTGACAGCAAAATGAGTGCAAATGCATTTGCAAGAAGAAAATTACTTCATTTTTTGATAAACAGAAACGACAACAGTTCAAATAAAGCTACTGTATTATCGCTTCATCCCCATTTCCATTTCATTCAGCCCCATTCACTTTTGTGTAGAAGGTCATGGAGGGGAGGAGGGGGGTGGGGGGTGTAAAACACAGTATTTGCCTAACCAACAGAAATCATGGTGGGTAACTGCCCCTTTGCTCCTGCCCAGGAGGTCCATCACAATGAAGGGACCTGCAATATCATCACTAATGAAGAGTCAGACTGGCTCATATTCCAGTACCCTGGCTGCTACCAGCTGCGGGCTCTAGTCAAGAAGCAGGAAAAGGTCAGACTGAATGGCAAGGGCCCATCCCCTTCGGAAGCCCCCTGGTCCCGCCTTCCATCACATGCATGCTGCTTTCCCTGCAGGTGCCTGGCGTTGCTATGGGGCTCAGACTGCCTTTGGGCCCAACCTCCCCTGCACCAAGTTCACGTCCTCAGTACTTCAGAGTGCCAACAGAATACCAGAGGTATTGCCAATGTTTATGCCAATTTAAAACACATTAAGTTGATTTTACATCAAATTTTATTTTATTACATCATCAGTTTTTATGTAGGTGCTGACTGCATATTTTACACTGGTGTGTAGGGGAAGGTTTTCATGTGGACTATATTATACATAGATATAGATATTTTAAATAAAGCTACATTTCAAGACTTGTACAGTATTGGGTATATTCAATTCCTGTTGAATCCTTTCCGACGGAAAGGAACTGACAGGTTCTTATTCAATGGGCTGTCGGATTTGGCCGTTCCGACAATGCCAGTCTGACAGCCAGGCCGCTGCTCTGACACACCCGGAGACCGGGCGACGGCAGCACTACTGCTGTGTGTGCGGCCGAACCTGAGCAGGAGATGTGGGTGCTGCGTGTGAGTCACTGTACTCGGGGCGCTGCAGCCGGCGGGGGTGGGGGGCCTGGATGGGCAACTTCATCCCGTGACCACCGGAGGAGTCAACAGTCCCTAGGATAGGACTGGAGCTACTGCCTGCAGGGAGCTGGAGCAATGAGTGGGGTGGTGGCCAAGGATGGACGGCTCAGGCTGGGCACCGGGGCGAGCTGTGAGCGGCACTCTGCCCTGTCCCAGCTGGTGTACCTGCAGCTCTCCTCCCGGAGCCGGCTCACCTCTCTCTCCAGCAGTCAGCAGGTCCAGGAGCACGGACGGCGGCGGCGGCAGCACAACTCGGGGGAGGCAGACGCCACTCAATCCCCATGCAGTCACGTCCGGCAGCCAGGTCCTCTATGCTGAGCGCCGGTGGCCATCTGTGCTGCTGCCACTACTCAATTGTCTCTGCTCCTCTCCTTGGTGGTCTCCGTCACATGCTCGCCGTGTCCCAGCTCCCCCTTCTCATCTCCCCGGTTCCGACAATGGCAATCCGACTTTAAAAAAAGTCAGATTGACACTGTCAGAGCCGTGGCCAAAACCTGTCTGATTTGGTTGCGGAACACGTGGATCAGTGGCTAATCCAACAATCCACGTGGTTTCCGACAAGTCGGTGAGTGTAGGGGAGGTGATTTAGTACATGGAGGGTAGAAACTTCCAGATTTGCTTCCTCTTGTCGGTTGGAAGCCCAACCCTCCAACCCACCCCATTGGCCCTTTGATTTGGCTCTCCAATTTGGCTCTTTTCAATTTGGCTTACTATTATCTTTCTTTCAAACTTAGTGGTCGGGAAGGCGCTACTTGGCCAGCGGTCACTTGTAGCATAAGTGGTGTTGTGGGGCACTCACCCCTTTTGAAGGACGGCGAGTGTGTCCTGCCCTTGTGGGGGGCGATGGGCGCTTCCTTGGGGAGCGTCCTCACTCTGCTATAGGAAGGGGTGGTGAGACCTTCACAACATAGGTTATGCTGATATATATAGATGGGGCGTTTCAGTCGCACCCATGACAGTTGGGGCGTTTAGTCTGTGACTAGAGCTGGTTAGTGGTAGCGTCTTCCTGGCCACCCACTACGAGTGAGGTCATTCCAATTAATAAATTCAATGACCATTTAATCCAACGCAGTTGTGTCCATGTCTTTATTTTAGTTGATAAGCTAGCTTAAAGTGTATAGTTAATGTCAAGCACAATAAATGAATAGACGGCTTATTACAGTAGCCACATATGCTTCACTCACCAACAGCTACCATTTGTATTTTATTTGCCTATGTATCAAGTGTTACCCACACCTCTTAAATTGTAAGCTTATTATACCCCTGTCACACCGCACAAATAACCCAGTATCGACCTGGTATATTGCCTGGTCGATGCGTGTCACTGTGTGGTGTGAAAGGGTCACTCCTGAATTCCCAGGTCGCCTGACTATGTAATTCAACCCGGGAATAATGAAGGGTTATTCCCGGGTCAGGTGCAGTATGAACGGGGTGATGCGACCCGGGACCCATTCACAGTTCAGGCAGAGGCGGCGTTGAAACGATCTCATCTCCCAGCACCGCCTCCGCTCTCGCCCCCGATGGCACCCCGAAGGCCTCCCGAAGCCAGTTGAAAAGGGTCCAATGCTGGGTCGCACACGGGAAGGACCCGTTTCCAAATCCCAGATGCGACCCGGCGTTTGCTATGTGAAAGCGGTATTATTTTGTTTCTTGTGATTATATAAAAGTCTGTTGGGGGAATTCAGTTATTTGCACAGGCGGCTGTCAGTGACGGGCGCCTGATGAAGCAATTCAATTGTTGCTCTGTTCGGGCATGAACAGCTTCCCGTGCTGGCATCTCTGTTCACAGCCCCTCATGCTGGCAAGCAGAAACGTGTGAAAAGTGACCCGTTTTGGCCCCTTTTAATGACGTGCCCAGCACTTTAGTCTGGTTTAGCCGTTTTATGCAGTTAAACCTGGCACTGCAGGTTC
This sequence comes from Pseudophryne corroboree, assembly GCF_028390025.1. NCBI lineage: Eukaryota > Metazoa > Chordata > Amphibia > Anura > Myobatrachidae > Pseudophryne > Pseudophryne corroboree. Next base: position 832,888,550 of record NC_086445.1, on the reverse strand, counting down.
GATGAAAAAAACAACTGAGTAGCACCCCCGATCTCCCGTCACTTTAGACAGGAGATTGGGTATGCATAAACAATTGAATTGCCCCTTGCAATAGCAGTAACTCCACAAATGCCGTCAGTGAGTAGCGCTGAATAAAATGGCAGTGATCTACAAATAAAGTATAGTAATGCGATAATAGGCCGCACACCGCATGGATGTAGTCATCCTAGACTGCATGTGCAACTTCATTGAAAGTCAGTGATGCATCCACACCCTGAAGGGGATTCAATTAGGTGCGAAGGGGGCAGATTAGCCAATGCTGCGGTGTTCCAACACTGGCGGTGGCAGCCCGACTGCTGAATGTGAAACTCGCTTAAAAGTGCTTGCACCTTATGGGACAGCGAGCACTATTTAGCAAGATCTCTGCCGCCATAAAGTGCGAATTCGTCGTGTGAATTCACAGTGTGAATCCGCTGGCACTTAATTGAATTCTCCCCTAGGAGTCGGGTGGATGCCTGGACCAACAGAAAGCTATTTGTTACTATCCAAGTCACCCAGCCTGCATGTGCAGCTTTAAGCAAGAGATGTTTTTAATTTTTTAATTTTGTATATTATCTGGTTGTGAGCCTTACCACAATAGTTGAACACTGAGCTATATAGATTTGTACAGGTGAAATAAGACATTACTAATACATAAAGAGCATAACGTTTCAGATTAGAGAATATCATTTTCTCTCATTATCGTCTTGTTGCATGCAGCAGGAGTAACATTCACCCGCTTATGGGGGTGATTCCAAGTTGTTCGCTCGCTAGCTGCTTTTAGCAGCATTGCACATGCTAATCTGCCGCCCTCTAGGAGTGTATCTTAGTTTAGCAGAATTGCGAACGAAAGATTAGCAGAATTGCGAATAGAAAATTCTTAGCAGTTTCTGAGTAGCTCCAGACTTACTCAGCCATTGCGACCAGCTCAGTCCTTTTCGTTCCTGGTTTGACGTCACAAACACACCCAGCGTTTGCCCAACCACTCCCCCGTTTCTCCAGCCACTCCTGCGTTTTGCAACTCGAACGCCTGCGTTTTTCCGCACACTCCCATAAAACATCCAGTTTCCGCCCAGAAACACCCACTTCCTGTCAATCACACTACGATCAGCAGAGCGATGAAAAACTTCGTAATGCCGTGAGTAAAATACCTAACTTTTGTGTAAAATAACTAGGTGCATGCGCTCTGCGAATATTGCGCATGCGCAGTTAGCGGATAATCGCAGTATAGCGAAAATCGGCAACGAGCGAACAACTCGGAATGACCACCTATGACTTTTTATTAAGAGATCAGCCTTGGTAATGACTCTGATTATACTAAAGAAAACAAAATCTGCAGAAATATAGATCACCGATCAAAATCTAATAATTTCCTTTTTTATTTTTCTATGAAACAGGTCAGGACAACAATAACATTCACATGTTTTACAAAAGATTTCGTCGAGACGGTAAAAAAAATATCTGCACTACGTATTTGTATTCTATAAATTGCATTTGTGATGTGTAGCCTTAAAACTAAATAATGGCATATATGTTTCAACATAAAAGATGTGCGGGTTCGGATTGACTAGGTCGTGGGTCTTCAACCTGCGGCCCTCCAGCTGCTGTGGAACTACACATCCCAGCATGCCCTGCCACAGTTTTGCTATTAAGGCATGCTAAAACTGAGGCAAGGCATGCTGGGATGTTTAGTTCCACAGCAGCTGGAGGGCCCCAGGTTGAAGACCCATGGACTAGGTTCTTAACACTAAGTTAGCGGGAGTTCGTATTTATCTGGATTCTTATTGGCTATCCAAAACACGTGATAGCCGGATAGTCAATAAGATGCCGTTTTGTGATCCAGGTGAATCCGAACACACACATATCTAATAAAAATGTGACTCCAAAACCAACAAAATTCTAGTGAAAAATACACTATTTTTAGTAAAAGCGGAAAAGGGAAAAAAACTCAGGTTGTACACACCTTAACTTATACTGCGAAAGCACCATTTGCGTTTATTATATATATCCATTTTGCACAATAAAGGGCCCTACACACTTCTTAGTTTCCCAGGCAAAAAAGTCCAAGGTCTATTAAATTGAAGAAGAAAAAAACCAATGGCCCTCATTCCGAGTTGTTCGCTCGCAAGCTGCTTTTAGCAGCTTTGCACACGCTAAGCCGCCGCCTACTGGGAGTGAATCTTAGCATAGTAAAATTGCGAACGAAAGATTAGCAGAATTGCGAATAGACACTTCTTAGCAGTTTCTGAGTAGCTCGAGACTTACTCTGTCACTGCGATCAGTTCAGTCAGTTTTGTTCCTGGCTTGACGTCACAAACACTCCCAGCGTTCGCCCAGACACTCCCCCGTTTCTTCAGACACTCCCGCGTTTTTCCCAGAAACGGCAGCGTTTTTTCACACACACCCATAAAACGGCCAGTTTACGCCCAGAAACACCCACTTCCTGTCAATCACATTACGATCACCAGAACGAAGAAAATACCTCGTAATGCCGTGAGTAAAATTCCTAACTGCATAGCAAATTTACTTGGCGCAGTCGCAGTGCGAACATTGCGCATGCGCAATTAGCGGAAAATCGCTGCGATGCGAAGAAAATTACCGAGCGAATAACTCGGAATGACCACCAATGTGCATTATTTTGGTCCTTCCATTGGTTTTTCAATGGGATAGAGATCTAGACTCTGATTGGGATCTTTCATGACTTTGATCTTCCTTTCCTGAAGCCATTTAAAAAGAATCTATAAAATTGGATTACTTATTTATAAAGCCACATTCTGTAATAGTTTGTGACACTTTTGAAAAATACAAATAAAAATAGTTTTTTTTAATAAAGTAATTTTTATTCAACAAATTGGTGAAAAAGGTACAGACATTGCAGAGCATCACAATTCCACAACAATAAATCTAGCAGCTCGAGGCAGAGCCCCGATATTAAGGGAAATTCGCAGTTGAGGGATATCAGATCACGATCATGAGGGAATTACACATAATGTCCTGTTGTACAGATTATTTGGGTCTGCAAAATCCACAGCCATAAATATAAATCCTCATACATTTTTATATTAACGCCCTTAAGCTAACCAATAAAAACATATACTTAAAAGAAAAGAATAAAATAAAATACAAAAACAAAACCCGAAGCAAGTTGAGAAGGGGTAGTCTGAATTCGGACCACCGTAGTCATACAATTAAGTAGGCGACTCTGCAGGGCTCAACCCCCAAGCATCTCAGGTACGTCACTAAGCAGTAAATATTTGGTAAGTTAGCATTGCAGTGCCCTCTAAAGTTGCGGGACCAGGTGAGCATGGGGGGAGTCAAGCCATGGAGACCAGACCCTTTCAAATTTGGCTGATGCGCCTTGTTTCGTATATACATATCTTTCCTTAATTATTGTATCATTAATTAGGGTCTTAAGCGCAGAAACCAAGGGGGCTCTAGGGGCCATCCATAGCCTCGCAATGCAAACCTTAGCCAAGGCACATACACTGCCAGCATAGAGACCCATTGAAACAGACAGAGAAGATGAGCATCCCATTCCCAGAATACAGAATTGAGGGGTAATCAGTCCGCCATCCACTCCCGTACTCTCCAGGATTGACCTGACCCCCAACCAGAACACCCTCAACCTCGGGCAATCCCACACTAGATGCCAAAACGTTCCCACCTCCCCCTAGCATTTAGGACAAAGACCAGATCCGCCCGTACCGAAAGTAGCCAGCCTAGCCGGAGTCATATACGTTCTGTGTAAGATGAAGAATTGAATCTGCTGATATCTAAGAGATTTGGTTACTTTGGCAGGGTATTCCAGAGCAAGGGCCCAGTCCTCCTCAGTTATTAAACCCATATCCTCCTCCCACCTTCCACGGAGACGTGTCAGAGGGTCCGCATGGAGACTAGCAAGTAAATATCCATACGCACAGGAGACCATCTTAGCTCGACCCAAAGTAGCCACAAAGGTCTTGATGGGAAATGGGAGGATTCGTGGGGGGGACTCAGCGAACTGGGACTGGAGGGCGTGACGAAGCTGGAGATATCTGAAAAAATAGGAATTGGGTAACCCAAACTCATCTTTCAGTTGCTGAAAAGACCTGAGTACCCCATCTAGGTAAAGTTGGGAGATAGAAATCACCGATCTAGGGGCCCATACCTCCCGCCCCTCAAGCGCATGTAATTCAGGGAGCCAGTCAGAGTACCAAAGGGGGGTATCAGGGTCCAGACCATCGTATCCTAAGAGGACTCTCAGGGCCTGCCATATTTTTAATACCTGAAAAATAATAGGGGGAAGAAACCGAGCTATGCTCCCGCTCAACAGCACCTGCACAGGAGAGAGGTAAGGAAAGTAACAGCGAATAACTCACAGTGTAAGGAGTCAACCCCAGAATCCTGCGCCCACACACTAATATGAGTCAGCTGAGCAGCGTAGTAATACATCTGAAAATTAGGCAGAGCCAGGCCACCGTCAGAGCGCTGCCTGGTAAGGGTATTTAGCTGTATCCTAGGTCGTTTGTTAGCCCATATCAGGGAGGATAGAACACTATTCAATTTTCTAAAAAATAGCGGATAAATATATACCGGGGACTGGAGAATAATGTATAATAGTTTGGGCAGTATAATCATTTTAATGAGATTGACCCTACCAGACACCGTCAGTGGAAGCTTACACCAAGTTTTGGATTTGCCCATGACCCAAGGCATGGTTGGGTCCAGGTTCAGAGGGACAAAATCAGAAGGGTCGTTAGTTATTTGAATCCCGAGGTATTTAAATTGTATCGTCCAACATAGTGGCAGGGGGATTTTGGGAGTAGTAGGGGGGGGGCCTATGACTGGCATAATGTACGATTTAGACCAGTTAATTCTAAGACCCGAGTGATCACCAAAGCGCTCGATCACATGCAGCAGAGTGGGCATTGACTTGGTGTAATCTTGCAAGAACAACAGCATGTCGTCAGCATAAAGAGCTATTCTATCCTCACGTGAGCCCGTACCGATTCCCACAATATCCGGGTGCGATCTTATCAGACAGGCCAGGGGCTCAATGGCCAGGCCAAATAGTGCGGGGGATAGGGGGCAGCCCTGTCTAGTACCACGGGATAGCTGAAAAGGGGGGGATACATAACCGTTCACCAAGATCCTGGCACTCGGATGTTGATACAGTAATTTAGTCCAACTGATAAAGTTGGGTCCAAAGCCCATACGAGCCATCACCTCCCATAAATAAGCCCACTCAACGCTGTCAAAAGCCTTGGCCGCGTCTAACGAGACCACAGCCGAGTCAGAAGGGGAGTCATGTGGGAGTTGGAGAATGGTATATAATCTACGCAAGTTAATAGATGTGGATTTGCCTGGCATAAAGCCAGTCTGATCCGAGTGAACGAGGGAGGTGATCACTGCGTTAAGCCGTATCGCCAATATCTTTGCCAGGATCTTAGCATCGGTGGGAATCAGGGAAATTGGCCTATATGAGTCTGGAGACCCAGGGTCCTTACCGGGCTTTGGAATCACTATTATAATTGCCTCTGACATAGAGAGGGGAAGCTCGTTATTGGCGAATATATCCAAGTATAGGGCATGGAGTTTGGGCCCAAAGAAATCTATATGAGTTTTGTAAACCTCGGAGGGAATCCCGTCACACCCCGGAGCCCTGCCACTAGGGAACATACCAATGGCCGCAGTCACCTCCTCGAGCGTCAAGGGCGCCTCCAGCAGCTCACAGGACTCAGGGGAGAGTGCGGGCATCGCAATACCTCTCAGGTAGTGCGAGATGTCTAGGGCAGAGCACGTCAATTGTGAGCTATAAACTCCAGAGTAATAAGATCTAAATAACTGCGCAATGTCCGGCATGGTGTCTACAAAGGAGCCATCCCCATCGGACATCTGGGTGATCGTAGACCCAGGCCGATCATAGTGTATCAGACGGGCCAGGAGTCCCCCCGTCCTATCAGCCTGCATATAAATATTGGTAGCCTTAAAAAGGAGGGAACGTGAGTTTTTATCGGACAGGTGAGCCATCCAAGCCGACTGAGCCACTAGCCAGCGTACCTTCGTCGCGGGGGCACCATCTAGCAAGTATTGGGTCTCCAGTTCCCTGGTGTCACTTTCAAGGGCCCGTTCTCTCTCCCTGGAGGATAGTTTATGAGCCGCTATGCGTCCAATATATGAACCTCTCAAAAAAGCCTTGAATGAATCCCAAACTATCGCACCCGGGGCTGACCCTACATTATCGTTAAAATACCCCCCCCCCCCCCATTGAGTTTCCAGGTCGCTGCAGTCACCTAGCTGGGTCAGCCAAGAGGGGTGCAACTTCCAATAAGAGTGCCCCCTCTGATCTTCCCACAGCAATAGTCATCAACATAGGGGAGTGGTCAGAGACCCCTCGGGCCTCATAATGAATGTCAATGATCCCCGGGACAAGGGCAGGGGACACTAGCATCAGGTCAATCCTGGAGAAGGAGCCATGAGTACTGGAAAAACAGGAGAACTGGCGGGCTGTAGGGTGACGGAGCCTCCACACATCAACCCACTGCAAGCTATCCAAGAAATCCGCAAACTTGGTAGGGCCACCACTCGCCAGCGCAACATTCGGGGAGTGCCATCGATCCATGGACAAATCTAGGATGTTATTAAAGTCACCCAGGCATATCACTGGGGTGGTAGGAGATGGAGCGATGAAAGAGGCAGCCTGTTGCAGCACAGCATATGAAAAGGGAGGGGGGACATACACCGCTAAGATATAATAAGGCTGGGAGCTCAGTTTACATTCCATAAATACAAATCTTCCATATAGGTCAGTTTTGATCGACAATAATTCAAATTGCACTGATTTTTTAATCAGAACCGAGACACCCCTGGAAAAGGAAGAATGAGAGGCGTGGTAAGCCCATCCCACCCAGGCCCGGCGTAAAGACAATAACCTATGTCCCTCTAAGTGGGTCTTACTGAGGCATGCAATATCCGGGTCGTATTTCTTAATCATATTTAAAACCAGAGATCGTTTGATTTTGTTATTCAGACCTCGGACATTCCATGCCAGCAGTTTCAGGTTAATCATGACTCCATGTAGACTCTATGTGCCTCCCGGATAGACATTTCCCAAAATATACCTGAGAACCAACATCATTGATACCAGCAGCACATGACGTACATAAGCCCAGCATTACAATCGATAGCATCTGAATTAGTAAACATCCTTGCTTCAGAAAAAACTCAGGTAAGAAAAATAACAAACTAAAGAAAAAAAACCAAAAACAGCAACAAAGAGAGCCGCAACTAGCAGCTTCCCAATTTCCCCTCCCCTCCCCGTACACCCCCCAGAACACCGGCATACTTATATCCCAAACCAACAACCCAAACTACCAAGTGCTAAGAAGGCCTAGATTCTCAATTAAACCTCTAACCAACACCACTTGGACGGAAAGTCTTGAGCCACCAATGCAAAGGAGGGGGGCTCCCCGATCTAAGATTTTTCCCTCCGATAGCCTAAGCCCAGCTTCTGTACTCAGGAGATCAGTCCGGAGCCAGCTGTCGAGCACCCGGTGCAAATCTGTCCAGCCATTGTGCCGCTTCCCTGGGGGAATTAAAAAACTTGGTCTCCCCATCCGCCACAACTCGGAGCCTTGAAGGAAACAGCATGGAATACGGGATGTTGAGGTCTCGCAGACGCCGTTTAATGGGCATAAACTGGGCTCTGTCCTTCTGGACGTCTGCGGCAAAGTCCGGGAAGGCCGACACCTTGACTCCATTACGGACCAGCGGGCCCTTTGTACGTCCTAGGCGAAGAACTGAGTCCCGGTCCTTATAGTGCAGGAATTTGGCGATGAAGGTGCGAGGAGGGGCACCAGGAGGTAGTGGCCGAGATGGTATCCTATGTGCACGCTCCACCGTGAATTGGGCCGTAAAGGACTCAGCGCCATACATCTCCTTGAGCCATGATTCGAGGAAGTCCTCCGGCTGCGAGCCCTCTTCTCTTTCAGGTAGGCCTACAAATCTGACGTTGTTCCTACGCAGTCGTCCCTCCATGTCTAAAAGCTTGGTTTGGAGGGAGGAAACTTGCTGGGTCACCGTGGATACGGACTGCTTCAATGGGCCGCACATATCCTCCAAGTTGGAGACCCTTGTCTCCGCCTCACCCACTCTCTCACGGATACGCTGAACATCTTGTCGGAGTAAGGATAGGTCACACTGCACCTTTTCCATCTTGTCGGAGAGACGCTGTTCACTGCCAGCTATAGCCTCCAGCACCTGTTGAATAGACGGCGCCTCCGCCACCTCTGGGGAACCGTCCGCAGATGCAGAGGGGGAGTTTGAGTGGGTCGGAGAGGTTCCCTGAGAAGGAGCCGATGACACCCTGGGAGCGGGTTGCCTGGCATATCTTTCTAGTTTGGCCGCGGCCGCACTCTGGCCGCCCTTAACCATATTGGACAGGAGCAGTCACACCCACCCCAGGACAGGGTTTTCAGAATCAACGTGTGGGTAGAAGGCGGTAGCAGCAAGGACGTATGCAATCCGTGGCGGGAAACAACCGTGCCCGGTCTTTAGGCCAAGTTATCAATGGATAAAAAAAACTACAGGCTTGTGTAAAATCAGCAATACGGATGGGGATATTGAGGAGAAAATGTCCTGTAGCAATTGCGGGAGGCGAGGGTAGGATATTGGTGTGTAGTACCCTGTAGGATATTAGTGCAGTGCAGCAGTGTAGTCAATTCCAATCTATATGCAGCTACTATATGACAGAATGGGAGAGCCGCATAGCAGGAACAGCCGATTGTGCTTCCACGAACATGTTAAGTTAATATAGAAAATATAGATATTGAAAGGCTGAGAATGGATGAGAGCAGCTTGCAGTAAGGTCTCAGAGATCAGGAACAGTTCACAGGGCACAGAAAAATCCTATCAGGCAGCCCATCAGCTATTCAGACTTGGGCAGCAGCCTTTATAATCCAATAATTATCAAGAGAGGAAAAATGGGAGAGAGCATGTATCCAGCTCCCAAAGACAGGTCACAAGGCACATGAGGATCCCACAGACAGCTTTCCATATGTCCAGGCACGCGCAGCAGCTCATATACTAAGATGGTCGCCGTGCCCCTTCCCCTTCCCCAGGAGTACCTGTACTTATACTTTCGTCGGCTATCCGGGCCCTAAGCCACAGCCTGAATAGGTATAAGAGGAGTTATCCCCTGTGTGCAGTCCCTCCGCGGCGTCCGGGGGCCGCGACAGCCGCCGCTCGAGCTCCGGGCGACTCGCGGTCCAGGCCACCGAAATCGAGGCCGGGGATCCGGAGGAGGTGTAGGCCGCAGTGCTGGAGAGCGGTCAGCGCCGCTTCACGGGTCCCGGAGAGTGCAGAAAAAGGCGCCCGCCGGTGTCCACAGCTTGTGGAGAAGATTCCAGCCGGGCAGAGGCACCAGAGGGGGTCAGGATCGATTGCAGGAGTTTGGTGGCCGGGGAGCTCCCGAGTTCTGCTGCCTACTCCTCAGCCGTCGTAGCCACGCCTCAATAAAAATAGTTTAATAAAAAAATATATAGTCAAAATAATCCAGAAGAACAGTTAAATTTTGCACAGTTTAAATTTTAGTTTTTCAATAAATGTAAAAGTATACAGTAGTTGCCTACCCTCACATATCCTGGTGGAGAGTCCCGTTTGAAGCTCTTATCTCCTACTGCCTTGCAATATAAATGAAATCTCTGATTCTTTGGATTCTTCACTACAGCCAGGGTTCCACTAAGGCAGGCATTCCCAACCTTGGTCCTCAAGGCACACTTTTACAGACCAGGTTTTAGTGATATCCATACTTGTGCTCAGGTGATTTAACTAGTACCTCAGTTATTTTGATTTAACCATCTGTGCTGAAGCCTGTATATCCCTAAAACATGCACTGTTAGTGTACCTTGAAGACCAAGGGGTCAGTCCAGTTAGCTGCAGGCCGAATTTGCACAAAACCGCTCGCCACCCCGTAGAGGTCTGAGCAGTTTTGTGCGAAATTGGGGCTGATTCGAGGCCGCCAAGGGTGTGAGATCGTGTGCCATTACTGGCATTTAATTGCAGTTGCAAGGGCACTTTGCACCCTTCAAAGCTAATTGGATTGACCCCCAAGGTTGGGAATGCCTGCACTAAGGTATTTCTCGGCAAGGACAGTGATTTTCTGCAGTCACTAGCATGAATTCTGTCCAGGCTTATCAGCCTCTGCTGTCCGACTCACAGTAAACTCTTGTAGGATCCCTGGCGGTATAGAATACAACTTGCGGTGCTGTTGGGTCTGCAGTCTCCTGGACAGAAAGGGAGTCTGGGTGGCAGCGGATGGACAGACATATTTGGGTGCGAGATGTTTGCTTGCAGCTAGTGCATCGGCAGACAGCTGCCAGCGAAAGACATCACTGGTTGCATTTCAGATATGATGCCGGATGCGAGTCAATCAGGATCAACTGCAGCAGCGGCTCCTGATTAGATGACAGTCTGTAAGCTTTTGTTGGCTCATCAAGCACCAGATTTGAAAGGCCACCAGCGCTGTCACTATCTCTAGACCCACACTCTATCTCTAGACCCACACTCACGCCTTGCTCCAGGGCACAGGCTCATGGCAAGGCACGGTCCTCCAGCCTGCCAGGAGACCGCCGGTCACAATACCAGCACCTACATCCCGCCCATCCACAATCCCGACATTCGGCATGCTAACTAACAGGGACTATTCCCACTCGTGGGTGTCCACGACACCCATAGAAAACTTAACTTAGCACAGGAGCTCAATAAGGGAACCCAACGTGATTCGTCCTTAGGACGTCATCAACTTGACTTGACTTTGTATCGATATTTATTTTTTACAGTATTTTACCTATACTGTCCTTTTTTAGGGGTAGCCTGATGCCCGTTTGTTTTAGGGAGTGTTTTTATGTGGACCTTTTAGGTGTATGGACTGTTCTTTATAGCTTCCTTTATTTTACTAGGACTTTATCCCACATGTAGCGCTGTATTTCCATATATATATATATATATATATATATATATATCCACATCTGCTGTACCTGCCTATGTATCATTATATCCTCAGCTGCAGTATGTATTCAAGTACACTCGTATAGACCACTTTTGCTGTGCCTGCCTATGTATCATCTTATACTCAGGTGCAGGATGTATATACTGTATGTCACAGAAATTGTGGGGCCCGTGACTGACAAAATAGTCCCCCCCCCCACACCCGAAGTCAATAAAATAGGAGCTGTATTTTATTACTTTAGGATTGCCTTTCAAATCATTATTTTATGGCTAATACTAGCTGAATACCGTGCTTCGCTACGGGATGAGGATGGTAAATTAGAATTATAGTTGTTTGTTAATTGACGTTGGTTGGAGATCTGGTATATAGGCATATCTTGCTTCCTTGACCCACTTTGTGTAGTGGCCGGACCCCTTTTCAGTCCCCCAAGGTACCCTGCTCTTTCCACTATATAACTCTGTCTGTGGCTTCTTGCTGCCTACATTCCCCTCCTCACATCATGTCAGTGCCCCTGTGAAATGATCGATTTATTTACATTTACATTTCTTATGCAACGCAGCACAATATGTATCCCCTGATATACTCTGTGCTGCCGGCGGACCCTGCTACTTCCACTATATAACTCTCAGAGTGTGGCTTCCTGCTACCTTCATTCCCCTACTCACATTATGTCACTGTCACATGAAGCCCTGTCATCACTGACATATCATGCATGTCCTCATATAGTCTGTGCTGCTGACCCACCCCTAGGGGTGCTAGGAGTGTGTTACCCCCACAGTGTTTGTTCCCAGATTGTAAGTCATATGTGTAGCAAGTTTGGTGTAGATTGCATTCCAGAGTTATGCTGTCTGCTGAAATACTCTGTGCTGCTGTCTCACCCCCTAGGGGTGCTAGGGATGTCTTACCCGCACAGTTTGTTCCCCGATTGTAAGTCATATGTGTAGCAAGTTTGGTATAAATTGGTCCAGGCATCCTGGAGTTATGCTGTCTCCTGAAATACTCTGTGCTGCTGTCCAACAGCTAGGGGTGTCTTACCCCACAGTGTTTGTTCCCAGATTGTAAGTCATATGTGTACCAAGTTTGGTGTAAATTGCTCCAGCCATTCCAGAGTTATGCTGTCAACTGAAATACTCTGTGGTGCTCCAACACCCCTAGGGGTGCTATTGGTGTCTTACCCACACAGTGTTTGTTCCCAGATTGTAAGTCATATGTGTACCAAGTTTGGTGTAAATTGCTCCAGCCGTTCCAGAGTTATGTTGTCAGCTGAAATACTCTGTGCTGCTGCCTTTCCCCTAGGGGTGTGTTACCCTGACAGTGTTTGTTCCCAGATTGTAAATCATGTGTGTACCAAGCTTTGTGTAGATTGCTGCAGGCATTCCGGATTTATGCTGGAACATACATATACATATACATATACATACATACATACATACATACATACATACATACATACATACATACCCTCCAACAATTTACACATAAAATTCAGTACAAATTCAAATGGAGGCGTGGCCACGGGTAAAGTTGCGTGGCCACGCCTCTTTTCCTATACTTTCAATGAAGTTTGGAGAGCCAAAAATCGGTACAGACCATAAAAAAAGGTACTGTACCTGCCAAAAAGGTATTGGAGGGTATGTTCATACACACATCCATTTTTGATGATTTTCGTGGATGGGCAGTGACATTTGTAAAACTGGATCTTAGTAAGCACCTGGGACCTAAGGAGAAGCTATGTGCCAAGTTTCAAGATTGAAGGCCTTTTGGTATAAGAGATTTCGTGATGAGTCAATCAGTGAGTCAATCTCCTTTTTTGCCTTTTAAATATATATATATATATATATATATATATATATATATAATTGATGGCCACGCATGGGTTCACCCTGCCACTCCACCAAAGCCAGTGGAAGACAGAGAGAGCAGAGAGAGAGAGAGACAGTGACAGACTGCTTCATGAATAGACCCCTGAGGGGGGGAGAGAGAGATATTGATGGAAGTAGTGAGAGATGGAAGAAGTGAGAGGCAGATAGTGGGAGAGAAAACAGGAAAAAAGGCCTATTTCTTTTTCCTGTGTGCTCTTTAGAAGGCCAGCTCATTATGTAAATTGCTTCGCTCTCTATGCTTCGGGCAAGGTGCCTCGCTCCGCTACCGCTGTGCACGGCACAGGTTACCGATCCCAATTGTAGTCCACGTGGATCGAAAAGTATGAAAAAGTAAAACAAATGGAAAAAAAAGTGAAAAACTCAGGTTGGCCTTTTGTCATGTCGACCTACTTACTGTCGACCTAGACAGTGTCGACCTAAGTGTGGTCGACCTAGAGACCGGATACCGTTTCACCTGAGCCCAGGGACTTCATGAGTTATTGGTAAAAAGGAAGTATGTGTGTGTTTGTAGATGTATATAATTACAATCTAAACAGAGACTTTTTAAGTTACTGGGGGGAATTCAGTTGTTGCATTCGCTGCTGCCACTAGGTGGTGTATGTTTTACTGTATAGACTGCGTACTTGTAAACATTTATTTTGGTATGACTTTCCCGAGATAAGCAAAGGCCTTTCCTTTTGTTAATTTACAGCTTTCTTTTAAAAACACACTAGGGGGCTCCTGTGTAGCTGTGTAAAATGCACAGCAGGTAATTTGGGGAAAAGCAGCTTGTTGGGGCTTTGTTTTGTTTTTTTTGTTTTTTTTAGAATTTCCTTTATTTTTGAGGAAGTCAGATGATAATTCTATGATGTTCAAGCCACATAGATACTTTGATTCTGTGTGGCATATACAGTACTGAGGAATGCAGATGACAGGTTCCAGTGAAAAGTTGTATTTTGTTTTGGGAGGCAGTATCCTGATTTGTGTACTACTCTTAGATGTATATGGGAAGGCTTACAACATGCTGTATTGTCTCCTTTTACTATATATAAAGTGTATATCTGTAAGGAGACATCCTCCGACTATCTGTGCAAACTTCTGTTACAGTATATCTTGTATGCTGCGGACTGTCTTTGTAAAGACATATAGCATCCTTTAAGCAATAAACATCCAGTTCAAGACATCTGCATCTGCTTTTTTACTGTGGCTGCCAGTATAGTGGGAAGCACTATTATGTTTTCTGGTTGTTCTGAATTGAGCCCAGTATCTCCAAACTCAAGCTCTCTGCCAGCTACCCAGTGCAAATTGGTCCATAATGAGGGAGCAGTGGGAATTAGCGGACACCAATTAGGTGATTTTTCAGCAGCATGACCCAGAGATAAGTGGTTCCAGATGCTGGTGTAGGAGCCTGGGTGAAATATTCTATTCCAGGTGCTGGTTTAAAAGGCCTGTGGTGGCAGCAAGTTGCTCATTCACAGCATGATAGGAGGAGGCAGATGGTAACAGGCAGTTACTGACGTAGAGGGGGAATCCCTAGTAGTAGTGAAGAAAGCCCTCTTGTTGGAATAAGTGTGCACAGGTGGCGGTGGTATGACAGTGTGAGTGTACATTAGAGATGAGCGCCTGAAATTTTTCGGGTTTTGTGTTTTGGTTTTGGGTTCGGTTCCGCGGCCGTGTTTTGGGTTCGACCGCGTTTTGGCAAAACCTCACCGAATTTTTTTTGTCGGATTCGGGTGTGTTTTGGATTCGGGTGTTTTTTTCAAAAAACCCTAAAAAACAGCTTAAATCATAGAATTTGGGGGTCATTTTGATCCCAAAGTATTATTAACCTCAAAAACCATAATTTCCACTCATTTTCAGTCTATTCTGAATACCTCACACCTCACAATATTATTTTTAGTCCTAAAATTTGCACCGAGGTCGCTGTGTGAGTAAGATAAGCGACCCTAGTGGCCGACACAAACACCGGGCCCATCTAGGAGTGGCACTGCAGTGTCACGCAGGATGTCCCTTCCAAAAAACCCTCCCCAAACAGCACATGACGCAAAGAAAAAAAGAGGCGCAATGAGGTAGCTGTGTGAGTAAGATTAGCGACCCTAGTGGCCGACACAAACACCGGGCCCATCTAGGAGTGGCACTGCAGTGTCACGCAGGATGTCCCTTCCAAAAAACCCTCCCCAAACAGCACATGACGCAAAGAAAAAAAGAGGCGCAATGAGGTAGCTGACTGTGTGAGTAAGATAAGCGACCCTAGTGGCCGACACAAACACCGGGCCCATCTAGGAGTGGCACTGCAGTGTCACGCAGGATGGCCCTTCCAAAAAACCCTCCCCAAACAGCACATGACGCAAAGAAAAAAAGAGGCGCAATGAGGTAGCTGTGTGAGTAAGATAAGCGACCCTAGTGGCCGACACAAACACCGGGCCCATCTAGGAGTGGCACTGCAGTGTCACGCAGGATGGCCCTTCCAAAAAACCCTCCCCAAACAGCACATGACGCAAAGAAAAAAAGAGGCGCAATGAGGTAGCTGACTGTGTGAGTAAGATAAGCGACCCTAGTGGCCGACACAAACACCGGGCCCATCTAGGAGTGGCACTGCAGTGTCACGCAGGATGGCCCTTCCAAAAAACCCTCCCCAAACAGCACATGACGCAAAGAAAAAAAGAGGCGCAATGAGGTAGCTGACTGTGTGAGTAAGATAAGCGACCCTAGTGGCCGACACAAACACCGGGCCCATCTAGGAGTGGCACTGCAGTGTCACGCAGGATGGCCCTTCCAAAAAACCCTCCCCAAACAGCACATGACGCAAAGAAAAAAAGAGGCGCAATGAGGTAGCTGACTGTGTGAGTAAGATAAGCGACCCTAGTGGCCGACACAAACACCGGGCCCATCTAGGAGTGGCACTGCAGTGTCACGCAGGATGTCCCTTCCAAAAAACCCTCCCCAAACAGCACATGACGCAAAGAAAAAAAGAGGCGCAATGAGGTAGCTGACTGTGTGAGTAAGATAAGCGACCCTAGTGGCCGACACAAACACCGGGCCCATCTAGGAGTGGCACTGCAGTGTCACGCAGGATGGCCCTTCCAAAAAACCCTCCCCAAACAGCACATGACGCAAAGAAAAAAAGAGGCGCAATGAGGTAGCTGACTGTGTGAGTAAGATAAGCGACCCTAGTGGCCGACACAAACACCGGGCCCATCTAGGAGTGGCACTGCAGTGTCACGCAGGATGGCCCTTCCAAAAAACCCTCCCCAAACAGCACATGACGCAAAGAAAAAAAGAGGCGCAATGAGGTAGCTGACTGTGTGAGTAAGATAAGCGACCCTAGTGGCCGACACAAACACCGGGCCCATCTAGGAGTGGCACTGCAGTGTCACGCAGGATGGCCCTTCCAAAAAACCCTCCCCAAACAGCACATGACGCAAAGAAAAATAAAAGAAAAAAGAGGTGCAAGATGGAATTGTCCTTGGGCCCTCCCACCCACCCTTATGTTGTATAAACAAAACAGGACATGCACACTTTAACCAACCCATCATTTCAGTGACAGGGTCTGCCACACGACTGTGACTGATATGACGGGTTGGTTTGGACCCCCCCCAAAAAAGAAGCAATTAATCTCTCCTTGCACAAACTGGCTCTACAGAGGCAAGATGTCCACCTCATCATCTTCCTCCGATATATCACCGTGTACATCCCCCTCCTCACAGATTATCAATTCGTCCCCACTGGAATCCACCATCTCAGCTCCCTGTGTACTTTGTGGAGGCAATTGCTGCTGGTCAATGTCTCCGCGGAGGAATTGATTATAATTCATTTTAATGAACATCATCTTCTCCACATTTTCTGGATGTAACCTCGTACGCCGATTGCTGACAAGGTGAGCGGCGGCACTAAACACTCTTTCGGAGTACACACTTGTGGGAGGGCAACTTAGGTAGAATAAAGCCAGTTTGTGCAAGGGCCTCCAAATTGCCTCTTTTTCCTGCCAGTATAAGTACGGACTGTGTGACGTGCCTACTTGGATGCGGTCACTCATATAATCCTCCACCATTATTTCAATGGTGAGAGAATCATATGCAGTGACAGTAGACGACATGTCCGTAATCGTTGTCAGGTCCTTCAGTCCGGACCAGATGTCAGCATCAGCAGTCGCTCCAGACTGCCCTGCATCACCGCCAGCGGGTGGGCTCGGAATTCTGAGCCTTTTCCTCGCACCCCCAGTTGCGGGAGAATGTGAAGGAGGAGATGTTGACAGGTCGCGTTCCGCTTGACTTGACAATTTTCTCACCAGCAGGTCTTTCAACCCCAGCAGACTTGTGTCTGCCGGAAAGAGAGATCCAAGGTAGGCTTTAAATCTAGGATCGAGCATGGTGGCCAAAATGTAGTGCTCTGATTTCAACAGATTGACCACCCGTGAATCCTTGTTAAGCGAATTAAGGGCTCCATCCACAAGTCCCACATGCCTAGCGGAATCGCTCCATGTTAGCTCCTCCTTCAATGTCTCCAGCTTCTTCTGCAAAAGCCTGATGAGGGGAATGACCTGACTCAGGCTGGCAGTGTCTGAACTGACTTCACGTGTGGCAAGTTCAAAGGGCATCAGAACCTTGCACAACGTTGAAATCATTCTCCACTGCGCTTGAGACAGGTGCATTCCACCTCCTATATCGTGCTCAATTGTATAGGCTTGAATGGCCTTTTGCTGCTCCTCCAACCTCTGAAGCATATAGAGGGTTGAATTCCACCTCGTTACCACTTCTTGCTTCAGATGATGGCAGGGCAGGTTCAGTAGTTTTTGGTGGTGCTCCAGTCTTCTGTACGTGGTGCCTGTACGCCGAAAGTGTCCCGCAATTCTTCTGGCCACCGACAGCATCTCTTGCACGCCCCTGTCGTTTTTTAAATAATTCTGCACCACCAAATTCAAGGTATGTGCAAAACATGGGACGTGCTGGAATTTGCCCATATTTAATGCACACACAATATTGCTGGCGTTGTCCGATGCCACAAATCCACAGGAGAGTCCAATTGGGGTAAGCCATTCCGCGATGATCTTCCTCAGTTGCCGTAAGAGGTTTTCAGCTGTGTGCGTATTCTGGAAACCGGTGATACAAAGCGTAGCCTGCCTAGGAAAGAGTTGGCGTTTGCAAGATGCTGCTACTGGTGCCGCCGCTGCTGTTCTTGCGGCGGGAGTCCATACATCTACCCAGTGGGCTGTCACAGTCATATAGTCCTGACCCTGCCCTGCTCCACTTGTCCACATGTCCGTGGTTAAGTGGACATTGGGTACAACTGCATTTTTTAGGACACTGGTGAGTCTTTTTCTGACGTCCGTGTACATTCTCGGTATCGCCTGCCTAGAGAAGTGGAACCTAGATGGTATTTGGTAACGGGGGCACACTGCCTCAATAAATTGTCTAGTTCCCTGTGAACTAACGGCGGATACCGGACGCACGTCTAACACCAACATAGTTGTCAAGGCCTCAGTTATCCGCTTTGCAGCAGGATGACTGCTGTGATATTTCATCTTCCTCGCAAAGGACTGTTGAACAGTCAATTGCTTACTGGAAGTAGTACAAGTGGGCTTACGACTTCCCCTCTGGGATGACCATCGACTCCCAGCAGCAACAACAGCAGCGCCAGCAGCAGTAGGCGTTACACGCAAGGATGCATCGGAGGAATCCCAGGCAGGAGAGGAATCATCAGAATTGCCAGTGACATGGCCTGCAGGACTATTGGCATTCCTGGGGAAGGAGGAAATTGACACTGAGGGAGTTGGTGGGGTGGTTTGCGTGAGCTTGGTTACAAGAGGAAGGGATTTACTGGTCAGTGGACTGCTTCCGCTGTCGGCCAAAGTTTTTGAACTTGTCACTGACTGACTTATTATGAATGCGCTGCAGGTGACGTATAAGGGAGGATGTTCCGAGGTGGTTAACGTCCTTACCCCTACTTATTACAGCTTGACAAAGGGAACACACGGCTTGACAAATGTTGTCCGCATTTCTGGTGAAATACTTCCACACCGAAGAGCTGATTTTTTTGGTATTTTCACCAGGCATGTCAACGGCCATATTCCTCCCACGGACAACAGGTGTCTCCCCGGGTGCCTGACTTAAACAAACCACCTCACCATCAGAATCCTCCTGGTCAATTTCCTCCCCAGCGCCAGCAACACCCATATCCTCCTCATCCTGGTGTACTTCAACACTGACATCTTCAATCTGACTATCAGGAACTGGACTGCGGGTGCTCCTTCCAGCACTTGCAGGGGGCGTGCAAATGGTGGAAGGCGCATGCTCTTCACGTCCAGTGTTGGGAAGGTCAGGCATCGCAACCGACACAATTGGACTCTCCTTGTGGATTTGGGATTTCGAAGAACGCACAGTTCTTTGCTGTGCTTTTTCCAGCTTGAGTCTTTTCATTTTTCTAGCGAGAGGCTGAGTGCTTCCATCCTCATGTGAAGCTGAACCACTAGCCATGAACATAGGCCAGGGCCTCAGCTGTTCCTTGCCACTCCGTGTGGTAAATGGCATATTGGCAAGTTTACGCTTCTCCTCCGACAATTTTATTTTAGGTTTTGGAGTCCTTTTTTTACTGATATTTGGTGTTTTGGATTTGACATGCTCTGTACTATGACATTGGGCATCGGCCTTGGCAGACGACGTTGCTGGCATTTCATCGTCTCGGCCATGACTAGTGGCAGCAGCTTCAGCACGAGGTGGAAGTGGATCTTGATCTTTCCCTAATTTTGGAACCTCAACATTTTTGTTCTCCATATTTTAATAGGCACAACTAAAAGGCACCTCAGGTAAACAATGGAGATGGATGGATACTAGTATACAATTATGGATGGACTGCCGAGTGCCGACACAGAGGTAGCTACAGCCGTGGACTACCGTACTGTACTGTGTCTGCTGCTAATATAGACTGGATGATAATGAGATGTAGTATGTATAAAGAAGAAAGAAAAAAAAACCACGGGTAGGTGGTATACAATTATGGATGGACTGCCGAGTGCCGACACAGAGGTAGCTACAGCCGTGGACTACCGTACTGTACTGTGTCTGCTGCTAATATAGACTGGATGATAATGAGATGTAGTATGTATGTATAAAGAAGAAAGAAAAAAAAACCACGGGTAGGTGGTATACAATTATGGACGGACTGCCGAGTGCCGACACAGAGGTAGCTACAGCCGTGGACTACCGTACTGTACTGTGTCTGCTGCTAATATAGACTGGATGATAATGAGATGTAGTATGTATAAAGAAGAAAGAAAAAAAAACCACGGGTAGGTGGTATACAATTATGGATGGACTGCCGAGTGCCGACACAGAGGTAGCTACAGCCGTGGACTACCGTACTGTACTGTGTCTGCTGCTAATATAGACTGGATGATAATGAGATGTAGTATGTATAAAGAAGAAAGAAAAAAAAACCACGGGTAGGTGGTATACAATTATGGATGGACTGCCGAGTGCCGACACAGAGGTAGCTACAGCCGTGGACTACCGTGCTGTACTGTGTCTGCTGCTAATATAGACTGGTTGATAATGAGATGTAGTATGTATGTATAAAGAAGAAAGAAAAAAAAACCACGGGTAGGTGGTATACAATTATTGACGGACTGCCGAGTGCCGACACAGAGGTAGCTACAGCCGTGGACTACCGTACTGTACTGTGTCTGCTGCTAATATAGACTGGTTGATAATGAGATGTAGTATGTATGTATAAAGAAGAAAGAAAAAAAAACCACGGGTAGGTGGTATACAATTATGGATGGACTGCCGAGTGCCGACACAGAGGTAGCTACAGCCGTGGACTACCGTACTGTACTGTGTCTGCTGCTAATATAGACTGGTTGATAATGAGATGTAGTATGTATGTATAAAGAAGAAAGAAAAAAAAACCACGGGTAGGTGGTATACAATTATTGACGGACTGCCGAGTGCCGACACAGAGGTAGCTACAGCCGTGGACTACCGTACTGTACTGTGTCTGCTGCTAATATAGACTGGTTGATAATGAGATGTAGTATGTATGTATAAAGAAGAAAGAAAGAAAAACCACGGGTAGGTGGTATACAATTATGGACGGACTGCCGAGTGCCGACACAGAGGTAGCTACAGCCGTGGACTACCGTACTGTACTGTGTCTGCTGCTAATATAGACTGGATGATAATGAGATGTAGTATGTATAAAGAAGAAAGAAAAAAAAACCACGGGTAGGTGGTATACAATTATGGATGGACTGCCGAGTGCCGACACAGAGGTAGCTACAGCCGTGAACTACCGTACTGTGTCTGCTGCGACTGGATGATAAATAATGATATAAAAAATATATATATATCACTACTGCAGCCGGACAGGTATATATTATATAATGAGGGACCTGCTGGACACTGTCTGTCAGCAGAATGAGTTTTTTATAGAATAAAAAAAAAAACACCACACAAGTCACACGACGAGTGTTTAACTTTTTCAGGCAATCACAATATAGTATACTATACTGGTGGTCAGTGTGGTCAGGTCACTGGTCAGTCACACTGGCAGTGGCACTCCTGCAGCAAAAGTGTGCACTGTTTAATTTTAATAATATGTACTCCTGGCTCCTGCTATAACCTATAACTGCTCCCCAGTCTCCCCCACAATTAAGCTGTGTGAGAACAGTCAGATATTATACATAGATGATGCAGCACACTGGGCTGAGCACACAGATATGGTATGTGACTGAGTCACTGTGTATCGTTTTTTTCAGGCAGAGAACGGATTATATTAAATAAAACTGCACTGGTGGTCACTGGTCAGTGGTCAGTCACTAGTAAACTCTGCACTCTCTAGTACTCCTAAGCTCCAGTAAATCAAGTGTCTCTGTCTCAATCTCACTCTCTCTCTTCTAATCTAAATGGAGAGGACGCCAGCCACGTCCTCTCCCTATCAATCTCAATGCACGTGTGAAAATGGCGGCGACGCGCGGCTCCTTATATAGAATCCGAGTCTCGCGAGAATCCGACAGCGTCATGATGACGTTCGGGCGCGCTCGGGTTAACCGAGAAAGGCGGGAAGATCCGAGTCGCTCGGATCCGTGTAAAAAAAGCTGAAGTTCGGGCGGGTTCGGATTCCGAGGAACCGAACCCGCTCATCTCTAGTGTACATACCAGCGGACAGGGCCGGTTCTAGACTTGTGGCGCCCCGGGTGAAAATAGGGGCGTGGCTTCATACAGGGGGCGTGGTCAGTTATGCCCCCATTTGTGCCCCCTGTAGAGTCGCGTCCCCATTTGTGCCCCCTGTAGAGTTGTGCCCCATTTGTGCCCACGTTTGTGCCCCCAGTTGAGTAGCGCCGCTTACAAAAAAAATTTGATTCTTACTATCCCCGCTCCTGATTCCCGACCGCTGCTGACCTCCGCTGGCGCCACTCCTCGGATCTCTTTGAGAGACGTCATGATGTCTCTCCCGTAGCACAGCATAGACACTAGAGGTCAATTATGACCCCTAGCATCTATGTGCCAGTCCCACAATGATGTGTGGTGCGCGATAACGTCATCGTGCA
The DNA here is from genome assembly GCF_028390025.1 of Pseudophryne corroboree. Classification (NCBI taxonomy): domain Eukaryota; kingdom Metazoa; phylum Chordata; class Amphibia; order Anura; family Myobatrachidae; genus Pseudophryne; species Pseudophryne corroboree. Next base: position 832,866,139 of record NC_086445.1, on the reverse strand, counting down.
CCGCACAGCAAAGGTCCTCTCCACGAAGGGAAACTAGATGGGTAGCGTCTAGTTTCCTTCACAGCACTGGGGGGCACTGACCAACAGTAGCGGATCTTGCCATGGAGGCGGCGCCCTCCGGAAGGCAGCGCCCCGGGCAAAAGTCCCGTGTGCCCGTAGCAAGATCCGCTACTGCCAGCGGATACGAACAGCCCAGTTATGAAAATGAAGCGCTGTTCATCCAAATTACAGTTTTAAGACATTAATTCACAAATACACACAACTGGTGTTTAACCATACATAAAATCTTCCATATATTATAAATAAAAATACAGCACAAAAAATCATAATATACAGTAGCTTTCCTTAATCAGAATATTGGGGGTATTCAATTAGTTTCCGCCAGTTTGCAGGTCGAATTCACATTCAACCTATTCAAAGTCTGACTTGAATTTTCGACTTGTTGAAAAATCCGTCCGGGTGAAGACCATGTGGATCGGCAAATTCGCCACTGCTCCACGTGTTTTGTCGAATTAGCGGGCGTTTTCGACTTTTTTTTGGTCCGTTTTCACCCATGGCGATTCAAAAAATTTTTTTTAAAAGGCATGCCGAAAACGCCCGCGATTGAATAGCCAACGGTCAAATTAGTGGCGGTATTCCGACTGTCGGAAAACTGGCCACTAATTAAATATCCCCCTATAGCTGCTTATAACTACAATAATTCATCAATTACCTTATATACTGTATGTCAAATGCAAAATATATAACAATTTATGTCTTACAAAAAGTTCCTTATTATTATATACAATCTGAAGCAGGTTAGTTGTTGTTTTATATTGTGGGCAGTACGGAAGGTGTAGTGGTTAGCATTACTGCCTCACAGCACTGAGGTCATGGGTTCGATTCCCACCATGGCTCTAACTGTGTGGAGTTTGTATATTCTCCCTGTACTTGCGTGGGTTTCCTCCGGGTACTCCGGTTTCCTCCCACAATCCAAAAATATACTGGTAGGTTAATTGGCTTCCAACAAAAATTGACCCTAGTGTGAATGTGTCTGTGTGTACATGTGATATGAAATATAGATTGTAAGCTCCACTGGGGCAGGGACTGATGTGAATGGCCAAATATTCTCTGTAAAGCGCTGCGGAATATGTGTGCGCTATATAAATAACTGGTAATAAATAAATAAATATTCTTCTGCCAATTCCGAACAGCTGACACAATCACTCTCCTGGTCTGCTTTTAATGCTAGTATAGCAATTCATGCACAGCTACTTGAAAAGAAGCTGCGTAAAGTGAATGTTTAACTTCATTTTCCATCTGTCAAAATATATTATTCAGCAAACCGGGATATACATATAGGCATGTACTGAGGTTCATGCAGAGTACAGCAACCATTTAACTAAATTATTAATAAGGCAGCTCAAGCAGGTAGTAACTGAATTGATGATTAAGCCGACAATCTGCTCCTGTGCATTCTGTGCATCCAAATGAGGGTTTGACCCAATATTGCATTTCTCCACAGTTAAGGTTAAATGTTAGTGCAACAATTAATGCAGTGTGGGGATATAAGTTACAAGCAGCTATTAGTGGAGCACTTCAGGCAGAGTATTGCTGAAATATTAGTTAGGCAATTGCATCAAGCGGATACTCGATCTATGCTTGTATAGTCAGCATAACATTATAAGTGTGGCTGCACCACTCTGTCTGCTCATCCATTGCCAAGTGCCCCCAATTATGAGGGATCTTCCAAGTTAGACAGTATGTATCATGTCACCAGCCCTTTCACTTATCCAACGGGAGGTGTTTCAAAGTTTATGCAACAAGAGATGGCACTCCAGGATTAATCCAGCAGTGAGCTGTAAATACAGAACAATGAGTTTACACCGGGTAAATCGAGAGCACTCACCAGACTTCTCAGTTTCAGAAGATAAAGAGCTTTATTCACTCATATCCGCATAATGAAAAATGTCAGCGTTTCAGTCATCAACGGGACTTTTCTGATTTGGTCACTGTGGTAATGACAAAGGTCCCTTTGAGAACCAAATCGTTGCCATTCTTCGTTATGCTGCTATGAGGGAATAAAGCTCTTTATCTTCTGCTTCTGGTGAGTGCTGTCTATTTACCCACTGGCACTGTTTCTATATTAACGCATTCGGCATTGCTGATGTCCTTGAGACTCTGCTATCCAGCATCATTATTTGGTGAACTTATGTGAGTGCGGCCAAAATGGCATTTTCAGAGGTTTGACTGCAGTATTAGCATTTCTGCGTCTCACCTTATGTCATGTGACTGTTGCAATCACTTGGTAGACTGCACACTGACTGCATGACAGGCTGACTTTGCTCCTGGTCCTGTCTGTGTGCTGAGGGTAGGCTGGGGGGCATGATTGAAAAAAGCAGGTGGGAACAGTGGCATGTGTATGAGGAGCTAGTGAACAGGGACTTTGTGTGAAGCTGGTAGACAAGATAAGGGCATGTGCGATAAGATGGTGGCCACAGTGGAATGTTTGTAGTAAACTGTTGATAAGGGGCATACAGTATGTGTGCTAAAACCTGGCAGTTGGTGGGTGTTGTAAAAAATGGCCAGTGGGGGGGTATTTGTGACACAAGCTGGCGAGTAAGGGGACATGTGTGCAAAAGGCTGGGATTTACGGCGGCATGTGTGCTCAAAGCTTGCGAGTACTGGGACATGCGTGCTTAAAGCTGGTGAGTTGAGAAAAGCTAGTGGTCACGGGGACATGTGAGAAAAGCTGAAGAGCTGGGTGTAGGTGTGATATACTGGTTAACAGTACTGTACATACTGAGCGAACATTTTGGAAAGCACTACACAGAGCATGCAGATATAGAAAGACAGAGGACAGGACAAAAAAAATTATTCAATGCAAAAAATAATCAAACTAAATATATATATTATGACTATCGGAGTAGAAAAACAATACCACCACAAAATTGTGATCTTGTAAAGGACTTTAATTCCAGAATATTCTTTAGTCTAAAAACTTAACGACTACTGTTCTGTGTGATCTTCAGGATTATAAACATAAACTGTAGCAACAAATTTTGGAAAAGATCCAAAATCAATTACCATAGATGCATACCCTCCAACTGTACCTTTTTAACAGGTACAGTACCTTTTTTTTATGGTCTGTACCTATTTTTGGTGCTCCAAACTTCCATTGAAAGTATAGGAAAAGGCGCGTAGCCACGCTCCTTTTCCTAATTTGTACCGATTTTTATGTGTAAAATGTTGGAAGGTATGTAGATGGTGCACACTAAGGGCCAGGTTCAGAGGTGCGGTATGAGCTGGATGTCACCAAGGGCATAGCTATGACAGGTGGAGGGGGTTCAGCCACTGTGCGGCCTAGCTGTTCCCCCAGGCCCGAATCCCCTGCACCAAGCTCTCATCTCACAAGGCTCACATCACGTAGAAGTGTTTCCTGCCTGGTGGGAGGGGCAGTCAAGTGTTATCTCTCCAGCAGCCCAGCACTCAGCTGTCTCTCCATGCATCCACCGCTGGCCGCAGCTTTCTGCTGGTCACACACAAACATTTGCTGTTTATAAAATATGTCACAAACATATGTCATGAACAAGCGTTTCGTTACAGAGCAGGTGTGAAGTTAGTATTCAGCATCAAGCTTCCTCGTTATACACTGCCACTGTTCACCATGGTTTCTGTAGAACCAGTCTAGTTCCCTTCCGTTCAGATCCCTCTCTCTTAATTCCTGTTGCAATTCATAGCAAGCTATATGTGTAATAATATATGAGATCTGAGGCACGTTCTATACATTAAAAGGTCAAGGTCTTGCGTTTTGGCACCGGCATTTTGATCAGTATCGAGATTCTGGCATCAGTCTTTCGACAGCCAGGAATCCTGACCACCGGGATCCTGACTGGATCTCATTTTATCTTTACAGCAGGGTTCAATACTTCTAGCAGTCCGCCGCATATGCCACCACCGCAGATACACAATGTATGTAGGGCAAACCAAGTTGGCTGCATTATAATAGTACTTCAGTAATAGGTGAAAGTCTCTGTTGTTCAGTGTTCTGTTCATTTTTTTTATGCTAATATGCTTTTCCAGTCTATAACTAATAGACATACTAATGTAATATTATACGTATATTAGAGATAAGCATGTAGTAGCACTGTGATGTTTATTTTTTTCTTTCTTTTGTACATATACAGTTGGGGATTCATATTTGGCCAGAACACCAACACAATCGAATGGCACAGGTAGGAACACTGTAAACAGATAAAGGCGTTTCCCTTTAGCTTGGATTTGTCTAATTATCTTTTCTTCCCCGTAATAGCTTTGTATTTAGCAGTGGGTCTGAATCTGCATATAGCTGGGACCTGTGGTAATCATCATCTCGTCTCTATTGCTGCTCGTCTCTTAAATGTCTGAGAATTGCAGTGTTGATAGCCTCACACAGCCCCCAGAAAAGTGCTGTTTTTTTAGAAAAGAGAAAATAATAAAAAAAGATTATTACTGCAGAGATGAAAAATGAGTGGATTTGAGTTACCTTCCTTTAAGCAGTGTGTACATTCTACTGCCACACATAATTCTAATGTGAGCTGCAACTGCTGTGGTACTATAATGTGGCTGTAACTGTGATGGGGCCCAGAGTTGAGGGAGCCCCTCTTCCTCTTCTGAGGCTACTGCTTTTTTAATCTCAAAAGAGCAGAATGCTGGCTGCTGCTTCTTTTTTCAGAGCGTAGGTAGTAGGTACTAGGGTGGCCAATCCTGGGATCGGGATCAGCAAAAATCAGCCCGTTAATGCCCGGCTCCCCCTGCAAAGTGTGACCTGTGACTGTGAGGTCACGCTGCGCAGTCACCAGCCTGTCACCCGCTGCGCCACCTGATGGCTAGCCGGCCGCTGAGTTTGGAGGAAGATTCCCATCCGCCCTGTTAGATTGGTGAGTTATGTGTGTGGGGCGGTGGGGGCGGCCGGACACATTGAAAAAGCCGATCCCGGGAATCCCAGGATTGACCATTTTTCAATCCTGATACCTGGGATTGAAAAAATGGCCCAGGATTGGCCACCCTAGTAGGTACATCGGCTAGATCCCAGAAAATGTTCCAGTCTTTTCTCTTGAGAATAGATCGAGGAGCTCGGGAGGCTAGAGCTGCATCACCGGATCCCTACCTAAATTTTGTTATAGTGCCCAGCAATCTTCTACATACTGTAGTTTTGCCTCTGCTAATACCTTTATCAGAACTGCAAAGCATTGCAATGTGTCAAATCAGATCTTCCTTACGTGTGTGTGTTTCTTAGGGGAGGATTTATCAAACTTGGGGGGGGGGTCTTGGATGGAGGTGAAGTGGTCGTAGAAAAGTACAGGCATAAGGTGGTATATCTGGCTCCTGCAGCTCTCCGCACTAGTGGCTGTTTTGTGTCTGGCTCTACATCGTGCCACTAGTGTGCCTAGTGTGTATAGTTTACGTCACTAAAAAATGGAATAACACTTCTTTGTTCTGTGATAAATATATTGTACCGATCATTATTAAAATATCTTTTTTTTTGTTATGGTTACAGTGACTACTAGTTTAAACAGCACCAGTATTGCCTTCTCCTCATCATCAGCAACAAATATAACTACTGGTAAGTACGACTTGGCAAATTGAATTTGTGATCAACTTTATAGGGGCATATGCATCAACGCTTTGAGAGACATAAGCTACCAACCAGTCAGCTCCTGTCAATTTTCAAACAGATCTTATAAAGTGACATTAGGAGCTGATTGGTTGGTAGTTTATCTCTATTCCCTTTATCTCTCTCCAAGCATTGAAGTATATGCCCCTATATGAGCCCCAAAGTGGTGACAGTGTTCAAACACAGGATATTTAGAGAGGGGTATCCAAATGCTTGAGTTTATAGTTAGTGTGGCCAACCCATGAAAAGGGCATAATTAGCACCTAACAAGCGATCGTCTGCCTCATAGAAAGTGCAATGTATGTAATACATCACACATGGCCAGCGATCATTGTAAGCCATTAGATGCGGAAGTACCCAGCTTTGCAGAGTCTTGGTGCATGTCTGCAAGTGGCACCAGCCATGGACATACGGATGTAGCCAGGTACATCGTTGCCGCAATGTATACGCACGGGCACACGCATCATGGCAGCAACTATTTGCATGTGTAAGTGTATATGCATTGCGATAATGTAGTCGTGGATGCATATAGCTGCAGAATAGATGAGTGGCTACATCTGTATACAGTATATACACATTGGTCTCCTTATACACTGGATAGTGAATGTAATTAACCCTATTTCTCTAACGTCCTAAGTGGATGCTGGGGACTCCGTCAGGACCATGGGGAATAGCGGCTCCGCAGGAGACAGGGCACAAAAATAAAGCTTTAGGATTAGGTGGTGTGTACTGGCTCCTCCCCCTATGACCCTCCTCCAAGCCCCAGTTAGGTTTTTGTGCCCGTCCGAGCAGGGTGCAATCTAGGTGGCTCTCCTAAAGAGCTGCTTAGAAAAAGTTTTTAGGTTTTTTATTTTCAGTGAGTCCTGCTGGCAACAGGCTCACTGCATCGAGGGTCTTAGGGGAGAGAATTTCAACTCACCTGCGTGCAGGATGGATTGGATTCTTAGGCTACTGGACACCATTAGCTCCAGAGGGAGTCGGAACACAGGTCTCACCCTGGGGTTCGTCCCGGAGCCGCGCCGCCGACCCCCCTTACAGATGCTGAAGATTGAAGGTCCGGAAACAGGCGGCAGAAGGCTCTTCAGTCTTCATGAAGGTAGCGCACAGCACTGCAGCTGTGCGCCATTGTTGTCACACACTTCACACCAAGCGGTCACGGAGGGTGCAGGGCGCTGCTGGGGGCGCCCTGGGTAACAATATTTAATACCTTTATGGCAAAAGAATACATCACATATAGCCATTGAGGCTATATGTATGTATTTAACCCATGCCAGTTATCTAAAACTACGGGAGAAAAGCCCGCCGAAATAGGGGGCGGAGCTTATTCTCCTCAGCACACAGCGCCATTTTCCTGCTCAGCTCCGCTGTGAGGAAGGCTCCCAGGACTCTCCCCTGCACTGCACTACAGAAACAGGGTAAAACAGAGAGGGGGGGCATTTTTTTGGCGATATTTTGATATATTTAAGCTGCTATAAAGAACAACACTTATATAAGGTTGTTCCCATATATATTATAGCGCTTGGGTGTGTGCTGGCAAACTCTCCCTCTGTCTCCCCAAAGGGCTAGTGGGGTCCTGTCTTCGATAAGAGCATTCCCTGTGTGTCTGCTGTGTGTCGGTACGTGTGTGTCGACATGTATGAGGACGATGTTGGTGTGGAGGCAGAGCAATTGCCGATAATGGTGATGTCACCCCCCAGGGAGTCGACACCGGAATGGATGGCTTTGTTTATGGAATTACGTGATAATGTCAGCACATTACAAAAATCAGTTGACGACATGAGACGGCCGGCAAACCAGTTAGTACCTGCCCAGGCGTCTCAGACACCGTCAGGGGCTGTAAAGCGCCCTTTACCTCAGTCGGTCGACACAGACCCAGACACAGACACTGAATCTAGTGTCGACGGTGATGAAACAAACGTATTAATTATCCCTTACTTGGACGATCTCCTGATAAGGGCAAGGTCCAGAGAACAGCTGGAGGACGGAGTAGCACTAACCCAACTAGTGCTGCAACAACACGGGTGGATTCTGAATTTTCCAAAATCTCAGTTGACCCCGACGACACGTCTGCTGTTCCTGGGAATGATTCTGGACACGGTTCAGAAAAAGGTGTTTCTTCCGGAGGAGAAAGCCAGGGAGTTATCTGAACTTGTCAGGAACCTCCTAAAACCAGGGAAAGTGTCTGTGCATCAATGCACAAGAGTCCTGGGAAAGATGGTGGCTTCTTACGAAGCGATTCCATTCGGCAGATTCCACGCACGAACTTTTCAGTGGGATCTGCTGGACAAATGGTCCGGATCGCATCTGCAGATGCATCAGCGGATAACCTTATCGCCACGGACAAGGGTGTCTCTTCTGTGGTGGTTGCAGAGTGCTCATCTGTTAGAGGGCCGCAGATTCGGCATACAGGACTGGGTCCTGGTGACCACGGATGCCAGTCTGAGAGGCTGGGGAGCGGTCACACAGGGAAGAAACTTCCAGGGAGTATGGTCAAGCCTGGAGATGTCTCTTCACATAAATATACTGGAGCTAAGAGCGATTTACAATGCTCTAAGTCTGGCAAAACCCCTGCTTCAGGGTCAGCCGGTGTTGATCCAGTCGGACAACATCACGGCAGTCGCCCACGTAAACAGACAGGGCGGCACAAGAAGCAGGACAGCAATGGCAGAAGCTGCAAGGATTCTTCGCTGGGCGGAAGATCATGTGATAGCACTGTCAGCAGTATTCATTCCGGGAGTGGACAACTGGGAAGCAGACTTCCTCAGCAGACACGATCTACACCCGGGAGAGTGGGGACTTCATCCAGAAGTCTTCCACATGATTGTGAACCGTTGGGAAAAACCAATGGTGGATATGATGGCGTCCCGCCTCAACAAAAAACTGGACAGGTATTGCGCCAGGTCAAGAGACCCTCAGGCAATAGCTGTGGACGCTCTGGTAACACCGTGGGTGTTCCAGTCAGTGTATGTGTTCCCTCCTCTGCCTCTCATACCAAAGGTACTGAGAATTATACGGCAAAAGGGAGTAAGAACGATACTAGTGGCTCCGGATTGGCCAAGAAGAACTTGGTACCCGGAACTTCAAGAGATGCTCACGGAGGATCCGTGGCCTCTACCTCTAAGACCGGACCTGCTTCAGCAGGGACCGTGTCTATTCCAAGACTTACCGCGGCTGCGTTTGACGGCATGGCGGTTGAACGCCGAATTCTAAGTGAAAAAGGCATTCCGGAAGAGGTCATTCCTACACTGGTAAAAGCCAGGAAGGAGGTGACTGCACAACATTATCACCGCATTTGGCGAAAATATGTTGCGTGGTGTGAGGCCAGGAAGGCCCCCACGGAGGAATTTCAACTGGGTCGATTCCTACATTTCCTGCAAACAGGATTGTCTATGGGCCTCAAATTGGGGTCCATTAAGGTTCAAATTTCGGCCCTGTCGATTTTCTTCCAGAAAGAATTGGCTTCAGTTCCTGAAGTCCAGACTTTTGTAAAAGGAGTACTACATATACAGCCCCCGGTTGTGCCCCCAGTGGCACCGTGGGATCTTAATGTAGTCTTGGAATTTCTCAAATCCCATTGGTTTGAGCCGCTCAAATCGGTGGAGTTGAAGTATCTTACATGGAAAGTAACCATGCTACTGGCCCTGGCTTCAGCCAGGAGAGTATCAGAATTGGCGGCTTTATCATATAAGAGCCCATATCTGATTTTCCATACGGACAGGGCAGAACTGCGGACACGTCCTCATTTTCTGCCTAAGGTGGTGTCAGCGTTTCACCTGAACCAGCCTATTGTGGTGCCTGCGGCTACTAACGATTTGGAGGATTCCAAGTTGTTGGACGTGGTCCGGGCATTGAAAATATATATTTCAAGAACGGCGGGAGTCAGAAAGTCTGACTCACTGTTTATATTGTATGCACCCAACAAGATGGGTGCTCCTGCTTCTAAGCAGACGATTGCTCGTTGGATTTGTAGCACAATTCAACTTGCACATTCTGTGGCAGGCTTGCCACAACCTAAATCTGTCAAGGCCCATTCCACAAGGAAAGTGGGCTCATCCTGGGCGGCTGCCCGGGGGGTCTCGGCATTACAACTCTGCCGAGCTGCTACTTGGTCAGGGGCAAACACATTTGCAAAATTCTACAAATTTGATACCCTGGCTGAGGAGGACCTTGAGTTCTCTCATTCGGTGCTGCAGAGTCATCCGCACTCTCCCGCCCGTTTGGGAGCTTTGGTATAATCCCCATGGTCCTGACGGAGTCCCCAGCATCCACTTAGGACGTTAGAGAAAATAAGAATTTACTTACCGATAATTCTATTTCTCGTAGTCCGTAGTGGATGCTGGGCGCCCATCCCAAGTGTGGATTGTCTGCAATACTTGTACATAGTTATTGTTACAAACAAATTCGGGTTGTTATTGTTGTGAGCCGTCTGTTCAGAGGCTCCTACGTTGTCATACTGTTAACTGGGTTCAGATCACAAGTTATACGGTGTGATTGGTGTGGCTGGTATGAGTCTTACCCGGGATTCAATATCCTTCCTTATTGTGTACGCTCGTCCGGGCACAGTGTCCTAACTGAGGCTTGGAGGAGGGTCATAGGGGGAGGAGCCAGTACACACCACCTAATCCTAAAGCTTTATTTTTGTGCCCTGTCTCCTGCGGAGCCGCTATTCCCCATGGTCCTGACGGAGTCCCCAGCATCCACTACGGACTACGAGAAATAGAATTATCGGTAAGTAAATTCTTATTTTATGATCTGTAGTATAGGCTTCATGGGAGAGAGTCTAAAAAATCAACTTTCTGTATCAAACATATTAATCTGCTATAAATAACATGTGGTGGCGAAAAGGTTCAAAATATACATATATACTATAACTAGTAGGAGACAGCACTGTGCTTTCCATGCAGAAGTTTTTTTTTTTCACCTCCTCTAAACCATTTGCCTGGCTGGTTGCATGTGATGTGACCGGAGCCAGGAGAACGTTACCTGGCCGGGTCGCATCACATGCTATGCGCTGCCCAGCTGGGTGCCTTGGACACGGCAGTGGCATGGCGGTTTCTGACCACTGACATCACTGACGGAATCAGGCCCCAGATTGCCACGCGGCTGGCATTCTGGAGGACATGCACCAGGGAATCGCAGTACTGGGAGAGGAACTTTGTTCATCTCCCAGCACAATTTATCTGACCTCTGCAAATTCAGAGATCAGCTGCAGCAGGGGGGACTGATTATCAGTCCCTCCACCGTCACACGCTCTGCTGCGCTTTGCATATAGCGATCTACATCCCATTGGAGTGAGTGCTCTTCTTTAGCTAGTAGACTTGTGATTAGTATGCAACCTTGTTAGGTTAAAGTATAATGGGGCAGATGTATTAACCTGGAGAAGGCATAAAGAAGTGATAAATGCAAGGTGATAAAAACACCAGCCAATGAACTCCTTACTGTTAATTTACATATGGGAGCTGATTGTCTGGTGCATTTATCACCTTGCATTTATCACTGGTTTATCACTTCCTTATGCCTTCTCCAGGTTACTCCAGGTTAATACATCTGCCCCAGTGAGTTTTAAACAGAGATCCCACTCTGTTGCCATGGGTGGATACACGTTAGGATGATCAGCAATCAGTCCGATCTTCAGGGGTGTTTTCCTTTCACCCGCACCATGCCAGATTGCTGGCACACACTAGCGATGGAATGAATCTTTTTCATCCCTCATTACACTGCAGTGGGTCGCATGCAATATCTTCCGGTTGGCCGTGCAGCAAGGCCAACCGGGAGATGTCAGATGCGACCGTCAGGAGCACGCAGTAGTGCATACACATTACACAATATAGACAATTTATTGTGACGATACGGAAAATTGCACCAACATTGTGCAAGTGTGTATCCACGATGTATGTTCAGTATTATCATTGAATTCAATCCACAGGTACCATGTTGTTCAAAACTTGTTACATTCTTTTATACTTCCATGTCATCATATATATCCTACCCTATTACTTAATCAAAGGTCACCTAGAGTTTTTCCAACTGATTGGTATTAATAACTAAAGCATCCAATAGGTGAATAAGTCAGGATTTCTTGCATGTGCACATTGAGAATTTGTTGTGATGCCATTTCATTTGTCAGAATATTGGTTTATGTCTGTAAGCTATGGGAAGCCGCTGCATGTAATGAGAGAGGTGCTGTCAGGATACTCAGACAATTTACAAGGGACAGTTGCAAGGGCCAAAGTGTTTGCAGCAGCCAGGTAGAAAGAAGTTGATACTGAATAGAAGTATGGGCTGCTGCAATATGCTGTAGTATATACAGCATTATATTGTAATGCTGCCAGGTTTAGCTCTTTCCTACCACACTGACAATTTAAATTAGAGACAACCAAGTCAAAATTATATTGTGATATTGGCAAGAATATGAAGCCAGTAGGTCAAGTACCAAAACAAAGAGAATAGATACCAATATGGTCATCATAAAGAAAGGGAAAGAATCATTTTTGATGGAGACCAGATGAAGGAAAAAGCCAGATGAGCCAATGGATCAATCTAGGCTCATCATAATACTAGTACAATGGTGTGTGCTGAGGTGTATGTATGGTATGCTGGGTTGGGTACGAAATCCTAGCAGTCTGGATCCCAACGGTCTGAAGTCCGACATGGGGAATCTCAACGTTTATAATGCCCGCACATCCCGTTTAGTATTTTTACCCTACCCCTAATCCTAACCCAACCCTCTTGCAGCCTAACACTAACCTCCCCTTCCCGCAGTATAACCCTACCCGCCTCCACGCCTGCAGCCTAATCCTAACTCTCCCCTTAGTACCCATCCCCAGTACTTACCTCCGAGTTCTGTGGGGATCCTGACCACTGGGATCCTGCTGACGGTCTTCTGATTGTCAGGATCCCGATTGCTGGAATGTTGCCCACATCCCGATGCGCCATATGCTGATAGTGCATATGGAACCAAATTCTTCCCATTCACTCCTACATGATTGAATCTCACATTTTACCAAATGTCTTCACTCGTCTCAGATTATCAGGTGTGTCTAATACATTACCGCTCACTGATTTTGATTTTTTTTCTTGATTATTTTCTTAAAATTGATTAAACATTTATTGTCTTTATTGTTCCAGTGAATGAATTGAACAGTGACGGATCGTTTAGCAGTAAACTCTGGAAATCATCCGTAACCACAAATATTAACAGTGGTTAGTATGGTTCTCTTACTGTTTGTGCTAATTATATACTGATGTATTACAGCAATTTATTGACACGGAGCATCACTGGAAAACAGTACAAGGATTAGTTTACATGGGATTTATTTTGTGGCTGCCAATATAACTATAGTGCAAAAATCAGTTGTCCTAAACTCATGCATCAAAATAATATGTTGTCATAGTGAAATGTTCGGAAAGTAATCAGGAATTTAGTGTTGTGGCCAAGGTGGTTATGTATCTTTCAGGAGCGAAAATTCAGCTTTAGATTTTCCCATGTATGTAAGCTTCTTCTGTTCTGACACAACTTGCTAAAGGTGCAAAATGATAATTATACACTGTGCAGATTCTATTTTATTGTAGACTGCAAATGACAATCTTAACATTTTGTATATTTTTTTAAACTTTTTCTGATTCTATGCAGGAATGAATAATTATTCAAATAGTAGCACATCTTTAACAACATCATTTTCAAAACACACAAGCGATGGTGAGTAAACAAAAAAAGAACAAGTGAGGTCTAAAGGTGGGTACACACTAGAATGACTCGCAAACAATGCAATGTCGTCAGTGACAGACAGGGGGGGAGCATGCGGGGCGCGCATCATCAGCGACATAGTGCATACACACTGGGTAATTTTGGGACAATTTGTCCGAATCGGGCACATCACGCCGATATCGGCCTAGTGTGTATGCACCTGGTTTAGTAAGTGCTAGACCTCTTTGATTTTCGGTCAAGAGACTTTATATACTGTATACATTTTACTTACAACTAGGTCTTGTTAAACAAATTATACTTGTTTTTTGTTTTTTGCTGTAAGGTAGCACTGATATTACAACTAATGTAATCCACTGTACAGTACTTAGATTTTACAAAGGCTTTTGGCGTTGCTGCACTGCACTGCTAACTTGTATACCTCTTGCTATCTAAAACTAGGGGTACATTTGACTGGTTAACAAACCCTAGCATAGAAATGTTGGGCTCCTGTTGAACAGTGAAAGAGCAAAATAATTAAATGTTTTATTGTTTATTTTATTTGGTATACCTGCATAGTTAATCAAGTTCATTTTCAATAACAATGTTAAACTTATCTTCATTGCCTACAGTAAATAATGGACTGAACATAACTTCTGAAAGTAGCCACTCATCTTCTGATTCCAGCTATACAGCTATTGGTAAGTAGAAAGCACTCAAACGCATGTTGTGATAGTCTGTAACCTGTACATTATCACAGAGCCTATCGATGTAGACTGTATACAATAAATTAAGAAGTACAGGGTAGATTTGGCCCTTCCACGGATATTTATGTTGCAGTGGTGCCCCTTGGTGGATTAGTGCCGTGTTAAATAGATCCAACATAGTGAAGCCATGATAAATAGATTGTACGTAGTGAAGCCATGATAAATAGATTGTACGTAGTGAAGCCATGATAAATAGATTGTACGTAGTGAAGCCATGATAAATAGATTGTACGTAGTGAAGCCATGATAAATAGATTCTATGTAGTGAAGCCATGATAAATAGATTGTACGTAGTGAAGCCATGATAAATAGATTGTACGTAGTGAAGCCATGATAAATAGATTCTACGTAGTGAAGCCATGATAAATAGATTGTACGTAGTGAAGCCATGATAAATAGATTGTACGTAGTGAAGCCATGATAAATAGATTCTACGTAGTGAAGCCATGATAAATAGATTCTACGTAGTGAAGCCATGATAAATAGATTGTACGTAGTGAAGCCATGATAAATAGATTGTACGTAGTGAAGCCATGATAAATAGATTGTACATAGTGAAGCCATGATAAATAGATTGTACATAGTGAAGCCATGATAAATAGATTCTATGTAGTGAAGCCATGATAAATAGATTGTACGTGGTGAAGCCATGATAAATAGATTGTACGTAGTGAAGCCATGATAAATAGATTGTACGTAGTGAAGCCATGATAAATAGATTTTATGTAGTGAAGCCTTGATAAATAGATTGTATGTAGTGAAGCCATGATAAATAGATTGTACGTAGTGAAGCCATGATAAATAGATTGTACATGGTGAAGCCATGATAAATAGATTGTACGTATTGAAGCCATGATAAATAGATTGTACGTAGTGAAACCATGATAAATAGATTCTACGTAGTGAAACCATGATAAATAGATTGTACATAGTGAAGCCATGATAAATAGGTTGTACATAGTGAAGCCATGATAGATTCTACGTAGTGAAGCCATGATAAATAGATTGTACATAGTGAAGCCATGATAAATAGATCCAACATAGTGAAGGAAGGTTGATTCTGAGTTGGGATTAAAGCAGAAAAGAACAAGTAACTTTGCACCATGTTAAATCCATCTTGCACTGCAGGTAGGAAGATGTAAAATGTGCAGAGAGATTTAGATTCGGG
This sequence comes from Pseudophryne corroboree, assembly GCF_028390025.1. Taxonomy (NCBI): domain Eukaryota; kingdom Metazoa; phylum Chordata; class Amphibia; order Anura; family Myobatrachidae; genus Pseudophryne; species Pseudophryne corroboree. The sequence continues at coordinate 832,850,885 of NC_086445.1, read as the reverse complement.
AGCGGTGTGTCACTCTTAACGCAAATCTAAATTGTAGTGTAAAAATAAAGATGCTCAGCATTTGTGGGCTTACATGCAAAAACAGACAGTATTTGCCCTGCATGTAAAAAAATGCACCACTTGCATTGAGGCATGGTTACTGGGTTTGCTTCCAACACTAAATCAGCCTCACTATGAGCTGCACTTCATATCCTACATTTTAGCAGGCACCAAAAACTGAAATGCTGTGCTATCATTCATTCCGACAGCAAAGAGAAATAGTACTGGCTTTTCACATACATAGACTGTGTCGGTATCCAGTCTCTAGGTCGACCACACTTAGGTTGACACTGTCTAGGTCGACCACTATTGGTCGACCGTAAGTAGGTCGACATGACAAAAGCTCGACCTGAGTTTTTCACAATTTTTTTAAAACTTTTTTATACTTTGCGATCCACATGGACTACAATTGGTAATGGTAACCTGTGATGAGCGCAGCGGTAGTGGAGCACTAATTGGGGATCCCGGTCACTGTACGGGGAAAACGACACCAAAAAAAGTGCAAAAACGCATGTTAACCTTCTGTCATGTCGACCTAGTACATGTCTACCTAGAGTCCCTGTCGACCTAGAAACCATGTCGACCTACTTACTGTCGACCAATAGTGGTCGACCTAGACCAGGGGTCAAAGAACTATTTTACCTTTTACCCCAAAATATATTCAGTATGTCACACCGCGGCCAGGAACACAGCACAGGGCAGCCAGGAGCACAGCGCAGGGTGGGCAGGAGGGAGCGCGGTGTGACGTCAGCACGTCACATCGTGAGCCGGCTGGTGCTGGACGGGGCTGTGTCTCGGCAGTGCGACCATCCATTACCCCCAGGAATTAAATTTTTTCCCCATTTGGGGTAATTTACCCCTGTTCCCTGACCACTGACCTAGACACTTCGACTTAAGTTGACTTAAGTGTGGTCGACCTTGCAAACCACACCCGACTGTGTCTGTCTTTCACTGTTGATGGAACATCTGTACTTTACGTCCTCCTCTTAGATTCTTAGAACTTTGAATTCCAGGGTACACGTTTAAGCACTGGAGTGAGGGCAAGATTTTGATGTCATGTCAGGGGGGTGCAGTGACAAATTGGGTAAAAATAAGACTTTATCAAAGGTGAATGCTAGCAGCAAGGGTAAGAGGAACCCTAGCTGTATATATTAGGTGTACTTTAATATTATGTATTAGCAATTTGTACTTTTTGATTTATAGTACTTGCTTTTCCTGTTTTCTTTTTGCCTTTGTGTTTTATTTGATACTTAATTTACTGGCACATAGAGAACCTAGGGCCGTCTGCTCAAATAACTTTTCTATTAGCTTCTCTAAGGACAAGAGACACCTGTATATTTATGGGATTTCCTCATTTTGTCTGGTTATAGGTGTTTGTCCTATATACAGGGAGATTACCAGATAAATCTGTGTTTTCACTGGTATCCGGTCTCTAGGTTGACCACACCTAGGTCGACAATGTCTATGTTGACCACTATCGGTCGACAGCAACTAGGGTGACAGGGTTTCTAGCTCGACAGGGCATCTACGTCGACATGTTCTCGGTCGACAGGTCAAAAGGTCGACATGAGTTTTTCACTATTTTTTCTCTTTTTTTGAACTTTTTCATACTTAACGATCCACGTGGACTACGATTGGGAATAGCAGCCTGCGCCGAGTGCAGCAGCAGTGGAGCAAGGCAGCTTGCCCGAAGCATGGCGAGGGAAGCGGTGCACTAATTGGGGTTCCCGGTCACTGTACGGAGAAAACGACAACATCCAAAAATTAAAAAACTTATGTCAACCTTTTGACCTGTCGACCTAGAACATGTCGACCTAGTTACTGTCGACCACTAGTGGTCGACTTAGACACTGTCGACTTAAGTGTGGTCGATCCTCCATACCACACCCGTTTTCACTATATTCCTAGCAAAACCTACCTGTACTGTACATTGTTTTCTTTTAAACTACCTTGATAATTACCTGCCCAGCTTCATCTCATGATTTATTGTGTTTTATGGATGGAACATTACATACACTTCTACCATTAACTATATATCTACACAGTATCCAACAATGAGACCTTTACCACTCCAAGAACAACAACCACAGATGTAACCACAGGTATGTATATTGTGATACATAGCAATACAATGCGAGCACTTTAAATAATGGCTGCTGATTGGAACATTTCAAAATACATTTATTAAAACACAATCCTATAAAACAAGGTTAACCATAGATAAAAATATAATTCCATATAATATATGTACCAACACAATACAGTGGATACAGGTGGACGTAATATAGTTGCTTATTTCATAGCATACATTTCTAACTCAGATGAAGATTGTCCCGGTCATTAGCATATACATGTTAATGGCAGGTGTTAATTATTGGTGTCAAAGCAGATGAAGCAAATAATGTAGTTGCAGCACAGTCACAGTGCAGTGTGTCAAGCACTTTTCCTCAGTACCGTTAGAGGGTGTCAAAAATAAATATAGAGGTTTATTTATACCAGTTTATTATTTATTTATTAACAGTTTCTTATATAGTGCAGCAAATTCTGTTGAGCTTTACAATTGGACACAAGGATACAACAAAACTGGGTAATAAACAAACAGTCAGAGGTAGGAAGGCCCTGCTCGCAGGCTTACAATCTACAGTATAGGGAAATAGGCATTGATACACAAGGAAAGGCATTATCTATTGAATATTTGCCCACCGGATTGCAAAGGTTCTAGGTGGGTTGCATGATATCACATCACAGCAATGATGAACCCTGGTCAGAAAGAAGGGAAAGTGAAGAAAGAGAAAATATGTGGAGGATATGTGCGGACTGTACAGTGGGGATATAATCGGATAGGAAAGCTTATGAAGGTTGAGTGAGCGGTTCTGGAATGTGATAAGTTAACCTGAAGAGGTGAGTTTTCAGGGAACGTTTGAAGGTTTGGAGACTAGGAGAGAGTCTTATTGTGTGTGGTAGGGCATTCCACAAAGTGGGTGCAGCCCAAAGGAAGTCCTGGAATCGTGCATGGGAGTAAGTAATGAGTGTGGATGAGAGACGTAGATCTTGTGAAGATTGGAGAGTTCGGGTTGGGAGATATTTTGAGATGAGCGAAGAGATGTATATTGGTGTAGTATGGTTAATGGCCTTATGTGTGAGTAAAAGTATTTTATATTGAATACGGTAGAATACAGATAACCAATGGAGGGACTGACTGAGTGGATCTGCAGACGATGAATGGTCTAGCAAGGAAGATTAGCCACGCAGCTGCATTCAGAATGAATTGTAGTGGTGAGAGTCTCTTTGTAAGAAGACTATTGCAATAATCAATGCAGGAGATAGAGTTTTTGCAGTGTCTTGTGTAAGGTATGGTCGTATTTTGGATATGTTTTTTAGAGATGAGCGGCGGAAATTTTTCGGGTTTTGTGTTTTGGTTTTGGGTTCGGTTCCGCGGCCGTGTTTTGGGTTCGACCGCGTTTTGGCAAAACCTCACCGAATTTTTTTTGTCGGATTCGGGTGTGTTTTGGATTCGGGTGTTTTTTTCAAAAAACACTAAAAAACAGCTTAAATCATAGAATTTGGGGGTCATTTTGATCCCAAAGTAGTACTAACCTCAAAAACCATAATTTACACTCATTTTCAGTCTATTCTGAATACCTCACACCTCACAATATTATTTTTAGTCCTAAAATTTGCACCTAGGTCGCTGGATGACTAAGCTAAGCGACCCTAGTGGCCGACACAAACACCGGGCCCATCTAGGAGTGTCACTGCAGTGTCACGCAGGATGTCCCTTCCAAAAAACCCTCCCCAAACAGCACATGACGCAAAGAAAAAAAGAGGCGCAATGAGGTAGCTGTGTGAGTAAGATAAGCGACCCTAGTGGCCGACACAAACACCGGGCCTATCTAGGAGTGTCACTGCAGTGTCACGCAGGATGTCCCTTCCAAAAAACCCTCCCCAAACAGCACATGATGCAAAGAAAAAAAGAGGCGCAATGAGGTAGCTGTGTGAGTAAGATAAGCGACCCTAGTGGCCGACACAAACACCGGGCCCATCTAGGAGTGTCACTGCAGTGTCACGCAGGATGTCCCTTCCAAAAAACCCTCCCCAAACAGCACATGACGCAAAGAAAAAAAGAGGCGCAATGAGGTAGCTGTGTGAGTAAGATAAGCGACCCTAGTGGCCGACACAAACACCGGGCCCATCTAGGAGTGGCACTGCAGTGTCACCAGGATGTCCCTTCCAAAAAACCCTCCCCAAACAGCACATGACGCAAAGAAAAAAAGAGGCGCAATGAGGTAGCTGTGTGAGTAAGATAAGCGACCCTAGTGGCCGACACAAACACCGGGCCCATCTAGGAGTGTCACTGCAGTGTCACGCAGGATGTCCCTTCCAAAAAACCCTCCCCAAACAGCACATGACGCAAAGAAAAAAAGAGGCGCAATGAGGTAGCTGTGTGAGTAAGATAAGCGACCCTAGTGGCCGACACAAACACCGGGCCCATCTAGGAGTGGCACTGCAGTGTCACGCAGGATGTCCCTTCCAAAAAACCCTCCCCAAACAGCACATGACGCAAAGAAAAATTAAAGAAAAAAGAGGTGCAAGATGGAATTGTCCTTGGGCCCTCCCACCCACCCTTATGTTGTATAAACAGGACATGCACACTTTAACCAACCCATCATTTCAGTGACAGGGTCTGCCACACGACTGTGACTGAAATGACGGGTTGGTTTGGACCCCCACCAAAAAAGAAGCAATTAATCTCTCCTTGCACAAACTGGCTCTACAGAGGCAAGATGTCCACCTCATCATCATCCTCCGATATATCACCGTGTACATCCCCCTCCTCACAGATTATCAATTCGTCCCCACTGGAATCCACCATCTCAGCTCCCTGTGTACTTTGTGGAGGCAATTGCTGCTGGTCAATGTCTCCACGGAGGAATTGATTATAATTCATTTTAATGAACATCATCTTCTCCACATTTTCTGGATGTAACCTCGTACGCCGATTGCTGACAAGGTGAGCGGCGGCACTAAACACTCTTTCGGAGTACACACTTGTGGGAGGGCAACTTAGGTAGAATAAAGCCAGTTTGTGCAAGGGCCTCCAAATTGCCTCTTTTTCCTGCCAGTATAAGTACGGACTGTGTGACGTGCCTACTTGGATGCGGTCACTCATATAATCCTCCACCATTCTTTCAATGGTGAGAGAATCATATGCAGTGACAGTAGACGACATGTCCGTAATCCTTGTCAGGTCCTTCAGTCCGGACCAGATGTCAGCATCAGCAGTCGCTCCAGACTGCCCTGCATCACCGCCAGCGGGTGGGCTCGGAATTCTGAGCCTTTTCCTCGCACCCCCAGTTGCGGGAGAATGTGAAGGAGGAGATGTTGACAGGTCGCGTTCCGCTTGACTTGACAATTTTCTCACCAGCAGGTCTTTCAACCCCAGCAGACTTGTGTCTGCCGGAAAGAGAGATCCAAGGTAGGCTTTAAATCTAGGATCGAGCACGGTGGCCAAAATGTAGTGCTCTGATTTCAACAGATTGACCACCCGTGAATCCTTGTTAAGCGAATTAAGGGCTCCATCCACAAGTCCCACATGCCTAGCGGAATCGCTCCGTGTTAGCTCCTCCTTCAATGTCTCCAGCTTCTTCTGCAAAAGCCTGATGAGGGGAATGACCTGACTCAGGCTGGCAGTGTCTGAACTGACTTCACGTGTGGCAAGTTCAAAGGGCATCAGAACCTTGCACAACGTTGAAATCATTCTCCACTGCGCTTGAGACAGGTGCATTCCACCTCCTATTTCGTGCTCAATTGTATAGGCTTGAATGGCCTTTTGCTGCTCCTCCAACCTCTGAAGCATATAGAGGGTTGAATTCCACCTCGTTACCACTTCTTGCTTCAGATGATGGCAGGGCAGGTTCAGTAGTTTTTGGTGGTGCTCCAGTCTTCTGTACGTGGTGCCTGTATGCCGAAAGTGTCCCGCAATTCTTCTGGCCACCGACAGCATCTCTTGCACGCCCCTGTCGTTTTTTAAAAAATTTTGCACCACCAAATTCAAGGTATGTGCAAAACATGGGACGTGCTGGAATTTGCCCATATTTAATGCACACACAATATTGCTGGCGTTGTCCGATGCCACAAATCCACAGGAGAGTCCAATTGGGGTAAGCCATTCCGCGATGATCTTCCTCAGTTGCCGTAAGAGGTTTTCAGCTGTGTGCGTATTCTGGAAAGCGGTGATACAAAGCGTAGCCTGCCTAGGAAAGAGTTGGCGTTTGCGAGATGCTGCTACTGGTGCCGCCGCTGCTGTTCTTGCGGCGGGAGTCCATACATCTACCCAGTGGGCTGTCACAGTCATATAGTCCTGACCCTGCCCTGCTCCACTTGTCCACGGCTAAGTGGACATTGGGTACAACTGCATTTTTTAGGACACTGGTGAGTCTTTTTCTGACGTCCGTGTACATTCTCGGTATCGCCTGCCTAGAGAAGTGGAACCTAGATGGTATTTGGTAACGGGGGCACACTGCCTCAATAAATTGTCTAGTTCCCTGTGAACTAACGGCGGATACCGGACGCACGTCTAACACCAACATAGTTGTCAAGGCCCCAGTTATCCGCTTTGCAGCAGGATGACTGCTGTGATATTTCATCTTCCTCGCAAAGGACTGTTGGACAGTCAATTGCTTACTGGAAGTAGTACAAGTGGGCTTACGACTTCCCCTCTGGGATGACCATCGACTCCCAGCAGCAACAACAGCAGCGCCAGCAGCAGTAGGTGTTACACGCAAGGATGCATCGGAGGAATCCCAGGCAGGAGAGGACTCGTCAGAATTGCCAGTGACATGGCCTGCAGGACTATTGGCATTCCTGGGGAAGGAGGAAATTGACACTGAGGGAGTTGGTGGGGTGGTTTGCGTGAGCTTGGTTACAAGAGGAAGGGATTTACTGGTCAGTGGACTGCTTCCGCTGTCGCCCAAAGTTTTTGAACTTGTCACTGACTTATTATGAATGCGCTGCAGGTGACGTATAAGGGAGGATGTTTCGAGGTGGTTAACGTCCTTACCCCTACTTATTACAGCTTGACAAAGGCAACACACGGCTTGACACCTGTTGTCCGCTTTTCTGTTGAAATACCTCCACACTGAAGAGCTGATTTTTTTGGTATTTTCACCAGGCATGTCAACGGCCATATTCCTCCCACGGACAACAGGTGTCTCCCCGGGTGCCTGACTTAAACAAACCACCTCACCATCAGAATCCTCCTGGTCAATTTCCTCCCCAGCGCCAGCAACACCCATATCCTCCTCATCCTGGTGTACTTCAACACTGACATCTTCAATCTGACTATCAGGAACTGGACTGCGGGTGCTCCTTCCAGCACTTGCAGGGGGCGTGCAAATGGTGGAAGGCGCATGCTCTTCACGTCCAGTGTTGGGAAGGTCAGGCATCGCAACCGACACAATTGGACTCTCCTTGTGGATTTGGGATTTCGAAGAACGCACAGTTCTTTGCGGTGCTTTTGCCAGCTTGAGTCTTTTCAGTTTTCTAGCGAGAGGCTGAGTGCTTCCATCCTCATGTGAAGCTGAACCACTAGCCATGAACATAGGCCAGGGCCTCAGCCGTTCCTTGCCACTCCGTGTGGTAAATGGCATATTGGCAAGTTTACGCTTCTCCGACGACAATTTTATTTTAGGTTTTGGAGTCCTTTTTTTACTGATATTTGGTGTTTTGGATTTGACATGCTCTGTACTATGACATTGGGCATCGGCCTTGGCAGACGACGTTGCTGGCATTTCATCGTCTCGGCCATGACTAGTGGCAGCAGCTTCAGCACGAGGTGGAAGTGGATCTTGATCTTTCCCTAATTTTGGAACCTCAACATTTTTGTTCTCCATATTTTAATAGGCACAACTAAAAGGCACCTCAGGTAAACAATGGAGATGGATGGATACTAGTATACTTATGGATGGACTGCCGAGTGCCGACACAGAGGTAGCTACAGCCGTGGACTAACGTACTGTGTCTGCTGCTAATATAGACTGGATGATTGATAATGAGATGAAATCAATATATATATGTATGTATATATAATATCACTAGTACTGCAGCCGGACAGGTAGATAATATATTTATTAGGTAATGATGACTGATGACGGACCTGCTGGACACTGTCAGCTCAGCAGCACCGCAGACTGCTACAGTAAGCTACTATACTATAGTAGTATGTACAAAGAAGAAAGAAAAAAAAAAACCACGGGTAGGTGGTATACAATTATGGATGGACTGCCGAGTGCCGACACAGAGGTAGCTACAGCCGTGGACTAACGTACTGTGTCTGCTGCTAATATAGACTGGATGATTGATAATGAGATGAAATCAATATATATTTGTATGTATATATAATATCACTAGTACTGCAGCCGGACAGGTAGATAATATATTTATTAGGTAATGATGACTGATGACGGACCTGCTGGACACTGTCAGCTCAGCAGCACCGCAGACTGCTACAGTAAGCTACTATACTCTATAGTAGTATGTACAAAGAAGAAAGAAAAAGAAAAAAACCACGGGTAGGTGGTATACAATTATGGATGGACTGCCGAGTGCCGACACAGAGGTAGCTACAGCCGTGGACTAACGTACTGTGTCTGCTGCTAATATAGACTGGATGATTGATAATGAGATGAAATCAATATATATATGTATGTATATATAATATCACTAGTACTGCAGCCGGACAGGTAGATAATATATTTATTAGGTAATGATGACTGATGACGGACCTGCTGGACACTGTCAGCTCAGCAGCACCGCAGACTGCTACAGTAAGCTACTATACTATAGTAGTATGTACAAAGAAGAAAGAAAAAAAAAAACCACGGGTAGGTGGTATACAATTATGGATGGACTGCCGAGTGCCGACACAGAGGTAGCTACAGCCGTGGACTAACGTACTGTGTCTGCTGCTAATATAGACTGGATGATTGATAATGAGATGAAATCAATATATATATGTGTGTATATATAATATCACTAGTACTGCAGCCGGATAGGTTGATAATATATTTATTAGGTAATGATGACTGATGACGGACCTGCTGGACACTGTCAGCTCAGCAGCACCGCAGACTGCTACAGTAAGCTACTATACTCTATAGTAGTATGTACAAAGAAGAAAGAAAAAAAAAAAACCACGGGTAGGTGGTATACAATTATGGATGGACTGCCGAGTGCCGACACAGAGGTAGCTACAGCCGTGGACTAACGTACTGTGTCTGCTGCTAATATAGAGTCTAGACTGGATGATAAATTATTGATAATGAGATGAAATCAATATAATATCACTAGTACTGCAGCCGGACAGGTACTATATATATTTATTATGTAATGACTGATGACGGACCTGCTGGACACTGTCAGGTCAGCACAGCACCGCAGACTGCTACAGTAAGCTACTATAGTAGTATGTATAAAGAAGAATGAAAAAAAAAAAACCACGGGTAGGTGGTATACAATATTATATATATATATATATATATATATATTATATACAATTATATATATATATATATATATATATATATATTAAACTGGTGGTGATTGATTATTAAACTGGTGGTCACTTCAGGACAGGTCACGTTGCAACTTGCAACTAGTACTCCGAGGCCTAAGCAGACAATCACAAAATATATTATTATACTGGTGGTCAGTGTGGTCACAACAATGGCAGTGTGGCACTGACTCTGGCAGCAAAAGTGTGCACTGTACGTTATATGTACTCCTGAGTCCTGCTCTCAGACTCTAACTGCTCCCCACTGTCAGTGTCTCCCCCACAAGTCAGATAATACACTTACAGTCACACTATCTAATCTATAAATATCACTTCAGCAAGTAGTATAGTAGTATACAGTAGTACTCCTCCTAATAATGCTCCCCGAAAATACTGTGTCTCTCTCTTCTCTAAACGGAGAGGACGCCAGCCACGTCCTCTCCCTATGATTCTCAATGCACGTGTGAAAATGGCGGCGACGCGCGGCTCCTTATATAGAATCCGAGTCTCGCGATAGAATCCGAGCCTCGCGAGAATCCGACAGCGTGATGATGACGTTCGGGCGCGCTCGGGTTAGCCGAGCAAGGCGGGAAGATCCGAGCCTGCTCGGACCCGTGTAAAAAACCTGAAGTTCGGGCGGGTTCGGATTCAGAGGAACCGAACCCGCTCATCTCTAATGTTTTTTAGATGCATGTAACATGATCTTGAGACAGATTGAATGTGGGGAGCAAAGGACAGTTCTGAGTCATGTATGACTACTAGGCAGCAAGCTTGTGGGGTAGGATTGATTGTTGAGTTCTCAACAGTGATAGAGATATCAGGTAGGTAACTACTATTGGCCGGTGGAAATATAAGTAGCTCTGTCTTGGAAATATTAAGTTTGAGGTGGCGAGATGACATCCAAGATGAAACAGCAAAAAGGCATTCAGTGACCCTGACAAATACAGATGGTGACAAATCTGGGGAGGATAGGTAGATTTGAGTATCATCTGCGTACAGATGACACTGAAATCCAAAAGAGCTGATTAATTTACCAAGAGATGAGGTATAGATTGAGAAAAGCAGAGGACATAAGACCGAGCCTTGTGGTACTCCAACTGAAAGAGGTAGCAAAGAGGAGGTGGATTCAGAGAAGCGAACACTGAAGGAGCGATTAGATAGGTAGGATAGGAACCAAGAGAGGACTGTGTCTTTAAGACCTAGGGATTGTAATGTTTGTATGAGAAGAAAATGGTCAACAGTGTCAAAAGCAACAGGGAGATCTAGAAGAATAAGAAGTGAGTAATGGCCGTTGGACTTTGCAGTGACTAGATCATTCACGACTTTAGTCAGTGCTGTCTCTGTGGAGTGCTGCAAACGAAAGCCTGACTGAAGTGGGTCAAATAAATTATGGGTTTTTAAGAAAGTGTGTGAGGCGAGTGTAGGCAGCTCTCTCAAGTAGCTTGGAGAGGCATGGCAGCTGAGAGAAGGGACGGTAGTTTGAGAGAGTGCTAGGGTCAGAATTTTTTTTTTCAGAATGGGAGTAATCAGTGCATGCTTGAACAGTGAAGGAAAGAATCCAATAGAGACAGAGAGAGATTACAGATGTTGGTTAAGGTTGGGATGAGCACAGGAGACAGAGCTCCCACGTTCACTAGTCACAGTTTCATTAACCAGCAGGCAGCTATATATATATATATATATATATATATATATATATATATATATATTTACCATAAACGTCTCCATATATTTGTGTTAGTTCAAAAAGTTCCTTGATAATTGTGTTTTGCTTAATGCAGCAATCCCACGTTCTTTAAATAGAAAGTTAAGGACCTATTAAACATTTGAGCGTGCCAGAGCCTCTCAATTCACTAAATCATTTGCCATTTGACTGTGGTTGCCATGGTAGTCACATGATACTGCAGTATTACAAATCATGAATAACAGCATGAAGAAATTAAACAAACCAAGCCAAAATGATACTTGCCAAGACTCTTCTTACAGCTCGTATAGTGTTTTATGTTAACATAAAACATATCTCATTTTTGTCATAGGATTTGCTGCTTTATATTTACTATGCTATATGTTGGGTTTTTTTTATGACCCCCAAGTAGCATGTTGTTTTATCATTTTATCATCATGTAATTTTATTATCTACAAAGTATGTTAATCACTGCAAGCGCAACGTTATTAAATGTAATCTTCATTATGAACATTTAAATTTTAATAATTAAGAGATGTGCGCAGACCTCTGTGTTTTGGATTTGCAAACAACCCTCCGGTGTTTTGGTTCTGGATTTCCTACAAATTGATAAAAACATCGAAAATATTATAATTTAGATCTGTTTTTATCCCTACAGTATTATTTACTTTAATAACATCCATTTCCAGTCATTTTCACTGTAGGGAGGGAGGGACCTGAATGCAATTCAAAACATGCAAGATTAGATCTGAGATCCAAACCTGACGAGATGACTTGAGATGGGACTCTGTTCGACTCCGAACACTAAAGTAACCCGAGGCAGGTGTCTGTCTGACTCGAAACCACAAAGTTTGGGTGTGTCCGGTTTTCAGCAAAACGGAACCATTTATCTCTAATAATTAATTCACTGCTACATAAAGAATCTAGGGCCTTCTGCTGGAATACTTAAGGGCCACACAGTCACACACTAGACGAGTTTTTTAAAAGATATGGACGATGCAGACAATTTTGAATGATATATCGTTCAAGTCGCTAGTGTGTATGGCCACCCCGACGGCCTATGCGCGCACCCGTGCTCGATAAAAGCAGGTCGCTCGTCGGCCGTGCATGCAGCTCAATGTGAGCAATGTCACTTGTGACATCGTACATCACGACACATGTGTACCGAGCCGCGATGAGCGATGTACACAATGTGACATTGCTCCTCCTCCCCGGCAGCGGCTCCCTCCCCAGGAGCAGCTCCATTCTAGCTGAGCCGCTGACGGGAGCCGCACAGCGTCTCCATCATAATTTCTTCCACTGCCCCACCAATTATATTTCCACTGTGCCACCAGCTTAATAAAAAAATAATTATAATGGGTTCATAAATTTTATATATATATATATATATATATATATATATATATATAAAATGCATCCAGATAAGTAGCACTCCTGGCGTCTTGTATATATAACTCTCCGGGCACATATCAGATTGGCAATGTCTCAGTGCTGTTTACTTGTGTGGCACTTTCGCCAGAGTGCTACTTATCTGGATGCATTGTTAGTTGTGTATGCAGGCACCTGGCGCTGCATACGCTATTGATGAGAGAGCCGGACACTCTGGTTTTTCTTATATATATATATATATATATATATATATATATATATATATATAAATTTATGAACCCATTATAATAAATTTTTTATTACGTTTTTGGCACAGTGGAAATTGGTGGGGCAGTGGGTTAAAAAAACTTAATTGGTTCCCCCTTCTACAGCCCTGCCCACACTCCCAGAAATGCCTCCCCAATATTAAAATATATAAATAAGGTGCCAATTCCAAAGATATCTTTCGTCTTTCAAATTGTTTGAAAAATTGCTTAGTGTGTACACTCAATTTCGTTTGTCAGGGCTCTGGGAAGTTCAAAGGAAATTGCTCATGTTCCACATTGTTCATCTTTCACATTAGTCATGTCTTCTAGTGTGTAGGACCCTTTATAGAGTAGTGCAATTTCTTAATCTTGTTTTTGGCTATAGAATAGATTAGCCTGGATATCTTTACATGAAAATGTAAATATTCACGTGTCCTTGTGTCCCTCATTTTTCCCTTTATAACCCTGATCTCCATAATGATTACTGTTTTTACATCTACTAGTTTGTGGATTCCAGTGCTGATCAATCTGTCTGCTGTTAGACTGTACACTGCTTACTCCTCTATCCCAGCCTGCATAGGAACTAAGACCTTTGAGTCCATGCATTAAAACGTGGCACTATAATATGGGTATTCAGACCATTCAGGTTGCTTCCATGCAGGCAACTGCCCAAGGTCTATTCTTTTTATACCACTTGATTAAAATTTTTAATTGCCAAATAGCTAAGTACTGTACAGATAAGAAAACAATAATCATTATTGGTGAGAAAACAACGTTCTATAGTGTGGTCTATTAAAGCAACTTTTAATGCCATATGCAGACATGATTTTTTTTCTTTCTCTTTTGCAGGAGGAATGAGTTGTATGTCCAGTGAGGTTCAAACTTGTAAGTATTGTGAGCATTCATACACATGCAGTGACCTAGGTATATAGCTGTATCCTTGATGAAACATCTAAACCATGGCCAGACGGACATGCAAAACATCACCCTGGCCTGTTTATAAGCTGCTAGAGTTCTGAATTCTAATGTGGGTGCTGTGTAGTACCTTATTCATCATGCAGTTGGTCATATACAGTAGTGTTAAGTTCTCTGCCTATTATTTTGTTCTGTGTTTTTCTATCCACCAAAAGGTAAATGCCACTCAAGCAAATTGTGGTCTGCAATCTCCTTATTATAGGTGCACCCCTGCTCAAATCTTTCAGATCTTTCTAAATCTTGGAAATAGTGCTTACTGGTGCTGCCTTGGGTAATAGAGGGGGGAAGAACCAAGTAGCCCTTAGCATGGGTAGCATTATGAGGTTGCAACCCGTGGGCTGCTTTGTGGTTCCTGATACTTGTACTTGAAGTGCCACAAGTTTGCATTATAAAGGATGTCTCTGTTATAAATGATCAACTGTCACCCCCATACTTCAAATATAGTAGTTTCCCACATTCTTTAATAATAATAACAATCATCTTTATATACTTACATTTAATAGATTGCCTCCATTAAATATATGAATCCAGTCCCTCTTTTAATACACAACTTTATTAATGATCTTTCTTGTTAATACATTAATGATCGCCCCCGGATAAATATTTTAGTGACTACCACCTGTTAAATATATTAATGATCAGCCCTGTTAAAATTAATGGTTTACTGGGCCCTGTATCTATTTATTGCATTTTGAGATCATGTTAATCACCATGCAATCTTCACTTCATGGTTCTACAAAAGTAATAATAATAAAAGAAGAACCCTATGTAAATTGACCTGTGGCACAGACGCTGCACAAATATTCCTACTGGCAGATGCATCTGTGTCTTGGTGAATGGATTTACTCTTGGCCTTCCCTCTCCCATTTTTACTAGCTAAGCGTAAGTAGTAGTAAATATAAGGTGAGACTTCATTATAAATAAAGGACCACAGGCATGGCGCTCAGCCCTGTTTCCACATAAAAACATTATATATAACACTTTCAATGTATAGAATGTTCAAAAGCCAGTGATACTTAGTCCATCCCAAAGAATTCAAACTGATGTTGGTGTTTGTTCTGTGAACGTCCGTTAATTTACCTCATATAAGAGGTAAATAGAGAAAAACAACAGCTCATGATATAGTGGGGGTAATTCAAATGTTTGAAAAGTCGGTTGGGTGTCTGTTTTTTCCTGTCTATTAGATAGGAAAAAACAGACACCCAACTGACTTTTCAAACAATTGAATTACACCCACAATAAATTAACACCCTTAAGCGTACAAAGTCCAAGGAAAGTGTTGGGATAGATGTAGCTCTCCACGCCACCAAGCATAGGCATTACATGTGCAGTTGTATTTTATAGAGAAACAAGAGACATGGATGAGATTCTACTGGGGTCCCAACACTCAGAGTAGTCGTCAACAAACCACATCAATTGTTTATCCAATCAGCTGTATGGACATGATTAATAACTTTTTCTATACGACAGCTGTTAATATAAAAATTTCTGTGGGATTTATGCATTTCAGTAAGTCTAATTGATAATGTGCAATTTCTTTTTATAGGGCTAACGGATGTCTGCAATTCATCCTGTAATGATTCAGGTAATTTTATGAATAGTTTGTTTGGTTTCATTCCTCATTGGGGGCCAAATGTAATAGAGTGAGAGTTTCAGAAAGTGAGAGGTTTGGTAAGTTTTTGCTGTTTTTTTTAAAGTGGCAATCATTTACACAGCAAGATCAACCTGATTTTGCTGTTTTCAATGATTGCCACTTTAAAAAAAACTGAAAAACCTTACCAAATCTCTCACTTTCTGAAACTCTCACTCTATTACATTTGGCCCTGGGTATCTATCCTTGAAAGAGGAAGCAATATCTTCTGCACTGATAGAAGCTGCTGGGTTGGATGAGGGAGGGGTAAGACTTGATTTAAATATATTAAAACATTGCCTGGGGTTAGAGGCTTGAGCAGAGATGAGAGATTTTAAATATGTTTGCTTGGCAGTGTCCAGAGCCTTACGATAAGAGTGGTAGATAGTCTTTTACATGTGAGAAGTATGAGATTTACACCACTGACATTCTACTTTTAAGTGACAGTTTTTCGTAGGTGTCTTGTTAATTTAGAATGCCACAGTTGACATCTACAGTAAGTCTACGTGGAGTGTGATGAGTAGCTGAGGCCTCTTCATCTATTGCTATTTCTATGTTTTGGTTGAGGTGTGATACAGCAATCTCAGGATAAGTGCATGTAGAAGTAGATGAGAATGTAAAGAGGTGGGCAATTAATAGCATTAATATTTCTGTGAGTTTGAGGCTTGGTAGACTTCAATGACACTGAGAGTGAAGTAATAGAGGAAAGCGTACAGGTGATAAGGTTATGATCTGAGAGGGTAAGGAATATTATGGAGCATAAACACAGTGCGAAGTAACCTTACGATTTTGACTATGTAGTCAAAATCGCAAGGAAAGTTACTGCAAATCACACCGTGTGTACATAGCTTGTGTTACCAATGCGCGCTCCCGTGGGGTTGGTATCACAAGAAAAGACAGACTGTGCAGGCAACTCAATCTTGACTATATTGTGTACAATCTAGTACATAGTATAGTCATGATTGGCACTTAGTCAAGTAAAGTTAGTCAGTATCAGTGGTTCAGGGCCCTGGGGAGTTCAGGGGAAATCACAAAGTCAAAATCAGAGATAGTCAATATCTCACCGTGTTTATGCGCCTTTGGTGGAATCATAAATTGGGCATAGTCTGGGGAATGCAAGATTTAGGCAGTGGCCATCCTTATTAGTAGAGGTGTCAGTCCACTGGGCAAGGCCAAGAGAGGATGTTAGAGAGTAGTTTGGAGGCACAAGGATATTGTGGACTATCAACAGAGATATTGAATTCCCCCATGATGATGGCGAGGATGCGAGAGGATTAGAAGTGAGTGAGCACGGCAGAAATATCTTCTAGAAATTGTTGGTGTGACCCAGGTGAGCGATAGATAGCAGCAATAGGTAGACAGAAAGGGGTTAAAATCCTGGTAGAATGTACTCTACTTCAAATTATGTAAATGGGAACATTGGAACTTATCCCTTCTTACCAACAAGCTTAGGGGTCTATTTACTAAGTCTTGGATGGAGATAAAGTGGCCGGAGATAAAGTACCAGCCAATCAGCTCCTAACTGACATTTTTCAAACACAGCCTGTGACATGGCAGTTAGGAGCCGATTGGCTGGTACTTTAACTCCGGCCACTTTATCTGTTCACTTTATCTCGATCCAGGGCTTAGTAAATAGACCCTTAATAAATTCCCAACAACCTAGCTGCTCCATCTTTTAGATGAGTCCTTTAATAATAATCATTATTGGTGAGACATAAATGAGTGGAGATACAAACATACAAAATTATTATCTTGACTGGAAAACAAAGTGGGATTTCTTATAGCAACTGTTAGTGCCATACTGTATGCAGACAAGACACGAGCAATTCATGAGACTAGCACAAACAGTATTTCAATATTGCTTCATTTTTTTTTTACTTTTTGTTTTTTCTCCCAAAAAATGTTTGCAGGAGGAATGAATTGTACTGCCAATGCCAGCAGTGAGATTCAGAATTGTAAGTATTTTGAGTTCTGAATTCTAATGGAAGTGTTGTGCAGCCCCTTAACCATCATGCACATGATCATAAACAGTAGTGTGCACTCTAAAACACCACTATTATATTTTAGGCATTTTTCTATCTACAGTACCAAAGGTAAATGCCACACAAACAAACACATTGGTACTCTAAATGATTTACCAGCAGACGGGATGCCGGCTGTCAGTATACCGACTGCGGCAACCCGTCTGCTGGAATCCCGGCAGCGAGTTCCCTTGTGGGACTCACTCCGCTCGCCATACTTCGGGCCTGGGCCACAGGATCTATTTCCACTCGGTTGGTACCGTGGACCTACCAATCAAGTGGGGATACCGGATGGCAGTCGGGATTTCGTATGTCGGGATTTCACTGGCTGTCGGGATTCCGGTGTCGATCTCCTAAATGCCGGGATCCCGACAGCCGGCATTTTAACTGCATCCCCTCTAAATTAATTTCTTTATCTTTCTGTCTGCAGTTTAATTATTATAGGGACACTCCTGCTCATTACTTAGACGCCCCTAAATTTTGTAAATAAGCAAATACTGGTGCTTCCTTGGTTAAGAGAGGTGGACGGAAACAAGCAGCACTTACCGTGGGTAGCATTATGATGCTGCAACTCTTGGGCTGCTTTGTGGTTGCTGATACTTGTACAGATGTGTCTTCATACATCCTTGTTGCAGTCATGCAAAACAGCCCCTCTCCCATGAGAGACTGCCAGTGTTGGTCTTTTTTTTTTTGTCTTTTCTCTATCGTCCTAGTGGATGCTGGGGTTCCTGAAAGGACCATGGGGAATAGCGGCTCCGCAGGAGACAGGGCACAAAAAGTAAAGCTTTAGGATCAGGTGGTGTGCACTGGCTCCTCCCCCTATGACCCTCCTCCAAGCCTCAGTTAGATTTTTGTGCCCGGCCGAGAAGGGTGCAATCTAGGTGGCTCTCCTAAAGAGCTGCTTAGAAAAGTTTAGCTTAGGTTTTTTATTTTACAGTGAGTCCTGCTGGCAACAGGATCACTGCAACGAGGGACTTAGGGGAGAAGAAGTGAACTCACCTGCGTGCAGGATGGATTGGCTTCTTGGCTACTGGACATTAGCTCCAGAGGGACGATCACAGGTACAGCCTGGATGGTCACCGGAGCCTCGCCGCCGGCCCCCTTGCAGATGCTGAAACGAGAAGAGGTCCAGAATCGGCGGCAGAAGACTCCTCAGTCTTCTTAAGGTAGCGCACAGCACTGCAGCTGTGCGCCATTTTCCTCTCAGCACACTTCACACGGCAGTCACTGAGGGTGCAGGGCGCTGGGAGGGGGGCGCCCTGGGAGGCAAATGAAAACCTTTTTTGGCTAAAAATACCTCACATATAGCCTCCGGGGGCTATATGGAGATATTTAACCCCTGCCAGAATCCGTTAAGAGCGGGAGACGAGGCCGCCAAAAAAGGGGCGGGGCCTATCTCCTCAGCACACAGCGCCATTTTCCCTCACAGAAAGGCTGGAGGGAAGGCTCCCAGGCTCTCCCCTGCACTGCACTACAGAAACAGGGTTAAAACAGAGAGGGGGGGCACTAATTTGGCGTTAGAAATATATAAAAAAGATGCTATAAGGGAAAACACTTATATAAGGTTGTCCCTATATAATTATAGCGTTTTTGGTGTGTGCTGGCAAACTCTCCCTCTGTCTCTCCAAAGGGCTAGTAGGTCCTGTCCTCTATCAGAGCATTCCCTGTGTGTGTGCTGTGTGTCGGTACGTGTGTGTCGACATGTATGAGGACGATGTTGGTGAGGAGGCGGAGCAATTGCCTGTAATGGTGATGTCACTCTCTAGGGAGTCGACACCGGAATGGATGGCTTATTTAGGGAATTACGTGATAATGTCAACACGCGCCAAGGTCGGTTGACGACATGAGACGGCCGACAAACAATTAGTACCGGTCCAGACGTCTCAAAAACACCGTCAGGGGTTTTAAAACGCCCGTTTACTTTAGTCGGTCGACACAGACACAGACAGGGACACTGAATCCAGTGTCGACGGTGAATAAACAAACGTATTCCTTATTAGGGCCACACGTTAAGGGCAATGAAGGAGGTGTTACATATTTCTGATACTACAAGTACCACAAAAGAGGGTATTATGTGGGATGTGAAAAAACTACCGTAGTTTTTCCTGAATCAGATAAATTAAATGAAGTGTGTGATGATGCGTGGGTTCCCCCCGATAGAAAATATGGGCGGTATACCCTTTCCCGCCAGAAGTTAGGGCGCGTTGGGAAACACCCCTTAGGGTGGATAAGGCGCTCACACGCTTATCAGAACAAGTGGCGGTACCGTCTATAGATAGGGCCGTCCTCAAGGAGCCAGCTGACAGGAGGCTGGAAAAATATCATAAAAAGTATATACACACATACTGGTGTTATACTGCGACCAGCGATCGCCTCAGCCTGGATGTGCAGAGCTGGGGTGGCTTGGTCGGATTCCCTGACTAAAAATATTGATACCCTTGACAGGGACAGTATTTTATTGACTATAGAGCATTTAAAGGATGTATTTCTATATATGCGAGATGCACAGAGGGATATTTGCACTCTGGCATCAAGAGTAAGTGCGATGTCCATATCTGCCAGAAGATGTTTATGGACACGACAGTGGTCAGGTGATGCAGATTCCAAACGGCACAAAGGTGTATTGCCGTATAAAGGAAGAGGAGTTATTTGGGGTCGGTCCATCGGACCTGGTGGCCACGGCAACTGCTGGAAAATCCACCGTTTTTACCCTAAGTCACATCTCTGCAGAAAAAGACACCGTCTTTTCAGCTTCAGTCCTTTCGTCCCTATAAGAGTCATATCTGCCCAGGGATAGAGGAAAGGGAAGAAGACTGCAGCAGGCAGCCCATTCCCAGGAACAGAAGCGTTCCACCGCTTCTGACAAGCTCTCAGCATGACGCTGAGACCGTACAGGACCCCTGGATCCTACAAGTAGTATCCCAGGGGTACAGTTTGGAATGTCGAGACGTTTCCCCTGCGCAGGCTCCTGAAGTCTGCTTTACCAAGGTCTCCCTCCGACAAGGAGGCAGTATGGGAAAAAATTCACGAGCTGTATTCCCAGCAGGTGATAATTAAATTACCCCTCCTACAACAAGAAAAGGGGGTATTATTCCACACTATATTGTGGTACTGAAGCCAGAAGGCTAGGTGAGACCTATTCTAAATCTAAAAAAATTTGAACACTTACAAAGGTTCAAATCAAGATGGAGTCACTCAGAGCAGTGATAACGAACCGGGAAGAAGGGGACTATCTGGTGTCCCGAGACATCAGGGATGCTTACCTCCATGTCCCAAATTTGCCCTTATCACTAAGGGTACCTCAGGTTCGTGGTACAGAACTGTCACTATCAGTTTCAGACGCTGCCGTTTGGATTGTCTACGGCACCCCGGGTCTTTACCAAGGTAATGGCCGAAATGATGGTTCTTCTTCGAAGAAAAGGCGTCTTAATTATCCCTTACTTGGACGATCTCCTGATAAGGGCAAAGTCCAGGGAACAGTTGGAGGTCGGAGTAGCACTATCTCGGATACTGTTACAACAGCAGGGGTGGATTCTAAATATTCCAAAATCGCAGCTGATCCCGACAACAAGTCTCCTGTGCTTAGGGATGATTCTGGACACAGTCCAGAAAAAGGTGTTTCTCCCGGAAGAGAAAGCCAGGGAGTTATCCGAGCAAGTCAGGAACCTCCTAAAATCAGTGCATCATTGCACAAGGGCCATGGTAAAAAAATGGTGACTTCCTTCGAAGCAATTCCAGTCGGCAGATTTCATGCAAGAACTTTTCAGTGGGATCTGCTGGACAAATGGTCCGGATCGCATCTTCAGATGCATCAGCGGATAACCCTATATCCAAGGACAAGGGTGTCTCTCCTGTGGTGGTTACAGAGTGCTCATCTTCTAGAGGGCCGCAGATTCGGCATTCAGTTTTGGATGTTGGTGACCACGGAGGCCAGCCCGAGAGGCTGGGGAGCAGTCACACAAGGAAAAAATTTCCAGGGAGTGTGATCAAGTCTGGAGATTTTTCTCCACATAAATATAGCTAAGGGTAAATTTATAATGCTCTAAGCTTAGCAAGACCTCTGCTTCAAGGTCAGCCGGTATTGATCCAGTGGGATAAAACATCACGGCAGTCGCCCACGTAAATAGACAGGGCGGCACAAGAAGCAGGAGGGCAGTGGCAAAAACTGCAAGGACTTTTCGCTGGGCGGAAAATCATGTGATAGCACTGTCAGCAGTGTTTCATTCCGGGAATGGAAACTGGGAAGCAGACTTCCTCAGTAGGCACGACCTCCACCCGGCAGAGTGGGAACTTCATGGGGAAGTTTTCCACATAATTGTAAACCGTTGGGAATTACCAAAGGTGGACATGATGGCGTCCCGTCTGAACAAAAAACGGGACAGGTATTGCGCCAGGTTAAGAGACCCTCAGGCAATAGCTGTGGACGTTCTGGTAACACCGTGGGTGTACCAGTCGGTGTATGTGTTCCATCCTCTGCTTTTCATACCTAAGGTACTGAGAATTATAAGACGTAGAGGAGTAAGAACTATACTCATGGCTCCGGATTGGCCAAGAAGGACTTGGTACCCGGAACTTCAAGAGATGCTCACAGAGGACTTATGGCCTCTGCCGCTAAGAAGGGACTTGTTTCAGCAAGTACCATGTCTGTTCCAAGACTTACCGCAGCTGCGTTTGACGGCATGGCGGTGGAACGCCGGATCCTAAGGGAAAAGGCATTCAGGAAGAGGTCATTCCTACCCTGGTCAAAGCCAGAAAGGAGGTGACCGCACAACATTATCACCACATGTGGCGAAAATATGTTGCGTGGTGTGAGGCCAGGAAGGCCCCACGAAGAAATTTCAACTCGGTCGATTCCTGCATTTCTTGCAAACAGGAGTGTCTATGGGCCTCAAATTGGGGTCCATTAAGGTTCAAATTTCGGCCCTGTCGATTTTTCTTCCAGAAAGAATTGGCTTCAGTTCCTGAAGTCCAGAAGTTTGTCAAGGGAGTATTGCATATACAACCCCCTTTTGTGCCTCCAGTGGCACTGTGGGATCTCAACGTAGTTCTGGGATTCCTCAAAACACATTGGTTTAAAACCAGTCAAATCTGTGGATTTGAAGCATCTCACATGAAAAGTGAACATGCTCTTGGACCTGGCCTGGACCAGGCGAGTGTCAAATTGGTGGTTTTTTTCTCAAAAAAGCCCATATCTGTTTGTCCATTCGGACAGGGCAGAGCTGCGGACTCGTCCCCAGTTCTCTCCCTAAGGTGGTGTCAGTGTTTCACCTGAACCAGCTTATTGTGGTGTCTTGCGCCTACTAGGGACTTGGAGGACTCCAAGTTGCTAGATGTGGTCAGGGCCCTGAAAATATAGGTTCCAGGACGGCTGGAGTCTGGAAAACTGACTTGCTGTTATCCTGTATGCACCCAACAAACTGGGTGCTCTTGCTTTTAAGCAGACTTTTGCTAGTTGGATGTGTAATACAATTCAGCTTGCACATTCTGTGGCAGGCCTGCCACAGCCAAAATATGTAAATGCCCATTCCACAAGGAAGGTGGGCTCATCTTGGGCGGCTGCCCGAGGGGTCTCGGCTTTACAACTTTGCCGAGCGGCTATTTAGTCAGGGGCAAACACGTTTGTAAAATCCTACAAATTTGATACCCTGGCTAAGGAGGACCTGGAGTTCTCTCATTCGGTGCTGCAGAGTCATCCGCACTCTCCCGCCCGTTTGGGAGCTTTGGTATAATCCCCATGGTCCTTTCAGGAACCCCAGCATCCACTAGGACGATAGAGAAAATAAGAATTTACTTACCGATAATTCTATTTCTCGGAGTCCGTAGTGGATGCTGGGCGCCCATCCCAAGTGCGGATTATCTGCATTACTTGTACATAGTTACAAAAATCGGGTTATTATTGTTGTGAGACATCTTTTCAGAGGCTCCGCTGTTATCATACTGTTAACTGGGTTCAGATCACAGGTTGTACAGTGTGATTGGTGTGGCTGGTATGAGTCTTACCCGGGATTCATAAATCCTTCCTTATTGTGTACGCTCGTCCGGGCACAGTACCTAACTGAGGCTTGGAGGAGGGTCATAGGGGGAGGAGCCAGTGCACACCACCTGATCCTAAAGCTTTACTTTTTGTGCCCTGTCTCCTGCTGAGCCGCTATTCCCCATGGTCCTTTCAGGAACCCCAGCATCCACTACGGACTCCGAGAAATAGAATTATCGGTAAGTAAATTCTTATTTTTACGAAAATGCATCTTAGATACAACAAGATGCAACTAGGATGCACCAGGAGACTGCGCTGATTACTTTGATGTGTGACACTTGTATATCTGTGTGCAGATAAGTGTCTGAATCTGCATAAGAAGTGCTACGATTCAGCAGCCCTGGATTTTTTTCTATACCAGGTTACGTTGTACTTCATATATAGACTCAGTCACACACAGATTTACAAGTGTCACATATCAAATTAATCAGCACAGTCGAAGGCGTATATTCAGATAAAAAAAAGATGCCCGCTGCTAGCTGAGTTGCAAGAACCCTGTCAGCTCACTTGCTAAAGGCATCTCCCGCAGCGTGGCGTATTGAGGCTGTATGTGTAAGCCGAGGACACCTCTGTACTTGAAGTGCCACAAGTTTGCATTATAAATTATGTTCCTGTTGTAAATGCTCAACTGTTGCCCCCATACTACAGCTATAATGGTTTTCCCATTCTTTATTTTTATTAAACACAATACTAATTGCGCCCATTAAATATATGAATCCATTCCTCCTTTAAATATATAAATATATTAATGATCACTCCAGCTAAATATATTAATGATCGCCCCAGATAAATATTTTAGTGATCACCCCCTGTTAAACTTATTAAGGATCAGCCCTTTTAAAAATGATTTACTGGTGCCCTATCTATTTACTGCATTTTGACATACTATTAAACACTTATCAATTTTTATTTCTTTGTACTTTAAAAGTAATAATAAAGGAAAAACTATATATATATATATATATATATATATATTGACCTGTGCCACAGACGCTGAACAGATATACCTACTGGCAGGCGCATCTATGTCCTGGTGAATGAACCTACTCTTGGCCTTCCCTGACCTTCCCCTCCCCCCCCCCCCCCATTCTACCTAGCTAAGCGTATGTAGTAGTAAATAGTAAGATGCTGGCTCAACCTGCATACTAGATGTAATGGGCCCTACACATTTAACGATCCGCCGCCGTGCTGCCGGAAGGCGGATACGGCCGACAGGCGACACAGCGGGGGGGGGGGGCAGTGACGGGGGGAGTGAAGTTTCTTCACTTCCCCCGTCACTCGGATCCATAGAAGTGCAGACAAATATGGACGAGATCGTCCATATTGGCCTGCATGCACAGCTGACGGGGCACCAGCGATGAACGAGCGCGGGGCCGCGCATCGTTCATCGCTGGTGCCTCCACACTCAAAGATATGAATGGTATCTCGTTCATTAGTGAACCAGATCATTCATATCTTTGAGAATTATCGCCCAGTGTGTAGGGCCCATAAGTGTAGGCATTACATGTGCAGTAGGGAAATGTGTATTTGCAGAAAAACAAGGCGTGCATGTGACTCTACTGGGGCCCAACTGACCTGAACATTTATCAACAAACCACAACCAATCAGCTTCACAGACATGATTAATAAGAATTATAGTAACAAAGCTACTGACTACATTTTCTATCCGACATTTGTTAATATGAAAATGTCTGTGGGATTTATTACCTTCTCTGAGTGTAATTGA
Source organism: Pseudophryne corroboree (assembly GCF_028390025.1). Taxonomy (NCBI): domain Eukaryota; kingdom Metazoa; phylum Chordata; class Amphibia; order Anura; family Myobatrachidae; genus Pseudophryne; species Pseudophryne corroboree. Next base: position 832,825,592 of record NC_086445.1, on the reverse strand, counting down.
TGTGCAATTTGTATTTACAGGGCTAATGGGTATCTGCAATTCATCCTGTAATGGTTCAGGTAAATTTATGAATACTTTGTTTGGTTTCACAACTTATTGCGGATACACCTCAGAAAAAAACGGCATGTGGGTCAACCTTCTCTTCTAGGAATCGGGTTTCAGACTGTGCACTTGAATTATATATTAAACTGCCTATATGTTACATTATACAACACAGGATTATAGTGTATTTTTTTACAGATCATTCCTGTTATTAACCTGGTACATTATCATGCTTGCACTAGCAGTGTTTAATATATCAAGGGTCCCAGACCATGTATTATCTAATAGTTAGCCAAGCCTCTGTGGTGGCTGACCACACCACCTATGGTGGATGGCCTCACCCCTAAGCATGGGCCCCTACCATTGCATTCCCCTGGTGGGCCCTTCATGCCCCATTCCAACCCTGGGTGGCAATGTTCTTTATTGGTTGGTTTCTGGCAGACTTATTACTGGCCTCCCACTCTCCTTAAGTTCTGGATTCTAAGCCTTATGGATAGACTCCCCTCTGAATTTAGAAGATCTCTGCTCAGACACCTTATGAACGCTGCAAGAGTTTATAACCCCTGCTTGTGGATAACCCCCTCTCCTCCCTCCATCTCTCAGTGGTTCCAGAGTAGTGAGTTCTATATGACAAATGAAGATTTATCTTCCTTGGCTTTGTTGATATCTCCCATAGGAGGCTCCCCCTCCCCATATCCCCACTACGTCCTTTCCTTGCCCCATCCCTCTCTCATGCCCTTTACTGTCATCTCTGTTCTGTAAGTGTTTTTTTTTTTTATATACATTTTTGTTCAATAACCGTGCACAACATTTCAGTTTTGTCTACACCTTTCCTTTGATCTCATTGAAGATTATATGTGGTTTGTTTCTATTTTTTTATTTTTTTTATGTACCAACATATACACTCTGCTCGGATGGTTTTCTTCTTATTCTTTTGCTGTTTGCTTTGATAAATATACTGTAGAGTACTTTAAAAAAATGTATGAGTAGAACTATTTTAAACTATATTAATGTAATGTCTGTAAAAGCATATTTTATAAAGTCTTTATCATGTAAAAATTCCTTCAAGTTTTTGTTGTGCTATCTTCTGAATTTATTTTGCAATTTCAACTTAAAGCAGCAATCCCACTTTTTTACTTTTGAATGTCAAGTTATGTGACATTAAAAAAATGCACATGATAATCCTTCTATAAATAATTACCTGATTTCAAAATGTCTCTGTAGGAACAGCCTATTTGGCTACCTGTCACCCACCCACACACCGACTATCTGCATGTCATGCGAAGACCATGGGGGGATTTTACAGTGCACAAAGTAGACAGAGTTCAAAGAGTTATTCAATTTTTTCATGAGATTGCTGCTTTAATATAGGGTAACCACCTCATCCCTTTAATTCTGGACACATTAATTACACAGGTTCTGTGGCTGGCTGACTTCAAGACTCCATTTCACCTGGTTTTAATCAGTCATAGAACCTGTGCAATTAATGTGTGTCCAGAATTAAAGGGATGAGGTGGTAACCCTACTTTAATATGAAGCACGGACACAGTTGTAAAGCAATAAATCTACCTTAATTATGTTATTAATATTGATGTTTGATTGTGGCTTTAACTAAACCACATTTGCTTTTTACTCATTAAATGAAAGATGAGTGGTGGTATAATGACAATATAAAATCTGAAAATATAGAGTACAACAGAGGTTCTCAAACACAATCTTCAAGCCACTCCAACGGGTTTTAAGTTTATCCATGCTTGGCCACAGGTGAATTAATTAGCACCTCAGTCAATGTGATTTAACCATCTGTGCTGAGCCATGGATATATCTAAAACCTGGACCGTTGGGGTGCCTTAAGGACCGCGTTTGAGTACAAATACTAATATCAAGCAAATTCAAAAGCAGAAATATAATGAAGATATACAATATTTTACAAACCAAGTACAGGTTGAGTATCCCATATCCAAATATTCCGAAATACGGAATATTCCGAAATACGGACTTTTTTGAGTGAGAGGGAGATAGTGAAACCTTTGTTTTTTGATGGCTCAATGTACACAAACTTTGTTTAATACACAAAGTTATTAAAAATATTGTATTAAATGACCTTCAGGCTGTGTGTATAAGGTGTATATGAAACATAAATTAATTGTGTGAATGTACACACACATTGTTTAATGCACAAATTTATTAAAAATATTTGCTAAAATGACATTCAGGCTGTGTGTATAAGGTGTATATGAAACATAAATGCATTCTGTGCTCAGACTTGGGTCCCATCGCCATGATATTTCATTATGGTATGCAATTATTCCAAAATACGGAAAAATCCGATATCCAAAATACCTCTGGTCCCAAGCATTTTGGAAAAGGGATACTCAACCTGTATAGTCTTTAAAAATATTTTTGCTCTAAATCCCTGGGCAAAAACCGCTGAATATCTGTAATTAGACAAATTGTTCTCCATTTCCCCCAAAATCTCCATTATTCCTCTTATAGCATATCTTAGTATATGGAACTTAACGTGTATATGTTTGTTTGTTTTTTCCTTTCTCTAAACAGTTTATGAGATCACTTTGGAGCCAGTAAGTGTATTTTTTTTCATTGCCTTTTTTATTATACATTTTATATTTTAAACTTGCTTGGGTGGCATTAGAACTATATAGGGGACAAGTGTAGATGTTATAATCAATAAAGCAGTTATTAAACATGCAACACTATGTCATTAACTGAAAATAATTGGAAAATTTGTCCTGATCCATTTCTTGAGGTATAACATTGTGCATCCATTCATACTGTACAATTGTCAGACATCAGTAAAAAGCTGAAGCCCATGTCAGAGACATATATCGGGAATGAGACAAAAATAAGAACAGCACTGGAAAGTGGAAAACGGATTTGATTACAGTATAGAGCTGTTGCTGCAAAAATGCAAATTAGCCCAAATTTATTAAATCTTAAATAGAAATATGTAAAAGGTACAACAATACACAGTAACAAAGTGTATAAAAATATTTTTATATATATACTGTGTGTGTGCGTATATATATATATATATATATATATATATAACAAATAATACATGAAAATAGATACTAGAATAGTACAGTACAAACCAGTAAATATTTATGCTAAAGACTTGGGGGGTATAGGTAATAGGGTCCGAGTTTGCCGGAGGTGCAGGATGTCTTAATGCACCAATCATTTACAAGGCAAAACCAACCTGGTTTTGCCTTGTAAATGATTGCTGCTTTAAAAATACAGCCATTCTCGGCCGACATCCAGCACTTCCGGCAAACTTAGACTCTATTACATATATCCCTTGAACTGAAAATATTAGTAAAATGTATTACTGCAGGGGTGGCAGTGCAAATTTAAAAGCCCCAAATTTAAATTAATAATAATAATAATAATAATAAAAATAAATTTAGGATGCTTTTTAACACTCTGGGGTGTATTCAATTGGTGTCGGATCCTCCCCGACGGGGAGGACTCCGACACTACACTATTCAATTTGTGGGCATTTTCAACTGGTATAGCCCGTTTTTGACAATGCCGATACAAATTTTAAAGTCTGATCGGCATTGTCCGATAACGCAACAAAAACCTGTCGAAAATGCCCGCAAATCCGACAAAATACGTGGATCCGCGGCTAATCCGCCAATCCACGTGTCTTCCGACAATTCGGAATTCCCGACTTGCCAGAAAAAGGGCAGTTGACTTGAATAGGTCGACTCCAGATTCGACCTAAAAAAGTCGGAAAGTGACGTATTTCCGACTTGACAGCAATTCCGACTTGAATTGAATAAACCCCAAAGTACTGTAAAACATATTGCATGATATGAGGCTTATATGCCTTGTGTTCCCCATTTCTGAGTCTGAGTTCAGTGGCCCTCCTCTTCTTCACCAAGTCTCCTGTGCCCTTTTACCTATCTTTATGATCTCCCTACATCTCTTTCCTATCTCTTACATTTTCCATCTCATACTTTCTTTCTATTCCCTCCCCAAAGGAGGTGATTGTATTAACCACTACATAAATAAATAAATGAAGCAGAAAACACCTGGAGGTGCCTATAAAACCGTACATAATATACAATGTGATAATATTCAATAAGTTCATTAATATCATACCATCTCTGTATAACAGACATTTCACAGGAGAAATCCCCAACTAAAAAAAAATCAACATAGTGTGATACAGTATAAATGAATAAAAACCTTTCAGCAGATCAACCAGAAATTTTATTTTTTCAGGTGTATTGATACTTTATATCTAATAGGAAGCGGTTATCCAATGAGTAACCAAAATCTTCCTCCCGGGACAAATCTGCTCAAATAGAATTAAAAAGAAACAAATTAGTGTATTTTAGTAAAATAAGATAAAGATAGATACTTTATTTGTCATTGATCAAACAATAAAATATTGTACAGAACAACGAAATTTCAACCAGAGCAACCACATATGCATATTAGTCAGAACAGAATAGATATTAAAACTCCCCAGTCACGTTCATCCTCACTATAACTGAAGGGAAAAAACTGTTTCTGAACCGTGAAGTTCTAGATTTAATACAGCGGAAACGCCTTTTCGAAGGCAGTAGAGCAAACAGACTGTGGTATGGACGTTCACAGTCCTTTAAAATACTATTTCCTTTCCTCATACTATGCTTAATACAGTATATACCTCCTCCACTGTACACATTCAGTCCCAATAATATTCCCTGCTGTCCTAACCACTCGTCGTTCCAACAGCTTACGATCTGCTGAGTTGCAATTACAGTACCAAACAGAAATGCAATAAGTTAAAATACTTTCAATTACACGATAAAATTCAATAAATGTTTTTTAGACAGATTAGCCGCCTTCAATTTCCTCAGTAAATACACGCGCTGTTGCGCCTTCTTAACCATCGATAAAATATGAGAACTCCAAGTCAAGTCATCACTGATAATAGTGCCCAATCATTTAAAACATTTCACCCTTTCGACCTCCAGGTTAGCAATAGATAATGGCAACAGGTTAGATCTATTAGTTTTTCTGAAATCAATAATGATTTCTCTGGTCTTTTTTTTAATTTAACAATAGGCTATTTACCTCCCCCCCAACTGACCAACCTACGATGCATAGACTCATCTCCATCCGATATAAGCCTCAGAACTGTCGTATCATCAGCAAACGTAACAATTAAATTTGATTGAAACGGGGAGGCACAATCGTATGTAAAAAGTAGTGATGTGCACCGGACATTTTTCGGGTTTTGTGTTTTGGTTTTGGATTCGGTTCCGCGGTCGTGTTTTGGATTCGGACGCGTTTTGGCAAAACCTCCCTGAAAATTTTTTGTCGGATTCTGGTGTGTTTTGGATTCGGGTGTTTTTTTACAAAAACCCCTCAAAAACAGCTTAAATCATAGAATTTGGGGGTCATTTTGATCCCATAGTATTATTAACCTCAATAACCATAATTTCCACTCATTTCCAGTCTATTCTGAACACCTCACACCTCACAATATTATTTTTAGTCCTAAAATTTGCACCGTGGTCGCTGGATGACTAAGCTAAGCGACCCAAGTGGCCGACACAAACACCTGGCCCATCTAGGAGTGGCACTGCAGTGTCAGACAGGATGGCACTTCAAAAAAATAGTCCCCAAACAGCACATGATGCAAAGAAAAAAAGAGGCGCAATGAGGTAGCTGTGTGACTAAGCTAAGCGACCCAAGTGGCCGACACAAACACCTGGCCCATCTAGGAGTGGCACTGCAGTGTCAGACAGGATGGCACTTCAAAAAAATAGTCCCCAAGCAGCACATGATGCAAAGAAAAAAAGAGGCGCAATGAGGTAGCTGTGTGACTAAGCTAAGTGACCCAAGTGGCCGACACAAAAACCTGGCCCATCTAGGAGTGGCACTGCAGTTTTCTAGCGAGAGGATGAGTGCTTCCATCCTCATGTGAAGCTGAACCACTAGCCATGAACATAGTGCCAGGGCCTCAGCCGTTCCTTGCCACTCCGTGTCGTAAATGGCATATTGGCAAGTTTACGCTTCTCCTCAGACGCTTTTAATTTTGATTTTTGGGTCATTTTACTGAACTTTTTGTTTTTTGGATTTTACATGCTCTCTACTATGACATTGGGCATCGGCCTTGGCAGACCACGTTGATGGCATTTCATCGTCTCGGCCATGACTAGTGGCAGCAGCTTCAGCACGAGGTGGAAGTGGATCTTGATCTTTCCCTATTTTAACCTCCACATTTTTGTTCACCATTTTTTAATGTGTGGAATTATATGCCAGTATCAATAGCAATGGCCTACTACTATATATACTGCGCACAACTGAAATGCACCACAGGTATGGATGGATAGTGTACTTGACGACACAGAGGTAGGTAGAGCAGTGGCCTACTGTACCGTACTGCTATATATTATATACTAGTGGTCAGCAAACTGTGCAAAACTGAAATGCACCACAGGTATGGATGGATAGTATACTTGACGACACAGAGGTAGGTAGAGCAGTGGCCTACTGTACCGTACTGCTATATATTATATACTGGTGGTCAGCAAACTGTGCAAAACTGAAATGCACCACAGGTATGGATGGATAGTATACTTGACGACACAGAGGTAGGTAGAGCAGTGGCCTTCTGTACCGTACTGCTATATATTATATACTGGTGGTCAGCAAACTCTGCAAAACTGAAATCCACCACAGGTATGGATGGATAGTATACTTGACGACACAGAGGTAGGTAGAGCAGTGGCCTACTGTACCGTACTGCTATATATTATATACTGTTGGTCAGCAAAATTATGCACTGTACTCCTACTGTATACTACAATGCAGCACAGATATGGAGCGTTTTTCAGGCAGAGAACGTATAATACTAGTGGTTACTGGTCACTGATCAGCAAAACTCTGCACTGTACTCCTCCTATATAATACTGGTGGTCCCCAGTCCCCACAATAAAGCAGTGTGAGCACAGATATATGCAGCACACTGAGCACAGATATGGAGCGTTTTTCAGGCAAGAAACGTATAATACTGGTGGTCACTGGTCAGCAAAACTCTGCACTGTACTCCTCCTATATAATACTGGTGGTCCCCAGTCCCCACAATAAAGCAGTGTGAGCACACATATATATGCAGCACACTGAGCACAGATATGGAGCGTTTTTCAGGCAGAGAACGTATAATACTGGTGGTCACTGGTCATCAAAACTCTGCACTGTACTCCTCCTATATAATACTGCTGGTCCCCAGTCCCCACAATAAAGCAGGGTAAGCACAGATATATGCAGCACACTGAGCACAGATATGGAGCGTTTTTCAGGCAGAGAACTTATAATACTGGTGGTCACTGGTCAGCAAAACTCTGCATTGTACTCCTCCTATATAATACTGCTGGTCCCCAGTCCCCACAATAAAGCAGTGAGCACAGATATTTGCAGCCACCTGAATAAAACTGAGAGGACGCCAGCCACGTCCTCTCACTATCATTTCCAATGCACGAGTGAAAAATGGCGGCGACGCGCGGCTCCTTATATAGAATCCGAATCTCGCGGGAATCCGACAGCGGGATGATGACGTTCGGACGCGCTCGGGTTAACCGAGCAAGGCGGGAAGATTCGAATCTGCCTCGGAACCGTGTAAAATGGGTGAAGTTCGGGGGGGTTCGGATTCCGACGAACCAAACCCGCTCATCACTAGTAAAAAGTGAAAATAAAAATAAAAAGGGACTCAAGACACATCCTTGTGGCGTACCCATACTAATCTTAGTGATAGTTGATGTTGAATTACCCAATCTCACTTGTTGTGGCCTATTTACTAAAAAAATCTAAGACCCAGTTGCACAAGATGGCAGGAAATCCAAGCTTGTGCAATTCCCTAATGGAAGCACTAGGGGGAATGGTATTAAATGCTGAACTATAATCGATGAAAAGTATTCTGACATACAAGTTGGGCCTCTCTAGGTGACAAAGAGAGGAGTGAACAAACATAGTAACATAGTACCTAAGGTTGAAAAAAGACAATTGTCCATCGAGTTCAACCTATTTGTGGTCTCCTATGCATGATTATTTTGTATAAAATTTTGACTGAAGTTGATGACTGCCGTTACGTTTTACCCCTCTTTTTTAAAATAACCATAGTGCGTGACTATGCCCCGTAACCCTGGATATCCTTATCCATTAGGAATTTATCTAACCCATTCTTAAAGGTGTTGACTGAGTCGGCCATTACAACTCCCTCAGGCAGGGAATTCCAAACACTTATCGTCTGTTAGGCGCCGAGGGTCCGCCCGTCAGTGCGGCCCGGCGCCTAGCAACTAGGGACGCCGCATGCGGACAGCCGCCGGCTCCCTAGCAACGCTAGACGCCGGGCGCACGGAGCCGCTCAGACCCTAGCAACGGGGACGCCACTGTCGGACCGCGTTCCCCGTTGCTGGGTCTAGATTAATCACCTCATTGGTATCCTGGCCGTGCAGCATGCAGCTGCACGGCATGATTCTTAATTACCCTGTCCGGCTCCTGATTGGAGAGCTCCCAGTTAAAAGCACTCTCTGGACTTCTCACAGACGCCGGTAATAGCTTCCTGTTTGCTGTGTCTGTTGCAGAGAGTTTTCCAGTCCTGTCTATCCGGTCGTTCCTGTCCTCAGTGGTCCAATACTCGGAAGTTGTCATCTTTTCCTGGAGTCCTGACCGAGCACCTTTAACATCCTGTGGTGTTCGTGAGTCGCGGCGTAGCCGTGTGTTGCGGCTTGACCGCTTACTATTTATTATTTGGTTATATTGTGTTTCGGAGCTTTTGCGGAGGATTCCGCTCCCACAAATCCACTCTGGTATCCAGCGGTGCTGGATAGGAGTAACGGATTCGTGGATTTTTGGTTGTCCTTTTCCCTGGCGGTTTGTCCGCACATACTTCTGGTTTAAGTTAGTTAGCTTGTAGCCCCTGGCCTGGTTGCTTAGTCAGAGGGCCCCTTGTTATCACCCTGTCTCGGATTTCCCTTTGTCTCCCATTAAGACCTGAGGGGGCATCGGAGTTGGGCAGACATAATCCGCCCTTCAAACGCGGCTGCCATGGGCTCAAGCAACCATAGTCTCGCAGGGGATTTCTGATAACACGGGCGAGACAACGGAGTTAGGGCGCCAGGGGTTACTAGGCTTTCCTGCTCCCGTAACCAGCATTCCATTCCAGTACTCTGACCTCCGTCATAAGATCACCTCTGGTCAGACGTACTGGTATCATAACATCGTCCTTACCGTAAAAAAGCCTTTACGCCGTATTGTGCGGAATCTCCTCTCCTCTAACCTGAACAACATAAATCAATGCATCCTCCGTTGACCTCTTTTGTCTATATGCAAATTGATATCTGTCAAAATCAGGGGGAATGTAACTTTTCATACGTAATAAAACTAACCTCTCAAAACACTTCATAATTAAAGGGGTCAAAGCTATCGGCCTATAATCATTTAAATCAATAACCTTTGCGGTTTTTGGGACTGGGATAACTACCAAATTTTTAAAACAATCAGGGACTAAGCACTGCAAGAGGGACAAATTACAAATATAGGTAAAAATGTATCAAATTCCATCAGCACACCCTTTCAGTACTTTCCCTGGTATGCCATCCGGACCAGGCGCTTTTTGAACACTAACACCTAGCAGACAATTTCTATCCTCAGAAAAGACTAACGCCTTTTCAGTACAACCGGGTGACAATTTAGTAACAGTAGTTTTATTATCTCTGTCAAAACGGGCATAAAAATAATTCAATTCCTCCAATAAAACAGCATCAGTACGCCCATCAAATGTGGATTTTACCTCCCAATCCATCAAACTCCATATTCCCTTCCACATACTCCTAGAGTCTCAATCGTTCTCAAACCTAGACTCAATTCTTGCAAAATAATCCCTTTTTGCCTTTATAATCCCCTTTCTCTGACGTCCTAGTGGATGCTGGGAACTCCGAAAGGACCATGGGGAATAGCAGCTCCGCAGGAGACTGGGCACAAAAGTAAAAGCTTTAGGACTAGCTGGTGTGCACTGGCTCCTCCCCCTATGACCCTCCTCCAAGCCTCAGTTAGATTTTTGTGCCCGAACGAGAAGGGTGCAATCTAGGTGGCTCTCCTGAGCTGCTTAGAGTAAAAGTTTAAATTAGGTTTTTTATTTTCAGTGAGTCCTGCTGGCAACAGGCTCACTGCATCGAGGGACTAAGGGGAGAAGAAGCGAACTCACCTGCGTGCAGAGTGGATTGGGCTTCTTAGGCTACTGGACATTAGCTCCAGAGGGACGATCACAGGCCCAGCCATGGATGGGTCCCAGAGCCGCGCCGCCGTCCCCCTTACAGAGCCAGAAGAGCAGAAGAGGTCCGGAAAATCGGCGGCAGAAGACGTCCTGTCTTCAATAAGGTAGCGCACAGCACCGCAGCTGTGCGCCATTGCTCTCAGCACACTTCACACTCCGGTCACTGAGGGTGCAGGGCGCTGGGGGGGGGGGCGCCCTGAGACGCAATAAAAATACCTTAGATGGCAAAAAATACATCACATATAGCTCCTGGGCTATATGGATGCATTTAACCCCTGCCAGAATACATAGAAAAACGGGAGATAAGGCCGCCGATAAGGGGGCGGAGCCTATCTCCTCAGCACACTGGCGCCATTTTCCCTCACAGCTCCGTTGGAGGGAAGCTCCCTGGCTCTCCCCTGCAGTCACTACACTACAGAAAGGGTTAAAAAAGAGAGGGGGGGCACTAATTACGCGCAGTATTAAAGATACAGCAGCTATAAGGGGAAAAACACTTATATAAGGTTATCCCTGTATATATATAGCGCTCTGGTGTGTGCTGGCAAACTCTCCCTCTGTCTCCCCAAAGGGCTAGTGGGGTCCTGTCCTCTATCAGAGCATTCCCTGTGTGTGTGCTGTGTGTCGGTACGTTTGTGTCGACATGTATGAGGAGAAAAATGATGTGGAGACGGAGCAGATTGCCTGTAATAGTGATGTCACCCCCTAGGGGGTCGACACCTGAGTGGATGAACTGTTGGAAGGAATTACGTGACAGTGTCAGCTCTGTATAAAAGACAGTGGTTGACATGAGACAGCCGGCTACTCAGCTTGTGCCTGTCCAGACGTCTCATAGGCCGTCAGGGGCTCTAAAGCGCCCGTTACCTCAGATGGCAGATATAGACGCCGACACGGATACTGACTCCAGTGTCGACGGTGAAGAGACAAATGTGACTTCCAGTAGGGCCACACGTTACATGGTTGAGGCAATGAAAAATGTTTTACACATTTCTGATAATACGAGTACCACCAAAAAGGGGTATTATGTTCGGTGAGGAAAAACTACCTGTAGTTTTCCTGAATCTGAGAAATTAAATGAGGTGTGTGATGATGCGTGGGTTTCCCCCGATAACAACTGATAATTTCTTTTTTTTTTGCAAATAGTTTTTATTGAAGTTTCGAAATGGGCAAAAAACAAGAAATTGCAGAAATATTACTATATCATCTAGTACCATCAGAGAAACATCCTCTGGAGAAACTCAGTACCACGTAAAACAGAAAGACCCGTAAAGGGGGATATCTCTCCTCCACATATGCATCTCGTCTCCAGAGAAAGAAATATAAACAAGGCATAAAGGAGTATGGTCTAATACATTTCGTGGATTACAACTTCTTGAAGCAAAAGAGAAAGAGTAGAAGTAGTAGAGGAAAGAAGGGTAGCGGGAGGTAGGGAGAAAAAGACAGGGATTAGGAGTAGTGTTACTCTCAATGTAGAGGAGTAAAAGGAAGGATAGCGTAGAAAGACAAGGTTTGGGAAGGGGGGGGGGGGTTCTCCTCCCAACCAAAGGAGCTTTAACCGTGATTTATATCATATAACTACTGGAGGCATGACGGATGGGTTTCTCTTAAAGAGAGGATTTGTGATGTGTTGTGGCTTTGTATTCCAGCCATGGGCTCCAAGTAGCTATGAAGGAAGTGTTCCTCATTTCCAAAGATAGAATAAGGTCTTCCATTGCCATATAGTGATCTAAGCGGGCCGTCCATTCACTCATAGTGGGGGACACTGTTGATTTCCAGTGGACTGGGATCACTGCCTTAGAGGCACTCAAAATATGGCGAAGTAGTGATTTCTTAAGGTGATGTCTAGGTATACGCGTGTGATTTAATAACCAAAAACCCGGGCAAAAGGGTAAGTCTTCCCCAAGGATAATGCTAGCTGTCTCCACCACCTTGCGCCAAAATGGTTGCAAAAGCGAGCATTCCCACCATATATGTAGTGGGGTACCTAATGTGGTCCCGCATCTCCAGCACGTGTTGGGTACTCCAGGATAAATTTTCGCAAGGATATTTGGGCATCTATACCACCTTGTAAGTACCTTGTAGTGAGTTTCCAAGACTAGCACATTTGTAGTTAATGAGAAGGTATTTTTATAAATACCCTCCCAATCATCTGTGGTCACCAAACCCCCCAAGTCTAGCTCCCAGTCCCTGACAAATTTCGGTTGGGAAGAAAATCTATGGTTCAAGATCCATTTGTAGAACGTGGAGAGAGTGTGTCTAGGGTATGTGTGGGAGAGGCACATCTGTTCAAATAGAGTCAGTGCTCGTATACCCTTTCCAGAAGAGCAAAAAGTCTGTAGATAATGTTTAATTTGGAGATATCTCCAGATTTCCTTATTGGGTAAATTCCATTTATTTTGCAGTTCGGGAAAAGGTATTATACCAGATGAGTCCAGCAGTTGATTAGTTCTCAGGATGCCCCTTTCCTGCCACAAATAAAACGACAGGGAGTGACACCCTGGGGGGAACTCTGGATTCCCAAACAACGGTGAGAGTGGGGAGGGGTGTGCTGAAAGATGCGGGAGGGAGCGTAAAAGGCGCCAGCACGAAAAGATGGGGCCAGCTAGTGGGTGCAATACCTGGGGGACCTTAGAAAGCCAGGGGGAGTTCTGGTTAAGAGAGGGAAGAGAGGCCAGTTCAATGTCTACCCATTGTTTCCTGTGGAGTTCTCTGCTCCACTCCATGACCCTCGTAAGGAGTACTGCATGGTAGTAGGATAGAAAGTGGGGGAGCTGGAGGCCTCCTTGATGTTTTCGTCTAAAGAGGATCTCATGCTTAAATCGGGGTTTACGCCCCGCCCAAATGTAGTCTCTGATCTTTCGTTGTAGTAAGAGAAACCATGGTCGAGGGATAGTGACCGGCAGAGTTTGTAGTAGATAAAGAATTCTGGGCAAAATATTCATTTTGATTACCGCTATTCTCCCTATCCATGAGATTTTTTTCCCACCCCATTTGGAGAGGTCAGATTGAAGTTTTGATAGTAACGGGGGGAAATTTAATTGGTAAATCTGGGAAAGATCCCTGTGTAGGATTACTCCTAGATATTTTAATTGTGTTGGGTGCCATGCAAAGGGCGAGATAGATTGTAGTACTTGGAGGCTGGTCTGGTCTAGTGTTAAATTCATTGCTGTAGATTTTGACAAATTAATTTTAAAATTGGAGAGAGTTCCAAAACGCTTGAACTCTTTAAGAAGGTTGGGTATAGAGGTCAAAGGATTAGAAATCACTGCAAGGAGGTCATCTGCAAACAGGGCAAGCTTGTACTCCTTTGTCCCCACCTGCAGCCCTGTGATGTCAACATTCTGGCGGATGGCCCTCGCCAGGGCCTCCATGCAAAGCACAAAAATAAGTGGTGACAGAGGACACCCCTGGCGAGTGCCATTCCGTATCTGGAACGGGTCTAATAGTTCACCATTGATACGAACGCGAGCAGCGGGGCCGGAGTACAGGGCCCTAATTCTCTGGAGGCCTACCCTGCCCATGCCCATGTGCTCCAACACCCCCAGCAGGAAATCCCAGTCCACTCTGTCAAACGCTTTTTCTGCGTCTGTTGAGAGGAGGATGGAGGGGGATTTACAAGTTGATGCGTAATAAATTAAATCCAGCACCTTCGTGGTGTTGTCCCTGGCCTCGCGGCCCGGAACGAAACCCACCTGGTCCGAGTGTATTAGTTTTGGGAGTAAGAGTTTTAAGCGATTCGCCATTAATTTGGCGAAGAGCTTCAAGTCCACATTTAGCAGGGAAATGGGTCTATAGCTGGAACATTGTGACGGGTCTTTGCCCTCCTTATGAATCACTGTGATATGTGCTAACATAGACTGGGGGGAGAAGAGGGACTGGTCTGAAACCTGATTAAAGGCTCTAAGCATCAGAGGTAGCAAAACATCCCCAAATGTCTTATAATATGCTAAAGAGAAGCCGTCAGGGCCCGGACTCCTGCCATTCGGGGTGGCTTTGACAGCCTCTTCAAGCTCTGCCAGAGTGTAGGGGTTCTCAAGTGACTCGACTTCTTCAGGTGTAAGAGTGGGGAAATTAATTTCACGTAAAAACTCTGCAATAGAGGCCTTTCGGGAGAGGTCAGATTCTGCCTCCGTGGGGCCTCTTAGATTGTATAACTGGGTGTAATAGTGTCGGAAGGCTGCTGCTATCTCAGTCGTGGTGTGTTGTGTTGTTCCCGTATGCGATTTTACTTTAGGTATAAACGATGCCGCGCGCTGGGCCTGGAGAGCCCGCGCCAGCAGCTTCCCAGGCTTGTTCCCCCATAGAAAATAACGACTACGGCATTTCCTAGCTTCTAACTTCAATCTGTGGGACATAAGCGAGTCCAATTCCTTCCGCGCCTTTAGTAATGATTGGAGGTTGTCATCAGACATGGTAGATTTATGGAGAAGTTCTAAGGCTTGAATTTTTTGTAACAAGGCCTCCCGTGCCGCCATATGTTGTTTTTTCCTATGGGCGCCCAGTTGAATAAGTTTTCCCCTTATTACACATTTATGGGCTTCCCAAACTACCACTTTAGAGATTCCCTCTGTGTCGTTAACTTCGATATAGTTGGCTATAGCCTCCCTTATCTGCTGCTGGCAACCGGGATCCTGGATGATCATCTCGTTTAGTCTCCACGTGTAGGAATTCGGGCGCGCAGGGGACAGACGTATCCCCAAAGAGACAGGAGCATGGTCTGTCCAGGACATGTTGCCCACAGCAGATGCCTCAGCCAGGTGCAAAAATCTATGCGGGATAAATAAGTAGTCAATCCTAGTGTAAGTGTTGTGGGGGTGTGAATAGAAGGTAAAATCTCGAGAGGAGGGGTGTTGTATCCTCCAGACATCTATGAGTTGAAAGTTATGTAGAATCCTCCTAACCCTACGGTGCAATTTGTCCGAATACCTAGGGGAGGGGTTGGAGGAGTCTAGTCTGGGTTCCAAGGACCAGTTTAAATCCCCGCCAAAGAGCAGAACCCCATTAATGTGGGGTTGGGCTTGTGTGAGAACTCTTTCCAAAAAGCCCGGCTGTATCTTGTTGGGGGCATAAACATTAAGAAAGGTAAAAGCTCTATTGGCGATAGTGCAGTTTATAAGCAGAGCCCTGCCAGGGACAAGTTTATGGCAAACTACATCTGCCAGGGCGACATGTCTGGCAAATAGAATCGCTACCCCCAGAGTCTTACCCTCCACGTTATTGGAGAAATACCCTGTAGGGAAGTCTCGATTCCCGAGAGAGGGGGCCACCCCCTCTTTAAAGTGGGTTTCTTGCACAAAGGCAACGTCTGCTTTTTCGGCTTTCAATTCTCGTAAGGCCCTTGACCTCTTCTCAGGAATGTTGAGTCCCCGGGCATTAATAGAAACTACTTTTAGTAACGCCATTTACCTGTTCCAAAAAGAAATAGTAAGTCTGGTCTGACAACGTTCCCGTCGGCATAGGGTAGGGCTTGGGCGTTGGTGTGCCTAGGTAGTTTTGGAAGGGAGGAGAGAACCTGAAGAAGAGAAGGGGAGAAAGTAGCGGACAGAAGAAGAACAATAGAACAGAAAAGCAAAACAATATAGAACATTTGAACAAATGAAGACATAACACCGCTCCTGGTGAAACGAACGACGGGGACAGTGTTCCCGTCGATCGTACCAGGACCAAACATTGCGGTGTAAGTGGGGTAACAAGGGAGGGACGGATCGGCCCTCCAACACGAACTGTGTCAGTGTAACATAATTAGCGACCACGATAATATGAACATTGCATGTCACAACAATAAGGGCAATACTGTAACCAAACTATGGCAATGCAGTCGAGACCGTGACAAAGTTGCTTCTATCTCACTCTATTCGGGGGACTGAGATGACTAGGTCCCTCGGGCATGATGTGACTATCGAATATAGAGACGGTGATCCGAGAGGCATCGTGTCCCTCAACCTCAGGGTGCCTCAAGGGAGGGAGTCTTTCTGTAGGGGCCGTGGTCCCTCCCGCAGTGACTCGACATATTGAAGCAGTCCTCTTTATTCCAATCACTCGTGGGTAGTGAGAAAAAGATGCCACTCCAAAGGTGGGGTGATTAGGTCTTCGTAGCCGAGTAGGATGGTGAAGATGACGGGGACGGAAGGGAGCGATTCCGTTTCTGTGCTGCTGAGGGGGATCCCACAGTTTGGAAAGGTATATCAGCCTGGGGGGGTTGGGGGGGGCGAATCCTCGAGCCTACGGAGTGCCATTCGGGGACCTGTACTGGGTCAATAGATAGGGTGGAGCAGAAGGGGGCGACATCCTCAGGGGTCCTGATCGCTGCAGACCGGCCATCATTAGTTGCTGTGATGCTGAAGGGAAATCCCCATCTGTATTTGATGTTGTTTTTGCGGAGGGCATCTGTTAGTGGTTTTAATTGGCGTCTAGACTGTAGGGTGTGGCGAGAAAGGTCCTGGAAGACCTGGATAGGTGAGCCGTTGAAGTCTAGGTCACCAGCGTTACGAAGTTTCCTGATTATCTCTTCTTTTTGGCTGTAGTAGTGTAGACGGCAAATAATGTCTCTTGGATGGTCGGACTGCAAGCCTCTGGGGCGCAGTGCTCTGTGTGCCCTGTCAAAGACGATGGGGTCGTTCGGGTCGGTTTCCAGGACTGCACCAAAGATCTTATAAAGGGCATCCGGGATGCTTTGCTGTGGTATGTCTTCAGGGATGCCCCTCACCCGCAGGTTGTTCCTACGACCCCTGTTGTCTATATCATCAAGATGGTCGTGCAACTTCTGAATTTCCTCTGCTTGAAGTCTGATAGTATCCACCAATGCGTGTTGGAAAGCGTTGGAGTCATCTCCCCTGGTCTCCAATATTTCAATGCGAGAGCCCAGCTGAGTCAGTTCCGACCGGTGTGAGGACACCTCAGAGTGGACCACATCTCGCAGTTTACTCTCCAAAGATGTGAAGTCCGCTTTAGTGGGCAGGGTCTGTAGGAGGGCGAGAACCTTCTGCATGTCCTGCTGTCCAGCGGGGCTCCTATCTGGTGTAATCACCCTGGGTTCGCCTTGCTTCTCCAACCTCTCAGCATGTGCCGGAGAGGAAGGCGTCGATGGAGTCGCCATATCTGTATCTTTCCGGAGATTGAGAAACCTTCTTAAATCTGCGCGGGGGGTGACGTCAGACTGGCAAGCAGAGGTTTTCACTCCCCTACGTTTCCTGCGACTCATGGGTGGTAGGAAGGGGATTTGGGCGTCGGAACCTGCACGGCCAGTACTGGAGCAGGGGTGTCGGGCGACCCAGTACTTCAGGTCACACCTTGATTACTCCCCCGGACCCGTATCCCAGGGCTTGGGGCTGATATTCACAAATCCCTATGTCGCCACCTTGTAGAAGAGAGTGTCATCTGCAGTGGTGAGTGCGTTCGGTAAGTCGCTTAATTACAGACATGCCTGGGTGGATGCGTTATCATGTCGGACCTAGCGAGAGATTGCAGAGTCCGCAAGACAGATCTGTGGTCGTTTGGGTGATAGAACGTGTCAGAAGGCGTCAGCCGGCATCCCTCGAGACGGCCCTACATGGCGGCAGGAGGAGGCATCTATTTTCTTTTGAGTGGAGACTTGCTGGTCGTACTGCGGTGAATATTCATAGGCAAGGTGCTTTGTTATAATACAGACAAGTATAACAATAGGAGAGGTGAGATGTGATAGGGATCCACTAGGGGGAGCCTCACTTCTCTATGTCGGGCTAAGAATGAGCATTCAGGGTTAGGCTGAGGTTCTGTGTCGGCAGCTCCCTTCCCCGACACCTTAGTTGGCCGCAGGGCTAGAAATCCCCCCAGTTCAGCTACTCTTATTGTGGGTGCTTTTCCAGGCTGCTATTCCTAGCTGTTAGAGGTGACTGCCAGGATCCAAGATGGCGCCGCCAGGTCACCTGCTTCAGGTGCCTGTTATATGCCCCATATATATATATAAACCCCTCTTGCGGGGTACACTCAGTGGTGGCAGTGGCTTGGGTCTCCGGAGCCCAGGAGGGGTCCCAGGAGACTCGCTGAGTGCAGCGGCGGCCGCGTTCGGCCCCGGCAGCGGCACCACGTGACCGGCGTCTCTCGCACCAAGCTGACCGCCGGGTATACGGGGGATCGCCGCACCGAGCGGCTCGGCCAGGGAGAGACTCACCCAGGTAAGAAGCAGAGTGGTGAGTGGTGTGGGGGATCCAGGGGTAATGGGGACAGCTCCTTCTCGGCCCTCCGCCGCAGGGCACCGAACTTCCGGTCCGGGGCTGCTCCGAGCGCGAGGTCCCGGCTCCAGCTGGCAGGGTAGGCCGCAACCCGCACGGGTACAGGGGGCACCCGCCGGCTCCGCAACCGCCCTGGTCGATGCTTGGGGGGCCCAGGTAGATAGATGGGGGGTAGTAATTCCCCGAGTAAAAGAACAATTTAGCAGTTAAAACTGCTATTGTCTCAGGAGCTCGTGTGCTGCACAGCCTCCTGCATCCACGACCAGGCCACGCCCCCAACTGATAATTTCTAAAATGTTATTGGCATTATATCCTTTCCCGCCAGAGGTTAGGGTGCGTTGGGAAACACCCCCTAGGGTGGATAAAGCGCTCACACGCTTGTAAGGGCTCTACCTTCGCCTGAGATGGCCGCCCTTAAGGATCCTGCTGATAGAAAGCAGGAGGGTATCCTAAAAGGTATTTACACACATACTGGTGTTATACTGCGACCAGCAATCGCCTCAGCCTGGATGTGCAGTGCTGGGTTGGCGTGGTCGGATTCCCTGACTGAAAATATTGATACCCTAGATAGGGACAGTATATTTTTGCCTATAGAGCATTTAAAAGATGCATTTCTATATATGCGTGATGCACAGCGGAATATTTGCCGACTGGCATCAAGTCTAAGTGCGTTGTCCATTTCTACCAGTAGAGGGTTATGGACACGACAGTGGTCAGGTGATGCGGATTTCAAACGGCATTTGGAAGTATTGCCTTATTAAGGGGAGGAGTTATTTGGGGTCGGTCTTTCAGACCTGGTGGCCACGGCAACAGCTGGGAAATCCACGTTTGTACCCCAGGTCGCCTCTCAACAGGAGAAGACGCCGTATTATCAGGCGCAGTCTTTTCGTGGACAAGCGGGCAAAAGGTTCCTCATTTCTGCCCCGTGACAGAGGGAGAGGGAAAAGGCTGCAGAAATCAGCCAGTTCCCAGGAACAGAAACCCTCTCCCGCCTCTGCCAAGCCCTCAGTATGACGCTGGGGCTTTACAAGCAGAATCAGGCACGGTGGGGGGCCCGTCTCAATGAATTTCAGCGCGCAGTGGGCTCACTCGCAAGTAGACCCCTGGATCCTTCAGGTGATATCTCAGGGGTACAAATTGGAATTCGAGACGTCTCCCCCTCGCCGTTTCCTAAAGTCGGCTTTACCGATGTCTCCTTCTGACAGGGAGACAGTTTTGGAAGCCATTCACAAGCTGTATTCCCAACAGGTGATAATCAAGGTACCCCTCCTGCAACAGGGAACGGGGTATTATTCCACACTGTTGTGGTACCGAAGCCGGACGGCTCGGTGAGACCGATTCTAAATCTAAAATCTTTGAACACTCACATACAGAGGTTCAAATTCAAGATTGAGTCACTCAGAGCAGTGATTGCGAACCTGGAAGAAGGGGACTACATGATGTCTCGGGACATCAAGGATGCTTACCTTCATGTCCAAATTTACCCTTCTCACCAAGGGTACCTCAGGTTTATGGTACAGAACTGTCACTATCAGTTCAGACGCTGCCGTATGGATGGTCCACGGCACCCCGGGTCTTTACCAAGGTAATGGCCGAAATGATGATATTCCTTCGAAGGAAGGGAATTTTAGTTATCCCTTACTTGGACGATTCCCTGATAAGGGTAAGATCCAGGGAACAGTTGGAGGTCGGTGTAGCACTATCTCAGGTAGTGTTGCGGCAGCACGATTGGATTCTCAATATTCCAAAATCGCAGCTGGTTCCGACGACTCGTCTTCTGTTCCTAGGGATGATCCTGGACACAGTCCAGAAAAAGGTGTTTCTCCCGGAGGAGAAAGCCAGGGAGTTATCCGAGCTAGTCAGGAACCTCCTAAAACCGAGCCAAGTCTCAGTGCATCAATGCACAAGGGTTCTGGGTAAAATGGTGGCTTCCTACGAAGCAATCCCATTCGGCAGATTCCACGCAAGAACTTTCCAGTGGGACCTGCTGGACAAATGGTCCGGGTCGCATCTTCAGATGCATCAGCGGATAACCCTGTCACCAAGAACAAGGGTGTCCCTCCTGTGGTGGTTGCAGAGTGCTCATCTTCTAGAGGGCCGCAGATTCGGCATTCAGGACTGGGTCCTGGTGACCACGGATGCCAGCCTGCGAGGCTGGGGAGCAGTCACACAGGGAAGGAATTTCCAGGGCTTATGGTCAAGCCTGGAGACATCACTTCACATAAATATCCTGAAGCTAAGGGCCATTTACAATGCTCTAAGCTTAGCAAGACCTCTGCTTCAAGGTCAGCCGGTGTTGATCCAGTCGGACAACATCACGGCAGTCACCCACGTAAACAGACAGGGTGGCACAAGAAGCAGGAGGGCAATGGCAGAAGCTGCAAGGATTCTTCGCTGGGCGGAAAATCATGTGATAGCACTGTCAGCAATTCCGTGAGTGGACAACTAGGAAGCAGACTTCCTCAGCAGACACGACCTCCACCCGGGAGAGTGGGGACTTCACCCAGAAGTCTTCCACATGATTATAAACCGTTGGGAAAAACTCGACAGGTATTGCGCCAGGTCAAGGGACCCTCAGGCAATAGCTGTAGACGCTCTGGTAACACCGTGGGTGTACCAGTCAGTGTATGTGTTCCCTCATCTGCCTCTCATACCCAAGGTACTGAGATTGATAAGATGGAGAGGAGTAAGCACTATATTCGTGGCTCCGGATTGGCCAAGAAGGACTTGGTAACCGGAACTTCAAAAGATGCTCACGGAGGATCCGTGGCCTCTACCTCTAAGAAGGGACCTGCTCCAGCAAGGACCCTGTCTGTTCCAAGACTTACCGCGACTGCGTTTGACGGCATGGCGGTTGAACGCCGGATCCTGAAGGAAAAAAGGCATCCCGGATGAAGTCATCCCTATCCTGATCAAAGCCAGGAAGGATGTAACCGCAAAACATTATCACCGCATTTGGCGAAAATATGTTGTGTGGTGCGAGGCCAGTAAGGCCCGACGGAGGAAATTCAACTGGGTCGATTCCTACATTTCCTGCAAACAGGAGTGTCTATGGGCCTGAAATTGGGGTCCATTAAGGTTCAAATTTCGGCCCTGTCAATTTTCTTCCAAAAAGAACTAGCTTCAGTCCCTGAAGTTCAGACGTTGTAAAAGGGGTACTGCATATACAGCCTCCTTTTGTGCCTCCAGTGGCACCTTGGGATCTCAATGTAGTTTTTGGGTTCCAAAAAGTCACATTGGTTTGAACCACTTAAATCTGTGGAGTTAAAATATCTCACATGGAAAGTGGTCATGCTGTTGGCCCTGGCCTGGGCCAGGCGCGTGTCGGAATGGGCGGCTTTATCCTGTAAAAGCCCTTATCTGATTTTCCATTCGGACAGGGCGGAATTGAGGACTCGTCCTCAGTTTCTCCCTAAGGTGGTTTCAGCGTTTCACCTGAACCAACCTATTGTGGTGCCTGCGGCTACTAGGGACTTGGAGGACTCCAAGTTGCTAGACGTTGTCAGGGCCCTGAAAATATATGTTTCCAGGACGGCTGGAGTCAGAAAATCTGACTCGCTGTTTATCCTGTATGCACCCAACAAGCTGGGTGCTCCTGCTTCTAAGCAGACTATTGCTCATTGGATTTGTAGTACAATTCAGCTTGCACATTCTGTGGCAGGCCTGCCACAGCCAAAAATCTGTAAATGCCCACTCCACAAGGAAGATGGGCTCATCTTGGGCGGCTGCCCGAGGGGTCTCGGCTTTACAACTTTGCCGAGCAGCTACTTGGTCAGGAGCAAATACGTTTGTAAAATTCTACAAAATTGATACCCTGGCTGAGGAGGACCTGGAGTTCTCTCATTTGGTGCTGCAGAGTCATCCGCACTCTCCCGCCCGTTTGGGAGCTTTGGTATAATCCCCATGGTCCTTTCGGAGTTCCCAGCATCCACTAGGACGTCAGAGAAAATAAGAATTTACTTACCGATAATTCTATTTCTCATAGTCCGTAGTGGATGCTGGGCGCCCATCCCAAGTGCGGATTGTCTGCAATACTTGTACGTAGTTACAAAAATCGGGTTATTATTGTTGTGAGCCATCTTTTCAGAGGCTCCTCTGTTATCATGCTGTTAACTGGGTTCAGATCACAGGTTGTACGGTGTGATTGGTGTGGCTGGTATGAGTCTTACCCGGGATTCATAATCCTTCCTTATTGTGTACGCTCGTCCGGGCACAGTATCCTAACTGAGGCTTGGAGGAGGGTCATAGGGGGAGGAGCCAGTGCACACCAGCTAGTCCTAAAGCTTTTACTTTTGTGCCCAGTCTCCTGCGGAGCCGCTATTCCCCATGGTCCTTTCGGAGTTCCCAGCATCCACTACGGACTATGAGAAATAGAATTATCGGTAAGTAAATTCTTATTTTTTCAGGGTTGATCTAGTTTCTCTGTATGCTACCTTATCATTAGCCTTGAAGGCTTGATTTCTAGCACGCAGTAATGAATGCACCTCCACGTTCATCCATGGCTTCTCGTTCGGAAACTGCTTAATACTTTTCATGATGGTGACATTCCCAATGCACCAGTACATGTATGAGAGTACTGCTGAAGCTAAATGGTTAATATTAACCTGTGAGTTTTCAACAGACTGAGAAATAAATAATTCCCAATCTGTCGTCTCAAAACAATCCTGTAGCCTAGACATAGCATCCTCCAGCCATATACAAACGGCTCTGCTTTCTACTTTCCTGCGTTTCAACAATGGACTATACGAGGGCATAAGATACATAGACATGTGGTCAGAAAACCCAACATGGGGACACATGATGGTTTTATATGCCTGCTTAACACTACTAAAAACTTGATCAAGAATATTATCAGCCCTTGTCGGAGCTAATATAAATTGTAAAATTTTGGTAACCCCGCCTTTAAATTTGCTTTGTTAAAATCACGAACTATTAAAAATACTCCCTCCGGATAAACCCCCTGCCTTTTAGAAATAGCGCTATAAAGAATCTGCAGGGCATCCTTGACAACAGCCTGTGGTGGAATATATACTGCACTCACTATTATAGCCGAGAATTCTTGAGGTAAATAAAAAGGCCTGCACTTCAACATCAGATAATCCAGCTCTGGAGAACAATGACTTTCAACAATGGCGAGTCAGTGCACCAGTTATTGTTAGTATAGATACACAGTCCATCTCCTCTCCGTTTGCCAAAGACGACTATCTGTCCGCTCGTTGCCTTAGTACACCGCCGGGCCAGATAGCGCTTCCCGGCTTCCTTCTCCTGCCTGTCACATCTCTCCCCTGCTGCTCGCCGCCCGGTCTCAGATAGCAAGCAGCTTCATCCGGGCATAGCAAAGACCAGCTTCCTCAGACACCAGCAGGACCACAGCAGTCATCACCAAAATCAGCTTCCCCATACATATTGTGGAGCTCCGAGCTTCTGCGTCTGTGCGCACCGCCATGTATGTACATAGTATATTGAGGGAAATGTAGCAATGTCTCCTCAAAATCACAAGCCTCATGCCTTTTAAATTAGTATATCAGATGTGTCTCTTGGATATACTGTATGTGGCGTGGGGAAGATATTCATACATAACATGGAAGACCCATGAGGTGGGAGTGTTTATGCTGAGAAGTCCAAAAAACACATCTGATATACTTGTTTAAAGCCTATTTAAGGTACGAGGCTTGCCTGAAACATTAACATTTCTGGTACGGTGATAACCTCAAGTTTGATCTCATAAAAGCTTTTAAATAATGTATTTTTCAATAAATATTTATTATGTAAGAATTTATAGCTGCCTCCACCTTTTTTCTACTTCTTTACTCATACGTTCTGAAACAGAGTATTTTTGGTAAGGCAGCCTTGTACATATGTTTATAATTTCATTACACTTCACAAATTATTGATTTTTTTTTTTGTTTCACACTAAGCGCTGTGACTATTTTTTGGCAAAGGAGTAAAATATATCACTAGTAGCTAATGCAGCATATTGTCACTTCAATAACTGTAAAAGAAATACCCATCAATCATAAATTAATAGATAAGGGTTCTACAGTCACTAAAGCAATAAATAAAATATTGTGAATAATAAAAACGATACAATAATATTAATTGGCAAATGAAAAAACAAGCCAACACAGTCAGATAATATTGGAAACTACGGTTTTGCCGCGACTGAAATACAAAATCATTGTGATGGGAGATAGGTTTACATGGTCACTATTCTTTAGAACTCTGAAGGGACTCAAAATGACAGATCGGCCATTGCATCGCGTGTGAGCTCAGGAAGGATCTGTAGGCTCGGAGCAGCAATGTTACCGGTTGCTACTCATTAGAAGGCTACTAGTCATACAGTATAAAAATATAAAAACAAAATAGGGACGCTAGTTTGCTGCTTCCTAACAGGGCATCTGGATCTTAATGTCTATAAAGGAAAATACACAAATATTGTTTGAGGAAGCTCTGACAAACTCTTTGCAAGATACAGTACATAAATTATTTTAAGAGATTGTTGAAATAATTGATAACAACACAACTATGAGCTACTGTAGGTTATCACAAGTAAAATACCTATATATGAATACAAATAGTACTACTCATAACTGCCTAGACAAATGGTCATCCAGATGAACATTAGTATACAAAATAGTCGCCTGTGCTTGAATGTAATAAAACCCATATATACTGTGTATGTGTGTGTATATATATATATATATATATATATATATATATATATATATATATACATAAAATAACATCTCTTCATGAAGTAACTTGTCAATGATGTATAATTATAATTCCAATAGTTTATAAAATTGATCCACGTAGAAATTTACAATCCCGTATTGGTAGGAAAAGGAATTCAACAATGTTAGTGCAAACTCAAGCATATGGGTTACTAAAAGTTCAAAGCCAGCTTCATAAGTAAGTCAGTGCAAAAAGTAGTCCATTTACTCTCAAGCCTGGTAAACT
The DNA here is from genome assembly GCF_028390025.1 of Pseudophryne corroboree. Taxonomy (NCBI): domain Eukaryota; kingdom Metazoa; phylum Chordata; class Amphibia; order Anura; family Myobatrachidae; genus Pseudophryne; species Pseudophryne corroboree. The sequence goes on along the minus strand of NC_086445.1, from coordinate 832,800,086 downwards.
GGCTAATTGGCTATATTTATCAAAATCGATGCATAAGGATAGGAAGCAAAGAAATGTAACACTTTGTGAAGTTCCACCGTCTGCAGAACAGGATACCTGTGTAATTGAGAGCCCTGGGGTCTGACTCTCCATCAGCAAACATGATTACTTACAGCAGTTGGTATACTCAGGCTGAATCTATAGACAGACTCCCCCCCCCACACCCCCCCAAGTGTACCATTGAGTAACCCTTACAATTGTAGTAAAAATTAAAGTAATAACACTAGTCATAAATACATGTGGGTTTTTTTATACACAAATTAACATCAGTAAGTATGAAGCATGAGCTGATTTCCAAATGGGAAAGAAAAATACAACAAAAAAATCACACTCTTCATTAATAGCTTATTTCAAGGTACATGCCATCTTGCGAGTCCTTGAAACTTGTAAAAGGAACTTTGCCTACTTTTGCAGGTTTATACAGCCACGTGAAAGTAGAGAAACTTTTTAGATATTACTTTAAAGTACATCCTGCTACCACTCTTAGAAGACTTTGAATGTTGATTTTTTTTTTATGTTTTAAGTCTTCTAATTAAGGACTTGTTCACATTTCTGGAAAAATGGATTAACAACTAGATGGGCCTAGTGATTCTTATCTGCCATCAAATTCTATGTAACATTAAATCTCATGCACACTTTAGACTCCCTGCACTTGCCACACTTCAGGCCCGATGGCCACTTTAGGTCGCCACAAGGTTATATTATCCCTCGGGTGGTGGTGGTGTGGAACACCACCCAAGTGAGTATTTTGGGCGCCGGTATTTCACCAGGTGTCAGGATTCCGGCGTCCGTATGCTGACCGGCGGGATCCCGGCAGCTGGCAACTTGAATCCCTCCCATTTTTAATGCACTTTCCGTTAGCTTTTCTTGCATTGCATTTATTGGTTGTGCATGGTAACCCCTGAGAAATGTTGTCTTTAAAAATTGTAAACACAATGTTAACATTTTAGAATTCAGGGGTGGGTACATCACCAGTGAAAAAGTGGGAAGACGATGCCAGTCCAAGACTAGAGACCTGATTTCTGCTACGTCAAAGGACATGGAAAAACCAAATCACTGTGCAGTGTTTTCAGGGGAAACTATGCATCCTTTTTCAAAATAGGGATTGCATCTATGAATGCACTTACTGCACACATATAGCAGGAAACACCCCTGACCCACCAACCTACAGTACTCCCATCAGAATATGCTAAATGTTATCCTCTGTGGAGAGCACGGGCACCACCATCTTGTCACACTTTTAGTGGCCATTTACTCCATTATTATAAAACTGCATTGTTTTGCTTTACAAATGAACATTACAGTGATGCACATGCAATAATTTTAGTGTTGTAACAGTGATAATAGACAATGTATTATATTTAAATCGGGACAGATGAGTTTTATTTGTATCCGCTCTGTTGTGACTGAAAAAATTATTATTATGTAAACTTGCACTAAGTATACTGTACTATTTGTATTTACAGAATTGTCCACTTGATGTTTGGAAGTAAGTATTATTGTTAATTTTATGGCTTTTTTAGTTCACGTCATACAATAGAAGGTTATGTTCCCATTACAGTCTTGTGATCAGAAAATAACTAAAAAAGAGTGCTTATTGGCAAAAATAATAAAAGCTGTAATGGGGAGACTTACAGTACAGTAATTAAATTGCTATTTCTCTGGCATCCATAAGGGATATTGGGAAGAATTAGTACGATGGGGATAGACGGGGCCCAAAGGAGCCGGTGCACTTTAATTTTTTCACTGGGTGTGCTGGCTCCTCCCTTCTATGTCCCCTCCCACAGGCAGTTCAGAAAAAAGTGCTCTCAGGAAAGGATGCACACTCTGCAAGCTCCAGAGAGTTTTCTTCAGTTTATTTTAAATCTTTGTTATTTTTGATATGCTGTTTGGGCAACCGGCCTTGCGAGGTGTCAGAGCCACTTCCCAGCTGCAGCACCACCGTCCTGAAAGGTTGTTTGTTAAGCGGCGCTCTGCGTCCAGAGTCCAGGCATTTCTGATTGCCCCAGATTGGCCTTGGAGGGCGTGGTATGAGGATCTTCTGGACATGTCTGTAGAAGACCCTTGGCCTCTGCCACTGAGCAGAGATCTTCAACAAGGACCGTTTGTCTACCTGGACTTACGGCGGCTTTGTTTGACAGCATGGACGTTGAGCGGAACATCCTAGCTCACAAGGGCCTTTCCAAGAAGTTTATTGCTACCATGGTTCAGGCCAGGAAAACTGTGACGTCAAAACACTATCATCATATCTGGAGGAGATACTGTATGTCTCTTGGTGCGAGGAACGCACGTTTCCGCCTGCGGAGTTTCCGCTCGGACGTTTCCTCCGTTTCCTGCAGGCTGGTGTGGATAAGGGCTTACGTCTGGGTTCCATTAAGGTCAAGATTTCAGCCCTCTCAATTTTATTCCAGAAGAAATTAGCAGTCTTGCCAGTAGTTCAGACATTCTTGCAAGGTGTACTTCACATTGAACTTCCTTTTGTGCTGCCCACGGCACCCTGGGATTTGAATATCATGTTATATTTTGTACAGTCCTCCTAGTTTGATGATGGTAGAAGACAAGTACCTCACATGGAATACAGTGATATTACTGGCCCTGGCTTCTGCTAGGCGTGTCTCAGAGTGAGGAGCTTTATCGTGTAAAAGCCCTTACTTGGTCTTTTATGAGGACAAAGTGGAGCTCAGGACTCTGCAACAGTTCCTGCCGAAGGTTGTCTCTGCGTTCCACTTGAATCAACCTATTGTGGTTACGTCAAGTTTTGGCACTTCTGCTCCTCCGGAGGCATTGGATGCTGTGCAAGCCTTGAAGATCTATGTCGAGTGAACGGCTCGGATCAGAAAGACAGATCCCTTGTTTGTGCTCTATGATGCGCAGAAAAAGGGTTGTCCTGCTTCAAAGCAGTCCATTGCTAGTTGGCTTAGGTTTACTATCAAACAGGCCAAAACATGTGTCGACATGCTTACCTGTTCTTAAGTCTCTGAAGGCCCACTCTACGAGATTGGTGGTCTCTTCCATGGCGGCTGCCCGTGGAGTCTCGGCTTTGCAACTATGCCGTACTGCTACCTGGTCGGGGCAGAACACTTTTTTGTGAAGTTCTACAAGTATTGATACGCTGGCCAAAGAAGATACCCAGTTTGGGCAGGCGGTGCTGCAAAAGTCTCCGCACGTTCCTACCTTTTCTTGAAGCTTTGGGACGTCCCCATCGTACTAAGTCTCCCCAATATCCATTATGGATGCTAGAGAAAATAGGATTTTAATTACCTACCGGTAAATCCTTTTCTCGTAGTTCATAAGGGATATTGGGCGCCCGCCTCAGTGCGTTGACTTTTATGCAGGTTCTCTTTTTATATGGTTACCTGTTCAGCTATTGCTGTTTGTTGTTACCAGCCATTGCTGGTTGTTGTATGTTAGTGGTGTGCTGGTGTTTAAATTTCACCACTCATTAATGTTATGTTCCTTCTCTCATATATGTCCTTTCTCCTTTGGACACTGTTTAAGCTATAACTGCCTGTGGGGGAAGGGGGGGCATAAAGGGGAGGAGCCAGCACACCCAGTGAAGAAATTTAAAGTGCACCGGCTCATTTGGACCCCGTCTATACCCATCGTACTAAGTCTCCCCAATATCCCTTATGGACTACGAGAAAAGGATTTACCGTTAGGTAATTAAAATCTGTTTTTTTCTTCCATATGATAAATTGGGATCAGTATGAGATCCCGGTGGTTAGCACAGCATGTGCCCTTGTGGACTGACGGATTCGGGTCCCGGTACGCGACCACAGGGTTCTTTTATCCCCCCTCGGGTGGTGGCGTGGACCACCACCCAAGTGGGGAAACCAGCCGTTGGTTAACTCTGACCGCCGGTATTGCAGTTGGTGTCGGGATTCCGGCATCGGTATATTGTCTACCGGGATCCCATTCGGCGGACAATTGACTGCCTCCAATATATTATTCTCATTTTCTAATAAACAAACCAAACATGCCAAGCAAATTAAATGCTGTGGGCCTCTTTTTAGTTAGGACCAATGTCAGCTACAGAGTGTAATTCATTGTGTTGTAAATACCAGTGTAAAAATAAAGTTGCTCAGTATTTGTGTGTTATATGTAAAAATAGACACCCTGTTATTTAGTGTGGGCCTGATGTACAGTTTGACACGTCTATATTTTCTTATTTTTCAAGCAATTGTGCCTTTTTTTTTATTGCACTAGCGCACAATAAATACTTCTGCATTTATACCTATGTACATTCGGACACATCTTGAATTTGCGTCTCCTTTTGTTTAAATAGGCAGAATGGATAATTGCATTTTACATAATAAATGTGACTTTATTACTTAATAACATCACCCAAACACAAAGGGGTATATTTATTAAAAGTCTATTTTGGTCGATGTTGATTGATCTTTGATCTTTGGTCAATGTTGGGTTGATTCTTGATCGATTTTGTGTTTCAGGATCTAAATCCCACATTTATGAACAGATGATTTTTGACATTTAAAAAAAAAAATTCAAAAATCATCTGTTACTAAATGTGGAATTTAGGGGTTTATTTATAAAAAATCGATCTGGGTCGATGTTTAATCGATTTTATATTTCAGGGTCTAAATTTCACATGTGTACTAACAGATGATTTTTGACATTTTTTAATTAAACAATGGCAAAAATCAACTGCTGGTAAATATATCCCATACTGTCTGTTTTACGTATATGATACCTTATTAAAGTGGATCCAGTCAGGATCCCGGCAGTCAGAATGCCGACACCAGAATCCTGACACTGCTCAGAATACAGATGACAAGGGAGGTGTCGGCTGGCCCGGACTCCTGCTGGGACCCTCCAACAAGCCTGGGTATTTAGTACGTGTAGCCCCCCTCTCCGCAGCTTTGCAGATGCACACAGTGATTCCTGTAACTCTGCTCATATAAAAAGGCAAAGCCAGGTTATTTTTGCCCAATAAATTATTTCAGTTTATAGAAAAATGTGCTGCCTTACTTGAATCACGCTGATGCCTGCATCGCACAGGCTATTACATTTTCCACTCGGTCAGTTTCTGCCTGCATTCCACCATTCTCTTCATTATTCATGTTACAAAATTGTGCCCATAAAAACTGGTGGTCATTAAAAATTAAAGAACAAATTCTTAGTACCATATGTTTTCCAGGTATGTTTTTTGCTTCTTTCCTAATCCCTAGAAAGATATGAATGCTAAACATTTGTAAATAGTTTTAAATATATAAAGTGATGTTTTTAATGTAATATTTCTCTAGCATCCATAAGGGAGATTGTGGAGAATCGGTACAATGGGGTATAGACGGGGTCCAAAGGAGCCGGTGCACTTTAAATTTCTTCACTGGGTGTGCTGGCTCCTCCCCTCTATGCCCCCTCCCACAGGCAGTTTAGAAAAAGTGCCCTCAGGAGAGGATGCACACCTCTGCAGCTCCAGAGAGTTTTCTTCAATTTCTTTTAAACTATTATTATTTTCGGTATGCTGTTTGGGCAACAGCACACCTGCACCGTGGGAGTTAGGGGGAGACGGTCACCGGCCTTCCGTGGTGCAGAGCCGCTTCCCCGCTGCAGGACCACTGTCCTGAGAGGTTGTTTGTTCAGCGGGGCACTGCACCTTGGCTGTCACAATCGCAGATGATCATGGGCGTGGCATACGGGACCCTCCTGGGGGGAGCCCGCTAGAGCCCCCCATGAAAACTGGCTTAAGATTGCTTAAACTAGCACTTGTGTGATGTTTTAAGCATGTTAGAAGACATTGCCAGTATAAAAATGTACTGTAGCTACGGCGCCATTGGGTGAGGCGGAGCTATCTCAGAGCGGGACCAGAGGCATTTTGGCGCCTTCCTCTGCTTACGGCAGCAGCAAACAGCACACACAGCTCTTCCTGACTCACAAGACACGATGGAAAACTGGTACAGGATGTAGCAAAGGGGGAGAGCCGCTATTGTACACAATCAGTGTCCTTTGCAGGACAGAAATTACTAGTGTGTTACTGTGATTAGTTATCTGACAGCCTCACTGGGGCTGTGCAGCTAGGGGTGTGCTGGTGTCTTTCTCTGTGTGTCTCCTCTCACATAGAGTAAGGGCAGGCTTGATCAGTATTACTGTCAGTGTATGTCATTGTGAATACTGTAAACATAGGTAAACATAAAATCTGTAGTGTATGCGACACCAGATTCTCTCCCTCCTCTCTGATTCTGTTTCATGTGAACAATGCAGCCAATCTTCACAGATCAGTGAATGTGCTGGGGGATAGGGTCCAGAGCCCTCCTGGCTAGGGGCTCTTAAAACTATGATGTCTGATACAGTATGTCATCACAACTCACTGCTAAACTCAGCTACTACAACAGGCTGTTGCAGACTTAGCTGCTAGGGCAGATGTTACACAGCCCTCTATCTCTCATGCAGGTCCACAGAAATGTGGTTTACCTGCTCTACTCTCTGATTCAGATGAGGATATACGGGAGGATGGGGAGGACTTGGATCCCATTAGTGGAGATTCCGATTCTGCTCAGGGTATTGAACCCATCATTTTGGCTATACGGGACGTGTTAAAGCTCCCTCTGGAGGACGCTGTGTAACAGCAGTCATTTTTCTTTACACAAAGCAAGCCTAATGACACTTTCACTGATTCTGCAGAGTTAGATGACCTATTCAAGTTGGCCTGAAAAAATCCAGACAAAAAATTCCAAGTGTCAAAAGTTTTTGCGCATTTTCGCTTTTGCTCCTAAAGGTAGGAAATTCTGGGAAGAACCCCCGGGGGTTGACGTATCAGTCTCTCGACTGTCCAAAATGGCGGTGCTGCCTGACTCGGCTCCTTTACCATGAAGGATCCTGGGGACAGAAAAATAGAGACTACACTCAAATCTATTTACATGGCAGCAGGTGTATCACAAAGGCTGGTAATAGCTGGTTGCTGGATGACCCATGTTATTCATACGTGGGTTACTAAGATTCAGGAGGGCCTTTCCGGGGCTATGCCTCTGGTGACTATGGTGACTCTCCTCAAGCACATTCAGGACACTACACGCGTCCTGTGTGACTCGCTCAAGGAGATGGGGAATATTAATGCTAGGACTTCTGCCATGGCAGTGTTGGCATGCAGGGCTTTGTGGTTGTGTCAGTGGATAGCAGATGCAGAATCAAAGTGCAGTGTGGAATCCCTCCCCTTTTCTGGGGAATGGCTCTTTGGGGTTGAGTTGTATACGTGGACTTCCAAAGTCACTGCTGGGAAGTCCACGTTTCTTCCCTCTGGGGCCCTGCCGGCTAGGCGTTCCTACCTGGGGCCATCTGTTCAGTACTTTCGGTCTAACAGATTTCAATCTAGAGCCAGAGGTGCCTCCAATGCGAATAGAGGCACCAGAGGTAAGTCAAAAAGACCTGCAACCACCGGTTCTCAGGAACAGAGCACCAGTTCCTGCTTCCACTAAGTCCTCAGCATGACTCTGCCCACCCACCCTGAGGGGATCTCGAAGTGGGAGCTCGACTGCGTCACTTCAGCCACATCTGGGAAAGCTCCTGCCAGGATACCTAGGTAAGGCACCTCATTTCTCAGGGCTACAAGTTGGAGTTCGACGGTGCTCCTCCCCAACGATTTTTCAAATCAAGCTTGCCAGCTTTGGAGGATACGCAAGTAACGTTGCAACACACCATCCAAAAGTTGGTCCAGTCCCATGTCATTGTTCCAGTACCGATACCACAGCAGAGCAGGGGTTATTACTCCAACCTTTTTGTGGTACCGAGGCCGGACGGCTTGGTACGGCCCATTTTCAATCTGAAGTTCTTGAACCCTTACCTAAAGGTTTTCAAGTTCAAAATGGAATCCCTGAGGGCAGTGATTGTGGGCCTGGAAGAACAGGAATTCCTGGTTTCCTTGATATCAAGGACGCCTACCTTCATATTCCAATTTGGTCACCTCATCAGGCTTATCTGAGGTTTGCTCAACTGGGCGATCACTATCAGTTCCAGGCACTACCCTGTGGACTATCCATGGCTCCAAGGGTGTTCACAAAGGTGATGGCGAAGATGATGTTACAACTCTGGGTCCAGGGCGTCAATGTTGTCCCTTACCTGGACGATCTTCTGATAAAGGCAAGATCCAGGGAGCTTTTATTGCTCCATATCGACCACACTATCCAACTACTGTCACGCCATGGGTGGATTCTCAATCTACAGAAGTCCCACCTGGAGCCAGTTCCTGGGGATGTTACTGGGGACGGTTGCTCAGAAGGTGTTCCTCCCGGAGGACAAAGCAAGAACACTGGTCCGCATAGTGCTCCAACCGGCTCGAGTATTTATCCATCTTTGCATCAGATTGTTGAGGAAGATGATCGCCTCATACAAGGCGATCCAATATGGGAGGTTCCATGCCAGCACGTTTCAGTTGGATCACCTGAGCAAGTGGTCCGGTTCACATCTACAGATGCACCGGATGATTCGGCTGTCACCTCAGGCCAGGATTTCCCTCCTATGGTGGCTGCAGTCCTCCAACCTACTGGAAGGCCGAAGTTTCGGGATTCAGGATGGGACCCTCCTCATGACGGATGCGATTCTGCGAGAATGGGGTGCTGTCACCCAAGGGGCACAGTTCCAGGGAAGGTGGTCAGCCCCCGAAGCCCTCCTTCCGTTCAACATTCTGGAACTTCAGGTGATCTACAATGCTCTGCTTCAGGCCTCTCCTCTGCTCACGGATCATGCGATCCAAGTTCAGTCGGACAATACCAGAGCAGTGGCGTACATCAGTCGGCAAGGAGGGTCAAAAAGCAGAGCCTACATGTGAGAGGTGTCAAAGATACTCCTCTGGGCGGAAAGAAATGCAAGAGCAATGTCAGCAATCTTCATTCCGGGTGGGACTTCCTGAGTCATCACGATCTCCACCTGGGAGAGTGGGGATTCCACCATCAGGTGTTCCAGCAGATCATCGACCGGTGGGGCTGCCCACAGATAGACATGATAGCTTCTCAACTCAACAAGAAGCTTCACCAGTATTGCTTACGAACCAGGGACAGGGCTGTGGATGCACTGACATTGCCTTTGCCTTACCGGCTGGCTTACCTGTTTCCTCCAATTCCGTTGCTCCCAAGGGTGCTCAAGCGAATTAGAAATCAAGGAGTCCAGGCAATTCTGATTGGCCAGGATTGGCCTCGAAGGGTGTGGTATGCGGATCTTCTGGACATGTCAGTCGCAGACCCTTGGCCTCTACCACTGAGAAGCGATCTTCTTCAACAAAGACCGTTTAGTCTACCCGGACTTACGGGTTGTAACAATTGAAAAGGACAGGGAAGGTGGAATCCAGGAGGGGGGTATATCATTTCCAATCATCCCAATTTTGGTGGGGCAGTCCTGTTTTTCGAGTACTGTCCCACACATGGTTTGGAGGAAAGATAAGAAGGGTAGCCCAGCACTGAGTAAGCAACATGCTCGCCCCCAGCGTGAAATTAAATTGGTGCATGACCCAAGGCTTACGCATAAGGAACAGATCCCTGTATCCCAAATGTTGACCTTAGTGCCTGCCAGTCCCGTGCCCCCCGAAGTCTTAATCCACTCTGCTTGTGGCCAGGGCCGTAAATAGGTGCGTGCACTGCACATAGCACTGCAGGTTAGGGGGTGCTGTTGGCAGCACTTGTCAATTATCTGTTTTAATTACTTTCACTTACAGCTTCCCCCCTTTTTGAAGCTCAGCATCTCCTGACCGCCCCTGTCTCCTTCCCCCACCCTTTTTGTCGCTAATACCTAGCATTCATGGACTTGACTTGATAGCTGTTTGTTGTTCAGTAGAACTGTCCTTTTTCACATTTCGGGATGCTGTTGTGCCCGGTATTCAAACCCGTTGACTATGGCATTGTAGTCTGACACTCTATTCATTGAGTTATCTGCCCTTCCATAGAAAGCTAAAGAATTCCAAGCTGGAGAATTCTAACTATTTGAAGCTTACCTTGTACTTTGTGAAGCAGTGATCAGCGTTTGCTGCTGTGCAGATCTATGTAGTGTGTGGCTGCAAGGGATTGGAAGTGTGGCTTGGATCTGCTCGATTATGGTGCTGGTTATTTTTATAGAGGGAACAGTTGGCTTCATATAGTTAGAAATCTCAATAGCTTTTATGCGGGTCAAGTGACTCAGTGGGTGGGGTGTTTGGCTAGGATGCAGCAGGTTGTGGGCTTGAGTCCTGGGTGTGGCAGTATATTGAAATGGGGTATTGTGACTGAATGGCGGTGAGCTCTTGGGTTGAGTGCATAAATGTGGTATAATGTGGATGTGTCCACATCCATTTTCTTGCATTGTTCTATAAATGTGTCTGTATTATAGATAGATAAAATGTGGGAAGGGGAAGAGGCATCATAGCATGGGCTTTCTCTGGGATCAATGTTGTCTTGTCCCTTCCCTGGTGCCTTATGTCCCTATTGGAAAGAAGGGGGGGGGGCACCAATTAATTTCGCTGCACAGGACATCTAGTTACGGCTCTGCTTGTGGCTCTATGCAGTTGGAGAGCGTGTCATGGCATTAACGTTGTTCATTTTGATTTAGACACATCTTTAAGATATGTTAATATCCTGTGTTTGATTACAATTTACTAAAATACAGTATCAGCCCCTCGCCTACTTTATTGTGGGATCCGGTCTGAAGATCGACAGTATCTAGGTCGACAATGTTTAGGTCGACCACTATAGGTCGACAGTCACTAGGTCGACATGGATGGAAGGTCGACAGGGTTTCTATGTCGACATGTGCTAGGTCGACGGGTCTAAAAGTCGACATGATTTTTTCACATTTTTTTTTCTTTTTTTGAATTTTTTCATACTTAACGATCCACGTGGACTACGATTGGAACGGTAAAGTGTGCCGAGCGAAGCGGTAGCGGAGCGAAGGCACCATGCCCGAAGCATGGCGAGCGAAGCGGTGCACTAATTTGGGATCCCGGTCACTCTACGAAGAAAACGACACAAAAAATAATAATCCTCATGTCGACCTTTAGACCTGTCGACCTAGCACATGTCGACCTAGAAACCCTGTCGACCTTCCATCCATGTCGACCTAGTGACTGTCGACCTATAGTGGTCGACCTAAACATTGTCGACCTAGATACTGTCGATTTGATGAACCCCACCGCTTTATTGTACCTTGCTGTATTACATAGGTAAAATCTATTCTGCAATTCCTGCTTCAATTTACATCTAGCGATATGTTGTATATACTGTTTTATCACTGCGGAGCTTTGCTCCCTTACTATGTACTGTTTGTTTTCTTTTTTTGTTGTTGTTCCTACTGCACTTTTTGAAACTGTAAAAATATCTATATATTTTTTTTTTATACAGTATCAGTAATTAATTTGTCTTTTTATTTTAGCACTATGATTGGCCGTGTCACTAATATTAGCCACAAGTAGGTATATTTTTAAATTATTATTATTATCATCATCATCATGTGCATGTATTCTGACTTCCCAATATGCTTTAAAGCACCATATACCCTACAGTAAACATTCATCCAGTATACAAAAAAAACATATACACATTTACATTATTCTTACTAGTGCATACCATGTACATATACAGTACAGATGTGGTATCTTTTTAGTAGGATTAATTTATCAATGATCTGCTTTCTTTACAATTTCAATATAAAAAGCTCCCAATAATAATCAAAAATACACAGTTGTGTTCAGTCAGAGGGTAAATACATTAAGATATATGGACTCTCTTGGAGTTTGGTGGATTAAACAATGGATTGCACAGTCACAGTCATAATGGTGATGTGACGTATACTGTGCGTGAAATGAACTGCAGAGAAAAGGAAATAAAATAATTATTTTATACATATATTTTCATTTTTACACATAATATATTCTAGTAAATGTTTATTTTTCTAATACTATTCTCTTTTATTTCTTTTTCTTAGGCGCATTCAGTGCACTGACTTGCTATACATTGTCAATTATTCTCTAACTGACATTTGTGTCGTAATACGTAATTATTTGGGAAATGTGTGTATAAAAGATATTAATAAAATTGGTGAGTACACATTTTAAAGTACCGAATAAAAATTAGTTTTTTTTAACACCTTGATGAGCGGATTCGGTTTTACTCGGTTTTACTCGGTTCTCAAAACCGAATCTTATTGGCTCACTGATGTCACGTGTTTTGGATAGCCAATAAGATTCGGTTTTGAGAACCGAGTAAAACCGAATCCGCTCATCATTTTGTAACCTTCAGATATTAATAGCAATACATTTTACAACTGATTTTATTATGCTAATATTATGTCATAACAATAGTGCAGTTGCCAATTTCAGTCGGGCTGGCTTTTAGCAGAGTGTATTCTGAACCATGTTTAGCTGCAAATCCTCTCAATGTGAGTTACAAATACACCGAAAATCACGGCCTATTTTGCCTTTCAAATTGCCAGGTTTATTATTCAGCATCTTGTCGGCAGTGTTCAATTATTTAAAAGCTCTAAAACCCATACAGTTTATGAGAAAATTCCCCCATTCTAGGTGGGGGGTAACATACAGTATATTAAGGATCCCCCAGAGCTAGGAACGCCCAATGGTAGCCAGCATTTTTCCATTTCCCGGAACTCCTGATTTTTGTGACTAATGGTTAAAATAAATGAAATGTGGCTTTTTTTCTTTTTCTTCAGCTGTGCCCCCCATTATGAAATGAAAATATGTACCCCCTTATTCACTTACTTTAATATATGTTCTCCCTTATTCTTTTCCATTAATGTCTATGCTGCCTTATTAATTTCCATTAATGTCTGTGCCCTTACTCATTTCCATTAATGTCTGTGCCCTCTTATTAATTCCCATTAATTTCTGTGCCCCTTATTCACTTTCATTAATATGTACTCCCTTATTTATTTGCATTTTTATTTACAATTAAAAGTAAAAACGACCTCTTCCTAAATAAAAATGAGTGTGCTGATATATTATTAATAGTTAATGTTCACTCCTATTTCTCATTGTGTAGTCACTAATACTTTATTGTACTTCTTTTCTTGATCAAAGATGGTACATTAGATTACAGAGAAAACAAAAAAAAATGACAACAAGGAGGGGATTTCTCCTGATTGGTTTCCTATAATGCTTAACTCATTTGCATGTCGGGAAGTTCTGTATAGAACACTGTAGTCTGGTAAAATTAGTTTCAGGAGAGGGGGCGTGGCTTGGACAGGCATGGAGTAGCAGCGGGAAGATTTAGCTCTCCATAAAAATCCTGTCTAATAATCCGTTTATCCCCTAACCCGTGGCTCCTGTGACTTGCCAGCTGGCACAAGAAGTTATACTGCCCCTCTACATACCCGCACTGGTCCGGTGTGCAGCGCGGCTCCCTGCATCTAACACCTCCGGCGGGCCGCCCCGGCTCCCTGCTTCTCTGTGAGACGGCGCGTGACGGCGCTTGTAGCGGCGGACTTGCCCTGATCCTCCGGCCGGGGGACCGAGACAGGAGAGGCTCTGACTGGCGGGCATATCGCGGCAGCACTTGCCTGGAATCCCGCGGAGGTGCTGCGGACGGGTGAGTGCGGGCAGGAAAGCCCGCGAAAACCGCCATCTTGCAGGCTCACATTCTTCTCCCTGCACCTGATATCCTCTCCGTCCTGAGGTGCCGTACGGCGGAGTGAGCTGCGGCTGGGGCTGCCCCTCTCTCTCCCTCCTGGGCTTAATAGTTATATACAGAGAGATTCCCTGTGTATGGTTCCTCCCCACATATACTAAGAAATACATATAGCTGCAGAGAGGGGAGAGGTGAAAAAAGGAGAAAGGGAGAATACTCTCTGTGAACGCTTCCTGCATCTCTGCAATAGCCACACTTGTGCCCATAAATCAGCTTCCATGCAGGAATACTCCTTGTACACAGAATACTCTGCAGTGTGCCCATAAGCATACTCTGCCCTGCTATATCATTGTTTATCATATCTGCCTGACCCAGGCGGCCCCCGGTGCTGACCCCATACTGATTGGAGACTTTTTTGCTGTAATATCCTGACTCCGCGCCCAGTGCTGCAATGGTGAAAGGAGGTCATAACGCGGCTAACGCCGCTGCGAAACTAGAGAAATATGCTAGGTCGCAGCCCTCTCATTCGACAAAGCAGGGTGACACTGACCCATCCTCGCCTGCGACAGAGGTTGCTGCCTCTGATCCCGCTGAGCAAGTACACTCTACCCAGCAAATACTACAGGCCATCTCTGCGTCTGAACAGAGGGTCACAGACAGAATTGGGCAGGTGCAGGCGGACGTCTCTCTGCTTAGACAAGATCTACAGAAAATCCGGGAAAGAGTGGGTGAAACTGAACATCGGATATCGACTCTGGAAGATAATACGTCACCCCTACAGACGAAAGTGGCCGACCTGTCTACCCAGATGGTATCTATGCAGGCTAAAATTTCCGATATAGAGGGGAGACTGCGGCGCAACAACATTCGTTTTGTTGGGCTCCCTGAAAGAGCGGAAGGCACCTCCCCGGAATTATTTCTGGAAACTTGGCTTATTGGTGTATTGGGCAGGGAAGCATTTACCTCTCAATTTGCAGTGGAAAGAGCACACAGACTCCCGCCTAGGATGCCGCCACCCGGGGCTCCGTCTAGAACATTTATTGCCCGTTTCCTACATTTTAAGGACCGTGACGCTATACTCCGTCTGGCCCGGACGCAGGGCCCTCTCCAACTGGATGGACATAATATATCCGTTTTCCCTGATTTTGCTCTGGAGGTGCAAAAGAGTAGATCACAGTTTCTGCATATCAAACGTCAGCTCCGTGATCGTAATATACAGTACTCTATGCTGTTTCCGGCCAGGCTGCGAGTGGTGTCCGCTAACACCACTCACTTTTTCTCAACTCCTCAAGATGCTGCTGCATGGCTGGAACGACAGCCTCACCCTCCTTGATGACGTGTTACTGCACAATTGTTGATTTATTGCTCTCTTAATACTAAGCCTAATTGTCTCATTTTTCTTATTATGATAGTCACACTGTGGTTCATATGCAATGTTTTGATGGGGCAATGTAGGGCAGCCTAATATTGATGTTGGTTCTCGTGTTTTCCCCCTATTTTATGTTGGGGTACGCTGCTAGATATGTTTTTTCAGGGTTAGGGCACTACTTCTATCGGTATTCTGTGGAGAGCCTATGCCGAAGATAGTGTAGGGGCTTTTCTTTGGGTTCTTGGTTAGGCCCCTATCCCTTAGTTTAGTTAATTTGGTGGGAGTTATGGGATCCAGGTATACCTTAAGTTTCCAAGGTGATACAGGGTGGGTGTGGGGGGGGTTAGTTTGTTTTTTTTCATGCCATCAATTTTTGCTTATGTGTGCGCTCTGTTATGCTGCGATGTTTGCGAACGATATTGCTTTGATTTCCTCTGTTTCCAGGGACATGGGGGGACTGGGTGTCCCTATTCACAACCTGCACTGCTCTGCGACCCGGGCTCTGATATTTGTCTCTCTTTTATATCCTGCCACCCTTTTCTCACCTACTTTCTATGTCTGCTGATTCTAAGGGGCTTCGTCTGCTCAGCTGGAACGTCAGGGGTTTGAACGAAAAGATTAAGAGAGCGTTGATCTTGACTCAGGTTAAAAAATACCAGGCAGACATAATTTGTCTTTCTGAAACCCATTTGTTTGGAAGTAGGGTGTTGGCACTTAAGAAACCCTGGATTAGTCATGTCTACCACTCCACTTTTTCAGGTAGCGCTAGGGGTGTCTCTGTACTAATTAGAAAATCTATACAATTTCACCTAGACGTCTGTGAAACAGATCAATATGGCAGATACGTCTTCTTGCGCGCACATATTAATCGTAGACTATTCCACATTTTGGCTGTCTATGTTCCCCCGCCATATAACAATGAGGTTCTGCGTCATGCTGCCCGATTTCTAGCCCAATCCCCTGCTACCCCAGTGATATGCTTGGGGGATTTTAACAATGTGATGGATCATGCCCTGGACAGATGGAGAGAGTCGGTTGCTTCTCCCTCCCCTTCTGTATCCCCTACTCCATTTGCACGACTGGTGGGGGAACTGGGGTTGGTGGATGTATGGAGGAGTCGCAATCCCACGGCTACTCAGTTCTCCTGCCACTCCGCTACCTACCATGCCTTCTCTCGCATTGATTTGATCTTGATCTCTCCTGACTTGTCCCCTGATGTGTTGGCGGTGGACTATCTTCCTAGGGGTATATCGGATCACTCTCCTGTATCACTTACAGTTAGTGTTGGTTGGGAGCGCGGTGCAAAAATGTGGAAACTTAATCCCTTCTGGTTAACCTTAATAGGGGAGGGTGCGGATTTGGTGGATGCCTGGGAGGGGTTCCAGGTTTGTAATCTGTCTTGCACCGAACTGGCGGTCAAACATGACGCTTTCAAAGCGTTCCAGCGGGGCTCCTTTATAAAACGAATATCTGAGGTTAAATTATCTAGTAAAAAGGAGGAAATAAGACTGGAGGCCCTATGCCAGCAATTGGAATCCCAATATATAGCTACCCATTTACGTTCTGATGAACTGTTGTGGCGAGACGCACAAGGAGAGTGGTCCGATTGCTTATTTGAGAAGTCCAGGCGTAGACTCCTTTTTGCGGGACATGCACACTATTTTCAGGCGGAGATGAATGGCAGTTATTTAGCTTTTCTGGCTCGGTCAGAATCTACTAGAACAATGATTCAATGTGTGAGGAACTCTGACAGCCAAATGTGTTACTCTGGCTCGGCGGTGTCTGAGACATTTCGTAGTTACTATTCCTCGCTATATACATCCCGAGCCACTTACTCCAATGATCAATTGAGGGACTATTTGGCTCGGTTGGATTTGCCCTGTCTGTCCCGGGAAGACTCTGGGGCTCTAGATGCACCAATTACTCTGGAGGAGGTGAACGCTGCGATCCTGTCCCTCCCAGCGTCTAAGGCACCGGGTTGTGATGGACTTCCGGGTGAAGTCTATAAGAAATTTAGCAGCTTTTTTGCCCCTTATCTTTTACAATTGTTCGACCTATTGCTGGAGGGCGGGACTCTCCCTCGCTCTATGGCCGAGGCAAATATAATTGTCTTGCTGAAACCGGGGAAAGACCCCCTACGCCCCGAATCTTACAGACCTATTTCCCTCCTCAATACGGATGTCAAGATACTAGCAAAGATCTTGGCATCTAGATTGAACTTAGTTATTACAACAATCATTCACCCGGACCAGACGGGATTTATGCCAGGTAAATCAACTGCCCAAAATTTACGTAGACTGTTTTGTCATCTGCAGAGGCGTGATCTGGGGGAGTTGGATGCGGTGGTGGTGTCTCTAGATGCAGCCAAAGCATTCGACTCAGTGGAGTGGACATATTTATGGGGGGTACTGGAGAAGTTTGCTTTTGGCCCTCGTTTTATTAAATTTCTCCAGTTATTGTATTTTTTGCCTGTGGCCCGTGTGACGGCCAATGGTTTCACGTCGGAGATGTTTGCGTTGGGGAGGGGCACTCGACAGGGTTGCCCCCTATCCCCTGCGCTGTTCGCTATTGCCGTGGAACCGTTGGCCGCCTTGCTGCGATCTAATGACGAGATTAGGGGTGTTAAGGTTGGGGATCATGTGGATGTTGTGGCCCTGTATGCAGACGATATGCTCCTTTTCTTGCAGGACTCTGAGGACTCCTTGCAGGCTTTGCTGCGGGTAGTGGAGGAATTTGGAGTATTTTCTGGTTTACTGATCAACTGGGATAAATCGCATATTTTTCCCTTGTCTGGTTTTCTCCCTGAAAATACCCGGGGGGCGTACCCCTTGCAGTGGACGCTGCGGTTTAAATACTTGGGTATCTGGATCACCCCTATGGCACGTAGTTATGTGGCCCAAAATATCGACCCCATTACGATGTCATTTAAAGAAAGGGCTCATAGCTGGAAAAAGCTACCACTGTCTATCCTGGGTCGGGTTAATTTATTCAAAATGATAATGCAGCCAAAGTTCCTATATGCCCTACATAACTCTCCGGTCTACCTCCCGAAAAAAGTCTTCACTGTAATTGAGGGCGTTATGTCCTCATTTATATGGGGTAATAAACCAGCAAGAGTCTCTATTAAAACGCTGAGTAGATCACAACTCTCGGGGGGTGCGAGTCTTCCCAATCTGAGACTATATTACGTAGCAGCACAAATGTCCCAGCTTGGTGAATGGACTGGAGATTCCTTGGATCCAACAATGGGGGGTCTTCTGGCTGAGCGGGCGAGGTGCTCTCCTGCTTTCTCCTTTTCTCCTCTTCAACTCCTTTCTGGCCGTGCGGCTTCTGGTTTGCCTCCCTTGTTACGCCAAGCCTTGCTAATCTGGCGCTATGCACATACTCTATATGATTGGGAGGGGCAAGACGCCAATACTCCGCTATGGTTTAATAGTACGTATTCAGAGCTGTACAAGATATCTCCAGATAATATTTGGATAACTAAGGGTGTAATATCTCTAAAACAACTCTACCAAGATGGAGTGCTCAAGTCTTTTCAGCAATTGAAACTCGAATTTGATATACCTAACACTGCCTTGTTTCGGTACTTTCAACTTAGACACGCTGTGCAGACCCAGTTTCCTCATGGCCCACCTCCAATTGCAGATTCACCCGTTAAGTCGTTGCTCACCTCTCTTAGTCGAAGGGGAAAAATATCTGTCATATATACTGCTTTGAATAACAAATATGGTCATGATCATTTGAATACACTTCGCATCAAATGGGAGACTGATTTGGGACCTCTATCCCAGGAGCAGTGGATCCAGATCCTGGGCTCCATTAAATATACTACGCCATGTATACGATATAAACAAGTCTTTTTCTACATTCTGCACAGGGTGTATCGAACTCCTGTTACTATGCAGAGGGCTGGTCTTAGAGATAACGCTTGCTGCCCCAGATGCCGGGAGACCGATGCCGGATTCTGGCATTTGTTATGGGACTGCCCTGCAATTTCCCTTTTCTGGTGTAAGGTATGGGGCGATATAACCATGACTGCCCCATCCCTCCCCGTATTGGACCCCGGCCTATGCCTGTTTGGATTAGATCTTGAGGAAACACACTCTGTGGTATTGTACAAGTATGTCCTGTGTCTTACTACGCTGGCGAGGGTTGTCATTGCCAGGGTTTGGTTCTCAGCTGACATGCCTAGGGTGGAGCAGTGGAGGGCGTTAGTAAATTCAGTAATACGACACGAGAGATATATGTATAGGATAAGGGGTTCCTCCTCTCAATTTACAGAGAAGTGGGACCGCTGGTGCAGCACAAGGCTGGCCAGACCGACACTGGACACCTAGTCCTTCTTTACATAGATATCGTTTGATAAGAAACCTTAAGTGAATATAATTGACGCACACTACATGTTGAACTTTAACATATATAATTTTTATTGATGGCAATTGTTACAGTCAATAGAATGCTGATGTTTGTTTTGAGTTATGTATAAATGTCAAAAAACCAAATAAAAAAGTACTTGATTTAAAAAAAAAATTAGTTTCAGGAAGTGGGATTTCCAGGAAGAGGCCAATGCTACTGTACGTGTGTGTGTGTGGGGGGGGGGGGGGGTATCCAAATAGAGGTAACAGTCACATTTATTTCCGACGTTTCACCGATATTTGTTTACACGCTATCCTATTAGATCGCCTGTAAAAAAAGAATACACCATCTCCCAAAACCACACAGGTTCAGTGAAACCTGTGTGCTTTCGGTACAAACAGCCTCTGTTTTCGGGGATTTGATTTAGCCTGCGTGAGGCAGGAGAAACAAAATCCCCTATAACCGCAGTGACCTGCAGTGTCCCTTGCCCGCCACAGCAGCAGCAGACTGGGACTGCAGGGAGGGTGCCGTAGCCTGGTAGCCGGCGCTGTGACGCCTGGCGGGGAAGCCGGGGCATCGCTGTGACCCGCATCCCCCATCTTCCCACGCCCCTGGAAGTGGTCAAATGACGGAGGAGAGGCCATGTGACCGCGGGGAGCTGGAGGTGCAGTGCTGCATCAGAGCTGTTAGGAGTCGGCAACAGGTAACCCCCGATATGTCGCCGCTCGTGCCGGCTTATCGGGGCTAATAGGATAGCCCCCAGCGGGACAATGAGCCCTGGTAAATTACTGGGGTTAATTGGATATCCCCCTTAGTATTGGCATTGGCCTCCCCAGGTGCAGGGCTCTGAACACACTATTTGTATTGTTTTAATTAAAAATAAAAATCAGTGGTGATATGCAGAGGGTTGTGTTTGAAAATAGTTTTGTGGGGAATAGCTGATGGGTTCCTGCTATAAATCCTGCTTTAGATTTACCCAAAATCAGGCCACAGGTCATTAATTTGGTTAATTCTGTACTTGATAAAATTCCCCCCTCATCTATTTTGTTGATGTGAAAGCAGTAGTATTGTATGTTCATTTATAAAGGGGTCTATTTACTAAGCCTTGGATGGAGATAAAGTGGACGGAGATAAATTCTCAACCAACCAGCTCCTAGTGGTCATTTTTTCAAACTGGGGCAGTGTATGATATCACAATGTGTTGGCCAGACCCATAAAGGTTTGAAAATGACATAGAAAGCAGGCAAAGTACTGGCGGACCCAGTATAATTCTATGATTAGCACATACCATTCCTCATTCATGAGTCTGAACACTACAGGTGCCACCCTTATTTCCAGCAGGCCAAGCTCTTCTTGACATCTGAAAATCATTACTACTGTTAAGAGTTAGCATCCAATGAAATGCTATTTACTCATAACTTCTGTTCCATTTTTAGATTTCTGCTGCTGTACTGAGTGTTCATTGTCACCCTGGTGAGTACTACTATAGCAATGCTTTCAAAGACTACATCAGTGTCTTATGTATAATAGTTGCAGCGTGTGGTGCACACGGGTCTCGTGTAACGGCGCATCCTGCACCCATGTCAGAGCACTACCTTCCATTTACCTGCCTTCGGAGGCCATACATTGGTTTATCTATTCGGAATGATGGCACAGGAGAACCAAAAGGCTCTGGCACAGTGCATTTGCAAATTTATTTGCATGCCATATCTTAAATATTACTCAAAATATGGCTGCCAGCAGCAGGCAGACATTAATTCACCACTGGATTACATCATTTACAATGAAAATAGCATAACAGAAGACAAATAGAGACAACTGTTAAATACTAGAGAAATGACTAAATTATTATAAATATACACGTGTATACATCTGGAAGCTTTCTACATACTCATGCATTTAATGCAATGCTTTCAAATGTTTATACTAGTTATCTTACCGTCCGTCCCCCCCCCCCCCCCTTCCTCTCTTGGTGCTGCTGCTTCTGATTTAGCATCAGGAGAAAATGCTATTCCTAGGTTTTCTAGTACAGATCATTTTCTTGTTCTTGCAGCATAATCAGAAATACAGCAATGTGCGGTTTTGGAGGAAATGGTGCTACCACAGGATTTCCAAATACAAGGAGCAGCAATAGTCAATTACCCAGTATTACAAGAAATTCTAATGGATCTAGTATTACTAAGACTATTACATCAGTTATCAGTAGACCAGCTTTTACAAGTTATAGTGGATCAAATACACCCGTTAACAGTCAACCAACTTCAGCTATTCGGGATGAACATGATTCAACAGTTAACAGTGGGTCGACTTCAGCTACTAATCGTGGATCTCATACTACAACTATCAGTGGAACTAGGTCTGTTGCAACTGGTAAAGATAACACTGGTCCTTCTACAACATCTGGAAGCAGTTCAATTATAGGTAAACATTAAAATATGTTTTCGAATTTACTTGAAAAACTAAATTTATAGGGTATACGTTCAGCATCCCGGCAGCCGGAATACCGACACCGGAATCCCGATAGCCCACAGTACACTGATAACGGCATCCCCAAAGTATCAGCATCCTGATAACGGAATCACGATAGCCAGGATCCCAAAGGTAAGTATTAACGGCCGGGTTAGGTTTAGGCTGCGGGACGGGGGTTAGGATTAGGAACACTCCGGGAGGGGGGGGGATTACGGTTAGAATGCAGAGAGAGAGAGAGAGAGGGAGGGTTAGAGTTAGGCACTGGTGGGGGGTTGTTAGACTGCAGAGAGGGAGGGTTAGAGTTAGGCACTGAGGGGGGTAGTGTTTAGGCTGCGGAAAGGAGGGTGTTAGGTTTGGGCACCACTGGGGGCGGTTAGGGTTAGGCTGTGGACAGGGAGGGTTAGGGGGTAGGGGAGGGAGGTTAGGATACATTGCCACGATCAGGATGCCGGAGTTGGGATACTGACCACCGGCATCTTCTTGACCGCCGGGATTTCATACTGAATCCATTTATAGGACTCCTGATATATGTGGGATAATGTCCCCACTAAACAATAGCAATATTAGTGGTCATAGTAGACGTTCATGTTAGGAAAAAATATTTTGAATGATTAAAAACACTAACAAAACTAAGCAGGGTATGTACTAAATGTGGACAAAGGAAAAGTATTGTATTGCTCTATAATAAAAAGGTAAAAATTAAACACTTTTTGTCTAGAGAATGAATTACAAAATTTCTCTGTTCAGTGAGTGACTGAAAACTACAATGTTCTACCATATACGCTAGGATTTACAAATTAAGAAGAAAAGCTGTATGCCTATAGGTACCTACCAGACACCTACAGTCACCATTTTATAGCTGATAATTATATTTCTCTATCGTCCTAGTGGATGCTGGGGTTCCTGAAAGGACCATGGGGAATAGCGGCTCCGCAGGAGACAGGGCACAAAAAGTAAAGCTTTAGGATCAGGTGGTGTGCACTGGCTCCTCCCCCTATGACCCTCCTCCAAGCCAGTTAGATTTTTGTGCCCGGCCGAGAAGGGTGCAATCTAGGTGGCTCTCCTAAAGAGCTGCTTAGAAAAGTTTAGCTTAGGTTTTTTATTTTACAGTGAGTCCTGCTGGCAACAGGATCACTGCAACGAGGGACTTAGGGGAGAAGAAGTGAACTCACCTGCGTGCAGGATGGATTGGCTTCTTGGCTACTGGACATCAGCTCCAGAGGGACGATCACAGGTACAGCCTGGATGGTCACCGGAGCCTTGCCGCCGGCCCCCTTGCAGATGCTGAAGTAAGAAGAGGTCCAGAATCGGCGGCAGAAGACTCCTCAGTCTTCTAAAGGTAGCGCACAGCACTGCAGCTGTGCGCCATTTTCCTCTCAGCACACTTCACACGGCAGTCACTGAGGGTGCAGGGCGCTGGGAGGGGGGCGCCCTGGGAGGCAAATGAAAACCTATTTTGGCTAAAAATACCTCACATATAGCCTCCGGAGGCTATATGGAGATATTTAACCCCTGCCAGAATCCGTTAAAAGCGGGAGACGAGGCCGCCGAAAAAGGGGCGGGGCCTATCTCCTCAGCACACAGCGCCATTTTCCCTCACAGAAAGGCTGGAGGGAAGGCTCCCAGGCTCTCCCCTGCACTGCACTACAGAAACAGGGTTAAAACAGAGAGGGGGGGCACTAATTTGGCGTTAGAAATATATAAAACAGATGCTATAAGGGAAAACACTTATATAAGGTTGTCCCTATATAATTATAGCGTTTTTGGTGTGTGCTGGCAAACTCTCCCTCTGTCTCTCCAAAGGGCTAGTGGGTCCTGTCCTCTATCAGAGCATTCCCTGTGTGTGTGCTGTGTGTCGGTACGTGTGTGTCGACATGTATGAGGACGATGTTGGTGAGGAGGCGGAGCAATTGCCTGTAATGGTGATGTCACTCTCTAGGGAGTCGACACCGGAATGGATGGCTTATTTAGGGAATTACGTGATAATGTCAACACGCTGCAAGGTCGGTTGACGACATGAGACGGCCGACAAACAATTAGTACCGGTCCAGACGTCTCAAAAACACCGTCAGGGGTTTTAAAACGCCCGTTTACTTTAGTCGGTCGACACAGACACAGACAGGGACACTGAATCCAGTGTCGACGGTGAATAAACAAACGTATTCCTTATTAGGGCCACACGTTAAAGGCAATGAAGGAGGTGTTACAGATTTCTGATACTACAAGTACCACAAAAGAGGGTATTATGTGGGATGTGAAAAAACTACAGTAGTTTTTCCTGAATCAGATAAATTAAATAAAGTGTGTGATGATGCGTGGGTTCCCCCCGATAGAAAATTATGGGCGGTATACCCTTTCCCGCCAGAAGTTAGGGCGCGTTGGGAAACACCCCTTAGGGTGGATAAGGCGCTCACACGCTTATCAAAACAAGTGGCGGTACCGTCTATAGATAGGGCCGTCCTCAAGGACCAGCTGACAGGAGGCTGGAAAATATCATAAAAAGTATATACACACATACTGGTGTTATACTGCGACCAGCGATCGCCTCAGCCTGGATGTGCAGAGCTGGGGTGGCTTGGTCGGATTCCCTGACTAAAAATATTGATACCCTTGACAGGGACAGTATTTTATTGACTATAGAGCATTTAAAGGATGCATTTCTATATATGCGAGATGCACAGAGGGATATTTGCACTCTGGCATCAAGAGTAAATGCGATGTCCATATCTGCCAGAAGATGTTATGGACACGACAGTGGTCAGGTGATGCAGATTCCAAACGGCAAAAAGGTGTATTGCCGTATAAAGGAAGAGGAGTTTTTTGGGGTCGGTCCATCGGACCTGGTGGCCACGGCAACTGCTGGAAAATCCACCGTTTTTACCCTAAGTCACATCTCTGCAGAAAAAGACACCGTCTTTTCAACCTCAGTCTTTTCGTCCCTATAAGATCATATCTGCCCAGGGATAGAGGAAAGGGAAGAAGACTGCAGCAGGCAGCCCATTCCCAGGAACAGAAGCGCTCCACCGCTTCTGACAAGTTCTCAGCATGGCGCTGAGACCGTACAGGACCCCTGGATCCTACAAGTAGTATCCCAGGGGTACAGATTGGAATGTAGAGACGTTTCCTCTTCGCAGGCTCCTGAAGTCTGCTTTACCAAGGTCTCCCTCCGACAAGGAGGCAGTATGGGAAAAAATTCACAAGCTGTATTCCCAGCAGGTGATAATTAAATTACCCCTCCTACTACAAGGAAAAGGGGTATTATTCCACACTATATTGTGGTACTGAAGCCAGAAGGCTAGGTGAGACTTATTCTAAAAAAAAAAAAAAAAAAAAATTTTTTTGAACACTTACAAAGGTTCAAATCAAGATGGAGTCACTCAGAGCAGTGATAACGAACCAGGAAGAAGGGGACTATATAGTGTCCGGGGACATCAGGGATGCTTACCTCTATGTCCCAAATTTGCCCTTCTCACTAAGGGTACCTCAGGTTCGTGGTGCAGAACTGTCACTATCAGTTTTAGACGCTGCCGTTTGGATTGTCCACGGCACCCCGGGTCTTTACCAAGGTAATGGCCGAAATGATGATTCTTCTTCGAAGAAAAGGCGTCTTAATTATCCCTTACTTGGACGATCTCCTGATAAGGGCATAGTCCAGGGAACAGTTGGAGGTCGGAGTAGCACTATCTCGGATACTGCTACAACAGCACGGGTGGATTCTAAATATTCCAAAATCGCAGCTGATCCCGACGACACGTCTGCTGTGCCTAGGGATGATTCTGGACACAGTCCAGAAAAAGGTGTTTCTCCCGGAAGAGAAAGCCAGGGAGTTATCCGAGCTAGTCAGGAACCTCCTAAAAACAGTGCATCATTGCACAAGGGTCCTGGTAAAAATGGTGGCTTCCTACGAAGCAATTCCATTCGGCAGATTTCACGCAAGAACTTTTCAGTGGGATCTGCTGGACAAATGGTCCGGATCGCATCTTCAGATGCATCAGCGGATAACCCTATATCCAAGGACAAGGGTGTCTCTCCTGTGGTGGTTATAGAGTGCCCATCTTCTAGAGGGCCGCAGATTTGGCATTCAGGATTGGATGCTGGTGACCACGGAGCCCAGCCCGAGAGGCTGGGGAGCAGTCACACAAGGAAAAAATTTCCAGGGAGTGTGATCAAGTCTGGAGACTTTTCTCCACATAAATATACTGGAGCTAAGGGTAAATTTAAAATACTCTAAGCTTAGCAAGACCTCTGCTTCAAGGTCAGCCGGTATTGATCCAGTGGGAAAAACATCACGGCAGTCGCCCACGTAAACAGACAGGGCGACACAAGAAGCAGGAGGGCAATGGCAAAAACTGCAAGGACTTTTCGCTGGGCGGAAAATCATGTGATAGCACTGTCAGCAGTGTTTCATCCCGGGAATGGAAACTGGGAAGCAGACTTCCTCAGCAGGCACGACCTCCACCCGGGAGAGTGGAAACTTCATCGGGAAGTTTTTTCCACATGATTGTAAACCGTTGGGAAATACCAAAGGTGGACATGATGGCGTCCCGTCTGAACAAAAAACGGGACAGGTATTGCGCCAGGTCAAGAGACCCTCAGGCAATAGCTGTGGACGTTCTGGTAACACCGTGGGTGTACCAGTTGGTGTATGTGTTCCCTCCTCTGCTTCTCATACCTAAGGTGCTGAGAATTATAAGACGTAGAGGAGTAAGAACTATACTCATGGCTCCGGATTGGCCAAGAAGGACTTGGTACCCGGAACTTCAAGAGATGCTTACAGAGGTTTTATGGCCTCTGCCGCTAAGAAGGGACTTGCTTCAGCAAGTACCATGTCTGTTCCAAGACTTACCGCAGCTGCGTTTGTCGGCATGGCGGTGGAACGCCGGATCCTAAGGGAAAAAGGCATTCCGGAAGAGGTCATTCCTACCCTGGTCAAAGCCAGAAAGGAGGCGACCGCACAACATTATCACCACATGTGGCGAAAATATGTTGCGTGGTGTGAGGCCAGGAAGGCCCCACAAAGAAATTTCAACTCGGTCGTTTCCTGCATTTCCTGAAAACAGGAGTGTCTATGGGCCTCAAATTGGGGTCCATTAAGGTGCAAATTGCGGCCCTGTCGATTTTCTTCCAGAAAGAATTGGCTTCAGTTCCTGAAGTCCAGAATTTTGTCAAGGGAGTATTGCATATACAACCCCCTTTTGTGCCTCCAGTGGCACTGTGGGATCTCAACGTAGTTCTTGGATTCCTCAAATCACATTGGTTTAAAACCAGTCAAATCTGTGGATTTGAAGCATCTCACATGAAAAGTGACCATGATCTTGGCCCTGGCCTGGACCAGGCGAGTGTCAAATTGGTGATTTTTTCTCAAAAAAGCCCATATCTGTTTGTCCATTCGGACAGGGCAGAGCTGCGGACTCGTCCCCAGTTCTCTCCCTAAGGTGGTATCAGTGTTTCACCTGAACCAGCTTATTGTGGTGCCTTGCACCTACTAGGGACTTGGAGGACTCCAAGTTGCTAGATGTTGTCAGGGCCCTGAAAATATGTTCCAGGACGGCTGGAGTCAGGAAAACTGACTTGCTGTTATCCTGTATGCACCCAACAAACTGGGTGCTTTTGCTTCTAAGCAGACTATTGCTAGTTGGATGTGTAATACAATTCAGCTTGCACATTCTGTGGCAGGCCTGCCACAGCCAAAATATGTAAATGCCCATTCCACAAGGAAGGTGGGCTCATCTTGGGCGGCTGCCCGAGGGGTCTCGGCTTTTACAACTTTGCCGAGCGGTTATTTAGTCAGGGGCAAACACGTTTGTAAAATCCTACAAATTTGATACCCTGGCTAAGGAGGACCTGGAGTTCTCTCATTCGGTGCTGCAGAGTCATCCGCACTCTCCCGCCCGTTTGGGAGCTTTGGTATTATCCCCATGGTCCTTTCAGGAACCCCAGCATCCACTAGGACGATAGAGAAAATAAGAATTTACTTACCGATAATTCTATTTCTCGGAGTCCGTAGTGGATGCTGGGCGCCCATCCCAAGTGCGGATTATCTGCAATACTTGTACATAGTTACAAAAATCGGGTTATTATTGTTGTGAGCCATCTTTTCAGAGGCTCCGCTGTTATCATACTGTTAACTGGGTTCAGATCACAGGTTGTACAGTGTGATTGGTGTGGCTGGTATGAGTCTTACCCGGGATTCAAAATCCTTCCTTATTATGTACGCTCGTCCGGGCACAGTATCTAACTGGCTTGGAGGAGGGTCATAGGGGGAGGAGCCAGTGCACACCACCTGATCCTAAAGCTTTACTTTTTGTGCCCTGTCTCCTGCGGAGCCGCTATTCCCCATGGTCCTTTCAGGAACCCCAGCATCCACTACGGACTCCGAGAAATAGAATTATCGGTAAGTAAATTCTTATTAAAGCTATCTTATCTCAAACTTGAAATGCGGCACTCAGTACACCTTGGCAAAGAAACATAACGAACCCCTGGTGAGTTATCAGCATTTCAGAATTGTAATATGCATTCTTTCGCCAAGCCGCTCTGAGTGCGCCTTTTAAAGTTTGCTACTTTGTTTAATCCTTTTCTGGATTGGTAATTGAAGGGCACCGGATGCCAATATCTGCTTACAGAAGTGCAAGAGTGCCGGCTTATCTCTCGCTCTCTCTACACATAGATGTGTATATGTATGTGTGTGTGTATATATATATATATATATATATATATATATAACACAAATATTCAGAGTGCGCACAGATACAATGGCATAATTAAAATTGAAATAATTACTCAAAGTAAAATCCAACCAGCATAACCGGAATGATAGAAAGATTATTTTTAATACACGTTAAAATTTGTCATACACGTTGTTCCATAAGCACAATACACATTTATGCAGAAACAGTGTATGCTATATATATCTCATAAAACCCAACGCGTTTCGTCCATTATGGACTTCATCAGGGGTACAAGTCACAGTGGAATAATGCTTTAGCAAATTTCCTACAAGATGATCTCACTGTGAAGAGTGATAAAACGTGATATATATCTATAATGATACTAGAAACTCTCGTGAACTTCTAATCAGCTGCTCCTTAATTGTGGTTCCTTGTAGGTACTTTATTTAATTATGGGGCAAATGACCAATTAGATTGTGTCCTCCAAGATTAATGAAAGTTCACAAGGGATTTTAAAGTCAAGCCAATAACACCAAACAAAATGTCCAGTGAGGAAAGCAGACTAAAAGGTTCTGGATGTGTGTCAGCCTCCTCTCCTGGATGGTAAGTGGAGGACACAATCTAATTGGTCATTTGCCCCATAATTAAATAAAGTACCTACAAGGAACCACAATTAAGGAGCAGCTGATTAGAAGTTCACGAGAGTTTCTAGTATCATTATAGATATATATCACGTTTTATCACTCTTCACAGTGAGATCATCTTGTAGGAAATTTGCTAAAGCATTATTCCACTGTGACTTGTACCCCTGATGAAGTCCATAATGGACGAAACGCGTTGGGTTTTATGAGATATATATAGCATACACTGTTTCTGCATAAATGTGTATTGTGCTTATGGAACAACGTGTATGACAAATTTTAACGTGTATTAAAAATAATCTTTCTATCATTCCGGTTATGCTGGTTGGATTTTACTTTGAGTAATTATTTCAATTTTAATTATGCCATTGTATCTGTGCGCACTCTGAATATTTGTGTTATATTTTATCTATCGTCTCCCACTAGCAGGGAGACTTTTCAAGAGGTGCTGCCCTATCCTTGGTACAGCGCGAATTAAGGGTATTGTTGTATATATATATATATATATATATATATATATATACAAAATTAAAAAAATATATTTTTTTTTTACAAACGTTAAAAAAAATATATATATATATATATATATATATTTAATTTTTTTTATAAAATCATTTTGGAGAGGGGTGATGGAGGGACCCCTGGCATATACATGTATTCTATTTATTGATGGTCAGCCGCACATTCTTTCCTGATTGCTGACAAATCATACACAGTAGCTCAAACAGAATGTGATCTATATTTTTGAAGCGCCTAAATTTCCTATCTGCAATTATAGCTACAGTTGCGTCTTCATATACCTATCATGTGGCATGAGGTGCAAGTCAAGAATTAGATGCTTTTAATAGGTAGAGATTCAGACTTTTCCTACATTTATTGTCTTATTTGCATTCCTGCTGCATACAGTCTTCACTTTTAGGCACTAGGATTAATATTTTTGCAGAGGAGTTGGTACAAAGTTGCAGATTAAGCATAACAATGTATGACACATTTTCAGGTAAAAGTTTGCAAAATAAGACTCCCAGCACTAGCATAGTCGCATGGGACCTAGCGGCTCACGTCACATGGCATATTGAGACTTTCAATCTTTCACTATGGCTATCATATAGTGGCTAACTATGCCTAATTTCCAGGGACAGTCACAGGTTTTTCTTCTCTTTTTTTTCTCTTTCTTTTTTTTTTTAATGCAGTTACCAGTAATTAGTATTTTGGGGGCTTTATAAGTTAATATTGATTTGAGAATTTTTTTTTTTAAATATACAACATTGCTATAATGCAGAAACATGTGTGGCTTTTTTAGATGAACTCAGATGACCACGTTGGGAAGTCAATGAGTCCATCATTTCAAAGAAAACTGCTACCCCTTAATGAGCGATCACATAGAACATTATTGTGTTTTATATAGAGCTTCAACACTTTTCAATTCTGCAGACAACATGAAACTGATGAAGGGCCATATGCAATTGCGGTCGAATTGCCGCAAATGTCGAAAAATGGTGCATTTTCGACAGTAAAAACTGATTCGACAATGCAATACAGTACTTTTCGACAAAAAAAGGCAGTTTCAGATTCAACTTTTTGCAATTCGACATTTGTCAAATTCGACATGTCTGCAATGGTAAAAATGTGGCTTTTCAACAAAAGTTTATTCAATTGAAGAATGTCGATTCGGCAACAGTGCTTTTCGACAGTCATTTCGTCAATTTCAGTCCGCCTCATGTTGCTGGCGAGATCTAATAAAAAGTTTTAAAAAACGTGTTTTTTTTGTGTTTTTTTTTATTGCTAATAGCATATCTATTTATATTAGAAGGGATTATCTACTTGGTTTGTCTATTTAGGAGCCACAAGTATTATTTAATATATTTTTTAAAACAATATATTTTTTTGCACTGACTAAAATAATATGGAGAGATCAGAGCATATTTTTCAGTGGGAAGGGGTGGGAATGGGTTAAAAATCCTGAAAAAAAATGTGTGGGGTCCCCCCTCCTAAGCATAACCAGCCTCGTGCTCTTTGAGCCGGTCCTGGTTGTAAAAATACGGGGGGGGGGGGGGGGGGGGGGGGGAATGACAGGGGTTCCCCCGTATTTTAACAACTAGCACCGGGCTCTGCGTCTAGTCCTGGTGCAAAAAATATGGGGGACAAACTATGTAGGGGTCCCCCGTATTTTTCACACCAGCACCGGGCTCCACTAGCTGGAGAGATAATGCCAAAGCCGGGGGACACTTTTATACCGGTCCCTGCGGCCGTGGCATTAAATCCCCAACTAGTCACCCCTGGCCGGGGTACCCTGGAGGAGTGGGGACCCATTAAATCAAGGGGTCCCCCCCTCCAGCCACCCAAGGGCCAGGGGTGAAGCCCGAGGCTGTCCCCTCCCCCCATCCAAGGGTGGAGGATGGGAGGCTGATAGCCAAGTGCCAAAAAAAAGAATATTGTTTTTTGTAGCAGAACTACAAGTCCCAGCAAGCCTCCCCGGCAAGCTGGTACTTGGAGAACCACATGTACCAGCATGCGGGGGGGAAACAGGCCCGCTAGTACCTGTAGTTCTACTGCAAAAAAAATACCCAAATAAAAACAGTACACACACCGTGACAGTAAAACCTTATTACATACCGACACACATACTTACCTATGTTGTATGCACACCGACACACATACTTACCTATGTTGACACGAAGTGTCGGTCCTCTTCACCAGTAGAATCCACGGGTTACCTGTAAATAAAATTATACTCACAAAAATCCAGTTTAGATCTGTCCTCTTCTGCTTGTAATCCACGTACTTGGCAAAATAATAAAACGCAAAACCCGATCCACGCACTGAAAGGGGTCCCATGTTTACACATGGGACCCCTTTCCCCGACTGACGGGACCCCCCGTGACTGCTGTCAAAGAGGGTCCCTTCAGCCAATCAGGAAGCGCCACGTCGAATCCGTTTTTTATTGAATATGTTGAATTCGAGTCCCGGCGGGAGGGTGTCTGACTGTCGAATTGTGTCCAATTAAAAAACTGTCGAATTCCGG
The DNA here is from genome assembly GCF_028390025.1 of Pseudophryne corroboree. Taxonomy (NCBI): domain Eukaryota; kingdom Metazoa; phylum Chordata; class Amphibia; order Anura; family Myobatrachidae; genus Pseudophryne; species Pseudophryne corroboree. The sequence goes on along the minus strand of NC_086445.1, from coordinate 832,767,966 downwards.
CTGGAATGCAATTGCATATACCCCATAAGGTGTCCGTAGGAGTGTGTGTGCAAGCTTACATTATTTTGTGGACTGTTGGTGCCAGAGTGTGTTTAATAGCCATTTAGATGTCGCACTAAACCCTGTAAGATATCACCTTTGCATACAAGGCCTGGTCAACTTGAATACATTCTTATTTTAAAGACCATGTTAAAGATTTAACTTCTTTGTAAAAATGATCAGCTTTAATGAATTGTTTGTACACATTGTTTCACGTAGATAGCCTGAATAAATTGATTGATCTTCTGGGTTCGGGTAACCTTAATTCATCCACCGTGCAGAACATTGTTTCACAATTAGAAGACCTGTTGGCCGGAGAGGTGACACCGGATGCTGCAAATATATTGGTTGGAATCCTGAACACCTTTCTAAATGTTTCTCAGAATCTTCTTGCACCTGTCTCCAAAAGGTATCTAAGCCGTCTGCCCCCTTATGCTAATGAAATCAGTTGTAATGGTCATTGATATAATTTTAATAACTTTTAAAATGCCTACTATGGGGGTATTCAGTTGAAGCCGGAACTGCCGTCTTATCGGAAAGACGGTAGTTTCCAACTCTTTTAGGTCGGATAGTGTTCCAACCTATTTAATCGGGCTGCCATTTTTCCGACAGGTCGGCAATTCCGACTTGTCAGAAAACACGTGGATCGTTGGATTAGCTGCAGATCCACGTGTTTTGTTGGATTCCACGGCCAAATCCGACAGGTTTTACCCCTGTTTCTGACAATGTCAATCTGACTTTTTAAAAAGTCGGATTATCATTGTCTGGAACGGCCAAATCTGATAGGATTTGGCCGAGAATTGAACACCGCATTGTCGGATCCTTTCCGTCGGAAAGGATCCAACATGCATTGCATACACCCCTCTATCTGTCTCTACCTTACAAACAACTAATACAGTGTTAATCAAATGAAAAGTAAGCTTGTCTAACAAATGACTTATGTGTAGTGGAACAGGTTACATAGAAACATAGAATTTGTCGGCAGATAAAAACCACTTGGCCCATCTAGTCTGCCCCTTTTTTTTTTTTACATTATTTTTATCTGTAACCCTATTTGATCCTTATTTCTTTGTAAGGATATCCTTATGTCTATCCCATGCATGTTTAAATTGCTCTACTGTCTTAGCCTCTAATTTAAGAGCTTTTTCTAGAAATTATAGTACTGTACTCATTTTATCCAGAAAACGAATGCTATCTATAGCTCGTGTGGTTTCCAAAGTCCGTTTTCTTTCAGTACAGTGCCCCTGATACTCTTGCCTCCACTCTACTGATATATAATGTATTTCTATTATTCACAGATTACTTATGATAGTGGATAAAATTGGCTTAAAGTTAAACTTCCCAGGACAATCCATAAATTTCACCTCTCAAGCCTTGGCCCTTGCAGTGAATAAAGTCAAAGCCAGCTCTTTCACTGGAACCTCATTTGGTGTTGAATCTTCATCTGGTTTGCAAGTAGGTCTCTTTTCAATGTTACAAATGAAGGATTAAAGCGTAGACTAGTGTTACCAAATAATAGACAGGCCAAATATTAATCCTAAATCAAGCTAAGTCCACTTATTACTTTCTTTTTCCTTTAATATACTCCAGACATAACATTTTACGGAATTTACATGGGGTGATAACGTTGGTAATCGTTAATTACACTCCCTGTTCAGTTCAGGAAGAATAAAAAACATAATGTACTAAAGGAGTTCTGTAGTTTTTAGGGACAGAAAAAAATGGTGCCCAAACCAAGATAAATTAAGAATCTAATAATAAGCAGTAGAAAAAGTTTCCACAACTAAAAAATAAAATTGGTAGAATAGTGGCAGATGAAATAGGGGGTTACTTCCCGTTTTGCTAATGCTTTTCCAGTTTCCAAACTTCTTTCACAGCATCACATCATACCTCTTGCATCCTCCTTTAAGGTTTATATGGAATGACATTTCCTCAGCAATCACATATGGTGTGACATAAAATGCATAACAACCTTTAAAAGAAGCACTTGCATAGTAGATAAAATAATCACACACATAAAAAAAGATGCAAATGATTAAGCCCCCTAACAGATTGTAGTAAATATTGTGCATGTCCGTTTTTTAAATCAATTACCGGGAATTACTCCAGGGGTCTGCGGCAACAAAGTTGACCCTACACGAGACCAACTTTTAGCCAACCATTCAACTAGTTGGTTGGAATGAAAATCTGGTAATATATGAGAGTAAATGACACAATCAGCAATTTTCTCCCAAACCCCAGCAAGTGGACAAAAACTTGTTCAGGCAAGTTTGGTTAAATCTGATGGATAGCATTTCTATTAAGCTGTATTATAGTTATAGTGGTTAAAGTGCTGCATTCAATCCTGAGAGTGCAAGGGCAACAGTGACACAGGCGTAAATAAAACCCACTGTATAGTATGAAAGATGTGTTTTTACATTTTTGCATAACATCCATATTTATTTGTTCCAAAGGTTTCCTTGGGTTCTCAGCCAACACTGAACAGTGATGGTTCTATTCTCCTCCCTGCATCGTTACTGAATGACTTGTCCCCTATTGACAAAGATATTGCTTCTAGAATACAGTTTAACTACTTTGCAAAGACTTCATTTTTCATGGTAAGGCTGAAATGTGTCTTATTGCTGTACAGAACTGGCAGCATATAGGGAAAAATGGACAGCTTCAGATTCATAATATATTACGCCTCTTCTCTTACATCATCTTAGCGGTGTGCTTCATATTACTGTACCTATATTATCACTTAACATTAATTATAATGACAAATGACAGATTTTATCTGTTAAGAGATATCTATGTAATGTTTTGCATATATTCTGCTTTTCCATATGTTTCAGGACTCATCCCTCACAACTAATCAGTCCTTAGTGAGCAAAGTTATATCATCAAGTGTTGCGAACATTACAGTAACTAATTTAACGGAAAATGTAACTGTGACATTAAAGACTTTCCGTAGCAGTGTCTCTGTAAGTATGTTTTCTGTATGCCAACGTAAGCAGTTTTATGTAAGTGACGTGTTTTTTTTTCTTAAATCGATGTAATGGTGCGCCTAGGGGCTCTAACCTCTACCTGCAGTGCCTGCACACAGTTGCGGTGTACCAAAGCACTATAGGACCCTATAGAGTATTTGGGACCGCTGTGTAAGCAAAAGTGATTGTTTGCAAATAGTGAGAGCCTGTGATATGTGATTGTTTAGTCTTAAAAAGGGCACTAAGAAGAACTTGGGTCAAAGTGCCCACTCAAAGGTCACTCCTTCATATTAGAACCCCTACAGGAGCACACCCACTTTGGGAGGCTAGTACATTGAAGTATTTCCATGGCATTCAGCACTGTTCTCCAGATAACAAAACCAGGGCTTAACTACAACCATTATTTACAGAATGTACATACAGATGTGTCCTTATACATCTTTGTTCAGTCATGCAAACAGCCACCCTTGGCACGCCTTGTCCCGTGAGGCCATGCTAGAGTCAGGCGTTTCTCTTGCCAAAAATGCGTTTTAGTCTCAACCCAGTGTGACTAGAACGCCCCAGGAGACTGTGCTGATTATTTTGATATGCAACACTTTTATATCTGTGTGCGACTGAGTCTTTGAATCTGTATCCGGACTCTCTACGATGCAGCAGCAATTGTTTTCCATGATAAGTTTAGTTTTGCTTCATAAACAGACTCTCACAATTTGCAAGTGCGTATATCAAGTTAATCTGCTCAGTCTCCTGGTCCGTCCTTTTTGCGTTCCATTGCCCAAAGCCCCCAATGCTAGCGGAGTTGCATGGGGCTTAGCAGCTGACTTGCGGCAAGCATCTTCAATCATGTGGGGTATGAGGACACATCTGTATATACTGTAACTATCAAAACACACATACATACAGTGGCTTGCAAAAATACTCGACACCCTACAAAGTCAACAGATCTTTCTGTATTACAAGTGACATACAGATTGGTCCAGACAGTATTTTTATTGTGAATCAGTACGCTCTTAAGAGTAAATTTTCAAACTCATAATTCATTATTTGTCTACAGAGTAAAAAATAAAATAAATCTGAAAAATAGTGTTTGGATAAGTACTCATCCCCATGTGCTGCGGAAAATATGGCCCTCACAATTGGCTATCAATTAGGCTCTACCTATGAATCTTTAGAAAGCTCAGCTTTTATGGATGAAAGAACCCCAACTTCTGATAACATTGGTTATACTGAGTCTGAAGAAAAGCTGTGAACATAAAGACCATTCCAAGAAAATAAAGATAAAGTTATAGACATACACAAGATAGAAAAAGGCTGCAAAATAATATCCCAGAGATTGGATATCTCTGTGGCCATTGTTGGTTCAGTTGTCAGGAAGTGGACTCTGCATCATACCACCCAGAAACTGCCTGGACAAGGCCATTCCTCCAAGCGCGGCAAGGACGGAGACTTGTAAGGAAATGGAAGTGCATTCATACCACCCAGGCACCGCCTAGACAAGACCACCCTTCACAACTATCAGAGCAAGAAGAAGACTTGTAAGTAAGCCACAGAAAGACCAAGGGGTTTATTTTACAAAGTGTCAGGTTATAAAACCTGGCGCTACTGAGCATGTTTAAGCCTGATATTTTAAAGGGCAATGCTTAAAATGGCAATACACAGCTAACAAAAGCATTGTCCTTTTATACATTATGCATAAACATGCTCAGAAGCATCGGGTTTTATATCCTGATTGAGAATGGAGTAAAGGTGCACCAATCAGCCATATGAAGAGCTCTGCAAACAACTGGTCTGTATGGGAGGGTGGCTGAAAGAAGCCATTACTGAAGAAAAAACACATCAAAGCATGTTTTGGAGTTTGCCAGAAAACATTAGTGCGACACAGCTAAAAATATGGTGATAAGGATCTTTGTCAGATGAAACTAGAATTTAGCTGTTTGACTCCATTTCAAAATGCTGTGTGTTGCACAAACAGTGCTTATGCATCTGCGTACACCAGATATATGGGAGTGGCAGCATCTTGTAGACACTTGTTAGAAGAACAATTGGGGGATTGTGTATGGGGGGGGGCTTGGACTGCGCACACTAATATTAAATCTAATGAGAGGTGTGACCATGATGAGACCTATAGTTCCCCATGGTAACAAGAAAAAGCAGGTGCACGCTTGGAAGTACTAAACATCTCTAATTAGAATGATTTTTAATAAACTCTGCAATATAACATATAGTAAAATTGAGGAGGTTAGCATAATTTTGCCCAAAAATGTGCGCCCACCAACTGCAACCAGGTGACCTGGATTCAAGTCCAGAGCTCGGAGCCCCCCAGGCCTGCACAAGCCAACCGCTCCAAGGCATCACACTAGTGAGAGGTTTACGTGTTAAAAGGTGTTACATTATTAAGAAGCAGCAGCTATATGTTGAGTGTTACATAGGTAAGAGGTAACAATTTGGGCGTTATAAAGTGTTAAATTAGTAAAAAAAAACAATTAAAGTGCTAATAAGTGCTAGATTGGGTGTTACAATACGATGCCCCAAAGACTGAAGACCACACCAACCCAGAGGGCCTGACTCCACATACTCATCCCTGAAACTGAGAAATCATATAAATTATTTAAAAAATAAATAAATTAAATAACCCAGCCTAACCCTAACTCTTCCTGGTGGTACCTAAACCCCCGCCCCATCTGCGTAGCCGCAACAGTACCCAGCATACTTACGTCTGGGATATTGGGTGATGGCATTTCCACTGATGTCGGGATTCTGGAGCTGGCATACTGGCTGTGTGTTGGTATTCCAGTGCCGGGAATTCAACTGCCGGCATGCTGAACGTATTCCGGCCAAAGAACTTTGGTTGTTTGAACAACAAAACAGGAGATGTCCTGCAATGACCAAGTTAAAGTGCATGTCCCAAATCTAAATATGGCGTACAGTTTGAAAATTAAAGTCCAGCTTCCTCCAATCAAACTGTTGCAAATCTGCAAGAGTCATTCCCAGACAGTGCAAACTGGGAATACATTTACCACAAAGTCGTAAACCCTTTATGCAAGCAACATTTTTTTCAACATTTTTTTTTTAATCTGCAGACATATTATGCAACTTGAAAATTGTACTTTAAGGGCCTACTGCTTCGCAGTAAAATACTGTGGAATAATCAGTGTGTCATCTGTAATGAAGAGTTTTTAAGGGGTTGAATACTTTTTCAAGCCACAGTATGTTTGTTTTAATTTTTTTTTTACTTGAGAATAGTACTATGCCTGCACTGTCTGTAGTGGCTGATCACAATGCGTGTATTTAATATCAACTACTCTTAGCAGAATGCCTTTTTAAATATAGAAATACATTGGGGTATATGCAATTGCGGTCGAATTCCCGAAATTGTCGAATTTCGGGTCATTGTCGACCAAAAAAAAAATTTGCCTATGCAATTCAGTGCTTTCCGACCAAAAAACGGACTTTCAAAATTCGACTTTTTGAAATTCGAATTTTTGCAAATTCGACTTTTCTGCAATGATATAAGTGCTGCAATTCGACCAAAGCATATTCAATTCAAGTTTGGAAATTCGACAGCAGTGCTTTTAGGCAGCAAATTCGTCATTTTCAATCCGCCACACTTTGGAGGGTGAAAACAAATAAAAAAATTTTAAACATGTTTTTTTTTGTGTTTTTTTTTTTTTGGGAATAGCAGATCTATTTATATTAGAAGGGATTAGGTACTTTTTTTTTTTTTTTTGAGGCACAAATATTATTTATATATTTTTTAAAATATAATTTTTTTTTATTTTTTTTTTATTGCTGGAACGGTAAAATCCTAAAAAAAAATGGCGTGGGGTCCCCCCTCCAAAGCATAACCAGCCTCGGGCTCTTCGAGCTGGTCCTGGTTCTAAAAATGCGGGGGAAAAATTGACAGGGGATCCCCCGTATTTTTAAAACCAGCACCGGGCTCTGCGCCTGGTGCTGGTGCCAAAAATACGGGGGACAAAAAGAGTAGGGGTCCCCCATATTTTTAACACCAGCTCCGGGCTCCACTAGCTGGACAGATAATGCCACAGCCGGGGGTCACTTTTATGCCGTGCCCTGCGGCCGTGGCATTAAATATCCAACTAGTCACCCCTGACCGGGGTACCCTGGGGGAGTGGGGACCCCTTCAATCAAGGGGTCCCCCCCCCCAGCCACCCAAGGGCCAGGGGTGAAGCCCGAGGCTGTCCCCCCCCATCCAATGGGCTGCGGATGGGGGGGGCTGATAGCCTTTTGTGATCATGAAAAGAATATTGTTTTTTCCAGCAGTACTACAAGTCCCAGCAAGCCTCCCCCGCAAGCTGGTACTTGGAGAACCACAAGTACCAGCATGCGGGAGAAAAGCGGGCCCGCTGGTACCTGTAGTACTACTGGAAAAAAAATACCCAAATAAAAACAGGACACACACACCGTCGACAGTAAAACTTTATTACACACTACCGACACACACATACTTACCTATGTTCACACGCCGACATCGGTCCTCTTCTCCATGTAGAATCCACGGATACCTGAAAAGAAAAGATCAATATACTCACCTCAGCCATGGTCCAGAGATACATCCACGTACTTGTAGAAAATAACAAACCGGACAACCGACCAAACGGACTGAAAGGGGTCCCATGCTGACACATGGGACCCCTTACCCCGAATGCAGAGACCTCTCAAGTGACAGCTGTCACAGAAAGGTCTCTAAAGCCAATCAGGAAGCGCAACTTCGTTGCGCTTATCTGATTGGCTCTGCGCGTCTGAGCAGACAGCGCATCGCACAGCCCAGTCCATTATATTCAATGGTGGGAACTTAGCGGCTAGCGGTGAGGTCACCCGCCGGTCAGCGGCTGACCGGCGGGTGACCCCACCGCTACCCGGAAAGTTCCCACCATTGAAAATAATGGAGCGGCTTTGCGATGCACTGTCACAGCACAGACAGCGCACAGCCAATCAGGTGAGCGCCACGGAAGTAGCGCTTCCTGATTGGCTGAAGGGACTTCAGTGACAGGAGTCACGTGATGTCCCGGGATTCGGGGAAAGGGGTCTGATGTGAAAGCATTGGACCCCTTTCAGTCCGGTATGGAGCGGGTATTTGCGTTTTGATTTTTTTACAAGTACGTGGATTATCTCTCTGGACGTGGATTTATCTCTGGACGCTGGAAGGTGAGTATAATTTTTTCACAGGTACCTCGGATCGTCGGAGACCGTGGCAGTCGGCGTGTCAACATAGGTAAGTATGTGTGTGTCGGCAGTGTGTAATAAAGTTTTACTGTCGACGGTGTGTGTGTCCTGTTTTTATTTGGGTATTTTTTTTCCAGTAGTACTACAGGTACCAGCGGGCCCGCTTTTCTCCCGCATGCTGGTACTTGTGGTTCTCCAAGTACCAGCTTGCGGGGGAGGCTTGCTGGGACTTGTAGTACTGCTGGAAAAAACAATATCTTTTTATTATCACAAAAGGCTATCAGCCCCCCCCATCCGCAGCCCATTGGATGGGGGGGACAGCCTCGGGCTTCACCCCTGGCCCTTGGGTGGCTGGGGGGGGGGACCCCTTGATTGTAGGGGTCCCCACTCCCCCAGGGTACCCCGGCCAGGGGTGACTAGTTGGATATTTAATGCCACGGCCGCAGGGCACGGCATAAAAGTGACCCCCAGCTGTGGCATTATCTGTCCAGCTAGTGGAGCCCGATGCTGGTGTTAAAAATACGGGGGACCCCTACTCTTTTTGTCCCCCGTATTTTTGGCACCAGCACCAGGCGCAGAGCCCGGTGCTGGTTTTAAAAATACGGGGGTTCCCTGCCCAATTTTTCCCCTGCATTTTTAGAACCAGGACCAGCTTGAAGAGCCCGAGGCTGGTTATGCTTTGGAGGGGGGACCCCACGCCATTTTTTTTGGGGGGGTTTTCCCGTTTTTTCCCGTTTTTTAAAATCGCGGCAAAATCCGCCAAATCGGACGATTTTCGCTCGCGATTCTGGCGAATCCGTTTTTCATTGAATATGGTGAATTCCGGAAGCCACCTTCCGGAATTCACCTGTCGAATTAAGTCGAATTAAAAAAAACGGCGAAAAATTGCCGCGATTCGCCGTGAATTGCATATACCTGAATGACTGTATATTAAACAAGATGAATAATTATGTATTAAATATATTTCTATTTGTATTTCAGAACTCTGTGAAGTGTGTGTTTTGGGACTTCACTAAAAATAGTAAGCATACCACTTCAACTGATTTTATAATATATACAATGTGTCTTAAGGTGATTTTTTTGTTTGTTTTGTTTTTTATATACAGTATATATTTTTTTTTTAGTCTTTCATTCCATGACACTAAAGAATGACATATTGGAGATTATTCCAAATCACACCAAGACGGTGGAATTTCAGCAATAGCGACTTTGGGGTGAGGGCGGGTGTCAGAGGGTGTTACATGTGGACCAAGCCAGTAGAGAGCGTCAGTTCAGAAATGTTTAATGAGCCCCCTTTCCCAACACAGAGGTAGTGTCACACTGATTCAGTACTCTTGGGGACCAGACCTCCTATGTATAGGTATTAATAATACAATGAACCTAACGAGCCAATCAGGCCCACAATTCACACCGTGGGCCTGATTCAGGTTGGGCACATTGCTTGCAAGTAAATAAGTGAGGACATTTGCCTGCATGCAGAGTGGCATACATCTTGGCAGCTGTCATTACAATCGGTGCTCATTTTCACCAGCCCTATCCTTCGTGCAAGATAGATGTCCGAAATCAGACAGACAGAGCTCTGTGTTTCTATAATGCTACTGTACATAGCCCACAAATCTGCTTATATGCCCCCAAACTTGCCCTCAGAACACTACATGCGGGTGCCCTCTTGGTACACCCATTCAGCCACAAAAGGAGATGTGACTGTGACTTAGGAGTATATTCAATTCATGTTCGATCCTTTCCGACATGTGAGTATTCAATGCCGCGGCCAAATCCTATCGGATTTGGCCGTTCCCGACATGCCAACCTGACTTTTTTTTAAATGGATTGACACTGTTGTAAACAGGGCTAAAACCTGTTGGATTTAGCCGCACTTCATACAGGTGAATCCCACACAAATCACCATGATCTGTGCATGCTTCATTACTGTTTAAAGGTATCAAAAATAAATAAACATGCCCCCCTCCCCCTTCCCCAATCCAGGCTGATTCAGCTCGGGAGCTGATGGTATAGCCATAACAGCAACCAGTACCAGCCTGGTCAGCCCAGGGCTGTAATCCCTAGGGAAGTGAGGACCCCCACCCAAAAAAAGGGATGACACAGCCATTAATTGTTTGGGTTTTATTACAGGTGGCTTACAAGAAAAAGAAATGTAACATGAGAATACACATACCCCGAATGTTTATGTCCTGTATTTAAAAATCACAACCCAACACATCCCGTGTTCACCAATTTATTACTTACAAAATGCAGGGATCATGTTCTTTCATTCCATGTAGGTCTCCAAACACTTGGTAACTCAAAAAAAGACAAGACTTTTCTTTATAGAGCCAGGTCACTCACGGTCATTATCCATAGAAATGAAGGATGCTGAATGGTAGTCCCAAAAGATGTGATGTGTGCATGATGCAGAGGGTGAACGCCCTGATCCTCCCCACTGGAATCCACCACTGTTTACAACATAATAGCATTTAAGAAATTCCAAATACAAATTAGACAACAGGGAGCTAAAAAAGAAATAACCATTTCAAACAAAGCAGCTGTGGCAGATAAAGTTAGCGTACAGAAAGCACTGTGTGCGGAGTCATCTGCATGTTTACATAAACACTCCTCCTGCAAGCTGCACAGACATACAAAAAATACCCCAGAAGTAACATACTGTACACTTACAGAAAATAAGGAAGAACAGCAAGGAAACTTTCTCCAGCCTCAGGTTTAGAGTACAGTCCTTAGCGGATCTTGCCACGGGCAAGCAGGACTTTTGTCGGGGGCGCCGCCTTCCGGAGGGCGCTGCACCATGGCAAGATCAGCTACTGTACCCTCTGCTGGTCCCTCGCTGTAAAGGGAACTAGACACTACCCGTTTAGTTTCCCTTCGTGGAGAGTACATTTGCTGTGCGGTGCGCGATGATGTCATCGTGCACCGTACAGCATTGTGGGACTGACACAGATGCTGGGGGTCATAATTGACCTCTAGTGTCTATCTGTCCCATAGATCTGAGGAGAGGAGAGGAGCGGCGCCGGCGGAGGTCTGCAGCAGTCGGGAATCAGGAGCGAGGATAGTATTAATTTTTTTTTTTGTGTAAGCGGCGCTACTCCTACAGGGGGCACAACTCTACAGGCGGCGTAACTGACCACGCCCCCTGTATGAAGCCACGCCCCTATTTTCCACCCTTGCCGCCAAAAGGGCTAGAACCGGCCCTGTGTACAGTTACCGACTGGTACACAGAAAAATGACATGCTTTGAAATCTAGTAAATCTACATGACTTTAGATGTCTAATTGCCCGTCAAACATTATTGACTAAGCTAAGTTATACTGCACAATTACTCTCTGGGCTTATATAACATTTTGTAATACGAGTGTCTCTATGTAAGATATTTAAGCTGTACTATAGCATGTCTTTATGCTCTTTTTGAAAGCAAGTTGTATATGATATTTTTTTCATACTTAAAAATGTATTGTAATTTAAATATTTTCATTTTTTTTGTATAAAATGTAAATAAAAATACTCAAGCAGCGAAGACAAAAAAGACGCCTGGTGCTAGTAGCGACACATGGGACCAGGCGTTTCACATATTGAGGCTAGAGGCATGAGGACACATCTGTATTTATAACTAACAAGTTAGGAATTAGATCTTCACAACGGTTCTCTTTTTTCAACAGATGGAAGTGGTGGCTGGGCATCCGATGGCTGTACGGTAGCCAGTAGGACACACACTAATAATGAAACAGTCTGTAATTGCAATCATTTGACCAGCTTTGCCATATTGCTGGTAAGAGAAATATATTTATTAACTTATTCATAAACATAGGAGAGGGCATTAAGTTTCCCCTCGTATAGCCTGATTTGGTTTATTATTAACATATAAATACATTGTACAATAATATCTTGGAATATTCAAGAAAATATGTTTGGAAACCTGAATAAGAGTTGGGTAGATTTCTAAAGTACATTCTCTTGAGACAATATGCATATAAGCAGGGGTGAACATCATAGAGCGATTGTTTCAGAAAGAACAATTTCCATGTCCAATACATTACAGTTATTATTATTTATTAAATTGATCCTGGAGACATGATGTATAGATAGGATCTTACCTTTACTCTTCAGTGTCACTGCACATACGTGACCTCTTTACCGATGCAACGGCGCATGCCTGGGAATAATATCAATAATGGTAAAGATAGATTTCTAAGTGTATTAAATTACACATAAGCATATCCCATAGTGAGCCAAAATATAGCCAACCGTCAGAAAACCAGTCTTATTTGGACTCATCAGTACAAATTAAGTGGTTCTGGTCATAATGTTTACCCCCTCCAGAGACCTAACTGGAGCCCAAAGAAATGAATGAGTTAGAATTCCAACTACTTTCCCAAAGTACAGTATGAACATAAAAGAAAAATAAACACCCAAGCCTTGCTCTTTTTTTTAAATATTTAGTTTATTAAAATAATATTTATTTCCTAAAGATCCGCTGGAAAACAAAACAATGACCCCATCATATTTCAGTTAACATTTTTTGATGGCTCCTTTTTAGTTTTATCTTACATGAAATGACTTGTTGGTTTATCATTGAGAATGATAGAAGTCACAATGACCACTAGGCCACACAAACCCACGAGGGCTGGTCACCAAGAACGTCTATGCAGTGGGCAGGCAGTGTCACCAGCAACCTCATTATAGGTTCTACCTGCTGATCACTACTTCTTGCACTCATGATCTTTTGGTCTTTCAATATAAAAATGTACATGACATAACAGTGATTGATTAAATGTATTGCTAATGTTAATCGTCTTTTTTTTTTTATCTTTTAGGATGTAACTCCTAATACTCCAATTAGTCCACAAGACACCTTGATTCTGACGTTTATAACTTATATTGGATGTGGGCTTTCTTCGATATTCCTCTCCGTGACTCTTGTAACCTACATAGCCTTCGAGTATGTCTACAAATCTGTCTAGCCAAAAATTTAAAATCATTATATATTTGAGTAATATTAATATTATGGGGGGTCATTCCGAGTTGTTAGCTTGCAAGCTGCTTTTAGCAGCTTTGCACACGCTAAGCCGCCGCCTACTGGGAGTGAATCTTAGCATATTAAAATTGCGAACGAAAGATTCTCAAAATTGCGATTACACACCTCTTAGCAGTTTCTGAGTAGCTCCAGACTTACTCGGCATCTGCGATCAGTTCAGTGCTTGTCGTTCCTGGTTTGACGTCACAAACACACCCAGCGTTCGCCCAGACACTCCTCCGTTTCTCCAGCCACTCCCGCGTTTTTCCCAGAAACGGTAGCGTTTTTTCGCACACACCCATAAAACGGCCTATTTCCGCCCAGAAACACCCACTTCCTGTCAATCACAGTCCGATCGCCTGAACGAAGAAAAAGCCGTGAGTAAAATACCTAACTGCATAGCAAATTTACTTGGCGCAGTCGCACTGCGGACATTGCGCATGCGCATTAGCGACTAATCGCTCCGTTGCGAAAAAAAAATAACGAACGAACAACTCGGAATGACCCCCCATGGTTGTTTCTGCAAATAGCAATCACTACAATATTTAGTAAACTGGTCTTGAAACTACACTGGTGTGTCAACATTCCTTTACTAGCAGATTTTAAAAGACTAGAAGGTTTTAATTTTTTAAGAATAAATATCATTTTTTTCATGTTTCTAAATATAGATTTTTTTCTTTATTTGTCAAGGAAAATACGGAGGGATTACCCATCTAAAATCCTTATTCAGCTTTGTGCCGCACTGGTTTGCCTAAACCTCACCTTTCTATTGAACCCCTGGATTTCGCTGTACAGTGACATCCCCGGACTCTGCATCTCTGTTGCTGCATTCCTACATTACTTTGTCTTGGTTTCAATTACTTGGATGGGTCTTGAAGCGTTCCACATGTATCTCTCTCTTGTAAAAGTATTCAATACTTATGTACGGAAATACATGTTAAAGTTCTGCATTATTGGTTGGGGTATGTATTCTTTGCACTGGATTTGTAGTTGGTAATGTACAGTATGTCTGAGCTAAGCGTTATTTATTAAGTTTCTTATATAGCGCAGCATATTCCGTTGCGCTTTACAGTTAGAACAACAGTAATAGAACAAAACTGGGCAAAAACAGACAGACATAGCGGTAGGAAGGCCCTGCTCACAAAGTTATGATGTACAGACAGATTTAGAGTTAGGAGCTGTTCTGTCTGTTTTCCCATATACTATGCAATTATGCACGGTTAGGCTCGGTGTAAAATACCTAGCTTTTCTAAGGGAGAAGACTGGTGTAGTGAATATGCATTAAAACCACTTAACTGGCATGGTCAGATCTCATGCAACCGCGTCGCCCCCAGTTTTTGACGAGGAGATCCGTTCTGCAGATGTGCATAATATAATATTTAAATATTGTAAAAAAAATACTTTTTAAACAATTTTAAATAAAAAATATTCAAAAAACATTGTTATGAACGATCTTGAAGGGAAAATTTGTCAGTTAAGTGGTTAAATCACCTCTCGTTGGATGAAACATGTTTGGTCACCATTCATTTTCTCTGTCCCACTGGATGAATTGAATTGGAAAGGTATAATGCAATTCTGGTTCTTATTTTCCATGTTTCCTGTTGCTGAACCTTGGAATAAATATTGCGAGTCAGACAGAAACCACCTAATACCACAATGTTTTACAACACTTATTTCATACGTTGAATATTTGGGTTACATCTTACAACAACTATTCTTTGTCTCACACCCAGGAGTTCCAGCTGTGGTCGTGGCAATAATACTGGCAGTTAAGAAAGACTTGTATCGACTGAATGTAAGCGTGCCATATCCAAATGGATCAGCAGATTATTTGTAAGTAGAGACAATCATGTTTTACTCTTACTGTAGGAAAATAACATTTAATAGAACGCTATTTGAATGTTGAAATCTAATATGAGACACGTCTACAATACTCCACACGGATAGTGTAAAATAACCTTAATGATGTTTTTAGCCCCCATGTTGACACGTCAGCTAATTTACTGCTCATTCTGTTCTCCTATGGAAAAGCCATGTTTGCACCTTTATGTTCAGTAACTGGCAATGCCATCTAGCTGCTGTGTACACATGGAGTAACTGATTGTTCTGGTTCCATCACAGAGTACTGTTTCAGATGTGTCTCTCTTCAGCTGACTCGCGATCACAGTATTTGCTGTAGGTTTACCGCAGTTTGTGTGCAAATTCTCATGTGCGTGCATATAGTCGCACCCGTGATCCACAGGAAATGCATTGAGCGATTACTGGGGTGTGACTATACACATCTTGCCATGAATAATTGCAATTGCAGCACAGTCACACTCGCAACCCGTTTATCGGGAAGGTGAAGGTGGACACATCTGCAAGTGACAAACATTATAATGTGCAATATACAGTACGGTAGACTATAAAACCACAGCTAAGCTAGCAAATAAGCTAATCATATATAACATGTACCGTAGAAAGGCATGCTGCTAAGTAAATTATCTGCTCAAATAGGGGTTTTTTTAATAATCTGACTGCTAACATTCGCTCTCTTCTCACTTCAGCTGCTGGATGGATGACACCGTATTCTGGATCACAATCGTCGGGTACTTTGGCATAATATTCCTGCTAAATGTCAGCATGTTTGTGGTGGTTCTCATACAGTTGTGTCGCATCAAGAAGCAGAAGCAGCTGGGCTACCAGAGGAAAACCACACTCCAAGACATGCGCAGCGTGGCAGGCATTACTTTCCTGCTGGGGATAACATGGGGCCTGGGTTTCTTCTCCTTTGGACCAGGGAAAGTGGCCATTATGTACCTGTTCACTATATTCAACACATTACAAGGTTAGCACAAATGTACTTAGACCTATCTATTACAAGCTGCAATTAAATGTTAGCACTGCAAAAATTAATTTTAAGTTTACTACATAATAAAATAAAACTGAAAACTGCTTGGTCACAGTCCAGAGTTGTGGTGGGTCCCTTCCGATCTATTGTGATCTGGCAATGCTCTCCATGCTTTATCAATGCACCTGTTCTGGGAAGGGGAATTAGAGGAGGAGAATCAGCAACACCTCTGTCTATCTGATGCAGAGTTATAAAATAGCTGCATATCAACTTAATGGTGCGTCCTAGTCACATCGCATTGCGACTAAACCTGAATTTTGGCTAAAAAGACGCCCGATGCTAGCAGAGCATCACGGGACCTAGCTGTTGCGGCAATTGCACCAATGATGTATGAGGACACATCTGTACTCCCTAAAGGGTGTGGTATATTTTGTTGACATAGTCGTTATGCAGACATTAAACATGTTGACATATTCATCATTTTGACGTTGACCATGTTGACATTTATTATGTAAAAATAGTTGAAATGTCAGCAATGTTTTTTGTTTGTTTTTCTAACCCTAACACTCTCATTGACGTTTCATATGCTGACGTTTATGATGATAATGTCATAATTGGCCACATTCTGGTGTTGACACTAAGGACTTTCAACTTCATACTGTATACCTTCCATAAACCCAGGTGTGGATTGAAGGATAGACCGTACATAAATCAGATAGACGATCAATAGGATGACATCAGATGGTGGACAAGGACTTAGGCCAAAACAGTGCAGTAACTACTGACAGTATTACATGTACAATAGTCAGTGACAACCTAAACACTATTTATTGGCAATACATTAATTTGTTACTGTTTACTTTAAGCCTTTGTTGACATAATAAAGTTATGTAACAGTAGATCTTGATTTAAAAGAAAGTCATCTTGTCCAGTCATGGCAATGTAGCATGTAAAGTCTATTTTTTGGTGATGGTTTGAAATGTCTCCAATGCATTTTAAAGGAACTGTGTTCTGGCAACTGCTAATTATCCCACAAATGAATGTACACGTGCTTCCTAGATACACATGCTGTGATCAGGACTGCTGGTTAGGACTGTTTCTTGTGTTTGCACCAAATAAGCTTGTAATAACCTAGGGTAGCAGCACCCTTGCGGGTTACTGAATAAAACTTGGACAAGTCTTGTTTGTAACTGTGCACCAGGGCTGTGTTTATAACACAGGTGTGCATAGTGTGCATACACACTGTGTTTCATAGAGTTGGATGTCAGAGTATGTTTAAATGGATAGATTACAATAAGTTGAAAATGATTTCTGATTAGGTGGTCATCCGGCATACAGTATACCAGAGAGGACAGACTGGCCATGTGCATTGCAGTCCTCCAGCTCTCAATTGGTCTGACTAACCCCATTCCCCTTCCCCCTTCCCATTCATGACTGGATCACAGATAGAAGGGGGCGTGTCTATCCTGCTAGTAATACAATGTTCTTATGTCTCTGTGTAATTCCAGTCTCCAGAGTGACTGTCTGTAAACAGCACAAAGTAACTTTATAATATAGCTAATCATAATATATACTCATGTTATCTGATCATGTATTGTAAATGACATTATTACCTTGTTATTATCTCCTTGCTGTGATTGCGGTTTATTGATGTATACATGTTCGAGGACAGGATTATATAGCATGGAAGCTGATCCTTTCATATGAATCTGCAGAGCATTTCTCTTTTTTTTTCCCCCCAGGTTTCTTCATATTTTTATTCTACTGCGTGGCAAAAGAGAATGTCCGCAAGCAGTGGAGGCGCTATCTGTGCTGTGGGAAATTCAGACTGGCTGAAAACTCTGGTAATGTTACAGTATTAAAAAAAAATAATTAGCTACAGTGTATATCTTAATTATAGGACTTGACCTCCAAATAATGTTTATTGTGTAGACGTTGTACTGTTCTCATTTATTATTAGTACTGATAACATTACAAGTAGGTACAATTAGTTCTATTTTGCCTGCATAAATGTGGTCTCTTTGTGTGACTATTGTTTACATTAGAAGAAGTGTGCATTTTGGGCACCCTAGACTAGTGGTCCTCAGGTACCACAAGCAGCATATCGTTTCCAGGTCACCCAGCAGGTGCACAGGTGTAAGACCAGCTGTCACACTTTGGGGACCAGTAGATCATGAACTCTTTGGGGTCCTGAGAACCACTGATCTAGACAGTTGACCATCATGGTGCCCAACCGCGCTCCATGTGCATTAAAATCAATCACAACCAAAATCTGTTCAAGATCACGAAGTCCATTTCTGGCATAGTGGTACAATACATACTTATTCTAGTCATTGGGTCCTGTGTGACCTGGTCATCCTGACTGCTGAACTACCTGATCTATTCTGTCTAGCTCAAAACATGTGCAGCCATGTTGAATACGGTTCTGTTTGGTGATCAGGCTGACTCAACAGATCTGCGAGTGCTCTGTCATTCAGGTGATTAACAAACAGCAGCCACTTGAAGGCTGCAACACTTGAAATGGTGGCGTCTCCTCTTTCAAATGTGGATGCCCCATGTAAACAAGCATCAATATGGGGGGTAGTGCCCTCCCACCCATATACTGAAAATGGATGATTTCTGCAGCGCAGTGTGCCTGGTGATCATATTATAAAATAGGGTGCCCACAATTTTCTATATAGAATTATAGTACAGATATATTTACCCCTGTCACTTTATTGAAAAAACATCCAAATTGCTTCACCGCCTGCTGGTCATCTGGACACGAGAGAAGTTAGATAAATGTCTTGTTTATCTGCAAGACTTCCTTCACCCTGTAGTTTTAATTTACTATACTGTAATGCAGACAAGTCTCAGTCCGCGTCCAAATGGGGACATCTGATCCACCTAGCCAAGGACCTACAGTATACCCAACAAGGCACAAACATCTAACTGGGCTGGATCAAAAGAGTTCATATAAAACATTTAGTCCAAAGTACACCTGACACATTTTATGGGAAGTGTGATATACTTATTTATCAATTACAGGTGACATTTTTAGTTTTGATACTTAGTCAATCACTTTGCTGTTTTATAAAAATGATGCATTCAAACATGCAGAATTGGAGTATGGTGAGTAATGGGGAAGAAATTGGAGCAAATATGTAAAAAAAACATTTAATTTATAATAATTCTGAATTATAGGCATGTTTTAAAGTGATGAGTTATGGCATCCTCTGTCTGCTTTCACTGTGTTATTTAAGTCATAGATAATTAGGAACAATTGTTTTTACTTAAGTTCCCTTTGTTATTATTTCATAATTGAAATGGTATTACTCTTTGCGTTTAGACTGGAGTAAAACCGCTACCAATAAGCTAAAGAAACAGACTTCAAAACAAGGAGCTTCCAGCAGTTCCAGCAACTCTATTCAGTCAACAAGTAATTCAAACTCTACAACTGTACTAGTATCCAATGAGTACTCGCTGCATCCCAATGGGAATGGTGAGCTTTTTCTGTTCTTCCCATTGTGCCACTAGCTTAATCTATGCCATCAGTAATCCACCTGTAAATAATTTGTGATCTGTAACAGATACACTGACACACTTTTACCCCTTTCACACTAAGCCTAGTCTCTGGTAATGACCCAGGTAAACCCGGGTCGTTACTTGGTACCCACCTCACAGTGGAATGGGGTTTCTTGTGCACATAAAGGTTTCTTTGTACAGTAGATCAGCCACGACGTGTGTGGGAAGTAAATGGTAAATCACCATACAGTATCTAGCAGATGACTCGGATGAATAAGAGTTCCATTCTCCCGCAAAAACAGTTGGAAGCAATTATATAAATGTTTCTCTGTGATACTGATAAGTATCTCCTCCTGTTTTACAGCTACTTCTTTTCCTCATATGTGAGGAAGTATGACATGTAGAAGCAAGGAATAGCCGATTCAATCTGAGGACACTTCATTTATTAATAATCACATAAACTGACAGACTAAACACAAATTGGCGTAGCCCAGGGAATAGCTATCTCTGATAGTGGTAAATGTATAACCACGGTTGTCCTCTCTCTGCCGATGAATTTAGACTTTAAATAAGTCTTTGTCAAGGTCTGTGCACTTTATCTAAAACTTGACCGAACTCTGGCAACAAGCCCAAGTGACGTCGTCTTCTGTGTATACACTCAGAAAACACTAATTTCCCGTACAGCAAGAAAAGGCTGTGTTTTGTCTGATTCAGAATCACATGTGCATACTCTAAGATACATATGGACAGTATCGGGTGTAAGTTCATACAGAGCAAACTGGAGGCGCTCTCTCCAGGGGCACCAAGGTTGTAGGGGGGTGGGTACTAATTGTTCGGGCGCAGGCTTATTAGAGGGGCCCAGGTCATCTGCTAAGCGGGAAATGGTCCCCCTGTGCAGCTGCCTGTTCCCCCTGTATAGCTGCAAGAGGGAGGGGACATTAGGACGTGGGGAGTGTGCACTCAAGCGGAGGTCTCTCCCTATAGTTAATGGCTGCTGTGAGAGGAGCAGTGGAAGGGGCCCTTCCTCATACAGAGCACATTCACCCTACCCCATCCACATTCACCACCCCAGCAGCACCCAGACAGGGAGAGGGAGGACTGTGGCACATGTTCTCTGCTTATTCTTTCTTTGGTGCGCATAAAGCAGAACCTCAAGCAATAGAGGAGGTCAGTGCAACCTCAAGCAATAGAGGAGGTCAGTGCCTCCTTCAGGACTGATGCCCAGAGGTGACTGCCTTCCATTGTTTCCTGTATTTATGCCCCTACGCATTATGCAAACAAATCACTTAATCTGTCAGCACTCAGAGCTATGAATCAGACCCACAATCTCTTGATGTTCTGCCTTGCCTTAGGCTAGCTAGCTACACCCAGATTGAGTACAATTTTTGTTGGTTTGGTTTGTTCTTATTTCACTGATTATATAAATTTATATTCTTTAAGGTAATGTGTTAAAAGAAAGAAATGGAGTGTCCTTCCAGCTGCGGAACAGTGAGATGGTACTTCAAGAGCTTTCTGCGAGACCATCTGCCAGGAACGGTGATGCAAAACAGACTTCCATTAGAAGGACTTCTAATAGGGGGAGCGTGCATTTCATTGATCAAATATAGTGTGAGCTTTAGCTCCTAAGTTATAAACGTTTGACTTATGGGAATCCTGCAGTCTAGATGTGTGAAAACGTTTGGCTTGCATATTTCAACATTCATTGAACGTAGCTGCCTTGGACTGTCAAGCACGGCTGAAAGTAGCTTACAACTGATAGAAGAGTCGCTCGTCCCCTAAAAATACTTTAACGGAGTTAGCCACGGTTGGAATGGGACATTTACAATGAAATGCGGGACATTTCCCCTTTGTGTCTTAGCAATTTGTTTGATGCCTTTTTCATCTCATGATATACTCTTCTTTACTGTATTTTTATATATTTAATTTATGTATTGTCAATTTTATTATGAATGTAATTTTTAATGTTGAAAATAGTTTGTGCGATTGTTTTTTAAAAAGTTTCAGCTTACTTGTAGCATGTTTAGTGACAGAAAGACCCCCAAGCCAACCCAGTGGTTTTTCTCCATTGCCGCGATTACATTTTGCAGTAAGTCAACACTGCCATGGGCGAGATTACTTTTTTTTTTTTTTTTTTCTTAAGAGCCTGATAAGGAGACATTATGTTTTTTTAATTGAAAGGACATTCTTAATTTTGGGTTCAGCCCAAAAGATATTGGTACGAACAACCATGTTTTAGCATATAAATCTATTGTGTTTATTATTTAGTACATTTTGTGCAGATAACACAAATTCTTTTTTGCATTTTTGCACATACAGTATCTATGGTCTTTCATGACAGATGTACAATTAAGCGCTGCATAGATTGATATGGCATTCACTCTGAGTATACTGCACAGATACATCCAATGTCAAATGCAGTAAGTCAGTGACGGACGGAATTTGAAATAATGTCTAAGCCTATTATAGAGGAATTATAGATTAAAAGAAAAACATGAGCTTTCTCTATTCTGAAGTAGCATCCTGTTTTATTTATAGTTTAGATCAGTGGTTCTCAAAATGTGTGCCGTGGCACCCAGCAGTGCCTGCGGACACTTGCAAGGGTGCCTTGGACTGGTGGTCCAGGACAAATTAAAATTATTTATGGTCAGTGTAATAGGCAAAACCAGTGCTGGTGGCTGCCAATCATAAAATATGTGGACAAACAGAAGCAAATCCTGTCCCTCACAACACAATTAAACCTAAGGATGATGTATAAACACAATTTACTTAATTTAATATTTCTTTCTAAATTTCTCAATAAGAAACTCTGATACTCTAGGGCGCCGTGATTCAAAAAAGTTTGGGAACCACTGGTTTAGATATTTGATAATTTTAAAGTATGTTTTGATGTGCTAATTTAGTTACTTGACTGTCCAAATACAGTTTTGTCTTTTGTTTCTGGAATCAGAAAGTTACATTTTTGGAATAAGTATCTCTACACCTGAACCCTTTAACATACATTATGCCATGGTCTTGCACTTGGATATGCATGTTTATACGGCTGAAAACAATCTCTAAAGAAAAAGTTTATTATTCCAGAAATAAAAAATGCTGAATGAAATTGTGAGATTTTACAGTAGTAAGTTTGCATTTTAGCACAATGTACAGATCTCTAAATCCTTATTTTTATATAAAATGTTTTGTTTTCTATTGCTGATGAATACATTATCCTTTAACTTAAGTGTCTGGATTGAAGTCAGTCTGTATGTGTGAATGCTTATTTTAGTGTAGGGATTGAGTAACATATAGCACCCCTTACCCTGTCTCGGTAAAAAAAAATGTGTTTTTATATTTATACTGTATATATATATATATATATATATATATATATATATATATATATATATAAAGGAGGGTACCCAGTAACGCTAAGAGAATGACAGAGCAGCACCTCTAGAAGAACCTCCTGTTAGAAAAGGTTCGGGAGAAAACAGCAAACAAACAGATCTGAGGGCGCTTACATGTATGGTACTGTTTCGATAATATTAGTACATCAGTTTAAAACAAAACAATTTTCAATTACATAGAATAAAATGTATTCATAAAATTACAGAATAAAACATAGTACGTCTTTGGTATTTTACAGAGGACGTCTTCGGATATATCCGGTTTTACATTCAGTTTTTAGTGTATTTCTTTGTTAAAGCGTACGATACAGAAGTAGAACAATAGATCGACCCAACGCGTCCCGTCCCTTTCGGGACTTCATCAGGGGTACATTATCTAATCAATAAAATAGAACAACTGAATATATGAACAGTAACAATTTCCAAATATATATGATTCTTTACAACATACAGTATACTGTGTGTGTATATATATTATATACATACATACAAATATACATACATACTTGTTTGGGTTTAAGATTAACAGCACTCTCATTATTTTGCTTCTGACTTTGGAAAGTTGTTCTTCTAGTTTATTTACTGACCAATTTCACAATTCATACAGTTATAAATGTATATGCTGCAGCACGGGAAGGGGTGTATTTGTTTCCCATATAATTAATAAAATCAACTACTGATAAAAGCTGTCATCACGTTGGCATGTACTGACAGTTATCATGAACTTGACGTCTCCCACCAGTGTCAGTGATGTTACAGTTTGCCTAACACGCACGGGCGTACTTACCTTTCAGTAGTATTTAAAAAAAGAAACTCTCACACTGAAAAAGAGTGTATTTTTGTTTTTTCTCCCCAAATATTAATCTCATATTCATAAAGCAAATATACTATTTTTATCATTTAGTGACTTTGAAATATTAATCCCTAATTATGCACCTTTTAATAACTTACTCGCAAAGGTTGAACTTGGAAATATACTTTTAAAGTCATTAGGATAATTCTATTCAAGAAAGACTGCACACTACAGATGTCGCAAGGTATAATGTATTTTTATTACAATTGATCTTCAATAATCTTTGCATATCATTAAACATTTGCATATTGTAAATTACAATACAATATTTTCATCAATTTAAACGATATAAGAGTGAAAGCAATTCAAGAAAGAGAATGAGAGGCAAGTGTGAACAAAGAAAGATGGCTGCCAGAAAGCATGGGTAGAGAGGTGTGTGTGTGTGTGTGTGTGTGTGTGTGTGTGTGTGTGTGTGTGTGTGTGTGTGTGTGTGTGTGTGTGTGTGTGATAGAGGAAAAGTAACTTAATACACTACAGCAATTCCTAGATTTATTAATAAATGTTGGAGTACATTTATCTGAAGAAACATTTAAGGGGAAATATATATTTTGGGTAACGTGTGTGTGTGTGTATGCACAGTGGGGATTAGCTAGTCTGGGGATGTGTGGAGGAGGGGCAGCCATGTGCTCAGACCACATACCACATGGTCTCTCTTGTCTAGGCCATGTTTCCATCTAACAAACTTCATAACTACATCTAAATCCATCCCCAAAAACTCTTAAGATTATATAGTAGCTGTGATTACATCCTACACCATACAAGCTTCACAATGCTATAATAATGTCACAATCCTATGTCTCCAAGTATTAAGTACATGGCGTTCTTTGGTAGGCCATAATAGGCTTTTTCTTTTACCAACCAACCTGAAATATACACACTCTACAACTTTGTGATATACTGTATGTATAAACTACAATACAGTGTGTAATACATATGTTCTGATATCACTACTCCATCTCTGTCAAATGTATCCACAGTTAAACACCAATACAGTACCTCAATAAACAGAACATATTGTATGCTGTCTATCCACAGTCTTATAATGTAGCCAGTACTGTAATTCACAATCTTTGTCTGTACTGTAACCATTGGAACAAGCACATGGAACATATAGCGACAGCAGCAAGATACAATACCATAAACCAATTATGATCTGTTTCAGGTTAACCAATATTAATCACCATCTACCAGCAATTACCATTGTTGTCTATATCACAAGCTACCATCACAGATTTCCAGATCCACAACAAACACTTTACAATATCACATAATTATTTGTCACTGTTACCCTAAACGATATCTATTCCATATTAACTATTCTATGCCATTATTAATTGGAGATAGAGAGATTGATACTTAGGGGTGTATTCAATTGATGTTGGATCCTTTCCGACGGAAAAGATCCGACATTTGAGTATTCAATTAGCGGCCAAGTCCTGTCTGATTTGGCTGTTCCCAACAATGCCAATCTGACTCTTTTTTTTTTTTTTTTAAAGTCGGATTGACATTGTCGGAAACGGGGCTAAAGTCTGTCGGATTTGGCTGCGATTCCGACAAAACATGTGGATCCGCGGCTATTCCGGCAATCCACGTGTTTTCCGACAAGTCGGAATTGCCGACTTGTCGGAAAAACATCAGGAGGATTGAATAGGTCGGAACAGTTTCCGACCTAAAAAAGTTGGAAACTGCCCTCTTTCCGACAAGACAGGAGTTTCCACTTGAATACCCCTCTCAGCATCCAGACTCGGTGTTTGATGGTGCATCTTTGTGAGAGGGTGTCTCTGGGAGCAAGTGTGAGCTCTGTGTGATTCAGATGGTACTGCATAGCCAACCTGTGTCCCACCTGTGAGCGTGTCTTTGTACAGGATGTAGTCAGACCTATTGTGGCTTAGTGTATGAGCTGGCCATGCTTGTTCAAATGCTAATTTAACTAGGCCAGCTGCTTTCTTAGCAGAGAATGCTATATAATATAACGCTAGAATGATGTATTAGAAAATACATGTAAATATATCTAAAATGGGGAATTCATAAACACTCAATTACATATGCACTATGAGCACCCTGCAATCCTGTCCTCACCCCGTCTCCCTAAATAAATACCATATAATAATTACACTAGCCCTCTGTAAAGTTTAAAAACAATTCAGACGCGCAAATAGTTTTTGATGAGCAATTGCTGGAAGGACCCTATACTGGCCCACCACACTTATCTGCAGGTGAATATTGCTACAGGAACTTTGTGTCAGTCTGCTGCACCTGCCCATGACTGTGACCATTGTGGGAACCCTGCACCTGTCTGCAAAATCTTTTATTGGTTATAAATATTATTTTAAGGGCTAAAAAAACTTGATTTTGTTACACCAATAGGACACTGCATTGTTGACCATGCAATTGCCCCTTTACTACTGCTGCAGCTGTTAATACTGTAGTTTATTTCTATCAATTAACAAAATGTAAAGTGAATGAACAGACGAGAAATCAATATTTGACCACCCTTTGCTTTCAAAACGCATCAAAAAGCATCAATTCTTCTACGTACACGTGTACAATGTGCTAAATCGCACAGTGGGCGATTATTGATCGACTGCGCATGCGTACAGATTGTAATGCGCAGGCGCGAGGCCAACCTACAGAAAAACCCTCCATCTTTTTTGATCGCTAGGCAAATGAAGGCTGATTGACTGACAGGAATGAGACGTTTGGGGGTGGTGACTGGACGTTTTCTGGGAGTGTCAGGAAAAAACGCCGGCGTTCCAAAGAGTTTTCAGGGAGGGTGTATGACGTCAGTTCCGGCCCGATCAACCCGATTTTTTCGCACTGTAGGAGTAAGTCCTGGGCTACGCATAGACTGGAAAAAGCATTCGATGATGAGCGAGTTACGAACTGATTTGTAGCTGACCGCTGTTTGCAAAGCTTTTCACATGACGCATGCAGACGGGCACGGGGCGGATTTTCACTCTGAGCGGTGACTATGTAATCGCAAACCTCTGCAAATTCACACAACAGCAATCAGGTCTGAATTAGGACCATAGTCAGTTGTATGATTGACCAATCATACCAAACAGGTGACAATGATAATCATTTTCATACAGTATGTAGGATGCAACACAGTATTTAATTGAAATCAAAACCGCTGTATTGAAGGCTTAAAACTGGGTGAAGAATAGCCAAACTCTGCTATAAAGGTAAGATTGTGGCAGACCGTTTCATGTCACAGGTCATTTATCATGGCAAGGCTGAGCACAGTAACAAGGCACAATTTAGTTAAACGCATCAGCAAGGTCTCTCCTGGGGAAGAATCACAAAGAAATGGGCAACGTTTAAGACTGTAGACGCAGTGGTCATCAAGGAAACTTAGTGCATTCAGATGAAAGACACATAATGCTTACTTCCTTTCGAAATTGGAAGATCTCCTGCAGTGTCAGAACTCAGTGGGACCCAGGTACACCCATCTACTGTGCAGAGAAGTCTGTCCAGAAGTGGTCTTCATGGAAGTATTGCATCCAAAAATCCATACTGTACCTTAGACGTGGAAACAAGGCTAAGCGACTCAACTGTACTCAAAAATATAGGAACTGGCAGTTTATTTGCTGAAGAGCTGGAGAGTGGTACAATAATGATTGTCTGCAGGCAACAGGGAAGCATGATGGAGATTTCTTGCAAGTTTGGGGGTGCATTTCAGCAGTTGGAGTTTGGTCAGGATTAATGGTGTCCCCAATGCTGAGAAATCAGGCAGGTACTTATTCATCATGCAATACCATCAGGGAGGCGTCTGTCTCCAAATTTATTCTGCAGCAGGATAAGGACTTCAAATATACAGGAATAGAAGAACGATCTTTAGAAAAAAGAAGAACAAGGAGTCCTGGAAGTGATTATATGGCACCACAGCGCCCTGATCTCAATATTATCGAGTCTGTCTGGGATTACATTAAGAGAGAGAAGGATCTGAGCAAGCCTACATCAACAGAAGATATGTGGTTAGTTCTCCAATATGTTTGGAACAACCTCCTTGCCAAGTTCCTTTTTAAAACTGTGTGCAAGTGTACCTAGAAAAATTCACACTAAATATTGATTTGATTTAGATTTCTCTTCTATTCATCAACGTAGTAGTTTTTTTTAATCAATTAGCAAAATACAAAAGCTTTGATTTTTAAAGCATTCTTTCCACACTAGCCTAAAACGTTTGTACAGGCTTGGACTGGCCCACAGGGGTACAGGGGAATCCACCGGTGGGCCCCCACTGCCTGGGGCCCCCATCTTCTGCTCTAAGGATCAGGTTCCAGACTGTGCACTTGAATTATACATATGTTACCCTATACTGGACTATGGTGTATTTTCTACAGTGCATTGCTGTTATTAATCTGTTATTAGTCTGGTACATTATCATGCATGCAGCAGCCGAATTTACTGTATATATTTATGAAGGGGTCCAGACGCTGTACTCTCTAATGGTTAGTCAAACAAATGAGGTGTCAGGCCACCCCCCCTCTGCAGACTGGCCACACCCCTAAACATGGGCCCCTACCACTGCATTCCCCCGGTGGGCCCTACATGCCCCAGTCCGACACTGCGTTTGTACAGTACTGTACATGACATCACTGGGGATGCTGGATCACAGGAGAACCCCACTGAGGTTAGTCACTGGCAATACCAGAGCTGCAGGGAGCATATGGGAGGCAGTATGCAGGAGGGGGAAGGCAACACGGAACAGCGTAAAAAGCGTGTATAGACAGTTAGGGGAAGAAGTCTGCAGTATGGGGAGGCAGCATGCGGGATCGGTGCAAGGTCTGTTGGTCCCTACGCAAACCTTCAACACCAATGCCCGTTGCCAATACTCACCAGCTCTCACACTTAACTAACATATCAATGATTTGTGCCATGAAACATGGGAGTTACTGGCACACTAGTAGACTTGTGGCACCAACATGATTGTGACAACACCATATCTAGACATGCCACCCTTTCATGCCATCACCTATACCACACGCCGCCCACACTTTCCCTGGATTTAACCAATGTGTCTGTTTTTCTGTGTTTGGGAGAAAATGGTCAATTGTCATTTTCTCCCATACATTATCAGATTTTCGTTACAACTAGAAAGATTTGTCAGATAATCTTATAATGTATATCCAGCTTAACAGTCAATATCAAAGTGTGAGGGTTGGAGCCTGGAAATTGGGGACCATCTTTCAAAGAACCCTTTTGCTATTTGGATCATGCTCAGAAGCCAATGAACATGTATTGAAGCCCAGTTTGGGCTTTAAGAATAGCAGAGTAGGGCCTGCAGCCAAATGGATGAGCATTTCCAGATCCCATTTCGTCTGTTGGCCATAGCCACAGCATCCACTGAAACAGCAATAATTTAAGAACCAGTGGAACACCTTTTGGATACTTTTCTAGGTGGTTGAATGATTGTTTTAAATTAGCCCTGATTATCACTTATTACATTTGGCATTGTTTTCTGCGACAGATACTACCACTTCAGAAGATTATGTAAATGTGCCTAATTTCTCTGAAATAAGATGTTTCTGTTAAAAGAGAGCTGAAAGTATCTGAAAGACATTCACTGGATCAGAATGTTTAACACTTACAGTACGTTTAGTTAATGCAGGAGTACTCTGCTGCTGCTACTACCTTTGTACTTCTTTCCCTGCTGCACACAGACTCAAGGTATGTTACCATGAGGACCTTCTGAGCCTGCTCACAGCGCCGGACTAAGGGGGTAATTCAGAGTTGATCGCAGCAGCAGATTTGTTAGCAGTTGGGCAAAACCATGTGCACAGCAGATGTGGCAGATATAACATTTGCATAGAGAGTTAAATGTGGATGGGTTATTTTGTTTCTGTGCAAGGTAAATACTGGCTGCTTTATTTTTACACTGCAATTTAGATTTCAGTTTGAACACATCCCGTCCAAATCTAACTCTTTCTGCACATGTTATATCTGCCTCCCCTGCAGTGCACATGGTTTTGCCCAACTGCTAACAAGTTTTCTGCCGCGATCAACTCGGAATTAGGCCCTAAGGCATGAAGGGGGCTGCATTGGTAGTGACCAGGGGTGTAACTAGTCATTTGAGAGCCTCATAGCAACATGTGTACGGGCCTCATGTACTGTCCAATGGCAAAAATAACTCGCATAGAAAACAGGACAGACAAGGAAGCTAGGCCCTCCTTCAGCTGTAGGCCCCATGGCAACTGTATCTATGGTAGTTACACCCTTTTTAAGGACTCACTAAAGTGGGATGCACTAAGTTTAAGGGGTGCGTCCAGACAGCGGAGGGGCAGAAGGGAAGAAGATTAATGGGTCACATGCATCCATGGCCACTTTTATATAAATAAAAGTAACTGATCCATTGCGCTCTCCACCACTGTATCTGGGGTGTAAATTTACATTTGAACACTTACTTCCAAAGACTGTATAATATAAAGAGAGACACATGAGGAAGAAAGCAAGATGGAGGGAAGAAGAGTAAATGGGTAAGAGAGAGGAAGGGAGGGAGAAAGTGAGGAGGACAGGAAGAGAGAGGGTGGGGGAGATAGATAGATGGGGAAGATAGAGGATGGAGTGTATTATTGTTCACATTCTAAATGCGTTGTGAAAGTTACTGTCACAGGCTGTAATTGCAGTACATACTGAGAATTGTTCCGTCATGCACAGTAGGAAACATCAGACACTCTTTCATCTTCTATATTCTATCTAAATGAATGTGTGCATATGTTCTTATATATACACTCTACAATTCATATATAAATATACCTATAAAATCATATGTCAAAGAAAAAAACATTAAAAGGAAAAAATTTAAATAAAAAAAGATTTATGGTCTCGTTTGTTAAGTCCTTTTCATGGAATCCATAGGGGATACAGGCTTTAACATGGTGAGCTGGATTTTTGGTACCAAATATTTAAGTTTCACTTCCTAGTAGCCCAGGTTCCCTCTCACCTATACCCTGTCCACAGCCCAAAGGTCCAGTTAAGTTAACAAGCCCAAAGTAAGGAGCGAGAGGAAGGCGAAGGAAGACCAGCACACACTCAGTTCAAGACAAAAAACAGTGGAGGAGAAAAGGGGTACCGGAAACAGTGCAAACCTCCCCCCCCCCCCCTCCGCGCAAGCTTGGTGCATCAGGGTGGGCGCCCTGTGTCCCCTATGAATTCCAAGAAAAGAATTTATCAGGTAAGAACATATATCTCCTTTACTCTGATAATGCATAGGTGACACATGCTTTAACAATAGGACATCCCAAAGGTGTACCCCTAGGGGAGGGGGACGCTCCTGAGCTGCTCTGAGAAACCTTCTCCCAAAGGTCTCATCCGTAGACTTAAAGGTGTCAGAGGAATAGAACTTGGAGAAGTTATGGGCGGAGGACCACATGGCTGCTTTACAAAGCTGTTCTGCAGAAGCTCCATATCTAGCTGCCTAAGTAGTTTCCATTGACCGGTTGGAAAGAGCTCGCACCACAACAGGGGCAAGAAGCTCTGCCGCAGAATAAGTCTGGTGGAGAGTCAAATAAGCCATTTGGCCAAAGTCTGCTTAGTAGCTGGCTAGCCCCTATGTTGAAGTTATACAGGACAAAGAGAGAATATGTTTTATGGTGATTTTGTCCTGTCCACACAAATCCGGAGGGCCCGCATGACATCCAAGGAGGCATTCTCTCGGAAAGTATCTGGTACCTAGATGGAAGGGACCACGATATTCTGGTTGATGTAAAACCGGGACACCACCTTAGGAAGGTTGCCCAATCATGTCCAAAGGACTGGTTGGGCCAAGTGAAAAGTAAGAAAAGGTGAGCCAACAGCACAATGCTCTCAAGTCAGACACTCTATGGGCCAATGCAATGGTGAGGAGGAAGACCATCTTCCATGTAAAACAGCAAATGTCCACGGTGTCCAGAGGCTCAAAGGGAGATGACTGGAGAGCCTGAAGAACCAAAGATAAGGACCATGGAGTCAGGGCCACTATCGGGGGACTGTCGGGACTTTTGTCCCGGGTCCAGACAGCTGAGGCGGCTCAGCTGCTGGACGAGTTAACTGCTAATTAGTCAGTGTCGCACAGGACCACGCAAGTTGCTAGCATCGGCCGGAGAGTGATAAGAATGACTCGTCACACAGCTAATGTTAGCAATACATTAAACCAACTTTTCTCCAACCATCCAACTGACCAACAACCCAACTTGTCTGACCAAGTAAAATGCTGCACAACACACCTAATCAACTTTTTCCTCAGACCAGCCAACTTCTTTCCAACTTGTGATGTCACAGAAGTATGCGGCAGTATCTGCCTACTTCTGCATGTTTTGAATAAGTGTGCAAACAAACACAATGGTAATCACTCTGGAGATACTTATCAGGCGCTTGAAAAGGGAAGGGTCACAGCAAACAGAAAAGGGGGCGCTTTTTCTCCCTGGTATCCATCAGTGTGCCGGGGGGATACCGGGGGGGGAGGGGGAGCACCCCCCCCCTTTCTGTTTGTTGAAAAATGCGTACAAGCTGGCATCACATACTGGTATAGTGCATGCAAATTAAGACCACAGTTGCCTAACCAGGAAGTGCAGTGATAGCGTAATCTATCACTTTGCTTACAACTCTTCACTGATGGGCTCTTATCGGAACCTGTCCCCTGGCATGAGCATGATAGTAAATTCCCATGAAAATATAAATTTTCATGATTCAAATGAAAAATATTGATCACATCTGCATTAAAATTCAGATAGGGATAAATACTGTATGCCAGTACACAGACACCCCTTACTGACGCACACACTGACACATTCACCGCTTACAGATGGGACTTGTTGCATCTGTCCAGAATTTCCAATTGAAATGGATGAAAATGCAACTAGGTATACTCTAGAGAGCCCAGGACCTGCATGCAAGAGTGGACTGAGACTCGATGTTGCCCAAAAATGTAAAAATTTTGGTTTGTTAGGACTGAAGCTTGTCCAATGAAAGGAATACCTGCTGGTCTCTGGAATCCAGTAAGGCTTCCAAATTTAGCATCTCCTGAGAAGGCGTCTGTCATGGTCACCATCTATGTTTCAGAGAAAACAGAAGCCGACCTCCTATGCTGGGGTTCCTCTAGGTGGAGGCCCACTCCATCATGTGGCAGGCTTGTCGGTCAGCTTGGGAACAGGATGTCTGGTGGACCAGGCCTGTTTTTCTCTGGACTTGGAGCCATTGGTGGAAGAACCCTGGAAAGATGGACCCATGGCCTTATGCTGCAGATGAAAGAAGTGAAAATTAGAAGTTTGTGACCTTGGGGCTTACTAAGAAGGAAGGAAAGCAGTCTTAGATGCAGCTACCGTAGTCACAAAGTCAGAAGACTCTCCTTGTTGCCAATACCATAGAGCTATGGTTCTCAAACTGTGTGCCATGGCACCCTGAAATGCCACAGGACACTTGCAGGGGTGCCCTGGGTTGGTGGTCCAGGACAAATTAAAAAATGTTATGGTCAATGTAATCGGCAAAACCAGTGCTGGTGGCTGTCAATAATAAAATATGTGGACAAACAGAAGCAAATCTTGTCCCTCACCACTCAATTAAACCTAAGGATGACATATAAACACAGTTTTCTTAATTTAATACAGTATTTCATTGTACATTTCTCAATAAGAAACTTTTGGCCTAGGCATTTCATGAAAAAAAATCTGATATTCTAGTGCGTTGTGATTCAAAAAAGTTTGGGAACCACTGCGATAGAGGTTAAAATGCCTGTGTCAATGGCCGCCTCAGGGCTGTTTCTAGCCAATTTGGCTCCCAGTGTGAGATCTAAAAATGCGCCCCCCCCCCCCCCCCCATCGACCCAAAAAAATGCGCTCCCCCATAGATATAAGAAACACAAATTTGCGTGCGCCGAAGGCATGCTCTCCCTGTTAGGGGGCGTGACCCCGCAAGAATGGGCGTGGGCTCATTAAAATGGGCATGGTCTCACCTGAAAAGACTATCTTACACCCCAGTTTTTGACACTGCACCAACAGACCTCGGCCACCACAGGGAAAAAAAATAAAATTCCACCATATTAAGCCCCACGCATTAATGCCCCCTGCACCATATTATGCCATACACCACAATGCCCATGATACATTATGTACTACAGTAAAGCTTCTAATTACTTTTAAACTACTTGCTCGTTGCCAAGGGTTTCACGCGCTGGGTGTCATGCTCGTTGCCAGGGGTTCATGATCGTTGCCAGAGGTAGTGCTCATTGTCAGGACACAGGGGTGTGTAAGGCTAGTTGCAAGGGGTGTGTAGTGCTCTTTGTCAGGGCTCAGGGGTGTGTAATGCTAGTTGCCATGGGTGTGTAGTGCTCTTTGTCAGGGGTAATGCTTGTTGTCAGGGCTCAGGGGTGTGTAATGCTAGTTGCCAGGGGTGTGTAGTGCTCCTTGTCAAGGGTGTGTACAGCGCCCACCAGTGGCTCCCACTCACCAGCCTGCATCTCCCTCCTACCCGCCCACCAGCTTCTCCCGCCCGCCGGTTGCTCGGTGTGCTCCCCTTCCTCCCCGTCATTAGTACTCCACTAGGGGCGGAGTTTTGTGAAATTACATGTTGCGTCGTGATGTCACGTTGCAAACACGTCATTACGCAAAACTACACCCCCCTGAATGGAGTAGTAATGACGGGGAGGAGGGGGAACACTTGGAGCATGCAAAAGTGCCGCGGTCAGTGCCACGTGCAACAACATGGCTCGTCCGCTGCAAGAAACAGCATTGGGCCGCCTCGCCTACATAGGAACCTACTTCCTGCATATGTTCCACCAAAGATAACAAATCCGTTCTGTGAACACCAGAATGGAGACTGTCTTCCAGTGAATCTACCCAGTGCCCGATGGCACTTAGCCACCCAAGCGTTTGCAAAGGGCTGGGCATGCAATAGCTCTCGCATTACAGAAAATTACTTTAAGGAAGTTTTCCAACTAGCGTGTTTCCATCTGAACACCTGAGAACATACAGTACCCACATGCAGGGCTGCCATCAGAAAATGTGGGGCCCAGGAATGACAAAATAGGCAGCAGCCCCCGCCCCACCAAAAAAATTAAATAACATAAAATAATATATATTGTGGCAGGAGAGATACTTTGCCACCTGTAAGCTATACACAGGGTCCTGGGGGTGGATGGGAGGTGTGGATGAACTGGGTTCCCGTCCATTTGGCCCAGACCAGGTCTTATAGGCTTCTTAGCACAAGAAGCTGCTTCATCAGCCAGCACCTGGGTGCTGGGTTTAAAGCAGAGTCTCTCCCATGCGTCAGGGCTCCTGAAGGCAGTTAGTGTCCAGGTGATAGGCCTGTTAGGGACAGTGGGATCTGGAGGGCTGGGCCACTAGTGTCAGGATGCCGGGACCTGAAGGGTTCCTTATTAAGTAAGAGGGAGGGAGGCAGGGCCTAACCTCCCTGGTAGTTTATACTAAAGACAGTGATCTTTGTTTTATGTATATCTTTGTTTTTTTAGCTACCTGAACAAAAGGTATTTGTTGTTTTTGCACAAGCCTGGAGTCGGTCGCTGGTGGAATTTTTGTAGCAGAGCACATTCTAGCAAGACTCCTGTTACAAATGGCGCCTGAAGAGGGACCCTTCTGCTAGACGTGTCACACGTGGCAGAGGACCCAACAGCCGCAAGTAAGCGGCACACATACCAGCGAACTCCAGACCAAGCTGAACTTGTGGGCATCAGTACCAGACCAAGGGTGTTGTGCGTAGTAGTTAAACCCAACCCCACGGGGTAAAAATAATGATATGTTTTGTTTAAACTGAATGTGTTTGATTTTGGTGCAAAGGTTTGCATTGGCAGCAAAGAGGTTAAACAGGGTGCATGGCCTGTTATGTCATATATGCTTTGCACCATTCATTGAAAGTAGCTGTGCTGATTTGCTCTAAGGGGTTGCAAGCAGCTGATAATTTATGACTGAATTTCTTTTCCAAGCTTATTTTTACCTGTGCCTGCAAAATCTGGTAATGGGAGTCTGCTGTCCCTGTTAATTAGCTCATTAAGACCATTCAAGCAAAGTTGAAACCTTTTATAAATATGGTTCTATTTAAATAGAGAAATTTTGGTGGCACTATGTGTCCCAGCAATCCCTGAGTTCTAGTTTTAAGAAGGGAGAAGTTATTTATTTGCACTACTAGTGTAAGGTATTTGGGGCCACTATGTACATGCTACCTTTCAGTGCTTTGTTAAAAGCTTAATCTGTGCTAAAAAGAAAAAAGGAATTTTCATTTTCCCTTTCACTTACAGTTTTCAAAGGTAACAGGGTGAATAAAGATTTTCAGATATACAGCATATTCTGAAGTGTCTCTTCAAATGGGTAACAAAAAGAGAATTCATGCTAAAAAAACAAAATGGGTGACAGCTCTAACACCTCAGGTCAGGAACTTATGTGACTCTATTAAAGCCCCACAGTTGGAGAGTGAAGTGGAGAGCTTATTGGGGAGTAATCCTGATCTTGGGGAAGATTTTAGCATGGAGCCTTTTTTTTATGTGTCACATGATAAGTGACCTTGAAAGCAATGTCCAATTAAAGGACCAGGAGCTAGAAGAGCTTAAGGAAAAATGTGATTTCCTTCAAGAGCAGGTGAACACCTTAACGCAAAAGCTGGAGGAGAAGGAGTCTTTTTTGTCTGACTCTCTGACCAAATTGGGAAGGAGTGGAGAAGAGATTGCCAAGCTCTCAGGCCAGGTGTCAGAGCTGCAAAAAACCTTGGCAAAGGCTAAACCCAGATCTGAAAACTTTGTAGTACATAGCCAAAGACTATTAGAGGAAATCTCCTGTGACCAGACACGATATGGGAGTTTGGTGCTGGCCAATAAGGCTCTCTCGCAAGACTTGGCGGAGCTTCAGGAGGAGGTTTCTAAGCTAACACCATTGGCTATGCATAGTTTCAGATCAGACACAGGCATAGCTACACCAGTTGCTGAAGACGTTATGCCGAATGTTGGGTCAGAGACATTATCAGCCGAAGTGGAGAGGCCATCTTTGGGGGAAATGATGCCAACAGTGGTGCAGGCTGCGGAAGAATGGTACCATACTATATTGGAACCCGGCTATACTGGATTCCCTGTTCCAGCCAGAAGGAACAGGAAAGTTGAGCCAGAGCTGCCAGTGCCTAAGGCTCGGAAGACTCCCTGCTATGCCAATAGTAAGGCCATCTGCCTGGAAAATGGAAATGAGGGCCCTTCCTCAGAGAGCACTAAGGTCTATTCAGTTGGTATTGCCGTTCCAGAGCATGGAGGAAGCTGCAGCCATTATTGCGCAGTGCACAGAAAATCCACAGGGATTTTTGAAGCAGCAAGAGAGAGCCACATCAGATGGCAGTGTTTTGTTGTTAACCCCTAGGACGGTAGTGAGAAGTTCCACCGAAGCAGAACCACCTTATTCTCCGGAAAAAGAGTGTCGTATTAGCTTGGGTGAAGAGTGTAACAAAGCCCTGAGTTCAGTGGAATCTGTTCAAGATGGAGCATGGCAGCCACAGGGGCTCACAGAAGATGTGTTTATGGAGACACGAGATGAGAATGTGGGATTCCCGGGTGCTTCTCAGTTGACAGGGAGTGAGGAGGAAGTGGTAATGGAGCTGGGAGAGGTTGACTTGATGTCAAGTGATCATCCACCTCCAAAACAAGAATCCTCTAATCTGGATCTGTGGCAGAATTATGAACCCCATGAATCTACCTGGACAGATAGCAATTTGATGACTACTCAAGAGCCCATCCTAGAACAGGAAGTCTTATCTGAGCTGGAGATAGCTTCTGTTGAGGTCTTGGAAACCCAGGTTCCTTCTCCAGTTGACGCGATGTACGTTCAGAAGTTAATCCCAGAAGGGACATCACAGGTTCAGAAGCCCCTGGTTCTGGATATCCGGTACACATGTGAGGCTTTCTCAGATGAATCACAGACAAAGACCATACCTTTGGAGGTGTCTCGCCCAAGTGAGCTAGTCATGGCTGAGCTAGTGGCAATACAGGAGCCTACTTCCGAAGTCATCCAGGAACCTGCTTCTGAAGGAGTTCCACTCGTGTATGAGGAGCATAAGGTGCAAGATTTCGGTCTTGGGGTTGTTGCACCCCGGCATAATCCACCACAGGGTTCAAGATCCAAATGCTGAACTGTAATGTTTAGAAAGGACACACTAAGTAAGGAGCAAGAACCTGTCTCAGAGGAATCGGTGCAGAGTCCCATTTCTGAGGTTGCTCTACCCAGGGAGAGTTCTCTATATGAGACACGAGAGCTGGAAAACTTGAGGGGAGAGTTCCAAAAGCTGGCCCTAAGTAAACAGCCTGCTAAAAGAAACAGTGAAGGAGATTCCTAAACTACAGAGTTGAATAAGAGACCTGGACAAGAGACTCAAAATGGGTTATGTGCCAGTCTTAGAATGGCAGGAGTCGGTGACTAGGGTCAAAGATGGGAGATCAGAGGACGAAGCAGTCACATTAATGAAGGAAATGTTATCAAAGCTGGAAAGACTGAAGGAAACACTAAAAGTGCCTCACTCTGAGGGAAAGGGTGGGGGCAAAGTTGGACCATGACCTCAGAACAAAAAAAGTCAGGGCAGAGACTAGGTGTTACTGGTGCCAAGAGCTTGGCCATAAAAGGTGAAATTGTCCATATAGGCCAAGACCAGTGAGGGCCGAGGTGACTAATAAGCCCAGAGTGAACTTAATAGCCTTCCCCAGTCCAGAGTTGGTTAATGTCAGGTGTCACAAACACCCAGAAAAGAATGAAGCGACTTCCTCAGTAGCCAGTAAATCCGAGCCTGATAAGGGAAACATCCCTAAAGGTGGAAAGGTGAAGAGAAGGGGAAGTTTAGTGGGCAACAGGAAGTTGTCCATTAAAATGACCGCTTCAGCCACTATGCTAAAGTGGAGGGAAAGGGAAGGTGGCACAGTGGAGTCGGTGCCATCAACCTTTAATGGAAATAGATTCCAAGGCCAGTTAAAATGGCCTCAGATGTGTACTTGGGAGAGGAACTTGGGACCCAGGTGTATGGGCCCAAGTTATGTCCCAAAGATTTGTCAGCCCAAAATAATTGGCAAATATGAAACCTTGCCAATGTCACATGCCGCTTTTCTGAGCCAGACAAAGCTGAGGGGAAGGGTATGTGGCAGGAGAGGTACTTTGCCACCTGTAAGCTACACACAGGGTCCTGGGGGTGGATGGGAAGTGTGGATGGACTGGGTTCCCATCCATTTGTCCAAGACAAGGTCTTATAGGCTTCTTAGCACAAGAAGCTGCTTCATCAGCCAGCACCTGGGTACTGGGTTTAAAGCAGAGTCTCTCCCATGCGTCAGGGCTCCTGAAGACACTTAGTGTCCAGGTGATAGGCCTGCTAGGGACAGTGGGATCCAGAGGGCTGGGCCACTAGTGTCAGGATGCCGGGACCTGAAGGGTTCCTTATTAAGTAAGAGGGATTGAGGCAGGGCCTAACCTCCCTGGTAGTTTATACTAAAGACAGTGATCTTTGTTTTATGTATATCTTTGTTTTTTAGCTACCTGAACAAAAGGTATTTGTTGTTTTTGCACAAGCCTGGAGTCGGTCGCTGGTGGAATTTTTGTAGCAGAGCACATTCTAGCAAGACTCCTGTTACAAATTATATATATATATATATATATATATATATATATTCACACACACACACACACACACACACACACACACACACACACACACACACACACACACACACAACGAAGGTGATATGCCGGCAGTCTACCTTTTGCTGCTGTAGGTACCTGGGTGCCCTCTGTAGTAATTGTGTACAGTGTTGAAAAGATCAGTGGCACTCCAAGGAATTTTTGAAGTAAGTAGATTGTATTAAAGCATTAAAGCGTCAGGTTACAAAGTCCTCGACTGTATCCACCAACATTTCAGGCCATGGTGTACCCTTTTGTCAAGGTGGCAATCGGACCAGTGAAGCAAATATAACAAAAAAACATTCATGAACAAGTGAGAGAAAATTACCTTTTTGTAGGCCAGCAGTCTACCTGGCTGCAGACCGGGAGCAGGGAGGCGTGGTGGATGGCGTGCACGTGGGTGTGTGCCACCGCATGGCCTGCTCGTCCTGATTACATCATTGCTGGGTGCCGGTGTTGCTTAAGCGTCCCAGCCAGTAGCGGTTCTTGCCACGGGCAAGCAATCTTTTTGCCCGGGGCGCCGCTGTCCCCCGGTGCCGCCGCCATGGCAAGAGCCGATACTTCCCTCTCCCCGGCTGCAGCAGATGCCGTGGGCTGGGTGGGTGCCCGCTGCAGCCGGCTCCACTGACAGACACTAGAGGTCATAATTGACCTTTAGTGCCAGTGCAGTGCTGCTATGGGAGAGGAGCCAGCGGCGGGAGACGGAGGGCCGCGCAGTAGCTGTCCGGAAGCAGGAGTGGGGCTAGTAAGTATTGTGGGGTTTTTTTAGGACGGTGATAAGTGTCACGCCTGAGGGCTGGATTTGGTTTGGGTAGGCATTTGTAGATGGAGCTGACACAGGGGGAATATAGATGAAGCAAGGAGGCTTTAATCAGGTATGGTGCATGTACTTGAAAGAATCATTGTTGTTCTAGCAGTGACAAGCCCAGGGACAGATATCATATAAATAAAACTTTATTAAAGCACAGCGTCCATGATACCCTGTGGATACTGTATGATGACAACAAGATACTTTGTTAGCCACAGGAATGATAACCGGAATGGACTGAAGAAAGACAAAGTTCAAATGACAATAATAACCGGAATGAACCGGAACGGATTGAAGTGTTGATTGGGCTTGATCCGGAATCTTGACACTGGCAGTACTGAAGAAACAACAATGTTCAAATAACAATTGTATCCAGAATGGACTGGAGTCCTGACCGGGATTGATCCGGAATCCTAATAGGAAACAATGAAGAAAGATAAAGTCCATATAACTGGAACGGGCTGGGTCATACAAAGTCACTGTAAAGAAGGAGCTCAGCACAGAGCTGTTACTTCCTGGATAGAGACTGTTGTACTGAAGATTTCTGAGACACAGAGGCTGGAAGATAAACCCCTGGGTTAACTGGGATAGGCTGAATGGAATCAGGTGGTGCAGGTAAGCTCAGACAGTCACATGATTGGCTGTGCTGCAGTCAGGTGATTAGGGCTTGTCACAGCCATACTCCAGGCTTAGGCTCTGATGTGGATTGAGTCCTAGCAGGCCCAAACACTAGGATGCAGACTTTTTGGAGAGACACACTTAGAATTTATTCACATTATGCTGAGAGAGCTGTGCAGGAACAGCATGTACATACTTACTGCCAGCTGGGAGTGATGAACAGAAAGCCAATTGCTGAATGCAGGATCCTGGTAATTACTCACACAGAGGAATTCCTACTCAGGTGCTAATCAAGAGTAAGTAATCAAGACTGCAGTTAGTATGCTAAACTGTGAAGCAGATGCAGTTTTGCATAATATGCTGAGGTAAGTCACAGAACATAAGAAATTCAGTCAGGATTGTGACAATAAGTGGCAGAGGATGGTGATGAGGATGGTGATGCGAGACAGTGGATGGTGATAAGGGGCTGAGGACAGTGCTGGGAGCTGTGAAGGGTGATCTGGAGTTGTGTTAGGTGATTTGGGGATGAGGGCGGAAGAAGGTGATGAGGAGCTGCGGACGGTTATGAAGATGATGATGTGAGGCAGGGGATGGTGATGAGGACAGTGATGATGAGGCAGAGGATGGTGATGAGGGGCAAAGGATGGTGGTGGGGGTGAGGGGATGAGGATGCTGATGAAGTGATGAGAAGCTAGGATGGTGATGAAGTGATAAGGAGCTGAGGATAGTGATGAGAGACAGAGGGTGGTGTTAAGGACAGGGATGAGGGGCAGAAGATGGTAATGAGGGGCAGAGCATGGTGATGAGGGGCAGATGATAATGATGAGGAGCAGAGGACAGTGATGAGGAGCTGAGGAAGGTGATGAAAGGCTGAGAAAGTTGATGAGTGGCAGAGGACAGCGATTAGGGGCTGAGGGAGTTTGGTAGTAGCGGACAAGTGTGTCTGTAATATCCTTTAAATTAAAGTGGGATCTAGATTGCTTATCTTGGAGTGCAGATATATTAGTTTGACCTTTCTCCCCTCTCAGGGGGTTCAATATAAGTTGACTAGGTTTATTACAAAATTGGAAATATTATGTTTACCAAATATTGTGCTTATAATAACAATTTAATGTTAAAATAAAGAATGTACACAGCTGAAATCTTATATAACAGTTTTAGTTTATCTTCTCTTTGTATCATTGATGTACAAAAAAAGAAATTGCAAAAAAGAAAAAGAAAATAGGTATACTATACAAAGGTACTGAAGTACACTTGTACTGAGACTCTGCTTCCTTAATGATCTGTTCTGATATTGATGAAAGGTCTGCTGCTGTTCTTTAAGTAATAGTAAGCTGGAATGGGATCAGTACCGCAGAAGAGATTTTGGGCTGTGCATGCTGCAATGAGAAATACTATCAATGTACGACAACCGTATCAAATTCATTTACATTAACATGAACAGTGACTTACAGATAACATTTTGTTGTAGATATGAAATTATACTGCCTGTTCCTTGCCTATCTTGACAGTAAATTAAGCAGTAATATTGTTCACAAAGCACCAGAGCTGCAGCAAACATAATTTAAATCTATCACTGAACAGAATGTTGTATTAGTCACAGACGTCATGTGTTTCTTGATGTTGTTTAGTAATATTCCAAAATTATATACTCACTAACCTCAATCCAGAATTTTTGCATTTGATTTTTAGATGTTCTTTCTTTTTTAAAATATGAAGAGTGAATATATTACAGATTCCCCTATCTTTAAGTGCAGATAATCTGGCATGTAACATCAATTGGGGATCACTTACAAGCTGGAAAAAAACAAAGCGCAGTGCAAAAGCATAATGATTCTGCATACTTTCCTACTAATTTTCAGGTAGCCATGTGAACAAGCCCATTGAGTCAGTACCATAACTTGACATTTTAATGCCGTGCGCAAGGAAGCACATCGGTCCCCCTACCTTCCTCCCTAAGTATGTCATGGTTCACATCATTGCACTGATAATATATTTATATAAAATAACATTCATTGTATAGCAGTCACCACCATTGGTGTTACTAAGGGCCATCAGAAATTTTTGGGCCCAGGACTAGCAGAATAGGCACCCCTCCCTCACCCAATGAAAAACATTGCACAAGAAAAAAGAATACTTTGACCCCCATAGGAAAAAGCATAAGTCGACCTCCTTAGAAAAACAAACACACACACAGTGGCCCCCACAGAATAAAATAAAACACATTGGCCCCCAACAGGGGAAAAAAACACACAATAGTCCTCAGAGGGCCTTCACAGGAATAAATAACACATATTGATTCATTAAACCCACAGCCAGAAAAACAAACAACAAACATTGATTTCCCCCAGACCCTGCAGAAGTGACCACACCTCCTGGGATGTCAGAGATAGCGGCAGAGCTAATTTCAGAAGACCAGTCTCCAGACCAGAATGTGCCTTAAGGCACTCCAGAAAGTCCAGACCAGAAAAGTGAATTGGAACTTGGTCTCGCTCCTCCCTTACCCAGGCCCTCAGCCCCTCATCACCTTCCTCAGTCTCTCATCACCATCCTCAACCCCTCATCACCTTTCTCAGACCCTCATCACCATCATCACCCCTCAGCACCTTCCTGATCCCTCATCACCTTCCTCTGTCTCTCATCACCATCTCCTGCCCCTCATCATCATCTTCTGTCCCTCATCACATTCCTCAGCCCCTCATCACCATCCTCAGCTCCTCATCACCTTTCTCAGCCCCTCATCCCCATACTCAGCTTCTAATCACCTTCCTCAGCCCCTGGTGAGAGAGAGGCAACTGCAGTGGCAGTCAATCCTCTCTCTCTCCCTGTGTGGGGCAGTAATCTCACCCACACCTGCTGTCTGCCACCCTCTGCATTGGACACCATCTCCCCCCTGTGTAGAGCGTGTGGCCACGAAGTGGGCGCATGGAGTACTAAGTTTTAATTTTTTTAAAAGAGGAGTCTGGCCATGCCTTCCCCATTAGCTACACCTCCTCCTTGTACCAGGGCCCGGCAGAACTGTTGGCGCCCCTGGCTGTTTATTCCATGGGAATAAATGTTAGCAGGGCTACCTGGTTCCAGGGGTGGTGTATACCCACAGAGGCAGTGTATCTGATTTAGCTGTAGAATTGTATAAATTGATCCTGTTCTTAGGCTGATACACGCCTATGCAATTATCAGGCCAATCACACTGATATCGGCTGACTGACCTGTAAATTGCATAGGTATGTATGCAGGAGCATTAGTCAATATACTACTTAAAATGCTCCTACATCTATCAGATTGTGAGGTTGCAAATTATGAGCTGCTTAAAAATAGTGATGCCCGACCTCTAAGTATTCTTAAAGAAAGCACACACTAAGCTAAAAAATAACTCAGCATGTAATGGGTGCACATTGATTGGATAATCACTC
Organism: Pseudophryne corroboree; assembly: GCF_028390025.1. Lineage (NCBI taxonomy): Eukaryota > Metazoa > Chordata > Amphibia > Anura > Myobatrachidae > Pseudophryne > Pseudophryne corroboree. Next base: position 832,723,726 of record NC_086445.1, on the reverse strand, counting down.
TGAGAATCAAAGCATTTACCTGATCTGCAAAGTGTGTACCAGCTATACTGAGTGGCAATATTATTGGTTTATAGCCCTTTTGTATTTTACCTGTTTAGTGCATGTACAGTTTATCTATAGTAGCTTTACTTCTGCAGTTTGTGCTTTCTCAGTAAAAAATAGATATTTGTTTTACTGTTCCTCTCACAGTACGTTTGAGTGATTTAAAAATGTCTCTTTAAGTTTATGGCTCATTAGTGAATATCTCTGGCTCTGATCCAGTAATTTAATGTCTGAGAACAGTATATTAAATACGGGATCCAGTCATGTGACCAGCACTCGGGATCCCAGTGGTCACCATGCCAATGCCGGGATCGATCACCCATAGACTGGGAATATAACCAGCAGGGGGCTTTGTTGCGCAGGACCCCCCTCCGCCGGCATTCTGCGGGTTGGTCGCACAGCCCCAACCCGTAATTACAGCTCTCTTGTTAATGGAGATGGACACACATTGGGGCTGATTCTCAGTCACCTGTCTGTGAGTTTATGCAAATGGCCTACAAATGCCTTCAGTTGGGTACATCCTGGATGGCGAATGGGCAGAGACTGAAATGCCCACTTTTAGTGCCCATGCACATTGTAATAAACCATTGGTGCACCCTCATATGCCATTATTGGACGCACCATCAAAAATGCACCAGTCCTTTGGCAGGTGTCTGACCTTGTACTCCTATGTTTGCGTCTGTGAATGCAGTTGCTTGCATTGTCAAGCTTTCGACACCTCCCTAATACACACACTGAATGGACCATTTTTGCATGCACTAGTAGCCATCTCTCAGACACAGCCCATCACCTTTGTGTGTACACTCAGGGTAAAGCATGATAGCCACAGCACCTTTGTGCGTACACTCAGGGTAAAGCATTATCGCCACAGCACCTATGTACATACACTGAGGGTAACACATACGCCATAAATTTTAGAATTTTTCACACATGCGCAGTTACAAATAATCGCTCAACTCTGTGACCATTTTCATAGTGTCCAGCTCTAAATCAGGGTAGTACCCTGAGCTCCGGTTTATGATTGTAGCTGGGTACATATGTATTGTTCAGGAGCTGTTGGTGCGGCTATGGGCAGTTACTGCTGGGATGGATATCGGTATCCTGTCATCAACTGGTGAAGCGGGCTTCCGACATGGAATGTTGCAATGCAATGATAGCTAACCATCACATCAAAAACATTTGATGGTAAATTCATTGCAGTTATCTGGATTTGCGCATATGCAATACATCCATAGTGCGGGCAGACGGAGTGGGCAGAGTTGGACTGTCACAGGGAGGCGGAGCAGGACAGGGCAACAACGCACATCGCCGGCAGTGACTGACTGCTGATCTGCTGTGAGTGTGATGGTTAAATTCTACAAGGCTAAAGGACCTCTGATGTCACTACCACATGATCCACGACAAGAGGGGGGAGGAGCAAGGCTGGAACATGGGACCCGAAATGTACCCTTTGCTCGTCATGCTTTGGGCTCAGAGGATTGCTTCACTTGCCACCAGGTTACTAAAGGGAATAGTTGTTGACGTGGACAGTGACATCAGAGGTCCTTTAGCCCACTAGTACTGTATCTACCTGAGTGTGACACACTCTGTTATGTGTGCAGCAGCTGCAAATCTGTCAGTTCTGCTTTCAGCATTGATTAGCACCTGGATCTGGCTGCTCCCTTCTGTTGTTCTCGTTTCCTAGCAACTGATCACCTGGACCTCATTACCTGCAACTCCAGCCTGACTATCATGTGATTGGTCTGTCTCCCTATAACTAGGGAGTATCCACATACCACCGTGCCACCTGTTGTGAAACACCTTTCTTATCAATTAACTAGCTCACCACAGGTGATGGCAATCATACATTACCAGGAAAGTCCAGAAACAGAGCATTTTCTCCCTCATGGAGAGGGTCAGGTAGGCAAGTAAGCTTACCAGCTGTATTTCTCCAGGTAAATTATCCTGTTAATACCTTGTGGACTCCTTTGCAGATACCAGGTGACCCAGGCAGGGCATTCGAGAACCGGGCTGGGCCCAGGTACTTTTCAAGGGGCATGGCCTAATCACAGGAGGTGTGATCATGTACCCTTAAAAAAAATACTGAAAAAAATAGTATTTTAAGCACCTCCATGGCCACACTGTAGTCTGCCCCATACTGCCTATTTCAATAAACCTCCTTGCTTCCAGTACTGCCCTAGCTACTATCCACCCTTACCACTTCCCTACCCTCAGTGCTGCCTGCCTCTAACGCCCTTCTCTCCCCACCCAGTACTGCCACAGCTGCTATCTACCCTTAGCCCCACCCTCCCTCAGCAATGCCTGTCCCTTACCCCCCCCCCCCAGCAATGCCCCATCTGCTGCATGCCTTCACCAACCCACCCAATAATACGTGATGGTACCCAGAAATGGTGAAATAATACCCAATTTTTTGTATATATGCGTGACCAATTAAATGGGGACATGATACACATGGGGCCAGATACACATATGACCCCAATAGTGCAGTGCCAGATACACATATGCCCCCAATAGTGCCAGGTATGCCCCCAATAGTGCCAGATATGCCTTCACAGTGCCAGATATGCCCCCACAGTGTCAGATAGAAATATGCTCCTACACTGCCAGATATGCCCCCACAGTGCCAGATACACATATGTCCCCACAGTGACAGGTACACACATGCCCCCCCCACCCCCAATGTCGGATATGCCCACTCAGTGTCAGGTAGAAATATGCCCCTACACTGCCACATATGCCCCCATAGTGCCAGGTACACATATGCCCCCACAGTGCCAGGTACACATATGCCCCCACAGTGCCAGGTACACACCTGCCCCCCACAGTGCCAGGTACACACATGCCCCCCATAGTGCTGATCACCACTGCTTGCTGCTGTTTGTGTCAGGGGAGGAGAGCGTAGTGCGGCTCTCCTGCCCCTCAGTGCTCAGTCTGGTGGCAGCATGTATCTCAAACCAGGCTCCGGTTCATGAGCCAATCAAAGCTCAGGAGCCGCTGCTGCCAGTCTGCGAGCTCTGATTGGCTCACGAACCGGCAGCTGATTTGGGATCCTACATGCCGCCGCCGAACTGAGCAATGTAAGGCTAGAGAGGCGCGTGCTGCGCTCTTCTCCCCTGACACACACAGCAGCGGCTGCAAGTAAGGTAGATGGCAGGCAGTACTGCATACTGACGTGGACACTGTACTGCACAGGGGCCCCATTATATCCACCAGAGCAGGGAGCACAGGTCGGATTTAAAAAAAATCAATTTTACATAGGCTCCACAGTACCTGGTGGTGAGGACCAGCATAAGGGATAAGGCGCTGACCTGTAGCCCCTCCCCCAGCTGCGGGCGCCATCTACTGCTGGTGTTCCCGCCCTGGAGCTGCATTTCACTCTCCCTCACTCCCTGACAGAGATTTTGGCACCATCTTTACACAAGTAGCTGCGGCTGATCTCCGGGACTGCAGGGCAATGTCTCCTCTGTAAATCCGCCTGTCTCATCAGCGCTGTGAATTTACAGTCACTTAAGTATTCTAAATGTTATTTTAGACAGTGTTAGTTAAGAATAAGTGTACTTCTACTTGAATATTTAGTACAAGTATTCTGAGATATACATCCAGTATCTACTGTGCATTGTTATACCTGTATATATATACATATTTATATGTAGTTTTACTGGTCCAGTGCAGGTTTATTGTTTGTCTGAAATAACTTCTGCATTGTACCTATGACTGAGGCTGCCTGTAGCTGCTGTGTGGATTTCATTCTCGTGTATCACACTTACTGCTATCGCTATATTCTGTACCCTGGGGAGCTAGGTGCGTCAGGGTCTTTTATATATATAGTGCTACACAGTATATACTGATTTGTGTTTTTTACTGTGTATTTGTCACCTCATGTCGCTTTAATCCTCTGTTTGTGTCCTGTATTTACTGTCCCATAAATCAGGGGGTTATTTGCAGGTGTTGTGTTTGTCTGGCCATGTTGTACTGTTAAGCTCTAAGGCTACATTCCCTATAATGTCTGCCACACAGGGCGGGAAATACGCAGCTGCTTCTACATCATGCAGTTCTTGCACCACGGATTTACCTGAGGGGGAGGTTTTAGCTGATGGTTCAGGTACTGGGTGCCATACATCTCCCAGTCAGCCTGCAGCACCTGTGGCCAATTGTGGTGCGGTGCCGAAGTGTGGTGTTCCTGCCTACTGTGCAATCCTCCAGCCCAGGCGATGCCCAACTCATCACACTAGGTACTGCAACATATTAATTGATATGTGCTTTGAGGGGGGAGGACTATATGCAGGGAAGGGAAGAACTATATGCATGGAGGGGGAAGACTATGTGCTGGGAGGGGAGAGGATTATATGCAGGAAGAGTGGAGACTATGTACTGGGAGGGGAGGGAACTATATGCAGGAAGGGGGGAGACTATGTACTGGGAGGGGAGAGGACTTTATGCAGGGGGGAGACCTTGTGCTGGGTGGGGAGAGGACTATATGCAGGGAGGGGGGAGACTGTGCTGGGAGAGGAGAGGACTATATGCAGGGAGGGGGGAGACTGCTGGGAGGGGAGAGGACAATATGTAGGGAGAAGGGAGACTGTGCTGGGAGGGGAGAGTACTATATGCAAGGATGGGGGGAGACTGTGCAGGGAGGGGAGAAGTCTATATGCAGGGAGGGGGCAGACCTTGGCTATGTGCAGGGAGGAGGGGAGACCATGGCTATGTGCAGGGAGGGGGGAGACCATGGCTATGTGCTGGGAGGGGGGAGACCATGGCTATGTGCTGGGAGGGGGGAGACCATGGCTATGTGCTGGGACGGGGGAGACCATGGCTATGTGCTGGGAGGGGGGGAGACCATGGCTATGTGCTGGGAGGCGGGAGACCATGGCTATGTGCTGGGAGGGGGGAGACCATGGATATATGCTGGGAGGAAGATGGGGGCTATGGCTATGTGCTGGGAGGAAGATGGGGGCTATGGTTATGTGCTGGGAGGGGAATGGAGATTACGCTATGTGCTGGGAGGAGGATGGGGACTAAGTATATGTGCTGGGAGCAGAATGGTGACTACGTCTATGTGCTGGGAGCAGGATGGGGACTACTTCTATGGCTGGGAGGGGGTGGGGACTACAGCTATGTGCTGGGGACAGGAGGTTATCTACACATTGGCCAGGATGGTACTCACAAGGTGCACTGGCTGAGGAGGGGACGCTGCCTGGTGGTGCCACCCTTGGCCATGGTCTGGAATCACTTAGTAGTGGCAGTGCCTGGGATGGTGGTTCGCACAGCAGCCAAGAGCTGGCACCAGTGTTCGGCACCACAATGCACGACAGTGAAGAATCTCAAAATAAACTACTAGAATGCTATTCTTAATATATTATTACATCACCACTACTAGGTAGTGCGCCGAGATACCTTTTCACTGCCATTAATATTTGATTATATCCCCTGACAGTAGGAAACATTGCTGGGCAGCACCCCTCCTTGGCTAGGCACTGCTGATTTCTCCACAGTGTGACAAGGATTACTGTGTGGGCATGATGTGTAAGGGACACTATGGTGTGACATAATGTGTATACGGGGTACTACTATGTAATGTAATTTGAATTGTGAGTACTATTGTGTGGTCATGTCCCTTTCTCACAAGATCATGCACCTTTTTTGCCCATGCACCTTCGCTATTTCAAATATGGGGGGGGGGGGAGCGCCAGTCCCTTACTTTGCCAGGAGCGCCCGGTCCCCTAGGTACACCTCTGCTGGTGCGGTACATAGACTCACTATAGCAGCCTCCTGGCCCACAAAAGGAATTGAAGCATGAGTTCAGACATTAGAAGATGAGCTGCCTCAGGATATTTCTGACACTGCCAGACAATATCTGTCTCTTACTGTATTACCACCGCCTCCCACTATATTCAGGAGGTGTCCTTTGAGGCAGGTGTAATGGCGGCCAAGGCATCTACTACGTCTATACTGGCTCGCCGAATTCTGTGGTTGATGTCATGGAAGGTGGACCTAGACTCCAAAAAGACCTTGGAGGTGCTTTTAAGGGAGACATCTTATTTGTAGAAGATCTGAATAAGATTGTGACTGACTTGGCGACTGCTACGACTGCATTTCTCCCAAGTACTAATCCTTCTGCACAAAAGGCAGAGTACCACCTTTCATTTCTTTTGACCTCCAGGGAAAGCAAAGGGTCAGGCGTACCCGAGACAAGCTTGTACTTCCAAACCTAAATAATCTTGGGCCGCCCGTCAGCCTACTTCCAAACAAGACAAACCTGCTGCATGACGGGGATCCCAGGGTGGGAGGCCGACTTCTACAGTTCTCTCACGGGTACGTGATCTCTTTCAAGAGATGTCCCCCTCACCAGTTTTGCTTGACGGTTATCCCTTCAGATCCATTGAAAGCGCAAGCTCTACACTTGGTTGTGCGATCCCTCCTGGACACAGGAGTGGTAGTACCGGTACCTCTGTCCCAGAGAGGCAGGGGACCCTATTTCTAGTTCCGAAACCCAATGGATCCTTTCAGCCTATACTCACCTTCAAATCATTGAACAAATTTGTGGAAGTGTCCAAATTCCATATGGAAACTCTGCGCTCTATTGTACTGGTCATGGAACCCAAAGAATATATGGTATCCCTGGACATACAGGATGCTTACCTGCATATACCTATTGCCATATCGCATCAGCAATATCTGTGGCTTGCTGTTGGCAGCCTACATTATCAATTCCAGGCTCTGCCATTTGGACTGGCCACGGCCCCTCCTATCTTCAACAAGGTCATGGCCGTGATGATGGCCCTTCTCCTCCATCAGGGAATCAGGATCCTGTCGTATATGGACAACTTGTTGATCCTAGCAAACTCCCAAGAGATTCTCTTCAGTCATCTGGAGCTGACAGTACAATTCCTTCAAACCCACGGGTGGCTCATCAACTGCAAAAAGTCCTCGCTGGTCCCTGCTCGTAGCATAGTGCACCTAGGGGCACTGCTGAAAACACACAACCAAAGACTGTTTCTGTCTCTGGAGAAAGTCTTAAAACTTCAGGACAGGATCAGATGCTTCCTTTCTCACCCAAGGGTGTCGATACACTCTGCGATGCAAGTATTAGGCCTCATGGTACTAGCCTTCTGCAGAGGTTAGTCCTTTCCAAATGGGACAGCCTGCCTCATTGGATCAGGTCTCAAATGATCTCCTTAACTCTGGAGATTCTTCTGTCACTGAGCTGGTAGCTACAGGACCAACAGTTGAGCAGAGGCTGACCCTTCTGGATCCCCAACTGGGTCCTACTGACTACGGACGCCAGTCTGCGGGGTTGGGGTATGGTGCTGGAGCAACACTCTCTCTCCAGGGTCGGTGGACCAAGGAGGAATCTCTTCCCAATAAACATTCTGGAATTGCGGGCAGTGTTCAATGCTTTGAATCTGGCCCTGCCTCTGGTACAGAACAGGCCTGTTCAAGTACAATCAGACAACGCCACCACAGTGGCATACATAAATTATCAAGGCAGCACTCGAAGCCACATGGCAATGATGAAAGTGTAAAAAATCCTTCAGAACGCCATCTGCAAGCAATATCGGCAGTGTCCATTCACGGAGTCCTCAACTGGGAAGCAGATTTCCTCAGTTGTCAGGATGTGCGCGCTAGAGAGTGGAGTCTTCATCCAGAAGTCTTTCAACTCCTAGTGGACAAGTGGGGCCTACCAGATATAGTCCTGATGGCGTCTTGACACAATCACAAGGTTCAAGGACAGGGGATCCTCAAGCAGCGTTCATGGATGCACTGGCAATTCCATGGAACTTTCAGCTGCCATACGTGTTCCCTCCAGTGTCACTCCTGCCCAGGGTACTACAGAAGTTCAAGCAAGAAGGAGGAATACTACTTCTAGTTGCTCCAGCGTGGCCCAGACAGCATTGGTTTTCAGACCTACAGGGACTATCGATAGAGCATCCTCTTCTACTTCCTCAACGCCCAGACCTACTCATTCTGGGGCCATGTGTTCACCCGGACCTTGCCAGACTGCTTTGATGGCGTGGCTCTTGAAGCTTCACTCCTGAGGGCCAAAGGATTCTCCGAGGCGGTTATCAAAACTATGTTGAAGGCCCGCAAACTGGCTTCTGCACGGATTTATTACAGGGTCTGAAATTCTTACTTCACCTGGTGTGCTGCTAAGAATTAGGATGCATACAATTTCAGAACGTCCAGACTTTTGGCTTTTTTGCAACAAGGCCTAGACTTCATCTGGCCTCCCTCAAGGTTCATATTTCTGCCTTGTTGGTGTGGTTTTAGAGGAAAATTGCGTCTATGTTCATACTTTTACTCAAGGCGTTTTACAGATTCAGCCTCCCTATGTCCCTCCTGTGGCTCCATGGGATCTGTCTGTTGTCTTGAATGCCCTACAAGAGTCTCCATTTAACCTCTTGAGTCTGTGGACCTTAAATATCTTACGCTTAAGGTTGTGTTTCTGCTGGCTATTGCCTCTGCTAGGAGGGTGTCGGACTTAGGAGCTTTGTCCTGTCGTCCACCCTTTTTGATTTTTCATCGTGACCATGCAGTTCTTCGAACTCACCCTGGTTATTTGCCTAAGGTGGTGTCATCTTTTCACCTTAACCAAGAGATCATGGTTCCAGCTTTTATCTCTTCTGGTTTGTCCTCCAAAGAGCGGTCTTTGGATGTGGTAAGGGCGCTCCATATTTACGTGGAGAGGACTCCCTAGTTCAGGAGGTCTGATACCCTTTTTGTACTTTTTGGTTTTCACTAACGTGGCTGGCCTGTGAATAAGCAAACCTTGGCCAGATGGATTAGAATGGTGATTGCACAAGCTTATGCACAGGCTGGTCTTCCAGATCCTGCTGCTATCAAAGCCCTTTCTACTCGGTCTGTTGGACATTCTTGGGCGACCCGCCGAGGCACGTCTACTGAACAATTGTGCAAGGCGGCTACATGGTCCTCAGTGAACACGTTTATTAGGTTTTATGCCTTTGATACGTCCGCCTCTCAGGATGCTTCCTTTGGATACCGGGTTCTTGTGCCCGCTACGGTGCATCCCCTCCCATGAGGAACTGCTTGGGACATCCCCGATGTATTCCCTGTGGAACACAGTGTACCCCGCTGCAGAAAAGGAGATTTATTGCAGATTTACCATTGTTAAATATCTTTCTGCGAGAAACACTGGGTTCCACAGGGCGCCCAACCTGAAGCACTTAGCTTCTTTGGGTTTGTATGTCATGAGAATGTGGTTCTATGTGACTAACATCTGCCTTCTCTTTACCTGCTACTGCATTGGACTGGTTAACGAAACTGAGCTCCAGTGTCCGGAGGCGGGGTTAAAGAGGAGGCAATGCAATGCATCCTGGGAACAGTCAAAGCTTTAGCCTGTTGATGCCTCTGGATCAAGATCCAACTTTACACTCCAATGTATTCCCTGTGGAATCCAGTGTACCTCGCAGAAAGAGATTTAACTATGGCAAGTCTACCAAAAATCTACTTATTATACCCCACCAACCTATATTTATCATCCCTATTAAGTCTGAATAATTAAAAACTTCATAGACTGAATAATACAGACTCTCTCAACAGAACTTTTGAATTATGAGAATAAGTCTGCTATAATAACGTGTTAAAGGCCCTACACACTGGCCGATAATCCTCAAAGATATGAACGATCTTGTTCATTATTGAACGAGATACCATTCATAACCTTGAGTGTGGAGTCACCAGCGATGAACGATGAGTGGCCCCGTGCTCGTTCATCGCTGGTGCCCCGTCGGCTGTGCATGCAGGCCAAAATGGACGATCTCATCCATATTTGCCTGCACTTGTATGGAGCTGTGTAACGGGGGAGTGAAGAAACTTCACTCCCCCCGTCACTGCCCTCCCCCATCGCCGGGTAGCCCGTCTGCCGTATCGGCAGTTGGGCAGCTCGGCGGCGTATCACCGTGTCTGTAGGGCCCTTTAGATAGCTGAAAATAGGAAGGGGGGAAGAGAGCGCAGACAGACTGAAATTGAACACAGTTTATTCCTAAATTAGCACAGACACAATAAACATATATTCAGTGTTATATCAATGATTGATATTGCATCACATAAAACAACAATAAACTAATAATTCAAAGAGGATCCTCCACTCTAAAATCCATAAAACATCCCACAGAACTAGTGCACTAGTAAATCTCGCACACTGGTCGTTTCTTCAGAGGGAGAGAATAATTATTTCCTTCCAAGTCTCCATATTTAAAGAGACCAGGAGATGATCATTAGTACAAACACCTGGAAAACCACCTGTTTGGCTAACTTTCAGGAACATGTGCATATAAGATTCTAATAATGCCTACATTTAAATAAACAGTACCTACAAGAAAGATATAAATAAAGGTTCTTATGGCAGAAGGCATATCTTATTAATAATAAATATAACATAAATAGATGGATAAATAAATAAATAGATAAAGAGGTAAACATTTCTAAGAGAGGAGACAGCAATACATAAAAAATGTATATAAATGTATATAAAAATAACACATATATACACTTATAAATGTGCAATATGTAAATATAAAACATTCCATAAGTTCATAAATAGTGTAGCTAAAATAATTAATATTAATAGAATACAATTACAATCTTTCACTTAGATCAGGGGTGGGCAATTACTTCAGCTGGGGGGGCGCTTAACACTTCCAGTGAATATTCGAGGGCCACACACAAAATACTCAAAAAGAGATCCCTTTTTACACATTACGGCAGACAGCGTCCCCTTTTTACACATTACAGCAGACAGCGTCCCCGTTTTTACACACTACGGCAGACAGCGCCCCCGTTTTTACACATTACGGCAGACAGCGCCTCCGTTTTTACACATTACGGCAGACAGCGTCCCCTTTTTACACATTACGGCAGACAGCGCCCCCATTTTTATACATTACGGCAGACAGCGCCCTCGTTTTTACAAATTACGGCAGACAGTGTCCCCTTTTTACACATTACGGCAGACTGCGCCCCCGTTTTTATACATTACGGCAGACAGCGCCCCGTTTTTACACATTACGGCAGACAGCACCCCCGTTTTTACACAATACGGCAGACAGTCCCTCCCCCCCTTTCCTCCCCCTTCCCCTAAACCCATATTGCAGTTTTTAACTCCCCTCCCTCCCCACCCCTAAACCTATATGGCAGCTTAAGCAGTGATCCAGGGGCTGGCTGGACAGGGGGTTTACCTGTTTGTCACAGTGGCAGACGATCCCCGCTGTCCGATGATCCGCGCTGCTGCCGGCCGAAGTCACTGCTGATGTGGCCTTTCCTGCTCCCGCTCGCTGCCCGCCGCTTCTCCTCACTGGCCGCCGCTTCCTCTCCTCACTGGCCGCCGCTTCTCGCCCGCAGCTCCTGCTCACTGCAGTGCCCGCCCCCGTGCCGCCCAGCGCATGATAACAGAGGAAATCCCAGTCAGCTGACCCTGTGACGTGACCGGGATTTCCTCAGCGGCGCCGCGTCTGAGTGCAGTGCAATGACAAGCGGCATGTCGGGCCGCTTGTCATTGCACTCTGGTGGGGCACAGCGGGCCAGGCAGGATCGGTCCGCGGGCCTGCCTGTTGCCCACCCCTAACTTAGATGCTATTCAAAAACCGACATTATATTAACCCTATTTTTACTAGTGGTAATGAAAATGATAATGTTGTTCGCAATAGCGGAGACATATGAGAAAACAAAGAATTCTCATTGATGAATACATAACTATGCAAAGAAAAAGATATGCAAATAATAAATATCCATTTATATTGTATCTCTCGGATACTAAGAAGAGGACAAAGAAAGTGAAGGATTGAGACTAGAAGTGGAGGAAAAGGCTGGACCGGGCAGTGGGTGGATCCGCACCCACAAACACTTTAGATAGCTGCTGCTGAACAGGATTTCTAATAAAATACACATAAATGAAATTCAACACTATACTCCTGAAATGAGAAGATACATGTGAGCAGCTGCATTTGATACGAGCATCGCCAAACTGTATACAATGTTAAAAATTTGGTAATGATACATTGTCTCCATGCTTGTATGTAGCTCCACAATGCAATAGGATCCTGAAGAAAGTGACAGGAGATTACTTTTCCCAATATAAGCAGCATTAGTCCTTAAAAGAATTATATGATCGTGGTGGGGTGTTTTATACACTGAAAACTACCTACAGTGTGTGTGTGTGTATATATATAGACTCTACACCATCTACATCTAAAGCCCCTTTAGGGGTGAATACCCGCCGAGTCAGAGGAGGTGTCGCACGAGGCGAGGTGGACAGTGGCAAAGGACGCGGAAGGGGACGAGTTGGTCGTCCACCGTTGTCACGGAAGAAATTATATTTAATCTGTCCAATCATGTTCTTACACCCACGGAGATTAGTGTCCTTAACAAAGGGTTATCCTTTGTCCCTACGGTCCGCTTTTCTTCTATGCAGTGGGAAATTGAAAAGTATAGGTTGAATCGTCAATTAAAATTACAAGAACATTTTAGGGGGACTATAAGGACTCCTTCTGTGTTACCTGTTGATGTGTCATTTATCCCGGAACAATTAGCTAAACTTTAGAAAAGGAGTAGTTTTGACCCTGTCTCTAATAGTGCTGCTATTAAGACATATAGTCGTATGTTGGATGATACTGTATCTAGAGATGTCTTAGCCAGTTGTGAATATAAAGGTCGCAATAACTTGAATAAAGCACAGTATGATGCACTTAGAGATTTGGCAGGTTATTCAGATATCACAATCCACCCGGCCGACAAAGGCGGGGGGTTTGTGATACAGAACCTTGATGATTATAGAGCTGAGTTGGTGCGCCAATTGAGTGATCAATCTGTGTATAAATTGTTACAGGGTGACCCCACTCAGAAATTCTCTGCATTATTGAAATGTAGGTTACGGTCTGCTGTTGATGAAGGAGTGATTGATGAGACTCTTTGTAATGCTCTGTTTATGGAACACCCTACGGTGCCTGTGTTATACTTGCTGCCTAAAATCCATAAGTCTTTGGTACAGCCTCCGGTGCGCCCTATTATTGCGGCCCGTGATGGACTTTTTCAGCGAGTATCAACATATTTGGATGCCATATTACAACCTTGTATTGTTAAACATGATAAATATCTTCTCGACACTACTATGTTCCTTAATAAGTTGAAAGCTCTGGGTGACTTACCGGCTGGGATTCACCTGTGTAGTGTTGACATTTCTAACCTGTATACAGTGATTCCGAATAGACAAGGTTTAGAAGCAGTACGCTTATTGATCACTGATAATCCATTGTATAGGGGCCCTGAGATTTCTTTTTTCCTGGATTTGTTGGAAATGGTGCTAACGCACAATTATTTTGTGTTTGATGGCAGATTTTATCTGCATATATCCGGTTGTGCGATGGGGTCCAATGTGGCCCCGTCGTACTCCAATTCGTACATGTTTGAAGTTGAACAAGAGCTATTTTTCCAAAATACATGTTTTTCTTATTTCATCCACTTTTACGTTCGCTACATTGATGACGTGTTCATCATGTGGTCTGGCTCCCGTGAGGAATTTATTCAAGCTATTGAACAACACAATTTGACTGACCACCCTTTAAAATTCACGTATAATATCAGTACTGTTAGTGTACCTTACTTAGATGTATTGGTCCGAATTGAGGATAACCATGTTGTAACCGAATTGTACCACAAACCCACTGATAGGAATACACTATTACATTCAGACAGTTTTCATCCACAGCCCCTTAAATATGGGTTACCATACTCTCAGTTTGTGCGGGCTGTGCGCATTTGCAGCGACACTGCGACAGCAACCAAACAAATTGATGATATGATCATTAAGTTCCAACAGAGAGGTTATGAATTGAGACCACTTCTACAAGCTAAAACTAGAGCATTAGCTATGAATAGAGATGATCTTTAGTGGGTAGGAAGGCTACTAACACTAAGAAAAAGTTGCCATGGATTAACCATTACAACGTGCATAGTAAAGCTATTGGCCATACGGCCAAGAAATTATGGCCTATTGTCGAGACGGATAAGGCTTTAGGTCTCAATGAAACAGCACTCATGCCTTCATACACGCGGGGTAAAAACAGCAGGGACTGGATCGTTAAAACTGATATCACGGGCCTCAATGCATCCCAAAGTGAACAGAACACTTTCCTTGCATTAAAGAAGGGGTGTTTTCGATGCTTAAATTGTACCACCTGTAGCGCATTAATAGTAGGCACATATTTTTGTAATCCACAAAGTGGACGTCGGTACACTATACAACACAGGGTTACTTGCACGACTAAATTCATAATTGACATGATTACTTGTCCGTGTGGACTCAATTATGTCGGCAAGACTGACTGTACATTAAGAGAGCACATTTCTAATCACAAGCTTTCTATTAGAAATGCATTAGCTGCTGGGTGTAGCGATCAGCCGGTCGCAAGGCACTTTTTGATGGCCAAACATAATGTATCATGTTTGAGATACATGATTATTGATCATGAACCGGCACAATTCCGTGGTGGAGACAGATCTTTAAGATTATTACGTAAGGAAGCCAGATGGATACATGAATTAGGTACTCTTGCTCCAAAAGGCCTAAATGAAAATCCTGGGCTACATTGTTATTTATGAAGTATAAGATTTATGCATAGGTTACTGGGCTTTTAGATTGTTACAACTACTATTTTGACATATTTGATCCTGTAGATTAGTGTCAGGATCCGTTTAATATTGTGGCGGGTTCAAACTACAGATACGTTTCTTTATACATATATAGTATGCTTTGACATTCTGTATTGTATTTGTTGTTTGCTTGGTCCGTTATTATGGACCGTTTTTAACCATGTGTAATCACTTGCTTTTATACGTGCACTTGTTGTATATTGTGTTGTCCTGACAACGCGGCGCCGAGTGCTGACGTCACTAGTGGGCGCCGACACGCGGACGCCGCGCCGAGGGAGTTGTTGGTGGAGGGTATATAAGGTATACTTCTGTTTGTATTTGTTTAACCTGAGGACGGGGTGACAATAAATACCCCGAAGCGTTGTTGCTTATTACCTGCATTTTGTCTGCATTATTGTTCGAGTGCCGCCGCCACCGTTGTTTATATTGGACCTCGCTGAGGGACCTAGGAGGGCACCGGCAAAGTTATGGTACTATTGGGAGTGCTGCCATTAGCATCTCTCTCTCTCTCTCTCTCTCTCTCTCTCTCTCTCTCTCTCTCTCTATATATATATATATATATATATATATGTATAAAAATAATAATAATTTTATTTTTTTAAGGGATAAGATATATCTTGACAGCTGTTTCTAATACATAAGCAGTCCTGTTATTAATGCGCTATGACAAAATTCCCCTAGAAGTACATTTTATATTACTAATAATATACATATTATATTACTAATAATACAGATTAATATAACTATAAAATACAGTGGGGATTCATTTTCTAACATTGTCTGGTGATATCCAGGAATATGTAACATCAGATAACAACATTTTCAGAGGCTGCCTGTGATAGAACACAGATTCCAATCACCTCTTATTTGCAAAAATACCAAGATGTCTTCTCTCGTATTATTGTGAATAGTGGGAGTAAAATTTTTTTTTTAAATGTTCAATCTAACCTGATACAATTAAAGAACAGGGGAAACGTCTGTCTCCCCTTGACTGTATAAAACATTAATTAATATGAATTTAATGTAATTAAAATCTAATAAGGTCACAGTTCACAGTATAATTTTTTTTGATGGTGAGGTTTCCTAACCTTAATACAGTAAATTGATATTGTAGCCAATATATCTACTTCAACCACACTAACCTATGCTCACAGCCTAAAAAGTAATAAAGAACATTCCTTTTAAGTTATATTTGGCGAGTAGTAGTTTGGTGGTATGAATATGTATATGGAAGTGATTTTCATTGTGACACTCTAAGAAAGTAATTCTTAATATAGGATAACTGTGGACTTAGACCTAGTACATCTAGTACATCCAGGGTGTTCAGAAATATAATTTTATGGTACAAAGCATATTTGTTAATCTCAACACTTCGTATTTTATATTGAACACTATGACCAAGTGGACATATCTGTGATTACAGTTAAAATACACCATCTAAATAATACACGGGTATCGCAGTGGTATAACTAGGGCCCCGCAGCCCCTGCGGTCGCTTGGAGGCACGCAGGGCTGCGGGGGCGCTGACACCGCCACAGATCCTGTTTTGGGAAGAGGACACAGTGCGCGCCCCTCCTGTGTGTCCCTCCTGGGGCTCCGGCGGCAGCGGCGTGTCTGTTAAATGAAGTGCCCATTTGTGAGCTCTGATTGGCTCATGAATCAGCACATCATTTGACAGACATACCGCTGCCGCCGAAGACCCAGGAGGGACACACAGGAGAGGCGCGCACTGTGCCCTCCGTGTCTTCCTTCCCAAAACGCACAGCAGTGGAGGAGCTCGAGGGGGAGGGGGGGCTGTACCTGGCACTGGGGGAGCATATTTGGCCCTGGGGGGGGGCATATTTGGCATCAGGGGGGTGCATATTTGACACCAGGGGGGAGCATATTTGGCATGGGGGGGCACTGGGAGCCCAGCCATAGCAACAAGCATTACCCCCTGGTTACAAGCACAACACCCGGCCCATGAAATACCTGGCAACAAGCATTACCCCCTAGCAACAAGCATGACACCCAGTGCATGAAAGCCCTGGCAATGAATATTACCCCCCTGGCAACAAGCTTGAAACCCAGCACATGATACCTCTGGCAACAAGCATAACACCTAACGCATGAAACCCCTGGCAACAAGCATGACACCATGAGCATGAAAACCCCTGGCACAGTGCATGGAACCAAGAGCATGAAACCCCTGACAATGAGCAGGTAATTTAAAAGTAATTAGAAGCCTTACTGTAGGACTTAATGTGTAATGGGTGTCACGATCCGGGTATCTGGACGCCATTTCTTACCCATCAGATGCCTCCTAAGGCTGGCTCAGCGCTCCAGGACCGGATCCCATCTGTTATCCTGATGTGTACATTCCTGTATCCTCTCCTGTCACTCTGGGACGCTGTCACAGTAAACACCATATTACACCTGGCATGGCGTCTCCCGCGGCCTCCGCCGCCGTCCCTGAACTTCTGCATGCAGAGTGTCTGAGTGGCGATTACATCAGCCGCGGCCTCCGCTGTGTCCGCGTGGTTGGATGTGCATCTGTCAGCCTGGCGCCTCCTGTCTCCGGTGGCCGGCGCCGCCATTACTGTTTTCATTACCACATGGATTACAAACCAAACTTCCCTCCAAGTGTCTGCATGGGCGCAGCCATCTTGGATTCTGTCAGCTGATCATTTCCACCAATCTGTTCTCAGTATTGATAATCTGCATAATTGCCTAGCCAATCCCTTCCTTGCTGCAGGTATAAATACACTGTGCCTGAGCAAGGAAGGCGTCAGTGCTTTGGTTGTCAAACCTAGTTCCTGTTTGTCTCTCTCCTGTGATTGTCTTCCAGGTTCCAGCTCCTGTCTCAAGACTTCCACCATAGAGACCCGCACCAGCATTCCACCTGCGGTGTAGCCTGACTCTCCAATCCATTGTGGATTCATCTGTTTCCAGCTACAACATTACCTGCTTCCAGCTCAGCTTCCAGCAGAGTACAGCTTCCCTTAAAGGGCCGGTGTCCTTTCTACACTTTACCACTCTCCACCGGTATTATTATTTCTCCGCTCTCAAGTTCTACATTTCAGTTCATATTTCATCGCTCCCAAGTTCATTTATTATTTAACTGGTTCCAGCCAGTATCCACTCCGTGCTAACAACAGTCTGGTTCCAGCCAGTATCCACAGCAGCTGTTTTATCTTCAGCAACCCAGCTTTTCCTGGAACACCAGCTGGCACAATCCTGGGTTATCTCCATTGCTACAGTCGGGCCTGGTAAGGACTTTCCATCTAGAAGATCATAAGAACTATCTCACACTACCAGTGCCCTGTGGCTCCTGCCATCCTGTAGTACCCAGGAACTGTATTTATTCTTTGCTGACTTTTACGTTTTCTTTTACTGCTGCTGTGTTGCGGAGTTGTCATAATAAACATCATTGACTTTTATCCAAGTTGTCGTGGTCACGCCTTCGGGCAGTTATTATTCATGTTACTTACATGTCCAGGGGTCTGATACAACCTCCCAGGTTCCGGTACATCTCAGCCCCTACAACTGAGGCTGCCTCCCGTCAGCTCAGGCCCTCAGTTGTGACAGTAAGCACTGACCTAATGAATCCAGCCGGAGACCAGGATCAAGCGGCCAGGCCGATGCAAGAACTGGCAGCCCGACTAGAACATCAGGAGGCTGCACAGGGCCACATCATCCGCTGTCTCCAGGATCTCTCTACTCGGCTGGATGGGATTCAGACAACTCTCCGTGGATCAGGCGCGTCTGGTGCGTCAACCACAGTGACTCCAGCTATAACCCCACCCACCTTACCCATTTCTGCTCCACGTCTTCATCTTCCAACGCCAGCAAAATTTGACGGATCTCCAAGATTCTGCAGGGGATTTCTCAACCAGTGTGAGATTCAGTTTGAGCTACAACCTGGCAATTTTCCCAGTGACCGTACAAAAATTGCCTACATTATTTCTCTTCTCAGTGGCTCAGCCCTTGATTGGGCATCACCGTTATGGGAGAGGTCCGACACCCTGCTATCTTCCTACACTGCCTTCGTGTCAACATTCAGGCGCATCTTCGACGAGCCAGGCCGGGTAACCTCAGCTTCATCCGAGATTCTCCGTTTACGCCAGGGGTCACGTACTGTAGGACAATATCTGATACAGTTCCAGATCCTGGCATCCGAACTGGCATGGAACGACGAGGCCCTGTATGCTGCATTCTGGCATGGCTTATCTGAGCGTATTAAAGATGAGTTAGCTACCAGAGACTTACCTTCTAAGTTAGATGAGCTAATCTCACTCTGCACGAAAGTTGATTTACGTTTCAGAGAGAGAGCAACTGAGCGTGGAAAATCATCTGCTCCAAAATCTTCTGCTCCTCCTCCTCGTCAACTGTCACCATCTAAAGATGAGCCCATGCAACTTGGCCATTCCCGTTTAACTCCCGCTGAGCGCCGAAGACGTCTCTCCGAGTTTCTCTGTCTCTATTGTGCAGCTCCGTCTCACACCATTAATGCCTGTCCCAAACGTCCGGGAAACTCCAAATCCTAGCTCGCCAAGGAGAGGGCCGGCTAGGAGTAATGATCTCCTCTCCATCTCCTCAAGATTGTAATCTCCCAGTCTCGCTTCAAGTTGCTCAACGTTATCGGAACGTCATTGCCCTCCTTGATTCCGGAGCAGCTGGGAACTTTATTACCGAAGCCTATGTTAAACGGTGGTCCCTACCCACCGAGAGACTTCCTTCGTCCATTTCTTTAACTGCCGTGGATGGCAGCAAAATTTTTGATGCAGTTATTTCTTTAAGGACTCTACCAGTTCGTCTGAGAGTGGGAGTTCTTCATTCCGAACTTATTTCTTTTTTAGTGATTCCAAGAGCCACACATCCTGTGGTCCTGGGCCTTCCATGGCTCCGTCTTCACAATCCTACAATTGATTGGACGACTACGCAAATCCTGGCATGGGGTTCCTCCTGTGCTGAGACATGTTTGTTTAAAGTATTGCCTGTCTGTTCTTCCTCCCCCAGGTCGTCTGATGTTCCACCTCCTCCATATCAAGATTTCACGGATGTGTTCAGTAAAGCTTCTGCTGATATCCTTCCTCCTCATAGAGAATGGGACTGTCCGATTGATCTCGTTCCAGGGAAGGTTCCACCTCGAGGCCGAACTTATCCGTTGTCTCTGCCTGAGACGCATTCTATGGAGGAATATATTAAAGAGAACCTAGCAAAGGGGTTCATTCGACCTTCTTCTTCTCCAGCCGGCGCAGGCTTCTTTTTTGTAAAAAAGAAAGATGGTGGTCTGCGGCCGTGCATCGACTACAGAGGTTTGAACGACATTACCATCAAGAACCGTTATCCTTTACCCCTGATTACTGAGCTCTTTGACAGTTAGCGGAGCTACCATCTTTACAAAGCTGGACTTGCGAGGTGCATACAATCTCATCCGGATCCGTGAGGGTGACGAGTGGAAGACCGCCTTTAACACCCGTGACGGACATTATGAGTACCTCGTCATGCCCTTCGGATTGAGCAATGCTCCAGCTGTCTTCCAGCATTTTGTCAATGAGATCTTCAGAGACATTCTATACCGTCATGTCGTGGTCTATCTAGACGATATCCTCATTTTTGCCAACGATTTAGAGGAACATCGTTTTTGGGTTAAAGAGGTTCTGTCCCGTCTCCGTGTCAATCATCTCTATTGCAAATTAGAAAAATGCGTCTTTGAAGTCAAGTCCATTCCGTTTCTAGGGTACATTGTGTCCGGTTCCGGACTAGAGATGGATCCTGAGAAACTACAAGCAATCCAAAATTGGCCGGTACCCTTAACCCTCAAAGGGGTCCAGAGGTTCTTAGGGTTCGCCAACTATTACCGAAAGTTTATACGAGACTTTTCCACCATTGTGGCGCCTATTACTGCTTTCACTAAGAAGGGTGCTAACCCGTCCAAGTGGTCTGAAGAAGCCATGCAAGCATTTCATCTTTTAAAACAAAGGTTCATCTCTGCGCCTGTTCTGAAACAGCCTGACATCGACTCTCCTTTCATCTTAGAGGTGGATGCCTCCTCCGTTGGAGTAGGAGCGGTGTTATCTCAGAGGGCTAAAGATGGCCATTTACACCCTTGCAGTTTCTTCTCCCGGAAGTTCTCCCCAGCTGAGCGCAACTATGCCATTGGCGACCAGGAGTTGCTAGCCATCAAGCTCGCTCTAGAAGAGTGGAGGTATCTGTTGGAGGGAGCTTCTCATTCAATCACCATACTTACAGACCACAAGAACCTTTTATACCTGAAGGGCGCACAATGTCTCAACCCTCGTCAGGCCAGATGGGCACTTTTCTTTTCCAGGTTCGACTTTAAACTCCAGTTCTGTCCGGGCTCTCAGAATCGCAAGGCCGATGCCCTTTCCCGCTCATGGGAGCAAGAAAATGAGTCAGAGTCTTCAGACAAGCATCCTATTATAAATCCGTTGGCATTCTCCACGGTAGGGATGGACTCTACGCCCCCATCAGGGAAAAGTTTTGTGAAGCCGATGCTAAGGAAGAAGCTCATGCATTGGGCCCATGCTTCCCGTTTTGCCGGACATACAGGTATCCAAAAAACCCTGGAGTTTATCTCTAGGTCCTATTGGTGGCCAACTCTGAAAAAGGACGTCTTGGAGTTTATTGCATCTTGCCCAAAGTGTGCCCAACATAAAGTATCCCGCCAGTCGCCTGCGGGGCAACTGGTTCCACTATCCGTTCCCCGTCGACCATGGACCCACTTGTCGATGGATTTCATTACAGACTTACCCATGTGCAACAAGTTCAATACCATCTGGGTGGTAGTTGACCGGTTCACCAAGATGGCACACTTCATTCCTCTCACCGGTCTTCCGTCAGCTTCCAAGTTGGCTCAAGTATTCATACAAGAGATCTTCCGACTCCACGGTCTTCCTGAAGAAATTATCTCAGATCGAGGAGTTCAATTCACAGCCAAATTCTGGCGAAGTTTATGTCAAGTCCTCCAAGTCAAGCTAAAGTTTTCCACGGCTTACCATCCTCAGACCAATGGTCAAACCGAGAGGGTGAATCAGGACTTGGAGGCCTTCCTCCGCATCTATGTGTCCTCCTCTCAAGATGACTGGGTTCAATTACTTCCCTGGGCCGAGTTCTGTCATAACAACCAGTATCATTCTTCATCTGCTTCAACACCATTCTTCACTAACTTTGGATTCCACCCTAAAGTCCCTGAGTTCCAACCGCTTCCAGCAACTTCTGTTCCCGCAGTGGATATCACCTTGCATCAGTTTGCCAATATCTGGAAGAGCGTACGATCAGCTCTGCTCAAGGCATCGTTCAGGTACAAGAAGTTTGCGGATAAGAAGCGTCGAGCAGTTCCTGCTCTCAAGGTGGGTGATCGGGTATGGTTATCCACGAAGAATTTGAGGTTAAGAGTTCCCAGTATGAAGTTTGCACCTCGCTATATCGGTCCTTTCAAGATTGAACAAGTCATCAATCCTGTTGCTTACAGACTCCAGTTGCCTCCCTTCTTAAAAATACCCAGGACATTCCATGTTTCCCTGTTGAAACCGCTGATCTTGAATCGGTTTCATTCCTCACTTCCTCCAACTCCGAAAGTCCAAACTCAACGAGGCGTTGAGTATGAAGTGGCCAAGATCCTGGACTCACGTCACCGTTACGGTCAACTACAATATCTTATTGACTGGAAGGGTTATGGTCCTGAGGAACGTTCATGGACCAATGCTTCTGATGTCCATGCTCCTGCCTTGGTCCGGAGATTCCATTCCAAGTTTCCTCAAAAGCCAAAGAAGTGTCCTGGGGCCACTCCTAAAGGGGGGGGTGCTGTCACGATCCGGGTATCTGGATGCCATTTCTTACCCATCAGATGCCTCCTAAGGCTGGCTCAGCGCTCCAGGACCGGATCCCATCTGTTATCCTGATGTGTACATTCCTGTATCCTCTCCTGTCACTCTGGGACGCTGTCACAGTAAACGCCATATTACACCTGGCATGGCGTCTCCCGCGGCCTCCGCCGCCGTCCCTGAACTTCTGCATGCAGAGTGTCTGAGTGGCGATTACGTCAGCCGCGGCCTCCGCTGTGTCCGCGTGGTTGGATGTGCATCTGTCAGCCTGGCGCCTCCTGTCTCCGGTGGCCGGCGCCGCCATTACTGTTTTCATTACCACATGGATTACAAACCAAACTTCCCTCCAAGTGTCTGCATGGGCGCAGCCATCTTGGATTCTGTCAGCTGATCATTTCCACCAATCTGTTCTCAGTATTGATAATCTGCATAATTGCCTAGCCAATCCCTTCCTTGCTGCAGGTATAAATACACTGTGCCTGAGCAAGGAAGGCGTCAGTGCTTTGGTTGTCAAACCTAGTTCCTGTTTGTCTCTCTCCTGTGATTGTCTTCCAGGTTCCAGCTCCTGTCTCAAGACTTCCACCATAGAGACCCGCTCCAGCATTCCACCTGCGGTGTAGCCTGACTCTCCAATCCATTGTGGATTCATCTGTTTCCAGCTACAACATTACCTGCTTCCAGCTCAGCTTCCAGCAGAGTACAGCTTCCCTTAAAGGGCCGGTGTCCTTTCTACACTTTACCACTCTCCACCGGTATTATTATTTCTCCGCTCTCAAGTTCTACATTTCAGTTCATATTTCATCGCTCCCAAGTTCATTTATTATTTAACTGGTTCCAGCCAGTATCCACTCCGTGCTAACAACAGTCTGGTTCCAGCCAGTATCCACAGCAGCTGTTTTATCTTCAGCAACCCAGCTTTTCCTGGAACACCAGCTGGCACAATCCTGGGTTATCTCCATTGCTACAGTCGGGCCTGGTAAGGACTTTCCATCTAGAAGATCATAAGAACTATCTCACACTACCAGTGCCCTGTGGCTCCTGCCATCCTGTAGTACCCAGGAACTGTATTTATTCTTTGCTGACTTTTACGTTTTCTTTTACTGCTGCTGTGTTGCGGAGTTGTCATAATAAACATCATTGACTTTTATCCAAGTTGTCGTGGTCACGCCTTCGGGCAGTTATTATTCATGTTACTTACATGTCCAGGGGTCTGATACAACCTCCCAGGTTCCGGTACATCTCAGCCCCTACAACTGAGGCTGCCTCCCGTCAGCTCAGGCCCTCAGTTGTGACAATGGGCATTGCAGTGTGTGACATAATGTATCACAGACATTGCGGTGTGTGTCATAATGTGTCACAGGCATTACGGTGTGTGGCATACTATATCACGGGCATTGTGGTATGTGGTATAATGTCTCAGGGGCATTGCAGTGTGTGGCCTAATGTATCACGAACATTGCGGTGTGTGTCATAATGTGTCACAGGCATTGTATGTGCTATAATGTATCAGGGGCATTGCAGTCTGTAGCATAATGTATAAAGGGCATTGCGATGCATGTCATAATGTGTCACAGGCATTACGGTGTGTGGCATATTGTGTCACGGGCATTATTGTGTATGGCATAATGTATAAGGGCCATTGCAGTATGTGGCATAATGTACACTGGGCATTACTATAAGGAGGAAAAATGACAAATAATGTAAGGTGCATGAATCAGGATGATTTTTTTTCCTGTGGTGGCCAACGTCTGGGCGTGCAGGTTGCAAATCTGGGGTATAAGGTAGTCTTTTCTGGCAATTCCACGCCCCTTTAAGCAAAGCCATGCTCATTTCAGCAAGGCCACGCCCCTTTTTGCGGCACGCGCCGACGGCGAGCGCAGATTCATCACTTCTCTAGTGGCAATTATAGGGGTGGTTTGGGGTGGGGGGAGAAAAATTTCTAGTTACGCATCTGGGGTATCGGACACCATTTTAAATCTTTTAATCTACACATTTTCTTTATTCTTCTCATTCACATGTTTCTTTAGTTTTTGTGATTTTAATTTCTATGTTTCACTGTTGTCTTGGAGTAATATGTGAGCTATATTCACATTATCTTAAATATTAAAAAAATAAAAGTTATATTTAAATAATAATTTTTTCCTCACTTCTGCGTCGACAATACAGATTTTCTCCCAAAAAGTGTTGATATTTCATTTTCATTTGTGGGATCAGATGAAGAGAAGTTGCCAGAGGTGGTCAGGTAGGGAATTGAGCAGGTCACTGGGTGAGGAAGTACATACCATTTTATTTAGTATGTTATCAATCTTGTCTTTGAAGTAGGATATTTTGACGTTCTAAAATGTCAACATTTCATCGCTGTGTGCATGATGCATGTTCATATGGCCAATGTTAACATTATAACTATATCGACATTATGAACATATACAAGCGAAGATCGTTAAATTTCACATACAAGCGTATTAAAACACGGCAGAGGCAACTAAAACAATATAAATTCCCTAGCACCCCTAGGGGGGCAGACAGCAGCACAGAGTATATCAGGAGACAGCATAACTCTGGAATTGCTGGGGCAATGTACTAAAAAATTGGTACACATATGCCATACAATCTGGCAACAAACACTATGGGGGTCAGACACCCCAGGCACCCCTAGGGGTGGGACAGCAGCACAGAGTATGTCAGCAAAACTGTGGAAGGCCTGGAGCAATTTACACCAAACATGGTACACATCTGACTTAAAATCTTGGAACAAACTCTGTGGGGGTTAGACACCCCTAGCACCCCTAGGGGTGGGAAAGCAGCACAGAGTATTTCAGGAGACAGCAAAACTATGGAAGGCCTGGAGCAATTTACACCAAACTTGGTACACATCTCACTTACAAACTCTGTGGGGGTTAGACACCCCTAGCACCCCTAGGGGTGGGACTGCGGCACACAGCATTTCAGGAGACAGCATAAATCCTGAATGGCTAGACCAATTTACAACAAACTAGGTACACATATGATTTACACTTGGGAAACAAACAATGTGGGGGTCAGACACCCCTACTACCCCTAGGGGTGGGACAACAGCACAGAGTATGTCAACAGACAGCATAACTGTGGAAGGCCTGGAGCAATTTACACCAAACTTGTGATACATCTGACTTACAATCTGGGAACAAACTCTGTGGGGGTAAGACACCACTAGGGGGTGGGACAGCAGCACAGAGTATTTCAGGAGACAGCATAACTTCAGAATGCCTAAACCAATTTACAACAAACTTGGTACACATATGACTTACCAGCTGGTAACAAACACTATGGGGGTAAGACACCCCTAGCACCCCTAGGGCTCAGCAAGCAGCACAGAGTTTTTCAGCAGGCAGAATAACTCTGGAATGCCTGGAGCAATTTACACCAAACTTGCTACACATATTACTTACACTCTGGGAACAAACACTGTGGGGGTAACACACCACTAGCACCCCTAGGGATGGGCCAGCAGCACACACTATATCAAGACATGCATGATATGTCAGTGATGACAGGGCTCCATGTGACAGGGGCAGTGACATGATGTGAGGAGGGGAATGGAGGTAGCATGAACCCACACACTGAGAGTTATATAGTGGAAGTAGCATGGTCCCCCAGCAGCACATTGGGTTTTCATTTTATTGATGTGTATAACATTTTACGTGCTTTTTTTATACTATGTTATTTATACTGTGTGTTTAATATTTAAATTATTTTTTGTAAACAAACATTCTTAAAATCCCAGGCAAGGCCGGGTACTCCAGCTAGTCTTTAATAAATATAGATGTACTCCGTAATATGCCTATAAGTGCTTAATTATATATACAACTAAAATATATATCCATCATTGACCAGTGTTGTTATCCTTAATGTACTCTGTAGGCTGCATGCGATGTTATAGTACCAGTGATGTCACAGTAGCAGTGATGTCACAATACCAGTGCTACCACCTCACATACCCCTGGTAAGTGTACTTGGAGCATGATCTGCTCAGTGTGTTGGATGCATTACATGGATCAGCTGCCTGAACCAGAGCTGGAGGTGATCAGCAGGACAGTAAGTAATAAAGGAGGGGGACTGCTAAACCTAGCCAAAGTATTAGGAAACAATCCATAGT
Organism: Pseudophryne corroboree; assembly: GCF_028390025.1. Taxonomy (NCBI): domain Eukaryota; kingdom Metazoa; phylum Chordata; class Amphibia; order Anura; family Myobatrachidae; genus Pseudophryne; species Pseudophryne corroboree. The sequence goes on along the minus strand of NC_086445.1, from coordinate 832,697,056 downwards.
TCCTCAGGTATCAGATACAAATGTAATTCTCCTATCTAATTCCTTTATATTATTGTCTTTAATGGGAGCTAATAAATAATCATTTATCATACACAAATAACCCTCAGCCGCTGCCTAGTTGGGTCCTGAAGAAAGAGTACATTTCTGGATAGTCAGCCTTTAAGACTAGGTGAGCTGTGTATATTTTTTTAAGTGCTGTACTTTCCTATATATATATATATATATATATATATACATATCTATCTATCTATCTATCTATCTATCTAGCTATCTATCTATCTATCTATCTATACATTTATATATATATACATATATCTATCTATCTATCTATCTATACATATATATACATATATATATATAATGCTGCGACACTCAGGGTCTTATGATGAATAAATGTGTATTACACACAAAAAGTTCATCACATCAAATTTGATGTGAGGACTTTTTGTGTGTAATACACATTTTTTCATCATAAGACCCTGAGTGCCGCAACATTAATTCTATCTGTATTGTATCTACAGTGAAGGCACAGGGCCAGCTATTATTTATGTAAGCGGAGTGCCGAGCTGACATATATATATATATATATATATATATATATATATGTGAAAGAGTGGTAGAACCCGGCGCCTTCTGTGTTGTGTGGTTTCCAGGTGAAGCTAGAATAATACTAAGCGTACCGCATCTCAAGTGTGTTCAAGCCTGTAGAATGTGATAATGTCGATATTATCTTAAAACATAAAGCTATACCTCTAAATACACTTTCACCATGGAGCCGCTGCGGCCGTACCTTTAATACACACGCTACGCACTTCGCACGCTATTTGCATACAGAGTCCCGTACCGTGTACGTACTTAGCGTACACACGCTGCGCTGGGTGTACAAAGAACGCACAGTGTGCGCACACACTTTTGATAAACTTTAAACCTTATAAGTAATGCAATGCAATATTATTACATTTTAAACCTTGTGCTGCAAAGCACTGCAATGATGTGAAACCTTAAACCTTACGCAGCGCTGACGGTATTAAGTACGCACAGTGCGTAGCCACCTTATCAATACACTTAAACTTTATATAGTTAAATAATGTAATACACTTTAAACCCTAGCAGGGAAATGAGGACACCACACCGATTTGTAGTTAACCGCTGGGTTCTAACACCACAGTGGATTATTTGAAAGGGGATAACAGTACAAGTTATACACTACAAGGCTAACAAGATAAATCTACAGCAGAATAATGGCTACAGTCAATGTACATACGTGAGAATATTCGCTTGCGCAACCTGGACCAGTCCTCCGCTCATCAGGTAGATAGCGTTCAGAGTCTGTGATAGTGACCTGGCCTGCAGCTCGCTCTTTATTCAGTAGATCAAAACATAATACAATAGACACTGTGGGCTCTTCTTCCATTGGTTCGGGGGTGGGACATATCCTGTGCACTCGGGATCATTGGTCAGTTCAAGAAGTGGGCGATGGCTAGGACTTGAGATGTGGTTTCTGTTGTTTACATCTGAGTTCCAGCCCCATGACCAGTTAAACCCATCACATTAATCATACATAAATCTGGTATTATTAATAACTTAATGAGGTAATATATAATAATGTTCTTATTCCCACCAGATTAATGTTTACGTGACTCTGAACAATATGATCCCACACATGATATGATTATCTATTTCAATCCTCAAGATATACATATATCCACATATATCCATATACTCATATATATATATATATACATACATACATACATACATACATACATACATACACACATACTCCTGCTATTACAATTTGTTAGGAATTATATATATATATATATATATATATATATATATATATAAACACCCACATCTCCATGAGTTATAGACTGTGAATGTTAATATCTTAGATTTCTAACTGTCTGGTCTTGTGTTTTCGTTAGTTATTGTTAATTGACTTTCTTAAACAGCCTCGGCTCCAGGGTATTGTCTCTTCATTTGCAGGGCCGTCTTTACGTATGGGCTCAATGGGCTCTTGCCCAAGGGCCCCAGGAGTATAAGGGCCCTAGACTAATAGCTGAGGGTCCCCTCTTTCCAGGGGTACCAGATTTTTGAAAATCGGCCCTAGGGAACCGGAGATATCCGACTTGAAAGCAGTGGTCCCCATCCAAGCCTGCTAATTGTTCTTCCCAGCCAGATATCTCGGGTTCTGTCTGACTTAGAGTTTTTCTGAAGGTATAATCCTAAAGCTGGGACTCTCCCCTTTTGGTGGACACTGACAGCTTGTCTCTAATATGCCCAGAACCAGAGATATCAGCCTTCAAGCAGCTGGTCCCTGCTCCAGCACCACACGCCTAATATGCAGTTTTAGATTTTCATTGGTGAATTGCTCTGGCTCCTTAACTCTGATCCCCAAGTCCCCAGAACCTTCTGAACGGTAGGACTCTCTAGTTTTCTTTATCCAATTCAAAGCTAAGAAATACATTTTCAGGAACTTGAGATATCTGCAGTAAAGCAAGCTGCCCTCCCACCAGAAATTTATAAATATTAAGCCCACTCCACTATCCACCCCTCCCCTACGTATTAAAAAAATCCTACCACTCTGGAAGTCATATACCAGGGCTTCTTTATTCAGCCTAATGCCCCCTTCTACAGTTTAGCCCCATCTGTGCAGTAAAGGAGTAATTAGCAGAAATTACTGCTCCAGGTCCTACATGCTGAGCAGAAGATAGAACACCCCCTACTGCCCACCGGACATCAAAGCTGCTGCTGATAGCTCCTCCCACCCCTACCGCTGGAGCATGGGTAGGGGGCCCAGTGCATTGCTGTGCCCAGAGGCCTACACTGCTGTTAAGACATCCCTGTTCATTTGCCTTTGCCTTCAGGTGAGACAATGACAATCCAGTACTCATTGTTTAAAATAGAAACTCGGCTCTCCTAGTAAACAAAGGTGTTTGCCTTCTTCATAGAATTTCAAAGCTTAGTGTAAATAAGGCCATTGTATTTTAGTCTCTGGGAGTTTTAATTTATGTGTGACTGACCTTCATGCTATTTAGAAGAAAGATCAGACAGTGTGGGATTTTTACAAAATATATATATTAGATCTATGATATATCTTTGTGGTTTTTCCATGAGAGTACAAATTCCACTGTAATTACCCTACCACGCTCTAATGCGCCGGACCGCGGGTGCGACCATACGCATTTTGCGGATATGTGTACGCATGGCGGAACAAGTGCACGCGCAGCGGGCATGTGTGTGCGGTTTGTACGTGATGTGTGTACTGCAATATTTTTCAACTTTGGCAGTCAACAATAACTGCCACTATCTAAACACTAAACAGAAAAATATACAATATCTACAAAAGTTTGGATAGTCGGGAGAGAGGGGTAGGTAGGAAATGTATGACCTAGTGGGATAGTAAAAGCATGTATGTATGAATTCATGTCTGAGGGGCATGTATCATCGTGCCGTATATGTTCTAAATAAGCTTCGAGGTATTGCGAAGTATACATTAAATCTTCTTATCCCGTATTAAGGGTCTGTAAGTGGGCCAACAAACACTACCGAGCTCTTTTCGGCTTCTTGTTCCAACAAATGGGGTGCACATTTAGTTGATGATACATGGAGGGGGAACATATGTGAGTGCTAATATATGTGGATATCACCTGTTGACTATGTGTGTCATTAACTGAAGGTTGTAGAGATGAAGATAAGACACATATCTAAAATACTTTCACATAACATTTTCATAATCATTCTTGGGTGTTGATCGAAGTCTTTTCCGGATGGGTGTATTTTTGCTGAGGGGGAAACAAAGGAAAAACGGGTGAAAGAAACGGGTCGTGGAATTCTTTTGCAATCCTTATCACAACATTGTCTCTATGGATGGGTCGTAAATTAAATCTGCTGCTGTAACAATGCCCCCGCTCCTTAAACTCATCAATTTTGTGCCGTGTTTGCGCCGCGTTAGAATTCAAACACACCTAAATATCAAGCCAATAATTATAACGACTCCCAGGATACAAAGGAGAAACTTTCCTACACTCATAATAACATTTTGAGCCCATTCTCCTAAACCTGAGAACCAATTGCGTGGGTTCAACCATGAGACCCAGCCGGTCAGGATAAGGTTGTGTCTCCTTCGGAACTCCCACTTCAACTGCAAGATATCATCCATCTTTTGATCGATGATCTCGGTTGGGTCATCAGTGCTGTTTGTAATATATACGTGCAGCACTTCACACCATATTGAGTTGCCAAAGTGACACAGTACCTACCCGTCACGGCTGTGATATAATTGAGGACCATCCTGTGCTGGATCAGTTCCGTTTTGTAAGCTTGCAACTCCCTACCCGTATACCTGAAGGTGTCATCATACATCTCAGTGATATTATCTATCAGGTTTGCTAGCGCATGGATGTACCTATAATTTATAATTCCTCTGGCAGTACGGGTGATGTCTAATGCGAGAAGGAATTGAATCCCGGTGGATTCGTGGATCAAATCAGAGGCTACGTGCTCTGTCCTATCTATGAGGTGTCTCTTAACGATGTGTTCATAATGAGTATGAGTATAAGGAGCTTGAGCACTGCGGTGAACGTCTTTCATCTTATCATGGGTTATGGTCATGACCTCTGGCAACACTCTTCCAATGTAACACAATCCCTCTGAGTTTGGGGCAAGCCACTTATACGCCTTCCTCCCACATATGAAATAAGCATCATCAGGGAGAACATATGGGACAGAATATGACATTACCATATTGCAAACTTTCCAAGTGAAAAATCCTATCCCTAACTCTCTCATCTGTTTAGTACAAGTATCAGGCTGTATGATATGAGCACAGTACCCTGGTGATGCTTCTCCAACCCGCATGGTCTTGCTTCCTTGAGTATACCTATACCGAAAATACCTTCCACTGTTGGCTATTTGGCGTATAAGTTCAGAGTCTACGGGTATCCTATCAGCTCTGTGCGAAAATGCCATGGTCTGGTTATTCCATGTCACCTCCCAATTTCCCGGCTTTCGGGAATTGGAAATGTTGAAACAGACTAAGGATCTATCTACATGATACTGGTGGAGCTTCAAACTAGGGGGCCTAGAAATATTAAATTTCTTGTCCACCGGTCTCCCACCCCGTAATTCGAGTACCTCATCTATAGCTAAAGGGTACGGTACTAATCCTGACTTGCTCTGACCTTGAGGTACTTGTGAGCACACCCAGCATTCTGTTTGGTTTAAGACCTTACCCACTAGTGAGTGGTAATCACTCAATGGATGACGGTCCACGTTGATACCAAGGCTGGACTGACATCTCTGGATGCACCCATCCTCAACTATGTTCTCACAATTTTTACAAATGCAATTTTCCTCAGCCAATAACCCTTCACAGTGCCTCCTAGTTCCCTGACTACCAGATCGTTTTCTGATACTCGCCTTTGCTCGATTGATGTGTTGCTCTTGGAATTCTACAAATCCGTCCTTGCCATCAGAACCCATTCCAGATCCTTTCTCGACCTCACTGGTACTCTCACCGAAACAGACTGTTCTGGTCAACAACAGGGTTAACAGGAAAACCCGGAACGCAGTCTCTTGGAGTAAGTCCATCTTGTTAAGGGGAGAGAAAGGGAACAAGAAGGGGGAGGAAAGGAGGGTAATGGGAGATGGGGAAAAATAATAAAAAGTAAAAAGAAAACTGGTGCGACAACCGCCTCTGGTCTTGTTGTTCTCCGCGCTCAGGTGCCGTGACAACAGTACTGCCTCTCAGCCTTCCTGGAACAGACACTCCAGTGATACGATGTTCTCTCCGAGTCAGCGACCTTTTTGTAAGGAACATAAATCTTGCATTACAATGTGTTTAACTGTTGTCTATTATCAGTTGTGTGAAGTAAACCATCCGTGGAAAATGAAAAAGAGAGAGAGAAAATAATAAAAAGAAAATTTGTCAGATTTGCGTTCACCATCAGGCTGTCACACCATCATGTCTATCGGTATCTATGCACAGTCTCCCTTCACCAGTATTTCCACTCTCCACCCTTTGTGCATGGCCAGGCACAGTGATGCTGGTGAGATATACTGGGTTTGGGCAGACCTCTGAAAAGACCGAGAAGACATGTGACGTTTGAGCTGTAAATCTGTCGGTGAACGTCAGAGATGAAGAGGACATTTTTGAAGACAAATCACAGAGTTTACCTGGCCGCCCCTGTATCTACAAGGAATGATCTACCAGCTACATCAACTGTGACCTCAGGTTCATTACCAAGGCTAGCAATCAACTTCGCTGGCTGCAGACTACAGGCGTAGCCTAACCCCTATCGTATATTGTGGCCCTCCCGCAGCGCGCTGGCAGCTACAATATGTGAGGGGGGGGGGGTAACTGAGAATTTTCGGAGGCCTGCCAGTCCCTCCCAGGTGGATACCTCCTTGTTTCCCCTGCGTGTGGCTCATAATTTTTCCTATGTGATCCCTGATCCCAATTACGTGTATCATAACTTTTCTCGTGTTCTTGTCTAGGGGGTCTGACTTTTTGCGTGCTGTTACAATTGCTGGCATAATGCCCTTCCCATTTACACAGATAACAAACTCTTGGCTTTCTCCATGAGTCAGAGGTCTGGGGTTTTGGCTGATGGGGCTTTGCTGTAAGAGCCTGTATACTTACTGTCATCAGCCTTTCCCCCTGTTCCTCCCTGTGCCTAATGATGTTCCTATCATGCTCAACAGCGGACTCTCTTAATGCAGCCACCGAGATACCTCTCCAGTTTGGTAGAGAGGTCTGTACCCTTGTTCTCAACGTTTCTTTTAACCCGTCCATTAATACTGAGACAGCTACCTCCCTGTGATGTACATTTTCCTTAATGTCCTCGACCCCAGTGTATCTAGCCATTTCCTGCAGTGCTCGATGGAAATATTCAGATGCCGTTTCACCTTCTTTTTGTCTTATGGAAAAGATTTTATTCCATTTGACAACAATAGGGAAATATACTCCTAATTGCAGATTGATCTGTCGTACATTTTCCTGATTGTACTCATCAGTGAGAGGTACTTCTGTGTCTAATTTACAATCAGTAATGAATTTCGCGGGGTCAATATTGGAAGGTAAACATGCCCGTAGCACTGTTCGCCAATTTTTGTTTGTGGGTTCGGTGGCATTACCTAATTCTTTAATAAACCTCTGGCATGCGACTAGATCCTTTCTGGGATCGGGAAATTCAGACATAATTGTCCTCAATTCGGTCCGGGACCAGGGACAATTATTATTATTATTATTATTATTATTATCCTTTATTTATATGGCGCCACAAGGGTTCCGCAGTGCCCAATTACAGAGTACATATGCACATAATCAAAACAGGAAAACAGTGACTTACAGTTGATGACAATTTAGGACAAGTACAGGGTAACTAAGCATAACTACACCAGTAAATGACACAGAAGTTCCAGGTGGCCAAAAAAACTGCTCGATTTGGGCAGTTGAGGATTATTAAAGTAAGAAAAGGATAAGCACATGAGGGAAGAGGGCCCTACTCGTGAGAGCTTACAATCTAAGGGGAGGGGTAGACAGACAGGGGTGACACAGATGGGGTACATAGAGAGCGTAGAACAGAGGGTTAGGATGAGATTTGGCTGGGTTTGGTAAATAAGTGGGTCTTAAGAGCCCGTTTGAAGTTTTGTAGAGAGGTGGAGAGTCTGAGGGGGAGAGGTAAAGAATTCCAGAGGAAGGGAGCAGCACGTGAAAAATCTTGGAGATAGGAGTGGGAGGAAGTAATCAGAAGACAGGAGAGCCGGCGTGCATTAGCAGAGCGAAGAGGACGGGTGGGAGAGTAAAGGGAGATAAGGTGAGAGATGTAAATGGGAGAGGAGTGGGTGAGTGCTTTGTAAGTGAGAGTGAGAAGTTTGAATTGGATTCTGTAAAGGAAGGGAAGCCAGTGAAGGGCTTGTAGGAGAGGGGAGGTGGATGTAGTGTGTTTGGTGAGGAAGATAAGCCGGGCAGCAGCATTGAGGATAGATTGGAGTGGAGAGAGGTAATTGTCAGGGAGGCCAGTTAGGAGGAGATTACAGTAGTCCAGTCTGGAAATAATCAGTGAGTGAAAAATGATCTTAGTGGCATCCTGGGTGAGAAACGGTCTGATCCTGGAAATGTTTTTGAGATGAAAATGACAGGTTTGTGAGAGGTGCTGAATGTCTGGTTTGAAGGAGAGGGAGGAGTCAAGGATTACTCCAAGACAGCATACTTGGGGGCTAGAGGAGATAGTCATGCCATCAATGGATAATGAAATTGTGGGAGGTAAGGTTGTGCGGGAGGGTGGGAAGATGATCAGCTCGGTCTTAGACATGTTGAGTTTAAGAAAGCGCTGGGACATCCAGGAAGGGATAGCAGAAAGACAGTTAGAGGCACGAGTGAGGAGAGCCATGGAGAGATCAGGGAAGGAGAGGTAGATTTGAGTGTCGTCAGCATAGAGGTGATACTGGAAATTAAAAGAACTAATTAGTTCACCTAAAGAGGACATATAGAGAGAGAAAAGGAGAGGACCAAGAACAGAACCTTGGGGGACACCAACAGTTAGTGGAAGTGGGGGCGAGGTAGCATCAAGAGAGGAGACAGAGAAGGAACAATCAGAGAGGTAGGAGGACAGCCAGGAGAGGGCAGTATCGCGTAGACCAAGACAGTGAAGGATTTGCAGAAGGAGAGGGTGGTCCACAGTGTCAAAAGCAGCAGAGAGGTCAAGAAGAATAAGCAGAGAGTAGTGGCCCTTAGATTTGGCGGCATGGAGGTCATTGCAGACTTTTGTGAGGGCAGTTTCAGTGGAGTGGAGAGAGCAGAAACCAGACTGGAATGGGTCAAGCAATGAATGAGAGGAAAGAAAGGCAGTGAGGCGATTATAGACAATACGCTCAAGAAGTTTGGAGGCAAAGGGGAGGAGAGAGATGGGTCGATAGTTGGAGAGAGTGTTAGGATCAAGGGTAGGTTTTTTAAGAATAGGGGAGACAAGAGCATGCTTGAAGGCAGAGGGGACAGTGCCTGATGAGAGGGAGAGATTGAGAAGGTGGGCAAGATGGGAACAGGCAGAAGGAGAGAGGTAGCGGAGGAGGTGGGAGGGGATAGGGTCGAGTGGGGAGGTTGTGGGGGGGAGGAGTGTATGAGGGCCATGACTTCCTCGCCAGATACATGGGAGAAAGATGTCAGAGTTGGAAAGAGGGTAGGGGAGGGGTGGCAAAGGATGGGTGGTGGCTGGTTGCTGGACTGGTGGGATGTGATGTCCTGACGTATGGAGTCAATCTTGGATGTGAAATAAGTGGCAAAGTCAAGAGCAGACAATGAGGAAGGGAGAGGAGGTGGTGGTGGGCAGAGGAGGGAGTTAACAGTGGCAAAGAGGCGCCGGGGGTTGGAAGAGTGGGTGGAGATGAGGATTCTGAAGTATGATTGTTTAGCGAGGGAAAGGGCAGCACTGAAGGATGAGAGCATGAATTTGAATTGGAGGAAGTCTGCTTGAGAGTGTGGTTTCCTCCACTGTCGCTCGGCAGTACGTGAGCATTTTTGTAGATATCTGGTGCATTTGGTGTGCCAGGGTTGAGGTGTTGATCTGCGAGGGTGAATAGTGGTTGGCGGAGCAACCGAGTCAAGGGCTGAAGTAAGAGATGCATTGTATAGAGATGTGGCTTGTTCAGGGCATGTGAGAGAGAGAAGAGGAGAGAGAAGTGAGTCAAACAGGGAGGATAGGGATGAGGTGTCAATAGCCTCAATGTTATGCTTAGTGATGGTAGCCTTAGGAGGGAGAGATTGGGGAGCAGAGATAGATAAGTTGAATGAGAGCAAGTGGTAATCAGAGAGGAGAAAAGGGGCATTGGAGAAATCAGAAATATCACAGCGGTGAGTGAAAACCAGATCCAGTGAGCTCCCGTTCACATGGGAGGGTGAGGTGGTCCACTGGGAGAGACCAAGTGAAGAGGTGAGGTTAAGGAGTTTAGAGGCAGGTGGTTTTGTGGGGTTATCGATAGGGATGTTGAAATCACCTAGGATAATGGAGGGAATGTCAGAAGAGAGGAAGTGAGGTAGGCAGGAAGCAAAGTTGTCAAGGAATTTGGAGGAAATGCCAGGTGGACGGTAAATGACAGCAACTCGAAGATTAGTAGGTTGGTAGAGGCGAATTGCATGGACCTCAAATGTAGAGAATGTAAGAGATGGTTCTGGAGGTATAAGTTGGTATGTGTAGCTTGAGGGTAAAAGGATCCCAACACCACCCCCATGACGACCCCCAGGTCGGGGTGTGTGTGAGAATGTGAGGCCCCCAGCAGAGAGAGAAGCAGGAGAAGCGGTGTCATAGGGAGTAATCCAGGTTTCAGTAATGGCCAGGAGGTGCAGGGAGTTGGATATGAAAAGGTCGTGAGTGGGGGCCAGTTTGTTGCAAACAGATCTGGCATTCCAGAGGGCACAGGATAGGGGGTAGGAGTTTGTGGGAGAGATGTGAATGAGATTATCAGGGTTGCTGTAGCGTTGAGGTAAGATTGATGTGGAAGGAAGGGATAAAGAGGGTGTATTGATGGTGCTGGGGCCTTGGCTAGGAATGGAGACTGCAGGAGTGAGGCAGGGAGGGAGTGTAGTATGATACTGGTGGAGGAGAGGTGAGGTGACAGGCAAAGGAGGGAGAGAGCAGGGTTGAGTGGTGGGGTATAAATGGTGTGAATGGGTAGAAGTGAATTGCAGTGGGGAAACAGAAGAGGAGGGGAAGGGAGGCAGACAGAGGAGAGGAGAGAGCATGAGATGTAGGAGACTGGGAGAGAGGGATAGAGGTGGTAACAGGGGACAGAAAAAAGGAATAGGAAGACAAGGATTAATGGGTGATGTTGCCAGCCTGGCCATAGTGTGGATGGGGTAAATAGTTGTAGCAAAATGAGAGTAGGAGGAGGAGTGGTGGCTGAATAAGAGAACAATGCATAGCAATGTTCCTGATGGGAGTGACTCCCTGAGCGTCAGTCCTCCCATTGGGGACTGCGATCACCCTGACAGGATTTAGTTCAATTACATCATTTTGAGTTGACTCTACAATCTGAGGTGCTATTGTCTCTGCATAATGTACGGTACCGTACTTACCTGTGGACACGACCTCACCTGTCCCTCCGCTAGGGGCCTTTACTATTGCTCTTACTGGTTGGGTCGTGCCCACCTGGGTGTCTTGTATGGTGGCTGCTAGAGAGAGTGCCGATATCGTGCTGGGCTCATCTTCTTGCTCGCAGTCCTGAGGGAAGTTTAGAATGGGATACAACTTGCACGGGTTAGCATTAGTACATTTATCAACTATACTCTTATCATATACCAGTATGCCATTGTCTGTAGCCACTTTCTCCCCTATAATATATACGGTGGTGGTGGTGCGGTTGCCATCAGTTTCCTGCTAGGTTTGGAACCTGCTGCGTGAGCTAGTTCCCTCTGCATATCGCCCTCTTGCTGCCATACATTTAAACAGTTTGTGTGTCTGACCCTTTGTTTTTGGGATTTTATCAGATATATCCTAACCCTTAAATTCTGCAACACCTCTGGTTCAAAACTACCTATCCCAGGAAATGATGCTTTATCCCCCGCAGTCATTCATGTCCATTCATCACAAAAGGTCTCAGTGTGGGGACCATACTTCCCCCACATTACCAACCGAGCTGACCCTCTCGGTCTTAATTCTGTTGTTTGAACCCTGACTGAGGAACGTCCCTGTGTTGTGCACTTGGCTCCCATTGTGGACCCTTTTAACATGGGAAAAACTTCCTAAAATGCTCCAAACACAGTAACGGTGGAAGTCCTCAAAGTTCTTCCACTAACTTCTTCTGCTCCGAGTTCCACGGATCCGCCCCTTTTAGCAGACACGTGTAGCCACTGCAAGCCCTACTTCGGCCTATATCCCCTGGGCCTTTAGGAGTAACTTACCGTACCCAGTGAATATCTGCCTAAAAGACAATGTTTACACAAATCACGCTTGCATGTGCTCTACACAACGCGTATGATGACGAGATTTACGCACAAATATGCAAAACTTCGTATCACGTTGCGCCACGTATTGCTCACACAACCGTGCGGTCCAATCGTACCGCTTATAGACACTTGCTATCTATAAGTTGTAGGATCACTGGAGTCTTCACACTGTGCTCCAAAACAGCCGGAGTGTAATACAAAGAAAACACCTTTTAAAAAACTTTATCACACTCCGTTGCACGTATTCACCTAGACCAGGGGTGGCCAACCAGTCAGAAACAAAGAGCCAAAAAATCTTGATAGGCACGTCGAAGAGCCGACATCAAGCCACAGGCACACATGCAAAAATTGGGTGTGGCCTTGTGCCTGCTAGGCCACGCCTCTGGTATAAAATACATTTAAAAAGCCAGATCCACATAAAATACACTTTTAAAGCCAGATCCAACATAAAATACATTTAATAAGCCACTTCCACAAGTCACTTTAGCCAGCTACCTCAGGTGTCACTCCTGCTAGCACACTCCTACAGTATGTCACTACAGCCAGCTCCCCCATGAGTCACTCCTGCCAGCACTCTCCTGTTTCACTCCTGCCAGGACCCTCATGTGTCATTACAGCCCCCACGAAAATACAACTCGTGTCATTGCAGCAGCCCCTTATGTGTCCATTGTTTGCCAGTGGGTGTATCACCTCTAGTATCTGGCTCTCTCAGTTCTCAGCCCCCGTAGTGCTGCTGCTGCCTGTCTGGCTGGATTGCAGCAGTTTCTGTTGTGGTCACGTGACTTCGAGTGTCGGGAGCCACATTTGAATAAAGAAAGAGCCGCATGAGGCTCAAGAGCCACAGGTTGGCCACCGCTGACCTAGACCGTGCTCACCAAGTTCACCGAGTTCACCGAGTTCACCAAGCGGGGTTCAATACATTCACACCTTTTTCAGCCCACACTAACACTCTATAGTTTTCTGATCAGAAAAATATCCTTTCCTGTTGACTGATAGCTTCCCCAGAGGTAATACAGTAAAAAAGGTTTTATTTAAACTAAATCTTGGACACTGAGCAATTTGTGCTATTATCGCGTGGCTACCGTTTCGCGCCTAAACTAAACAATGCTATTGTGTAATTTGTACTTTAGCGGCCGTACCCTTACGCACGTTGCGTAAACACGCGAACGTGCGTACGTTTTTACGTTGCGTACGCAGTCACGTCCTTTGTCCGAGACACGTGTACAAAGTCCGTACGTCCGCAATAGTACAAATCCCACACTTCTATAAATGTAAGCGATATTACCTATAATCGTTTACTTAACACAACACAGTATCTTTCTGTATAAACCTGTTTAACTAGGCCAGACTGTATTTGTGTTTTACGTTTTACTTCCTTAATATCTAGTCTATATTTTAACTAAATAGCAACAAATTTCTCAGCACAGGTCAAAATGAATCTAATAATCAATACTTATGGCAACAATGCGAGCAGGTATACAAAGTACAAAGTACAGGTGTATGCGTGTGTTGTGTGCGCATTTGGCGCCAAACAGAAATTCACAGATTTTTAAAATAGCTTTGCGTATTTACCTTACGGAACCTACCAGCATCCCTACAAACCATGCAGAGCAGACACTTATCTTATCAGCAATTGAGAAAGGGTTTACCAGTGTATTCTACGGCCAGGAAAAGGCTTACGTAGGATACCTGTGCGCCCTTTGCTGATAGATAAAGTCTGCTGTAACCTGCTAGGCTGCGGGTATGAGGAAAAACCGGACGTTGCCCCCAACTGATAATGTCGATATTATCTTAAAACATAAAGCTATACCTCTAAATACACTTTCACCATGGAGCCGCTGCGGCCGTACCTTTAATACACACACTACGCACTTCGCACGCTATTTGCATACAGAGTCCCGTACCGTGTACGTACTTAGCGTACACACGCTGCGCTGGGTGTACAAAGAACGCACAGCGCGCACACACACTTTTGATAAACTTTAAACCTTATACGTAATGCAATGCAATATTATTACACTTTAAACCTTGTGCTGCAAAGCACTGCAATGATGTTACACCTTAAACCTTACGCAGTGCTGACGGTATTAAGTACCCGCAGTGCGTAGCCACCTTATCAATACACTTAAACTTTATATAGTTAAATAATGTAATACACTTTAAACCCTAGCAGGGAAATGAGGACACCACACCGATTTGTAGTTAACCGCTGGGTTCTAACACCACAGTGGATTATTTGAAAGGGGATAACAGTACAAGTTATACACTACAAGGCTAACAAGATAAATCTGCAACAGAATAATGGCTACAGTCAATGTACATACGTGAGAATGTTCGCTTGCGCAACCTGGACCAGTCCTCCGCTCATCAGGTAGATAGTGTTCAGAGTCTGTGATAGTGACCTGGCCTGCAGCTCGCTCTTTATTCAGTAGATCAAAACATAATACAATAGATACTGTGTGCTCTTCTTCCATTGGTTCGGGGGTGGGATATGTCCTGTGCACTGGGGACCATTGGTCAGTTCAAGAAGTGGGCGATGGCTAGGACTTGAGATGTGGATTCTGTTGTTTACATCTGAGTTCCCGCCCCATGACCAGTTCAACCCATCACATTAATCATACATAAATCTGGTATTATTAATAACTTAATGAGGTAATATATAATAATGTTCTTATTCCCACCAGATTAATGTTTACGTGACTCTGAACAATATGATCCCACACATGATATGATTATCTATTTCAATCCTCAAGATATACATATCACACATACTCCTGCTATTACAATTTGTTAGGAATTATATATACATATATATATATATATATATATATATAAACACCCACATCTCCATGAGTTTTAGACTGTGAATGTTAATATCTTAGATTTCTAACTGTCTGGTCTTGTGTTTTGGTTAGTTATTGTTAATTGACTTTCTTAAACAGCCTCGGCTCCTGGGTATTGTCTCTTCGTTTGCCTTTGCCTTCAGGTGAACCAATGACAATCCAGTACTCATTGTTTAAAATAGAAACTCGGCTCTCCTAGTAAACAAAGGTGTTTGCCTTCTTTATAGAATTTCAAAGCTTAGTGTAAATAAGGCCATTGTATTTTAGTCTCTGGGAGTTTTAATTTATGTGTGACTGACCTTCATGCTATTTAGAAGAAAGATCAGACAGTGTGGGATTTTTACAATATATATATATATATATATATATATATATTAGATCTATGATATACCTTTGTGGCTTTTCCATGAGAGTACAAATTCCACTGTAATTACTCGTACCACGCTCTAATGCACCGGACCGCAGGTGCGACCATACGCAATTTGCGGATATGTGCATGCATGGCGGAACAAGTGCACCCGCAGCGGGCATGTGTGTGTGGTTTGTACGTGATGTGTGTACTGCAATATTTTTCGACTTTGACAAATGGATGTAACTTCTCCTGGTCGCGATCTTCTTACTTCCCCGGGTACTCCGTGGGTGGACCGTGAGGAGATTTAAAAACCACAATAGTGGTTAGTGTGCTGGTTCCCTGTTTAAAAGCCTGAGAGGCAGTGGGTGGGGTGCTAATACAGAGATGAGGGCTGTCCCAATCCCTCACCTGAGGGATTGGGACAGCCCTCATCTCTGGATTAGCACCCCACCCACTGCCTCTCAGGCTTTTAAACAGGGAACCAGCACATTCTGACTGCACAAAAGACATAGGAGCCCTGAACTCCACACCACGGGAGAGGAACACCATAAAGGAACATACTATATGCAAGATCTACAAGTCCTGATGGTACTTATTTTTAAACTACCTTAGGTTGCGGATACACCACTGTGTTTATGTAATTGACACTGGGTGAATTATTCTTTCACTATTCATCACATTTGAAAAACGTTTTCTATACCAGCACACCTGTTATTGTTGTTTTGCAATATTACACTATTGTGGTTTTTAAATCTCCTCACGGTCCACCCACGGAGTACCTGGGGAAGTAAGAAGATCGTGACCAGGAGAAGTTACATCCATTCTACAGGCTTGAACACACTTGAGATGCGGTACGCTTAGTATTATTCTAGCTTCACTTGGAAACCACACAACACAGAAGGCGCCGGGTTCTACCACTCTTTCACATTTTAATTTAACCGGACTTTGCAAATAGAGTCCACACAAGGGAACCTGCCTAGCAGCTACCCAGAATTAGGGGATGTGTTTTTGAACTTTGAGGGATTTATCATTATACTTACCTTCAACAGTCTTGTTTTATTGGTAGCAGCGCTATTTGTACCACTGTTCACATATATATATATATATTTATATATATAATCATTCCATGGTGCGGTACTCGTGCTGATCTCAGAAATAAATGGACGTCAGTCCTTCTTGCTTCAACGTTTCAATTTATTTGTCAAATTGTCATCAGGATGACAATTTGACAAATAAATTGAAACGTTGAAGCAAGAAGGACTGACGTCCATTTATTTCTGAGATCAGCACGAGTGCCACACCATGGAATGATTATTAAGTTTACTTTATGAGGGCACCAGCGACAGCAATCACTAAGGCTAACACGGAGTGCCGGACCACAGCTGCCATATATATATATATATATATTTATTAGTATTACTATATGTATGCAGTCAGGCCCGGCGCTACCCGCTCAGCGAAGGGATGCAGTGCAAGGAGGCGCTGGGAGGGACTGCTCTGCATCCCTTCCCTGCTGCGCCGTCCTGACCCCCCTGCTGCTGCTGCTGCTGCCAGCTGCTGTGCGGCGCTGGCAGCATGAGAAGTTCACCCACTCCCCCCCTCCGCTCACCTGTGTGTCAGTGGCTCGGTACGTATCAAAGGAGGGGGTGGAACTACACGGGCCGGAATGGGCGGAGCTAAGCGGGACAGAAGGGGCGGAGCTACACGGACCAGGCTGCTGCAGTGCTGTACTGAGGGAGACAGTGGCTTAGGTAAGTGGTGGGTGACAGAGAAATGTGTGTGTGTGTGTGTGTGTGTGTGTGTGTGTGTGTGAATTGTGTGTGTGCGCACACGCTTTATGGACGCTACTACTGGGGGGGTGCATTACGTGTAAGGACGCAACTACAGGGGGGGCATTACATATAATGACGCTACTACTACTGGGGGAGGCATTACATATAATGACGCTACTACTACTGGGGGGGCATTACGTATAAGGACGCCACTACAGGGGGTGCATTACGTATAACGACTCTACTACTACTGGGGGAGCATCACGTAAGGACGCTACTACTACTGGGGGGGCCATTACGTGTAAGGACGCTACTACTACTGGGGGAGCCATTACGTGTAAGGACGCTACTACTACTGGGGGGGGGGGCATTACGTGTAAGGACGCTACTACTACTGGGGGGGCATTACGTATAACGCTACTACTACTGGGGGGCGTTACATGTAAGGACGCTACTACTACTTGGAGTGCACTACGTATAAGGATGCTACTACTACTGGGGGGGCATTACGTATAAGGACGCAACTACAGGGGGGGCATTACGTATAACGACGCTACTACTACTGGGGGGGCATTACGTATAACAACGCTACTACTACTGGGGGGGCATCACTTGTAAGGACGCTACTACTACTGGGGGGGCATTATGTATAACAACGCTACTATTACTGGGGGGGCATCACATGTAAGGACGCTACTACTACTGGGGGGGCCATTATGTGTAAGAACGCTACTACTACTGGGGGGGCATTATGTGTAAGGATGCTACTACTACAGGGGGGGCATTATGTATAAGGACGCTACTACTACTGGGGGGGCATTACGTGTAAGGACGCTACTACTACAGGGGAGGCATTACGTATTACGCTACTACTACTGGTGGGCGTTACATGTAAGGACGCTACTACTACAGGGGGCATTATGTATAAGGATGTTACTACTACTGGGGGGGCATTACGTGTAAGGACGCTACTACTACAGGGGGGGCATTACGTATAACGCTACTACTACTGGCGGGCGTTACATGTAAGGACGCTACTACTACAGGGGGGCATTATGTATAAGGATGATACTACTACTGGGTGGGCATTATGTATAAGGACGCTACTACTACTGGGGGAGGCATTATGTATAAGGACGCTAATACTACTGGGGGAGGCATTATGTATAAGGATGATACTACTACTGGGTGGGCATTATGTATAAGGATGATACTACTACCTGGGTGGGCATTATGTATAAGGACGCTACTACTACTGGGGGGCATTATGTATAAGGACGCTAATACTACTGGGGGGGGGCATTATGCATAAGGACTCTACTACTACGGGTGGGGCATTACGTATAAGATAAATAAGATTGTGCTACATTTTGGCGTAATTTTAAATGGGGGTACTATTGTGTTGCCATGCCCCTTACTTGTGAGACCACACCCCTTTTCCCGGCGCGCGCCAAAGGATTATGGGAGGGCGCAAATTTATAGTTTGCAGGGGGGCGCCGCACACCCTAGCACCGGCCCTGTATGCAGTAATTTTAGCACTCAACCCACTTTTAATATGCTCTGGTTTCTTACTATTTTATACTGTATAAACATTATAATTATGCTGATCCATATTCTTGAAGTGTTAAATGCTGCTTTATTCCTTTAGAATATTTTCTTATTTGTATGCATTTTTTTCAAATTTTGTATTATAATGTCTATGTTTAGTAGCATGTTTTTCATATATGTATGCACTATACATATCACCTTATTTCTGTTTGTAGACTGCATGACCCGGTTGCTAAGCCGAACACCAGTAGTTTACTGAATTGCCCCCTGTAAGATGATGTCACAGATCTGAATGATGTCACAGAGCATTTGAAGCACAACTCCTGCACGCAGATCCGGAATGCACTGCAATGGCTCCAGGTAAGTGCAGCTGGAAGTTAGGATTTTGTTTTTGTCTATATCTATGTGCACATTTTATTGTTCACATTGACGAGTGGTGCTTGGCGATAATGTGAAATGTGTGATTAAACAGGATCCTTTTGTCACATTCAGTGGAAAAGGAAAAATGTCCTTTTACTGGTGCATACAGAAAAAGGATATTAATGTTATTAAAATATAACTTTTATTAGGGCTTATATGAGAAAGGGTACTGTGTGTACAGCGGCTCCAATATATTCTCAAAGTAAAATTCTATTGGAGTGAACTATTATTCTATCTGAATAATCTGTGCTTAGATATGTGTAGTACTGTATATTTATTATTTTTATGTATCCCTAGAATTGGGAACATCAAGTATCACATATGTTCCAGAATAGAGTTCACAAATGGACCTCAGTGTTGGTAAAGAGGGGATTCCACTGGTTGATTATTATGTGGTATCAGTAAGGATTCTTCACTCGTTACTATTACTATCCACAAGTATAGTATATCCTGACTACACTGAGTTTATTTCGACATGTATGGTTAAGATATATAGCCTTTATTCTGGTATTCGTATTCGCCCTATTTGTTTGTGCAGGGCATGGATATTTTCCCTTTAACTACAGTACTAAATTGCATTTCTTAGTTAAGTTGGATCTGTTTGTTAACATACATTATGGATATGCCTGGGTCTACAACCACTAATCTAGCAATATCACTAAAACTCAGGGAGGCTGATTATAGACACTTCTTGCTCTACTCCTAATCCTAAATACTCACTGATAGATACACTTGCAGAACAGTTGATCTGCAGATATATCTACAGACGGACTGGGCATTGTTAGGAGCATGTAACGAGCGCTAATGTTTATAAGTTAAAATATGGATAATATATATGTAAAAAGTGGCACCTGTAAAAAAGATTTCTATTAGTTTGGCAGTATGTTTACAACTCCTTCTTGGAGTAAGTAGTTTGAGCTCAGTCCGTACCGGTTCACAGTTTGTATTGTGAAAAAGCTAACTGTCCCTACCTCCTAGTCGGTCCCGTGCACAAGTAGATGTTGTGGTCCTTCAATCTCGATCCGCTGCGTCCAGCGGTAAAGGATCGCGGCTTGTGGTCGGGTCGCGGCTCGATGACGTCACGCTGCGGCTAGGCGTCGGGAACTTCCCGACGCCTAGCCGCAGCGTGACGTCATCGAGCCGCGACCCGACCACAAGCCGCGATCCTTTACCGCTGGACGCAGCGGATCGAGATTGAAGGACCACAACATCTACTTGTGCACGGGATCGACTAGGAGGTAGGGACAGTTAGCTTTTTCACAATACAAACTGTGAACCGGTACGGACTGAGCTCAAACTACTTACTCCAAGAAGGAGTTGTAAACATACTGCCAAACTAACAGAAATCTTTTTTACAGGTGCCACTTTTTACATATATATTATCCATATTTTAACTTATAAACATTAGCGCTCGTTACATGCTCCTAATTGTACCAATTCTAAACTGAGCAGCTTTTAGCCACATACAGCGCAGTTGTCACATATCTTGGACTGGGCATTGTGTTGGGAACGTTTTGTTGATCCAAATGACCCAAAGGTGTGTCACATATAGTGTAAATCCTTATCCTGCTACCCACAGGTCAGTCAGTGGAAGAAATGGGGTGACCATCAGTTGTGAAAGCATCGATGGGCATCCATTACATAGTTAAAGCCATCGATGGTTACTTACCATTTTACCATCGATGGTTACCACACCGATGGCCATACCTTTGTGGTAGGGCCTGGAATTCGTTAAGAAGCTTAAAGAGGTGAGTGTTTAGGAAACACTTGAAGGTTTAGAGACTAGAGGAGAGTCTTATTGTGTGTGGGAGGGCAGTCCACAGAGTGGGTGCTGCCAGAAGAAAGTCCTCTAATTGTGAATGGGAGCAAGTAATGAGTGTGGACGAGAGAAGCAGATCTTGTGGAGAGGTCGGGTTAGGAGATATTTTGAGATAAGAGATGTATGTTGGTGCAGTTTGGTTAATAGCATTGTGTGTAAGTAAAAGTATTTTATATTGAATACCGTAGAATACTGGTAACCAAAGGAGAGACTGACAGAGTTGATCTGTAGATGATGAACGTCACCATTGTAGTGGTGAAAGCCTGTTTTTGGTAAGATAAGTAAGAAGACTATTGCAGTAATCAATGCGGGAGATAATGAGTGCATGGATTAGAGTTTTTGCAGTGTCTTGTGTAAGATATGGTTGTATTTTGGATATGTTCAGTATTTTAGATGCTGTCTCTGTGGAGTGTTGGAAACAAATGCATGTCTTGTGTGGGTCCAGTAAGTTGTGTGAGTTAAAGTGTGTGAGGCGAGTGTAGGCAAGAGAGAGAGAGATTACAAATTTTAGTTAAGGTTGGGATGAGCACAGGAGACAAATCTTAACTGATTTGTGAGGGTACAGGATCAAGAGGAGATGTAGTAGGAGGGCGACAAAAGTGTTGATATTTCATTTTCATTTGTGGGATCAGATGAAGAGGAGTTGCCAGAGGTGGTCAGGTAGGGAATTGAGCAGGTCACTGGCTGAGGAAGTGCATACCATTTATTTAGTATGTTATCAATCTTGTCTTTGAAGTAGGATATTTTGACGTTCTAAAATGTCAACATTTCATCGCTGTCTGCATGATGCATGTTCATATGGCCAATGTTAACATTATAACTATATCGACATTATGAATGTGGAAAGATGACATGTCATACCTAACCCATTGCGATAGATGTATTTTTTAGGGTAGCAAGAAACCTTGAAAATATTGTTCTTGTGTTTAAATATCATATTTGTTGTGTACAGCTCTGCAAGCTCCCAGAATGATGAACTCCCTCTCTGCAGCCTAAACTTAACCCTTCATCCCACGCAGCCTAACCCCTACCCTTTCCGGGGGGGCCTAACCCTAACCCTCTCCCCCACAGTCTAACCCTAACCCTCCACAAGCAGCCTAAACCTAACTTCCCCCTGCAGCCTAAACCTAACCTCCCCCTGCAGCCTAAACCTAACCTCCCCCATTGCTTACCTCTCCGGCGGCCCATGATAGAATCATAAATAATAATAAAATAGTAGTGTCCCTTTAGGTAACAAACTACTAGAGACAATTTCTAAAATAATAAGTTAGTGGCACAAGATTATTTGCATTGGTATTGGGTTAGTCCCCACCGGGGAGGATTAGGGTTCTGCTGCAGGGGGATGAGGGTTAGGATTAGGCTGCAGGAAAGGTGGGTTAGGGATAAGGGTTAGCTTTCTAAATTAGCTTTTGTCGATCTTTTAATCATTAGGATGCTGCTGTCTGTATTTTGACAGCTGACATGCCAATCGCTGGGATCCCAATACCAATGCAAATAATCTTGTGCCACTAACTTATTATTTTAGAAATTGTCTCTAGTAGTTTGTTACCTAAAGGGACACTACTATTTTATTATTAACTAGTAAAAGTACCTGCCACTGAGCTGTCATTTCTACCTCTCTTTACTGTGTACCACCTTGCCCCCCCCCACCCACCCACACACACCCACACACACACACACACACACACACACACACACACACACACACACACACACACACACACACACACACACACACACACACACACACACACTCTGTGTCTTAGCACATTGGATGGGAAAGGTTTCTTAATCACCGACACAAAATTACAAGTACATTTCTAAAATGTTTAAAAGTGACTTCTACATGTATATCAGGATTCTTTCTTGGCTCTGAGGAGTAGCTTTATCTTTTCATCTTTTAGCTTGAATATATTAATATAAAGTCTCAGCAGAAGGATGTACTATTCTTTTACATGAAAAGGTGCATGACCTGTAATTTGGTCACAAGATACCATCCTGAGGCTGTGACAGTGCATGCCACTATTAACCAGTGTAAATTAATCTGGGACAAACATTTCAACAATGCAAAAGTTTCGGGCACAGTTGCACCTGGGCATGGTATAAAGTATGGCACTATATGATTACCCATATAATAATGTTCCTGGGTATATTAATATTGTTGCATTTCAATAATTTGGCATTGCCTGATCCTGCCTGGCTGATTGTGTGCCAGATGCCCGATCTATGGTTTGACATTTCATTACTCTATGGGCTCCTGACATTATGCTTTGGTTCCTTAACTATTTTCACTTCTCCTTTGGAGAGATTTTGAATATGGTACCTTAGTGAATGTCTTCTGCTCTAACTTTGGGTAATATCTGTGTTTATAAGTTTATTAGTAACTACAGTTCACGTTAGTTCATTATATAGTTAAAAAGTTTATATTAATATATTATGTTACTTGTATTGTGCATCAGATATTTAAAAATGGTAGTAAGGTGTATCTTTGCCTGTAAGTTTCAGTGAGGTTAATGTACTCTTCTGACAGTTTGGCCTGCCACATGACCTACAGATAATCTCATGTGATATCATACCAATGCTCCCATCTCATAGAGTCCAGGTAAGTGTACATGTAGCATGACCTGCTCAGTATGCTGGAAGCACTTCATGAATCAGCTGTGTTAACCAGGGTTCCGGTATGAATGGTCGACCATGTTATGGTCGACAGTCATTAGGTCGACCACTATTGGTCGACATTGACATGGTCGACATGGACACATGGTCGACACATGAAAATGGTCGACACATGAAAGGTCGACATATGAAAAGGTCGACATGAGTTTTTTTTTTAGTTTTTTTGGTGTCGTTTTTTGCGTAAAGTGACTGGGAACCCCAATTAGTGCACCGCGTCCCCTCGCATGGTGCCTTCGCTCCGCTACCGCTTCGCTCGGCACACTTTACCGTTCCAATCGTAGTCCATGTGGATCGTAAAGTATGGAAAAGTTCCCCAAAAGAAAAAAAAGTTAAAAAAACTCATGTCGACATTTTCATGTGTCGACCATTTTCATGTGTCGACCATGTGTCCATGTCGACCATGTCAATGTCGACCAATAGTGGTCGACCTAATGACTGTCGACCATAACATGGTCGACCATGTGAACGGATACTGTTAACCAGAGCTGGAGGTGATCTGCAGAACAGT
Source organism: Pseudophryne corroboree (assembly GCF_028390025.1). Lineage (NCBI taxonomy): Eukaryota > Metazoa > Chordata > Amphibia > Anura > Myobatrachidae > Pseudophryne > Pseudophryne corroboree. Next base: position 832,673,171 of record NC_086445.1, on the reverse strand, counting down.
AAGTAATAAAAGTCGGAAGCTGATAATATTTGGTAGAATGTTAAAAAAACAATTCATAGTTTTCCTGGTGTCACACAGAAATTAATCTGTAGATTCAGATATTAAGGTGATATATAACACTGTCAGATACTAAACCAAAATGTGAAAGATGATATACAGTATACCTACAGTATAATACAGTACATAAAAATGTAATATATCTAGTAATAGTAAGGAAACTTACAAAGTATAATAGTGGTGATTTACAGTGTTATATAGGGACATAACCTTACAGCATGTAACTTATAACAATGATAAATAACAAATTATGTAAAAGTGCAGCGTAAATATGATACATCACAATGTTATAAAGGGAGAAAAATACTGGCACAGATGTCATTATACAACTGAGATAAATCACAAAGCTATGTTGCAATGTCATACATAATTTAAGATATAAGAGAACAATTTTGTTCCTGATAACAATACAAAACTACTAGTAAAGGGACCTCATGGGCCCTATACACTTGGTGATGTTTCCGATTTGGACGATGTTCGTTTCAATGATTAATGAACATCGTCCAAATTGGCTTGCTATGCTAAACGAGGGAAAGCCAATGATGAATGACTGCGGGGACATGCATCGTTCATCATTGGTGTCTACACACTAAACGACATGAACGATATATTGTTCACTTATGAGCGATATTATTTATTTCACCCGTGTATGTCACCATGTGTGTAGGGCTTATAAGAGTCTGACCTCTCTGTTACTCTGACCCATGACCTCTCTCTGCTGCTTTCTAAAGTTTATACTTTGATACATAATTTTATACAGTATGAAGGAAAGTAGTGCTGTTTCAGATTTCAATTTATAACCCTCATGCATACTTGCTTAATACAGCATTAGATAATATTGTATAATAGTAATACATAGAAATATTATAGAGTGTAACCAGTGGGAGAGTTCACTGACCTAACACACATGAACAGTAGAGAGCCGAACCTCCCTTTCTCCACTCATATACTAAACCCATTCTTTCTGAGTTCTCTGACATCACACACACAAAGCTAGGAACTCTGATACAGTACTACGTCTTCCCACCCACTTAGCAGGAGTTAATAACCACTGCCTGGTCTTCTTGGTTATACTGTGAGATGAATGCTTTAACCTAAGGCATAATAAAGCTTTATACAAATGCAACAAAGTGTAAATTAACAACCTGCAACTCCTTAAATAACTAATTTCGTTACATAATGCTGCGGCACATTAAAACTTATAATAGTGATAAATGGTATAATATATGTATATAAAACAGTCCTATAATAACCTGTATAGTCCTATAATAATAAATAATACATGTATATAATACAGTCCTCTATAATACAGTCCTATAACAATCTATAACTCATATCTAAGAATGCTAAATAATGAAGTAAAACTGTTGAAGATAACCATGCATAATAGTGAATCATGAAAATTGTAAACAGGTACAAAATGCTTTGTCAGTTAATATGATGTAACTATGTTACCAAATAATGTTACAATGCAATAAAATACTGCAGCTGTGTACAATTTAAATAGTGATAAATAATGAAATATAGTTAATTAATATTATATCATATAATGCTTTATGACTATTGTGCATATTAACATAATACAGTACATGCAGAGGTGTGGCAGGATTCCTGATGTGGGACCATTCCTGAAGGTTGTCATTTTAAAATGGCACCATTTTTGAGCCAATCAGGACTTCTTCCAATAAACAATGACAGATTGCCATATTGAGCAAATCATGGATTGTGTGTTATTGAGCCTCTTTAACTCTTTCATTTCTTATCTGGCACTACTAGGAAAAGCTAAGCCCAACAGTGGCAGTTAAAAACAGAAAATCTTTAAAAGGAAAGGATCATATAATCCAATCCAAAACTATGCATAAACAGAATGCCTAACCGTTATAGCAGTGTATGGTCTCTTTTTAACAATGTAGGTCTGATAAATCATATTAGAGCTTCAACAAATGACAGTGTTTTAACCTAATACTTAACAATGCTATATTCTAAGGCATAACAATGCTTTATACAGTGTCAACAATACGTAAATGAATAACATACAGTATAAGTGTAAAATAACTTTAGTTACATAATCCTGTGGCATCTTAAAAATTATAAATGTGATATATAACAGTATAATATGTGTGTATAATACACAGTCCTATAACAATCTATGACCCATATATAAGAATGCTAAATCAAGAAGTAAAACTGTTGAAGATAGCAAAGCATAATAGTGATACATGCAAATTGTAAACAGGTACAAAATGCTTTGACCGTTAATATCATGTGACTGTTTTACAAAATAATGTTACAATGCAATAAAATACTGCAGCTGTGTACAATTTAAATAGTGATACATAATGAAATATAGTTAATGTTATATAATGCTTTATGACTATTGTGCATATTAACATAATAAATGCAGAGGTGTGGCAGGGTTCCTGATGTGGGACTCTATGGAACCCCAGGATCGTTAGGATGAATTTGCTGCATGAGAAATTCCATACAAAGTATTGTAGCAGGAAGTGTCTGCTTGTCGACGTCTTTAGTAACACTTACCTGACCGAAGAAGGACCATTCCTGAAGGTAGCCACCAACGCTGGAACTTTGGCCACTGAGAAGATGCTGGTTCTCATTTTTTTGAAAGCCTTAATCTACAAATGTCACGCTCTGCTGGAAATGAGGATCCGGCGACTGAGGTTTGCCTGAGAAAGCGGACACTTGCGAGGGAAGAAGACGAGGTGGCTGGATGTAATTCCTACTCATGGGTCAGGAGCACTGGAAGTGGAGACTACCGAGATGGAATAGTCACTGTAAATAATGAACTGCGGGTGGTAATCTGTGACTTGGAAAACTGAAGATTGTGAGCTGTGGCTTGAATAATGAGGCTGAGGAGCACTGAAGATGAAGGACTGTGAACACTGAGCTGTGGCTTGGATAACGAGGCTGAAGAACACTTGAAGATAATGAACTGTGGTTTGAAAGACGAGGTTAAAGAAAACTGAAGATAAAGGACTATGAACGGTGGCCTGTGGCTTGGATAACGAGTCTGAAGAGCATGGTAACTGTTGACGACCAAGATCCTTCAAGAATCAGGATTACCGAGTACGCCCCTCTCAGATGGTGTCAGGTTAGGGACGGCGGGACTGCTGCAATCAGAAAGACCGAGGCAGAGCAAAGCTGGAGAGTAACCAAGGCACCAAAGTGACCTGGGAGCACAGGGCTGGAGATCCTACACCTACAGTAAGTAGTAACTTGAAGTACTGACACTCATAACCTGAACCAGCTCCCTTTTAAGAGGAGAGATCTCCCTGGATTGGCTGGACAGAATGAGCCTGTGCAATAGGTTCAAGCTTTGGTCTCTTACATGGCCGCCCCTGTGCAGCAGACACATTTTAGTGTTTACCACCAGAACTCCCCCTGGCCTCTCCGGAAGCTGCTCCCTAGTGCCAGAAAGCCCGCTGCAGCAGCCTCCGGCTACTACGAGCGGACCCACCACAGCATCCCCTCACTGCCGCACGCGGACCCGTCGCAGCAATCCAGCACCGCCGCTGCCCGCCAGACACCTGAACGGTAACCGCCGCGGCTCCGATCATATGGTAAGGCTCCATGGACGTGACAACTAAGATTCATACTCAGTTGGTCAGGAAATGTCATTTTAAATTGGCACAATTTTTGAGCCAATCAGGACTTCGTCCAATAAATAATGACCGTTTGTCATAGTGAGCAAATCATGGATTGTGTGTTATTGAGCCTCTCTTTCACTCTTTCAGTTCTTATCTGGTACCAATAGGAAAAGCTAAGCCCAACAGTGGTGGTTAAAAACAGAAAATCTTTAAAAGGAAAGGATCATATAATCCAATCCAAAACTATGCACAAACACAATACCTAACCGTTATAGCACTATGGTCTCATTTTAACAATGTAGGTCTGATAAATCATTTTAGAGCTTCAACAAATGACAGTGTATTAACCTAATACTTAACAATGCTATATCCTAAGGCATAACAATGCTTTATACAGTGTCAACAATACGTAAATGAATAACATACAGTATAAGTGTAAAATAACTTTAGTTACATAATCTTGTGGCATCTTAAAACTTATAATTGTGATACATAACAGTGTAATATGTGTGTATAATACACAGTCCTATAACAATCTATAACTCATATATAAGAATGCTAAATCAAGAAGTAAAACTGTTGAAGATAGTAAAGCATAATAGTGATACATGCAAATTGTAAGCGGGTACAAAATGCTTTGACCGTTAATATCATGTGACTGTTTTACAAAATAATGTTACAATGCAATAAAATACTGCAGCTGTGTACAATTTAAATAGTGATACATAATGAAATATAGTTAATGTTATATCATATAATGCTTTATGACTATTGTGCATATTAACATAATACATGCAGAGGTGTGGCAGGGTTCCTGATGTGGGACTCTATGGAACCCCAGGATCGTTAGGATGAATTTGCTGCATGAGAAATTCCATTCAAAGTATTGTAGCAGGAAGTGTCTGCTTGTCGACGTCTTTAGTAGCACTTACCTGACAGAAGAAGGACCATTCCTGAAGGAAGCCACCACCGCTGGAACCGCTGGTTCTCTTTTATTGAAATCCTTAATCTACAAAGATTCATACTCGGTTGGACAGGAAATGTCATTTTAATTTGGCACCATTTTTGAGCCAATCAGGACTTCTTCCAATAAACAATGACAGTTTGTCATAGTGAGCAAATCATGGATTGTGTGTTATTGAGCCACTCTTTCACTCTTTTAGTTCTTATCTGGTACCAATAGGAAAAGCTAAACACAAAAGTGGTGGTCAAAAACAGAAAATCTTTAAGGAAATGATCATATAAGCCAATCCAAAACTATGCACAAACACAATACCTAACCGTTATAGCAGTGTATGGTCTCATTTTAACAATGTAGGTCTCATAAATCATTTTAGAACTTCAACAAATGACAGTGTATTAACCTAATACTTTACAATGCTATATCCTAAGGCATAACAAAGCTTTATACAGTGTCAACAATACGTAAATCAATAACATACAGTATAAGTGTAAAATAACTTTAGTTACATAACTTATAATTGTGATGCATAACAGTGAAAGGTATGTGTATAATACACAGTCCTATAACAATCTATAACTCGTATAAAAGAATGCTAAATCAAGAAGTAAAACTGTTGAAGATAGCCAAGCATAACAGTGATACATGCAAATTGTAAACAGGTACAAAAAGCTTTGTCAGTTAATATGATGTAACTGTGTTACCAAATAATGTTACAATGCAATAAAATACTGCAACTGCATACAATTTAAATCAGGGGTGGGGAATCTCCGGCCCGCAGGCCGTATAAGGCCTGCGAAGCCGTTTGGTCCGGCCCCTCAGCTTGTGTCAGTGAGACACGCTGCCACTCAGTCTGGCGGCAGCGTGTCTCAGCTGTCAGAACAGGTAGGAGAGCGCGGCTGACGGGTGGGAGCGGCGGTGTGTATGACTTGAAACCAGCCGCCGGTTCGTGAGCCAATCAGAGCTCGTGGACCGGCAGCCAATCAGAAGCTGCTGCTGCCGGACCGCGAGCTCTGATTGGCTCTCGAACCAGCGGCTGGTTTCAAGTCCTACATGCCGCCGCCCAACATAGCCGCGCTCTCCTCCGTGTCCCGCCGAAAGCAGCACGGTAAGCAGCACGGAGGGGAGGGGGGGGGGGCAGGGCAGGGCATCTGTATACCTGGCACTGTGGGGGGCATCTGTATACCTGGCACTGTGGGGCAGGGACGTGCAGTCAGGGGAGGCAGTGCCTCCCCTGTGATAAGAAGATACTTATGACAAATATTCTGTGTCATAAGTATCTTCTTTATTGAATCCTAATCATTTTATTGCTTTAAAGTACTTTGGGAGGCACTGATAGCAGTGCCTCCCATGGATAATGGGAACGGGGACAGTGCGGGGGGCGGAGCCTAGCACTAGGCTGTAAAAGCCCATGAAGAAACATAGGGAAAGCGGCACTGTTCCAAGTGCCTCGCTAACAGGGACACCAGCCCCATGTCAGCGAGGCACCTGTGATTGTACAGCGGATCCAGGGCTGGATCCGCTTGTCCAATCACCCACATGCGGCGCTGGAGGCGGCGGATCCCGGCGTTAATTGTAGCCGGGAGTAGCAGCGGGTCCCGGCGTTAATGATAGCTGGGAGTAGCGGTGGGCCTTCAGCGTGTGCGGCTCCCCCCCCCCCCGTCCTCCTGCTCCGGCTCCCGCTCACCTCACTACCAGCAGCGGCGGTCCTGCGGGGCGTGCGGCTCTCCCCCCGTCCTCCCCTTCTGGCTCCGTCCTCCCGGCTCCCGATCACCTGACAGGCAGCAGCGGTGGCCGTACAGTACGTGCGGCTGTCCTCCTCCGCCGGCTCCAGCAGCAGGTTACTTCGTCTCTCACTCTCTCTCTCTCTCTCTCTCTCTCCCCCTCCCTCCCGTGGATCATATGTCAGTATAATGTTCATTTTTACAGGTGCCTCTACCCCTTTGGATTCTATTGGACAAGTGGACGTGACCGGCGTGGGATGTAGGTAAGTAATCTCTCTCATTTTTACAGGTACCCCTATTGGATTCTACTGGACAAGTGGACGTGACCGGCGTGGGATGTAGGTAAGTATGTGTGAGTGTATAAGTATGTTTTAATAACATTTTACTGTCACGGTGTGTGTGTTTGTGTTTTTATTTGGGTATTTTTTTCGTTGTAGAACTACAGGTACCAGTGAGCCCGTTATTTCCCCGCCTGCTGGTACTTGAGGTTCTCCAAGTACCAGCAAGCGGGGGAGGCTTGCTGGGCCTTGTAGTTCCACAACAAAAAACAATATTCTTTTTTTACAAATATGGCTATCAGCCCGGCACCCACCGCCCAGGGGTGCTGGGGACAGCCTCGGGCTTCACCCCTGGCCCTTGGGTGCCTGGAGGGGGGGACCCCTTGATTTAAGGGGTCCCCACTCCTCCAGGGTACCCCGGCCAGAGGTGACTAGTTGGGGGGGGGGGTAATGCCATGGCCGCAGGGACCTACAAAAAAGTGTCCCCCGGCTGTGGCATTATCTCTCTGACTAGTGGAGCCCGGTGATGGTTTTAAAAATACGGGGGACCCCTATATCTTTTGTCCCCAGTATTTTTGGAACCAGGACCGGTCTGGTTTTAAAAATACGGGGGACCCCTACATCTTTTGTCCCCAGTATTTTTGGAACCAGGACCGGTCTAAGAGCCCGGTGCTGGTTGTCTAAATACGGGGAACCTCTGTCCATTTTTCCCCCCAGTATTTAAACAACCAGGACTGGCTCAAAGAGCCCGAGGCTGGTTATACTTAGGAGGGGGGGCCTCACGCATTTTTTTTTAACCCATTCAGACCCTTCTCCATTAAGTTAATGGAAGCCCTGGACAACAGAATTGCATTCATGTCCTCCTTCCACTCCCTTCCCAGTCCCAAACACTAATTTTTTTTTTTTCTATAAAAATGTACAATATATCACAAGTATAATGAGCAGGCAGGCAGCGGGCATTAGCGGCATCGGACTGAGATAGAAATTAGTGGCGGAGGGCTGGGTCAGTTGACTGTGGGCGAGTTTCTAAGCCATTGTCAGTGGCAGCGGGTACCGGCTCAGAGGCAGTAGCGGGCATTGGCTAGGGGTCATCGGCAGGATTCGGCGGACATTATGGCTGTAGTGCCTCACTAGCCACTGACCTCATCGCATGCCACTGCTGTGGGGGGCATCTGTATACCTGGCACTGTGGGGACATCTGTATACCTGGCACTATGAGGGGCATCTGTATACCTGGCACTGTGGGGGCATCTGTATACCTGGCACTGTGAGGGGCATTTGTATACCTGGCACTGTGGGGGCATCTGTATACCTGGCACTGTGGGGACATCTGTATACCTGGCACTGTGGGGACATCTGTATACCTGGCACTGTGGGGACATCTGTATACCTGGCACTGTGGGAGCATCTGTATACCTGGTACTGTGGGGACATCTGTATACCTGGCACTGTGGGTGCATCTGTATACCTGGCACTGTGGGGGCATCTGTATACCTGGCACTGTGAGGGGCATTTGTATGCCTGGCACTGTGGGGACAAATGTATACCTGGCACTGTGAGGGGCATTTGTATACCTGGCACTGTGGGGGCATCTGTATACCTGGCACTGTGAGAGACATTTGTATACCTGGCACTGTGGGGGCATCTGTATACCTGGCACTGTGAGGGGCATTTGTATACCTGGCACTGTGGGGGCAATTGTGGATCTGGCACCGCACTATTGGGGGCATATGTGTATCATGTCCCATTTTAACTGGCAACACCCATTTTTGGGCACGCGCGCCTCCGGCGCGCACACACAGTACCTCTAAGGGGCATAACTACTGGGGGGCAGGGTAATTTTTTAAGTTGAGAATTTTTGTATGGCCCCCGAAGGATTTTATAAATATCCAAATGGCCCTCGGTAGAAAAAAGGTTCCCCACCCCTGATTTAAATAGTGATAAAAAAAGAAATATAGTTAATGTTATATCATATAATGCTTTATGTCTTTTTTGTGCATATTAACATAATACATGCAGAGGTGTGGCAGGGTTCCTGATGTGGGACTCTATGGAACCCCATGATCGTTAGGATGAATTTGCTGCATGAGAAATTCCATTCATAGTATTGTAGCAGGAAGTGTCTGCTTGTCGACGTCTTTAGTAGCACTTACCTGTCCGAAGAAGGACCATTCCTGAAGGTAGCCACCACCGCTGGAACTTTGGCCAGTGAGAAGACGCTGGTTCTCATTTTTTAAAAACCTTAATCTACAAATGTCACACTCGGCTGGAAATGAGGATCCGGTGACTGAGGTTTGCCTGAGGAAGCGGACACTTGCGAGGGAAGAAGACGAGGTGGCTGGTTGTAATTCCTACTCATGGGTCAGGAGCAATGGAAGTGGAGACTACCGAGATGGAATAGTCACTGTAAATAATGAACTGCGGGTGGTAATCTGTGAACACTGAGCTGTGGCTTGGATAACGAGGCTGAAGAACACTTGAAGATAATGAACTGTGGTTTGAAAGACGAGGTTGAAGAACACTGAAGGTGAAGGACTGTGAATGGTAGCCTGTGGCTTGGATAACGAGGCTGGAGAACACTTGAAGATAATGAACTGTGGTTTGAAAGACGAGGTTGAGGAACACTGAAGATGAAGGACTGTGAATGGTGAGCTGTGGCTTGGATAACGAGGCTGAAGAGCACGGTAACTGTTGACGACCAAGATCCTTGAAGAATCAGGATTACCGAGTACGCCCCTCTCAGATGGTATCAGGTTAGGGACGGCGGGACTGCTGCAATCAGAAAGACCGAGGCAGAGCAAAGCTGGAGAGTAACCAAGGAACCGAAGTAACCTGGGAGCACAGGGCTGGAGATCCTACACCTACAGTAAGTAGTAACTTGAAGCACTGACACTCATAACCTGAACCAGCTCCCTTTTAAGAGGAGAGATCTCCCTGGATTGGCTGGACAGAATGAGCCTGTGCAATAGGTTCAAGCTTTGGTCTCCAACATTGCAGCAGACACATTTTAGTGTTTACCACCAGAACTCCCCCTGGCCTCACCGGAAGCTGCTCCCTAGTGCCAGCAAGCCCGCTGCAGCAGCCTCCGGCTACTACGTGTCCGGCTACTACCCGCCACAGCATCCCCTCACCGCCGGACACGGACCCATCGCAGCAGCCCAACACCGCCGCTGCCCGCCAAACACCTGAACAGTAACCGCCGCGGCTCCGATCGTATGGTAAGGCTCCGGGACGTGACAACAAAGATTCATACTCAGTTGGTCAGGAAATGTCATTTTAATTTGGCACCATTTTTGAGCCAATCAGGACTTCTTCCAATAAACAATGACAGTTTGTCATAGTGAGCAAATAATGGATTGTGTGTTATTGAGCCTCTCTTTCACTCTTTCAGTTCTTATCTGGTACTAGTAGGAAAAGCTAAGCCCAACAGTGGAGGTTAAAAACAGAAAATCTTTAAAAGGAAAGGATCATATAATCCAATCCAAAACTATGCATAAACACAATACCTAACCGTTATAGCACAGTATGGTCTCATTTTAACAATGTAGGTCTGATAAATCATTTTAGAACTTCAACAAATGACAGTGTATTAACCTAATATTAAACAATGCTATATCCTAAGGCATAACAATGCTTTATACAGTGTCAACAATAAGTAAATCAATAACATACAGCATAAGTGTAAAATAACTTTAGTTACATAATCCTGTGGCATATTAAAAATTATAATTGTGATACATAACAGTGTAATATGTGTGTATAATACACAGTCCTATAACAATCTATAACTCGTATATAAGAATGCTAAATCAAGAAGTAAAACTGATGAAGATAGTAAAGCATAATAGTGATACATGCAAATTGTAAATGGGTACAAAATGCTTTGTCAGTTAATTTGATGTGACTGTGTTACTAAATAATGTTACAATGCAATAAAATATTGCAGCTGTGTACAATTTAAATAGTGATACATAATGAAATATAGTTAATGTTATATCATATAATGCTTTATGACTATTGTGCATATTAACATAATACATGCAGAGGTGTGGCAGGGTTTCTGATGTGGGAACCCCACTGTCAGGCTGTCAGGATTCTGATTAGTCTGTTCCCGGAGGGGGCACTAGTGGGTCAGTGTTGGAATGATGTTGTCACGATCCGGGTATCTGGACGCCATTACTTGCCTTTTAGATGCCTTCTGAGGCTGGCTCAGCGTTCCAGGGCCGGATCTCATCTGTGTTACTGATGTCCACATTCTGCATATCCCTCCTGTCACTCAGAGACGCTGTCACAGCGGCGTCATGTTTGAATCTAGCATGGCTTCTCCCGTCCTCCGCGGCCTCCGCCGCCGCTCCTGTGTTCCAGTATGCAGGTTGTCAGAGTGGTGCCCCATGCCTGCCGCGGCCTCCGCTGTCATCCATGTGTCTCAGTGTGCAGTTGTCAGTTTGGCGTCTCCTGCCCTACGCGGCCGGCGCCGCCATTGCTGCTGTGTTTCCACATGGTTTTCCAAACCAACTTTCCCTCCAAGTACTAACATGGGCGCAGCCATGTTTGTTCCAGTCACATGTTTAGTCTCCACCAATCTGCTACACTGTGAATCTGCATGATTGGCCAGCCAATGCCTGCCATGCAGCAGGTATAAGTATCCTGTGCCTGAACCAGGAAATGGTCAGTGCTTTGAATGTCAAACCTTGTTCCAGTCTTTCTCTCCTGTGGTTGTTTCTCCAGGTTCCAGCTCCTGTCTCCAGCATCCACTACGAGACCCGCACCTGCCTTCCATCCTGCGGTGCAGCCTGACTCTGCAGCCCTCCGTGGCTATTCCAGCTATCAACCCATCTGCTTCCAGCGGTCAGCTTCCAGCAGTATCCAGTTTCTTTAAAGTGCCGGTGTTATTCCAGCGGATCCCTACTTACCAGCAGTATCCACTACCACCGGTAATCTCTTTTCAACTCTTCTGTTTCCACGCTCCCTAGCATCTTACAGTATCTACTCCGTGTCTTCATCACCTGTCTGGTTCCATCCAGCATCCACTCCGTGTCTACATCACCTGGCTGGTTCCATCCAGCATCCACTCCGTGTCTTCATCACCTGGCTAATTTCATTCAGCATCCACTCCGTGTCTCTACCACCTGGCTGGTTCCATCCATTATCTACAACAGTCTGTTCAAGTTACCAACTACATCTATACTTCTACTGGTGTGTTCCTCGGCTATCTTCACTACTACAGCCAGGCCTGGTAAGGTTATTCCATCAAAGGACTTTAACATCTATTCCTCAACCTACCAGTGCTCTGTGATACCTCCCATGGTTATAGTGATCCAGGAACTGTATTATTTGCCATTTGCTTTTATCAACTGTGAATACTGTTGTTTATACACGGAGTCTGTTAATAAAACCTTTTATTGACTTTTAACCTGGTTGTCATGGTCACACCTTCGGGTAATCCTTCTACACTTACATGTCCAGGGGTCTGATTAAACCTTCCAAGTTTAACTTCATTTCAGCCCCTACAACTGAGGCTTCCTCCTGTCAGCCTAAACCCTCAGTTGTGACAGTAAGCACTGACCATATGAATCCAGTCGGAGACCAGGATCAAGCGGCCAGGCCGATGCAAGAACTGGCAGCCAGACTCGAACATCAGGAGGCTGCACAAGGCCACATCATCCGCTGTCTCCAGGATCTCTCTACCCGACTGGATGGGATTCAAACGACCCTCCGTGGACCTGGCACGTCCGGTGCGTCCACAACAGTGACACCACCTGTAACCCCACCCACCTTACCCATTTCTACTTCACGTCTTCATCTTCCAACGCCAGCAAAATTTGACGGATCTCCAAGATTCTGCAGGGGATTTCTCAACCAATGTGAAATCCATTTTGAGCTACAACCTGGCAATTTCCCCAGTGACCGTACTAAAATTGCCTATATTATTTCTCTTCTCAGTGGCTCAGCCCTTGACTGGGCATCAACTTTATGGGAGAAGTCTGATACCCTGTTGTCTTCCTATACTGATTTTATAGCTACATTCAGGCGCATCTTCGACGAGCCAGGCCGGGTAACCTCTGCTTCATCTGAGATTCTCCGTTTACGCCAGGGAACACGTGCTGTGGGACAGTATCTCATACAGTTCAAAATCCTGGCATCCGAACTGGCATGGAACGACGAGGCCCTGTATGCTGCATTCTGGCATGGCTTATCAGAACGCATCAAGGATGAATTAGCTACCAGAGACTTGCCTTCTAAGTTGGATGAGCTAATTTCACTATGCACAAAGGTTGATCTTCGTTTTAGAGAAAGAGCAACTGAGCGAGGAAGATCATCTATTCCAAAGTCTTCTGCTCCTCCACCTCGTCAACCGTCTCCATCCAAAGATGAGCCCATGCAAATTGGCCGTTCCCGTCTATCTCCCGCTGAGCGCCGAAGACGTCTCTCTGAGTCTCTCTGTCTCTACTGTGCAGCTCCGTCTCACGCTATCAATGCCTTTCCCAAACGTCCGGGAAACTCCAAATCCTAGCTCGCCATGAAGAGGGCCGGCTAGGAGTAATGATCTCCTCTCCATCTCCTCATGATTGTAATCTCCCAGTCTCGCTTCAAATTGCTCAACGTTATAGGAACGTCATTGCCCTCCTTGATTCCGGAGCAGCTGGGAATTTCATAACCGAAGCTTATGTTAAACGGTGGTCCCTACCCACTGAGAGACTTCCTACGTCTATTTCCTTGACTGCCGTGGATGGCAGTAAGATTTTTGACGCAGTTATTTCTTTAAGGACTCTACCAGTTCGTCTAAGAGTAGGAGTTCTTCATTCAGAATATATTTCCTTTCTAGTGATTCCAAGAGCCACACATCCTGTGGTTTTGGGCCTTCCATGGCTCCGTCTTCACAATCCATCGATTGACTGGATGACTACGCAGATACTAGCATGGGGTCCCTCCTGTGCTGAGACCTGTTTGTCCAAAGTGCTTCCTGTTTGTTCTTCCTCCCCCAGGTCGTCTGATGTTCCACCTCCTCCATATCAAGACTACACAGATGTGTTCAGTAAAGCCTCCGCTGATATCCTTCCTCCTCATAGAGAATGGGACTGTCCAATTGATCTCATCCCAGGGAAGGTTCCACCTCGAGGCCGAACTTATCCGTTGTCCCTTCCAGAGACGCATTACATGGAGGAGTACATCAAAGAGAACCTAGCGAAGGGTTTTATTCGACCTTCCTCTTCTCCAGCTGGTGCAGGCTTCTTTTTCGTTAAAAGAAGGATGGTGGCCTGCGGCCATGCATCGACTACAGAGGTTTGAACGACATTACCGTTAAGAACCGTTATCCTTTACCCTTGATTACAGAGCTCTTCGATAGAGTTAGCGGAGCAACCATCTTTACAAAGTTGGATTTGAGGGGTGCCTACAATCTCATCCGGATCCGTGAGGGTGTCGAGTGGAAGACCGCCTTTAACACCCGGGATGGACACTATGAGTACCTCGTCATGCCCTTCGGATTGAGCAACGCTCCAGCTGTTTTCCAGCATTTCGTAAATGAAATCTTCAGAGACATTCTGTACCGCCATGTCGTAGTTTATCTAGATTATATCCTTATCTTTGCCAATAATCTAGAGGAACATCGCTTCTGGGTAAAGGAGGTTCTGTCCCGTCTCCGTGTCAATCATCTCTATTGTAAATTAGAGAAATGTGTTTTTGAAGTCAAATCCATTCCGTTTCTAGGTTACATTGTGTCCGGTTTGGACTAGAGATGGATCCTGAGAAACTACAAGCAATCCAGAATAGGCCGATTCCCCTAACCCTCAAAGGGGTCCAGAGGTTCTTAGGGTTCGCCAATTACTACAGAAAGTTTATACGAGACTTTTTCACCATTGTGGCGCCTATCACTGCTTTTACCAAGAAGGGTGCTAACCCGTCCAAGTGGTCTGAAGAAGCTACGCAAGCTTTTTATCTATTAAAGCAACGCTTCATCTCTGCACCAGTTCTGAAACAGCCCGACATCGACTCTCCTTTCATCCTTGAGGTAGATGCCTCCTCCGTTGGAGTAGGAGTGGTGTTATCCCAGAGGGCTAAAGATGGTCATCTACATCCTTGCAGTTTCTTCTTCCGGAAGTTCTCCCCAGCTGAGTGCAACTATGCCATTGGCGGCCAGGAGTTGCTAGCCATCAAGCTCGCTCTGGAAGAATGGAGATATCTGTTAGAGGGAGCTTCCCATTCAGTCGCTATACTTACCGACCACAAAAATCTTTTATATCTGAAAAGCGCACAATGTCTTAACCCTCGTCAAGCCAGATGGGCACTTTTCTTTTCCAGGTTCGACTTTGAACTCCAGTTCTGTCCGGGTTCTCAGAATCGTAAGGCCGATGCCCTTTCCCGCTCATGGGAGCAAGAAAATGAGTCAGAGTCTTCGGACAAGCATCCTATTATTAATCCGTTGGCATTCTCCACGGTAGGGATGGACTCTACGCCTCCACCAGGGAAAAGTTTTGTGAAGCCGGTGTTAAGGAAGAAGCTCATGCATTGGGCCCATGCTTCCCGTTTTGCCGGACATACAGGCATCCAGAAAACCCTTGAATTTATCTCTAGGTCCTATTGGTGGCCAACTCTGAAGAAGGACGTCATGGAGTTTATTGCCTCTTGCCCAAAGTGTGCCCAACACAAAGTCTCCCGCCAGTTGTCTGCTGGGCAACTGGTTCCATTATCTGTTCCCCGTCGACCGTGGACCCATTTGTCGATGGACTTCATTACAGATCTGCCTATGTGCAAGAAGTTTAATACCATCTGGGTGGTAGTTGACCGGTTCACCAAGATGGCACATTTCATACCTCTCACAGGTCTTCCGTCAGCTTCCAAGCTGGCTCAAGTGTTTATTCAAGAGATCTTCCAACTCCACGGTCTTCCTGAAGAAATCATCTCCGATCGTGGTGTACAATATGTAGCCAAGTTCTGGCGAAGTTTATGTCAAGCCCTCCAAGTCAAGTTAAAGTTTTCTACAGCTTATCATCCTCAGACCAATGGTCAAACCGAGAGGGTGAATCAGGACTTGGAGGCCTTCCTCCGCATTTATGTGTCTTCCTCTCAAGATGACTGGGTTCAACTCCTTCCTTGGGCCGAGTTCAGCCAGAACAATCAATACCATTCCTCATCTTCTTCAACACCATTCTTTATCAACTATGGATTCCACCCTAAAGTTCCAGAATTCCAACCGCTTCCAGCAACTTCAGTTCCAGCAGTGGATGTCACCTTGTGTCAGTTTTCTAACAACTGGAAGAGTGTGCGAGCGGCCCTGCTCAAAGCCTCGTTCAGGTACAAGAAGTTTGCTGATAGGAAGCGTAGAGCAGTTCCTGCTCTCAAGGTGGGTGATCGTGTGTGGTTGTTGATAAAGCTAAATATTTATCTTACTTAAAACCCTTTAAGAGGCCTAAGAACACTGTACGCTATTGACGTCTGGAGTACCGTAAGGGTACGCACGTTGCGTAACAATCGCTTAGCCGTAGTCGAGACGCTCACGCGTTACGTTCGCTCACGGCCAAGAGATCACAGGCAGGCCCGCTATTGGCTGCCGACTAACGTTATGGTTCGCTATAGCGTAGCGGACGCTCGGGACCACGAGGAGATCACCAGCGGCGCAGACGCTCACAATGTTAAACCTTTACATGTAAACCATGAACAATGTATTATACAGAAAAACCTTAGTGTAATGGTGGGGTGTAGATGCAACACAATGTAATCTTATTAACTTAAAGCTGTTCGAGCGTCTCCAACGCTCTGAGAATACTTAACACTATAAGAAATACACAAATACCGGGCTTAGGGTCTAACGCCTTATATGAATGTTATACTTGCAAAAGAATAATACAATACAAGTCATACACTACCAATATAACATAGACTAACTAACCAGATAACTACACAGGAAATACAATACAATACAAGTACGTTTAAGGGAAAATGAGAGAAAAAGGAGAAGAGAGAGAGAGAGAGAGAGATATGGCCCACAATACCAATAAAGACAATATGATTGCGGAGAAAACTTACGCTCAAGGGAAACAATCACATGCGCCTCTGGATATCCAGCTCCCGATTATCAGCAATGAGAACCGTTGAAGAGTGAGAGCTGGATATGATCGGCTTGTCTATTTATGCCCCACACACAATACAATTCAATGGTCCCTACAATCTCATTGTTCATTGGACACAGGAAATCGTCTTCGCATTATAACAAAAGGTCATAGGTTGATTCATACAGGTGGGCTGTGACTATTTCCAACTGCTCAGGTGGGTGGGAAACTAGGTTTCCCGCCGCATGGATAAGTAAACGCAAATAATAGTAAAAGTACATAAACTTCTTATGTCCATAACTATTCGCACGAGCGATTAATCTGCTTCAAACCAACACCGGAATATTGCTAATTAAATACTCTTCCGATGGATACTAAACACCACTGTATAACCCTTGTCTGACCCTTCGTATCAAACAAAGAGGGATCTCTCTGTCTATGAACATGCTACCTTAACTAAACTTTCAGATTCTATCAAAGGGACCATAATCTACAAAATACATTATATAGTTAAAATATGTTACGAACGAGTCGCCCGCCAGACGCACATAAACTTTACCGTAAATGTGCACACTGTGCGCCCGCGGGTGCACGCAACAGCGAGTATGCGCACGCACGGCAGGGCTCATGAACGTGCAACAGGCACTCGCATGAGGTGCAAATATGGCAGTGTGTAGCGTGATATTTTTCTGACTTTGACAGTCCACCCTTTGGCAGTCAACAATAACTGCCACTTCCTAAAACATTTCAAAAAGAGAAAAATATATGTCAAGTGTAAATACATTTCTATGATTGGGTAGGGGAGGAGAGGAGAAGGTAGGAAAAGGGTATGACCTATTGAGATAGCAGAAGCATGTGTGTATGAATCCATGTTTGGGGGGGGTCATGTATAATCGTGCCGTACGTGTTTTAAATCAAGCTTCGAGGTATTGCGAAGTATACATTCGAATTCCTTCTTATCCCGTGGTACGGGTCTGTGGATGGGCTGTCAAACTTTACCGAGCTCTTTTCGGCTGTGGTTGTAACAAAATGGGGGAGCACATTTTAGTTGATGATACATGAATGGGGGAATATGTGATTGCTGATATCTGTGCGGGTATTCCCTATCGACTATGTGTGTAATTACCTGAAGGTTATAGAGATGAAGATAAGACACAATTATGGTAAATGCAGTGGTATTCTATGTCAGGTTAATGAACATTTGTCGGTTGAAGTCTTGTTCGGTGTCTGTTGAATGCAGTCTTCTTTGGGTTTTTGCCAAAAGGTGTGGGCAAAAAGCTTTGTCAATGTCCATAGACTTACAAAAGTGTTGGGCTAGCGTAATTTTAAAATTTCTAGGGAAACTGGGGGTCTATGGCATAGTTCATCAAATATCTGTGTATAAGGTTGTCAAAACTTCTTCTTTAATCCATCAGTTGTCTGTATACAGGGTCATCAAATTCCTCGTCAAAAGTGGGTCTTTTTATCTTGGAAAAACCGGAAAAACAGGTGAAAGAAACGGACCGTATAATCGCATTTTCATCACATCATTGTTTCTACAGTTGGGTCATAAATCAAATCCATTGGAATTACAATTTCCTCACTCCTTAGACTCATTACCCTGGTACTACGTTTGCACTTCATTAAAGCCTGACCGCATCTAAATATCAAGCCAATCGTTATGACAACACCTAAGATACATAGGAGAAACTTCCCTACATCCATTATGACTCCTTGAGCCCATTCTCCTAAACCAGAGAACCAATTTCGCGGGTTCAACCATGACACCCAACCAGTCAGCTCATTACCCACAGCAGCAAGGGTGAGATTGTGTCTCCTGCGAAATTCCCACTTTAATTGGAGAATATCGTCCATCTTTTGGTCTATGACCTCGACCGGATCCTCGGTACTATTCGTTATATATGTGCAGCATTTCACGCCGTACTGCGTTGCCAGTGTGACGCAATATCCACCTGTTACTGCTGTGAGATAATTAAGAACCATTCTATGCTGAACCAGTTCTGTTTTATAAGCTTGAAGTTCTCTTCCAGTATACCTAAACGTGTCATCATACATTTCTGTGATATTGTCTAACAAATTTGCAAGCGCAGAGATATATCTATAGTTCAGCACTCATCTAGCGGTGCGAGTGAAATCTAACGCAAGTAGGACCTGAATCCCGGTGGATTTATGGATCATGTCAGAGGCCAAATGCTCTGTCCTTTCTGTCAGTTGCCTTTTAACTACGTGCTCGTAGTGGGTGTGAGTATAAGGAGCTTGGGCACCACGGTGTATATCTTTCATTTTGGCATGTGATACAGTCATTACTTCAGGCAGTACTTTTCCAATATAACACAATCCTTCAGAGTTTGGGGCAAGCCACTTATACGCCTTCCTCCCGCATATGAAATATGCATCATCGGGGAGAACATATGGGACGGAGTAGGACATAACCATATTACACATCTTCCATGTGAAATCTCCTAACCCTAATTCTCCCATCTGTCTGGTACACGTATCAGTTTGTACGATATGTGCACAGTATCCTGGTGATACCTCTCCAACTCTCGTAATCCTACTTCCTAGGGTATACCTATATCGGAAAGATTTTTCTCTACTGGCTATGTGGCGTATAAGCTCTGTATCTGTCGGCATTCTATCTGCTCTATATGAAAAGGTCATGGTTTGGTTACTCCATGACACTTCCCAATTTCCCGGCTTTCGGGGATTGGAAATGTTAAAACATATTAGGGATCTATCCACATGATATTGGTGGAGCTTCAAACTAGGAGGACTGGAGATATTAAACCTCCTGTCCACCGGTCTCCCACCCTTTAGCTCAAGTACCTCCCCTACCGTTAAAGGAAATGGTACTAGTCCTGATTTGCTATGACCTTGAGGTACTTGAGAGCATACCCAACAATCTGTTTGATTTAACACACTACCCACTAAGGAGTGATAGTCACTCAAGGGGTGCCGGTCCATGTGGATATTAAAACTGGATTGGCATTTCTTGATGCACCCATCCTCAACTACATTGTCACAGAGCCTACAGATACAGTTTTCTTCAGCTAACAATCCTTCACAATTCCTTCTATTGTCAATGCTATCGGATCGTTTTCTGATACTCGCCTTTACTTGTTGGTTAAGTTGTTCTTGGAAAACTACGCCTCCATCTTTGTCATCAGAACCCATTCCAGAACCTTTCTTGACCTCCATGGTACTCTCGCCGGAACAGACTGCTCTGGTCAACATCATGGTCAACAGGAAAATCCGGATCACAGTCTCTTGGGGCAAGTCCATCTTATAGGAGGAAACGAAGAAGAATGAGAAGGGGGAAAAAATAATTTGAGGGAGAGGGGATGGGAAGTGGAGAAAAACAATAAAAGGGAACAGGGAATCGACAACTGCTTTTGATCTTGTGATTTTCAATGCTCAGGTGCCGCCTCAGTCCTCCTGGAACAGACACTCCAGTGATACAACTTCCTCTACCGTCTGTTCCTTATCACAGGACCTCTCTGGATCAGCAACCTTCTTACAATGGGACGAATGAACCCAAGTCTCTCTCTCGGCAACCTTCAATGCTGTAGTGCTAGTCAATAAGACTTGGTATGGTCCTTCCCATCTGTCAATAAGGCAACCTGAGCGTAGAAAATTCTGTATCATTACATAATCCCCAGGTTCAATGTCATGACAATTACTATCTGGTAAATCAGGAATCACTAACTTCAAATTATCATTTTGATTCCTTAGCTGTTTACTCATGTTAATCAGGTACTTTACAGTCACTTCATTGTTACACTTCAAATCATCCTGAGGGTTAATCATAACATGCGGTTGTCGACCAAACAAGATTTCAAAGGGAGACAGATTAAGAGGGGACCTGGGAGTGGTTCTGATGCTGTATAGTACAATGGGTAAAGCTTCTGGCCATGTCAATCCTGTTTCTGCCATAACTTTGCTCAGTTTATTTTTAATAGTGCTGTTCACTCTTTCCACCTTCGCACTCGCCTGTGGACGGTATGGAGTGTGCAGCTTGCTATCAATTCCCATCAACTTACACATTCCTTGAAAGACATCACCTGTAAAATGGGTACCCCTATCACTTTTGATAATTCTAGGGATACCATATCTACATAAAAATTCCTGCACAATTTTCTTAGCAGTGAACATAGCGGTATTTGTGGTTGCCGGAAATGCTTCGACCCAATTTGAGAATACATCTATACAAACAAGTACATATTTCAAATTTCGACAAGGGGGTAATTGTATAAAGTCAATCTGTATTACCTGGAAAGGGCCGCCTGTAGGTGGGATATGAGATGGTTCTGTTGGTATTGCCTTTCCGATATTCTTTCTCAAGCAGGTAAGGCATGACATTGCTCTCTTACCTGCATGAGATGAAAATCCTGGGGCGCACCAATATGCTCTTACCAACTTGCACATTCCCTCCTTGCCCAGATGAGTCAGCCCATGTGCTGCCTCAGCTAAACATGGAAGATATGCTCTGGGGGCCACTGGTTTACTTTGTCCATCCGTCCAGAGTCCTGAGGACTCCCGGCCATATCCCTTTGCCTTCCAGACTGCCTTTTCCTGTGTGGAACACAAATTTTGCATTTCACACAGCTTCTGTGTGTTGATGGTATTAAATACCATCAGTTGTGTGGTGTCTGTCTGTCTGGGGGTACCAGCTGCTAACTTAGCAGCTTCGTCTGCTCGGCTGTTACCAAGTGATACTGGGTCCTGGCTATATGTGTGTGCTTTACACTTGATAACAGCCACTCTGTCGGGTTCCTGTATCGCTGTTAGAAGTCTTTTTATGTGAGCTGCATGCGCTACCGGTGTACCAGCTGCCGTCATGAAATTTCTGAGGCGCCATAGGGCTCCGAAATCATGGACTACCCCGAATGCGTATCTAGAGTCGGTGTAGATATTGGCTGATTTGCCCTTAGCCAATTCACATGCTCTGGTTAGGGCGACCAGTTCAGCAACCTGGGCTGAGTGAGGTGGGCCTAGCGGTTCTGCTTCTATGGTGCCTTGGTCATCTACGACTGCGTATCCAGTACACAAGTCTCCCGAGTCCGACTGTCTGTGACAACTACCATCCGTGTAGAAGGTAAGATCTACATCTTCCAGTGGGTTGTCACTGATGTCAGGCCTTGCGGTAAAATTTTGGGTCAAATATTCCATACAATCATGTGTGTCCTCCTTTGTATTAAATTCTCCTTCCCCACCACTCTCATCCTCCACCCTTTGTGCCTGTCCAGGCACACCTGGGAGATATGTTGCAGGATTTAATGCACTGCATCTCCTTATGGTGATGTTTACGGGGGCCATTAGTGCCAATTCCCATCTTGTAAACCGCGCTGATGAGACGTGTCTGGTTTGGGTAGAATTTAGCAAGGCTGACACTGCATGTGGTGTATGAATTGTGAGGTTGTGACCTAGCACTACATCTTCGCTTTTCGTTACTAGCAATGCTATCGCAGCAACGCTTCGCAAGCATGTGGGGAGGGATCGCGCTACCGTATCTAGCTGAGCGCTGTAGTATGCTACCGGCCTGCTGGCATCACCGTGCTTTTGGGTTAGGACGCCTGCTGCGCAACCAGCACTTTCTGTTCCGTACAGCTCAAATGGTTTCCCATAGTCTGGCATACCTAATGCTGGTGCCTGCGTTAGGCACTGTTTAAGTCTCTCAAATGCCATCTCGGACTCGTCTGTGTGCGAAATCCGATCAGGCTTGTTTGAGGAAACCATCTCCTGCAAAGGTAATGCTAGAATGGAAAATCCTGGGATCCAGTTACGGCAATACCCACACATTCCTAAAAACGTTCTGATCTGTTGCTGGGTTTGTGGCAGAGTCATGTCTCTAATTGCTTGAATTCTATCAGCGGTCAGGTGTCTCAGTCCTTGTGTTAGACAGTTTCCCAAATATTTTACTTTAGTTTGGCATAATTACAACTTGTCTTTGGAAACCTTGTGTCCTGTGTCTGAAAGATGAAACAGGAGCTGTTTCGTATCTTTCAGGGACGCTTCCAATGAATCTGAACACAATAGTAAATCATCCACATACTGTATCAATACTGATCCACTCTCTGGTTGAAAAGACTGTAAACAATCATGCAAAGCCTGGGAAAATATACTTGGACTGTCTATGAAACCTTGTGGTAATCGAGTCCATGTGTATTGGACTCCTCTGTATGTAAATGCAAACAAATATTGGCTGTCAGGGTGCAGAGGTACCGAAAAGAAAGCGGAGCAGAGGTCAATAACAGTGAAAAATTTCGCAGTGGGAGGGATTTGCATAAGGATGACAGCTGGATTTGGCACTACGGGGAACTGACTCTCAACTATTTTGTTAATCCCTCTTAGATCCTGCACTAGCCTGTAACCCCTCCCCCCACTCTTTTTAACAGGGAAGATGGGACTATTGGCTGTGCTGGATGTTCTTACCAGAATGCCCTGTTGTAGCAAGCGCTCTATTACTGGGTATACTCCTAACTCCACCTCTGGCTTCAGAGGGTATTGTGGGATTTTTGGAGCTATCCTACCATCTTTTACTTGCACAACTACTGGAGCTACGTTTGCCATCAATCCAGTGTCTTGTCCGTCTTTAGTCCACAGTGACTCTGGTATCTGGGATGTCATTTCTTCTACTTGGGATGGAGTCCTATTTGTCATAATGGTATGTGACATTAATTTTGATGGGGAGTCTAACATGTCTCGCACTTCCTGAGCGTGATTCTCAGGTATGTCCAAGAATACACCTTCAGGAGTACAATAAATGACGCACCCCATTTTACACAATAAGTCTCTTCCCAGGAGATTTGTCGGTGCCGATGCAGCCAGCAAAAAGGAATGCTTGGTATGTAAAGGCCCTATTGTAATCTCGGCTGGTTTGCTAACAGGGTAGTGCTGGACTACTCCCGTTACTCCCATGGCTGGAATTGTCTTACCAGTGGTTCTCATGCCCACTGTCGAATTTATCACTGATTTGGCCGCCCCCGTATCTACAAGAAAGTTTAATGATTTACCACCTACATTAATTGCAATTTCGGGTTCACTTCCAAGACTTGCAATCAATTTTACTGGCTGCAGATTACAGGTATGGCCACACCCCTATTGGGTATGGTGACCTCCCTGAATCCCGCTGGCAGCAACTACTTGTGAAGGGGTTAAATGGGAACTACCAGAGGCTTGCCAGTCTCTGTTCGGGGGGTATCTTTTTGTTTCCCCTGCATGTGGCTCATAACTCCGTTTCTGCGGACCCTGCTCCCAATGTCGTGTGTCGTGTCGTTGTCTAGGGGGTTGATAAGACTTTTGTATGTTTCTCGATTTACAGTCTCGTGCAAAGTGTCCCTCTCTATGACAGGAATAACAGGTTACCACATTCGACTTACCCACAGGGTTTGGTGATTTATACAAAGGCTGCCTTGTGGTCAGGGCCTGTATACTTACGGCCATTAACTTATCACCTTGTAATTCCCTGTGTCTGGTGATATTCCGATCGTGATCCACAGCTGCCTCTCTCAAAGTAGCCACCGACAGACCTCGCCAACATGGTTGCGTGGTCTGTACCCTTGTCTTTAATGCCTCTTTTAAACCATCCATTAGTACAGATACTGCTACTTCTCGATGGTTTATGTTTGTTTTAATGTCCTCTATGCCTGTGTATTTTGCCATATCTAGTAATGCCCTGTGAAAATATTCTGCAGCAGTTTCTGACTCTTTTTTTTTAATGGAGAAAATATTGTTCCATTTAACTACAGCTGGAAAATACTCCTTTAACTGTAAACTTATCCTTTTTACATTGTCTTTGTTGTGCACATCTGTAAGAGGTACATCCTGATCCAATCCACAGTCAGCTAAAAATTGAGCCGAGTCGACATTGGAGGGTAAACAAGCCCTCAGCAATACCTGCCAGTCTTTGTTATTGGGCTCTAAAGTGTTACCTAGGTCTCTGATGTATTTCTGGCTAGCAACTAAGTCTTTCCTAGGGTCAGGGAATTCAGACACTATGGTTCTTAATTCCATTCGGGAAAATGGGCTGTACATGGCAATGTTCCTAACAGGAGTGACTCCTGACGTGTCAGTTTTCCCATTTGGCACTGCTATTACCCTAACAGGATTTAGTATAGCAACATCATTCTGTGTAGATTCTACAGCCTGTGGTGAAATGGTTTCAGCATAGTGTATGGTGCCGTACTTACCCGTAGATACGACCTCACCTGTCCCTCCGCTAGGGGCCTTTGTTACTAATCTTAAGGGTTGGGCCGTGCCTACTGTTGTTTCTGATATGGTGGCTGCTAGAGAGAGCGCCGATATTGTTGCCGATTCGTCCTCTTGATCACACTCCTGGGGAAAGTTCAAAACAGGGTACAACTTGCACTGGTTAATACTTGCATTGGTTAACTTATTAACATTTACACAGTTGCTAAGTGTTTGTTTGTTACACCCTAATGCGTCATTCTCCGCAACCAATTTCTCTCCTGATATGTATGGTGGCGGCGGGGCCGTGGCTATCAGTTTCCTGATAGGATTAGATCCCGCCGCCTGAGCCAATCCTCTCTGTATTTCACCCTCCTGTTGCCATAACTGCAAATAATCATAATGTTTGATTCGTCTCTTTGTTGATTTAATGAGACATATCCTCCTCCTTAGATTTTGTAACACTTCTGGGCTAAAGCTGCCTACTCTTGGGAACTTCTCCCCGTCATGTACCGTCATTCTCTCCCATTCATCACATAAAACCTCTGTGTGTGAACCGTATTTTTCACACATTACGTACCTTGCCGACCCGATTGGTCGGTTTACTGAATCAACCCGAACCGAGGTTGATCGCCCCCTACCTGAACAATTGGCCCCCATACCTGTAGGTGTTGCTTTCACCACCTCTGACCTTCAATCAGGGTCTTCAGCGAACCCTTACAAAAACCAAAATGTTCAAGATAGGCTGACGGTGGCGGTTTACCGAGTACCCCACTCACTCGCCCACGCCGACCAATACGACCTACACACTGCCCTAGTGCTGGCGTACTCGACCCAGGGCCCCTATGAACCTTTGTTTACTGGAACATGTGAGTGTGATCCGCAGAGCATTAACCCTTTCCAGTAACTGTTGGTTGTTGGATAATTCCTGAGTGACCAGCGAACTTCCCTTTAGAAAATAAAAAATTACACAAATCACGTCAGAATGTACAAATAGTGTTTATGACCCGTTTCATACACAAATGGTACTGGTCAGATTAACTAATGCACACAATTACGTGCGGTACAATCAGTCTGCACATAAGCAACTAATCTTATGTGCAGAGCGACCAGTGGAATCGAAAATTACGGCTGCGAATTCCTTCAGCATGAGCTTTATTGGCCTATATGGGTTCTGCACCAACCCCCTGGGTTGTGCTCTTTTCTCTATTTATAGCGGACTTCCTTGTCTGCTGTACCTGGACCTCCTGGTCTGTTCTGGACCTCCTGGTCTGTGCTACAGTATGACCTCCTGGTCTGCTATACTCTAATGCTCAGATTTTATGTTTAACAAGGGATGCCTCCCTAGCCACCATGCACGTCACTTACATGTATGTACCCTGCGAGAACTCGACTTCTTGTGGTTCAACCTCAAAAAATTGTATAAACTTATATATGCAAACACTCACTCACCACATGTACACTTTTGTTTCTATTTCTATTTCTATTTCTGCGCAGAAATTTTCTTTCCTTTAGACCAGATGTGTTGTAAATTTGGAGAAGGATCTGTTAGTCTAAATTTCGGACACTAAAATAGATTTGCGCTATTTATCGCGTTGCCACCTTTTCGCCTGTTACAATAACACTAGCGTGTGATTTGAGTTACGTGGGCGTACCCGGACGCTCCGTTGCGTAATATACGCTGCGTGCGTCGGCCTTTGAGTTGCGTACGCGAGTCTCACCCTTTGTTAGAGACACGTGTACACAAAGCAAATATCCACCGTAACACAATTTTACACGTTTATCAATGTAGATGATCCTCGATCATCTACCGAACACCACACCAATCTCTCCTTGTATCTTTAGGTAGAGCTGCGTGCGTGCTTTGCAATTTATCCCTTAATGTATTACTTTTATACTTTAACTATGAAATAGCGACAAATCTCTCTTAGCACGTTTATCAATTATAAAATGGCAAACAGGAGAGTGATATATGAAAATACACGAATAAAAAGAAATGCAGATATGCGTGTGTACGTACGCAAGACAGAAAATAAAGTTTTAAAAGACACTAGCGTTTTGTTCTTACCTCCTGTTCCGGATTCCCTCAGCACCCTTTACTAAGCGAAGCAGACGCTTATCCAGACAGCACTACGAGGAATATGATCTCCCGCCCTTTGCTGATGGATAATGTCTGCTGAAATTACCTAGTATAGATATGTGAAGGACGGACGAGCCGCCAATTGATAAAGCTAAATATTTATCTTACTTAAAACCCTTTAAGAGGCCTAAGAACACTGTACGCTATTGACGTCTGGAGTACCGTAAGGGTACACACGTTGCTCAACAATCGCTTAGCCGTAGTCGAGACGCTCACGCGTTACGTTCGCTCACGGCCAAGAGATCACAGGCAGGCCCGCTATTGGCTGCCGACTAACGTTATGGTTCGCTATAGCGTAGCGGACGCTCGGGACCACGAGGAGATCACCAGCGGCGCAGATGCTCACAATGTTAAACCTTTACATGTAAACCATGAACAATGTATTATACAGAAAAACCTTAGTGTAATGGTGGGGTGTAGATGCAACACAATGTAATCTTATTAACTTAAAGCTGTTCGAGCGTCTCCGACGCTCTGAGAATACTTAACACTATAAGAAATACACAAATACCGGGC
This sequence comes from Pseudophryne corroboree, assembly GCF_028390025.1. Lineage (NCBI taxonomy): Eukaryota > Metazoa > Chordata > Amphibia > Anura > Myobatrachidae > Pseudophryne > Pseudophryne corroboree. The sequence goes on along the minus strand of NC_086445.1, from coordinate 832,645,654 downwards.
TTAGGGTCTAACGCCTTATATGAATGTTATACTTGCAAAAGAATAATACAATACAAGTCATACACTACCAATATAACATAGACTAACTAACCAGATAACTACACAGGAAATACAATACAATACAAGTACGTTTAAGGGAAAATGAGAGAAAAAGGAGAAGAGAGAGAGAGAGAGAGAGATATGGCCCACAATACCAATAAAGACAATATGATTGCGGAGAAAACTTACGCTCAAGGGAAACAATCGCATGCGCCTCTGGATATCCAGCTCCCGATAATCAGCAATGAGAACCGTTGAAGAGTGAGAGCTGGATATGATCGGCTTGTCTATTTATGCCTCACACACAATACAATTCAATGGTCCCTACAATCTCATTGTTCATTGGACACAGGAATTCGTCTTCGCATTATAACAAAAGGTCATAGGTTGATTCATACAGGTGGGCTGTGACTATTTCCAACTGCTCAGGTGGGTGGGAAACTAGGTTTCCCGCCGCATGGATAAGTAAGTGCAAATAATAGTAAAAGTACATAAACTTCTTATGTCCATAACTATTCGCACGAGCGATTAATCTGCTTCAAACCAACACCGGAATATTGCTAATTAAATACTCTTCCGATGGATACTAAACACCCCTGTATAACCCTTGTCTGACCCTTCGTATCAAACAAAGAGGGATCTCTCTGTCTATGAACATGCTACCTTAACTAAACTTTCAGATTCTATCAAAGGGACCATAATCTACAAAATACATTATATAGTTAAAATATGTTACGAACGAGTCGCCCGCCAGACGCACATAAACTTTACCGTAAATGCGCACACTGTGCGCCCGCAGGTTCACGCAACAGCGAGTATGCGCACACACAGCAGGGCTCATGAACGTGCAACAGGCACTCGCATGAGGTGCAAATATGGCAGTGTGTAGCGTGATATTTTTCTGACTTTGACATTGTCCACGAAGAATTTGAGGTTGAGAGTTCCCAGCATGAAGTTTGCACCTCGTTACATTGGTCCTTTCAAAATTGAACAAGTCATCAATCCTGTTGCCTACAAACTCCAGTTACCTCCCTTCCTGAAGATACCCAGGACATTCCATGTTTCCCTGTTGAAACCGTTGATCCTGAATCGGTTTCATTCTGCACTTCCTCCAGCTCCGAAAGTCCAAACTCAATGGGGAGTTGAGTATGAAGTGGCCAAGATTCTGGACTCACGTTTCCGTTACGGTCAATTGCAGTATCTTATTGACTGGAAGGGCTATGGTCCTGAAGAACGCTCTTGGACCAATGCTTCAGATGTTCATGCTCCTGCCTTGGTCCGGAATTTCCACTCTAAGTTTCCTCAAAAGCCGAAGAAGTGTCCTGGGGCCACTCCTAAAGGGGGGGGGTGCTGTCACGATCCGGGTATCTGGACGCCATTACTTGCCTTTTAGATGCCTTCTGAGGCTGGCTCAGCATTCCAGGGCCGGATCTCATCTGTGTTACTGATGTCCACATTCTGCATATCCCTCCTGTCACTCTGAGACGCTGTCACATCGGCGCCATGTTTGAATCTAGCATGGCGTCTCCCGTCCTCCGCTGCCTCCGCCGCCGCTCCTGTGTTCCAGTATGCAGGTTGTCAGAGTGGTGCCCCATGCCTGCCGCGGCCTCCGCTGTCATCCATGTATCTCAGTGTGCAGTTGTCAGTTTGGCGTCTCCTGCCCTCCGCGGCCGGCGCCACCATTGCTGCTGTGTTTCCACATGGTTTTCCAAACCAACTTTCCCTCCAAGTACTAACATGGGCGCAGCCATGTTTGTTCCAGTCACATGTTTAGTCTCCACCAATCTGCTACACTGTGAATCTGCATGATTGGCCAGCCAATGCCTGCCATGCAGCAGATATAAGTATCCTGTGCCTGAACCAGGAAATGGTCAGTGCTTTGAACGTCAAACCTTGTTCCAGTCTCTCTCTCCTGTGGTTGTTTCTCCAGGTTCCAGCTCCTGTCTCCAGCATCCACTACGAGACCCGCACCTGCCTTCCATCCTGCGGTGCAGCCTGACTCTGCAGCCCTCCGTGGCTATTCCAGCTTCCAGCTATCAACCCATCTGCTTCCAGCGGTCAGCTTCCAGCAGTATCCAGTTTCTTTAAAGTGCCGGTGTTATTCCAGCGGATCCCTACTTACCAGCAGTATCCACTACCACCGGTAATCTCTTTTCAACTCTTCTGTTTCCACGCTCCCTAGCATCTTACAGTATCTACTCCGTGTCTTCATCACCTGTCTGGTTCCATCCAGCATCCACTCCGTGTCTACATCACCTGGCTGGTTCCATCCAGCATCCACTCCGTGTCTTCATCACCTGGCTGATTTCATTCAGCATCCACTCCGTGTCTCTACCACCTGGCTGGTTCCATCCATTATCTACAACAGTCTGTTCAAGTTACCAACTACATCTATACTTCTACTGGTGTGTTCCTCGGCTATCTTCACTACTACAGCCAGGCCTGGTAAGGTTATTCCATCAAAGGACTTTAACATCTATTCCTCAACCTACCAGTGCTCTGTGATACCTCCCATGGTTATAGTGATCCAGGAACTGTATTATTTGCCATTTGCTTTTATCAACTGTGAATACTGTTGTTTATACATGGAGTCTGTTAATAAAACCTTTTATTGACTTTTAACCTGGTTGTCATGGTCACACCTTCGGGTACTCCTTCTACACTTACATGTCCAGGGGTCTGATTAAACCTTCCAAGTTTAACTTAATTTCAGCCCCTACAACTGAGGCTTCCTCCTGTCAGCCTAAACCCTCTGTTGTAACAGACGTATGAAACGTGGAGACTGAATAAAGTCCTGCGCATATGCGCTGATGTTTAATAAACACAAAAGTCACAGAATAATAATATAATAATAGATGGTACGTAGCATTGGTAGTAGCAGAAATGAAATGATAAACGGTAACTGAATCCAAGGTAGTGATAAAAAGTATTTGGCAACACAGATATATCTTGGTGATAAGTTGATGGCTGAATGCAGAAGGTTTAAAGCAAATAAAGTCTCTGACAACAAAACGTGAAAATAACTTGATAACTGGATGCAAATGGTTTTAAGCAAAATAAAGTCACTGGTAACACAAATGTGAAATAACCTGGTAGCTGGATGTAAACGGATTTGTAAATAATAATTGAAACAAAGCAAAACTCCGGTAACGTGGAATAACTTGATAAATGCAAATGGTTTGGAAAACAGAACTCCGGTAATACTTGCAAAGCACACAGTCTATGATAACTAAACGTGGAATGACTTGGTAAATAAATGTAAATGGTTTGGAAAATAGAACTCCGGTAATACTTGTAAAAGCACACAGTTTCTGTAACATAAAAGTTCTTTAGCCAAGCAAGGCCCAGGCAGGAGACAGTCCTAACTCAGCATGCTTGTTAAGTGCTGGATGCAATGCACAGAATGGAATGCTTGTAATAAGGTGCACAAGTTAGGCAATGAATAACACCTGAGGAGAGTCTCTTACTGCTGATGAACTGTGGCAGGCTGTGGCTGGAGTCTGGAACAAGCAGGAGAAATGCAGAATGATGAATGGAAAGAAAATGATGAGAGGAACCATGGGGAACCACTGGAGACAGGAACACGGGGAACCACTGGAGACTGGAACACGGGGAACCACTGGAGACTGGAACACGGGGAACCACTGGAGACTGGAACACGGGGAACCACTGGAGACTGGAACATGGGGAACCACTGGAGACTGGAAGACGGGGAACCACTGGAAACTTGACACACCAAATGTGACTCGTTGTCCAAGGCAATGTGAATGAGCTAGGAACTGGAGTTGATACACCTTGCTCTGTGATGATTGGATGAATCTCTGTGAGAACACACCCTCCAGGATTGGGTGCCCAGATCAGCTGAGAGTTAACTGGAGCTGGTGATTAACTGGGAAAATAATTCTGTAGACAGTTAATGCAAAGCACTGCTGGTTGCTGGCTGGGATCAGTAGTGCACCGGGAGTTAATGCTGTTTGACCAGAAGCACTGTGTCCTCCAGGCTGCTGGCTGAAACCAGTAGTTACCAAAAGATAGAACTGGTTAGGTGGAGCACAGTGAGCTGTAGGCTGCAGGAGACTGAAGACTGGAACTGCTGGGACCTGTAGTTCCACAGGTCCAATTAACAGGGGATACTCTGAAGACAGAGGACTGAAGCCAGGAGACGTCTGTTCACTGGAAGTGATGTGATGGAAAATGCAGATTCCTGACAGTACCCCCCTTTTTATGGGTGGGTACCGAACACCAACGCTGGAACTTGGAGGATCCTTGGAAAAGAACTTAGGAATACACAAAAGCAGAGGTCCTCAAAAGTCTTCCCAACTTTCATCTTCAGAAGAAAGACTTTTCTCATCAGAACAAGTAGACCATTCATGGTCATTTGAGACAGAATTTACTTCCTGGGAAAAGGCATAACTAGGAAGGATAGACCCTCCCATAACGTAACTTGAGTCGTCATCAACAAACTCACTTTCAGAGTCAGATTCCAGGTCTAGTGTGGTCATGGGAGCCTTTTGTTTAGGAACAACAGTGGCCCTCATTCCGAGTTGTTCGCTCGCTAGCTGCTTTTAGCAGCATTGCACATGCTAAGCCGCCGCCCTCTGGGAGTGTATCTTAGCATAGCAGAATTGCAAAAGAAAGATTAGCAGAATTGCAAATAGAAATTTCTTAGCAGTTTCTGAGTAGCTCGAGACTTACTCCTACACTGCGATCAGTTCAGTCAGTTTCTTTCCTGGTTTGACATCACAAACACACCCAGCGTTCGCCCAGACACTCCCCCGTTTCTCCAGCCACTCCCGCGTTTTTCCCAGAAACGTCAGCGTTTTTCAGCACACTCCCATAAAACGTCCAGTTTCCGCCCAGAAACACCCACTTCCTGTCAATCACACTCCGATCACCAGAAGGATGAAAAATCCTCGTTATGCTGTGAGTAAAATGCCTAACTTTTGTGTTAAATAACTAAGCGCATGCGCTCTACGAACCTTGCGCATGCGCAGTAAGCGACTAATTGCAATATAGCGAAAATCGGCTACAAGCGAACAACTCGGAATGACCCCCAGTATCTGAGACAACCTGTGGACCAGTGAATTTGAAGCTATATGAGACACCAGGACTAGGGTTAACGGCAGCATAGCGAACACTTACGTCAACAGATGGTAGACTTTGAACTGGTTTTGGAGCTCTCCAATACCTGTAATTCTTGAAATCTCTGATACATTGATTCAACAGAACCTGATCGTGTTTGGAAAGAGTTGAGTCGAAAAACTGAGAACTGGAAGACTGATCAGAAGACTGAGCAGAAGTTGAATCCGGGGAGTCAATACTTTCAGAAGTGTTGCTGTAGGATGGAGACACGGAAGTATATGCAACTTTCAAATCTAAAGTCTGAGAACCTTGTCTTGACTTTGCAGCTTGGAAATCTTTAATAACTTGGTCTAATGTATCCTGATTTTGCACAGACAGAGATGTTGGAGAGAATTTAGCAGTAGGCAGACTGTTGACAAATTGGCCAGAATGCCCAGATGACTTTGAATGCATTAACTTTGGAGCAAACTCCTGTTTTACTGCTTCGCAGAAAGCGGGAAGATCACTCAGTAGCGGATCTTTAGATTCAATGAGAGGATTTGCCCAGTGCAGTGCTCTACCTTTGAAGAACAGGAGGAAGTATCTGATTGCATTGGCTGGAGTAATACTCACTGAAGATTCCGACTCAGTAAAAGCGAGGTATTGGCTCGCCACTGCACGGAACTGAGCATAGTCACCATCAAAGTAGACTGGAGCTTGTGTATCTAGTGGACACTTGGAAGGCTGAATGTCAGTTGAAGTCTCGAAAGACAATGTAGGACACTTGAGTAGAGGACTGGAATAAGCATTCAGAAGCAGGAGTAGAATCAACTTGAAATGCTCTAGGGTGGAGAGAGGACATCATCTCCTGGATTGACTGACGGGAAATCTCAGCTGAGGTTGACTGAACACTAGAAGCTTTATCTTGGGGTGAGATGCTTAGAGCCTCCATCTGGGTTGAGGCAACTGCAATATCTGCAAGAACTGTAGACTCCGGACATAGCGACAGGAGTTGCTTACTTGAAACACTGGAGAGAACCACACCGGGTTCGGAGGAACTGGAATCGGTAGGATCCGACGGCAACTTTGGACAAACGGATGGAACCAGGATTTGTCCAGGACTACTTGAATTGACTTGAACTGAAGGAGGCTGATCTGGACAGACGGATGGGACCGGATTGGGTCCAGAAAAGCTTGAACTGGCTGGAACTGGCAGAGTCTTCGGATTGACGGATAGGACCGGATTTGATCCGAAGATGCTGGAATCGCCTGGAACCGAAGGAGGCTGATCCGGACAGACGGATGGGACCGTATTGGGTCCAGAAGAGCTTGAACCGGCTGGAACCGGAGGAGTCTTCGGACTGACGGATAAGACCGGATTTGATCCGAAGATGCTGGAATCGGCTGGAACCGAAGGAGGTAGCTCATCATTGGAAACAGAGCTACTCGGGCTGGCTGGAACCAGTGGAGACTTTGGACCGACGGCTGGAACCGGGCTAGGTCCATTGACACTTGACTCTGTATAGACAGAATCCGGATGTTCTGATGATCCCTCTTGGAGTGGTACTGAGCTGGTAGCACTCTCTGAAGTTAGCAAACAAAAGTTCATGTCTGTATCTGTGGCTTTAAGAATTCCTCCTGGGATCTTGGCCCTGGATTCCTCTTTTGAGGCTGAAACTCCAAAGACACCTCCTGGGGTTAACAGATCAGATGCACTGTTTTGAGTTGCATGCCCGAATGCCACTTCTGGAACCTGAACATCAGATTCCCCTTCTGGGGTCACAACATCAGATGCTCCACCTGGGGCTGTAAACACAGATGCCCCTTCTCGGGCTGTATACACAGATGCCCCTTCTCGGGCTGCAGACACAGATGCCCCATCTCAGGCTGTAGACACAGATGCCCCTTCTCAGGCTGTAGACACAGATGCCCCTTCTCGGGCTGTAGACACAGATGCCCCTTCTTGAGCTGTAGACACAGAAACTACTTTAGTTATGGGTAACATAGATAGTCTCTTTTGATTTCCGAACTTGGGATTGGGTCTATTTGTCACAGGACCCCTATCGTAGACTTTTTGGACACTCCTGGCCGGGGTAAAGGAACTTGAAACTGTAGAGGATACGTTGGAAGGTTTGCAGGTGAAAACTCTGTGATGTTGGGACCTGTCACCAACTTTTGAGTTGCGGAAGGAACAGCCCTTAATAAGATGACTAGAACTCCCACAGTAAAATCAGAGGTGAAGCTGCCTGCGATGCCGGCGTTCAGCTTCCGTGAGTTTGGAGCGCGGGTAGCTCTGGAATCTGCCCTCTCTCTGCATAGGAGAAGAGACTTGAGTTTGAAGGAAGCTTGACATGGAGGTCGCACTAGTCTCAATACATTGAGCAGGACTCTTCACTGTGTTTAAAGCACCACCTAGGATTTCTGGTATGATTGGAATGATTCTTGATAGCAGACTTTGAAGTTGTGCCAATAGATAACAAAGAGTGCTTATAAGTCCAGGTTTTACAGCAGAAGACAGAGGAGTCCTGAAATTTGCAAAGGAGGAAGTCGCCCTCTCAGGAGAATCAGTTGTGAAGGGTGTACCATAGGGCTGACTTGAGCGAGGTCCATCTACAGGAACGAATTGTGCAGGGGAAGTTGGAATAACTGGAGTAGGAGTGACTTGAACTGGAACCGGAGGAACAACAGAACTTGGAAGGGATTGCTCCAAGGTATCCAAACGGGTAGACATTCCCTGTAGAAACAGGATCACTTGCTGTTGTGCAGCCTCGTAGCCATTGAGTCGTGACACCAAACTCTGGAGTGACCCTGACCCCACACTCTGACCACCGTCCGAGTCCATGTGTTATGAGCCACGGCTGTGGCTCATTTCCATTTTTGCATTTTGGTTATGTATTTTATGTTATACTTCTGTTTATGTTCCCCGTGGGTGTCATGGGGTGCTCGGATCTCACCCTTAAGGAGAGGGTACTGTTATGAACCACAGGTAGTGGTTCATTCCTATTTTATGTTTATAAGTTGTCTTGCAGGCCAGGATTTCCCGTTGCTCTGTTTAAGAATACTCTTGTTTGCTGCCGGTGGTGAGTCTGTGTAATTGCAGCTTGTTCCCATGTGTTCAGCCTCACCTGGCTGCTAATTGCATCTTGTCAGTTTGGAGTCATGCAACAGGGCAGCTGCATTACATAATTAATTAGGCCTCTCTGTTATATGCTGGCTGAGTGCAATTCACAGACGCTGGTGATATTTCTAGGTTTCCAGTCTGCTTGAGTTCTGAGCTTGTTCCTGCCAGTTCCTGAGCTCCTGTCTAGCAGTGTCTGTCGAGCTGCTTCCTGTGTCGATTCCTGTGTCAGTCCCTGTGTTGATTCCTGTGTCTGATCCCGTGTCCTGCCGTGAAGTGTTCCTGTCCAGAAGTCCTGTGGCTTTGCCTATGCCTGGTCGAGTTTCTGGCTTCTTGGTGTCCACCGGTCTGTCGTTTGGGATTCTGCCTGTCCTCCAGTTCTGAGAGTCTGTGTCGGCAGCGTTGGGGGTTCCTGTCCGTTTGCCAGTATTTGTACCGGTTCCGTGAGTAGCGGCTCTGCCGCGTCCGTCGGCCTAGGCCGCTGTATTCCTTAGTTATATCTGTCACTGGTGTTTTGCAGAGGGTTCTGCTTATGCTGTCACTGCCGATACACAAAAGTATTGTGTCGGCGTGTGGACAGCATTTCCTTTGTTGTTCTTTTCCTTTGGCGGCAAGCCGCACATACATTTAGTTTTAGGCTAGTCAGTAGCCCCTGGCTTTGGTTGTTTCAGTTAGAAGGCCCCTTGTTATTACCCTGTCTCAGTTCACTCTTTGTCTCTCCTTAAGACCTGAGGGGGCATCGGAGTTGGGCAGACTTAATCCGCCCTTCAAACGCGGCTGCCATGGGCCCAAGAAACCATAGTCTCGCAAGAGTGAATTGACAGCACGGGTAAAACAACGGAGGTAGGGTGCCAGGGGCTATTCCCATTCCGTTTCCTTTTCCCAGCATTACGTCCTGGTGCTCTGGACTCTCTTTATAACATCTCCCTTGTTCTGAGCACCAGGAACCTAACATTATCACCAGCCAAACCACAAAAAAGAAATAAAACTTTTTTCTTTTTTGGCCCAGTCCAGTGTCTAGTCTAGAATCCAGTCCGGTGTTTAGAATCCAGTCCTGTCTAGAATTCAGTGTGCAGAATCCAGTCCGGTGTGTAGAATCCAGTCCGGTGTTTAGAATCCAGTCCGGTGTTTAGAATCCAGTCCGGTGTTTAGAATCCAGTCCGGTGTTTAAAAAAATTCAATCTTGCCTTGTCTAGTCTTGCCTAGTCTAGTCTTGCCTTGTCTAGTCTTGCCTTGTCTTGTCTTGTCTAGTTTTAAATCCTCCTATGTCTACTATGCGAACCCTGCAGGCATCTCTCTCAGCCCTGAACTCTGCTTTCAGTGCTTTGAAACCTGAGCGACCAGAAGTTTTGCAGCAATCCTTAAAGCAACTGCAAAACCTTCTGACTAAAATCTTGCTCATCTTGCCAGAAGTCGTTGAGAGTACATCTATCTCTAAAGAGACTCTTGTTCACAGTATGGTGACAAGAGAATCCTCTGGTTTAATTGAAGAGAAAAGGTTTAAAAGTTTTCTGCGGCCCAGGCTCTCAGAAGAGGAGCGTCTGCTTCGCAGAAACTTAAACTTATGCCTATATTGTGGGGGTTTAAGCCACTATCTACAGACCTATGAGTTGCGCAAGCCAAAGTGTGGTGACAAGTCTTGCCCTCTGGCCAAGTTGAGTCAGGATACAAGACCTACTCCTGTCTCTACTGTGGCAGAGGTACTTGTCACACAACCCACACTAAAAAGCTCTCTGTCCTATAATTGGGGTCCTTGGGCAAGGGAGCCCCATTATAGATTCAGGAGTCAAAAGAGAATGTTTCTCTCCTCTCTTGAGGTTCCTGTTGAAGCAGAGTTGCAAGCCCCTGGAGTGGTGCCCGATGCCCAGGTTCCTGGAGTGGTGCCCGATGCCCAGGTTCCTGGAATGGTGCCCGATGCCCAGGTTCCTGGAGTGGTGCCCGTTGCCCAGGGTCCTGGAGTGGTGCCCTTTGCCCAGGGTCCTGGAGTGGTGCCCATTGCCCAGGGTCCTGGAGTGGTGCCCGTTGCCCAGGGTCCTGGAGTGGTGCCCGTTGCCCAGGGTCCTGGTGCGGTGCCCGTTGCCCAGGGTCCTGGTGCGGTACCCAATGCCCAGAGTGTTGGAGCGGTACCCGATGCCCAGAGTGCTGGAGCGGTACCCGATGCCCAGAGTGCTGGAGCGGTACCCGATGCCCAGAGTGCTGGAACGGTACCCGATGCCCAGAGCGCTGGAGCGGTACCCGATGCTCTAGCTTATAGAGGGACATCAAATATTATAGCTCAGGTTTCCATACCAGAAGGGGTCTCAGAAGCTGTTACCCCAGGTAGGGACTTGAAAAGCGCAACCCCGGAAAGGGTATCTAAAACCATAGTTCTAGAAGGGAACTCGAGAAGCAAAACCCCAGAAGGGATCTTTGAAGTAATATCCCCAAGTGTGGTCTCGAGAGACGCAGCCTCAAAGAAGGGTCTAGAGGTCGCTTCCCCAGGAAAGAACTTAAGAGGCATAGCATTTGTGGAGGTTCTGAAGGTTATTGCTTCAGCAAAAGTCCCGGAAGTCATAGTCCTGGGAGATGTTTCGATAATTATCGACTCAGAGAGGGAGGCCAATGGCTCAGTCCCAGTGAGGGAAGCCGATGGCTCGGTCCCAGTGAGGGAGGCCGATGGCTCGGTCCCAGTGAGGGAGGCCGACGGCTCGGTCCCAGTAAAAGAATCCGAGGTGCTGACCCCAGCGGGGTTCCCGGAGGCCACTGTCCCAGCGGGGTTCCCAGAGGCCACTGTCCCAGCAGGGTTCCCGGAGGCCACTGCCCCAGCGGGGTTCCCGGAGGCCACTGCCCCAGTGGGGTTCCCGGAGGCCACTGCCCCAGCGGGGGTTCCCGGAGGCCACTGCACTGGGTGGGGTTCAGAAAGTCACTGCCCCGGGTGGGGTTCAGAAAGTCACTGCCCCGGGTGGGGTTCAGAAAGTCACTGCACCGGGTGGGGTTCAGAAAGTCACTGCCCCGGGTGGGGTTCAGAAAGTCACTGCCCCGGGTGGGGTTCAGAAAGTCACTGCCCCGGGTGTGGTTCAGAAAGTCACTGCCCCAGGTGGGGTTCAGAAAGTCTCAGCCTCGAGTAAGGTCAATAGTGACCAAGTCCTAGCTAAGCACTCTAGTCAGTCAGATGGGAAGGAAACAGATCCTGACTCTGTTGATATCTCAACATCCATAATCTTTGATGGGGACTTAGTCCAATTTCTGGCGCTTTACAAACACTATTACAGGCATGTCCAAACTGCGGCCCTCCAGCTGTTGTGAAACTACATATCCCAGCATGCCCTGACACAGTTTTGTTGTCAGAGAATGCTAAAGCTGTGTCAGGGCATGCTGGGATGTGTAGTTTCTCAACAGCTGGAGGGCCGCAGTTTGGACATGCCTGCACTATTACATCATTATGTTATCTAGACCATTTCTGGGCATCACTTCAGAGAACCTTGTGCTCTATCTGATTTATTCCTTTAGAGGAGAGCCTTTTGAGTGGGCGACCAGCCTAATGAAAGCTGAAGATCCCATTCTTCAGGATCCCCCAGCATTCAGTGATGCAATTATTAAAAGATATGGTTCAAAAGAAATTGGTTCAGGTTCCTCTAGGTCACTCATCTTATCTGCTGAGAGTTCACCGTATACTGTAGACTCGGCACAAGAGTCTCAGCCCGTTGTTTTGACTGCAGGATGTGCTTTTCTGTCTTCTTCTTCTAATAGTAGTACTTTGCCTGAAAGTTCAGCTCCCAAGGGTAAAAGACCTATCTCTGATTTGAACGCAGCCTTGCTGGGTGGTACCATCAGTTCAGACAAAGTTTGGGGAATTACCTTGGTCAGACCTAAAGAGCTTTGTAAAAAGAAGAAGAAGAAAGAGAAATAATTTTTGACTCTTGCCTTGATAAAAAAAAAAGATGTTTTTTTTCCTTGTTTTGTGTCCAGTGGCCACCGTCAAGGGGAGGGCACTGTTACAAGCTGTTGTTACAGCTTGTTTCTGTTTTCTTGTCTGTTAGACCAGTGTGTCGGGTTTTTTTTTATATCCCTTGTCTTGGATAGTCTGAATTTTGGGGTCCTTTGACCCCTCCTCAAGGGGGGGGGGGGTAATGTTATGAGCCACGGCTGTGGCTCATTTCCATTTTTGCATTTTGGTTATGTATTTTATGTTATACTTCTGTTTAGGTTCCCCGTGGGTGTCATGGGGTGCTCGGATCTCACCCTTAAGGAGAGGATACTGTTATGAACCACAGGTAGTGGTTCATTCCTATTTTATGTTTATAAGTTGTCTTGCAGGCCAGGATTTCCCGTTGCTCTGTTTAAGAATACTCTTGTTTGCTGCCGGTGGTGAGTCTGTGTAATTGCAGCTTGTTCCCATGTGTTCAGCCTCACCTGGCTGCTAATTGCATCTTGTCAGTTTGGAGTCATGCAACAGGGCAGCTGCATTACATAATTAATTAGGCCTCTCTGTTATATGCTGGCTGAGTGCAATTCACAGACGCTGGTGATATTTCTAGGTTTCCAGTCTGCTTGAGTTCTGAGCTTGTTCCTGCCAGTTCCTGAGCTCCTGTCTAGCAGTGTCTGTCGAGCTGCTTCCTGTGTCGATTCCTGTGTCAGTCCCTGTGTTGATTCCTGTGTCTGATCCCGTGTCCTGCCGTGAAGTGTTCCTGTCCAGAAGTCCTGTGGCTTTGCCTATGCCTGGTCGAGTTTCTGGCTTCTTGGTGTCCACCGGTCTGTCGTTTGGGATTCTGCCTGTCCTCCAGTTCTGAGAGTCTGTGTCAGCAGCGTTGGGGGTTCCTGTCCATTTGCCAGTATTTGTACCGGTTCCGTGAGTTGTGGCTCTGCCGCGTCCGTCGGCCTAGGCCGCTGTATTCCTTGGTTATATCTGTCACTGGTGTTTTGCAGAGGGTTCTGCTTATGCTGTCACTGCCGATACACAAAAGTATTGTGTCGGCGTGTGGACAGCATTTCCTTTGTTGTTCTTTTCCTTGGCGGCAAGCCGCACATACATTTAGTTTTAGGCTAGTCAGTAGCCCCTGGCTTTGGTTGTTTCAGTTAGAAGGCCCCTTGTTATTACCCTGTCTCAGTTCACTCTTTGTCTCTCCTTAAGACCTGAGGGGGCATCGAAGTTGGGCAGACTTAATCCGCCCTTCAAACGCGGCTGCCATGGGCCCAAGAAACCATAGTCTCGCAAGAGTGAATTGACAGCATGGGTAAAACAACGGAGGTAGGGTGCCAGGGGCTGTTCACATTCCGTTTCCCTTTCCCAGCATTACGTCCTGGTGCTCTGGACTCTCTTTATAACATCTCCCTTGTTCTGAGCACCAGGAACCTAACATTATGGGCCTTGGACAAACTGTCAGGCTGTCAGGATTCTGATTAGTCTGTTCCCGGAGGGGGCACTAGTGGGTCAGTGTTGGAATGACGTATGAAACGTGGAGACTGAATAAAGACCTGCGCATATGCGCTGATGTTTAATAAACACAAAAGTCACAGAACAATAATATAATAATAGATGGTACGTAGCATTGGTAGTAGCAGAAATTAAATGATAAATGGTAACTGAATCCAATGTAGTGATAAAAAGTCTTTGGCAACACAGACATATCTTGGTGATAAGTTGATGGCTGAATGCAGAAGGTTTAAAGCAAATAAAGTCTCTGACAACAAAACGTGAAAATAACTTGATAACTGGATGCAAATGGTTTTAAGCAAAATAAAGTCACTGGTAACACAAATGTGAAATAACCTGGTAGCTGGATGTAAACGGATTTGTAAATAATAATTGAAACAAAGCAAAACTCCCGTAACGTGGAATAACTTGATTAATGCAAATGGTTTGGAAAACAGAATTCCGGTAATACTTGCAAAGCACACAGTCTCTGATAACTTAACGTGGAATGACTTGGTAAATAAATGTAAATGGTTTGGAAAACAGAACTCCGGTAATACTTGTAAAAGCACACAGTCTCTGTAACATATAAGTTCTTTAGCCAAGCAAGGCCCAGGCAGGAGACAGTCCTAACTCAGCATGCTTGTTAAGTGCTGGATGCAATGCACAGAATGGAATGCTGGTAATAAGGTGCACAAGTTAGGCATTGAATAACACCTGAGGAGAGTCTCTTACTGCTGATGAACTGTGGCAGGCTGTGGCTGGAGTCTGGAACAAGCAGGAGAAATGCAGAATGATGAATGGAATGAAATAATGAGAGGAACCACGGGGAACCACTGGAGACAGGAACACGGGGAACCACTGGAGACTTGACACACCAAATGTGACTCGTTGTCCAAGGCAATGTGAACGAGCTAGGAACTGGAGTTTATACACCTTGCTCTGTGATGATTGGATGAATCTCTGTGAGAACACACCCTCCTGGATTGGGTGCCCAGATCAGCTGAGAGTTAACTGGAGCTGGTGATTAACTGGGAAAATAATTCTGTAGACAGTTAATGCAAAGCACTGCTGGTTGCTGGCTGGGATCAGTAGTGCACCGGGAGTTAATGCTGTTTAACCAGAAGCACTGTGTCCTCCAGGCTGCTGGCTGAAACCAGTAGTTACCAAAAGATAGTACTGGTTAAGTGGAGCACAGTGAGCTGTAGGCTGCAGGAGACTGAAGACTGGAACTGCTGGGATCTGTAGTTCCACAGGTCCAATTCACAGGGGATACTCTGAAGACAGAGGACTGAAGCCAGGAGACGCCTGTTCACTGGAAGTGATGTGATGGAAAATGCAGATTCCTGACACCCACGATCGTTAGGATGAATTTGCTGCATGAAAAATTCCATTCATAGTATTGTAGCAGGAAGTGTCTGCTTGTCGACGTCTTTAGTAGCACTTACCTGTCCGAAGAAGGACCATTCCTGAAGGTAGCCACCACCGCTGGAACTTTGGCCAGTGAGAAGATGCTGGTTCTCATTTTTTAAAAACCCATCTACAAATGTCACGCTCGGCTGGAAATGAGGATCCGGCGACTGAGGTTTGCCTGAGGAAGCGGACACTTGTGAGAGAAGAAGACGAGGTGGCTGGATGTAATTCCTACTCATGGGTCAGGAGCAATGGAAGTGGAGGCTACCGAGATTGAATAGTCGCTGTAAATAATGAACTGCGGGTGGTAATCTGTGACTTGGAAACCTGAATACTGTGACCTTTAACTTGAATAACGAGGCTAAGGAGCACTGAAGATGAAGGACTGTGAACACTGAGCTGTGGCTTGGATAACGAGGCTGAAGAACACTTGAAGATAATAAACTGTGGTTTGAAAGACGAGGTTGAAGAACACTGAAGATTAAGGACTGTGAACGGTGGCCTGTGGCTTGGATAACGAGGCTGAAGAACACTTGAAGATAATGAACTGTGGTTTGAAAGACGAGGTTGAGGAACACTGAAGATGAAGGACTTTGAATGGTGAGCTGTGGCTTGGATAACGAGGCTGAAGAGCACGGTAACTGTTGACGACCAAGATTCTTGAAGAATCAGGATTACCGAGTACGCCCCTCTCAGATGGTATCAGATTAGGGACGGCGGGACTACTGCAATCAGAAAGACCGAGGCAGAGCAAAGCTGGAGAGTATCCAAGGCACCAAAGTAACCTGGGAGCACAGGGCTGGAGATCCTACACCTACAGTAAGTAGTAACTTGAAGCACTGACACTCATAACCTGAACCAGCTCCCTTTTAAGAGGAGATATCTCCCTGTATTGGCTAGACAGAATGAGCCTGTGCAATAGGTTCAAGCTTTGGTCTCCAACATGGCCGCCCCTGTGCAGCAGACACATTTTAGTGTTTACCACCAGAACTCCCCCTGGCCTCTCCGGAAGCTGCTCCCTAGTGCCAGCAAGCCCGCTGCAGCAGCCTCCAGCTACTACGAGCGGACCCGCCACAGCATCCCCTCACCGCCGCACACAGACCAATCGCAGCAGCTCAGCACCGCCGCTGCCCGCCAGACACCTGAGCGGTAACCGCCGCGGCTCCGATCGTATGGTAAGGCTCCGGGACGTGACAACAAAGATTCATACTCAGTTTCTCAGGAAATGTCATTTTAAATTGGCACCATTTTTGAGCCAATCAGGACTTCTTCCAATAAACAATGACAGTTTGTCATAGTGAGCAAATCATGGATTGTGTGTTATTGAGCCTCTCTTTCACTCTTTCAGTTCTTATCTGTTACTAGTAGGAAAAGCTAAGCCCAACAGTGGCGGTTAAAAACAGAAAATCTTTAAAAAGGAAAGGATCATATAATCCAATCCAAAACTATGCATAAACACAATACCTAACCGTTATAGCACTTTATGGTCTCATTTTAACAATGTAGGTCTGATAAATCATTTTAGAGCTTCAACAAATGACATTGTATTAACCTAATACTTAACAATGCTATATCCTAGGGCATAACAATGCTTTATACAGTGTCAACAATACGTAAATGAATAACATACAGTATAAGTGTAAAATAACTTTAGTTACATAATCCTGTGGCATCTTAAAACTTATAATTGTGATGTACTGTATAACAGTGTAAGGTATGTGTATAATACACAGTCCTATACCAATCTATAACTCATATATAAGAATGCTAAATCAAGAAGTAAAACTGTTGAAGACAGATATGCAAACAGTGATACATGCAAATTGTAAACGGGTACAAAATGCTTTGTCAGTTAAAATTATGTAACTGTGTTACCAAATAATGTTACAATGCAATAAAATACTGCAGCTGTGTATAATTTAAATAGTGATAAATAATGAAATATAGTTAATGTTATATCATATAATGCTTTCTGACTATTGTGCATATTAACATAATAAATGCAGAGGTGTGGCAGGGTTCCTGATGTGGGACTCTATGGAACCCCAGGATCGTTAGGATGAATTTGCTGCATGAGATATTCCATTCATAGTATTGTAGCAGGAAGTGTCTTCTTGTCGACATCTTTAGTAGCACTTACCTGTCCGAAGAAGGACCATTCCTGAAAGAAGCCACCACCGCTGGAACTTTGGCCACTGAGAAGATGCTGGTTCTCATTTTTGAAAGCGTTAATCTACAAAGATTCATACTCAGTTGGTCAGGAAATGTCATTTTAAATTGGCTCCATTTTTGAGTCAATCAGGACTTCTTCCAATAAACAATGACAGTTTATCATAGTGAGCAAATCATGGATTGTGTGTTATTGAGCCACTCTTTCACTCTTTCAGTTCTTATATGGTACCAATAGGAAAAGCTAAACACAACAGTGGCGGTCAAAAACAGAAAATCTTTAAAAGGAAATGATCATATAATCCAATCCAAAACTATGCATAAACACAATACCTATCCGTTATAGCACTGTATGGTCTCATTTTAACAATGTAGGTCTGATAAATCATTTTAGAACTTCAACAAATGACAATGTATTAACCTAAAACTTAACAATGCTATATCCTAAGGCATAACAATGCTTTATACAGTATCCACAATACGTAAATCAATAACATACAGTATAAGTGTAAAATAACTTTAGTTACATAATCCTGTGGCATCTTAAAACTTATAATTGTGATGTATAACAGTGTAAGGTTTGTGTATAATACACAGTCCTATAACAATCTATAACTCGTATATAAGAATGCTAAATCAAGAAGTAAAACTGTTGAAGATAGTAAAGCATAATAGTGATACATGAAAATTGTAAACGGGTACAAAATGCTTTGCCAGTTAATATGATGTAACTGTGTTACCAAATAATGTTACAATGCAATACAATACTGCAGCTGTGTACAATTTAAATAGTGATAAATAAAGAAATATAGTTAATGTTATATCATATAATGCTTTATGTCTTTTGTGCATATTAACATAATACATGCAGAGGTGTAGCAGGGTTCCTGATGTGGGACTCTATGGAACCCCAGGATCGATAGGATGAATTTGCTGCATGAGAAATTCCATTCATAGTATTATAGCAGGAAGTGTCTGCTTGTTGACGTCTTTAGTAGCACTTACCTGTCCGAAGAAGGACCATTCCTGAAGGTTTCCACCACCGCTGGAACTTTGGCCAGTGAGAAGACGCTGGTTCTCATTTTTTAAAAACCTTAATCTACAAATTTCACGCTCGGCTGGAAATGAGGATCCGGCGACTGAGGTTTGCCTGAGGAAGCGGACACTTGTGAGAGAAGAAGATGAGGTCGCTGGATGTAATTCCTACTCATGGGTCAGGAGCAATAGAAGTGGAGACTACTGAGATGGTATAGTCATAGTAACATAGTAACATAGTAACATAGTATCTGAGGTTGAAAAAACACAATTGTCCATCGAGTTCAACCTATTTGTGGTGTCCTATGCATGATGATTTGACTAAAATTTCTGACTGATGCTGCTGTCAGCCATTGCATTTTATCCCTATTTATAGTAACTATAATGCATGACTATGCACCATACCCCTGGATATCCTTATCCAATAGGAATTTATCTAACCCATTCTAGTCGCTGTAAATAATGAACTGCGGGTGGTAATCTTTAACTTGGGAAACTGAAGACTGTAAGCTGTGGCTTGAATAATGAGGCTGAGGAGTACTGAAGATAAAGGACTGTGAACACTGAGCTGTGGCTTGGATAACGAGGCTGAAGAACACTTGAAGATAATGAACTGTGGTTTGAAAGACGAGGTTGAAGAACACTGAAGTTGAAGGACTGTGAACGGTGGCCTGTGGCTTGGATAACGAGGCTGAAGAACACTTGAAGATAATGAATTGTGGTTTGAAAGACGAGGTTGAGGAACACTGAAGATGAAGGACTGTGAATAGTGAGCTGTGGCTTGGATAACGAGGCTGAAGAGCACGGTAACTGTTGACGACCAAGATCCTTGAAGAATCAGGATCAACGAGAACGCCCCTCTCAGATGGTATCAGGTTAGGGACGGCGGGACTGCTGCTATCAGAAAGACTGAGGCAGAGCAAAGGTGGAGAGTAACCAAGGCACCGAAGTAACCTGGGAGCACAGGGCTGGAGATCCTACACCTACAGTAAGTAGTAACTTGAAGCACTGACACTCATAACTTGAACCAGCTCCCTTTTAAGAGGAGAGATCTCCCTGGATTGGCTGGACAGAATGAGCCTGTGCAATAGGTTCAAGCTTTGGTCTCTAACATGGCCACCCCTGTGCAGCAGATACATTTTAGTGTTTACCACCAGAACTCCCCCTGGCCTCTTCGGAAGCTGCTCCCTAATGCCAGCAAGCCCGCTGCAGCAGCCTCCGTCTAATACGAGCGGACTCACCACAGCATCCCCTCACCGCCGCACACAGACCCGTCGCAGCAGCCCAGCACCGCCGCTGCCCGCCAGACACCTGAGCGGTAACCGCCGCGGCTCCGATCGTATGGTAAGGCTCCGGGACGTGACAACAAAGATTCATACTCAGTTGGTCAGGAAATGTCATTTTAAATTGGCAGCATTTTTGAGCCAATCAGGACTTCTTCCAATAAACAATGACAGTTTGTCATAGTGAGCAAATCATGGATTGTGTGTTATTGAGCCTCTCTTTCACTCTTTCAGTTCTTATCTGGTACTAGTAGGAAAAGCTAAGCCCAACAGTGGCGGTTAAAAACAGAAAATTGCTAAAAGGAAAGGATCATATAATCCAATCCAAAACTATGCATAAACACAATACCTAACCGTTATAGCACTTTATGGTCTCATTTTAACAATGTAGGTCTGATAAATCATTTTAGAGCTTCAACAAATGATATTGTATTAACCTAATACTTAACAATGCTATATCCTAAGGCATAACAATGCTTTATACAGTGTCCACAATACGTAAATGAATAACATACAGTATAAGTGTAAAATAACTTTAGTTACATAATCCTGTGGCATCTTAAAACTTATAATTGTGATGTATAACAGTGTAAGGTATGTGTATAATACACAGTCCTATACCAATCTATAACTCATATTTAAGAATGCTAAATCAAGAAGTAAAACTGTTGAAGACAGATATGCATAACAGTGATACATGCAAATTGTAAACGGGTACAAAATGCTTTGTCAGTTAAAATTATGTAACTGTGTTACCAAATAATGTTACAGTGCAATAACATATTGCAGCTGTGTACAATATAAATAGTGATACATAATGAAATATAGTTAATGTTATATCATATAATGCTTTCTGACTATTGTGCATATTAACATAATAAATGCAGAGGTGTGGCAGGGTTCCTGATGTGGGACTCTATGGAACCCCAGGATCGTTAGGATGAATTTGCTGCATGAGATATTCCATTCATAGTATTGTAGCAGGAAGTGTCTGCTTGTCGACATCTTTAGTAGCACTTGCCTGTCTGAAGAAGGACCATTCCTGAAGGTAGCCAACACCGCTGAAACTTTGGCCACTGAGAAGATGCTGGTTCTCATTTTTGAAAGCGTTAATCTACAAAGGTTCATACTCAGTTGGTCAGGAAATGTAATTTTAAATTGGCACCATTTTTGAGCCAATCAGGACTTCTTGCAATAAACAATGACAGTTTGTCATAGTGAGCAAATCATGGATAGTGTGTTATTGAGCCTCTCTTTCACTCTTTCAGTTCTTATCTGGTACTAGTAGGAAAAGCTAAGCCCAACAGTGGCGGTTAAAAACAGAAAATTGTTAAAAGGAAAGGATCATGTACTCCAATCCAAAACTATGCATAAACACAATACTTAACCGTTATAGCACTTTATGGTCTCATTTTAACAATGTAGGTCTGATAAATCATTTTAGAGCTTCAACAAATGACAGTGTATTAACCTAATACTTAACAATGCTATATCCTAGGGCATAACAATGCTTTATACAGTGTCAACAAAACGTAAATGAATAACATACAGTAAAAGTGTAAAATAACTTTAGTTACATAATGCTGTGGCATCTTAAAACTTATAATTGTGATACATAACAGTGTAATATGTGTGTATAATACACAGTCCTATAACAATCTATAACTCATATATAAGAATGCTAAATCAAGAAGTAAAACTGTTGAAGATAGTAAAGCATTATAGTGATACATGCAAATTGTAAACGGGTACAAAATGCTTTGTCCGTTAATATGATGTCACCGTGTTACTAAATAATGTTACAATGCAATACAATACTGCAGCTGTGTACAATTTAAATAGTGATAAATAATGAAATATAGTTAGTGTTATATCATATAATGCTTTATGACTATTGTGCATATTAAAATAATACATGCAGAGTTGTGGCAGGGTTCCTGATGTGGGACTCTATGGAACCCCAGGATCGTTAGGATGAATTTGCTGCATGAGAAATTCCATTCATAGTATTGTAGCAGGAAGTGTCTGCTTGTCGACGTCTTTAGTAGCACTTACCTGTCCGAAGAAGGACCATTCCTGAAGATAGCCACCACCGCTGGAACTTTGGCCACTGAGAAGACGTTGGTTCTCATTTTTTAAAAACCTTAGTCTACAAATGTCACGCTCGGCTGGAAATGAGGATCCGGCGACTGAGGTTTGCCTGAGGAAGCGGACACTTGCGAGTGAAGAAGACGAGGTGGCTGGATGTAATTCCTACTCATGGGTCAGGAGCAATGGTAGTGGAGACTACCGAGATGGAATATTCACTGTAAATAATGAACTGCAGGTGGTAATCTGTGACTTGGAAACCTGAAGACTGTGAGCTGTGACTTGAATAACGAGGCTGAGGAGCACTGAAGATGAAGGACTGTGAACACTGAGCTGTGGCTTGGATAACAAGCCTGAAGAACACTTGAAGATAATGAACTGTGGTTTGAAAGACGAGATTGAGGAACACTGAAGATGAAGGACTGTGAATGGTGAGCTGTGGCTTGGATAACGAGTCTGAAGAGCACGGTAACTGTTGCCGACCAAGATCCTGGAAGAATCAGGATCACCGACTACGCCCCTCAAAGATGGTATCAGGTTAGGGACGGCGGGACTGCTGCAATCAGAAAGACAGAGGCAGAGCAAAGCTGGAGAGTAACCAAGGCAACGAAGTAACCTGGGAGCACAGGGCTGGAGATCCTACACCTACAGTAAGTAGTAACTTGAAGCACTGACACTCATAACCTGAACCAGCTCCCTCTTAAGAGTAGAGATCTCCCTGGATTGGCTGGACAGAATGAGCCTGTGCAATAGGTTCAAGCTTTGGTATCCAACATGGCCGCCCCTGTGCAGCAGTCAAATTTTAGTGTTTACCACCAGAACTCCCCCTGGCCTCTGCGGAAGCTGCTCTATGGAACCCCAGGATCGTTAGGATGAATTTGCTGCATGAGATATTCCATTCATAGTATTGTAGGAGGAAGTGTCTTCTTGTCGACATCTTTAGTAGCACTTACCTGTCTGAAGAAGGACCATTCCTGAAGGTAGCCAACACAGCTGAAACTTTGGCCACTGAGAAGATGCTGGTTCTCATTTTTGAAAGCGTTAATCCACAAAGATTCATACTCAGTAGGTCAGGAAATGTCATTTTAAATTGCCACCATTTTTGAGCCAATCAGGACTTCTTCCAATAAACAATGACAGTTTGTCATAGTGAGCAAATCATGGATAGTGTGTTATTGAGCCTCTCTTTCACTCTTTCAGTTCTTATCTGGTACTAGTAGGAAAAGCTAAGCCCAACAGTGGCGGTTAAAAACAGAAAATTGTTAAAAGGAAAGGATCATGTAATCCAATCCAAAACTATGTATAAACACAATACTTAACCGTTATAGCACTTTATGGTCTCATTTTAACAATGTAGGTCTGATAAATCATTTTAGAGCTTCAACAAATGACAGTGTATTAACCTAAAACTTAACAATGCTATATCCTAAGGCATAACAATGCTTTATACAGTGTCCACAATACGTAAATGAATAACATACAGTATAAGTGTAAAATAACTTTAGTTACATAATCCTGTGGCATCTTAAAACTTATAATTGTGATGTATAACAGTGTAAGGTATGTGTATAATACACAGTCCTATACCAATCTATAACTCATATATAAGAATGCTAAATCAAGAAGTAAAACTGTTGAAGACAGATATGCATAACAGTGATACATGCAAATTGTAAACGGGTACAAAATGCTTTGTCAGTTAAAATGATGTAACTGTGTTACCAAATAATGTTACAATGCAATAAAATACTGCAGCTGTGTATAATT
Organism: Pseudophryne corroboree; assembly: GCF_028390025.1. Lineage (NCBI taxonomy): Eukaryota > Metazoa > Chordata > Amphibia > Anura > Myobatrachidae > Pseudophryne > Pseudophryne corroboree. Next base: position 832,622,289 of record NC_086445.1, on the reverse strand, counting down.
TAAATAGTGATAAATAATGAAATATAGTTAATGTTATATCATATAATGCTTTCTGACTATTGTGCATATTAACATAATAAATGCAGAGGTGTGGCAGGGTTCCTGATGTGAGACTCTATGGAACCCCAGGATCGTTAGGATGAATTTGCTGCATGAGATATTCCATTCATAGTATTGTAGCAGGAAGTGTCTTCTTGTCGACATCTTTAGTAGCACTTACCTGTCTGAAGAAGGACCATTCCTGAAGGAAGCCACCACCGCTGGAACTTTGACCACTGAGAAGATGCTGGTTCTCATTTTTGAAAGCGTTAATCTACAAAGATTCATACTCAGTAGGTCAGGAAATGTCATTTTAAATTGCCACCATTTTTGAGCCAATCAGGACTTCTTCCAATAAACAATGACAGTTTGTCATAGTGAGCAAATCATGGATTGTGTGTTATTGAGCCTCTCTTTCACTCTTTCAGTTCTTATCTGGTACTAGTAGGAAAAGTTAAGCCCAACAGTGGCGGTTAAAAACAGAAAATTGTTAAAAGGAAAGGATCATATAATCCAATCCAAAACTATGCATAAACACAATACTTAACCGTTATAGCACTTTATGGTCTCATTTTAACAATGTAGGTCTGATAAATCATTTTAGAGCTTCAACAAATGACAGTGTATTAACCTAATACTTAACAATGCTATATCCTAGGGCATAACAATGCTTTATACAGTGTCAACAACAAGTAAATAAATAACATACAGTAAAAGTGTAAAATAACTTTAGTTACATAATGCTGTGGCATCTTAAAACTTATAATTGTGATACATAACAGTGTAATTTGTGTGTATAATACACAGTCCTATAACAATCTATAACTCGTATATAAGAATGCTAAATCAAGAAGTAAAACTGTTGAAGATAGTAAAGCATTATAGTGATACATGCAAATTGTAAACGGGTACAAAATGCTTTGTCCGTTAATATGATGTCACTGTGTTACTAAATAATGTTACAATGCAATACAATACTGCAGCTGTGTACAATTTAAATAGTGATACATAATGAAATATAGTTAATGTTATATCATATAATGCTTTATGACTATTGTGCATATTAAAATAATACATGCAGAGTTGTGGCAGGGTTCCTGATGTGGGACTCTATGGAACCCCAGGATCGTTAGTATGAATTTGCTGCATGAGAAATTCCATTCAAAGTATTGTAGCAGGAAGTGTCTGCTTGTCGACCTCATTAGTAGCACTTACCTGACCGAAGAAGGACCATTCTTGAAGGTATCCACCACCGCTGGAACTTTGGCCAATGAGAAGACGCTGGTTCTCTTTTATTAAAATCCTTAATCTACAAAGATTCATACTCGGTTAGTCAGGAAATGTCATTTTAATTTGGCACCATTTTTGAGCCAATCAGGACTTCTTCCAATAAACAATGACCGTTTTTCATAGTGAGCAAATCATGGATTCTGTGTTATAGAGCCTCTCTTTCACTCTTTTAGTTCTTATCTGGTACCAATAGGAAAAGCTAAACACAACAGTAGCGGTCAAAAACAGAAAATCTTTAAAAGGAAATGATCAGATAATCCAATCCAAAACTATTCATAAACACAATACCTATCCGTTATAGCACTGTATGGTCTCATTTTAACAATGTAGGTCTGATAAATCATTTTAGAACTTCAACAAATGACAGTGTATTAACCTAATACTTAACAATGCTATATCCTAAGGCATAACAATGCTTTATACAGTGTCCACAATACGTAAATGAATAACATACAGTATAAGTGTAAAATAACTTTAGTTACATAATCTTGTGGCATCTTAAAACTTATAATTGTGATGCATAACAGTGAAAGGTATGTGTATAATACACAGTCCTATAACAATCTATAACTCATATATAAGAATGCTAAATCAAGAAGTAAAACTGTTGAAGATAACCATGCATAACATTGATACATGCAAATTGTAAATAGGTACAAAATGCTTTGTCAGTTAATATGATGTAACTGTGTTACCAAATAATGTTACAATGCAATAAAATACTGCAGCTGTGTACAATTTAAATAGTGATAAATAAAGAAATATAGTTAATGTTATATCATATAATGCTTTATGTCTTTTGTGCATATTAACATAATACATGCAGAGGTGTGGCAGGGTTCCTGATGTGGGACTCTATGGAACCCCAGGATCGTTAGGATGAATTTGCTGCATGAGAAATTCCATTCATAGTACTGTATCAGGAAGTGTCTGCTTGTCGACGTCTTTAGTAGCACTAACCTGTCCGAAGAAGTACCATTCCTGAAGCTAGCCACCACCGCTGGAACTTTGACCATGTCACGATCCGGGTATCTGGACGCCATTTCTTACCCATCAGATGCCTCCTAAGGCTGGCTCAGCGCTCCAGGACCGGATTCCATCTGTTATCCTGATGTGTACATTCCTGTATCCTCTCCTGTCACTCTGGGACGCTGTCACAGTAAACGCCATATTACACCTGGCATGGCGTCTCCCGCGGCCTCCGCCGCCGTCCCTGAACTTCTGCATGCAGAGTGTCTGAGTGGCGATTACGTCAGCCGCGGCCTCCGCTGTGTCCGCGTGGTTGGATGTGCATCTGTCAGCCTGGCGCCTCCTGTCTCCGGTGGCCGGCGCCGCCATTACTGTTTTCATTACCACATGGATTACAAACCAAACTTCCCTCCAAGTGTCTGCATGGGCGCAGCCATCTTGGATTCTGTCAGCTGATCATTTCCACCAATCTGTTCTCAGTATTGATAATCTGCATAATTGCCTAGCCAATCCCTTCCTTGCTGCAGGTATAAATACACTGTGCCTGAGCAAGGAAGGCGTCAGTGCTTTGGTTGTCAAACCTAGTTCCTATTTGTCTCTCTCCTGTGATTGTCTTCCAGGTTCCAGCTCCTGTCTCAAGACTTCCACCATAGAGACCCGCACCAGCATTCCACCTGCGGTGTAGCCTGACTCTCCAATCCATTGTGGATTCATCTGTTTCCAGCTACAACATTACCTGCTTCCAGCTCAGCTTCCAGCAGAGTACAGCTTCCCTTAAAGGGCCGGTGTCCTTTCTACACTTTACCACTCTCCACCGGTATTATTATTTCTCCGCTCTCAAGTTCTACATTTCAGTTCATATTTCATCGCTCCCAAGTTCATTTATTATTTAACTGGTTCCAGCCAGTATCCACTCCGTGCTAACAACAGTCTGGTTCCAGCCAGTATCCACAGCAGCTGTTTTATCTTCAGCAACCCAGCTTTTCCTGGAACACCAGCTGGCACAATCCTGGGTTATCTCCATTGCTACAGTCGGGCCTGGTAAGGACTTTCCATCTAGAAGATCATAAGAACTATCTCACACTACCAGTGCCCTGTGGCTCCTGCCATCCTGTAGTACCCAGGAACTGTATTTATTCTTTGCTGACTTTTATGTTTTCTTTTACTGCTGCTGTGTTGCGGAGTTGTCATAATAAACATCATTGACTTTTATCCAAGTTGTCGTGGTCACGCCTTCGGGCAGTTATTATTTATGTTACTTACATGTCCAGGGGTCTGATACAACCTCCCAGGTTCCGGTACATCTCAGCCCCTACAACTGAGGCTGCCTCCCGTCAGCTCAGGCCCTCAGTTGTGACAGTAAGCACTGACCTAATGAATCCAGCCGGAGACCAGGATCAAGCGGCCAGGCCGATGCAAGAACTGGCAGCCCGACTAGAACATCAGGAGGCTGCACAGGGCCACATCATCCGCTGTCTCCAGGATCTCTCTACTCGGCTGGATGGGATTCAGACAACTCTCCGTGGATCAGGCGCGTCTGGTGCGTCAACCACAGTGACTCCAGCTATAACCCCACCCACCTTACCCATTTCTGCTCCACGTCTTCATCTTCCAACGCCAGCAAAATTTGACGGATCTCCAAGATTCTGCAGGGGATTTCTCAACCAGTGTGAGATTCAGTTTGAGCTACAACCTGGCAATTTTCCCAGTGACCGTACAAAAATTGCCTACATTATTTCTCTTCTCAGTGGCTCAGCCCTTGATTGGGCATCACCGTTATGGGAGAGGTCCGACACCCTGCTATCTTCCTACACTGCCTTCGTGTCAACATTCAGGCGCATCTTCGACGAGCCAGGCCGGGTAACCTCAGCTTCATCCGAGATTCTCCGTTTACGCCAGGGGTCACGTACTGTAGGACAATATCTGATACAGTTCCAGATCCTGGCATCCGAACTGGCATGGAACGACGAGGCCCTGTATGCTGCATTCTGGCATGGCTTATCTGAGCGTATTAAAGAGGAGTTAGCTACCAGAGACTTACCTTCTAAGTTAGATGAGCTAATCTCACTCTGCACGAAAGTTGATTTACGTTTCAGAGAGAGAGCAACTGAGCGTGGAAGATCATCTGCTCCAAAATCTTCTGCTCCTCCTCCTCGTCAACTGTCACCATCTAAAGATGAGCCCATGCAACTTGGCCGTTCCCGTTTAACTCCTGCTGAGCGCCGAAGACGTCTCTCCGAGTTTCTCTGTCTCTATTGTGCAGCTCCGTCTCACACCATTAATGCCTGTCCCAAACGTCCGGGAAACTCCAAATCCTAGCTCGCCAAGGAGAGGGCCGGCTAGGAGTAATGATCTCCTCTCCATCTCCTCAAGATTGTAATCTCCCAGTCTCGCTTCAAGTTGCTCAACGTTATCGGAACGTCATTGCCCTCCTTGATTCCGGAGCAGCTGGGAACTTTATTACCGAAGCCTATGTTAAACGGTGGTCCCTACCCACCGAGAGACTTCCTTCGTCCATTTCTTTAACTGCCGTGGATGGCAGCAAAATTTTTGATGCAGTTATTTCTTTAAGGACTCTACCAGTTCGTCTGAGAGTGGGAGTTCTTCATTCCGAACTTATTTCTTTTTTAGTGATTCCAAGAGCCACACATCCTGTGGTCCTGGGCCTTCCATGGCTCCGTCTTCACAATCCTACAATTGATTGGACGACTACGCAAATCCTGGCATGGGGTTCCTCCTGTGCTGAGACATGTTTGTTTAAAGTATTGCCTGTCTGTTCTTCCTCCCCCAGGTCGTCTGATGTTCCACCTCCTCCATATCAAGATTTCACGGATGTGTTCAGTAAAGCTTCTGCTGATATCCTTCCTCCTCATAGAGAATGGGACTGTCCGATTGATCTCGTTCCAGGGAAGGTTCCACCTCGAGGCCGAACTTATCCGTTGTCTCTGCCTGAGACGCATTCTATGGAGGAATATATTAAAGAGAACCTAGCAAAGGGGTTCATTCGACCTTCTTCTTCTCCAGCCGGCGCAGGCTTCTTTTTTGTAAAAAAGAAAGATGGTGGTCTGCGGCCGTGCATCGACTACAGAGGTTTGAACGACATTACCATCAAGAACCGTTATCCTTTACCCCTGATTACTGAGCTCTTTGACAGAGTTAGCGGAGCTACCATCTTTACAAAGCTGGACTTGCGAGGTGCATACAATCTCATCCGGATCCGTGAGGGTGACGAGTGGAAGACCGCCTTTAACACCCGTGACGGACATTATGAGTACCTCGTCATGCCCTTCGGATTGAGCAATGCTCCAGCTGTCTTCCAGCATTTTGTCAATGAGATCTTCAGAGACATTCTATACCGTCATGTCGTGGTCTATCTAGACGATATCCTCATTTTTGCCAACGATTTAGATGAACATAGTTTTTGGGTTAAAGAGGTTCTGTCCCGTCTCCGTGTCAATCATCTCTATTGCAAATTAGAAAAATGCGTCTTTGAAGTCAAGTCCATTCCGTTTCTAGGGTACATTGTGTCCGGTTCCGGACTAGAGATGGATCCTGAGAAACTACAAGCAATCCAAAATTGGCCGGTACCCTTAACCCTCAAAGGGGTCCAGAGGTTCTTAGGGTTCGCCAACTATTACCGAAAGTTTATACGAGACTTTTCCACCATTGTGGCGCCTATTACTGCTTTCACTAAGAAGGGTGCTAACCCGTCCAAGTGGTCTGAAGAAGCCATGCAAGCATTTCATCTTTTAAAACAAAGGTTCATCTCTGCGCCTGTTCTGAAACAGCCTGACATCGACTCTCCTTTCATCTTAGAGGTGGATGCCTCCTCCGTTGGAGTAGGAGCGGTGTTATCTCAGAGGGCTAAAGATGGCCATTTACACCCTTGCAGTTTCTTCTCCCGGAAGTTCTCCCCAGCTGAGCGCAACTATGCCATTGGCGACCAGGAGTTGCTAGCCATCAAGCTCGCTCTAGAAGAGTGGAGATATCTGTTGGAGGGAGCTTCTCATTCAATCACCATACTTACAGACCACAAGAACCTTTTATACCTGAAGGGCGCACAATGTCTCAACCCTCGTCAGGCCAGATGGGCACTTTTCTTTTCCAGGTTCGACTTTAAACTCCAGTTCTGTCCGGGCTCTCAGAATCGCAAGGCCGATGCCCTTTCCCGCTCATGGGAGCAAGAAAATGAGTCAGAGTCTTCAGACAAGCATCCTATTATAAATCCGTTGGCATTCTCCACGGTAGGGATGGACTCTACGCCCCCATCAGGGAAAAGTTTTGTGAAGCCGATGCTAAGGAAGAAGCTCATGCATTGGGCCCATGCTTCCCGTTTTGCCGGACATACAGGTATCCAAAAAACCCTGGAGTTTATCTCTAGGTCCTATTGGTGGCCAACTCTGAAAAAGGACGTCTTGGAGTTTATTGCATCTTGCCCAAAGTGTGCCCAACATAAAGTATCCCGCCAGTCGCCTGCGGGGCAACTGGTTCCACTATCCGTTCCCCGTCGACCATGGACCCACTTGTCGATGGATTTCATTACAGACTTACCCATGTGCAACAAGTTCAATACCATCTGGGTGGTAGTTGACCGGTTCACCAAGATGGCACATTTCATTCCTCTCACCGGTCTTCCGTCAGCTTCCAAGTTGGCTCAAGTATTCATACAAGAGATCTTCCGACTCCACGGTCTTCCTGAAGAAATTATCTCAGATCGAGGAGTTCAATTCACAGCCAAATTCTGGCGAAGTTTATGTCAAGTCCTCCAAGTCAAGCTAAAGTTTTCCACGGCTTACCATCCTCAGACCAATGGTCAAACCGAGAGGGTGAATCAGGACTTGGAGGCCTTCCTCCGCATCTATGTGTCCTCCTCTCAAGATGACTGGGTTCAATTACTTCCCTGGGCCGAGTTCTGTCATAACAACCAGTATCATTCTTCATCTGCTTCAACACCATTCTTCACTAACTTTGGATTCCACCCTAAAGTCCCTGAGTTCCAACCGCTTCCAGCAACTTCTGTCCCCGCAGTGGATATCACCTTGCATCAGTTTGCCAATATCTGGAAGAGCGTACGATCAGCTCTGCTCAAGGCATCGTTCAGGTACAAGAAGTTTGCGGATAAGAAGCGTCGAGCAGTTCCTGCTCTCAAGGTGGGTGATCGGGTATGGTTATCCACGAAGAATTTGAGGTTAAGAGTTCCCAGTATGAAGTTTGCACCTCGCTATATCGGTCCTTTCAAGATTGAACAAGTCATCAATCCTGTTGCTTACAGACTCCAGTTGCCTCCCTTCTTAAAAATACCCAGGACATTCCATGTTTCCCTGTTGAAACCGCTGATCTTGAATCGGTTTCATTCCTCACTTCCTCCAACTCCGAAAGTCCAAACTCAACGAGGCGTTGAGTATGAAGTGGCCAAGATCCTGGACTCACGTCACCGTTACGGTCAACTACAATATCTTATTGACTGGAAAGGTTATGGTCCTGAGGAACGTTCATGGACCAATGCTTCTGATGTCCATGCTCCTGCCTTGGTCCGGAGATTCCATTCCAAGTTTCCTCAAAAGCCAAAGAAGTGTCCTGGGGCCACTCCTAAAGGGGGGGGTGCTGTCACGATCCGGGTATCTGGACGCCATTTCTTACCCATCAGATGCCTCCTAAGGCTGGCTCAGCGCTCCAGGACCGGATTCCATCTGTTATCCTGATGTGTACATTCCTGTATCCTCTCCTGTCACTCTGGGACGCTGTCACAGTAAACGCCATATTACACCTGGCATGGCGTCTCCCGCGGCCTCCGCCGCCGTCCCTGAACTTCTGCATGCAGAGTGTCTGAGTGGCGATTACGTCAGCCGCGGCCTCCGCTGTGTCCGCGTGGTTGGATGTGCATCTGTCAGCCTGGCGCCTCCTGTCTCCGGTGGCCGGCGCCGCCATTACTGTTTTCATTACCACATGGATTACAAACCAAACTTCCCTCCAAGTGTCTGCATGGGCGCAGCCATCTTGGATTCTGTCAGCTGATCATTTCCACCAATCTGTTCTCAGTATTGATAATCTGCATAATTGCCTAGCCAATCCCTTCCTTGCTGCAGGTATAAATACACTGTGCCTGAGCAAGGAAGGCGTCAGTGCTTTGGTTGTCAAACCTAGTTCCTATTTGTCTCTCTCCTGTGATTGTCTTCCAGGTTCCAGCTCCTGTCTCAAGACTTCCACCATAGAGACCCGCACCAGCATTCCACCTGCGGTGTAGCCTGACTCTCCAATCCATTGTGGATTCATCTGTTTCCAGCTACAACATTACCTGCTTCCAGCTCAGCTTCCAGCAGAGTACAGCTTCCCTTAAAGGGCCGGTGTCCTTTCTACACTTTACCACTCTCCACCGGTATTATTATTTCTCCGCTCTCAAGTTCTACATTTCAGTTCATATTTCATCGCTCCCAAGTTCATTTATTATTTAACTGGTTCCAGCCAGTATCCACTCCATGCTAACAACAGTCTGGTTCCAGCCAGTATCCACAGCAGCTGTTTTATCTTCAGCAACCCAGCTTTTCCTGGAACACCAGCTGGCACAATCCTGGGTTATCTCCATTGCTACAGTCGGGCCTGGTAAGCACTTTCCATCTAGAAGATCATAAGAACTATCTCACACTACCAGTGCCCTGTGGCTCCTGCCATCCTGTAGTACCCAGGAACTGTATTTATTCTTTGCTGACTTTTACGTTTTCTTTTACTGCTGCTGTGTTGCGGAGTTGTCATAATAAACATCATTGACTTTTATCCAAGTTGTCGTGGTCACGCCTTCGGGCAGTTATTATTCATGTTACTTACATGTCCAGGGGTCTGATACAACCTCCCAGGTTCCGGTACATCTCAGCCCCTACAACTGAGGCTGCCTCCCGTCAGCTCAGGCCCTCAGTTGTGACAGACCACTGAGAAGACGCTAGTTCTCATTTTTTAAAAACCTTAATCTACAAATGTCACACTCGGCTGGAAATGAGGATCCGGTGACTGAGGTTTGCCTGAGGAAGCGGACACTTGCGAGGGAAGAAGACGAGGTGGCTGGATGTAATTCCTACTCATGGGTCAGGAGCAATGGAAGTGGAGACTACCGAAATGGAATAGTCACTGTAAATAATTAACTGCGGGTGGTAAATTGGGACTTGGAAAACTGAATACTGTGAGCTGTGAGTTGAATAACGAGGCTGAGGAGCACTGAAGATGAAGGACTGTGAACACTGAGCTGTGGCTTGGATAACGAGGCTGAAGAACACTTGAAGATAATGAACTGTGGTTTGAAAGACGAGATTGAGGAACACTGAAGATAAAGGACTGTGAATGGTGAGCTATGGCTTGGATAACGAGTCTGAAGAGCACGGTAACTGTTGCCGACCAAGATCCTGGAAGAATCAGGATCACCCTCAAAGATGGTATCAGGATAGGGACGGCAGGACTACTGCAATCAGAAAGACCGAGGCAGAGCAAAGCTGGAGAGTAACCAAGGCACCGAAGTAACCTGGGAGCACAGGGCTGGAGATCCTACACCTACAGTAAGTAGTAACTTGAAGCACTGACACTCATAACCTGAACCAGCTCCCTTTTAAGAGTAGAGATCTCCCTGGATTGGCTGGACAGAATGAGCCTGTGCAATAGGTACAAGCTTTGGTCTCCAACATGGCCGCCCCTGTGCAGCAGACACATTTTAGTGTTTACCACCAGAACTCCCCCTGGCCTCTTCGGAAGCTACTCCCTAATGCCAGCAAGCCCGCTGCAGCAGCCTCTGGATAATACGAGCGGACCCGCCACAGCATCCCCTCACCGCCGCACACAGACCCGTTGCAGCAGCCCAGCACCGCCGCTGCCCGCCAGACACCTGAGCGGTAACCGCCGCGGCTCCGATCGTATGGTAAAGCTCCGGGACGTGACAACAAAGATTCATACTCAGTTGGTCAGGAAATGTCATTTTAAATTGGCACCATTTTTGAGCCAATCAGGACTTCTTCCAATAAACAATGACAGTTTATCATAGTGAGCAAATCATGGATTGTGTGTTATTGAGCCTCTCTTTCACTCTTTCAGTTCTTATCTGGTACTAGTAGGAAAAGCTAAACACAACAGTGGTGGTTAAAAACAGAAAATTGTTAAAAGGAAAGGATCATATAATCCAATCCAAAACTATACATAAACACAATACCTAACCGTTATAGCACTTTATGGTCTAATTTTAACAATGTAGGTCTGATAAATCATTTTAGAGCTTCAACAAATGACAGTGTATTAACCTAATACTTAACAATGCTATATCCTAAGGCATAACGATGCTTTATACAGTGTCCACAATACGTAAATCAATAACATACAGTATACGTGTAAAATAACTTTAGTTACATAATCTTGTGGCATCTTAAAACTTATAATTGTGATGCATAACAGTGAAAGGTATGTGTATAATACACAGTCCTATAACAATCTATAACTCATATATAAGAATGATAAATCAAGAAGTAAAACTGTTGAAGATAGCCAAGCATAACAGTGATACATGCAAATTGTAAACAGGTACAAAATGCTTTGTCCGTTAATATGATGTGATTGTGTTACTAAATAATGTTACAATGCAATAAAATACTGAAGCTGTGTACAATTTAAATAGTGATACATAATGAAATATAGTTAATGTTATATCATATAATGCTTTATGACTATTGTGCATATTAACATAATACATGCAGAGGTGTGGCAGGGTTCCTGATGTGGGACTCTATGGAACCCCACGATCATTAGGATGAATTTGCTGCATGAGAAATTCCATTCAAAGTATTGTATCAGGAAGTGTTTGCTTGTCTACGTCTTTAGTAGCACTTACCTGACCGAAGAAGGACCATTCCTGAAGGTAGCCACCACCACTGGAACTTTGGCCACTGAGAAGACGCTGGTTCTCTTTTATTGAAATCCTTAATCTACAAAGATTCATACTCGGTTGGTCAGGAAATGTCATTTTAATTTGGCACCATTTTTGAGCCAATCAGGACTTCTTCCAATAAACAATGACAGTTTGTCATAGTGAGCAAATCATGGATTGTGTGTTATTGAGCCTCTCTTTTACTCTTTCAGTTCTTATCTGGTACTAGTAGGAAAAGCTAAGCCCAACAGTGGTGGTTAAAAACAGAAAATCTTTAAAAGGAAAGGATCATATAATCCAATCCAAAACTATGCATAAACACTGCAGAATACCTATCCGTTATAGCACTTTATGGTCTCATTTTAACAATGTAGGTCTGATAAATCATTTTAGAGCTTCAACAAATGACAGTGTATTAACCTAATACTTAACAATGCTATATCCTAAGGCATAACAATGCTTTATACAGTGTCAACAATAAGTAAATCAATAACATACAGTATAAGTGTAAAATAACTTTAGTTACATAATCCTGTGGCATCTTAAAACTTATAATTGTGATACTTAACAGTGTAATATGTGTGTATAATACACAGTCCTATAACAATCTGTAACTCGTATATAAGAATGCTAAATCAAGAAGTAAAACTGTTGAAGATAGTAAAGCATTATAGTGATACATGCAAATTGTAAATGGGTACAAAATGCTTTGTCCATTAATATGATGTGACTGTGTTACTATATAATTTTACAATGCAATAAAATACTGCAGCTGTGTACAATTTAAATAGTGATACATAATGAAATATAGTTAATGTTATATCATATAATGCTTTATGACTATTGTGCATATTAACATAATACATGCAGAGGTGTGGCAGGGTTCCTGATGTGGGACTCTGTGGAACCCCAGGATCGTTAGGATGGATTTGCTGCATGAGAAATTCCATTCATAGTATTATAGCAGGAAGTGTCTGCTTGTCGACGTCTTTAGTAGCACTTATCTGTCCGAAGAAGGACCATTCCTGAAGGTAGCCACCACCGCTGGAACTTTGGCCAGTGAGTAGACACTGGTTCTCATTTTTTAAAAACCTTAATCTACAAATGTCACGCTCGGCTGGAAATGAGGATCTGGCGACTGAGGTTTGCCTGAGGAAGCGGACACTTGTGAGAGAAGAAGACGAGGTGTCTGGTTGTAATTCCTACTCATGGGTCAGGAGCAATGGAAGTGGAGACTACCGAGATGGAATAGTCACTGTAAATAATGAACTGCGGGTGGTAATCTATGACTTGGAAAACTGAAGACTGTGAGCTGTGGCTTGAATAACGAGGCTGAGGAGTACTGAAGATAAAGGACTGTGAACATTGAGCTGTGGCTTGGATAACGAGGCTGAAGAACACTTGAAGATAATGAACTGTGGTTTGAAAGACGAGGTTGAAGAACACTGAAGATGAAGGACTGTGAAAGGTGGCCTGTGGCTTGGATAACGAGGCTGAAGAACACTTGAAGATAATGAACTCTAGTTTGAAAGACGAGGTTGAGGAACACTGAAGATGAAGGACTGTGAATGGTGAGCTGTGGCTTGGATAACGAGGCTGAAGAGCACGGTAACTGTTGACGACCAAGATCCTGGAAGAATCAGGATTACCGAGTACGCCCCTCTTAGATGGTATAAGGTTAGGGACGGCGGGACTGCTGCAATCAGAAAGACCGAGGCAGCGCAAAGCTGGAGAGTAACCAAGGCACCGAAGTAACCTGGGAGCACAGGGCTGGAGATCCTACACCTACAGTAAGTAGTAACTTGAAGCACTGACACTCATAACCTGAACCAGCTCCCTTTTAAGAGGAGAGATCTCCCTGGATTGGCTGGACAGAATGAGCCTGTGCAATAGGTTCAAGCTTTGGTCTCCAACATGGCCGCCCCTGTGCAGCAGACACATTTTAGTGTTTACCACCAGAACTCCCCCTGGCCTCTTCGGAAGCTGCTCCCTAATGCCAGCAAGCCCGCTGCAGCAGCCTCTGGATAATACGAGCGGACCCGCCACAGCATCCCCTCACCGCCGCACACAGACCCATCGCAGCAGCCCAGCACTGCCGCTGCCCGCCAGACACCTGAGCGGTAACCGCCGCGGCTCCGATCGTATGGTAAGGCTCTGGGACGTGACAACAAAGATTCATACTCAGTTGGTCAGGAAATGTCATTTTAAATTGGCACCATTTTTGAGCCAATCAGGACTTCTTCCAATAAACAATGACAGTTTGTCATAGTGAGCAAATCATGGATTGTGTGTTATTGAGCCTCTCTTTCACTCTTTCAGTTCTTCTCTGGTACTAGTAGGAAAAGCTAAGCCCAACAGTGGCGGTTAAAAACAGAAAATCTTTAAAAGGAAAGGATCATATAATCCAATCCAAAACTATGCATAAACACAATACCTAACCGTTATAGCAGTGTATGGTCTCATTTTAAAAATGTAGGTCTGATAAATCATTTTAGAGCTTCAACAAATGACAGTGTATTAACCTAATACTTAACAATGCTATATCCTAGGGCATAACAATGCTTTATACAGTGTCAACAATACGTAAATGAATAACATACAGTATAAGTGTAAAATAACTTTAGTTACATAATCCGGTGGCATCTTAACATTTATAATTGTAATGTATAACAGTGTAAGGTATGTGTATAATACACAGTCCTATAACAATCCATAACTCATATATAAGAATGCTAAATCAAGAAGTAAAACTGTTGAAGACAGATATGCATAACAGTGATACTAGGGATGTGCACCGGAAATTTTTCGAGTTTTGTGTTTTGGTTTTGGATTCGGGTCCGCGGCCGTGTTTTGGATTCGGACGCGTTTTGGCAAAACCTCCCTGAAAATTTTTTGTTGGATTCGGGTGTATTTTGGATTCGGGTGTTTTTTTTACAAAAAACCCTCAAAAACAGCTTAAATCATAGCATTTGGGGGTCATTTTGATCCTATAGTATTATTAACCTCAATAACCATAATTTCCACTCATTTTCAGTCTATTCTGAACACCTCACACCTCACAATATTATTTTTAGTCCTAAAATTTGCACCGAGGTTGCTGGATGGCTAAGCTAAATGACACAAGTGGCCGACACAAACACCTGGCCCATCTAAGAGTGGCACTGCAGTGTCAGACAGGATGGCACTTCAAAAAAATAGTCCCCAAACAGCACATGATGCAAAGAAAAAAAGAGGTGCACCAAGGTCGCTGGATGGCTAAGCTAAGCGACACAAGTGGCCGACACAAACACCTGGCCCGTCTAGGAGTGGCACTGCAGTGTCAGACAGGATGGCACTTCAAAAAAATAGTCCCCAAACAGCACATGATGCAAAGAAAAAAAGAGGTGCACCAAGGTCGCTGGATGGCTAAGCTAAGCGACACAAGTGGCCGACACAAACACCTGGCCCATCTAGGAGTGGCACTGCAGTGTCAGACAGGATGGCACTTCAAAAAAATTGTCCCCAAACAGCACATGATGCAAAGAAAAAAAGAGGTGCACCAAGGTCGCTGGATGGCTAAGCTAAGCGACACAAGTGGCCGACACAAACACCTGGCCCATCTAGGAGTGGCACTGCAGTGTCAGACAGGATGGCACTTCAAAAAAATTGTCCCCAAACAGCACATGATGCAAAGAAAAAAAGAGGCGCACCAAGGTCGCTGTGTGACTAAGCTAAGCGACACAAGTGGCCGACACAAACACATGGCCCATCTAGGAGTGGTACTGCAGTGTCAGGTAGGATGGCACTTCAAAAAAATTGTCCTTAAACAGCACATGATGCAAAGAAAAAAAGAGGTGCACCAAGGTCGCTGGATGGCTAAGCTAAGCGACACAAGTGGCCGACACAAACACCTGGCCCATCTAGGAGTGGCACTGCAGTGTCAGGCAGGATGGCACTTCAAAAAAATTGTCCCCAAACAGCACATGATGCAAAGAAAAAAAGAGGCGCACCAAGGTCGCTGTGTGACTAAGCTAAGCGACACAAGTGGGCGACACAAACACCTGGCCCATCTAGGAGTGGCACTGCAGTGTCAGGCAGGATGGTACTTCAAAAAAATTGTCCCCAAACAGCACATGATGCAAAGAAAAAAAGAGGCGCACCAAGGTCGCTGTGTGACTAAGCTAAGCGACACAAGTGGCCGACACAAACACCTGGCCCATCTAGGAGTGGCACTGCAGTGTCAGGCAGGATGGCACTTCAAAAAAATTGTCCCCAAACAGCACATGATGCAAAGAAAAAAAGAGGCACAATGAGGTAGGTGTGTGACTAAGCTAAGCAACCCAAGTGGCCGACACAAACACCTGGCCCATCAAGGAGTGGCACTGCAGTTTTCTAGCGAGAGGATGAGTGCTTCCATCCTCATGTGAATCTGAACCACTAGCCATGAACATAGGCCAGGGCCTCAGCCGTTCCTTGCCACTCCGTGTCGTAAATGGCATATTGGCAAGTTTACGCTTCTCATCAGACGCTTTCAATTTTGATTTTTGGGTCATTTTACTGAACTTTTGTTTTTTGGATTTTACATGTTCTCTACTATGACATTGGGCATCGGCCTTGGCAGACGACGTTGATGGCATTTCATCATCTCGGCCATGACTAGTGGCAGCAGCTTCAGCACGAGGTGGAAGTGGATCTTGATCTTTCCCTATTTTAACCTCCACATTTTTGTTCTCCATTTTTTAATGTGTGGAATTATATGCCAGTATCAATAGCAATGGCCTACTACTATATATACTGCGAATAACTGAAAGGCACCACAGGTATGGATGGATAGTATACTTGACGACACAGAGGTAGGTAGAGCAGTGGCCTTCCGTACCGTACTGCTATATATACTGGTGGTCACTGTCAGCAAAACTCTGCACTGTACTCCTCCTATATAATACAGCTGCTCCCCAGTCCCCACAATTAAGCAGTGTGAGCACAGATATATGCAGCACACTGAGCACAGATATGGAGTGTTTTTCAGGCAGACAACGTATACTGGTGGTCACTGGTCAGCAAAACTCTGCACTGTACTCCTCCTATATAATATACTGGTGGTCCCCAGTGCCCACAATAAAGCAGTGTGAGCACAGATTAGTATAAAATGTTTACACTCTTTTGAGTGAATATGTTTAGGAGTAGCCAGCAACACTTTTTGGTTTTATTAGTCCTGGGTTGCCCGTGATTTTTCCTACCTTTCCCTGTGCTTAGATGATCCTGGCCAGCTGAGAACACTGCGGCTCTGATGTTCCTTTTCAGTGCGGCGGCCGGCGGGGCTGGCGGCGCTTCAAGTCCCGCTTTCCCTGTGCTTGGATGATCCTGGCCAGCTGAGAGCACTGCGGCTCTGATGTTACTTTTCAATGCGGCGGCCGGCGGGGCTGGCGGCACTTCGAGTCCCGCTGCGTCCAGCGGGGCTGTGTGCTGATGTAATCTGTATCCCGGCTCCAGGTGCTGCAATAAACTGCATGAAATGTGTTGGAGAGTCTTATCCTAACAAGGAGGAAAGCCTTTTGCACGGCCATACCATCGGCCGCAACACGAGCAGCTAATAACAGCAGCACCTGGAGCCGGGATACAGATTACATCAGCGCACAGCCCCGCTGGACGCAGCGGGACTCGAAGTGCCGCCAGCCCCGCCGGCCGCCGCATTGAAAAAAAACATCAGAGCAGTTGCTGGCTACTCCTAAACATATTCACTCAAAAGAGTGTAAACATTTTATACTAATCAGTAAGTTTTTTTCCCACAGGTACCGCATTTGAAATAAGTTAATAACATCGATATTTTACTTATACATATAATATATCAGAATTTAGCGCTTTCTATCAATTTTCACAATATCTATTTTCAAGAAAGCAGCTTTTATTCCATTAAGCGCAGTAAATTAATTTATTTTAGTAGTGTGAGCACAGATCTATGCAGCAGACTGAGCACAGATATGGAGTGTTTTTCAGGCAGACAACGTAAACTGGTGGTCACTGGTCAGCAAAACTCTGCACTGTACTCCTCCTATATAATATACTGGTGGCCCCCAGTGCCCACAATAAAGCAGTGTGAGCACAGATATATGCAGCACACTGAGCACAGATTTGGAGTGTTTTTCTGGCAGACAACGTATACTGGTGGTCACTGGTCAGCAAAACTCTGCACTGTACTCCTCCTATATAATATACTGGTGGAACCAGTGCCCACAATAAAGCAGTGTGAGCACAGATATATGCAGCACACTGAGCACAGATATGGAGTGTTTTTCAGGCAGACAACGTATACTGGTGGTCACTGTCAGCAAAACTCTGCACTGTACTCCTCCTATATAATACAGCTGCTCCCCAGTCCCCACAATTAAGCAGTGTGAGCACAGATATATGCAGCACACTGAGCACAGATATGGAGTGTTTTTCAGGCAGACAACGTACAGTATACTGGTGGTCACTGTCAGCAAAACTCTGCACTGTACTCCTCCTATATAATATACTGGTGGTCCCCAGTGCTCACAATAAAGCAGTGTGAGCACAGATATATGCAGCACACTGAGCCCAGATATGGAGTGTTTTTCAGGCAGACAACGTATACTGGTGGTCACTGGTCAGCAAAACTCTGCACTGCACTCCTCCTATATAATATACTGGTGGTCCCCAGTGCCCACAATAAAGCAGTGTGAGCACAGATATATGCAGCACACTGAGCCCAGATATGGAGTGTTTTTCAGGCAGACAACGTATACTGGTGTTCACTGTCAGCAAAACTCTGCACTGTAATCCTCCTATATAATATACTGGTGGTCCCCAGTGCCCACAGTAAAGCAGTGTGAGCACAGATATATGCAGCACACTAAGCACAGATATGGAATGTTTTTCAGGCAGACAACGTATACTGGTGGTCACTGTCAGCAAAACTCTGCACTGTACTCCTCCTATATAATATACTGGTGGTCCCCAGTGCCCACAATAAAGCAGTGTGAGCACAGATATATGCAGCACACTGAGCACAGATATGGAGTGTTTTTCAGGCAGACAACGTATACTGGTGGTCACTGGTCAGCAAAACTCTGCACTGTACTCCTCCTATATAATATACTGGTGGTCCCCAGTGCCCACAAAAAAGCAGTGTGAGCACAGATATATGCAGCACACTGAGCACAGATATGGAGTGTTTTTCACGCAGACAACGTATACTGGTGGTCACTGTCAGCAAAACTCTGCACTGTACTCCTCCTATATAATACAGCTGCTCCCCAGTCCCCACAATTAAGGAATAAGCACAAATATTTTTGCATCAAGATTAATAAACGGAGAGGACGCCAGCCACGTCCTCTCCCTAACATTTCCAATGCACGAGTGAAAATGGCGGCGACGCGCGGCTGCTTATATAGCATCTGAATCTCGCGAGAATCCGACAGCGGGATGATGACGTTCGGGCGCGCTCGGGTTAACCGAGCCATACGGGAGAATCCGAGTATGCCTCGGACCCGTGTAAAATGGGTGAAGTTCGGGGGGGGTCGGTTTCCGAAGTACCGAACCCGCTCATCACTAAGTGATACATGCAAATTGTAAACGGGTACAAAATGCTTTGTCCGTTAATATGATGTAACTGTGTTACTAAATAATGTTACAATGCAATACAATACTGCAGCTGTGTATAATTTAAATAGTGATAAATAATGAAATATAGTTAATGTTATATCATATAATGCTTTCTGACTATTGTGCATATTAACATAATACATGCAGAGGTGTGGCAGGGTTCCTGATGTGGGACTCTATGGAACCCCAGGATCGTTAGGATGAATTTGCTGCATGAGAAATTCCATTCATAGTATTGTAGCAGGAAGTGTCTGCTTGTCGACATCTTTAGTAGCACTTACCTGTCCGAAGAAGCACCATTCCTGAAGGAAGCCACCACCGCTGGAACTTTGGCCACTGAGAAGATGCTGGTTCTCATTTTTGAAAGCGTTAATCTACAAAGATTCAAACTCAGTTGGTCAGGAAATGTCATTTTAAATTGGCTCCATTTTTGAGTCAATCAGGACTTCTTCCAATAAACAATGACAGTTTATCATAGTGAGCAAATCATGGATTGTGTGTTATTGAGCCACTCTTTCACTCTTTCAGTTCTTATGTGGAACCAATAGGAAAAGCTAAACACAATAGTGGCAGTCAAAAACAGAAAATCTTTAAAAGGAAATGATCATATAATCCAATCCAAAACTATGCACAAACACAATACCTAACCGTTATAGCACCGTATGGTCTCATTTTAACAATGTAGGTCTGATAAATCATTTTAGAACTTCAATAAATGACAGTGTATTAACCTAAAACTTAACAATGCTATATCCTAAGGCATAACAATGCTTTATACAGTGTCCACAATACGTAAATCAATAACATACAGTATAAGTATAAAATAACTTTAGTTACATAATACTGTGGCATCTTAAAACTTATAAGTGTGATGTATAATAGTGTAACGTATGTGTATTATACACAGTCCTATAACAATCTATAGCTCGTATATAAGAATGCTAAATCAAGAAGTAAAACTGTTGAAGATAGTAAAGCATAATAGTGATACATGCAAATTGTAAGCGGGTACAAAATGCTTTGTTCGTTAATATGATGTCACTGTGTTACTAAATAATGTTACAATGCAATAAAATACTGCAGCTGTGTACAATTTAAATAGTGATACATAATGAAATATAGTTAATGTTATATCATATAATGCTTTCTGACTATTGTGCATATTAACATAATACATGCAGAGGTGTGGCAGGGTTCCTGATGTGGGACTCTATGGAACCCCAGGATCGTTAGGATGAATTTGCTGCATGAGAAATTCCATTCAAAGTATTGTAGCAGGAAGTGTCTGCTTGTCGACGTCTTTAGTAGCACTTACCTGACCGAAGAAGGACCATTCCTGAAGGCAGCCACCACCGCTGGTACTTTGGCCACTGAGAAGATGCTGGTTCTCTTTTATTGAAATCCTTAATCTACAAAGATTCATACTCGTTTGGTCAGGAAATGTCATTTTAATTTGGCACCATTTTTGAGCCAATCAGGACTTCTTCCAATAAACAATGACTGTTTGTCATAGTGAGCAAATCATGGATTCTGTGTTATAGAGCCTCTCTTTCACTCTTTTAGTTCTTATCTGGTACCAATAGGAAAAGCTAAACACAATAGTGGCGGTCAAAAACAGAAAATCTTTAAAAAGGAAATGATCATATAATCCAATCCAAAACTATGCACAAACACAATACCTAACCGTTATAGCACTGTATGGTCTCATTTTAAAAATGTAGGTCTGATAAATCATTTTAGAACTTCAACAAATGACAGTGTATTAACCTAATACTTAACAATGCTATATCCTAAGGCATAACAATGCTTTATACAGTGTCCACAATACATAAATGAATAACATACAGTATAAGTGTAAAATAACTTTAGTTACATAATCTTGTGGCATCTTAAAACTTATAATTGTGATGCATAACAGTGAAAAGTATGTGTATAATACACAGTCCTATAACAATCTATAACTCATATATAAGAATGCTGAATCAAGAAGTAAAACTGTGGAAGATAACCATGCATAACAGTGATACATGCAAATTGTAAACGGGTACAAAATGCTTTGTCAGTTAATATGATGTAACTGTGTTACAAAATAATGTTACAATGCAATAAAATACTGCAGCTGTGTACAATTTAAATAGTGATAAATAAAGAAATATACTTAATGTTATATCATATAATGCTTTATGTCTATTGTGCATATTAACATAATACATGCAGAGGTGTGGCAGGGTTCCTTATGTGGGACTCTATGGAACCCCAGGATCGTTAGGATGAATTTGCTGCATGAGAAATTCCATTCATAGTATTATAGCAGGAAGTGTCTGCTTGTCGACGTCTTTAGTAGCACTTGCCTGTCCGAAGAAGGACCATTCCTGAAGGTAGCCACCACCGCTGGAACTTTGGCCAGAGAGAAGACGCTGGTTCTCATTTTTTAAAAACCTTAATCTACAAATGTCACGCTCGGCTGGAAATGAGGATCCGGCGACTGAGGTTTGCCTGAGGAAGCGGACACTTGTGAGAGAAGAAGACGAGGTGGCTGGATGTAATTCCTACTCATGGGTCAGTAGCAATGGAAGTGGAGACTACCGAGATGGAATAGTCACTGTAAATAATGAACTGCGGGTGGTAATCTTTAACTTGGAAAACTGAAGACTGTGAGCTGTGGCTTGAATAATGAGGCTGAGGAGTACTGAAGATAAAGGACTGTGAACACTGAGCTGTGGCTTGGATAACGAGGCTGAAGAACACTTGAAGATAATTAACTGTGGTTTGAAAGACGAGGTTGAAGAACACTGAAGATATAGGACTGTGAACGGTGGCCTGTGGCTTGGATAACGAGGCTGAAGAACACTTGAAGATAATGAACTGTGGTTTGAAAGACGAGGTTGAGGAACACTGAAGATGAAGGACTGTGAATGGTGAGCTGTGGCTTGGATAACGAGGCTGAAGAGCACGGTAACTGTTGACGACCAAGATCCTTGAAGAATCAGGATCACCGAGTACGCCCCTCTCAGATGGTATCAGGTTAGGGACGGCAGAACTGCTGCAATCAGAAAGACAGAGGCAGAGCAAAGGTGGAGAGTAACCAAGGCACCGAAGTAACCTGGGAGCACAGGGCTGGAGATCCTACACCTACAGTAAGTAGTAACTTGAAGCACTGACACTCATAACCTGAACCAGCTCCCTTTTAAGAGGAGAGATCTCCCTGGATTGGCTGGACAGAATGAGCCTGTGCAATAGGTTCAAGCTATGGTCTCCAACATGGCCGCCCCTGTGCAGCAGACACATTTTAGTGTTTACCACCAGAACTCCCCCTGGCCTCTCCGGAAGCTGCTCCCTAGTGCCAGCAAGCCCGCTGCAGCAGCCTCCGGCTACTACGAGCGGACCCGCCACAGCATCCCTCACCGCCGCACACGGATCCGTCGCAGTAGCCCAGCACCGCCGCTGCCCGCCAGACACCTGAGCGGTAACTGCCGCGGCTCCGATCGTATGGTAAGGCTCCGGGACGTGACAACAAAGATTCATACTCAGTTTCTCAGGAAATGTCATTTTAAATTTGCACCATTTTTGAGCCAATCAGGACTTCTTCCCATGAACAATGAGAGTTTGTCATAGTGATCAAATCATGGATTGTGTGTTATGGAGCCTCTCTTTCACTCTTTCAGTTCTTATCTGGTACTAGTAGGAAAAGCTAAGCCCAACAGTGGCGGTTAAAAACAGAAAATCTTTAAAAGGAAAGGATCATATAATCCAATCCAAAACTATGCATAAACACAATACCTAACCGTTATAGCAGTGTATGGTCTCATTTTAACAATGTAGGTCTGATAAATCATTTTAGAGCTTCAACAAATGATAGTGTATTAACCTAATACTTAACAATGCTATATCCTAAGGCATAACAATGCTTTATGCAGTGTCCACAATACGTAAATCAATAACATACAGTATAAGTGAAAAATAACTTTAGTTACATAATCCTGTGGCATCTTAAAACTTATAATTGTGATTCAGAACAGTGTAAGGTATGTGTATAATACACAGTCCTATACCAATCTATAACTCATATATAAGAATGCTAAATCAAGAAGTAAAACTGTTGAAGACAGATATGCATAACAGTGATACATGCAAATTGTAAACGGGTACAAAATGCTTTGTCAGTTAAAATGATGTAACTGTGTTACCAAATAATGTTACAATGCAATAAAATACTGCAGCTGTATATAATTTAAATAGTAATAAATAATGAAATATAGTTAATGTTATATCATATAATGCTTTCTGACTATTGAGCATATTAACATAATAAATGCAGAGGTGTGGCAGGGTTCCTGATGTGGGACTCTATGGAACCCCAGGATCGTTAGGATGAATTTGCTGCATGAGATATTCCATTCATAGTATTGTAGCAGGAAGTGTCTGCTTGTCGACGTCTTTAGTAGCACTTACCTGTCTGAAGAAGGACCATTCCTGAAGGTAGCCACCACCGCTGAAACTTTGGCCACTGAGAAGATGCTGGTTCTCATTTTTGAAAGCGTTAATCTGCAAAGATTCATACCCAGTTGGTCAGGAAATGTCATTTTAAATTGGCACCATTTTTGAGCCAATCAGGACTTCTTCCAATAAACAATGACAGTTTGTCATAGTGAGCAAATCATGGATAGTGTGTTATTGAGCCTCTCTTTCACTCTTTCAGTTCATATCTGGTACTAGTAGGAAAAGCTAAGCCCAACAGTGGTGGTTAAAAACAGAAAATCTTTAAAAGGAAATGATCATATAATCCAATCCAAAACTAAGCATAAGCACAATACCTATCCGTTATAGCACTTTATGGTCTCATTTTAACAATGTAGGTCTGATAAATCATTTTAGAGCTTCAACAAATGACAGTGTATTAAAATAATACTTAACAATGCTATATCCTAGGGCATAACAATGCTTTATACAGTGTCAACAATACGTAAATGAATAACATACAGTATAAGTGTAAAATAACTTTAGTTACATAATCCTGTGGCATCTTAAAACTTATAATTGTGATATATAACACTGTAATATATGTGTATAATACACAGTCCTATAACAATCTATAACTCGTATATAAGAATGCTAAATCTAGAAGTAAAACTGTTGAAGATAGTAAAGCATTATAGTGATACATGCAAATTGTAAACGGGTACAAAATGCTTTGTCCATTAATATGATGTCACTGTGTTACTAAATAATGTTACAATGCAGTAAAATACTGCAGCTGTGTACAATTTAAATAGTGATAAATAAAGAAATATAGTTAATGTTATATCATATAATGCTTTATGTCTTTTGTGCATATTAACATAATACATGCAGAGTTGTGGCAGGGTTCCTGATGTGGGACTCTATGGAACTCCAGGATCGTTAGGATGAATTTGCTGCATGAGAAATTCCCTTCATAGTATTGTAGCAGGAAGCGTCTGCTTGTCGACGTCTTTAGTAGCACTTACCTATCCGAAGAAGGACCATTCCTGAAGGTAGCCACCACCGCTGGAACTTTGGCCAGTGAGAAGACGCTGGTTCTCATTTTTTAAAAACCTTAATTTACAAATGTCACGCTCGGCTGGAAATGAGGATCCGGTGACTGAGGTTTGCCTGAGGAAGCGGACACTTGCGAGGGTAGAAGACGAGGTGGCTGGATGTAATTCCTAATCATGGGTCAGGAGCAATGGAAGTGGAGACTACCGAGATGGAATAGTCACTGTAAATAATGAACTGCGAGTGGTAATTTTGTGACTTGGAAAACTGAAAACTGTGTGCTTCGGCTTGAATAACGAGGCTGAGGAGTACTGAAGATGAAGGACTGTGAACACTGAGCTGTGGCTTGTATAACGAGGCTGAGGAACACTTGAAGATAATGAACTGTGGTCTGAAAGACGAGGTTGAAGAACACTGGAGATGAAGGACTGTGAACGGTGGCCTGTGGCTTGGATAACGAAGCTGAAGAACAATTGAAGATAATGAACTGTGGTTTGAAAGACGAGGTTGAGGAACACTGAAGATGAAGGACTGTGAATGGTGAGCTGTGGCTTGGATAACGAGGCTGAAGAGCACGGTAACTGTTGACGACCAAGATCCTTGAAGAATCAGGATTACCGAGTACACCCCTCTCAGATGGTATCAGGTTAGGGACGGCGGGACTGCTGCAATCAGAAAGACCGAGGCAGAGTAAAGCTGGAGAGTATCCAAGGCACCGAAGTAACCTGGGAGCACAGGGCTGGAGATCCTACACCTACAGTAAGTAGTAACTTGAAGCACTGACACTCATAACCTGAACCAGCTCCCTTTTAAGAGGAGAGATCTCCCTGGATTGGCTGGACAGAATGAGCCTGTGCATTAGGTTCAAGCTTTGGTCTCCAACATGGCCGCCCCTGTGCAGCAGACACATTTTAGTGTTTACCACCAGAACTCCCCCTGGCCTCTCCGGAAGCTGCTCCCTAGTGCCAGCAAGCCCGCTGCAGCAGGCTCCGGCTACTACGAGCGGACCTGCCACAGCATCCCCTCACTGCCGCACACGGACCCGTCGCAGCAGCCCAGCACTGCCGCTGCCCGCCAGACACCTGAGCGGTAACCGCTGTGGCTCCGATCGTATGGTAAGGCTCCGGGACGTGAAAACAAAGATTCATAATCGGTCAGGAAATGTCATTTTAAATTGGCACCATTTTTGAGCCAATCAGGACTTCTTCCAATAAACAATAACAGTTTGTCATAGTGAGCAAATCATGGATTGTGTGTTATTGAGCCTCTCTTTCACTCTTTCAGTTCTTATCTGGTACTAGTAGGAAAACCTAAGCCCAACAGTGGCGGTTAAAAACAGAAAATCTTTAAAAGGAAAGGATCATATAATCCAAGCCAAAACTATGCATAAACACAATACCTAACCGTTATAGCACTTTATGGTCTCATTTTAACAATGTAGGTCTGATAAATCATTTTAGAGCTTCAATAAATGACAGTGTATTAACCTAATACTTAACAATGCTATATCCTAGGGCATAACAATGCTTTATACAGTGTCAACAATACGTAAATGAATAACATACAGTGTAAGTGTAAAATAACTTTAGTTACCGTATATACTCGAGTATAAGTCGACCCGAATATAAGCCGAGATACCTAATTTTACCACAAAAACTGGGAAAAATTACTGACTCGAGTATAAGCCTAGGGTGGGAAATGTACGGTGCCAGGGGTTTTCATGCTCAGGGTGTCATGCTCGTTGCCAGGGGTTTCATGCGGTAGGTGTTATGCCTGTTGCCAGGGGGTAATGCTTGTTGCTAGGGTTGTGCCCCCAGTGCCACATATACCCCCAGTAACAGATATCCCCCCACAGTGCCAGATAAAAACATGCCGCCGTTGCTTTGCCCCCAGTAGTTATGCCCCTTCTTTGCCCCCAGTAGTTTTGCCCCCTCTTTCATTGCCCCCAGTAGTTATGCCCTCTCTTTCTTTGCCCCCAGTAGTTGTGCCCCCTTTCATTGCCCCCAGTAGTTGTGCCCCCTTTCATTGCCCCCAGTAGTTGTGCCCCCTTTCATTGCCCCCAGTAGTTGTGCCTCCTTCTTTCTTTGCCCCCTGTTGCAGTGCCCCCTTCTTTCTTTGCCCCCTGTTGCAGTGCCCCCTTCTTTCTTTGCCCCCTGTTGCAGTGCCCCCTTCTTTCTTTGCCCCCTGTTGCAGTGCCCCCGTCGCCGCTTACAAACACACAAACACACACAAAAACAATACTTACCACTGCCCCGCTCCTGCTTCCCGACCGCTTCTTCTGCTGCTGCGCTGCTCCACTCCGTCCGTCCGCTCGCTCCGTCCGTCCGTCCGCCCGCTCCGTCCGGCCGCCGCTCTGTCCGGCCGCCCGCTCCCCGGCACCCGATTATCTCTATGGGAGAGACGTCATGACGTCTCTCCCATAGCAACGCGCACAGACACTAGAGGTCAATAATGACCTCTAGTGTCTGTCCTGGAGCCAGCTGCAGCGGACGCCCACACAGCCCACGGCGTCTGCTGCAGCCATTGACTCGAGTATAAGCCGAGGGGGGCTTTTTCAGCATAGAAAAATGTGCTGAAAAAGTCGGCTTATACTCGAGTATATACGGTACATAATCCTGTGGCATCTTAAAAATTATAATTGTGATACATAACACTGTAATATGTGTGTATAATACACAGTCCTATAACAATCTATAACTCGTATATAAGAATGCTAAATCAAGAAGTAAAACTGTTGAAGATAGTAAATCATAATAGTGATACATGCAAATTGTAAACGGGTACAAAATGCTTTGTCCGTTAATATGATGTGACTGTGTTACTAAATAATGTTACAATGCAATAAAATACTGCAGCTGTGTACAATTTAAATAGTGAAACATAATGAAATATAGTTAATGTTATATCATATAATTCTTTATGACTATTGTGCATATTAACATAATACATGCAGAGGTGTGGCAGGGTTCCTGATGTGGGACTCTATGGAACCGCATGATCATTAGGATGAATTTGCTGCATGAGAAATTGCATTCAAAGTATTGTAGCAGGAAGTGTCTGCTTGTCGACGTCTTTAGTAGCACTTACCTGACCGAAGAAGGACCATTCCTGAAGGTAGCCACCACCGCTGGTACTTTGGCCACTGAGAAGCCGCTGGTTCTCTTTTATTGAAATCCTTAATCTACAAAGATTCATACTCGGTTGGTCAGGAAATGTCATTTTAATTTGGCACCATTTTTGAGCCAATCAGGACTTCTTCCAATAAACAATGACAATTTGTCATAGTGAGCAAATCATGGATTGTGTGTTATTGAGCCACTCTTTCACTCTTTTAGTTCTTATCTGGTACCAATAGGAAAAGCTAAACACAATAGTGGCGGTCAAAAACAGAAAATCTTTAAAAGGAAATGATCATATAATCCAATCCAAAACTATGCACAAACACAATACCTAACCGTTATAGCACTGTATGGTCTCATTTTAACAATGTAGGTCTGATAAATCATTTTAGAACTTCAACAAATGACAGTGTATTAACATAATACTTAACAATGCTGTATCCACTCTATGGAACCCCAGGATCGTTAGGATGAATTTGCTGCATGAGAAATTCCATTCATAGTATTGTAGCAGGAAGTGTCTGCTTGTCGACGTCTTTAGTAGCACTTACCTGTCCGAAGAAGGACCATTCCTGAAGATAGCCACCACCGCGGGAACTTTGGCCACTGAGAAGACGCTGGTTCTCATTTTTTAAAAACATTAATCTACAAATGTCACACTCGGCTGGAAATGAGGATCCGGTGACTGAGGTTTGCCTGAGGAAGCGGACACTTGCTAGGGTAGAAGACGAGGTGGCTGGATGTAATTCCTACTCATGGGTCAGGAGCAATGGAAGTGGAGACTACCGAGATGGAATAGTCACTGTAAATAATGAACTGGGAGTGGTAATTTTGTGACTTGGAAAACTGAAAACTGTGTGCTGCGGCTTGAATAACGAGGCTGAGGAGTACTGAAGATGAAGGACTGTGAACACTGAGCTGTGGCTTGGATAACGAGGCTGAGGAACACTTGAAGATAATGAACTGTGGTCTGAAAGACGAGTTTGAAGAACACTGACGATGAAGGACTGTGAACGGTGGCCTGTGGCTTGGATAACGAAGCTGAAGAACAATTGAAGATAATGAACTGTGGTTTGAAAGACGAGGTTGAGGAACACTGAAGTTGAAGGACTGTGAATGGTGAGCTGTGGCTTGGATAACGAAGCTGAAGAGCACGGTAACTGTTGACGACCACAGGGCTGGAGATCCTACACCTACAGTAAGTAGTAACTTAAAGCACTGACACTCATAACCTGAACCAGTTCCCTTTTAAGAGGAGAGATCTCCCTGGATTGGCTGGACAGAATGAGCCTGTGCATTAGGTTCAAGCTTTGGTCTCTAACATGGCCGCCCCTGTGCAGCAGACACATTTTAGTGTTTACCACCAGAACTCCCCCTGGCCTCTCTGGAAGCTGCTCCCTAGTGCCAGCAAGCCCGCTACAGCAGCCTCCGGCTACTACGAGCGGAGCCGCCACAGCATCCCCTCACTGCCGCACACGGACCCGTCGCAGCAGCACAGCACTGCCGCTGCCCGCCAGACACCTGAGCGGTAACCGCTGCGGCTCCGATCGTATGGTAAGGCTCCGGGACGTGAAAACAAAGATTCATACTCGGTCAGGAAATGTCATTTTAAATTGGCACCATTTTTGAGCCAATCAGGACTTCTTCCAATAAACAATGACAGTTTGTCATAGTGAGCAAATCATGGATTGTGTGTTATTGAGCCTCTCTTTCACTCTTTCAGTTCTTATCTGGTACTAGTAGGAAAAGCTAAGCCCAACAGTGGCGGTTAAACACAGAAAATCTTTAAAAGGAAAGGATCATATAATCCAATCCAAAACTATGCATAAACACAATACCTAACCGTTATAGCACTTTATGGTCTCATTTTAACAATGTAGGTCTGATAAATAATTTTAGAGCTTCAACAAATGACAGTGTATTAACCTAATACTTAACAATGCTATATCCTAGGGCATAATAATGCTTTATACAGTGTCAACAATACGTAAATGAATAACATACAGTGTAAGTGTAAAATAACTTTAGTTACATAATACTGTGGCATCTTAAAAATTATAATTGTGATACATAACACTGTAATATGTGTGTATAATACACAGTCCTATAACAATCTATAACTCGTATATAAGAATGCTAAATCTAGAAGTAAAACTGTTGAAGATAGTAAATCATAATAGTGATACATGCAAATTGTAAACGGGTACAAAATGCTTTGTCCGTTAATATGATGTGACTGTGTTACTAAATAATGTTACAATGCAATAAAATACTGCAGCTGTGTACAATTTAAATAGTGATACATAATGAAATATAGTTAATGTTATATCATATAATTCTTTATGACTATTGTGCATATTAACATAATACATGCAGAGGTGTGGCAGTGTTCCTGATGTGGGACTCTATGGTACCGCATGATCGTTAGGATGAATTTGCTGCATGAGAAATTCCATTCAAAGTATTGTAGCAGGAAGTGTCTGCTTGTCGACGTCTTTAGTAGCACTTACCTGACCGAAGAAGGACCATTCCTGAAGGTAGCCACCACCGCTGATACTTTGGCCACTGAGAAGACGCTGGTTCTCTTTTATTGAAATCCTTAATCTACAAAGATTCATACTCGGTTGGTCAGGAAATGTCATTTTAATTTTGCACCATTTTTGAGCCAATCAGGACTTCTTCCAATAAACAATGACTGTTTGTCATAGTGAGCAAATCATTGATTCTGTGTTATAGAGCCTCTCTTTCACTCTTTTAGTTCTTATCTGGTACCAATAGGAAAAGCTAAACACAATAGTGGCGGTCAAAAACAGAAAATCTTTAAAAGGAAATGATCATATAATCCAATCCAAAACTATGCACAAACACAATACCTAACCGTTATAGCACTGTATGGTCTCATTTTAACAATGTAGGTCTGATAAATCATTTTAGAACTTCAACAAATGACAGTGTATTAACCTAATACTTAACAATGCTATATCCTAAGGCATAACAATGCTTTATACAGTGTCCACAATACATAAATGAATAACATACAGTATAAGTGTAAAATAACTTTAGTTACATAATCTTGTGGCATCTTAAAACTTATAATTGTGATGCATAACAGTGAAAGGTATGTGTATAATACACAGTCCTATAACAATCTATAACTCATATATAAGAATGCTGAATCAAGAAGTAAAACTGTGGAAGATAACCATGCATAACAGTGATACATGCAAATTGTAAACAGGTACAAAGTGCTTTGTCAGTTAATATGATGTAACTGTGTTACCAAATAATGTTACAATGCAATAAAATACTGCAGCTGTGTACAATTTAAATAGTGATAAATAAGGAAATATACTTAATGTTATATCATATAATGCTTTATGTCTATTGTGCATATTAACATAATACATGCAGAGGTGTGGCAGGGTTCCTGATGTGGGACTCTATGGAACCCCAGGATCGTTAGGATGAATTTGCTGCATGAGAAATTCCATTCATAGTATTATAGCAGGAAGTGTCTGCTTGTCGACGTCTTTAGTAGCACTTGCCTGTCCGAAGAAGGACCATTCCTGAAGGTAGCCACCACCACTGGAACTTTGGCCACTGAGAAGACGCTGGTTCTCATTTTTTAAAAACATTAATCTACAAATGTCACGCTCGGCTGGAAATGAGGATCCGGCGACTGAGGTTTGCCTGAGGAAGCGGACACTTGTGAGAGAAGAAGACAAGGTGGCTGGATGTAATTCCTACTCATGGGTCAGTAGCAATGGAAGTGGAGACTACCGAGATGGAATAGTCACTGTAAATAATGAACTGCGGGTGGTAATCTTTAACTTGGAAAACTGAAGACTGTGAGCTGTGGCTTGAATAATGAGGCTGAGGAGTACTGAAGATAAAGGACTGTGAACACTGAGCTGTGGCTTGGATAACGAGGCTGAAGAACACTTGAAGATAATTAACTGTGGTTTGAAAGACGAGGTTGAAGAACACTGAAGATGAAGGACTGTGAACGGTGGCCTGTGGCTTGGATAACGAGGCTGAAGAACACTTGAAGATAATGAACTGTGGTTTGAAAGACGAGGTTGAAGAACACTGAAGATGAAGGACTGTGAATGGTGAGCTGTGGCTTGGATAACGAGGCTGAAGAGCACGGTAACTGTTGACCACCAAGATCCTTGAAGAATCAGGATCACCGAGTACGCCCCTCTCAGATGGTATCAGGGTAGGGACGGCAGGACTGCTGCAATCAGAAAGACCGAGGCAGAGCAAAGGTGGAGAGTAACCAAGGCACCGAAGTAACCTGGGAGCACAGGGCTGGAGATCCTACACCTACAGTAAGTAGTAACTTGAAGCACTGACACTCATAACCTGAACCAGCTCCCTTTTAAGAGGAGAGATTTCCCTGGATTGGCTGGACAGAATGAGCCTGTGCAATAGGTTCAAGCTATGGTCTCCAACATGGCCGCCCCTGTGCAGCAGACACATTTTAGTGTTTACCACCAGAACTCCCCCTGGCCTCTCCGGAAGCTGCTCCCTAGTGCCAGCAAGCCCGCTGCAGCAGCCTCTGGCTACTACGAGCGGACCTGCCACAGCATCCCTCACTGCCGCACACGGATCCTTCGCAGCAGCCCAGCACCGCCGCTGCCCGCCAGACACCTGAGCGGTAACTGCCGCGGCTCCGATCGTATGGTAAGGCTCCGGGACGTGAGAACAAAGATTCATACTCAGTTTCTCAGGAAATGTCATTTTAAATTGGCACCATTTTTGAGCCAATCAGGACTTCTTCCCATGAACAATGAGAGTTTGTCATAGTGATCAAATCATGGATTGTGTGTTATTGAGCCACTCTTTCACTCTTTCAGTTCTTATCTGGTACTAGTAAGAAAAGCTAAGCCCAACAGTGGCGGTTAAAAACAGAAAATCTTTAAAAGGAAAGGATCATATAATCCAATCCAAAACTATGCATAAGCACAATACCTAACCGTTATAGCAGTGTATGGTCTCATTTTAACAATGTAGGTCTGATAAATCATTTTAGAGCTTCAACAAATGACAGTGTATTAACCTAATACTTAACAATGCTATATCCTAAGGCATAACAATGCTTTATGCAGTGTCCACAATACGTAAATCAATAACATACAGTATAAGTGAAAAATAACTTTAGTTACATAATCCTGTGGCATCTTAAAACTTATAATTGTGATTCAGAACAGTGTAAGGTATGTGTATAATACACAGTCCTATACCAATCTATAACTCATATATAAGAATGCTAAATCAAGAAGTAAAACTGTTGAAGACAGATATGCATAACAGTGATACATGCAAATTGTAAACGGGTACAAAATGCTTTGTCAGTTAAAATGATGTAACTGTGTTACCAAATAATGTTACAATGCAATAAAATACTGCAGCTGTGTATAATTTAAATAGTAATAAATAATGAAATATAGTTAATGTTATATCATATAATGCTTTCTGACTATTGAGCATATTAACATAATAAATGCAGAGGTGTGGCAGGGTTCCTGATGTGGGACTCTATGGAACCCCAGGATCGTTAGGATGAATTTGCTGCATGAGAAATTCCATTCATAGTATTGTTGCAGGAAGTGTCTGCTTGTCGACATCTTTAGTAGCACTTACCTGTCTGAAGAAGGACCATTCCTGAAGGAAGCCACCACCGCTGAAACTTTGGCCACTGAGAAGATGCTGGTTCTCATTTTTGAAAGCGTTAATCTACAAAGATTCATACTCAGTTGGTCAGGAAATGTCATTTTAAATTGGCACCATTTTTGAGCCAATCAGGACTTCTTCCAATAAACAATGACAGTTTGTCATAGTGAGCAAATCATGGATAGTGTGTTATTGAGCCTCTCTTTCACTCTTTCAGTTCATATCTGGTACTAGTAGGAAAAGCTAAGCCCAACAGTGGTGGTTAAAAACAGAAAATCTTTAAAAGGAAAGGATCATATAATCCAATCCAAAACTAAGCATAAGCACAATACCTAACCGTTATAGCAGTGTATGGTCTCATTTTAACAATGTAGGTCTGATAAATCATTTTAGAGCTTCAACAAATAAGTGTATTAACATAATACTTAACAATGCTATAGCCTAAGGCATAACAATGCTTTATACAGTGTCAACAATACGTAAATGAATAACATACAGTATAAGTGTAAAATAACTTTAGTTACATAATCCTGTGGCATCTTAAAACTTATAATTGTGATATATAACACTGTAATATGTGTGTATAATACACAGTCCTATAACAATCTATAACTCGTATATAAGAATGCTAAATCTAGAAGTAAAACTGTTGAAGATAGTAAAGCATTATAGTGATACATGCAAATTGTAAACGGGTACATAATGCTTTGTCCATTAATATGATGTCACTGTGTTACTAAATAATGTTACAATGCAGTAAAATACTGCAGCTGTGTACAATTTAAATAGTGATAAATAAAGAAATATAGTTAATGTTATATCATATAATGCTTTATGTCTTTTGTGCATATTAACATAATACATGCAGAGTTGTGGCAGGGTTCCTGATGTGGGACTCTATGGAACTCCAGGATCGGTAGGATGAATTTGCTGCATGAGAAATTCCCTTCATAGTATTGTAGCAGGAAGCGTCTACTTGTCGACGTCTTTAGTAGCACTTACCTGTCCGAAGAAGGACCATTCCTGAAGGTAGCCACCATCGCTGGAACTTTGGCCAGTGAGAAGACGCTGGTTCTCATTTTTTAAAAACCTTAATTTACAAATGTCACGCTCAGCTGGAAATGAGGATCCAGTGACTGAGGTTTGCCTGAGGAAGCGGACACTTGCGAGGGTAGAAGACGAGGTGGCTGGATGTAATTCCTACTCATGGGTCAGGAGCAATGGAAGTGGAGACTACCGAGATGGAATAGTCACTGTAAATAATGAACTGCGAGTGGTAATTTTGTGACTTGGAAAACTGAAAACTGTGTGCTTCAGCTTGAATAACGAGGCTGAGGAGTACTGAAGATGAAGGACTGTGAACACTGAGCTGTGGCTTGGATAACAAGGCTGAGGAACACTTGAAGATAATGAACTGTGGTCTGAAAGACGAGGTTGAAGAACACTGAAGATGAAGGACTGTGAACGGTGGCCTGTGGCTTGGATAACAAAGCTGAAGAACAATTGAAGATAATGATCTGTGGTTTGAAAGACGAGGTTGAGGAACACTGAAGATGAAGGACTGTGAATGGTGAGCTGTGGCTTGGATAACGAGGCTGAAGAGCACGGTAACTGTTGACGACCAAGATCCTTGAAGAATCAGGATTACCGAGTACACCCCTCTCAGATGGTATCAGGTTAGGGATCGCGGGTCTGCTGCAATCAGAAAGACCGAGGCAGAGCAAAGCTGGAGAGTATCCAAGGCACCGAAGTAACCTGGGAGCACAGGGCTGGAGATCCTACACCTACAGTAAGTAGTAACTTGAAGCACTGACACTCATAACCTGAACCAGCTCCCTTTTAAGAGGAGAGATCTCCCTGGATTGGCTGGACAGAATGAACCTGTGCATTAGGTTCAAGCTTTGGTCTCCAACATGGCCGCCCCTGTGCAGCAGACACATTTTAGTGTTTACCACCAGAACTCCCCCTGGCCTCTCCGGAAGCTGCTCCCTAGTGCCAGCAAGCCTGCTGCAGCAGCCTCCGGCTACTACGAGCGGACCCGCCACAGCATCCCCTCACTGCCGCACACGGACCCGTTGCAGCAGCCCAGCACTGCCGCTGCCCGCCAGACACCTGAGCGGTAACCACTGTGGCTCCGATCGTATGGTAAGGCTCCGGGACGTGAAAACAAAGATTCATAATCGGTCAGCAAATGTCATTTTAAATTGGCACCTGTCACAACTGAGGGCCTGAGCTGACGGGAGGCAGCCTCAGTTGTAGGGGCTGAGATGTACCGGAACCTGGGAGGTTGTATCAGACCCCTGGACATGTAAGTAACATGAATAATAACTGCCCGAAGGCGTGACCACGACAACTTGGATAAAAGTCAATGATGTTTATTATGACAACTCCGCAACACAGCAGCAGTAAAAGAAAACGTAAAAGTCAGCAAAGAATAAATACAGTTCCTGGGTACTACAGGATGGCAGGAGCCACAGGGCACTGGTAGTGTGAGATAGTTCTTATGATCTTCTAGATGGAAAGTTCTTACCAGGCCCGACTGTAGCAATGGAGATAACCCAGGATTGTGCCAGCTGGTGTTCCAGGAAAAGCTGGGTTGCTGAAGATAAAACAGCTGCTGTGGATACTGGCTGGAACCAGACTGTTGTTAGCACGGAGTGGATACTGGCTGGAACCAGTTAAATAATAAATGAACTTGGGAGCGATGAAATATGAACTGAAATGTAGAACTTGAGAGCGGAGAAATAATAATACCGGTGGAGAGTGGTAAAGTGTAGAAAGGACACCGGCCCTTTAAGGGAAGCTGTACTCTGCTGGAAGCTGAGCTGGAAGCAGGTAATGTTGTAGCTGGAAACAGATGAATCCACAATGGATTGGAGAGTCAGGCTACACCGCAGGTGGAATGCTGGTGCGGGTCTCTATGGTGGAAGTCTTGAGACAGGAGCTGGAACCTGGAAGACAATCACAGGAGAGAGACAAACAGGAACTAGGTTTGACAACCAAAGCACTGACGCCTTCCTTGCTCAGGCACAGTGTATTTATACCTGCAGCAAGGAAGGGATTGGCTAGGCAATTATGCAGATTATCAATACTGAGAACAGATTGGTGGAAATGATCAGCTGACAGAATCCAAGATGGCTGCGCCCATGCAGACACTTGGAGGGAAGTTTGGTTTGTAATCCATGTGGTAATGAAAACAGTAATGGCGGCGCCGGCCACCGGAGACAGGAGGTGCCAGGCTGACAGATGCACATCCAACCACGCGGACACAGCGGAGGCCGCGGCCGACGCAATCGCCACTCAGACACTCCGCATGCAGAAGTTCAGGGACGGCGGCGGAGGCCGCGGGAGACGCCATGCCAGGTGCAACATGGCGTCCACTGTGACAGCGTCCCAGAGTGACAGGAGAAGATACAGGAATGTACACATCAGGATAACAGATGGGATCCGGTCCTGGAGCGCTGAGCCAGCCTTAGGAGGCATCTGATGGGTAAGAAATGGCGTCCAGATACCCAGATCGTGACAGCACCCCCCCCCCCCCTTTAGGAGTGGCCCCAGGACACTTCTTTGGCTTTTGAGGAAACTTGGAATGGAATCTCCGGACCAAGGCAGGAGCATGGACATCAGAAGCATTGGTCCATGAACGTTCCTCAGGACCATAACCCTTCCAGTCAATAAGATATTGTAGTTGACCGTAACGGTGACGTGAGTCCAGGATCTTGGCCACTTCATACTCAACGCCTCGTTGAGTTTGGACTTTCGGAGTTGGAGGAAGTGAGGAATGAAACCGATTCAAGATCAGCGGTTTCAACAGGGAAACATGGAATGTCCTGGGTATTTTTAAGAAGGGAGGCAACTGGAGTCTGTAAGCAACAGGATTGATGACTTGTTCAATCTTGAAAGGACCGATATAGCGAGGTGCAAACTTCATTCTGGGAACTCTTAACCTCAAATTCTTCGTGGATAACCATACCCGATCACCCACCTTGAGAGCAGGAACTGCTCGACGCTTCTTATCCGCAAACTTCTTGTACCTGAACGATGCCTTGAGCAGAGCTGATCGTACGCTCTTCCAGATATTGGCAAACTGATGCAAGGTGATATCCACTGCGGGAACAGAAGTTGCTGGAAGCGGTTGGAACTCAGGGACTTTAGGGTGGAATCCAAAGTTAGTGAAGAATGGTGTTGAAGCAGATGAAGAATGATACTGGTTGTTATGACAGAACTCGGCCCAGGGAAGTAATTGAACCCAGTCATCTTGAGAGGAGGACACATAGATGCGGAGGAAGGCCTCCAAGTCCTGATTCACCCTCTCGGTTTGACCATTGGTCTGAGGATGGTAAGCCGTGGAAAACTTTAGCTTGACTTGGAGGACTTGACATAAACTTCGCCAGAATTTGGCTGTGAATTGAACTCCTCGATCTGAGATAATTTCTTCAGGAAGACCGTGGAGTCGGAAGATCTCTTGTATGAATACTTGAGCCAACTTGGAAGCTGACGGAAGACCGGTGAGAGGAATGAAGTGTGCCATCTTGGTGAACCGGTCAACTACCACCCAGATGGTATTGAACTTGTTGCACATGGGTAAGTCTGTAATGAAATCCATCGACAAGTGGGTCCATGGTCGACGGGGAACGGATAGTGGAACCAGTTGCCCCGCAGGCGACTGGCGGGATACTTTATGTTGGGCACACTTTGGGCAAGATGCAATAAACTCCAAGACGTCCTTTTTCAGAGTTGGCCACCAATAGGACCTAGAGATAAACTCCAGGGTTTTTTGGATACCTGTATGTCCGGCAAAACGGGAAGCATGGGCCCAATGCATGAGCTTCTTCCTTAGCATCGGCTTCACAAAACTTTTCCCTGATGGGGGCGTAGAGTCCATCCCTACCGTGGAGAATGCCAACGGATTTATAATAGGATGCTTGTCTGAAGACTCTGACTCATTTTCTTGCTCCCATGAGCGGGAAAGGGCATCGGCCTTGCGATTCTGAGAGCCCGGACAGAACTGGAGTTTAAAGTCGAACCTGGAAAAGAAAAGTGCCTATCTGGCCTGACGAGGGTTGAGACATTGTGTGCCCTTCAGGTATAAAAGGTTCTTGTGGTCTGTAAGTATGGTGATTGAATGAGAAGCTCCCTCCAACAGATATCTCCACTCCTCTAGAGCGAGCTTGATGGCTAGCAACTCCTGGTCGCCAATGGCATAGTTGCGCTCAGCTGGGGAGAACTTCCGGGAGAAGAAACTGCAAGGGTGTAAATGGCCATCTTTAGCCCTCTGAGATAACACCGCTCCTACTCCAACGGAGGAGGCATCCACCTCTAAGATAAAAGGAGAGTCGATGTCAGGCTGTTTCAGAACAGGCGCAGAGATGAACCTTTGTTTTAAAAGATGAAATGCTTGCATGGCTTCTTCAGACCACTTGGACGGGTTAGCACCCTTCTTAGTGAAAGCAGTAATAGGCGCCACAATGGTGGAAAAGTCTCGTATAAACTTTCGGTAATAGTTGGCGAACCCTAAGAACCTCTGGACCCCTTTGAGGGTTAAGGGTACCGGCCAATTTTGGATTGCTTGTAGTTTCTCAGGATCCATCTCTAGTCCGGAACCGGACACAATGTACCCTAGAAACGGAATGGACTTGACTTCAAAGACGCATTTTTCTAATTTGCAATAGAGATGATTGACACGGAGACGGGACAGAACCTCTTTAACCCAAAAACGATGTTCCTCTAAATCGTTGGCAAAAATGAGGATATCGTCTAGATAGACCACGACATGACGGTATAGAATGTCTCTGAAGATCTCATTGACAAAATGCTGGAAGACAGCTGGAGCATTGCTCAATCCGAAGGGCATGACGAGGTACTCATAATGTCCGTCACGGGTGTTAAAGGCGGTCTTCCACTCGTCACCCTCACGGATCCGGATGAGATTGTATGCACCTCGCAAGTCCAGCTTTGTAAAGATGGTAGCTCCGCTAACTCTGTCAAAGAGCTCAGTAATCAGGGGTAAAGGATAACGGTTCTTGATGGTAATGTCGTTCAAACCTCTGTAGTCGATGCACGGCCGCAGACCACCATCTTTCTTTTTTACAAAAAAGAAGCCTGCGCCGGCTGGAGAAGAAGAAGGTCGAATGAACCCCTTTGCTAGGTTCTCTTTAATATATTCCTCCATAGAATGCGTCTCAGGCAGAGACAACGGATAAGTTCGGCCTCGAGGTGGAACCTTCCCTGGAACGAGATCAATCGGACAGTCCCATTCTCTATGAGGAGGAAGGATATCAGCAGAAGCTTTACTGAACACATCCGTGAAATCTTGATATGGAGGAGGTGGAACATCAGACGACCTGGGGGAGGAAGAACAGACAGGCAATACTTTAAACAAACATGTCTCAGCACAGGAGGAACCCCATGCCAGGATTTGCGTAGTCGTCCAATCAATTGTAGGATTGTGAAGACGGAGCCATGGAAGGCCCAGGACCACAGGATGTGTGGCTCTTGGAATCACTAAAAAAGAAATAAGTTCGGAATGAAGAACTCCCACTCTCAGACGAACTGGTAGAGTCCTTAAAGAAATAACTGCATCAAAAATTTTGCTGCCATCCACGGCAGTTAAAGAAATGGACGAAGGAAGTCTCTCGGTGGGTAGGGACCACCGTTTAACATAGGCTTCGGTAATAAAGTTCCCAGCTGCTCCGGAATCAAGGAGGGCAATGACGTTCCGATAACGTTGAGCAACTTGAAGCGAGACTGGGAGATTACAATCTTGAGGAGATGGAGAGGAGATCATTACTCCTAGCCGGCCCTCTCCTTGGCGAGCTAGGATTTGGAGTTTCCCGGACGTTTGGGACAGGCATTAATGGTGTGAGACGGAGTTGCACAATAGAGACAGAGAAACTCGGAGAGACGTCTTCGGCGCTCAGCAGGAGTTAAACGGGAACGGCCAAGTTGCATGGGCTCATCTTTAGATGGTGACAGTTGACGAGGAGGAGGAGCAGAAGATTTTGGAGCAGATGATCTTCCACGCTCAGTTGCTCTCTCTCTCTGAAACGTAAATCAACTTTCGTGCAGAGTGAGATTAGCTCATCTAACTTAGAAGGTAAGTCTCTGGTAGCTAACTCATCTTTAATACGCTCAGATAAGCCATGCCAGAATGCAGCATACAGGGCCTCGTCGTTCCATGCCAGTTCGGATGCCAGGATCTGGAACTGTATCAGATATTGTCCTACAGTACGTGACCCCTGACGTAAACGGAGAATCTCGGATGAAGCTGAGGTTACCCGGCCTGGCTCGTCGAAGATGCGCCTGAATGTTGACACGAAGGCAGTGTAGGAAGATAGCAGGGTGTCGGACCTCTCCCATAACGGTGATGCCCAATCAAGGGCTGAGCCACTGAGAAGAGAAATAATGTAGGCAATTTTTGTACGGTCACTGGGAAAATTGCCAGGTTGTAGCTCAAACTGAATCTCACACTGGTTGAGAAATCCCCTGCAGAATCTTGGAGATCCGTCAAATTTTGCTGGCGTTGGAAGATGAAGACGTGGAGCAGAAATGGGCAAGGTGGGTGGGGTTATAGCTGGAGTCACTGTGGTTGACGCACCAGACGCGCCTGATCCACGGAGAGTTGTCTGAATCCCATCCAGCCGAGTAGAGAGATCCTGGAGACAGCGGATGATGTGGCCCTGTGCAGCCTCCTGATGTTCTAGTCGGGCTGCCAGTTCTTGCATCGGCCTGGCCGCTTGATCCTGGTCTCTGGCTGGATTCATTAGGTCAGTGCTTACTGTCACAACTGAGGGCCTGAGCTGACGGGAGGCAGCCTCAGTTGTAGGGGCTGAGATGTACCGGAACCTGGGAGGTTGTATCAGACCCCTGGACATGTAAGTAACATGAATAATAACTGCCCGAAGGCGTGACCACGACAACTTGGATAAAAGTCAATGATGTTTATTATGACAACTCCGCAACACAGCAGCAGTAAAAGAAAACGTAAAAGTCAGCAAAGAATAAATACAGTTCCTGGGTACTACAGGATGGCAGGAGCCACAGGGCACTGGTAGTGTGAGATAGTTCTTATGATCTTCTAGATGGAAAGTCCTTACCAGGCCCGACTGTAGCAATGGAGATAACCCAGGATTGTGCCAGCTGGTGTTCCAGGAAAAGCTGGGTTGCTGAAGATAAAACAGCTGCTGTGGATACTGGCTGGAACCAGACTGTTGTTAGCACGGAGTGGATACTGGCTGGAACCAGTTAAATAATAAATGAACTTGGGAGCGATGAAATATGAACTGAAATGTAGAACTTGAGAGCGGAGAAATAATAATACCGGTGGAGAGTGGTAAAGTGTAGAAAGGACACCGGCCCTTTAAGGGAAGCTGTACTCTGCTGGAAGCTGAGCTGGAAGCAGGTAATGTTGTAGCTGGAAACAGATGAATCCACAATGGATTGGAGAGTCAGGCTACACCGCAGGTGGAATGCTGGTGCGGGTCTCTATGGTGGAAGTCTTGAGACAGGAGCTGGAACCTGGAAGACAATCACAGGAGAGAGACAAACAGGAACTAGGTTTGACAACCAAAGCACTGACGCCTTCCTTGCTCAGGCACAGTGTATTTATACCTGCAGCAAGGAAGGGATTGGCTAGGCAATTATGCAGATTATCAATACTGAGAACAGATTGGTGGAAATGATCAGCTGACAGAATCCAAGATGGCTGCGCCCATGCAGACACTTGGAGGGAAGTTTGGTTTGTAATCCATGTGGTAATGAAAACAGTAATGGCGGCGCCGGCCACCGGAGACAGGAGGCGCCAGGCTGACAGATGCACATCCAACCACGCGGACACAGCGGAGGCCGCGGCCGACGCAATCGCCACTCAGACACTCCGCATGCAGAAGTTCAGGGACGGCGGCGGAGGCCGCGGGAGACGCCATGCCAGGTGCAACATGGCGTCCACTGTGACAGCGTCCCAGAGTGACAGGAGAAGATACAGGAATGTACACATCAGGATAACAGATGGGATCCGGTCCTGGAGCGCTGAGCCAGCCTTAGGAGGCATCTGATGGGTAAGAAATGGCGTCCAGATACCCGGATCGTGACAGCACCATTTTTGAGCCAATCAGGACTTCTTCCAATAAACAATGACAGTTTGTCATAGTGAGCAAATCATGGATTGTGTGTTATTGAGCCTCTCTTTCACTCTTTCAGTTCTTATCTGGTACTAGTAGGAAAAGCTAAGCCCAACAGTGGCAGTTAAAAACAGAAAATCTTTAAAAGGAAAGGATCATATAATCCAATCCAAAACTATGCATAAACACAATACCTAACCGTTATAGCAGTGTATGGTCTCATTTTAACAATGTAGGTCTGATAAATCATTTTAGAGCTTCAACAAATGACAGTGTATTAACCTAATACTTAACAATGCTATATCCTAGGGCATAATAATGCTTTATACAGTGTCAACAATACGTAAATGAATAACATACAGTGTAAGTGTAAAATAACTTTAGTTACATAATCCTGTGCATCTTAAAAATTATAATTACATAACACTGTAATATGTGTGTATAATACACAGTCCTATAACAATCTATAACTCGTATATAAGAATGCTAAATCAAGAAGTAAAACTGTTGAAGATAGTAAATCATAATAGTGATACATGCAAATTGTAAACGGGTACAAAATGCTTTGTCCGTTAATATGATGTGACTGTGTTACTAAATAATGTTACAATGCAATAAAATACTGCAGCTGTGTACAATTTAAATAGTGATACATAATGAAATATAGTTAATGTTATATCATATAATTCTTTATGACTATTGTGCATATTAACATAATACATGCAGAGGTGTGGCAGGGTTCCTGATGTGGGACTCTATGGTACCGCATGATCGTTAGGATGAATTTGCTGCATGAGAAATTCCATTCAAAGTATTGTAGCAGGAAGTGTCTGCTTGTCGACGTCTTTAGTAGCACTTACCTGACCGAAGAAGGACCATTCCTGAAGGTAGCCACCACCGCTGGTACTTTGGCCACTGAGAAGACGCTGGTTCTCTTTTATTGAAATCCTTAATCTACAAAGATTCATACTCGGTTGGTCAGGAAATGTCATTTTAATTTGGCACCATTTTTGAGCCAATCAGGACTTCTTCCAATAAGCAATGACTGTTTGTCATAGTGAGCAAATCATGGATTCTGTGTTATAGAGCCTCTCTTTCACTCTTTTAGTTCTTATCTGGTACCAATAGGAAAAGCTAAACACAATAGTGGCGGTCAAAAACAGAAAATCTTTAAAAGGAAATGATCATATAATCCAATCCAAAACTATGCACAAACACAATACCTAACCGTTATAGCACTGTATGGTCTCATTTTAACAATGTAGGTCTGATAAATCATTTTAGAACTTCAACAAATGACAGTGTTTTAACCTAATACTTAACAATGCTATATCCTAAGGCATAACAATGCTTTATGCAGTGTTCACAATACATAAATGAATAACATACAGTATAAGTGTAAAATAACTTTAGTTACATAATCTTGTGGCATCTTAAAACTTATAATTGGGATGCATAACAGTGAAAGGTATGTGTATAATACACAGTCCTATAACAATCTATAACTCATATATAAGAATGCTGAATCAAGAAGTAAAACTGTGTAAGATAACCAAGCATAACAGTGATACATGCAAATTGTAAACAGGTACAAAATGCTTTGTCAGTTAATATGATGTAACTGTGTTACCAAATAATGTTACAATGCAATAAAATACTGCAGCTGTATACAATTTAAATAGTGATAAATAAAGAAATATACTTAATGTTATATCATATAATGCTTTATGTCTATTGTGCATATTAACATAATACATGCAGAGGTGTGGCAGGGTTCCTGATGTGGGACTCTATGGAACCCCAGGATCGTTAGGATGAATTTGCTGCATGAGAAATTCCATTCATAGTATTATAGCAGGAAGTGTCTGCTTGTCGACGTCTTTAGTAGCACTTGCAAGTCCGAAGAAGGACCATTCCCGAAGGT
Source organism: Pseudophryne corroboree (assembly GCF_028390025.1). Lineage (NCBI taxonomy): Eukaryota > Metazoa > Chordata > Amphibia > Anura > Myobatrachidae > Pseudophryne > Pseudophryne corroboree. The sequence continues at coordinate 832,578,141 of NC_086445.1, read as the reverse complement.
AGCCACCACCGCTGGAACTTTGGCCAGTGAGAAGACGCTGGTTCTCATTTTTTAAAAACCTTAATCTACAAATGTCACACTCGGCTGGAAATGAGGATCCGGCGACTGAGGTTTGCCGGAGGAAGCGGACACTTGTGAGAGAAGAAGACGAGGTGGCTGGATGTAATTCCTACTCATGGGTCAGTAGCAATGGAAGTGGAGACTACCGAGATGGAATAGTCACTGTAAATAATGAACTGCGGGTGGTAATCTTTAACTTGGAAAACTGAAGACTGTGAGCTGTGGCTTGAATAATGAGGCTGAGGAGTACTGAAGATAAAGGACTGTGAACACTGAGCTGTGGCTTGGATAACGAGGCTGAAGAACACTTGAAGATAATTAACTGTGGTTTGAAGACGAGGTTGAAGAACACTGAAGATGAAGGACTGTGAACGGTGGCCTGTGGCTTGGATAACGAGGCTGAAGAACACTTGAAGATAATTAACTGTGGTTTGAAGACGAGGTTGAAGAACACTGAAGATGAAGGACTGTGAATGGTGAGCTGTGGCTTGGATAACGAGGCTGAAGAGCACGGTAACTGTTGACGACCAAGATCCTTGAAGAATCAGGATCACCGAGTACGCCCCTCTCAGATGGTATCAGGTTAGGGACGGCAGGACTGCTGCAATCAGAAAAACCGAGGCAGAGCAAAGGTGGAGAGTAACCAAGGCACCGAAGTAACCTGGGAGCACAGGGCTGGAGATCCTACACCTACAGTAAGTAGTAACTTGAAGCACTGACACTCATAACCTGAACCAGATCCCTTTTAAGAGGAGAGATCTCCCTGGATTGGCTGGACAGAATGAGCCTGTGCAATAGGTTCAAGCTATGGTCTCCAACATGGCCGCCCCTGTGCAGCAGACACATTTTAGTGTTTACCACCAGAACTCCCCCTGGCCTCTCCGGAAGCTGCTCCCTAGTGCCAGCAAGCCCGCTGCAGCAGCCTCCGGCTACTACGAGCGGACCCGCCACAGCATCCCTCACCGCCGCACACGGATCCGTCGCAGCAGCCCAGCACCGCCGCTGCCCGCCAGACACCTGAGCGGTAACTGCCGCGATCGATCGTATGGTAAGGCTCCGGGACGTGACAACAAAGATTCATACTCAGTTTCTCAGGAAATGTCATTTTAAATTGGCACCATTTTTGAGCCAATCAGGACTTCTTCCAATGAACAATGAGAGTTTGTCATAGTGATCAAATCATGGATTGTGTGTTATTGAGCCTCTCTTTCACTCTTTCAGTTATTATCTGGTACTAGTAGGAAAAGCTAAGCCCAACAGTGGCGGTTAAAAACAGAAAATCTTTAAAAGGAAAGGATCATATAATCCAATCCAAAACTATGCGTAAACACAATACCTAACCGTTATAGCAGTGTATGGTCTCATTTTAACAATGTAGGTCTGATAAATCATTTTAGAGCTTCAACAAATGACAGTGTATTAACCTAATACTTAACAATGCTATATCCTAAGGCATAACAATGCTTTATGCAGTGTCCACAATACGTAAATCAATAACATACAGTATAAGTGAAAAATAACTTTAGATACATAATCCTGTGGCATCTTAAAACTTATAATTGTGATTCAGAACAGTGTAAGGTATGTGTATAATACACAGTCCTATACCAATCTATAACTCATATATAAGAATGCTAAATCAAGAAGTAAAACTGTTGAAGACAGATATGCATAACAGTGATACATGCAAATTGTAAACGGGTACAAAATGCTTTGTCAGTTAAAATGATGTAACTGTGTTACCAAATAATGTTACAATGCAATAAAATACTGCAGCTGTGTATAATTTAAATAGTAATAAATAATGAAATATAGTTAATGTTATATCATATAATGCTTTCTGACTATTGAGCATATTAACATAATAAATGCAGAGGTGTGGCAGGGTTCCTGATGTGGGACTCTATGGAACCGCATGATCGTTAGGATGAATTTGCTGCATGAGAAATTGCATTCAAAGTATTGTAGCAGAAAGTGTCTGCTTGTCGACGTCTTTAGTAGCACTTACCTGACCGAAGAAGGACCATTCCTGAAGGTAGCCACCACCGCTGGTACTTTGGCCACTGAGAAGACGCTGGTTCTCTTTTATTAAAATCCTTAATCTACAAAGATTCATACTCGGTTGGTCAGGAAATGTCATTTTAATTTGGCACCATTTTTGAGCCAATCAGGAATTCTTCCAATAAACAATGACAATTTGTCATAGTGAGCAAATCATGGATTGTGTGTTATTGAGCCACTCTTTCACTCTTTTAGTTCTTATCTGGTACCAATAGGAAAAGCTAAACACAATAGTGGCGGTCAAAAACAGAAAATCTTTAAAAGGAAATGATCATATAATCCAATCCAAAACTGTGCACAAACACAATACCTAACCGTTATAGCACTGTATGGTCTCATTTTAACAATGTAGGTCTGATAAATCATTTTAGAACTTCAACAAATGACAGTGTATTAACATAATACTTAACAATGCTATATCCACTCTATGGAACCCCAGGATCGTTAGGATGAATTTGCTGCATGAGAAATTCCATTCATAGTATTGTAGCAGGAAGTGTCTGCTTGTCGACGTCTTTAGTAGCACTTACCTGTCCGAAGAAGGACCATTCCTGAAGGTAGCCACCACCGCTGGAACTTTGGCCACTGAGAAGACGCTGGTTCTCATTTTTTAAAAACATAAATCTACAATTGTCACGCTCAGCTGGAAATGAGGATCCGGTGACTGAGGTTTGCCTGAGGAAGCGGACACTTGCTAGGGTAGAAGACGAGGTGGCTGGATGTAATTCCTACTCATGGGTCAGGAGCAATGGAAGTGGAGACTACTGAGATGGAATAGTCACTGTAAATAATGAACTGCGAGTGGTAATTTTGTGACTTGGAAAACTGAAAACTGTGTGCTGCGGCTTGAATAACGAGGCTGAGGAGTACTGAAGATGAAGGACTGTGAACACTGAGCTGTGGCTTGGATAACGAGGCTGAGGAACACTTGAAGATAATGAACTGTGGTTTGAAAGACGAGTTTGAAGAACACTGAAGATGAAGGACTGTGAACGGTGGCCTGTGGCTTGGATAACGAAGCTGAAGAACAATTGAAGATAATGAACTGTGGTTTGAAAGACGAGGTTGAGGAACACTGAAGATGAAGGACTGTGAAAGGTGAGCTGCGGCTTGGATAACGAAGCTTAAGAGCACGGTAACTGTTGACGACTAAGATCCTTGAAGAATCAGGATTACCGAGTACACCCCTCTCAGATGGTATCAGGTTACGGACGGCGGGACTGCTGCAATCAGAAAGACCGAGGCAGAGCAAAGCTGGAGAGTATCCAAGGCACCGAAGTAACCTGGGAGCACAGGGCTGGAGATCCTACAGCTACAGTAAGTAGTAACTTGAAGCACTGACACTCATAACCTGAACCAGCTCCCTTTTAAGAGGAGAGATCTCCCTGGATTGGCTGGACAGAATGAGCCTGTGCATTAGGTTCAAGCTTTGGTCTCCAACATGGCCGCCCCTGTGCAGCAGACACATTTTAGTGTTTACCACCAGAACTCCCCCTGGCCTCTCCGGAAGCTGCTCCCTAGTGCCAGCAAGCCCGCTGCAGCAGCCTCCGGCTACTACGAGCGGAGCCGCCACAGCATCCCCTCACTGCCGCACACGGACCCGTCGCAGCAGCCCAGCACTGCCGCTGCCCGCCAGACACCTGAGCGGTAACTGCTGCGGCTCCGATCGTATGGTAAGGCTCCGGGACGTGAAAACAAAGATTCATACTTGGTCAGGAAATTTCATTTTAAATTGGCACCATTTTTGAGCCAATCAGGACTTCTTCCAATAAACAATGACAGTTTCTCACAGTGAGCAAATCATGGATTGTGTGTTATTGAGCCTCTCTTTCACTCTTTCAGTTCTTATCTGGTACTAGTAGGAAAAGCTAAGCCCAACAGTGGCGGTCAAAAACAGAAAATCTTTAAAAGGAAAGGATCATATAATCCAATCCAAAACTATGCATAAACACAATACCTAACCGTTATAGCACTGTATGGTCTCATTTTAACAATGTAGGTCTGATAAATCATTTTAGAGCTTCAACAAATGACAGTGTATTAACCTAATACTTAACAATGCTATATCCTAGGGCATAATAATGCTTTATACAGTGTCAACAATACGTAAATGAATAACATACAGTGTAAGTGTAAAATAACTTTAGTTACATAATCCTGGCATCTTAAAAATTATAATTGTGATACATAACACTGTAATATGTGTGTATAATACACAGTCCTATAACAATCTATAACTCGTATATAAGAATGCTAAATCAAGAAGTAAAACTGTTGAAGATAGTAAAGCATAATAGTGATACATGCAAATTGTATACATGCAGGGCCGTCTTAACAGCAGTGTAGGCCCCTGGGCACAGCAATGCACTGGGCCCCCTACCCATCCTCCAGCGGTAGGGGTGGGGGGTGCTATCAGCACAGCTTTGATGTCCCGCGGGCGGTAGGGGGTGTTCTATCTTCCGCTCAGCATGTAGGACCTGGAACAGTAATTTCTGCTAATTACTCCTATACTGCACAGATGGGGCTAAACTGTAAAAGGGGGCATTGGGCTGAATGAAGAAGCCCTGGTACATGACTTCCAGAGTAGCAGGGGGTGTTTAATACGTAGGGGAGGGGTGGATAGTGGAGTGGGCTTAATATTTATCATTTTCCGGTGGGAGGGCAGCTTGCTTGACTGCAGATATCTCAAGTTCCTGAAAATATATTTCTTAGCTTTGAATGGGATAAAAAAAACTAGAGTCCCACCTTTCAGAAGGTTTTGGGAACTTGGGGATCAGACTTCAGGAGCCAGAGCAATTCACCAACGAAAATCTAAAACTGCATATTAGGTGTGTGGAGCTGGAGCAGGGACCAGCTGCTTGAAGGCTGATATCTTTGGTTCTGGGCATAGTAGAGACAAGCTGCTAGTGTTTTCCAAAAGGGGAGAGTCGCAGCTTTTGGCTTATATCCTCAGAAATACTTTAAGTCAGACAGAGCCCGAGATATCAGACTTGGAAGAGCAATTAACAGGCTTGGTTGGGGACCACTGCTTTCAAGTCAGATATCTCCAGTTCCCCAGTGCCGATTTTCAAAAATCTGGTACCCCCGGAAAGAGGAGACCCTCAGCTATGAGCCTTGGGCCCTTATACTCCTGGGGCCCTTGGGCAAGAGCCCATTGAGCCCATACGAAAAGACGGCCCTGCCCACCAGACACCATACGATCGGAGCCGTGGTGGTTACCGCTCACGTAAGGCTCCGGGACATAACAACACAGATTCATACTCAGTTGGACAGGAAATGTCATTTTAAACTGGCACCATTTTTGAGCCAATCAGGACTTCTTCCAATAAATAATGACAGTTTGCCATAGTGAGCAAATCATGGATTGCGTGTTATTGAGCCTCTTTTTCACTCTTTCAATTTTTATCTTGTACTAGTAGGAAAAGCTAAGCCCAACAGTGGCGGTTAAAAACAGAAAATCTTTAAAAGGAAAGAATCATATAATCCAATCCAAAACTATGCATAAACACAATACCTAACTGTTATAGTACTTTATCGTCTCCTTTTAACAATGTACGTCTGATAAATCATTTTAAAGCTTCAACATATAAGTGTATTAACCTAATACTTAACAATGCTATATCCTAAGGCATAACAATGCTTTATACAGTGTCAACAATTCGTAAATGAATAATATACAGTATAAGTGTAAAATAACTTTAGTTACATAATCCTGTTGCATCTTAAAACTTATAATTGTGATGCATAACAGTGTAAGGTATTTGTATAATACACAGTCCTATAACAATCTGTAACTCATATATAAGAATGCTAAATCAAGAAATAAATCTGTGGATGATAGATATGCATTACAGTGATAAATGAAAATTGTAAAAGGGTACAAAATGCTTTGTCAGTTAATACGATGTAACTGTGTTACCAAATAATTTTACAATGCATTAAAATACTGCAGTTGTGTATAATTTAAATAGTGATAAAAAAATGAAATATAGTTAATGTTATATCATATAATGCTTTATGACTATTGTGCATATTAACATAATACATGCAGAGGTGTGGCAGGGTTCCTGATGTGGGACTATGGAACCCCACGATTGTTAGGATGAATTTGCTGCATGAGAAATTCCATTCATAGTATTGTAGCAGGAAGTGTCTGCTTGTCAACATCTTTAGTAGCACTTACCTGTCCGAAGAAGTACCATTCCTGGAGACAGCCACCACCGTTGGAACTTTGGCCACTGAGAAGACGCTGGTTCTCATTTTTTGAAAGCCTTAATCTACAGATGGAGCCTCTGTTATCTTGACTTGGTGAGGCGTTAGTCCCGATTGGGCATACACAGCGTACCGGGGCGCAGGGAGGCGCGCCTAGTCACAGGGAGGCGTGCCCAATCGCACGGAGGCAGACAGAGCGTCTGGCGTTACCTTTACGTGTAATACCTGTGATCATCCACCAAATGTCGCTTTTTACAGTCACCACTGCACTTGCATGTGGTCTCCCGTAACATACAATACTGAAATACACTGCTCAAAAAAAAAAGGGAACACTTAAACAACACAATGTAACTCCAAGTCAATCACACTTCTGTGAAATCAAACTGTCCACTTAGGAAGCAAAACTGATTGACAATCAATTTCACATGCTGTTGTGCAAATGGAATAGACAACAGGTGGGAATTATAGGCAATTAGCAAGACACCCCCAATAAAGGAGTTGTTCTGCAGGTGGTGACCACAGACCACTTCTCAGCTCCTATGCTTTCTGGCTGATGTTTTGGTCACTTTTGAAAGCTGTCGGTGCTTTCACTCTAGTGGTAGCATGAGAAGGAGTCTACAACCCACACAAGTGGCTCAGGAAGTGCAGCAAATCCAGGATGGCACATCAATGCGAGCTGTGGCAAGAAGGTTTGCTGTGTCTGTCAGCGTAGTGTCCAGAGCATGGAGGCGCTACCAGGAGACAGGCCAGTACATCAGGAGATGTGGAGGAGGCCATAGGAGGGCAACAACCCAGCAGCAGGACCACTACCTCCGCCTTTGTGCAAAGAGGAACAGGAGGAGCACTGCCAGAGCCCTCCAAAATGACCTCCAGCAAGCCACAAATGTGCATGTGTCTACTCAAACGATCAGAAACAGACTCTATGAGGGTGGTATGAGTGCCTGACGTCCACAGGTGGGGGTTGTGCTTAGAGCCCAACACCGTGCAGGACGTTTGGCATTTGCCAGAGAACACCAAGATTGGCAAATTCGCCACTGGCGCCCTGTGCTCTTCACAGATGAAAGCAGGTTCTCACTGAGCACATGTGACAGACGTGACAGAGTCTGGAGACGCCAAGGAGAACATTCTGCTGCCTGCAACATCCTCCAGCATGACCGGTTTGGCAGTGGGTCAGTAATGGTGTGGGGTGGCATTTCTTTGGGGGTCTGCACAGCCCTCCATGTGCTCGCCAGAGGTAGCCTCACTGCCACTAGGTACCGAGATGAGATTTTCAGACCCCTTGTGAGACCATATGCTGGTGCGGTTGGCCCTGGGTTCCTCCTAATGCATGACAATGCTAGACCTCATGTGGCTGGAGTGTGTCAGCAGTTCCTGCAAGATGAAGGCATTGATGCTATGGACAGGCCCGCCCGTTCCCGAGACTTGAATCCAATTGAGCACATCTGGGACATCATGTCTCGCTCCATCCACCAATGCCACGTTGCACCACTGTCCAGGAGTTGGCGGATGCTTTAGTCCAGGTCTTGGAGGAGATCCCTCAGTAGACCATCCTCCACCTCATCAGGAGCATGCCCAGCCATTGTAGGGAGATTATACAGGCACGTGGAGGCCACACACACTACTGAGCCTCATTTTGACTTGTTTTAAGGACATTACATCAAAGTTGGATCAGCCTGTAGTGTGTTTTTCCACTTTAATTTTGAGGGTGACTCCAAATCCAGACCTCCATGGGTTAATAAATTTGATTTCCATTGATAATTTTTGTTTGATTTTGTTGTCAGCACATTCAACTATGTAAAGAACAAAGTATTTAATAAGAATATTTAATTCATTCAGATCTAGGATGTGTTATTTTAGTGTTCCCTTTATTTTTTTGAGCAGTGTATTTAGTAAGGACTACTTTACTAATGTGTCACATTACGCTGCATACAGTAAATACAGCGTCTCATTATGCTGCATTATTTAATACAGTATATATAGTACAGACGCAAATAGTACAGCATATATGATCCATTTACAGTACTTTAGGAATATGTGAGCGTCCAAGTCTCGCAGACAAAGCAACATAAAACCAGTAGTGTACACTGACGCAAATGGACGTGTTGAAAGTTCATTATTGCCTAGTGATATTAGGAATATTGTACAGTATGTTAGCGTCCTAAGCGTCCTAATCCCGTAACCATTACAGCATAATCAAAAAATCAAAAACGCTGGAACTTTGACCACTGAGAAGACGCTGGTTCTCATTTTTTGAAAGCCTTAATCTACAAATGTCACGCTCAGCTGGAAATGAGGATCCGGCGACTGAGGTTTGCCTGAGGAAGCGGACACTTGCGAGGGAAGAAGACGAGGTGGCTGAATGTAATTCCTACTCATGGGTCAGGAGCAAAGGAAGTGGAGACTATCTAGATGGAATAGTCACTGTAAATAATTAACTGCAGGTGGTAATCTGTGACTTGGAAAATTGAAGACTGTGAGCTGTGGCTTGAATAACGAGGCAGAGGAGCACTGAAGATGAAGGACTGTGAACAGTGAGCTGTGGCTTGGATAACGAGGCTGAAGAACACTTGAAGATAATGAACTGTGGTTTGAAAGACGAGGTTGAAGAACACTGAAGATGAAGGACTGTGAATGGTGAGCTGTGGCTTGGATAACGAGGCTGAAGAGCGCACGGTAACTGTCGACGACCAAGATCCTTGAAGATCAGGATTACAGAGTACGCGCCTTTCAGATGGTATCAGGTTAGGGACGGCGGGACTGCTGCAATCAGAAAGACAGAGGCAGAGCAAAGCTGGAGAGTAACCAAGGCACCGAAGTAACCTGGGAGCACAGGGCTGGAGATCCTACACCTAAGTAGTAATTGAAGCACTGGCACTCGTAACCTGAACCAGCTCCCTTTAAAGAGGAGAGATCTCCCTGGATTGGCTGGACAGAATGAGCCTGTGCAATAAGTTCAAGCTTTGGTCTCCAACATGGCCGCCCCTGTGCAGCAGACACATTTTAGTGTTTACCACCAGAACTCCCCCTGGCCTCTCCGGAAGCTGCTCCCTAGTGCCAGCAAGCCCGCCACAGCATCCCCTCACCGCCGCACACGGACCCGTCGCAGCAGCCCAGCACCGCCGCTGCCCACCAGCAGGGCCGTCTTAACAGCAGTGTAGGCCCCTGGGCACAGCAATGCACTGGGCCCCCTACCCATCCTCCAGCGGTAGGGGTGGGGGGTGCTATCAGCACAGCTTTGATGTCCCGCGGGCGGTAGGGGGTGTTCTATCTTCCGCTCAGCATGTAGGACCTGGAACAGTAATTTCTGCTAATTACTCCTATACTGCACAGATGGGGCTAAACTGTAAAAGGGGGCATTGGGCTGAATGAAGAAGCCCTGGTACATGACTTCCAGAGTAGCAGGGGGTGTTTAATACGTAGGGGAGGGGTGGATAGTGGAGTGGGCTTAATATTTATCATTTTCCGGTGGGAGGGCAGCTTGCTTGACTGCAGATATCTCAAGTTCCTGAAAATATATTTCTTAGCTTTGAATGGGATAAAAAAAACTAGAGTCCCACCTTTCAGAAGGTTTTGGGAACTTGGGGATCAGACTTCAGGAGCCAGAGCAATTCACCAACGAAAATCTAAAACTGCATATTAGGTGTGTGGAGCTGGAGCAGGGACCAGCTGCTTGAAGGCTGATATCTTTGGTTCTGGGCATAGTAGAGACAAGCTGCTAGTGTTTTCCAAAAGGGGAGAGTCGCAGCTTTTGGCTTATATCCTCAGAAATACTTTAAGTCAGACAGAGCCCGAGATATCAGACTTGGAAGAGCAATTAACAGGCTTGGTTGGGGACCACTGCTTTCAAGTCAGATATCTCCAGTTCCCCAGTGCCGATTTTCAAAAATCTGGTACCCCCGGAAAGAGGAGACCCTCAGCTATGAGCCTTGGGCCCTTATACTCCTGGGGCCCTTGGGCAAGAGCCCATTGAGCCCATACGAAAAGACGGCCCTGCCCACCAGACACCATACGATCGGAGCCGTGGTGGTTACCGCTCACGTAAGGCTCCGGGACATAACAACACAGATTCATACTCAGTTGGACAGGAAATGTCATTTTAAACTGGCACCATTTTTGAGCCAATCAGGACTTCTTCCAATAAATAATGACAGTTTGCCATAGTGAGCAAATCATGGATTGCGTGTTATTGAGCCTCTTTTTCACTCTTTCAATTTTTATCTTGTACTAGTAGGAAAAGCTAAGCCCAACAGTGGCGGTTAAAAACAGAAAATCTTTAAAAGGAAAGAATCATATAATCCAATCCAAAACTATGCATAAACACAATACCTAACTGTTATAGTACTTTATCGTCTCCTTTTAACAATGTACGTCTGATAAATCATTTTAAAGCTTCAACATATAAGTGTATTAACCTAATACTTAACAATGCTATATCCTAAGGCATAACAATGCTTTATACAGTGTCAACAATTCGTAAATGAATAATATACAGTATAAGTGTAAAATAACTTTAGTTACATAATCCTGTTGCATCTTAAAACTTATAATTGTGATGCATAACAGTGTAAGGTATTTGTATAATACACAGTCCTATAACAATCTGTAACTCATATATAAGAATGCTAAATCAAGAAATAAATCTGTGGATGATAGATATGCATTACAGTGATAAATGAAAATTGTAAAAGGGTACAAAATGCTTTGTCAGTTAATACGATGTAACTGTGTTACCAAATAATTTTACAATGCATTAAAATACTGCAGTTGTGTATAATTTAAATAGTGATAAAAAAATGAAATATAGTTAATGTTATATCATATAATGCTTTATGACTATTGTGCATATTAACATAATACATGCAGAGGTGTGGCAGGGTTCCTGATGTGGGACTATGGAACCCCACGATTGTTAGGATGAATTTGCTGCATGAGAAATTCCATTCATAGTATTGTAGCAGGAAGTGTCTGCTTGTCAACATCTTTAGTAGCACTTACCTGTCCGAAGAAGTACCATTCCTGGAGACAGCCACCACCGTTGGAACTTTGGCCACTGAGAAGACGCTGGTTCTCATTTTTTGAAAGCCTTAATCTACAGATGGAGCCTCTGTTATCTTGACTTGGTGAGGCGTTAGTCCCGATTGGGCATACACAGCGTACCGGGGCGCAGGGAGGCGCGCCTAGTCACAGGGAGGCGTGCCCAATCGCACGGAGGCAGACAGAGCGTCTGGCGTTACCTTTACGTGTAATACCTGTGATCATCCACCAAATGTCGCTTTTTACAGTCACCACTGCACTTGCATGTGGTCTCCCGTAACATACAATACTGAAATACACTGCTCAAAAAAAAAAGGGAACACTTAAACAACACAATGTAACTCCAAGTCAATCACACTTCTGTGAAATCAAACTGTCCACTTAGGAAGCAAAACTGATTGACAATCAATTTCACATGCTGTTGTGCAAATGGAATAGACAACAGGTGGGAATTATAGGCAATTAGCAAGACACCCCCAATAAAGGAGTTGTTCTGCAGGTGGTGACCACAGACCACTTCTCAGCTCCTATGCTTTCTGGCTGATGTTTTGGTCACTTTTGAAAGCTGTCGGTGCTTTCACTCTAGTGGTAGCATGAGAAGGAGTCTACAACCCACACAAGTGGCTCAGGAAGTGCAGCAAATCCAGGATGGCACATCAATGCGAGCTGTGGCAAGAAGGTTTGCTGTGTCTGTCAGCGTAGTGTCCAGAGCATGGAGGCGCTACCAGGAGACAGGCCAGTACATCAGGAGATGTGGAGGAGGCCATAGGAGGGCAACAACCCAGCAGCAGGACCACTACCTCCGCCTTTGTGCAAAGAGGAACAGGAGGAGCACTGCCAGAGCCCTCCAAAATGACCTCCAGCAAGCCACAAATGTGCATGTGTCTACTCAAACGATCAGAAACAGACTCTATGAGGGTGGTATGAGTGCCTGACGTCCACAGGTGGGGGTTGTGCTTAGAGCCCAACACCGTGCAGGACGTTTGGCATTTGCCAGAGAACACCAAGATTGGCAAATTCGCCACTGGCGCCCTGTGCTCTTCACAGATGAAAGCAGGTTCTCACTGAGCACATGTGACAGACGTGACAGAGTCTGGAGACGCCAAGGAGAACATTCTGCTGCCTGCAACATCCTCCAGCATGACCGGTTTGGCAGTGGGTCAGTAATGGTGTGGGGTGGCATTTCTTTGGGGGTCTGCACAGCCCTCCATGTGCTCGCCAGAGGTAGCCTCACTGCCACTAGGTACCGAGATGAGATTTTCAGACCCCTTGTGAGACCATATGCTGGTGCGGTTGGCCCTGGGTTCCTCCTAATGCATGACAATGCTAGACCTCATGTGGCTGGAGTGTGTCAGCAGTTCCTGCAAGATGAAGGCATTGATGCTATGGACAGGCCCGCCCGTTCCCGAGACTTGAATCCAATTGAGCACATCTGGGACATCATGTCTCGCTCCATCCACCAATGCCACGTTGCACCACTGTCCAGGAGTTGGCGGATGCTTTAGTCCAGGTCTTGGAGGAGATCCCTCAGTAGACCATCCTCCACCTCATCAGGAGCATGCCCAGCCATTGTAGGGAGATTATACAGGCACGTGGAGGCCACACACACTACTGAGCCTCATTTTGACTTGTTTTAAGGACATTACATCAAAGTTGGATCAGCCTGTAGTGTGTTTTTCCACTTTAATTTTGAGGGTGACTCCAAATCCAGACCTCCATGGGTTAATAAATTTGATTTCCATTGATAATTTTTGTTTGATTTTGTTGTCAGCACATTCAACTATGTAAAGAACAAAGTATTTAATAAGAATATTTAATTCATTCAGATCTAGGATGTGTTATTTTAGTGTTCCCTTTATTTTTTTGAGCAGTGTATTTAGTAAGGACTACTTTACTAATGTGTCACATTACGCTGCATACAGTAAATACAGCGTCTCATTATGCTGCATTATTTAATACAGTATATATAGTACAGACGCAAATAGTACAGCATATATGATCCATTTACAGTACTTTAGGAATATGTGAGCGTCCAAGTCTCGCAGACAAAGCAACATAAAACCAGTAGTGTACACTGACGCAAATGGACGTGTTGAAAGTTCATTATTGCCTAGTGATATTAGGAATATTGTACAGTATGTTAGCGTCCTAATCCCGTAACCATTACAGCATAATCAAAACCAATGGCTTTATTCATCTGTCTGCGGCGAAGTGGTGAAGTATTCCTATTTCTATACTTAGAGTCCCGGGTTCGATTCCTAAAGTACGAATGCATGTTAGTTTTTTCCAGACACTTTATTATTATTTTTATTCACATAAACCATGGCAAAGCTGCAGAAGCAGTTCTACTGTTAAGGTTCTATGCACCATATGGTACACATACAATTTTGTAGCAGGGCAGACTCAACTGAAATGGCTACCACCTGTGACTCCTTGCTCCATGGAGGCCCTCGGCTACGGAGCAAGTAACAGCACAGATTTTGCAGGCTATGGGCCAATGCTGAAGAAGCATCAGAATCCCCTAGCTAAAATACACAGGGGCGATTGGGATAAGCGAGATCTATGCACATTATGGTACACCGGACTCGATCGCATAGCACACTGACAAAATGGCCGCGACTGTGAACCCCCACCACGTGGCAGCACGCGGATATGGAGTGAGAGATGGCATAAGTTTTGCAGGCCACGGGGCAATGCTGAAGGAGCGTCACAATCCCCTAGCTAAAATACACAGGGGCGATAGGGATGAGCGAGGTCCTAGCACATTATGGTACACCGGACTCTATCGCATAGCACACTGACAAAATGGCCACCGACCATGAACCCCCACCATGTGGCAGCGCTTGGATATGGAGTGAGAGATGGCATATGTTTTGCAGGCCACGGGACATTGCTGAAGAAGCGTCACAAACCCCTAGCTAAAATAACACTACACAGAGGCAATGAGGTCCCGTAGAATGATCAATTAATAAATACTGTATAATGTACAGTATACAGACCCAAAACAAGGAGTTTGAGTGAGTAGCGAAGCATGGGTATTCAGCTAACTACAATGTTAATTATACTGTGTGTTTAATATTTACATTTATTTTTGTAAACAGACATTCTTAACATCACGGGCCACCGGATCTCACAGGAAGTGTCCCACCCTCCCTCCCATCCAGATTGCAGTGAGTTATCTGTGCTGGTCAGGACAGGGGGGTGGGACTGTATAAATCATTATGTACACTACTGTATTTGACAATACTTACCAGCTTGGCGGTGCCTGTCCCACCTTCTCTGCCGTCGTGCTCCCATCCCTGTAAAAATATAAATACAGTATAATGGCAGCATACTGTACAGCCAATGAAATTCAACATTGACAGCATCTTTATGACATCACAATCAATGGAATTGTTCATTCTAGTACCCTGCACCTAATCACTCAGGAGGGCATAGTGTACTGTACTGTCTTCAAAACTGATGGGGCACATTTCTAAATGTGACATACAGTACACTCGCAGTATCGCTACAGTACAGTAGGTCCAGGGTATTAGACAGAACACTACCTTTATAAACATTGTGACACACATTAGCATTGCCCTTATAAACATTATGACACACATCAACATGCGGCCCTCCCACCCTTAACCATCTCAGTACTGTTCATTATAGTATAAATTGATTTCATGACAGATGATGCAGCATTCACCTGAATTCATCTTATTCACATCACGTCACAGTAGTGCAGTTTATTCATCACGTCACATCACAGTACTGTCCTTGATTCACGTTGTGTCACACAGTAGAGCACCTTATTCACATTACTGTACTGTACATCAAAGTAGTGCAGTAGTATATCCACATTACGTCACAAAGTAGAGTTCTGCCACAGTCATGAACCTTATAACACGTTATGCAAGAGTTATGCACGTCATAACATATTAGGCTACTGTAACGTCCCTTAGAATACTGTACTATCTGAAACACAAATCTCCCTTATAACAAAAAAATATTGATTGGCACTTTGGAAATAAAACCCGGGACTCTCAGTGTGGGAGGCAGGAGACTGCAATTACAGCTGCACGTTACACTGAATGGTAATGTACGATACACTGCACAATACACTGCAGGTACACTGCACGACACACTGCAATTACACCACACAATGCACTGCATGACACTGCATATGCACTGCACTATGTGATACAGTACACTGCACAATACACTGCGTGATACGACAAACTGCACATTACACTGCACGATACACTGCACATTTCCCTGCAAAATATGATACAATGCATGTACTGTACACTGCACAAAACACTGCAATTACCACATGTGTATACAGTACACTGCACGATGTGATTCATGATGCATTACACTGCAATTTCACTGCACAATACCATATACTGAATGTACACTGCATGACACACTGCAATTACACAGCACGATACACTGTGATACACTGCATATACTGCACACTGCATGATACACTGCATGATACACTGCACAATCGTAGACCACGTGGATTGTAATGAACTATATAAACAAGTTTAAAAATTTTTTTTTTCTAAAACTCATGTCGACCTTTTGCCATGTCAACTTAACTGCCATGTCAACCTACAGTATATCTGGTGTCAACCAATTTCAAAAGCAACACCTTCTAGGTCGACACCAATTGGTTGACACCAGAGGTTGACATAGTGTGTCGACCTAGATGGTGTCACTTTTGACATGGACAGTAAATGTAAAAAAATTGGAAAAGTGTAAAAAAAAAAACAAATTGACCTTTTGACCCTGGGTAATGTTTGGGCCTTGTTTAATCATTTGTTTACCACAAGTACAGTGCTGTATAGACCGGATACCTGCTGCTACAGCGGCCCGTGTTATAATGTACCTGTAACTACAGTAACTTAAAGTACAGCAATCTACAGTAATGTACTGTACTTACAATCCCTTATGGCCTGTAGGCGCCTTGGAGTCCTCCGGACCAGGTCACTCCACCTCCTTTGGAGTGACCTGGCAGACCTCCTCTGGTTATATTTCTGGAGGAACTCCCTACTGGCCCTCCGGTACGCCCTCACCTTCTCCTCGTTGCTGGCGAGAGGTATGTCCCGCCAGTGAACAAGGAGACGGAGCTCTCCAAACATGTGAGGACGGTACCCCATAGCAGCCATGACACCGTCCTTAGCCGCAATAAGCTTCTCAGACGTTGTGCGTCTCAGTGTTGTGCGTCTTAGACGTCGCTGTTGTGCATCATGTGTCTCAGCCATCATGCGTTCAAGGCATTCTACGCTGTTACTGTGTGTCAGTTTCCCTTGGTTTTGATTATGTCTTTTCTTTGACCACAGTATTTTCCACTGTCTCGCTCTAGGCCCTACCCCCATCGTCCTACCCCCCTGGAAGCCTGCACAGGTCATGCAATAGACAGGGAGGGAGTTCAGATCATGTGCAATACATAAACGCTGAAGATCTACAGTACTGTGTTGCTCAGTTAGTTGCATCAGAATACACTCATTTATACTCATTATGGCTGTGTATTTGCATTCAGCGTAAAGAATCGCTCCTGCAGATTTATGTGAAACCTGTGTGCACCCTTCCATTGACTGTCTTACACAGAAAAAAATAATATGTAAGTGAATGTCACGGGAACACATAAAAAAAAGTTGGCACTTTAGGACTCGAACCCGGGACTCTCAGCATGGGAGGTGGTAGCCTTCATCGTTAGACCATGATGCTTTAGGAGAGATTTACAAGTTCATGTGTAAAAGTACTGCAAATAGCGACCCCACCCCATTATGCCTTAGGGAACTCTGACGCTCATACTGTACACGTATTTCAAAAGCACGGTGTTTATGCATTGTACATACTTCCTTTTACAAAATTAGTTGAGTCTCCATACACAATCTTGCATCTGCATACACAAGTGTTTTAACATGTTCGTTTGTGCCTGTATAAACTGTATTTGAGAACTCTCACCATCTGACCATTGGTCACCATCTATTAACATTACAGTCGTCACTGACCATTTGCCAGAGCTGTAAATAAGTCCGCCGCTATACGATCGAAAGTACTGGATTAGTGGAGCATTAGCCACCCAGTGGTGGAGATGTGTAATGCATGCTGAGTATCTAGTATCGCCTCAACTTGCCTGCCCGGGATTAAACTCAGCAAGCTAAGCTATTGCCTTAGCGTGACTAAACGTCCGTCTAGGCAGAGAAACAGTCACGATAATGGAGGCTCCATCTCTAAGAAGATTCATACTCAGTTGGTCAGGAAATGTCATTTTGAATTGGCACCATTTCTGAGCCAATCAGGACTTCTTCCAATAAACAATGACAGTTTGTCACAGTGAGCAAATCATGGATTGTGTGTTATTGAGCCTCTCTTTCACTCTTTCAGTTCTTATCTGGTACTAGTAGGAAAAGCTAAGCCCAACAGTGGTGGTCAAAAACCGAAAATCTTTAAAAGGAAAGGATCATATAATCCAATCCAAAACTATGCACAAACACAATACCTAACCGTTACAGCACTTTATGGTCTAATTTTAACAATGTAGGTCTGATAAATCAGTTTATAACTTCAACAAATGACAGTGTATTAACCTATTACTTAACAATGCTATATCCTAAGGCATAACAATGCTTTATACAGTGTCAACAATATGTAAATGAATAACATACAGTATAAGTGTAAAATAACTTTAGTTACATAATCCTGTGGCATTTTAAAACTTATAATTTTGATGCGTAACAGTGTAATATACAGTATTGTGTAATACACAGTCCTACAACAATCTGATACAGTGTTTGGGCTAGTGCAGTGCAATGGATGTAAAGCATTTGTTTGGAAAAGGCATTGTGGAGACTCAGCTGCTGTCCAATCTGTGAGCAATTTTCTCTGATGAAGGAGGAGATAGCAAAACTGCATGCTGAGATTTGTAGGATGTCTGTGACTTTGAGGCCTCCACTGCCTCAGAGAGCTACCAGAAGGCATTCTGCCTGGACTACTGTGGGCTCTCAAGGCCAGAGATTTCCAGAGAGACACACACACCTCCCACAAGCTGTGACACTGCAAAACTCATATGCTCTTCTTGCAGGGCTGGAAGATACAACTAATAGGGTTGCTACAGAACAGGAGGATATGAGGACTTTTACCAACTATAGGAAGAAGAAATGAAACAGGAAAATTGCATCTCCAAAAAGGACTGTACTTCTCTTGGGAGATTCCATTATTAGAGGAAAACATCTGGGAAATGCAAATTAAGTAGAAAAACAAGTAAGGTGCTTACCTGGAGCCACAGCTCCAAGGGATAAAGCGCGCATGCTAAGAATTGTGAAGGCAGCAAGAAAATATGGGGAGGTGGATGTCATTGTCCACCTAGGGACAAATGACCTGGCAAATGCTGAACTCATGACCATAAAAGATGAATTTAGTAAGTTAGGGACTGCTCTGAAGCAGGTGGCAACCACTGTATCTTTTTCAGAAGTATTGCCAGTACACAGAGGGGAAGACAGAACTCATTGCATCAGAAACTTCAATGTTTGGCTAAGGACATGGTGCAACGAGGAGAGATTTGGAGTTTTAGGCCATAGTCACACCATCTGGCAAGATAGGAGCTTATACAAAAGTGACGGCCTGCACCCATCTTCAAGGGGAACTAGTACTAACTGAACAGTTTGGATGCTTCATCAAGAACTATTTAAACTAACAAAGGGGGGCAGTGAACCAAATAGGAATAAAGAAATCTGCTCCCCCAACGTAGAGGTATTGTTTCTGCAGGCAAAGGGAATAGGAAGCATAGCCACAGCAACAGAAGATAATTCAGATCAAAACCAAATAAACATAGGCAGAGAGAAGAACATAGCTAGGAACAGAAAAATCACAAACAAAACTCTAAAAGCTATGTGTGCAAGTGCTAGGAGCTTAGGAAATAAAATCCCAGAACTAATTGCAATAATGACAAGGGATGATCTAGACATTGTGGCAATTACAGAGTCATGGTACAATGAAAATTAAATGACTGGGACATAGCTACTTTATACCGGGATATACTTTATTTAGGAAGGACAGAATTGGAAAAATCGGAGGAGGGGTAACAATGTATGTAAAAAAAATAGCATAAATACTACCTTAATACAAAGTATTGAAGAAAAAACTGAGGCCCTTTGGGTGACCATAGAAACAGGGGAGAAGTCGATTATTCATATTGGCGTGATATACAGGCCACCAGGTCAGGAAGAGGAACTCGACAAGAACCTATTGCATGACATAACTAAAATGGTATTAAAAGGAGAGGTAATAATCATGGGAGACTTTAGTCTTCCTGATGTAAACTGGGAGGTGTCTGTTGCTAGTTCCACTAGAAGTAGGGACATTTTAAATTCCCTTCAGGGAGCATCCCTCCACCAATTGGTAAGGGAGCCCACTCGGAAAGACGCAATATTAGACTTAATACTTACAAATGGAGACAGAATATCAGATGTTAAACTGAGTGAAAACCTGGGATCCAGTGATCATCAAGCAGTATGGTTCAGCATAAAGACAGAGACTGACTCATCCCATACAAAAAGAAAGGTGTTGGATTTTAGGAAGGCTGATTTTGTAGGGATGGGAAAATTTGTAAGCGATTCTTTGGCAGAGTGGAGGAATTTGGAAGCAGTGCAGGAGAGGTGGGAAACATTAAAATGTGCAATATTAAAGGCAACAGACCTTTGTATCAAAAGTGTTAGGAAAAACACAAGGAAAAGGAAGCCAGAGTGGTTTGCGAAAGAAGTAGCAAATATTGTGAAAGCAAAAAAGATGGGCTGTGTCTCAACAGCAATACAATAATATAATTTCCAACTGCCAGATAATCTTTGACACAATATTAAAGAGACATCCTGAATGTACCCAATACCCTCCCTGGGGCTTCCTCTTTGTCCAGTCCTAAACCGGGGTCACTTTGGCCCAGGGCCCCCCTGAACTATTGTGCCCTGTCCTTCAAACACCCGGGGTGGCATCCAGACTGGACTGCCACAAGGACTACTTTCGATCCTGATTGAGGATAAAATTGACAATGAGGGTATTGGTGATGGGGATTGCAGGTGCTTGGATCCAACAGAGAAAAGGGAGCTAAGTGTCGCTGGACTGGTTACATTCTTAGCCGAAGTTTCTGAATGTGTCAACAACTTGTGATGTATGCGCTGCAAGTGGCGTAACAGGGAGGAGGTTCCTAGGTGGTTAGGGTCCCTACCTCTACTTACAATGGCTTTACAAAGGCTACAGATGGCTAAACAATAATTGTCTGGATGTGGGGAGAAATAATTCTACACAGTAGAGGTGAATTTTTTGTCTTTTGCCCATGACGCTGCTCCTCCTTACACTTGCAGAGGGTGTGCAAATGGTGAAGGGAGCCTCCTCTTCTCATACAGTATTAGAAAGGTCAGGCTTATACATCATAAGCTTGGACTCTCCTTGGGTATTGGTGATATTGCTGAACGCACAATTGGTTCCTTTGCCTTAACAAGTTTCATTTTTTTTAACTCTTCTACAGAGAGGAGGACTTACATCATCATTATGAGATGCAGAACCACCAGTCATAACACAGGACAAGGCCTTAGCCTTTCCTTGCCACTTCATGTAGTGAATGGCATATTTCCAATGTTATGTTTCTCATCAGCTAACTTTACTTTTTTTTTATTTATCGCCGTAAAATATTGCTTCATTGATTTTACATGCCATCTACGTCATTGGGCATCAGCCTTAGCAGATCACGTTGACGGACTTGCATTGTCAATGTCATGAGTAGTGGCAGCAGTTTCAGCACTAGTATTAGGAAGTGTATCTTTCAATTGTTTGGCCTCCACTTCTATCAACACGAAGTGGAGACCAGCAACAGTGTCACACAAATGAGTCAGAAATATAAATTACACACTGCGGTTGACCTTCACTGACAGCGTCGCACAAATGAGTCAGAAATATGTAGAAATATTTTTTTATCACACCCCGGCAGTTACAGTGTCACACAAATGAGTCAGAAGTATATACAGTATTATTACACACTGTGGTTGACCTTCACCAACGACGTTACACAAATGAGTCAGAAATATATATAATTACACACTGCAGTTGACCTTCACCAACAGTCTTTCACAATACATCTATGAGTAGGAAATAATATACTGCAGTCTGACCGGCAGTGCCACAGTACACTTGAGTACAGCACAAAAAAATACTTTTTTTTATAATTATAATTTTAGACTTTTTGTTTGTAGCTTTCATTATTTTAATTTTACACTGGGGTGGAGCCCCTCGATGCATGGACAGATCACGCCTTTCAGATACAGCAGGCTTAGCACCCCTTTTTCAGATACAGTTGGCAGGGAGAGCACCTCTTTTTCAGATACAGCAGACAGAGAGAGAACCCTTTCAGATACAGCATGCAGAGAGAGCACCCTTTTTCAGATACAGCAGACAGCGAGAGCACCCCTTTTTTATATCACACACCGGCAGTTACAGTGTCACACAAATGAGTCATAAATATATATTATTACACACTATGGTTGACCTTCACCAACGATGTCACACAAATGAGTCAGAAATATATATAATTACACACTGCAGTTGACCTTCACCGACAGTCTTGCACAATACGTCTATGAGTAGGAAATAATATACTGCAGTCTGACTGGCAGTGCCACAGTACTTATGAAAATAAAATAAAAATTGTATAGTACACTGAAGTACAGTACAAAAAAATACTTTTTTTTATAATTATCATTTTAGGCTTTTTGTTTTTAGCTTTTATTATTTTAATTTTACACTGGCGTGGAGCCCCTCGATGCATGGACAGATCACCCCTTTCAGATACAGCAGGCTTAGCACCCCTTTTTCAGATACAGTTGGCAGGGAGAGCACCTCTTTTTCAGATACAGCAGACAGAGAGAGAACCCTTTCAGATACAGCATGCAGAGAGAGCACCCTTTTTCAGATACAGCAGATAGAGAGATCACCCCTTTTTCAGATACAGCAGACAGCGAGAGCACCCCTTTTTTATATCACACACCGGCAGTTACAGTGTCACACAAATGAGTCAGAAATATATATTATTACACACTGTGGTTAACCTTCACCAACGACATCACACAAATAAGTCAGTAATATCAATAATTACACACTGCAGTTGACCTTCACCGACAGTGTTGCACAATGCGTATATATGCGTAAGATATATATACTGCAGTCTGCTCGGCAGTGCCACAGTACTTATGAAAATAAAATAAAAATTGTATAGTATACTGGAGTACAGCCAGGGCCGGCTCTACCATTAGGCAGCTTTAGGTGGCTGCCTAGGGGTGCCACTGAATTCATCTAGCAAAATACTGAACAATTTCTCTGTATGCAACCTCATCCTTTTACAGGTGCAGCTGCTGCTTTCAGGCTGTACCACATGGTGCCTCAGCGCTTCTTCTGTTTTAACACGTGTAACATCAAGTCATGTTAAGGCACATAGGTGGATGTAACTATTACTCCCAAGGGACACCCCCATGGATGCTCCTCATAGACCTGATGCACCTCCTTCAGGCCCTGGATCCCGGCTCTCCAGCAGCAAGCAGCACCGGACAGCATGTCTGCACCCTCAGTGTCACTGTAATGCAGTGACATGCGGTAAGGGGAGGCAGAGTCTTTCTTGTCATACTAGTGCATATACCAGAGTTTTGACTATATAAAGTATATGGAAAATACAAAGAAATACATAGATTTATAGATATATACAGTGTATATATTTATATATATATATATATATATATATATATATATACATATATATACATACATACGTACATACATATATACTGAATCTTTGTATTATTCTGATCATTTTTATAGTCAGAACTCTGGAATAAAAAGTCTGTGGCAGGTTGAGGCAGTGCCCCCTATGCCTATCTTTTCTGCACACCTCTGATCAAAATTCCAGCAGTATATACTGTACTGCTGCACCTTTTTATAATGCCCACATGCAGGGGTGTATCTTCCTATTGGCCAGGATGGCACTCGCCAGGGGCGCCAGTCGAGGAGGGGCGCTGTCCAGAGGTGCCACCCGTGGGCATTAGGCAGATTCACTTTTAGAGGCAGAAGCTATCCCCCCAGCCCCGTGTAGTTCCTCACCAGCAGGGATGCCCAGTAATGATCACAGTATGCAGCAGCGGCTGCTTGGGGGTGTAGTTTATGTAGTGTTTCTTGTCTGTATTGTGGTGCAGTGCTGGAACCCGGCTCTAATTACAGTGGCTGCTGCTGCTGCTGCATTTTTTGATAATTAATGGAATTCCTGCTGTTGAGGAACTACACAGGGCTGGGGGGATAGCTGTCGCCTCTAAAAGTGAATCTACCTAAAAGTGCTGCCTTTAATAGTAAAATCAACATGAGGGCATATGTGTGTCTGGCACTGTGGGCACATAGGTGTGTCTGGCACTGTGGGGACATACGTGTATCTGACACTGTGGGGGCATACGTGTATCTGGCACTGTGGGGGCATTTGAGTGTCCAGCACTGTGGCGGAATTTGAGTGTCTGGCACTGTGGTGGCATACGAGTGTCTGGTACTGTAGGGGCATACGAGTGTCTGGATCAGTGGGGGCATATGTGTATCTGGCATTGTGGGGGCATATTTGCATCTGGCACTGTGGGGGCATATGTGTATCTGGCACTATACTCGGAGGCATTATGTGTAACTGGCACTACACTACTGGGGTCATTATGTGTAACTGGCACTATACTGGGGGACATTATGTGCATCAGATACTATACTGGGGATATTATGTGTAACTGTGGGTATTGTGTGTAAGGCTGCTAATTGTGTGTGTGCGCATGTGTAGGGGGTGTGATTATATATTTATAGTTTGATATCAAAATATAAAATTGTGAGGCCACTCCCACTTTCCCAGGAGGGTGCACACCTTCCTATATATATATATATATACATATATGGGCACTATTGTGTGGCATAATGTATATAAGGGGTACTACTGTGTAGCATAACGTGAATAATGTACATTACTGTGCTGTGTAACGTGAGTAAGGCACACTACTGTGGTGTAATTTGAAATGGGGTACTATTGTGTGACCGCGCCCCTTTTTTGGCACTCATGCCTTCCCTATTTGAAATATGGGGGGGGGAAGCTCCAGTCCTTTACTTTGCCAGGGGCGCTCGGACACCTAAATACACCCCTGCCCACATGAACCCTTGGGGTCATATATTGTGTATAAATCTGGCTATTTACCTCACCGCACGTCCCTGCTGTCAAGGGCGTAGCTACCATAGGTGCAGGCAGTGCAGCTGCTATGGGGCCCAGAGCTGAGAGGAGCCCACCTTCCCTGTCACAGTTACATGAGTTATATACATTTTTTGTCATTGGGTGGTATGTAGGGGTCCTTTCAGACATTTTCCTTTGGGCCTGCAATATATCTAGGTATGACCCTGGACCTGCTCATTGTAGTGTGGTATAAAATGAACTGGAGGGCATTTTAATGTTATATAATATGAACCGGGGCATTGTAATGAGGCACAATATGA
Source organism: Pseudophryne corroboree (assembly GCF_028390025.1). NCBI lineage: Eukaryota > Metazoa > Chordata > Amphibia > Anura > Myobatrachidae > Pseudophryne > Pseudophryne corroboree. The sequence goes on along the minus strand of NC_086445.1, from coordinate 832,553,238 downwards.
CCGGGGATACTGTGCGGCATAATGTGTACTGGCAGCTCTGAAATGTGACATAGGGTGAACTTAAGCACTACTGTGATTCATAAAAGAAACTAGGACACTACTATGGGGCATAACATTATTGAGGCTCTGCTATGGTTCAGAAAATGAACTAGGGCACTATTATAGGGCATAAAATTAACAACTGCTGCAGAGAAGTGTCTCTCTAGAAGCATTGGGACGGGGGCCCCTTCAAAATGTTGCTATGGGGCCCACAAAGTTCTGGCTACGCCCCTACCTGCTGTAATGCTGCTGCCGCCTTCAAGAGGTATCTTGCCAGTGCCGAGGGGAAAAAACAGAAACAACTTCCGGTAAGTAACCCATGGAAGTTTCTGAGGACCACATACAGTACAGATCTTACACCTGATAGGTGGTTTGCACCTGTAAAACACAATAATGAAAACACAGGCACTGGTACACAATACAGTACAAACAGAGGAGGGAGGCGTCAGTAATGAACTTACCAATGGAACAGAATAAGGTGCATACAAATATACGTATGTATGTTTGTGCGTATATATATATATATATATATATATATATACATACAATGAAAAGGATGTAGTTGGCAACCCGGCGGACGGGATGCTGGCATTTAGAATACCGGCACTGGAATCCCGACAGCCGGTATCCTGAATGTTAGTATGCCAGGGAGGGTTAGGCACAGGGTTAATTAATTTTATTCAAAATGTTTGCATTATGGTGGTCAAGATGCCACTGTTGGTATTATGACTTCCGGCATCCCATACCCAACCCCAATCCCCACCCGACCCTATATACTGTATATATAAAATAAAAGTTAAATTGGCCGCAGTGTCCTGTGCGATTTCTAACATGCTGGCTAGCATGTATACATAAAGAATAGATGGCACTCAAGGATTTTTAAAGTGAAAGTATAATGTAAGCAAAGTCACAAAATGTTGTGACTTTGTTTACAAAATACTGTATTCCTTTGAAAGTCCTTGAGTTTTGTCCCATTTCTCTGTATATGTATAATGATGAAATTCACCTCAGCCCACCTAGTGGCCATCTGCATTACCCCTCCGGGTGGTGGTGGTATGGTGGGGAGGCGGAGTGTTGCAGGTTAGGGGCGCTAGGCAGAATCTTTGCCTAGAGTACAGAGAGATCTTGTTCTGACCCTGTGTACAGCATGAAAAAATGTCTGCTGTATCTGAAAAAGGGGTGCTCTCTCTCTCTGTCTGCTGTATCTGAAAACGGGTGCTCTCTCTCTCTCTCTGTCTGCTGTATCTGAAAACGGGTGCTCTCTCTCTCTCTCTGTCTGCTGTATCTGAAAAAGGGGTGCTCTCTCTCTCTCTGTCTGCTGTATCTGAAAAAGGGGTGCTCTCTCTCTGTCTGCTGTATCTAAAAATGGGTGCTCTCTCTACATGCTGTATCTGAAAGGGGGCTCTCTCTGTCTGCTGTATCAGAAAAAGGGGTGCTCTTTCTGCCTGCTGTATCTGAAAAAGGGGTGCAAAGCCTGCTGCATCTGAAAGGGGTGATCTGTCCATGCATCCAGGGGCTCCGTCCGAGTGTAAAATTAAAATAATAAAAGCTAAAAACAAAAAGTCTAAAATTCTAATTATAAAAAAAAGGCATAAACAATTTATACAGGAATACATAAATCATCTTAAAACTCTAGATGAGCAGCTGGCACTTTTCGTGTTTTGTGTTTTGGTTTTGGTTCTAATTCCCTGTTCGTGTTTTGGTTTTGGATTGGTTTTGCCAAAACCACCCTTTCGTGTTTTGGTTTTGGTTTTGGATCTGGATGATTTTTTAGGGGGGAAACAAAAAAATGGCTAAAATCACAGAATTTGGGGGTAATTTTGCTCCTACGGTATTATTAATCTCAATAACATTAATTTCCACTCATTTCCAGTCTATTCTGAACACCTCACACCTGACAATATTGTTTTTAGGCCAAAAGGTTGCACCGAGGTGGCTGTATGACTAAGCTAAGCGACTCAAGTGTGCGGCACAAACACCTGGCCCATCTAGGAGTGGCACTGCAGTTGCAGACAGGATGGCACTTAAAAAAACTAGGCCCCAAACAGCACATGATGCAAAGAAGAAAAAGAGGTGCAATGAGATTGCTGTATGACTAAGCTAAGCGACACAAGTGTACAGCACAAACACCTGGCCCATCTAGGAGTGGCACTGCAGTGGCAGACAGGATGTCAGATATAAAAAAAGGCCCCAAACAGCACATCATGCGGCAGTATCACTGGAATTATATGGCAGTACCACTGGACATATACGGCAGGATCACTGGAATTATACGGCAGGATCACTGGAATTATACGGCCAGTATCACTGGAATTATACGGCAGGATCACTGGACTTATACGCCAGTACCACTGGAATTATACAGCAGGATCACTGGATTTATACGCCAGTACCGCTGGAATTATACGGCAGGATCACTGGATTTATACGCTAGTACCACTGGAATTATACGGCAGGATCACTGGAATTATACGGCAGGATTACTGGATTTATATGGCAGTACCGCTGGACATATATGGCAGTATCAATGGACATATACGGCAGTATCACTGGTCATATACGGCAGTATCAATGGTCATATACGGCAGTATCACTGGAATTATATGGCAGGATCACTGGATTTATACGCCAGTACCACTGGAATTATAAGGCAGGATCACTGGATTTATACGCCAGTACCACTGGACATTTACAGCAGTATCAATGGACTGGACTTATACACCAGTACCACTGGAATTATACGGCAGGATCACTGGAATTATACGACAGGATCACTGGAATTATACAGCAGGATCACTGGAATTATACGGCTGGATCAGTGACGGAACTTGCAGCAGTGCAGCCGGTGCATAGCACCAGGGCCCACCACAATGAAGGGGCCCCGCAGCCGGTCCCATTATAATGAATCAGATTGACTCATTATTTGCTGGCCACCGCTGCGCCACGGCCCTTAATAGGCATTGCCCCCGCGACTAAGTGATCCAGTAATGGAGAAGGAAGAAGGGGGGAGAGATGGGGGGGGGGGGGTGCCAGCGTGGGAAACACGGTGTTATCAGTGCAGATGAATATGACACTGACCAATCGCACCGCCACAGCTGCTGAGTCCGCAGAGCCGTCCCTAACGAATATGATGCCCTAGGCAAGATTTTGGCTGGTGCCCCCTAGCAGCGCAGCTAGTTCTGCAAGAGATGCCTGGCATGAGTCAGCTGGCAGCTCAGCTAACGTCGGGCGCCTTTTGTTTATGAAAATGCATCTTATTTGAATTACTATGTGGCTAGGATGCACAAGCAGCTTCTGCTGATTAAAATGATATGCAGCATGCCTATATTCTGTGTGCGACTGTGGCTGTATCTGCATACGAAATGCTACTGTACATTACAGTGATTTCCAGGAATACACACAGAATATAGGCATGCCGCATATCATTTTAATCAGCAGAAACTGCTGGTGCCCCTAAGCATACCAAATGTCCTAGGCATTTGCCTAGTTTGCCTATGCCTAAGGCCAGCTCTGTGAGTGCGCACTGAATGCTGGGAGACTGGGAGGAGTGATAGGAGGAAGACGGGAGCTGTATGTGTGCGACGCAGTAGAGGAGCCTTACCGCGCCGAAGCTAGCGTGAGTGATGTCTAAGCCAGCTTTGATTAAGGTAGCTGACGACAGCAGCTAACCACTGTTCATAAATAGTGTTATTATTGGCATTTGTTCTGCAATATCAGTCTACTCCCACTACAGTGTAGAAGTAGACTTTCATTCTAATATGCAGTGGAGGCAGATATGGGTTAAGATGAAATGGGGACCTAAGCAGGATACTAGTGCAGTGCCCCACATGTGTGTCTGTGTGTTTGTTTTATGTTTTTGCAGCCAGTCAGTACAAGCAGTCTATCAGGGTTCAATATGAATGACTGTCATACGGGTTGCCGATGGTCACAATACCGACGCCAGCATCCCGATCTATCAAATGCTGACAGCGGCCAGGTAAGTATGTTCCCCCCTATCCCTTACCCTGACCCCTCCCCTTAGTGCTTAACCCTAACCTCCCCCCTTCCTGTCTAAACCTAACCTCCCCCTGGTGGTGCCTAACCCTAACCCGCCCTTCCCCGCAGCCTGACCCCAACATCCCCCCACCCCCCGCCTGCAGCCTAAACCTTATACCTAACCCCCGACCCCCTCCCCCTTCCCAGTTGTAAATGTAACACCTATTCTCAGGAGTATATGTTACGAATAATACTGTGCCTCCACCCAAGTATTTTATCCTATTTGTTAGATGAAATAGGTTCAGGGTATACTCGGGACCACCCTGTTACTATAAATATATGTATCTCTCTGTAATAGTAATAACAGTAACTCTTTAACAATATGTATTCATTCATTACAGGTTTGAGAAATGTAGGGATGTTTCAAAGTGTGTATTCAGTTAGTTATAAAAAAAAAATATATATATATATATATATATATATATATATGGGCTTAGTAGTGTCTTTTAATTTATTTAATTTATTGTGAGGTAAATATAAGGGAGTTTGGAGATTAAATGTGATTTGTTTAATTGTACCCAAAATACAAGTATTTCATATGTATACCAATTATATGGAGTGAGGACACTGAGTTAGCACCATTAACAGAACGGTATTATTGGACCTATGTGGGGCTAAAATGGTGACTACAGTGTTCCTTCAGCAATCAGTGAGGCACGAGGACTGGAGCAAGATAGCTCGAGCTGTAGGCGGGAGATTTCTACCCCCTGAGGACTGAGCCTGCTCTCGTGGCCCCTGGGGCTCCGGTATATAAGGGGGAGCTGAAGCGCTGTTCGGGACTTGTGTGTGCGCCTCTGAGGGAGATGCTTATGCCTCTCTCTGCCCGCCGCTAAGAGCTGTGCTGTGAACATTGGCGGCGCAGAAGAGATGGTGTAGCCTCCCTAACGAGCTATAGCACACTGAAGACGGATAGCCGGAGAAGCTGTGCCCGGCATCATCAGCAGCAGCCGGCGGGGCCGTGAAGAAGGAGCGCTGGGGAAGCTGGTATCGGTGGTGACCTGCAGTGCCGTGAAGACGGAGCGCCGGAGAAGCGGTTGTTGGCGGTGACCAGAAGGACCGCGAGGACCGAAAGCCGGGGGAGCAGTTACTGGCATAGCCAGAGGCGAACCACGCGGGGCCGTGAACATTGATGGAGCCGCGGCCGACGCGACATGCAGAGCCAGAGAGGCAGTGATCCCCAAGAGCCGGGGAAGCCGTTACCGGTATAGTAAGTGATGACTCGCACCTGCCCGTGAACACGGAGGAAGCCGCTGCCGGTGCGACCTGCATGGAAGGAGAGGCTGTGATTCTCGAGAGCATGGGGAGCAGTTACCTGTGAGGGAGACATAGAGCCGATCAAGAGCTGCTGCATCCAGCTATTCCCGCATTAGGGCTGAGCACTGTCACCGCCAACCGTTACAGTGCACCCAAAGAACAGAACCGCTGCCCACCAATGACAGATTAGGTGGGTGGAGCTAATCCTTATGCAAGAGGGTGAGTGACAGGAGTCACTTACTGAAGACAGCTGAGGTCTGTAAACCTTTTCTATGCGCACCTAAACACAAGGAACACTAAGCCAGGGTTTCAGTACTGTAAGCAGTGATAATATTTTAAATAATAACCCTAGGGTCTAGCAGCTCCTTGCCACCATTAGCCGTCTGCAGGAGCCCTATACTTATATGACTGGTGGCTGGACTAATTGATTTAAGGAGTTCATATAGAACTAACAATTTCTAATATATATATACCATAGCATCATCTCTACACTACGCCTATTACAGTCTACTATATATATTACAACAGGACTGTACAGAAGGATTATCTATGAGGAAAAGGCTCAGTTTTTAGTGATTGTAAAAGAGATTTAACCCGGAGGAGTTAGTAATAGCACAGCTCAGGAACTTTACATTCCACAGCTTCAATCTGTTGGCCTAGACAGAGGAGATACAATTTATCTAATTTGTAAGCTCATACAACCCTTGCAAATGTTAAATGATACTTGGTAACAGAACAGAGACCACTGATATACAGTGTAGCATTTATCCTACAGCTACCAGTTAGATACTGTTACCACATAATAGAGAGTTAAACTATAGCTAGACGAAACAGTTCTTGTGAAGAATCAGCAGCAATAACAACATTTCAAAGATACATCTCTAACAAGAAGTTCCTACAGGAAACAACCTCCTTATATATGCATATATAATTAATAAATAAAAAAATACTTTTCATAGGACTCTGTATTCCGGATAACCACCCACATTAAAGGACAATTGAACCTATATATCTATATATATATATATAAGGACAATATTCATGTAATGAACTAAGTGTATTTATGGGTATAATTATACTTATGTATATATTTATATATATATATAGTAGTGCATATGAATTGATATAATTTACTGTGTGTACAGTTTCAATGATAAATAGTAATCTTAGTGTTATTTATTAAATGTGCTGAGAAGTTCTAAATATCTGTAAGTAAAATATCTGGTTAAATGGTGTCCTATGGATTACTTACCTGTGTCTGTCCATGTATGAGGAATTGAAGACCCTTGAGCATTTCTGGTAAACCTGTAATGAATGAATACATATTGTTAAAGAGTTACTGTTATTACTATTACAGAGAGATACATATATTTATAGCAACAGGGTGGTCCCGAGTATACCCTGAACCTATTTCATCTAACAAATAGGATAAAATACTTGGGTGGAGGCACAGTATTATTCGTAACATATACTCCTGAGAATAGGTGTTACATTTGGAGGCACTAAGGCTGAGATCCGAACAAATAGATAGAAATGGAGTTTATAAAGGGAGAAGATATATATAGCTGGTGTAGAAGTAAAGGTGTAGATGCACAGAAAAGTGTAAGCATTTGGGGAAATTTTATGGAGATAATAGATGAAGATATTGTAAGTGAAGTAAAGAAAATGTATGGAATAAAACAACCATATATTGTAGATAAATGGAAAGGAGTTAATGATGAAATCTGTGCCATTCTAATTAGTAATGATAATCAATTAGATGCTTCTGTAATACCAGATAATATTTTAATTGAAAAGGCCCCTGGTAAGAAATGGAAAGTAATGTGGCCAGTGGATAAGTATGTAGATGGGGGGCAGAAGACCATAATGCAAGAGGATAGTAAAATTGAGAGTACAAGTGCAGAGTTATTAGATAAGGATAAAATAGATCCCCAAGTTGAGAATGTAATGGATAAAGTGGTTAGTCATTTTGAACGATGGCATTATGAAGGGGGGTATCGGAGACTGAGAATCTTTTCGGGGGTAACTCCAGTTCCCACAGGAGAAGAGAGCTATGATGTATGGCGGGAGGCGGCAGTACAACATTCGGAGGAGTGGAGATGTCCAGAACATATAAAAAAAACAAAGGATCGTGGAAAGTTTGAGGGGACCCGCTATAGGGATAATTCATGCTACAAGGAGAAGTATTATTTAACATCTCTCTGCAGGTCTGTAAAATACCCAAATGTTTCAAGCACACAGAAATCATCCCTTTACCTAAAAAGGGTGTACCAAAGTGCTTAGATGATTATCGGCCCATCGCGCTAACTTCATTAGTTATGAAGTGCTTCGAACGGCTGATGTTAAAACATATAAAATCCCATTTTCCTGCAAACTTTGATCCCTTTCAATTTGCGTACCGGCAGAATAGGTCTACAGAGGACGCAGTCCTGACTGTTTTACATCAGGCACAGACCCATTTAGAGAAGAAAGGGAATTATGTGAGAATTTTATTTGTGGATTTTAGTTCCGCGTTTAATACTATTGTACCAACATCTTTAGTCTCCAAGCTTTTTAATCTTGGCGTAAACGGGTTTACGTGCAACTGGATTTTAAATTTTCTGACAGCAAGGCCGCAGGTAGTTAAGCTTGGTAAATTTGTGTCTAGTGAGATTTGCTTAAGTACGGGGGTTCCACAAGGGTGCGTTCTGAGCCCGTTATTGTACTCTCTATTCACGTATGACTGTTTCTCAGCCTCTGATTCTGTCAGGGTGGTGAAATTTGCTGACGACACAGCGGTTGTTGGCCTGATAAGCGGAAACGACGAGTCTTCTTACAGATTGGAAATTTTGCGTTTACTAAAATGGAGTAACACAAATTGTTTGGTCCTGAACACATCTAAAACAAAGGAGATGGTCGTTGATTTTAGGCGAGGTTGTAACAGACCACTATTTCCTGTGTTTTTGGATGGAAAACCGATTGAGGAGGTGGTATCTTTTAAATTTTTAGGTACACATATTACAAATGACCTAACTTGGTCTACAAACAGTGTCTTTCTGATTAAAAAGGCGCAGCAACGCCTTTTCTTTTTGAGGAGGCTTAGAGCTGTTTGTTCAAGCACAAGCACTTTGGTTAGGTTTTATTATAGTATAGTAGAGAGCGTTTTAACTTATGGGATGATAGTGTGGTTCGGAAATTGCACTGCAGCAGAACGAATAGCTTGTGAGAGGGTAGTTAAAACTGCCAGTAGGACCATCGGGGTACCTCTGACTAGCATGAAAGACTTGTACACTAGAAAAGTACTAAGGAAAGCTAGGAGTATACTCACTGATGAGAGTCATCCAAATTGTTCGATCTTTGAAAGATTGCCATCCCAAAAACGGTTTAGAAGTATCCGTGCTCATTCAAACCGCATGCTAAACAGCTTTTTTCCAACTGCTATCCGGCTGCTAAATGATCAGTAGGTTGCTATTGCTTTCCAGGTGTACCAAACTGTTACTGTTGTTTTTATGGTTTATGAGCTTCTTATTGTCTTTTCATTCACATTTTCGTTGTCGATTTTGTAAATGACAAATAAAGTATATTATTATTATTATTATTAATTCACAAGCTACTTTGAAAGATTTTTTCGAGGTATTAGACTATTCTTTTGGAACAATAGAGGATGTAGGGGACATCCTATATAGACTGAATCAAACTTATCAAGAGCCTAACGAGACTCTCACCAATTATATTTATCGGTTAGACAAAATTCTCTACAAGCTGCTAGATAAAGGGGGGATTGATCCCCAAGAAATTGATGGAAGGCGATTGAAGCATATATTAAGAGGGGCTCTGACTACTAACCCAGTGGCTCAACGTCTAAGGTGTATATTGCCCAGGGATCCTGCTCCTACTTTAGGCGAATTGATAAAAGAAGTAAAACTAGAAGAGGTGCAGATTGAAAACAGAGAGAAGACTCTAAAACGAGTTAAAGTAATTGTTCCTACTCCCGAAGTTTCTTCAGTCAATGAGCAGTTACTAAAGCTAATAGAGGCACAAAATAAGAAATTAGATCAGTTGATTTCTTTACAGAATTCACCATCTGTTACGCCGAGAGTGTCATCATCTGGACGAGGTAGAGGGTTCAGTAGGAGACCTGTAGATAATTCCAATATCACTTGCTACAAATGTGGACAATTGGGACATAGATCTTTTGAATGTAGTCAAGGAAGAAGTTTCCCTTCACTAGTAGCTACACTTGATAGAAGTCAGCGTGAACAGCCGGGAAACATAGAGGGGATGTCGATGAACCCCGTACCGGCTCCCAACCAATAATTGTCTGCAAAATGGGGAGTACCAAGTGGCCCTCTGTTATTCCTGAAGGAATGATGGGACAGGCCCCTCTGTTGCCTGTTTTATTAAAAGGACACCTATGTACCGCCTTACTTGATAGTGGATCTGTTATGATTCCAGCACTCCTGGCCAGAGGAGATCTTATGACAATGACCGGAGCACTGGAATGGAATGCTGGGAACGGGAGCAGGAAAGAATAATAGCCCCTGGCGCCCTAACTCTGTTGTCTCACCCGTGCTATCGGAAATCCCTTGCGAGACTATGGTTTCTTGAGCCCTTGGCAGCCGCGTTTGAAGGGCGGATTATGTCTGCCCAACTCCGATGCCCCCCGGTCTTAATGAGAGACAAAGGGAAATCCGAGGCAGGATGATAACAAGAGGACCTCTAGCTAACAACAGGCCAGGGGCTACGAGCTAACTAAAAAACCTAAAGTATATGCGGAAAAACCGCCAGGGAAAAGGACAACCAAAATCCACTTGTCCAATACTCCTACCCGGCACCGCCGGATACCAGAGTGGACCTGTGGAAGCGGAACCCTCCGCAAAATGCTCCAAACACAAATAATAAAGGGTAAAGCGGCCGAGCCGCTACACACGGCGGAGCCGCGACTCACGAACACCACTGGATGTTAAATGGTGATCGGTCAGGACTCCAGGGACGAGATGATAACTCCCGAGTACAGGACTTCAGAGGACTGGAACGACCGGATACAGCAAGACTGGAAACAGACTCTCAGCAAACAAAGACAGCATGCAGGAAGCTATTACCGGCGTCTGTGAGAAGCCCTGAGAGTGTATTTAAACAGGAGTCCTCCAATCAGCTGCTGACAGAGCTGATTAGAATGAATGCCGTGCAGCTGCCTTGCTGCACGGCCAGAGATCAGGTGCACCTATTAATTAAACAGGACCCAGCAACGGGGAACGCGGTCCGCCAGTGGCGTCCCCGTTGCTAGGGTCCGTGCGGCTCAGCGCGCCCGGCGTCTAGCGTTGCTAGGGAGCCGGCGGCTGTACGCGCACGGCGTCCCTAGTTGCTAGGCGCCGGGCCGCGCAGACGAGCGGACCCCGGCGCCTAACAGTACCCCCCCCTTGAGGAGGGGTCAAGGAACCCCTAAAGCCAGGTTTCCGAGGAAATTCCCGAAAAAATGCCCTCTTGAGCCTCGGGGCATGAAGATCCTTATCCAAGACCCAAGACCTTTCCTCCGGACCATAGCCTCTCCAGTGCACCAGAAAATAAAGCCGGCCCCGGGACAATTTGGAATCGAGAACCTTCTCCACCAAGAACTCCTGTTGTCCCTGTACATCCACCGGAGATCTACCCTGAGAGATCCTCCTTGGAAATCTACTGGAAGAAACGTATAGTTTCAACAGGGAGCAATTAAACGTATTTCCAATCCTAAGAGATCTTGGTAAACGTAACCGGAAGGCAACTGGGTTGACTCTTTTAATAATAAGAAATGGCCCAATAAATTTGGGTCCCAATCTAGCCGAGGATTGTCGAAGCCTGATGTTACGAGTCGACAACCATACCCTATCTCCCACCTTAAAAGTGCAAGGACGTCGGAGCCTGTCAGAAAATTTCTTCTCTCGAAAGGCCGCTTTTCTGAGAGCAAGGTGCACTTTTTTCCAAATGGCTCTGAGATGGGAGGTTAAGGTTAGCGGGGAGACTGAGGAATGATGAAAAAAAGAATTAGCTCTGGGGTGAAAACCAAAAACTGAAAAGAATGGAGACACTTTAGTGGAGGAATGACAGGAATTATTGTAAGCAAACTCCGCCAACGGAAGAAACTCGGACTAATCATTCTGGAGTTTGGCTGAATACAAACTCAAATACTGTTTCAATGATTGGTTAACTCGCTCGGTTTGCCCGTTGGATTGTGGGTGGTAACCGGATGTTAACGACAATTTCATCTTTAATGAAGCACAAAAACACTTCCAGAATTGTGCGATGAATTGTGGACCCCGATCAGAAACAATATCAGTAGGCAACCCATGAAGTCTGAAAACATGGCGGAGAAACAAAACTGCCAACCCTTGGGCAGATGGCAGTCGGGGAAGAGCAATGAAATGAGCCATCTTGCTAAAACGGTCCACTACCACCCATATGACTCGGAATCCGGCTGAAAGGGGAAGGTCTACCACAAAATCCATGGAAATATGAGACCATGGCCTGAGAGGGACATTTAAGGGCATAAGTTGCCCGATAGGCAAGGAACGGGGAACCTTATGCTGTGCACAAACCTGACATGAAAAAACAAACTCCTTAACGTCTTTAGAAAGACCAGGCCACCATACTGAGCGGGAGACTAACTCCAAAGTCTTAGAGATTCCCGGATGCCCGGAAACTTTGTTATCATGGAATTCAGTCAAAACAGTAGCTCTCAAAAACTCAGGGACGTAAAGACGACCAGCAGGAGTATTTCCAGGAGCTTGGTGTTGAAGCTGTTTTAACTGGGTAAATAAATCTTGTGTGAGGCCTGCCCAAATGACCGAAGATGGAAGTATGGGAGTAACAGGACTGTTATTGTGAACCGGAAGAAAACTGCGTGACAGGGCATCAGCCTTGGTATTCCTGGAACCAGACCTGAAAGTGATTATAAATTTGAAACGAGTAAAAAATAAAGCCCAACGTGCCTGCCGGGCATTAAGCCGCTTAGCTGATTCGATGTATTGCAGGTTTTTATGGTCAGTCAATACTGAAATGGTATGTTTTGCTCCCTCCAGCCAATGCCTCCACTCCTCGAAAGCCCACTTTATCGCCAATAACTCCCGATTACCAACGTCATAGTTGGATTCAGCGGAGGAGAATTTCCTGGACATAAAGGCACAAGGATGTAACTCCAGAGACTCCGGATCCTTTTGAGAAAGGATAGCCCCCACTCCAACCTCCGAGGCATCAACCTCCACAACAAAGGGCAATTCCGGATTGGGATGTCTGAGGACTGGAGCCGAGACAAAGGCTTGTTTCAAGGCCCGAAAGGACAACTCTGCTTCACGCGACCAGTTGGTAGGATCCGCTCCTTTCTTTGTCAGAGCTACAATGGGAGCAACCAGGTCAGAAAAAGAATGAATGAACCTCCTATAATAATTCGCAAACCCTAAAAAGCGCTGAATTGCTTTTAAATTGGTGGGTTGCGCCCAACTAAGGATGGCCTGGAGCTTCTTTGGTTCCATGGAAAATCCCTGAGGGGAAATAATGTACCCTAAAAAAGATACCTCCGTGACATGAAACTCACACTTCTCCAGCTTGGCATATAAATGATTCTCACGTAACTTCTGAAGAACCAGACGCACCTGGGTAACATGTTGTTCCATTGATTCAGAATAAATCAGGATGTCGTCTAAGTAAACGACCACGAATTTCCCTAGGAAGTCACGGAGCACATCATTAATGAGGTCTTGAAAAACTGCTGGAGCATTGGACAAGCCGAACGGCATCACCAGGTACTCGTAGTGACCTGACTGAGTACTGAAGGCCGTCTTCCACTCATCTCCAGATTTGATTCGGATGAGGTTGTACGCTCCTCTAAGGTCAATTTTAGAAAAAATCACAGCCGAACGTAGCTGATCAAAGAGTACAGATATCAGCGGCAAAGGATAAGTATTTTTAACTGAGATCTTATTCAGGGCTCTAAAGTCAATGCAAGGTCTAAGCGAGCCATCCTTTTTCTCCACAAAGAAGAAACCTGCACTTAAAGGAGATTTTGATGGTCTAATAAATCCTTTCCCTAGGCTCTCCTTAACATAATCATTCATGGCCGCAGTTTCTGGCCCGGATAAAGCATATAATCTTCCCTTTGGTAATGCGGCACCAGGAATAAGCTCAATAGCACAATCATACGGCCGATGAGGAGGCAGAATGTCCGCATTGCCTTTGGAGAACACATCAGCAAACTCCTGGTATTCCACAGGAATGAGTTCAGGAATGGCAGCTGCTACTTTGACTGGAAACGTAATACATTCTCTATCACAAAAGGTACCCCATTGTGAAATCTCCCCCGACCGCCAATCAATGGTGGGATTATGAAAGGCCAGCCAAGGGTGACCCAGAACTACTGGAACTGCTGGGCAATGAGTAAGGAAGAACTCGATTTTTTCAGAATGTAGAGCTCCTACTGTAAGTAATACAGGGGGTGTACGGAGAGAAATAACCCCATTGGACAGTGGACTCCCATCTAAGCCATGCATGGTGACACACCTACCCAAAGGTAACTGAGGAATGCCTAAGGCCTTAGCCCAAGTTAAATCCATAAAGTTTCCTGCAGCTCCACTGTCAACAAAAGCCGACACCGAAGAACTGAGGCTGCCAAAGGAAACTTTAACTGGGACGAAAAGGGAGTTATTCGAGGAGATAAGCTGCAGACCTAGGTGAACCCCCTCACAATTCACCTGGTCAAAGCGTTTCCCGACTTGTTCGGACAATTACGAGCAAAATGTCCCTTACCCCCACATTACAGGCAAAGACCAGAATTTTGCCTTCTGGCTCTTTCTTCAGGAGACAGCCGGGAGAGACCCATCTGCATGGGCTCCTCTACGTCTTAAGGAATGGAATATACACACGGACTTGACCTTACAGGTGCTCCTTTTTCAGCCCTCCGCTCTCTGAGACGACGATCTATCTTAATAGAAAGCTCCATGAGCTTATCGAGAGTCTCAGGAGCGGGGTACTGAAGGAGACTGTCTTTTATAGACTCTGATAAGCCGAGGCGAAACTGACTGCGCAGGGCTGGGTCATTCCAGCCACAGTCGTTCGACCAACAGCGAAACTCCGTACAATAAACCTCCGCAGGATTTCTACCCTGTCTGAGAGCGCGCAACTGACTTTCAGCGGACGCCTCTCTATCAGGGTCATCATACAAGAGCCCTAAAGACCCAAAAAAAGCGTCCACTGACAAAAATGCCGGATCCTCTGCTTTTAAACCAAATGCCCAGGTCTGAGGATCCCCCTGGAGCAAAGAAATAATAATCCCGACCCGCTGAGATTCAGTACCCGAGGAAATCGGTCTTAAACAAAAATAAAGTTTACAGGATTCTTTAAAATTAAAAAACTCTTTCCTATCACCAGAAAAACGGTCAGGCAAATGCATCTTTGGTTCAGGAACTACCCTCGGGGAAGCTCGCAAAAGATCTTCCTGCGACTTCACCCGAAGAGAAAGATCCTGAACCATCTGAGTAAGTTCTTGAATCTGGCTGACTAAGAGCTGACCAGGATTTGGCCCTAAACCTGTAGGATTCATGAGGCCGATAAACTCTCACAAAACTGAATAAGAAAAAATTAAACCCTGTTTAATTTTAAGTTTTGGTATGGCCGGTAATAATGTTATGATTCCAGCACTCCTGGCCAGAGGAGATCTTATGACAATGACCGGAGCACTGGAATGGAATGCTGGGAACGGGAGCAGGAAAGAATAATAGCCCCTGGCGCCCTAACTCTGTTGTCTCACCCGTGCTATCGGAAATCCCTTGCGAGACTATGGTTTCTTGAGCCCTTGGCAGCCGCGTTTGAAGGGCAGATTATGTCTGCCCAACTCCGATGCCCCCCGGTCTTAATGAGAGACAAAGGGAAATCCGAGGCAGGATGATAACAAGAGGACCTCTAGCTAACAACAGGCCAGGGGCTACGAGCTAACTAAAAAACCTAAAGTATATGCGGAAAAACCGCCAGGGAAAAGGACAACCAAAATCCACTTGTCCAATACTCCTACCCGGCACCGCCGGATACCAGAGTGGACCTGTGGAAGCGGAACCCTCCGCAAAATGCTCCAAACACAAATAATAAAGGGTAAAGCGGCCGAGCCGCTACACACGGCGGAGCCGCGACTCACGAACACCACTGGATGTTAAATGGTGATCGGTCAGGACTCCAGGGACGAGATGATAACTCCCGAGTACAGGACTTCAGAGGACTGGAACGACCGGATACAGCAAGACTGGAAACAGACTCTCAGCAAACAAAGACAGCATGCAGGAAGCTATTACCGGCGTCTGTGAGAAGCCCTGAGAGTGTATTTAAACAGGAGTCCTCCAATCAGCTGCTGACAGAGCTGATTAGAATGAATGCCGTGCAGCTGCCTTGCTGCACGGCCAGAGATCAGGTGCACCTATTAATTAAACAGGACCCAGCAATGGGGAACGCGGTCCGCCAGTGGCGTCCCCGTTGCTAGGGTCCGTGCGGCTCAGCGCGCCCGGCGTCTAGCGTTGCTAGGGAGCCGGCGGCTGTACGCGCACGGCGTCCCTAGTTGCTAGGCGCCGGGCCGCGCAGACGAGCGGACCCCGGCGCCTAACAGTACCCCCCCCTTGAGGAGGGGTCAAGGAACCCCTAAAGCCAGGTTTCCGAGGAAATTCCCGAAAAAATGCCCTCTTGAGCCTCGGGGCATGAAGATCCTTATCCAAGACCCAAGACCTTTCCTCCGGACCATAGCCTCTCCAGTGCACCAGAAAATAAAGCCGGCCCCGGGACAATTTGGAATCGAGAACCTTCTCCACCAAGAACTCCTGTTGTCCCTGTACATCCACCGGAGATCTACCCTGAGAGATCCTCCTTGGAAATCTACTGGAAGAAACGTATAGTTTCAACAGGGAGCAATTAAACGTATTTCCAATCCTAAGAGATCTTGGTAAACGTAACCGGAAGGCAACTGGGTTGACTCTTTTAATAATAAGAAATGGCCCAATAAATTTGGGTCCCAATCTAGCCGAGGATTGTCGAAGCCTGATGTTACGAGTCGACAACCATACCCTATCTCCCACCTTAAAAGTGCAAGGACGTCGGAGCCTGTCAGAAAATTTCTTCTCTCGAAAGGCCGCTTTTCTGAGAGCAAGGTGCACTTTTTTCCAAATGGCTCTGAGATGGGAGGTTAAGGTTAGCGGGGAGACTGAGGAATGATGAAAAAAAGAATTAGCTCTGGGGTGAAAACCAAAAACTGAAAAGAATGGAGACACTTTAGTGGAGGAATGACAGGAATTATTGTAAGCAAACTCCGCCAACGGAAGAAACTCGGACTAATCATTCTGGAGTTTGGCTGAATACAAACTCAAATACTGTTTCAATGATTGGTTAACTCGCTCGGTTTGCCCGTTGGATTGTGGGTGGTAACCGGATGTTAACGACAATTTCATCTTTAATGAAGCACAAAAACACTTCCAGAATTGTGCGATGAATTGTGGACCCCGATCAGAAACAATATCAGTAGGCAACCCATGAAGTCTGAAAACATGGCGGAGAAACAAAACTGCCAACCCTTGGGCAGATGGCAGTCGGGGAAGAGCAATGAAATGAGCCATCTTGCTAAAACGGTCCACTACCACCCATATGACTCGGAATCCGGCTGAAAGGGGAAGGTCTACCACAAAATCCATGGAAATATGAGACCATGGCCTGAGAGGGACATTTAAGGGCATAAGTTGCCCGATAGGCAAGGAACGGGGAACCTTATGCTGTGCACAAACCTGACATGAAAAAACAAACTCCTTAACGTCTTTAGAAAGACCAGGCCACCATACTGAGCGGGAGACTAACTCCAAAGTCTTAGAGATTCCCGGATGCCCGGAAACTTTGTTATCATGGAATTCAGTCAAAACAGTAGCTCTCAAAAACTCAGGGACGTAAAGACGACCAGCAGGAGTATTTCCAGGAGCTTGGTGTTGAAGCTGTTTTAACTGGGTAAATAAATCTTGTGTGAGGCCTGCCCAAATGACCGAAGATGGAAGTATGGGAGTAACAGGACTGTTATTGTGAACCGGAAGAAAACTGCGTGACAGGGCATCAGCCTTGGTATTCCTGGAACCAGACCTGAAAGTGATTATAAATTTGAAACGAGTAAAAAATAAAGCCCAACGTGCCTGCCGGGCATTAAGCCGCTTAGCTGATTCGATGTATTGCAGGTTTTTATGGTCAGTCAATACTGAAATGGTATGTTTTGCTCCCTCCAGCCAATGCCTCCACTCCTCGAAAGCCCACTTTATCGCCAATAACTCCCGATTACCAACGTCATAGTTGGATTCAGCGGAGGAGAATTTCCTGGACATAAAGGCACAAGGATGTAACTCCAGAGACTCCGGATCCTTTTGAGAAAGGATAGCCCCCACTCCAACCTCCGAGGCATCAACCTCCACAACAAAGGGCAATTCCGGATTGGGATGTCTGAGGACTGGAGCCGAGACAAAGGCTTGTTTCAAGGCCCGAAAGGACAACTCTGCTTCACGCGACCAGTTGGTAGGATCCGCTCCTTTCTTTGTCAGAGCTACAATGGGAGCAACCAGGTCAGAAAAAGAATGAATGAACCTCCTATAATAATTCGCAAACCCTAAAAAGCGCTGAATTGCTTTTAAATTGGTGGGTTGCGCCCAACTAAGGATGGCCTGGAGCTTCTTTGGTTCCATGGAAAATCCCTGAGGGGAAATAATGTACCCTAAAAAAGATACCTCCGTGACATGAAACTCACACTTCTCCAGCTTGGCATATAAATTATTCTCACGTAACTTCTGAAGAACCAGACGCACCTGGGTAACATGTTGTTCCATTGATTCAGAATAAATCAGGATGTCGTCTAAGTAAACGACCACGAATTTCCCTAGGAAGTCACGGAGCACATCATTAATGAGGTCTTGAAAAACTGCTGGAGCATTGGACAAGCCGAACGGCATCACCAGGTACTCGTAGTGACCTGACTGAGTACTGAAGGCCGTCTTCCACTCATCTCCAGATTTGATTCGGATGAGGTTGTACGCTCCTCTAAGGTCAATTTTAGAAAAAATCACAGCCGAACGTAGCTGATCAAAGAGTACAGATATCAGCGGCAAAGGATAAGTATTTTTAACTGAGATCTTATTCAGGGCTCTAAAGTCAATGCAAGGTCTAAGCGAGCCATCCTTTTTCTCCACAAAGAAGAAACCTGCACTTAAAGGAGATTTTGATGGTCTAATAAATCCTTTCCCTAGGCTCTCCTTAACATAATCATTCATGGCCGCAGTTTCTGGCCCGGATAAAGCATATAATCTTCCCTTTGGTAATGCGGCACCAGGAATAAGCTCAATAGCACAATCATACGGCCGATGAGGAGGCAGAATGTCCGCATTGCCTTTGGAGAACACATCAGCAAACTCCTGGTATTCCACAGGAATGAGTTCAGGAATGGCAGCTGCTACTTTGACTGGAAACGTAATACATTCTCTATCACAAAAGGTACCCCATTGTGAAATCTCCCCCGACCGCCAATCAATGGTGGGATTATGAAAGGCCAGCCAAGGGTGACCCAGAACTACTGGAACTGCTGGGCAATGAGTAAGGAAGAACTCGATTTTTTCAGAATGTAGAGCTCCTACTGTAAGTAATACAGGGGGTGTACGGAGAGAAATAACCCCATTGGACAGTGGACTCCCATCTAAGCCATGCATGGTGACACACCTACCCAAAGGTAACTGAGGAATGCCTAAGGCCTTAGCCCAAGTTAAATCCATAAAGTTTCCTGCAGCTCCACTGTCAACAAAAGCCGACACCGAAGAACTGAGGCTGCCAAAGGAAACTTTAACTGGGACGAAAAGGGAGTTATTCGAGGAGATAAGCTGCAGACCTAGGTGAACCCCCTCACAATTCACCTGGTCAAAGCGTTTCCCGACTTGTTCGGACAATTACGAGCAAAATGTCCCTTACCCCCACATTACAGGCAAAGACCAGAATTTTGCCTTCTGGCTCTTTCTTCAGGAGACAGCCGGGAGAGACCCATCTGCATGGGCTCCTCTACGTCTTAAGGAATGGAATATACACACGGACTTGACCTTACAGGTGCTCCTTTTTCAGCCCTCCGCTCTCTGAGACGACGATCTATCTTAATAGAAAGCTCCATGAGCTTATCGAGAGTCTCAGGAGCGGGGTACTGAAGGAGACTGTCTTTTATAGACTCTGATAAGCCGAGGCGAAACTGACTGCGCAGGGCTGGGTCATTCCAGCCACAGTCGTTCGACCAACAGCGAAACTCCGTACAATAAACCTCCGCAGGATTTCTACCCTGTCTGAGAGCGCGCAACTGACTTTCAGCGGACGCCTCTCTATCAGGGTCATCATACAAGAGCCCTAAAGACCCAAAAAAAGCGTCCACTGACAAAAATGCCGGATCCTCTGCTTTTAAACCAAATGCCCAGGTCTGAGGATCCCCCTGGAGCAAAGAAATAATAATCCCGACCCGCTGAGATTCAGTACCCGAGGAAATCGGTCTTAAACAAAAATAAAGTTTACAGGATTCTTTAAAATTAAAAAACTCTTTCCTATCACCAGAAAAACGGTCAGGCAAATGCATCTTTGGTTCAGGAACTACCCTCGGGGAAGCTCGCAAAAGATCTTCCTGCGACTTCACCCGAAGAGAAAGATCCTGAACCATCTGAGTAAGTTCTTGAATCTGGCTGACTAAGAGCTGACCAGGATTTGGCCCTAAACCTGTAGGATTCATGAGGCCGATAAACTCTCACAAAACTGAATAAGAAAAAATTAAACCCTGTTTAATTTTAAGTTTTGGTATGGCCGGTAATAATGTTATGATTCCAGCACTCCTGGCCAGAGGAGATCTTATGACAATGACCGGAGCACTGGAATGGAATGCTGGGAACGGGAGCAGGAAAGAATAATAGCCCCTGGCGCCCTAACTCTGTTGTCTCACCCGTGCTATCGGAAATCCCTTGCGAGACTATGGTTTCTTGAGCCCTTGGCAGCCGCGTTTGAAGGGCGGATTATGTCTGCCCAACTCCGATGCCCCCCGGTCTTAATGAGAGACAAAGGGAAATCCGAGGCAGGATGATAACAAGAGGACCTCTAGGCCAGGGGCTACGAGCTAACTAAAAAACCTAAAGTATGTGCGGAAAAACCGCCAGGGAAAAGGACAACCAAAATCCACTTGTCCAATACTCCTACCCGGCACCGCCGGATACCAGAGTGGACCCGTGGAAGCGGAACCCTCCGCAAAATGCTCCAAACACAAATAATAAAGGGTAAAGCGGCCGAGCCGCTACACACGGCAGAGCCGCGACTCACGAACACCACTGGATGTTAAACGGTGATCGGTCAGGACTCCAGGGACGAGATGATAACTCCCGAGTACAGGACTTCAGAGGACTGGAACGACCGGATACAGCAAGACTGGAAACAGACTCTCAGCAAACAAAGACAGCATGCAGGAAGCTATTACCGGCGTCTGTGAGAAGCCCTGAGAGTGTATTTAAACAGGAGTCCTCCAATCAGCTGCTGACAGAGCTGATTAGAATGAATGCCGTGCAGCTGCCTTGCTGCACGGCCAGAGATCAGGCGCACCTATTAATTAAACAGGACCCAGCAACGGGGAACGCGGTCCGCCAGTGGCGTCCCCGTTGCTAGGGTCCGTGCGGCTCAGCGCGCCCGGCGTCTAGCGTTGCTAGGGAGCCGGCGGCTGTACGCGCACGGCGTCCCTAGTTGCTAGGCGCCGGGCCGCGCAGACGAGCGGACCCCGGCGCCTAACAGGATCTCAAATATCTATAATTTTTGAAAGTTGGTACCATTAACATCTGTCTGATGTCCCCTTAATGCCTTTTGATGGATTAACTATTTGGGGTTTAAGTGAACAGAAGTATCCATACCTGGGATATGTAGTTACTCAGATAGAATTTCCTCAACAACCATCTGGATATCAAGACCCATTACCCTTTCTGGCATTGGTTTGCCCTGACTCTCCTGGAGATAAGGGAGTGGTGTCAGTAATTGTAGGCACTAATTCCAATTTATTTAAGATGTTATCTGATTGGTGTTTGGAACAACACAAGATCTCTACCCCTGCATCCATAGGTATCTCTGAATTAGATCCAGTTAAGGTAACCAGAGTGGGTGTAACTTCCCCAACTACCTTACTTCCTGTTATTCATAGTGACCCTGAGACTGAATTTATTACAAAAATTTTAGAGTGCTTTCAAAACAGTGATATAACTGGGGCTGAGAAGGACCAGCTAATTTCCCAATTAACGCAAAAAGGGCCAGTTTTCTCCTTAAGGGAATGGGATTTGGGCACGGCCATTGGAATAGAACATCATATCCATCTGACCAATGAGACTCCCTTTAGAGAAAGATCTCGGCGTTTGGCACCGGCCGATTTTGACGACGTCAGACAGCATTTAAAGGGTTTATTGGAGAATCAAGTTATTGCTGACTCAGATAGTCCCTATGCATCTCCCATTGTAGTGGCCAGAAAGAAGAATGGGGATATCAGATTATGTGTGGATTATCGTACCTTAAACAATAGGACAATTCCCGACCAGTACACTGTCCCCAAAGTGGAGGAAGCGTTGGATTGTTTGCAGGGCAGCAGGTGGTTCTCTGTACTTGATATGCGGAGTGGCTACTATCAAATACCGATGCATCCTGATGATCGACCTAAGACGGCTTTTATTTGTCCCATTGGTTTTTTTGAATTTTTAAAGATGCCCCAAGGGATTAAAGGAGCCCCAGCCACTTTTCAACGAACAATGGAACAAACGGTAGGGGATATGTGTTATCAAGAAGTTCTAGTCTATCTAGATGACTTTATTGTGTTTGGAAGGACTCTGGACGAACATAACCACCGACTGTTGAAAGTATCAGACAGGCTACAGAAAAGAGGGTTAAAGTTGTCAATTGACAAATATAAATTTTGTCAAACCACAGTGAAATATCAGGGCCACGTTGTCAGCTGGGAGGGGGTCTCTACCGATCCAGATAAGGTGGCTGCTGTACAAAATTGGCCACGCCCAAATACTTTAAAGGTTCTTCGATCATTCCTGGGATTCTGTGGGTACTATCGGAGGTTTGTTCCTCAGTACTCCAGAAATGCCCGTCCGTTAAATGATTTAACTAAAGGATATCTTTCATACAAGCATGATCGAACAAAGCTTAGGGGTCAAAATCTGAAAGGCTTTCACAAGCCCCATGAAGCATTTGGTGACCGCTGGACAACATCCTGTGAAGAGGCCTTTGAAAAATTAAAATTCCATCTAACTCATTCTCCTGTTCTGTCATATGCGAATCCGGAGCTCCCTTATGAATTGCATATTGATGCATCATTCGAAGGACTAGGGGGAGTTTTATACCAACAACACAATACTGGTTTAAAGCCCATTGCCTATGTTAGCCCAGGTCTATCGGCCAGTGAAAAGAACTATGCTGTCCATAAGTTGGAATTTTTAGCTTTAAAATAGGCTGTAGTGGATAAGTTTCACGATTTTCTGTATGGCGTACACTTCATGGTGCTCACAGACAATAATCCTTTGACATACATTAATACCACTGCCAAATTAGACGCCACTGGACATAGGTGGTTAGCAGCCCTGTCCAATTATCACTTTACTTTAAAATATAAGCCAGGAGTGCAGAACGTGGATGCTGATGCTCTATCCCGACTACCCCATCCACTTTTTGTTAGTTCTAATGATGATTGGGTGGAAATACCTGCTCCTGCGCTCCAAGGGTTATGTCATCAAATACGTCTGTTACCTAATAATTCAGTAGGAGCTGTACACTCGTTGGGAGCCACTGAAGCCTCTCTTCCTTCTATGTACTGTTGGATTAACCCCTCTAATCTAGGAGAATTACCCATCATTTCCAAAGATCAACTAAGAAAGGATCAAGACCAAGACCCTGATATTGCCATTGTCATCGAACATTTGAGAGATTCTAGAAGAGTCCTGGAGTGTAAACTCTCCCTCAAAAACAAAGCTTTACTACGACAGAGAAAGAGATTAGTGTTCAGACAATGCATCCTCTTTAGAAAAACCACTACCGGTGAGGGGCAATCTAAACATCAACTGGTTCTTCCTACCATACATATTCCTATGGTTCTCAAGTCACTGCATAATAACCATGGACATTTGGGGGTGGATAAAACTCTACATCTAATCCAAGAGAGAGTATACTGGCCTTACATGAGTAAAGAGATTGAATATTATTGTAAACACTGTAAAAACTGTGTCCTTAGAAAGAAATTGCCCACTCCTTCCGCAAAAATGGTAAATTTGAGTAGCTCTGGGCCCATGGAATTAGTTTGTATGGACTTTCTGTCTTTAGAAGGGCCAAATGGGAGGGAAAGTAATATTCTTGTGATCACTGATCATTTCACCCGATACGCCCAAGCATATGTTACTCGGGACCAAAAAGCCTTGACCGTAGCTAAGACCCTCTGGGACCACTTCTTTGTGCATTATGGGCTACCAGCTCGCATCCATACAGATCAGGGACGGGACTTTGAAAGCAAGTTAATTAAAGAACTGTGTATTTGTTGTGGAATAAAAAAGTCTAGAACATCACCATATCATCCTCAAGGGGATCCACAGCCGGAGCGATTCAATAGAACTCTGCTTGATATGTTAGGAACTCTGGATCCCAAACATAAGCTACAATGGAAACGTTTTATTAATAAACTGGTTCATGCTTACAACTGCACTAGAAATGAATCCACTGGGTACTCTCCTTATTCACTTATGTTTGGAAGAAAAGCTCGACTGCCTATTGATGTTTCTTTGGGTTTATCTGTTTCCTCCAATTATCCATCCACCTATAAAACCTATGCAAATAATCTGAGGAAAGAACTGAAGACCGCTCATGACATTGCTAAGAGAGCATCTGAACGACAAGGTAAAAAGAATAAGCAGATATATGATGCTAAGATAAAAGCGCAAGTGTTACTTCCTGGTGATAGGGTTCTTTTAAGACAACTTGGAACTCCAAAAAGACAAAAACTATCCAATCGATGGAAAGAAATCCCATATCGAATACTTAAACAATTGCCTGAAATTCCTGTTTATCAACTAGTACCTGAAAATAAAGAAGGTCCTATATTAACGTACCATCGTCAACATTTGCTGCCCATTAGTCAAGATATTTCTTTTGAGATGGAAAATGCTAATATGGATGATAAAGTAGTAGGACATTTGAGCCCTTCAACTTCCATATCTCAACCTTCTCCACAAACTGAATGGTCAGAGGCTGGAAGAATAGACCGGGGATTCTTCTATAAAGAAGTTCCATATATTCAAGATGGGGAACTAGGGGAACACTTATCCACACCTTCTCAGAAGTCTGATTCTGTACTTGACTCGAGGGATAACTCTCAACCTCCTTCCATTGAACCTTGGAATATAAATGAACCTAATGATCCTTCCTGGGATGATACCGCACTATCTCCAAGTACTGAAAATGACTTTATGAATGATCCAAGTAATATGGGAACTGGAGACAGCCCAAGACCCCACAGGGAACGTAAGCCACCTATGATTCTCACTTATGATCAGTTGGGACACTCATACTATGAGCCCAGAGTAGTGCATCCTAGCCTTATATATACTTGGCCATACTTTGGGTATATGGAGAGTCAATCCCTAACTGGGTGGTAACCCTGTATAGCTAACAGGTTTCTTAAATGGTGCCCCGAAATAAAAAAAAAAAAAATTATTAAGTGATTCGGATCACCAGGGGGAGAAATGTAGGGATGTTTCAAAGTGTGTATTCAGTTAGTTATAAAAATATATATATATATATATATATATATATATATATATATATGGGCTTAGTAGTGTCTTTTAATTTATTTAATTTATTGTGAGGTAAATATAAGGGAGTTTGGAGATTAAATGTGATTTGTTTAATTGTACCCAAAATACAAGTATTTCATATGTATACCAATGATATGGAGTGAGGACACTGAGTTAGCACCATTAACAGAACGGTATTATTGGACCTATGTGGGGCTAAAATGGTGACTACAGTGTTCCTTCAGCAATCAGTGAGGCACGAGGACTGGAGCAAGATAGCTCGAGCTGTAGCCGGGAGATTTCTACCCCCTGAGGACTGAGCCTGCTCTCGTGGCCCCTGGGGCTCCGGTATATAAGGGGGAGCTGAAGCGCTGTTCGGGACTTGTGTGTGCGCCTCTGAGGGAGATGCTTATGCCTCTCTCTGCCCGCCGCTAAGAGCTGTGCTGTGAACATTGGCGGCGCAGAAGAGATGGTGTAGCCTCCCTAACGAGCGATAGCACACTGAAGACGGATAGCCGGGGAAGCTGTGCCCGGCATCATCAGCAGCAGCCGGCGGGGCCGTGAAGAAGGAGCGCTGGGGAAGCTGGTAGCGGTGGTGACCTGCAGTGTCGTGAAGACGGAGCGCCGGAGAAGCGGTTGTTGGCGGTGACCAGAAGGACTGTGAGGACCGAAAGCTGGGGGAGCAGTTACCGGCATAGCCAGAGGCAAACCACGCGGGGCCGTGAACATTGATGGAGCCACGGCCGACGCGACATGCAGAGCCAGATAGGCAGTGATCCTCAAGAGCCGGGGAAGCCGTTACCGGTATAGTAAGTGATGACTCGCACCTGCCTGTGAACACGGAGGAAGCCGCTGCCGGTGCGACTTGCATGGAAGGAGAGGCTGTGATTCTCGAGAGCATGGGGAGCAGTTACCTGTGAGGGAGACATAGAGCCGATCAAGAGCCGCTGCATCCAGCTATTCCCGCATTAGGGCTGAGCACTATCACCGCCAACTGTTACAGTGCACCCAAAGAACAGAACCGCTGCCCACCAATGACAGATTAGGTGGGTGGAGCTAATCCTTATGCAAGAGGGGGAGTGACAGGAGTCACTTACTGAAGACAGCTGAGGTCTGTAAACCTTTTCTATGCGCACCTAATCACAAGGAACACTAAGCCAGGGTTTCAGTACTGTAAGCAGTGATAATATTTTAAATAATAACCCTAGGGTCTAGCAGCTCCTTGCCACCATTAGCCGTCTGCAGGAGCCCTATACATATATGACTGGTGGCTGGACTAATTGATTTAAGGAGTTCATATAGAACTACCAATTTCTAATATATATATACCATAGCATCATCTCTACACTACTCCTATTACAGTCTACTATATATATATTACAACAGGACTGTGCAGAAGGATTATCTATGAGGAAAAGGCTCAGTTTTTAGTGATTGTAAAAGAGATTTAACCCGGAGGAGTTAGTAATAGCACAGCTCAGGAACTTTACATTCCACAGCTTCAATCTGTTGGCCTAGGCAGAGGAGATACAATTTATCTAATTTGTAAGCTCATACAACACTTGCAAATGTTAAATGATACTTTGTGACAGAACAGAGACCACTTATATACAGTGTAGCATTTATCCTACAGCTACCAGTTAGATACTGTTACCACATAATAGAGAGTTAAACTATAGCTAGACGAAACAGTTATTGTGAAGAATCAGCAGCAATAACAACATTTCAAAGATACATCTCTAACAAGAAGTTCCTACAGGAAACAACCTCCTTATATATGCATATATAATTAATAAATAAAAAAAATACTTTTCACAGGACTCTGTATTCTGGATAACCACCCACATTAATGGACAATTGAACCTATATATCTATATATATATAAGGACAATATTCATGTAATGAACTAAGTGTATTTATGGGTATAATTATACTTATGTATATATTTATATATATATATATAGTAGTGCATATGAATTGACAGAATTTACTGTGTGTACAGTCTCAATGATAAATAGTAATCTTAGTGTTATTTATTAAATGTGCTGAGAAGTTCTAAATACCTGTAAGTAAAATATCTGGTTAAATGGTGTCCTATGGATTACTTACCTGTGTCTGTCCATGTATGAGGAATTGAAGACCCTTTAGCATTTCTGGTAAACCTGTAATGAATGAATACATATTGTTAAAGAGTTACTGTTATTACTATTACAGAGAGATACATATATTTATAGTAACAGGGTGGTCCCGAGTATACCCTGAACCTATTTCATCTAACAAATAGGATAAAATACTTGGGTGGAGGCACAGTATTATTCGTAACATATACTCCTGAGAATAGGTGTTACATTTGGAGGCACTAAGGCTGAGATCCGAACAAATAGATAGAAATGGAGTTTATAAAGGGAGAAGATATATATAGCTGGTGTAGAAGTAAAGGTGTAGATGCACAGAAAAGTGTAAGCATTTTGGGAAATTTTTGGAGATAATAGATGAAGATATTGTAAGTGAAGTAAAGAAAATGTATGGAATAAAACAACCATATATTGTAGATAAATGGAAAGGAGTTAATGATGAAATCTGTGCCATTCTAATTAGTAATGATAATCAATTAGATGCTTCTGTAATACCAGATAATATTTTAATTGAAAAGGCCCCTGGTAAGAAATGGAAAGTAATGTGGCCAGTGGATAAGTATGTAGATGGGGGGCAGAAGACCTTAATGCAAGAGGATAGTAAAATTGAGAGTACAAGTGCAGAATTATTAGATAAGGATAAAATAGATCCCCAAGTTGAGAATGTAATGGATAAAGTGGTTAGTCATTTTGAACGATGGCATTATGAAGGGGGGTATCGGAGACTGAGAATCTTTTCGGGGGTAACTCCAGTTCCCACAGGAGAAGAGAGCTATGATGTATGGCGGGAGGCGGCAGTACAACATTCGGAGGAGTGGAGATGTCCAGAACATATAAAAAAACAAAGGATTGTGGAAAGTTTGAGGGGACCCGCTATGGGGATAATTCATGCTATAAGGAGAAGTAATTCACAAGCTACTTTGAAAGATTTTTTCGAGGCATTAGACTATTCTTTTGGAACAATAGAGGATGTAGGGGACATCCTATATAGACTGAATCAAACTTATCAAGAGCCTAACGAAACTCTCACCAATTATATTTATCGGTTAGACAAAATTCTCTACAAGCTGCTAGATAAAGGGGGAATTGATCCCCAAGAAATTGATGGAAGGCGATTGAAGCATATATTAAGAGGGGCTCTGACTACTAACCCAGTGGCTCAACGTCTAAGGTGTATATTGCCCAGGGATCCTGCTCCTACTTTAGGCGAATTGATAAAAGAAGTAAAACTAGAAGAGGTGCAGATTGAAAACAGAGAGAAGACTCTAAAACGAGTTAAAGTAATTGTTCCTACTCCCGAAGTTTCTTCAGTCAATGAGCAGTTACTAAAGCTAATAGAGGAACAACATAAGAAATTAGATCAGTTGATTTCTTTACAGAATTCACCATCTGTTACGCCGAGAGTGTCATCATCTGGACGAGGTAGAGGGTTCAGTAGGAGACCTGTAGATAATTCCAATATCACTTGCTACAAATGTGGACAATTGGGACATAGATCTTTTGAATGTAGTCAAGGAAGAAGTTTTCCTTCACTAGTAGCTACACTTGATAGAAGTCAGCGTGAACAGCCGGGAAACATAGAGGAGATGTCGATGAACCCCGCACCGGCTCCCAACCAATAATTGTCTGCAAAATGGG
The DNA here is from genome assembly GCF_028390025.1 of Pseudophryne corroboree. Taxonomy (NCBI): domain Eukaryota; kingdom Metazoa; phylum Chordata; class Amphibia; order Anura; family Myobatrachidae; genus Pseudophryne; species Pseudophryne corroboree. The sequence continues at coordinate 832,524,311 of NC_086445.1, read as the reverse complement.
GAGTACCAAGTGGCCCTCTGTTATTCCTGAAGGAATGATGGGACAGGCCCCTCTGTTGCCTGTTTTATTAAATGGACACCTATGTACCGCCTTACTTGATAGTGGATCTCAAGTATCTATAATTTTTGAAAGTTGGTACCATCAACATCTGTCTGATGTCCCCTTAATGCCTTTTGATGGATTAACTATTTGGGGTTTAAGTGAACAGAAGTATCCATACCTGGGATATGTAGTTACTCAGATAGAATTTCCTCAACAACCATCTGGATATCAAGACCCATTACCCTTTCTGGCATTGGTTTGCCCTGACTCTCCTGGAGATAAGGGAGTGGTGTCAGTAATTGTAGGCACTAATTCCAATTTATTTAAGATGTTATCTGATTGGTGTTTGGAACAACACAAGATCTCCACCCCTGCATCCATAGGTATCTCTGAATTAGATCCAGTTAAGGTAACCAGAGTGGGTGTAACTTCCCCAACTACCTTACTTCCTGTTATTCATAGTGACCCTGAGACTGAATTTATTACAAAAATTTCAGAGTACTTTCAAAACAGTGATATAACTGGGGCTGAGAAGGACCAGCTAATTTCCCAATTAACGCAAAAAGGGCCAGTTTTCTCCTTAAGGGAATGGGATTTGGGCACGGCCATTGGAATAGAACATCATATCCATCTGACCAATGAGACTCCCTTTAGAGAAAGATCTCGGCGTTTGGCACCGGCCGATTTTGACGACGTCAGACAGCATTTAAAGGGTTTATTGGAGAATCAAGTTATTGCTGACTCAGATAGTCCCTATGCATCTCCCATTGTAGTGGCCAGAAAGAAGAATGGGGATATCAGATTATGTGTGGATTATCGTACCTTAAACAATAGGACAATTCCCGACCAGTACACTGTCCCCAAAGTGGAGGAAGCGTTGGATTGTTTGCAGGGCAGCAGGTGGTTCTCTGTACTTGATATGCGGAGTGGCTACTATCAAATACCGATGCATCCTGATGATCGACCTAAGACGGCTTTTATTTGTCCCATTGGTTTTTTTTAATTTTTAAAGATGCCCCAAGGGATTAAAGGAGCCCCAGCCACTTTTCAGCGAACAATGGAACAAACGGTAGGGGATATGTGTTATCGGGAAGTTCTAGTCTATCTAGATGACTTTATTGTGTTTGGAAGGACTCTGGACGAACATAATCACCGACTGTTAAAAGTATTAGACAGGCTACAGAAAAGAGGGTTAAAGTTGTCAATTGACAAATGTAAATTTTGTCAAACCACAGTGAAATATCTGGGCCACGTTGTCAGCTGGGAGGGGGTCTCTACCGATCCAGATAAGGTGGCTGCTGTACAAAATTGGCCACGCCCAAATACTTTAACGGTTCTTCGATCATTCCTGGGATTCTGTGGGTACTATTGGAGGTTTGTTCCTCAGTACTCCAGAATTGCCCGTCCGTTAAATGATTTAACTAAAGGATATCTTTCATACAAGCATGATCGAACAAAGCTTAGGGGTCAAAATCTGAAAGGCTTTCACAAGCCCCATGAAGCATTTAGTGACCGCTGGACAACATCCTGTGAAGAGGCCTTTGAAAAATTAAAATTCCATCTAACTTATTCTCCTGTTCTGTCATATGCGAATCCGGAGCTCCCTTATGAATTGCATATTGATGCATCATTCGAAGGACTAGGGGGAGTTTTATACCAACAACACAATACTGGTTTAAAGCCCATTGCCTATGTTAGCCGAGGTCTATCGGCCAGTGAAAAGAACTATGCTGTCCATAAGTTGGTATTTTTAGCTTTAAAATGGGCTGTAGTGGATAAGTTTCATGATTTTCTGTATGGCGTACACTTCATGGTGCTCACGGACAATAATCCTTTGACATACATTAATACCACCGCCAAATTAGACGCCACTGGACATAGGTGGTTAGCAGCCCTGTCCAATTATCACTTTACTTTAAAATATAAACCAGGAGTGCAGAACGTGGATGCTGATGCTCTATCCCGACTACCCCATCCACTTTTTGTTAGTCCTAATGATGATTGGGTGGAAATACCTGCTCCTGCGCTCCAAGGGTTATGTCATCAAATACGTCTGTTACCTAATAATTCAGTAGGAGCTGTACACTCGTTGGGAGCCACTGAAGCCTCTCTTCCTTCTATGTACTGTTGGATTAACCCCTCTAATCTAGGAGAATTACCCATCATTTCCAAAGATCAACTAAGAAAGGATCAAGACCAAGACCCTGATATTGCCATTGTCATCGAACATTTGAGAGATTCTAGAAGAGTCCTGGAGGGTAATCTCTCCCTCAAAAACAAAGCTTTACTACGACAGAGAAAGAGATTAGTGTTCAGACAATGCATCCTCTTTAGAAAAACCACTACCGGTAAGGGGCAATCTAAACATCAACTGGTTCTTCCTACCATCCATATTCCTATGGTTCTCAAGTCACTGCATAATAACCATGGACATTTGGGGGTGGATAAAACTCTACATCTAATCCAAGAGAGAGTATACTGGCCTTACATGAGTAAAGAGATTGAATATTATTGTAAACACTGTAAAAACTGTGTCCTTAGAAAGAAATTGCCCACTCCTTCCGCAAAAATGGTAAATTTGAGTAGCTCTGGGCCCATGGAATTAGTTTGTATGGACTTTCTGTCTTTAGAAGGGCCAAATGGGAGGGAAAGTAATATTCTTGTGATCACTGATCATTTCACCCGATACGCCCAAGCATATGTTACTCGGGACCAAAAAGCCTTGACCGTAGCTAAGACCCTCTGGGACCACTTCTTTGTGCATTATGGGCTACCAGCTCGCATCCATACAGATCAGGGACGGGACTTTGAAAGCAAGTTAATTAAAGAACTGTGTATTTGTTGTGGAATAAAAAAGTCTAGAACATCACCATATCATCCTCAAGGGGATCCACAGCCGGAGCGATTCAATAGAACTCTGCTTGATATGTTAGGAACTCTGGATCCCAAACATAAGCTACAATGGAAACGTTTTATTAATAAACTGGTTCATGCTTACAACTGCACTAGAAATGAATCCACTGGGTACTCTCCTTATTCACTTATGTTTGGAAGAAAAGCTCGACTGCCTATTGATGTTTCTTTGGGTTTATCTGTTTCCTCCAATTATCCATCCACCTATAAAACCTATGCAAATAATCTGAGGAAAGAACTGAAGACCGCTCATGACATTGCTAAGAGAGCATCTGAACGACAAGGTAAAAAGAATAAGCAGATATATGATGCTAAGATAAAAGTGTTACTCCCTGGTGATAGGGTTCTTTTAAGACAACTTGGAACTCCAAAAAGACAAAAACTATCCAATCGATGGAAAGAAATCCCATATCGAATACTTAAACAATTGCCTGAAATTCCTGTTTATCAACTAGTACCTGAAAATAAAGAAGGTCCTATATTAACGTACCATCGTCAACATTTGCTGCCCATTAGTCAAGATATTTCTTTTGAGATGGAAAATGCTAATATGGATGATAAAGTAGTAGGACATTTGAGCCCTTCAACTTCCATATCTCAACCTTCTCCACAAACTGAATGGTCAGAGGCTGGAAGAATAGACCGGGGATTCTTCTATAAAGAAGTTCCATATATTCAAGATGGGGAACTAGGGGAACACTTATCCACACCTTCTCAGAAGTCTGATTCTGTACTTGACTCGAGGGATAACTCTCAACCTCCTTCCATTGAACCTTGGAATATAAATGAACCTAATGATCCTTCCTGGGATGATACCGCACTATCTCCAAGTACTGAAAATGACTTTATGAATGATCCAAGTAATATGGGAACTGGAGACAGCCCAAGACCCCACAGGGAACGTAAGCCACCTATGATTCTCACTTATGATCAGTTGGGACACTCATACTATGAGCCCAGAGTAGTGCATCCTAGCCTTATATATACTTGGCCATACTTTGGGTATATGGAGAGTCAATCCCTAACTGGGTGGTAACCCTGTATAGCTAACAGGTTTCTTAAATGGTGCCCCGAAATAAAAAATAAAAAAATTATTAAGTGATTCGGATCACCAGGGGGAGAAATGTAGGGATGTTTCAAAGTGTGTATTCAGTTAGTTATAAAAATATATATATATATATATATATATATATATATGGGCTTAGTAGTGTCTTTTAATTTATTTAATTTATTGTGAGGTAAATATAAGGGAGTTTGGAGATTAAATGTGATTTGTTTAATTGTACCCAAAATACAAGTATTTCATATGTATACCAATGATATGGAGTGAGGACACTGAGTTAGCACCATTAACAGAACGGTATTATTGGACCTATGTGGGGCTAAAATGGTGACTACAGTGTTCCTTCAGCAATCAGTGAGGCACGAGGACTGGAGCAAGATAGCTCGAGCTGTAGCCGGGAGATTTCTACCCCCTGAGGACTGAGCCTGCTCTCGTGGCCCCTGGGGCTCCGGTATATAAGGGGGAGCTGAAGCGCTGTTCGGGACTTGTGTGTGCGCCTCTGAGGGAGATGCTTATGCCTCTCTCTGCCCGCCGCTAAGAGCTGTGCTGTGAACATTGGCGGCGCAGAAGAGATGGTGTAGCCTCCCTAACGAGCGATAGCACACTGAAGACGGATAGCCGGGGAAGCTGTGCCCGGCATCATCAGCAGCAGCCGGCGGGGCCGTGAAGAAGGAGCGCTGGGGAAGCTGGTAGCGGTGGTGACCTGCAGTGTCGTGAAGACGGAGCGCCGGAGAAGCGGTTGTTGGCGGTGACCAGAAGGACTGTGAGGACCGAAAGCTGGGGGAGCAGTTACCGGCATAGCCAGAGGCGAACCACGCGGGGCCGTGAACATTGATGGAGCCACGGCCGACGCGACATGCAGAGCCAGATAGGCAGTGATCCTCAAGAGCCGGGGAAGCCGTTACCGGTATAGTAAGTGATGACTCGCACCTGCCTGTGAACACGGAGGAAGCCGCTGCCGGTGCGACTTGCATGGAAGGAGAGGCTGTGATTCTCGAGAGCATGGGGAGCAGTTACCTGTGAGGGAGACATAGAGCCGATCAAGAGCCGCTGCATCCAGCTATTCCCGCATTAGGGCTGAGCACTGTCACCGCCAACCGTTACAGTGCACCCAAAAAACAGAACCGCTGCCCACCAATGACAGATTAGGTGGGTGGAGCTAATCCTTATGCAAGAGGGTGAGTGACAGGAGTCACTTACTGAAGACAGCTGAGGTCTGTAAACCTTTTCTATGCGCACCTAATCACAAGGAACACTAAGCCAGGGTTTCAGTACTGTAAGCAGTGATAATATTTTAAATAATAACCCTAGAGTCTAGCACATGGGTCTTCAACCTGCGGCCCTCCAGCTGCTGTGGAACTACACATCCCAGCATGCCCTGCCTCAGTTTTAGCATACCTTAATCGGAAATCTGTGGCAGAGCATTCTGGGATGTGTAGTTTCACAGCAGCTGGAGGGCCACATGTTGAAGACCCATGGTCTAGCAGCTCCTTGCCACCATTAGCCGTCTGCAGGAGCCCTATACATATATGACTGGTGGCTGGACTAATTGATTTAAGGAGTTCATATAGAACTACCAATTTCTAATATATATATACCATAGCATCATCTCTACACTACTCCTATTACAGTCTACTATATATATATTACAACAGGACTGTGCAGAAGGATTATCTATGAGGAAAAGGCTCCGTTTTTAGTGATTGTAAAAGAGATTTAACCCGGAGGAGTTAGTAATAGCACAGCTCAGGAACTTTACATTCCACAGCTTCAATCTGTTGGCCTAGACAGAGGAGATACAATTTATCTAATTTGTAAGCTCATACAACACTTGCAAATGTTAAATGATACTTTGTGACAGAACAGAGACCACTTATATACAGTGTAGCATTTATCCTACAGCTACCAGTTAGATACTGTTACCACATAATAGAGAGTTAAACTATAGCTAGACGAAACAGTTCTTGTGAAGAATCAGCAGCAATAACAACATTTCAAAGATACATCTCTAACAAGAAGTTCCTACAGGAAACAACCTCCTTATATATGCATATATAATTAATAAATAAAAAAATACTTTTCATAGGACTCTGTATTCTGGATAACCACCCACATTAATGGACAATTGAACCTATATATCTATATATATATAAGGACAATATTCATGTAATGAACTAAGTGTATTTATGGGTATAATTATACTTATGTATATATTTATATATATATATAGTAGTGCATATGAATTGATAGAATTTACTGTGTGTACAGTCTCAATGATAAATAGTAATCTTAGTGTTATTTATTAAATGTGCTGAGAAGTTCTAAATACCTGTAAGTAAAATATCTGGTTAAATGGTGTCCTATGGATTACTTACCTGTGTCTGTCCATGTATGAGGAATTGAAGACCCTTTAGCATTTCTGGTAAACCTGTAATGAATGAATACATATTGTTAAAGAGTTACTGTTATTACTATTACAGAGAGATACATATATTTATAGTAACAGGGTGGTCCCGAGTATACCCTGAACCTATTTCATCTAACAAATAGGATAAAATACTTGGGTGGAGGCACAGTATTATTCGTAACATATACTCCTGAGAATAGGTGTTACATTTGGAGGCACTAAGGCTGAGATCCGAACAAATAGATAGAAATGGAGTTTATAAAGGGAGAAGATATATATAGCTGGTGTAGAAGTAAAGGTGTAGATGCACAGAAAAGTGTAAGCATTTTGGGAAATTTTTGGAGATAATAGATGAAGATATTGTAAGTGAAGTAAAGAAAATGTATGGAATAAAACAACCATATATTGTAGATAAATGGAAAGGAGTTAATGATGAAATCTGTGCCATTCTAATTAGTAATGATAATCAATTAGATGCTTCTGTAATACCAGATAATATTTTAATTGAAAAGGCCCCTGGTAAGAAATGGAAAGTAATGTGGCCAGTGGATAAGTATGTAGATGGGGGGCAGAAGACCTTAATGCAAGAGGATAGTAAAATTGAGAGTACAAGTGCAGAATTATTAGATAAGGATAAAATAGATCCCCAAGTTGAGAATGTAATGGATAAAGTGGTTAGTCATTTTGAACGATGGCATTATGAAGGGGGGTATCGGAGACTGAGAATCTTTTCGGGGGTAACTCCAGTTCCCACAGGAGAAGAGAGCTATGATGTATGGCGGGAGGCGGCAGTACAACATTCGGAGGAGTGGAGATGTCCAGAACATATAAAAAAACAAAGGATTGTGGAAAGTTTGAGGGGACCCGCTATGGGGATAATTCATGCTATAAGGAGAAGTAATTCACAAGCTACTTTGAAAGATTTTTTCGAGGCATTAGACTATTCTTTTGGAACAATAGAGGATGTAGGGGACATCCTATATAGACTGAATCAAACTTATCAAGAGCCTAACGAAACTCTCACCAATTATATTTATCGGTTAGACAAAATTCTCTACAAGCTGCTAGATAAAGGGGGAATTGATCCCCAAGAAATTGATGGAAGGCGATTGAAGCATATATTAAGAGGGGCTCTGACTACTAACCCAGTGGCTCAACGTCTAAGGTGTATATTGCCCAGGGATCCTGCTCCTACTTTAGGCGAATTGATAAAAGAAGTAAAACTAGAAGAGGTGCAGATTGAAAACAGAGAGAAGACTCTAAAACGAGTTAAAGTAATTGTTCCTACTCCCGAAGTTTCTTCAGTCAATGAGCAGTTACTAAAGCTAATAGAGGAACAACATAAGAAATTAGATCAGTTGATTTCTTTACAGAATTCACCATCTGTTACGCCGAGAGTGTCATCATCTGGACGAGGTAGAGGGTTCAGTAGGAGACCTGTAGATAATTCCAATATCACTTGCTACAAATGTGGACAATTGGGACATAGATCTTTTGAATGTAGTCAAGGAAGAAGTTTTCCTTCACTAGTAGCTACACTTGATAGAAGTCAGCGTGAACAGCCGGGAAACATAGAGGAGATGTCGATGAACCCCGCACCGGCTCCCAACCAATAATTGTCTGCAAAATGGGGAGTACCAAGTGGCCCTCTGTTATTCCTGAAGGAATGATGGGACAGGCCCCTCTGTTGCCTGTTTTATTAAATGGACACCTATGTACCGCCTTACTTGATAGTGGATCTCAAGTATCTATAATTTTTGAAAGTTGGTACCATCAACATCTGTCTGATGTCCCCTTAATGCCTTTTGATGGATTAACTATTTGGGGTTTAAGTGAACAGAAGTATCCATACCTGGGATATGTAGTTACTCAGATAGAATTTCCTCAACAACCATCTGGATATCAAGACCCATTACCCTTTCTGGCATTGGTTTGCCCTGACTCTCCTGGAGATAAGGGAGTGGTGTCAGTAATTGTAGGCACTAATTCCAATTTATTTAAGATGTTATCTGATTGGTGTTTGGAACAACACAAGATCTCCACCCCTGCATCCATAGGTATCTCTGAATTAGATCCAGTTAAGGTAACCAGAGTGGGTGTAACTTCCCCAACTACCTTACTTCCTGTTATTCATAGTGACCCTGAGACTGAATTTATTACAAAAATTTCAGAGTACTTTCAAAACAGTGATATAACTGGGGCTGAGAAGGACCAGCTAATTTCCCAATTAACGCAAAAAGGGCCAGTTTTCTCCTTAAGGGAATGGGATTTGGGCACGGCCATTGGAATAGAACATCATATCCATCTGACCAATGAGACTCCCTTTAGAGAAAGATCTCGGCGTTTGGCACCGGCCGATTTTGACGACGTCAGACAGCATTTAAAGGGTTTATTGGAGAATCAAGTTATTGCTGACTCAGATAGTCCCTATGCATCTCCCATTGTAGTGGCCAGAAAGAAGAATGGGGATATCAGATTATGTGTGGATTATCGTACCTTAAACAATAGGACAATTCCCGACCAGTACACTGTCCCCAAAGTGGAGGAAGCGTTGGATTGTTTGCAGGGCAGCAGGTGGTTCTCTGTACTTGATATGCGGAGTGGCTACTATCAAATACCGATGCATCCTGATGATCGACCTAAGACGGCTTTTATTTGTCCCATTGGTTTTTTTTAATTTTTAAAGATGCCCCAAGGGATTAAAGGAGCCCCAGCCACTTTTCAGCGAACAATGGAACAAACGGTAGGGGATATGTGTTATCGGGAAGTTCTAGTCTATCTAGATGACTTTATTGTGTTTGGAAGGACTCTGGACGAACATAATCACCGACTGTTAAAAGTATTAGACAGGCTACAGAAAAGAGGGTTAAAGTTGTCAATTGACAAATGTAAATTTTGTCAAACCACAGTGAAATATCTGGGCCACGTTGTCAGCTGGGAGGGGGTCTCTACCGATCCAGATAAGGTGGCTGCTGTACAAAATTGGCCACGCCCAAATACTTTAACGGTTCTTCGATCATTCCTGGGATTCTGTGGGTACTATTGGAGGTTTGTTCCTCAGTACTCCAGAATTGCCCGTCCGTTAAATGATTTAACTAAAGGATATCTTTCATACAAGCATGATCGAACAAAGCTTAGGGGTCAAAATCTGAAAGGCTTTCACAAGCCCCATGAAGCATTTAGTGACCGCTGGACAACATCCTGTGAAGAGGCCTTTGAAAAATTAAAATTCCATCTAACTTATTCTCCTGTTCTGTCATATGCGAATCCGGAGCTCCCTTATGAATTGCATATTGATGCATCATTCGAAGGACTAGGGGGAGTTTTATACCAACAACACAATACTGGTTTAAAGCCCATTGCCTATGTTAGCCGAGGTCTATCGGCCAGTGAAAAGAACTATGCTGTCCATAAGTTGGTATTTTTAGCTTTAAAATGGGCTGTAGTGGATAAGTTTCATGATTTTCTGTATGGCGTACACTTCATGGTGCTCACGGACAATAATCCTTTGACATACATTAATACCACCGCCAAATTAGACGCCACTGGACATAGGTGGTTAGCAGCCCTGTCCAATTATCACTTTACTTTAAAATATAAACCAGGAGTGCAGAACGTGGATGCTGATGCTCTATCCCGACTACCCCATCCACTTTTTGTTAGTCCTAATGATGATTGGGTGGAAATACCTGCTCCTGCGCTCCAAGGGTTATGTCATCAAATACGTCTGTTACCTAATAATTCAGTAGGAGCTGTACACTCGTTGGGAGCCACTGAAGCCTCTCTTCCTTCTATGTACTGTTGGATTAACCCCTCTAATCTAGGAGAATTACCCATCATTTCCAAAGATCAACTAAGAAAGGATCAAGACCAAGACCCTGATATTGCCATTGTCATCGAACATTTGAGAGATTCTAGAAGAGTCCTGGAGGGTAATCTCTCCCTCAAAAACAAAGCTTTACTACGACAGAGAAAGAGATTAGTGTTCAGACAATGCATCCTCTTTAGAAAAACCACTACCGGTAAGGGGCAATCTAAACATCAACTGGTTCTTCCTACCATCCATATTCCTATGGTTCTCAAGTCACTGCATAATAACCATGGACATTTGGGGGTGGATAAAACTCTACATCTAATCCAAGAGAGAGTATACTGGCCTTACATGAGTAAAGAGATTGAATATTATTGTAAACACTGTAAAAACTGTGTCCTTAGAAAGAAATTGCCCACTCCTTCCGCAAAAATGGTAAATTTGAGTAGCTCTGGGCCCATGGAATTAGTTTGTATGGACTTTCTGTCTTTAGAAGGGCCAAATGGGAGGGAAAGTAATATTCTTGTGATCACTGATCATTTCACCCGATACGCCCAAGCATATGTTACTCGGGACCAAAAAGCCTTGACCGTAGCTAAGACCCTCTGGGACCACTTCTTTGTGCATTATGGGCTACCAGCTCGCATCCATACGGATCAGGGATGGGACTTTGAAAGCAAGTTAATTAAAGAACTGTGTATTTGTTGTGGAATAAAAAAGTCTAGAACATCACCATATCATCCTCAAGGGGATCCACAGCCGGAGCGATTCAATAGAACTCTGCTTGATATGTTAGGAACTCTGGATCCCAAACATAAGCTACAATGGAAACGTTTTATTAATAAACTGGTTCATGCTTACAACTGCACTAGAAATGAATCCACCGGGTACTCTCCTTATTCACTTATGTTTGGAAGAAAAGCTCGACTGCCTATTGATGTTTCTTTGGGTTTATCTGTTTCCTCCAATTATCCATCCACCTATAATACCTATGTAAATAATATGAGGAAAAAACTGAAGACCGCTCATGACATTGCTAAGAGAGCATCTGAACGACAAGGTAAAAAGAATAAGCAGATATATGATGCTAAGGTAAAAGAGCAAGTGTTACTCCATGGTGATAGGGTTCTTTTAAGACGACTTGGAACTCCAAAAAGACAAAAACTATCCAATCGATGGAAAGAAATCCCATATCGAATACTTAAACAATTGCCTGAAATTCCTGTTTATCAACTAGTACCTGAAAATAAAGAAGGTCCTATATTAACGTACCATCGTCAACATTTGCTGCCCATTAGTCAAGATATTTCTTTTGAGATGGAAAATGCTAATATGGATGATAAAGTAGTAGGACATTTGAGCCCTTCAACTTCCATATCTCAACCTTCTCCACAAACTGAATGGTCAGAGGCTGGAAGAATAGACCGGGGATTCTTCTATAAAGAAGTTCCATATATTCAAGATGGGGAACTAGGGGAACACTTATCCACACCTTCTCAGAAGTCTGATTCTGTACTTGACTCGAGGGATAACTCTCAACCTCCTTCCATTGAACCTTGGAATATAAATGAACCTAATGATCCTTCCTGGGATGATACCGCACTATCTCCAAGTACTGAAAATGACTTTATGAATGATCCAAGTAATATGGGAACTGGAGACAGCCCAAGACCCCACAGGGAACGTAAGCCACCTATGATTCTCACTTATGATCAGTTGGGACACTCATACTATGAGCCCAGAGTAGTGCATCCTAGCCTTATATATACTTGGCCATACTTTGGGTATATGGAGAGTCAATCCCTAACTGGGTGGTAACCCTGTATAGCTAACAGGTTTCTTAAATGGTGCCCCGAAATAAAAAATAAAAAAATTATTAAGTGATTCGGATCACCAGGGGGAGAAATGTAGGGATGTTTCAAAGTGTGTATTCAGTTAGTTATAAAAATATATATATATATATATATATATATATATATATATATATATATATATATGGGCTTAGTAGTGTCTTTTAATTTATTTAATTTATTGTGAGGTAAATATAAGGGAGTTTGGAGATTAAATGTGATTTGTTTAATTGTACCCAAAATACAAGTATTTCATATGTATACCAATGATATGGAGTGAGGACACTGAGTTAGCACCATTAACAGAACGGTATTATTGGACCTATGTGGGGCTAAAATGGTGACTACAGTGTTCCTTCAGCAATCAGTGAGGCACGAGGACTGGAGCAAGATAGCTCGAGCTGTAGCCGGGAGATTTCTACCCCCTGAGGACTGAGCCTGCTCTCGTGGCCCCTGGGGCTCCGGTATATAAGGGGGAGCTGAAGCGCTGTTCGGGACTTGTGTGTGCGCCTCTGAGGGAGATGCTTATGCCTCTCTCTGCCCGCCGCTAAGAGCTGTGCTGTGAACATTGGCGGCGCAGAAGAGATGGTGTAGCCTCCCTAACGAGCGATAGCACACTGAAGACGGATAGCCGGGGAAGCTGTGCCCGGCATCATCAGCAGCAGCCGGCGGGGCCGTGAAGAAGGAGCGCTGGGGAAGCTGGTAGCGGTGGTGACCTGCAGTGTCGTGAAGACGGAGCGCCGGAGAAGCGGTTGTTGGCGGTGACCAGAAGGACTGTGAGGACCGAAAGCTGGGGGAGCAGTTACCGGCATAGCCAGAGGCGAACCACGCGGGGCCGTGAACATTGATGGAGCCACGGCCGACGCGACATGCAGAGCCAGATAGGCAGTGATCCTCAAGAGCCGGGGAAGCCGTTACCGGTATAGTAAGTGATGACTCGCACCTGCCCGTGAACACGGAGGAAGCCGCTGCCAGTGCGACTTGCATGGAAGGAGAGGCTGTGATTCTCGAGAGCATGGGGAGCAGTTACCTGTGAGGGAGACATAGAGCCGATCAAGAGCCGCTGCATCCAGCTATTCCCGCATTAGGGCTGAGCACTATCACCGCCAACTGTTACAGTGCACCCAAAGAACAGAACCGCTGCCCACCAATGACAGATTAGGTGGGTGGAGCTAATCCTTATGCAAGAGGGGGAGTGACAGGAGTCACTTACTGAAGACAGCTGAGGTCTGTAAACCTTTTCTATGCGCACCTAATCACAAGGAACACTAAGCCAGGGTTTCAGTACTGTAAGCAGTGATAATATTTTAAATAATAACCCTAGGGTCTAGCAGCTCCTTGCCACCATTAGCCGTCTGCAGGAGCCCTATACATATATGACTGGTGGCTGGACTAATTGATTTAAGGAGTTCATATAGAACTAACAATTTCTAATATATATATATACCATAGCATCATCTCTACACTACTCCTATTACAGTCTACTATATATATTACAACAGGACTGTGCAGAAGGATTATCTATGAGGAAAAGGCTCAGTTTTTAGTGATTGTAAAAAAGATTTAACCCGGAGGAGTTAGTAATAGCACAGCTCAGGAACTTTACATTCCACAGCTTCAATCTGTCGGCCTAGACAGAGGAGATACAATTTATCTAATTTGTAAGCTCATACAACCCTTGCAAATGTTAAATGATACTTGGTAACAGAACAGAGACCACTGATATACAGTGTAGCATTTATCCTACAGCTACCAGTTAGATACTGTTACCACATAATAGAGAGTTAAACTATAGCTAGACGAAACAGTTCTTGTGAAGAATCAGCAGCAATAACAACATTTCAAAGATACATCTCTAACAAGAAGTTCCTACAGGAAACAACCTCCTTATATATGGATATATAATTAATAAAAAAAAAAAAATACTTTTCATAGGACTCTGTATTTTGGATAACCACCCACATTAATGGACAATTGAACCTATATATCTATATATATATAAGGACAATATTCATGTAATGAACTAAGTGTATTTATGGGTATAATTATACTTATGTATATATTTATATATATATATAGTAGTGCATATGAATTGATAGAATTTACTGTGTGTACAGTCTCAATGATAAATAGTAATCTTAGTGTTATTTATTAAATGTGCTGAGAAGTTCTAAATACCTGTAAGTAAAATATCTGGTTAAATGGTGTCCTATGGATTACTTACCTGTGTCTGTCCATGTATGAGGAATTGAAGACCATTGAGCATTTCATGTAAACCTGTAGTGAATGAATACATATTGTTAAAGAGTTACTGTTATTACTATTACAGAGAGATACATATATTTATAGTAACAGGGTGGTCCCGAGTATACCCTGAACCTATTTCATCTAACAAATAGGATAAAATACTTGGGTGGAGGCACAGTATTATTCGTAACATATACTCCTGAGAATAGGTGTTACATAAACTACTCATTATACTTCCGGTAGAGATGCCGGCTGAGGGGATTCAGACATCGGTCGCCTTACTCTGTCGGTATTCCGACTGCCAGGATCCCAGCAGCCAACATCTTAACCGCATCCAATCTATCATGTGAATGTAGTTTTTACTGTTTTCTTTAACACTGCGGCAGTGGTTTTTTTTTATGTTGCTGTAGTAACCGTGGCCTGCATTTTCATTGGTGGTCAGTTTGTGTCACTATGTGGTTAACCATGTCTTAGTCACGTAGATGCAACGTGATGACATCATTGGTTATGCACACTATGACGCTGCTGCTACCCTTACTCCAGCCCCAGTTTGTTACATGGGTAATTTTATGTATTTATATGTGCTCTTGTTTTATGTTGGTGGTCACTACCAGTCTGTGGTTTTTAATATTTGAGAGTTCTGTGAGTGCCGCCCACATCTGAGGTTCTCAGGGCAGTGCGGATGGTGTTATTACTGCCTCACAGTCATTGAGGTCATTGGTTCGATTCCCACCATGGTCTTAACTGTGTGGAGTTTGTATAATCTCCCTGTACTTGTGTGGGTTTCCTCCGGGTACTCCGGTTTCCTCCCACACGCCACAAATATACTGGTAGGTTAATTGGCTCATGCCACAAAATTAACTCTAGTGTGTAAGTGTGTGCATGTACATGTGTTTAGGGTAGACTAGATGGACCACATTGTTCTTATCTGCCATCAAATTCTTTGTTTCTACTGTATTGTATCGTATTAGAATGAATCCTAGGGGACACCCTAGGTGAGGAGAGTGACAGCTATCCACTGGGAGGGATGGGGGTGCCGTAATGATTCTTAGGTGACAGAAAGGCCCCCTCCCCTCTCTAAGTCCAGGGGTCTTCCACTCTGCCTCTCTCAGGCGTCGGGAATCTAATGTCATGATCTTGTGACCGTCTGCAGTACAAAAATCCAGGGAGGAGAGACGGAGCCGCCCCCATCACACTGTAGTTAAGTAAAGTAAGTAAAGATTCTTTGGAATCTCAGCCTTCCCATTCCCAATTCTGCTGTGCCTTTTAACCCATTCCTTACATACACAGCTTACATGCCACACAGGGTATTATTATTCATGTACAATGCACAATATTCTTCAATCAAATCAGGATTATCCTGATTTGATTGAAGACTATTTTACCAGGTATATGAATAATACTGATACCCTGTGTGCCATGAGGCCACACCCCTTCCCCTACCTCTTTTTTAAGTGCGTGCCAAAGTCTCTGCTTTGGAGTTGGATCCTGCGGGGCCCAAAGCATATTGTTGCACCTGGGCCCACCACTCACAAGTTCCGCCACTGGTCAGGGGTTCTGCTTGCCCCCTACCCCCTGCCGCAAAAGACTGTTCGGCAGCCTGCTTCAAGTAAAAACTATTGAAAAAGTCCCTCCCAAAATCGCCACTGCCTAAGAGGAGACAGTTATTAAAGACACTAGAGCCTTCTCTGGTATCTTTAATAACTGTCTCCTCTGAGGCAGCGGCTATCTTGAGAGGGACATTTTCAATAGAGACTGCGGTCGCTGGGCGGACGTCAGCAGCAGCGGACGGTCACGGATATGGACGCCCGGGTGCGGCGACATAAGCGGCTCAGGCCCTCCCCTCTCTGTTAGAGAGGCTGGGCCCGGAACAGCTGTGCCTGCAGTGCCCCCTTGATGGCAGGCCTGCCCATATGGACGGTGCTTGCAATAGCTGTTTTTTAAAATGCCCATTACGATTTCAGCACTTAACAAAACTTCATTTTTATTTCTGTGAGTCTGGTTTCCTGTCAAAGATGGGGATACTGTCGAAGTCAAAAATATTACATAAAAAGAACATACAAACTACACACATTATGAGTCGCTATACTTGCAAATACGCGCAGCGAGCACAGCAATATATGGTAATACACGCATTTACACGGACATGCCACAGAGATGGATTCGACACTTATTTCATGCAGTACATAATTATAATAATATCAAGCGCCAGACATCATGATGATTTAAAATTATATAATGAAGTAATGTCATGTATGTGTATTATTTGAATGAAGCCAGATACACCTGTCATATTTGGTATTTAAGCAACCAGATTAATGTGTAGATTCATTTGATACTTGTTATTAAGTTGTAGGACATTGCAACAAATAGTTATGATTAAATGTATGAAAGCTAAAAATCACTCTTATTAGGACAATGGACAGGAAACTCAGCCAGCCCCTTTGGACGTCCGCAAGGCTGAACCTGTTCAGCACACGAATAAACTAGTGACTCATCATGAATGAGAAAGTCCCCTCCCCAAAAACTAGATAACACATTGCTGATCACACAGGAGTCAGTTGCTGTTTTGTCTCAGAGGATGATGGAGTTGCTTCTACACCAGTTCCTGCATGATTTTACAGAGAGAGAGAGCGAGAGTGATATGGAGAGACAAATTTATATAACTTAAGGATAATGGTATTGTATGCTGGCCTGTAACTGTAACTGTAACTGTATGTTTTAACTGCTTACTGTGTGAGTTGTAACCATGTAACTATAGGTATACTGTACATTGTAATATATTGAATCCATATCCTTTTAATAACAAATATATACATCAATGAGCTTTGGAACTCAGATAATGTGTGGGTGTATTGTTTTCTCTTATGGGATGCAGTGTTTTGCGATGTACAGCGCACATTCATGGCAAATGGTAATAAGATGTGCAGGCGTCTACAATATATATTAGAGCGGGCATTTTAAATATTTGTAAGGAAACAATTTGGCATTCACAGATGGGGGCTGGTCCGCGATATCATGGTCTTAATGATGCACTGTACATTATAAACGCGACGCTGTGGTCGATCAGCTTGTGGTGGACGCATCGTAAAGCTGAGAAAATCATATCCGTGTGTATTGTTGTGATATCAGTAAGCCAATGATATGAAATTTCAAGGGACAATGCGTTTCTCATAATATTTAAGATGCTAAAATGTATTTTTATTGTTGCAAAACAAAGTTCAAATAAGTCATATTGTGTTTGATTCAGATTGGATTGTTTATCTGTTAAGTAGATTTAAAAGTACATTTAAGAGTTGCTGAATAGCCTTGATATAGTTTTTTTTTTTTAACTCAGGCCTAAAATAACTTCTGGTGCTTGTATAATGTGTGATTTCTTTGTGACAAAGGAAGCCGCATGGTCTGTCCTCCATTTTGGACTAACCACATGGCCTGTCCCCCGTTTTGTGTAAACCTCATGGATGTGGAAGGTGGAGAAGCAGTGGCAATTTTAGGAAGGTCATTTTCTAAATAGCTGATTTTCAATCTGCTCAGAACAATCAGTTTCCTGGGTCACATCAAGCACCATTTATGAGTTACCAATGCATTTATTTAACCCATGCCATAGTCAATTACAAATAGTTTCAATTGGGCCTAGTGAGAGTAAATGGTGAGATAAATGCTTGGCTTGGTGTAAGAAATTGCACACAAAAAAGAAAAGAAAAGAAAATACTTTTTTCTTCTTCTTCTTTCCCAGGATTTAGTTAACTCTCTGTTTGCTATAGGATAGCCATTGAAATGCAAATTAACCTGTGTAACTGCTTTTTCTTAGCAGTGAAAAACAAATAGCTTTGATATGCAAATTAGAAGCACTGAATGGATAAATGAGTCACATAGAAGGCTAGTGAATGATACATATATATAATATTATTATAATTATGTGTATATTTATATCAGTGTATGTTCTGCAAGATAGTTATCCAATCTGAATCATATCATTTAAATTATAGATTATTGCAGTCATTATAGATCTGTGTGAAATAGGATCCATTTGTTGCTATATAGGTAAATTTGAAATAACAGTATTTTAAGGAAGTAAGTGTAAAGACACAAACGCGGGTCTGCATAAAAGTTTATACAGAACAAGTTGTGTCTAGTGGGCAATAGTAATTAGTATTGTTCACATTTATAGAGCTGTGTGATTTGTTTTATTGCGGAAGCAGGGTTTTGTACACGTGTCTCGGACAAAGTACAGGACTGCGCACGCAGCGTAAGAGACACGCACGGTCGCGTGTTTACGCAAAGTGCGTAAGAGTGCGGGCGCTAAGTACAAATTACACAATAGTGTCGTTTAGTTTAAAGGTGGGACAGTAGCCAGGCCACAATAGCACAAAACTACCCGTTTTTTTAAGCAGATTAGTATAAAACTTTTGTTTAAACTGTAGTGCCTCTGGGGGTAAAGCTGCCAATCTGAATGAATTAAAATTTTCTGTACAGAAAAACAAAGTGTATTTGAGTGAGCGAACGTAGGAGTGAGTGGATTTGAACTCCGGATTTCGGGATCCCGTCGTGTGGTACACCAAGTAAGTGGAGGCTTGGTGGCGTGAGGCGGCTGACTCACGTTAGTATAGGATTTGGAATACGTAAGTCATGAGGAGACATACACAGGAGCATGGTAGGGAATTGTGAATTATGAACTGTGTGACCCATGTAGTTTTTTGATATGTTCCGGCTGAGGTTTCGCAGCTTGTGATTCGATTCCTGTGGTCGTACGGCAGATAGGCAACAAGTACCTATACGCTGTGCGATTGGACCGCGCATTTGTGGGTGCGATATATAGCGCAACTTGATACCCCTTTTACGAGCTTTTGCGTAAAATCACGGTATCATTAGCGCTGTATACAGCATACGCAAGCGTGATTTGTGTATAAAAAGTGCATAGGGAGTTTTCGCTGATCTCTCAGGAAAATCTCCAACGACAGATACTTTACTGGAAAGGGTAAGTTATTCCTAAAAACATCCAGTAAATATAGGTCAATAGGGGCCATAAGTTGGGTACATTGCCTTCGCTATCGACAGTGTATGGTAGTACTGGCCAACGTGGGCGAGAGTGGGTGAAAGCGCTCGAAGAACTTTCACCGTCACCTTATATTGAGTATTTTGGTGTTTGTGGGAAAAGGCCCACAATTATGGGAGCCAGTTGCTCAACTAAGGGATGTTTAGCCAGGGTTCAGGCTGAAGAGCCGCGGGCCCAAGGGGTCAGAGAGGTTTAAAAAAAAAAGTAAAAAGTATTATGTGTGGGAAATATGGTCCACACGCTTTAGACTTTTTGTCTGAGTGGGTACGTATGACTGACAACGATAGGGTACCATTCCCTAAGGTGGGCAGCTTTGAACCAGAGGTACTGCAGAATTTAAGGATGAGAATATGTCTGATAAAATCCCGAAAACAAAGGGTCAGACATACAAATTGTTTAAACCTGTGGCAGCAAGAGGGGTTGGTGAGTTTGATCCTAAGGTATTGCAGGTGGTATGTCTAACCAAAGTCATCTAAGACAAGAATGGAAATATAAGAACTGTTTGAACTTGTAGCAACAATAAACAAGTAGGAAGAAAAAAAAAAAGAATACAAGTACACCACCATATGTAGATGTGGAAGCAGTTACGGCCAGCATACAAACTATAGAAAATAATAAAAATATGAAAAATATGACTGTAACCTATATATGTACTAATGAATGTTGAAGTTTTATTTAGGAGGAGAAGGTGACCTGATTGTTTTCAGCCATTTCTCATGCACCCAGAGGAGTATCCAACCGGTAAAAGAAGAGCAGTAGCCTGTGGGGAAAGTGGCTGAGACCAGTGGAACAGGTAAGTATGGTATCATTTGTGTACATATATAGTAAAACCCAAAAATAAAACAAAAAAAAAATCAAGAAAGTAACGTCAGAACTGGAGAAAAATCTGTCCTCACATTAGTAAAGCGGACAGAGACAAGGTAACCCCCGGGGTATTTCTTTCAGTTACCATATAAGAAGTATTCATTCCTAGTAATGCCCCTAGTCAAGATGAGCTCGGAAATGTTTGTTGGACCATGTACAGACCCTTAATACGGGATGAGAAGGATTGAATGAATACTTTGCATGACCTAGAAGCTTGTTAAACTTTTTTTTTGTTTGCTTTTGTCTCTTGCAGTAATAGAAAACTCTCCATCTGGATAAGATCACTGGTAAACACTAATTCGGCAAATGGGAGGTGGCTGTCTCTGTGCAAATGAACGGGCTCAATAAGGCATTGAGTGTCAGGGTGCAGACTTCTTTGCAAAATTGGAAAGGGGTCACAGTAGCTAATCTTAGATAGTGTTAGGGTCTCCTGCTCTGTGCTGCCACGTCGTCATGGCAACCGGGAGACAAGTGCTAGCGGAGTAACCTGAGCGTAGCTGATACTCTGGTTCGGGTCTTTTGCTGTGCAGTGGTTACAGGCTCTGTGCACGGCAGGAGATCCGGTGCTGGTTTTTGTGCTCACAGTCTGTGAGGTCTGAGTGGGGCGTGGACAGCACCTGCTATATAAACCCTCTTCTCAGGTTAGGCAGATGCTGCTGAATCTTTGTTGGTTAGTCAGTTCCTGAAAGCTAGCTAGTACTGTGTAAACTTTGTATTTGTTTGTTGCTTACTGCAAATAGGCCTTGGGATTTGGTATTACACTCTGCCAATCCAGACCTAGCAGTAAGACTGGAGTCAGTCGTTTAACCTGCTGGGGTTCTTTTGCTACTCTGTGAACCTAGCAAGTTTGCGACTGTATTCTCAGACTTGCCTGCCAAAATCCTTTCTCACTGTGCAAAGTGTTCAGGTGTCAGTTTAGTGGCAGTAAGCTGAACCAGTGCACTGCAAGTGAAGACTAGGATTGTGGAGACTCTCCTTGTGTCTATTATTCCATCTCTGACCAAGGAGTTTACTGCCACACCCGTTGGTAACCCTTTAGGGTTTTGCTGTTGCCCTTAGCAACAGCATTTCGGGTTCTCTACGTATTAAATCACTACATCTCGCTTCTTTCCATCTGAGCATTCCTAATACTAGGGAGACACCCAGTTTCTTAGCCTTTGGGCTTCTCTGTTCACTTTGTGTTTATTTTGTTACCCTATCACCTTCTGTGTATGTAATGTCATATTCCCCAGTCTGTCTGTGAGGTCATTTGTTTTGCATCCCTCACCGTTCAGACACCAGTACATTCCTGCTGGCACTGGTGTGCATAACAGATAGTGTGCTATTGAACATCACAAGAATAGTGCTAGGCGCAGAGAACAACAGGTGGAGAAGTTGAGGACGGTAAGTATACTGGCACATACAGGAAAGACCCATCAGTCCAAACCCCAGATCCCTAATGGTCAATAATATGTTACACTTGTAGGAAGGAAGGGCATTTTGCCAGAGATTGTAGGAGTAGTAGGATACATAGTCAATATAGATCCCCTAGACAGAAAACACAAGCCACATTATTAAATACATAGACGGGACCAAGGGACATATAGTAAGGAATCATAAGCCATATAGAAAACACAGATTCAGCTAATGGGAAGAACAAAATAAATGCAACATTACCCTTTGACAAAACTTGCTGGGGTTAAGATGGGGCCTCTAAACTTTTGCTTCTTTTTCCTAGCAGAAATGGCCCCTGATTAACTTAATTTTGTTAGATATGATATACATATACTGTGCTCCCGCTCAGGAAGTACAACGTATGTTAGACACCCACGAAGACTAATGTCGCATTCTACTGTTCTAGATGCATGTCCATCACAGGTAAAGGAAATTATCTCACAGATACCGGGTTCCCTATGAACTTAGGATGGACAGGACACTGGATTGATGGCTGGGATAGTCCCAATAGCGATACGACAAACACAGACATTTTTTTTAAGGGGAGTGGACCAAGTAGAGAATCACTTCCCCGTAGTGCCCAATCCAGTTGTCAAATTTTTATAAAATCTTCTTCACCTCTACAAACTCATCTGTCACCAACCTCTATTCTGTTTTTCTACAGTTTCCTCTTCATCTTTTGCGTTCACACAGGGTGGTACAATACATGGACCCAAGTACAGTTCAAACTCCACATGCCTAGGTACTTCAGAGATCTGCCCAAACCCAGTATATCTCAACACCACGATAACACCAGTATTACTGCAGTGTGCCTTGTCATGCACAAAGGGTGGAGAATGGGAATACTGGTGAAGGGAAATTTTGTATAGACACTGATATGCCTGTTGGTGAATAACAAACCTGACATTTTTCTTTTTCATTCTCTTCTTCCTTCTCTCCTCTAGAGATGTTTCTTTTCTTTTTCTTTTTTTTTGAGTTATGCTCATGGTACTCTACATTGCAAACACACAATAGTAAATTAAAATGAAAAAATTTGTGTTCCCTACAGGAAAAGGCAGTCTGGAGGACAAAGGGGTATGGCCAGGAGTCCTCAGGACTGTGGATAGGTGGACACGGTAAGCCAGTAGCCCCCAGAGCATACCTTCCAAGTATAGCTGAGGTGGCACATGGTCTGACTCATCTAGGCAAAGAGGGTATGTGCAGGCTGATGAGAGCCTACTGATGTGCGCCAGGATTCTATTCTCATGCAGGTAAGAGAGCAATGACCTGTCTTGCTTGCTTGAGGAAGAATATTGGTAAGGCAATACCAACAGAGCCATCCCATATCTCTCCTGCAGATGGATCTTTTCAGGCAATACAAATCGACTTCGTACAGTTAACACCCTTTAGGAATTATTGTTATGTATTGGTGTGCACTGATGTTTTCTCAAACTGGGTAGAGGCATTTCCTGCCGCCACGGATGCTGCTGTGTTTACCGCAAAGAAAAAATGCGCAGAAATTTGTGTGTAGATAATGGTACCCCTAGAAGTAGGAGCAAAGCTTGAATATTGTACTATTGTGATCATAGATACTGCCACTAGCATTATGTAGTATCGGAACCTCTCCCAGATCTTCACTCAACAAATCACCCTCTTCGAAATTTGTTTTTGTTTTTGTTTTGGTATTTGTGTCTTTTTTTGTGGTTGTTTTTGGAAGACAACCTCATGTCATGATTGATCCGCACAATGATCAGAAATACACCAATGAGGTGACAGTACAGTACCTTATTGAGATGAGCCAGCATTTGAGAACTTGACAAAAGAACTTGAAACTGTTGATTGCTGGTATGCCAAATACTAACTGTCTTGATTGTGAATCAAGAGACTGTGTGATTGTTCTTATGCTCAGGTTGCCTAATAGACAGGTGGGAAGGACCATACCAAGTTTTGTTGACAGCACTATCCCAGTGAAAGTAGCCGAGAGAGAGACTTGGGTCCACGATTCCCATTGCAGGAAAGTCGGTAGTCCGGAAGGAACTCGTAAATGGAGTGAGATCGCAAAAGTATAACCAGAGACTCTGTTCCGTGAAGACTGAGAGGCGGCACTGTTGAACACTACCTGAGCGTACTAAAGGATTGCAGAAAGACCAGTCCTTGTAATTGATTTGTTATGAACAAGAGTTGTTTTGTTCTATTTCTCTTTTCTCTCTTTCCCGCTGACAAACATTTTTTTTCCAGGATATTCTATTTTTGCAAGTTTTTTTTTATGAGGAGTCGAGTGTGGGACTGGTTCTGGAGGAAGGAGTTATTTCCTTATAGGATCCCAGGATTAGCCGATCAGTATGTTAAAGTCAGAGATCAATCAAAGGTCTAGTAGTTATGGAGTTCAGAGTTAATCAGGAACAATCAGACAATGGCTATTCACACATTGCAGATAAAGAGCTCATTAATATATGTGGAAGAAAGGTTTATGAGTGTCTCTCCCCGAACTCCGAAGGTTTATGTTATTTAGGAAGGACACTACTTATAACCCTTGTTCAATTATTAAACAGACCTAGCATACGTTCCAGAAATGGAAACAATGTTCAGAAAATGATAGGAATATGTAGATCATGAAAATTTTATATGTCACTTTCACGATTTGTTTGTGTCTTCTTCATCTACCCAGCAGAACCCCAATCGAATCCAAACATCAGTGTACAAAGATGTAAAATGTTAATCGCAAATCAGACATTATAGACCAAAGCACTGTCCCAGCATACTCTATAGGTTGAATGTTGTCCCACACCCAACCAGTGGTCCCGTGACCGCCGAGTGCATATAGAGGATGTCTTGTCCTCCTCCCTGTCTTCCCCAAATATAGTCAAGTGTCTGATTTGTGAAATGAATACATACTTGTGTCTAGGTCACCGATTATTGTATGAAATATTTTTTTTCTTATGTTAATAATTGATGGCAGTTATTGTTTGCTGCCAAAGGGTGGACTGTCGACGTCAAAAATATTACATAAAAAGAACATACAAAGTACACACATTATGAGTCGCTATACTTGCAAATACACACGCATTTACACGGACATGCCACAGAGATGGATTCGACACTTATTTCATGCAGTACATAATTATAATAATATCAAGCGCCAGACATCATGATGATTTAAAATTATATAATGAAGTAATGTCATGTATGTGTATTATTTGAATGAAGCCAGATACACCTGTCATATTTGGTATTTAAGCAACCAGATTAATGTGTAGATTCATTTGATACTTGTTATTAAGTTGTAGGACATTGCAACAAATAGTTATGATTAAATGTATGAAAGCTAAAAATTACTCTTATTAGGACAATGGACAGAAAACTCAGGCCAGCCCCTTTGGACGTCCCCAAGGCTGAACCTGTTCAGCACACGAATAGACTAGTGACTCATCATGAATGAGAAAGTCCCCTCCCCAAAAAACTAGATAACACATTGCTGATCACACAGGAGTCAGTTGCTGTTTTGTCTCAGAGGATGATGGAGTTGCTTCTACACCAGTTCCTGCATGATTTTACAGAGAGAGAGAGAGAGAGAGAGTGATATGGAGAGACGAATTTATATAACTTAAGGATAATGGTATTGTATGCTGGCCTGTAACTGTAACTGTATGTTTTAACTGCTTACTGTGTGAGTTGTAACCATGTAACTATAGGTATACTGTACATTGTAATATATTGAATCCATATCCTTTTAATAAAAAATATATACATCAATGAGCTTTGGAACTCAGATAATGTGTGGGTGTATTGTTTTCTCTTATGGGATGCAGTGTTTTGCGATGTACAGCGCACATTCATGGCAAATAGTAATAAGATGTGCAGGTGTCTACAATATATATTAGAGCGGGTATTTTAAATATTTGTAAGGAAACAATTTGGCATTCACAATACGGTCGTTAGGTCGACACAGCTTAGGTCGACGGTCATTAGGTCGACCACTGATGGTCGACATGCATTAGGTCGACGTGGTCTATAGGTCGACATGGTCATTATGCCGACATGTACTAGGTCGACAGGCCAAAGGGTAGACATGAGTTTTCCACATTTTTTTCATTTTTTGGATTTTTCCATACTTGACGGTCCATGTGGACCACGATTGGAATGGTAACCTTGCCCAAAGCATGGCGAGCGAAGCTAGCCAGTCGAGGGGACACGGTGTACTAATTGGGGTTACCCGTCACTTTCCGAAGAAAACAACACCAAAAAAAGTCCAAAGTCATGTCGACCTCTTCACCTGTCGACCTAGTACATGTCGACCTAATGCCCATGTGTCGACCTAGTGCATGTCGACCTTATGCCCATGTCGCCCTTCAGTGGTCGACCTAATGACTGTCGACCTAAGTTGAGTCGACCCAATGACCCATACTCCAAAGATGAATACAAATATTGCAATAATGCTGTATTGTAAATGTTTAACTTATTTGCCAGATATTTTAGGCCTTGGGGCCAACAGATAATATGTATGGTTAGCACACCCTTATCCCTTGTCACTACAACAGCAGGCATTATAGAACCCTATACACAAAGCAACTATTTTAGGGACCTACAGTATATATAATGACCTATATAAAATACAGGGTGAATTCCACAGACCAGTATACAGTAACGAGAGCATCCAAGAGTGATATACAATCCGATTGACCATCATACAATATAATGAGTATTCTAGCATCCTATATTAATTATACCCCTTTCACATCGCACAAATAACCCGGTAACAGCATATTACCGTGTCGACACGGGTCAGTGTGCGATGTGAAAGCACTTTGCCCGAATTGGCGGGTCTCCTGACCCGGTAATTCAACCCGGTATAAAAGAAGGGCTATACCCGGGTTGAATACCGGGTCAGGCGCAGTGTGAATGGGAGCCGTGTCGATGCAACACGGCTCCCATTCACAGCATAGGGAGAGGCGGCGCAGGAGATTAACTCATCTCCCAGCGCCGCCTCCGCCCCCGCCTCTGCTGCCCCCCCCCCCCCCCCCGCTGCTATGGCAACCGACTCGGTATATTGCCAGGTCGGAAAGCCAGCAAAGCAGAGCAAATTCCGGATCCCACCCGGTAAGGACAAGATTCTCTTCCCAGGTGGGATCCGGCATTTGTGATCTGAAAGCGGTATTATATTACACTATTTTAATATGATTTTTTTTTTGACTTTTTTTTGTATTTAGGGCAGCTGTTCCCAAATGCAGTCCTCAAAACACCCCAACCATCCAGGTTTTAAGGCTATCCTTGTTTAGGCACAGGTGACTTAATACGTACCTCGGTCAGTTTGATTATACCATTTATGCACAAGAAGGGATATCCCTAAAACCTGGAGTGTTGGGGTGCCTTGAAGACCACATTTGGGAACCACTGATTTAGGGTCACTGTATTTTAGGAAACTAATACTAGCTATTGTAATTTGTAACTCTGTAAGAAATCTAGCGAGTTTTTTCAGTGTTTCTTTTTTTTTCTGTGTGTGTTTTATTATTCCTTTTACTTATTCAGAGAAGAAAGGTGATACTTTCCCTATTCACATTTTATTAAATTGAAATTAAATCCAATTCAAAACACAAACAGTATGCATAAAAAATAATTCTGATTTATTTTATTTTTTCCTGATTACGAGGTTGATAGGTGGGAGTCCTATATAATAAAAGGCTCCTCGCCTCTATGGGGTAATTCAAGTGTTCTGCGTGCCATCGGCCACTAGATGGCTCCCCACGGACCAATTCAAGTGTTGCTCCAATTCAAGTGTTGCTCGATGACATTACTGTTATGTTGTTCTGTCAGTTTGACAGGCTGGTAACTAGTAAAGCAGAAATGAGTAAGTAACTGTGCACCTTGGTAAAACCTTGCTGCAGGGCAGGTTATCCTGCACTCAGGACCTGACAGTAATTCATGTTACACTGTTAGAGATATCTTCATGGCAGGTCGGCTGCCCCCATCTGTGCACAGGTGGTATTGCACCCAGTATAATCCACTGGCTGCATACATACAGTATTATGCTATAATTCATAACAGGCTACAGAGACAGCGGCGGCCATTCTGAGAATCCACAACAGGGAAGTCACCGATCCCCCGCTCCCGGGCACAAGGGGAACATCTGTATTATCCTGGGGACGAGCAGCAATCTATAGGGAACCCCACTGCCTCTTGCTATGATAATATATATGTACACAGAGCACAGGGGTGATCGCTGAGTCCTGGGGGTGACAGGCGGCTGTTCTGCTAACAGGAGCCCAGCGCCGGGTGAGAGATCATAGCTAGAATCTGCGTGTGCAGGAATAGTATATTTATTGACAGATGAATGTTATGTATACAGTGATGCTTACTGATCAGATCAATGTAAATGTATATATATTACTGGTGTGGCTGGCCCACTACACTAATGAGCTGCACGGGGACATGACAGTGTCAGTGTGCAGTGTCCTGTACGTTGTACACGTCTCAGTAGCGGTGTGCTCTAAGAATATCCTCCTCTGTGTTGCAGGCAGCAGCAGCCGGCGACGGAGGAGGCAGGGATCCCCGGCCGCACGCAGCAGCAACCGCCCCTCTTCCCGTCCTCCCCCGGCCTCTCTGACAGCTCTGTCGCCAGCTGCCTCCCACTGTCACTGAGAACATGCATCAATGAATGGGAGCAGGTCTGAGGGAGGCGGAGGAAAGCGGCCCCAACCTGTGCAGCTGACCCCTGGCAGAGCCAGACACCATGAGGAGCAGGAGTAATTCAGGGGTCCGGCTGGATGGATATGCCAGGCTTATTCAGCAGACCATACTGTGCCACCAGGTAAGCAGTGTCCCTTATTGGCCATGATACATAGAAGTGCTGACATGTATTCCACAGCTCAGACTGGACTTCAGGACTATGTACAGTAGTGTACACATCGCTGTCAGTTGTTTATTAGTTTGCAAAAGCGTGACACTCATTCCTATATATATATATATATATATATATAGCGGTCATATACTATTTTTGTTTACCTTTTATATGTTTAATGGACATTTAGGGCCATTAATGCCAGTTTCCTAAGGCAGTTGTATGGTGGGTATACTGTAGGAAGCGTCTTTGTCACACACAATTTATTTTGACAGTTTGCTTTAGGTTTAGGCTACTGTATAACAAAAATGTATCTGGTTGTATCACAATAATATCATAACTGTCCAGTTAAGTTTTTAGTCAAAAGGTAGATTGTCTTGTATTCAGTGTCATAGTGTACCTTTTTTTGTGGCCAGCTAATGACCTTCACTCCCTGACCTGAAGAAGATCACTAACTGGCTGAATATCAATGGAGTGCTTGTCACTTTTTACTGAAGATATGTGTGCCGCACAGGGTTAACCATCATACTTACCACTGTAGGTCAGTGTTCTACAGTGATCTACTGAAATACAGTATTCCATCCTGGGAAAAGCTGCAGCCTGGGGTACAACACACCTGATGGGCTGATAGTGGGGTCTATATACTAAGTAGGGATGGCCATCGGTGGATTATCCATCGATGGTACCATCGGCGGATAACCTCGATGGTGGGAAACCATCTGAATGGGAACCATCAATGATTTTGCCCATCGATGGTCACCATTACTTTGGTATTGAACTGGACGCAGGCCAATCAGAGTCTGGGGGCGTGGCTACTAAGGTGTCAGGGGGTGGAGCTATGCTCTGTGTCCCTGACACCCTAGAGAAAATAAAATAAAATTGATAGCTCTTTATCATCTATGGTGGGAAACCATCTGGTTCTCCCCCATAGATGGTAAAAGTAGTTACCATCGGTCATAGACCATCGATGATTTCGAATAATCGATGGTCGATGGCCATCCCTAATACTAAGCCTTGGAGAGAGAGAAAATGGATTGAGACAGTAGAACCAGCCAATCAGCTCCTAACTGCCATGTTACAGGCTGTGGGTGCAGTAGCGGCTCTTGCCACGGGCAAGCAGATCTTTTGCCTGGGGCACTGCTGTCCCGAGAGTGACGCTGCAGCAAGAGCCGCAACTAACTGGGGTGACGGCGGCAGTGGTTAAGAAAAGGTCCTCTCCGCGAAGGGAACCTAGACGCATAGCTAGGGTAGCGTCTAGTTTCCCTTCGCGGAGAGGACCATTCCCCATTACTGTGCCTGCCGTGCGGTGAGCCTGACGTCATTGCGCACCGCACGGCAGTTTAGAACAGCCATAGAAGCTAGTGTCTGTGCGCTCCTATGGGAGAGACGTCATGACGTTTCTCCCATAGATCCGAGCAGCGGCGGTCGGTGATGGAGCACAGCAGCGGTTGGGAAACAGAAACGTGGCTGGGGAGTATTCTTTATTTTTTTTTACTAGGGGCACAGCTACTGGTGGGCACAGTAATGGGGGCACAACTACTGGGGGCAAAACTACTGAGGGCGCAGTACTGGGGGCAAAACTACTGGGGGCACAGCTGCAGGGGGCACAACAGCTACTGGGGGCACAACTCTACAGGGGGCAAAATTACAGGGAGCAAAATGCGCTGACCACGCCCCTTCCCTATGTAGCCATGCCCCTATTTTTGCCGCGCGCCTGCGGCACGCACTAACCCTACTTCACCCGTCGGGGGGGAGGTTTTCCAAAGGACTAGAACCGGCCCTGTGTGGGGGAGGTGTACTAAGCCTTGAAAGGTGATACATTTCACGGTGATAAAGTACTGTACCAGCCAATCGGCTCCTTACTGCCGTATTACAGGCTGGGTTTGTAAAATGACAGGTACTGGTTGATTGGTACTTTATCTCCGTCCACTATATCATCCCCACGTCACCAATAGGTAATTTCTCCTGTACAGTCAACACAGCATTTGCATAGTGTGACTGGCCACATCTGATTTAGTAACATCAACTTCACAAAGCAACATCATTTTATCATGAAATGACTGCAGCGCTGGGAAACCCCTAGAAACATGTCTGCGTGCCAGATGACATAATGACAGGGACAGCATTCTATTTCTTTCAGGAGTACTAAAAAAAGAAAAAAGTCTAGTCCCTTGAATTAGTGGTAAATGACCTATAGACTGGTGCCATGGAGATATGTTTTGATGATGTAGAAGGAGGCTGAGTAGAAAAAGCAGCCTTGGATGGCTAAAAAAAGTATAATTTGCGCATGCACAGTGCCTGGTACACACAAAGCCTGTTTATGTTGTTTACACGTGTGATACAGTATGTAGAAGGATTGTAGCTGTACATGTTGCACCTGCATTCAGTATGTTCCAGTTTTGTACCTTAAGAGCCAAGAAACCAAAAGGGTATTTGAGGACATGATGAATCCTGAATGTGAAGTTAGACTGGAAGATATACAGTATACCTTGTAATTGAGATAGCTTTAATAGAAACTTGATATTTGTAACATATTATTGTTCAGAAATGTGCTGTAAGCATGGGACAGAATCTAACGTTTATATCTTTTTGTGCATTTTAGATGTAATAATTGTTTTGGCTTCTAGGGATTAAAGCTGGGTACACACTGAGACAATATCGGCCCGATTTGTTGTTTCCGGCCAAATCAGAACAACAAATTGGGCATATCGCTCAGAGTGTATGACTGATTTGCGGGTGCCCGCAGTCACCAGCAACGTCGCCGGGTGATAATGCTAGCGACCGTGCCATATGTAATGAAGGAAGGAGCAATATGTCACTTCGACTTTCATTACATCGCTCAATGTGTACCCAGGATCCAAGATGTCGGTCCACCCGGACAACATACTTTATTAGCAGGGTACACATCTTCCCAGTGTGTACCCAGCTTAAGGTTGGTACACACCTGACAAATATGTCGGCGGACCTGCCGTCGCTCCAACCAAGCGGTCAATCCAGGTAAGTGTACACAAATACCAATCGGCTGCTCGACATGTCTGTCCCTGTCTTGTAGCTGAGCAAGCATATAAATTTGCCTGCCCAGCTGCGACATCGGTCCCCGCAGCAAGTACGTACACACAGCACAATGCGCCAGTATATTTGCAGATATATAGACCATCGGCTGTGCTGCAGGTCCAAGGCGATATGTCTGTAAATTATGTCGTTCACAGACATATCACTGGTACACACTCACCGATGCACCCACAATATATATACTGTATGGGCCATTCAATTGAATGGCTGATATATATTTGCCAGTGTATACCCGGTCAGATTAGTGTACATAGCATATCTCTGTTCTGACATTTGACAGTCTCTGCAGGAGTTACAACTGCAACTTACGTGAGTGTGTGTCCTGGTGGAAAGCACTTAGCTTAATGTACTGTAGTGTGAAATGTGAAATAGAGGCGTCTGCTACTGAAAAGATATAAAGGGGAGCAAAGCTGCATTTTTCTTGAACTGTAAGTTTATGAAAGTGCAAAATATGTTCATGCACTGATTTTGTTGGAGATCTGGAAGTTAATGTAAATGAGAAAAAGATGGGTGTGCAGTCAGTTCCCAGTCAAGCCTGCAATCACTTTAACACCGTCACTTTATTAAGTTTACCTTTTATGTTTACCTTGTTAAATACTGCTCAGCCTAGCCCCATTCATGTCTCATAATGATCATGAGCAGGGGTTAAAGTGGGGGGATGAGGTGGATCCTAGTTCCACCACCTGTAATGGTAGGGGGAACTAGCTCCACCTCCTCCATTGCCCTGCACAGTAATTCCAACAGAAAAGCCCACCCCATTACCTATGTCAATCGATGATGCAGGCGGCGCTAGT
The DNA here is from genome assembly GCF_028390025.1 of Pseudophryne corroboree. Classification (NCBI taxonomy): domain Eukaryota; kingdom Metazoa; phylum Chordata; class Amphibia; order Anura; family Myobatrachidae; genus Pseudophryne; species Pseudophryne corroboree. Next base: position 832,491,944 of record NC_086445.1, on the reverse strand, counting down.
GTTATTGATGATCTGCAACCACCTCTCCCTTCCTCAGGTCCTGGTGGATCCATAGTCCACCTACAGCCCATCCCTCCTGGTACTCACACAGGCTGTCTCTGTTGGAAAGCATTCATCCCCTCCTCAGGTCCCAGCACTACTGTGGACATTATGTGTAAGGGGCACTACTACTGTGGGCATTATGTGTAAGGGGCATTACTACTGTGGGCATTCTGTATATAAGCGCCACCTCTACTGTGGGAATTTTGTGTATAAGTGGCACTTCTGTGGGCATTATGTGTATATGGGACACTTCTGTGGTCATTATGTGTAAGGGGCACTACTATTGTGGGAATTGTGTATAAGGAACACTACTGTGGGCATTGTTTATACCAGGCACTACTGTGTGGCATAGCATGTATAAAGGATACCATTGTGTAGCGCAATGTGAATAAAGGGCACTACCGAGTGACGTAACCATAATAAGGGGCATTACTATGTGGTGTAATATGAATCAGGGGCACTTCATGTGGTGTAATGTGAATAAGATTGTGCTACTGTGTGGTGTAATCTGAATTGGGGCTACGACTGTGTGACCACGCTGCTTCTTTGTGAGATCAATGTTCCTTTATACAGTATGGGAAATAGGGCACTAATTTATAGTTTGCAATGTTGACGAAAACACTAGCACTGGCCTTGGCTCTGCATAATGTAAGGGGGGGGGGGCTAGATTACAGGGGAAATGAGCAGGGGTGTATCTAGGGGTCTGAGCGCCCCTGGCAAAGTAAGGTACTAGCGCCCCCCCACCTCCCACACACAGGGACACAGAGGAGGGAGTTACAAATAGGCTGAGGTCAGGGACACTGAGGGAGAATTACAGAGAGGGTGCGGGTAGGGACAATGAGGTGGAGAGCTTACAGGGAGGCTGAGGTCAGGGACACTTAGGGGCAATTACAGGGAGGGTGTGGGCAGGGACACTGAGGGGGAATTACAGGAGTGTGCGGGTAGGGACACTGAGGGGGAATTACGGGGAAGGTACAGGCAGGGACACTGAGGTTGAAGTACAGGAGGGTGTGGGCAGGGACACTGAGGGGGGAATCGCAGGGAGGCTGAGGTCAGGGACATTAAGGGGGAATTACAGGGAGGGTTCGGGTAGGGAAAATGAGACGCAGGGCCTACAGGGAGGCTGAGGTCAAGGACACTGAGGGGCAATTACAGGAGGGTGCGAGAAGGGACACTGAGAGGGAATTACAGGAGCGTGCAGGCAGGAACACTGAGGGGGGAGTCACAGGGCGGCTGAGGTCAGAAACAATGAGGGAAAATTACAGGGAGGGTGCAGACAGGGACACTGAGGAGGAATTACGAGGAGGGTGCGGGCAGGGACACTGAGAGGGAATTACAGAGAGGGTGCAGGCAGGGACATTGAGGGGGAATTACAGTTAGGGTGCGGGTAGAGACACTGAGAGGGAATTACAGGAGTGTATGGCCAGGGTCACTGAGGGGGCAGTTACAGGGATTGTGCGGGCAGGGACACTGAGGGGGAATTACAAGGAGGGTGCGGACAGGGACAACGAGTGGATATACAGTATGCACTCATACATACAGTTAAAAACCCCTCTCTAGGTGTGATGGCACTACATGTCCCAGCAAATCCAGTTGACAAGGGGAGCGGATGAGGAAGTGCCTTGCCCCCTCCCCATACCTGGAAGTTCCCCCTCTCCCCGGTTATATTCACCATCATGGTGTCTGTAGTCACAGAGAGTGTCAGAGTGCAATACGCTTCTGAGAGTCCGGCAGTGGATGAGCACTGCTAAGGGATGTACTCAGTGAGTACTATGTCATTCTACCCCTGGCGTGGGATGCACTGCTGGGTTAAGGCACCCAAAAAGCCCTATTTTGGCAGCAATTAATCATTTCGAGTTATCAGTCTGCTAAAAAGTATTTGAAAGTTGTCAGTCTGGTTCCCATGTTTGTACAATGACCAGGGCATTTTATGGCAGGTGGGGGCCCATGTGCAGTTTTCCGTGGACCCGCTCCTAGCTGAACAATGGTGCTGAGTGGGCATTAGATAACAAAGACTCTTGCACTGCGCCAGAGTCTTCTGCTTGTGCTCCATACTTCTGAAGCTAATTTTGGAAATTTGGTGCTGGTGACATATTTCAGGTGATATCTTAAGAAATATAGACATGGAGCCATATTTACAGAGAAATCAGTAGAAAAATGCGCTGTTGGGAAATGGCGCTGACAAGTAAATGCAATGAGTGCACGGTGTGCGTTGTGTGCCCCCTTGGCTCAGAGGCCCATGTGCATTACGCACCCTGCGCCCATGATAGATACACTACCGGAGGTGGCCCTTCATCTATTATCTCACATGAATAAGAAATAAGAAAAGGTAATTGCTAGATTCAGTACTTTTGTTCATATTTAAATACGATTTTAGATCCGAGATTTCCAATTTCTGAAATATTGTTGCAGTTATTTTTTATTTTTTGTTTAGTCAGACATTTGTGTTCATTAGTCTACAGTCCAGTCCAGTCATTCATATCAATTGTCGGATGGTTAAGCCATGATAACACACATAGGGGTGTCCACATTTCAGACATAAGACATCTCACTCACAAACCACTGTACCCGGCTGCTCTGCTTTCTCCTACACTTGGTCATCTAATCTACTGTATATCATCACGTACAACTACAGAGAGTGCAGTGGATGCTTCTGCTACAGGGCCTGAATGTCAGAGGGGGTGGTCTTCATACTACACCCGTGAGAGGGCCTCCCTCAGTTTTTGTCATCACTTCCCAAGACCTCCGGCATTGCCTGTAAAGAGCAGAGTGTAGTCCTCTGCTAAGTGGCGCATGTGCAGTGGGTGCAATCACTAGTGTGCACATGTGCCGAAGTGTGGCCCACTCTCTCTTCTCAGAACAATGCAAGGGGCCCAGAAGTCTACAGTGGCATTGTGTTTGCTTGTGGTTGAACACAGTGAGGATGATTTTGAGATGGACACATTTGCTATTGCATTTTTATGCCAATGCCACAGCCAATGGGCATCCTATTGAGACACCCACGTGCTATCGGCACACCATCGGACATCACATCTGCCTATGGTAGGCAGAGAATTTCCAAGTAACTATGGCTGCTGGTATCAGTGCAACTGCATCTTAAGATGCAGTCAGTGACCCCGATACATCCCTGACTGTTAGCCACTCCCCAGTTACCGGCCAGAAATACCCCATTTGAAATGGCATCGCAATATCGACCTTTTTCTCCTGGTGGTAAACATGTGGACACGTCCACAGTGCATCTTGGATGCAGACGCAGAAGGAAAACTCGGAATCACCCCCTGTGTTGTGAAACAAAGGAGTATACTGTATCAGTGATTTACTCTTTGCTAACCGACATTTTCTGTTCTGTGTCATTTGAAATTGTTTGTCAATGGCATTATCCGTAGTCATTCACTGCTCTTTGTGTGCGTGTGTTTTAGTACGTGTTACCAGGGCTTAAAGTGGTCCTAGAGAGGTGGGGGAACTCATCTCCCCCACGACCCCCCCACCCCCCTTCCTTAGCGCATGCTGCAAAAAAGGGGTGTGGTCTCACAAGGAAGGGGCATGGCCACACAAAAGTACCCCCAATTCAAAATAATGCCTCACAGTAGCACAATCTTACTTACAAAAAGTGATCTGAGCATCTGCAATGCAATGTGCACAATAAACACTACTATGCAATTAAAGAGTACCTGAAGAAAAGCAGTACTCGGTCACAAGATATAAAATCAGACGTACATAATAAGCATATACACAGTGTAGTATGAAATGCAAGACTCCCATATCCCAAAGTGTGACAGCACATCTGCACCATAGCAATTAGACAGGTGTGAGCAGCACTACTCCCCTCATCTGCTGCTTATATGTCTGCCCAGATAGCAATGCCAGTCACCGTGCGCGCCTCCTGCATGGCTGGAAGCTGGGGCACATATGGGCACATGCAGGGTCTCCCTTACCTGGGTGCAAAATACTTTGGAAGTAATAGATGACCAAGACGAAGGCTCCCAAGCAAGTGACCAGCACCATCCTGCACATCCGAATCATCCTCATGATCTCCATCAGAGCCTGCTTCATAGTGGCGGCCGGCAGGGGAGGCAGGCAGGCGGAGTGCGGTGGCGGGACAGGCAGCAGCAGCCGGTGCGTGTGCTGTAGGCAAGGTGCGGATGGCGCACTGTGGGCTCGGAAACTTGCTGCGGGCGAGTTGCTGCCGGGAGGGCTGCGTGCACGGGCTATGCATGTATCCTATGCATGTGTGTGGGGGGACAGTGGAATCACGGGCATCGGTGGGGAGACAGACTCGCCGGTTCCAGTATCTGTATAGGGGAAGAAGGGGCTGCTCTTTTGAAGCTAGCGCCGATTGTGCTCCAATCACTTTTCTTGGACCATTAGCCAATGAGAAGCTACCACTTGGCAGCTTCTCATTGGCTGGCGATCCGTGAGCCGTGATTGGCCCATGCCATATTTTGAAATAGCCACCCCTTCTTTTTATTGGTGCTGCAGCTGGTCCGCGAACCAGGATTTGCTGGCGGACACTGCAGTCTTTACAATGCAGCCGTGACCTGATGCTGTGTGCAGTTCCACCCCGTTCCGGCCCACTTTGACCACTGCTTGTTACATATTGGATTCCAAACTACCAAGAAAAGACCTAGGGTGGGTACACACCTGTCCAATATCGGCACAATATGTCGTTTCTGCCAGAATTGTTATGATGTGTACCCGGCCTTAGTGGTTATTCAAAGGTCAAATCTGTCTACTCTTAAATTAAATTAGTGGACAGGTGTTCAGGGCACTGTAATGCTGGCCACAGATGGAGTGATCCGATTTCTCTTGAATCCAGTCTGCTGCAATCTAATTTGGTCAGTTTGCATGGTAAAGTCATTTTAGCCATGATGATATAAACTGATTTGATTCTATGTAGATAGCCTAATAGCCTAATAAATACCACCTCCCCTGCCTCATTCTAGGCTTGACTTGTGTACATAATAAAACAGCTAGCCATCTATAAATAGATAGTAAAGGATTATAACGTCTCTACTTACATGTGAGAACAAGTGTGGCCTTAATAAACACTGCTAAAAGTATCTTGTGTTTCCGTTGAGCTTATCCTAGTAACAGTTCTATATGTACAAGGAGTAGATATCACTTTTTATGAGACTGACTAAGCCTAGGATTACATTAGACTACTTCTAACCACTTAATTGGCTAATAATGTATGTTTAAAAAAAAAAGGCTCAGAAATTGTCGGGTTTATTTTTAGGATTGATTTAGATTAGGAACATCTATTTAAAACATACAGTATTGAACACGATTTTATTACAAGAAAAAAAAAGTTAACTCTTTTATTTAAATGAACATCGGTCAAAACATCGATGGTTGATATGTCGAACCATTGATGTCAAAACACTGCGAACTGGCATATTGCACAAGCTACTCCTCTGTAACAGTCCGGTATACTAAGGGGGCTGCTGATTTTATTACACTAATTCCGGGCAGCTGCAGAGAGGGGCAGGCACTGGGCATACACAGGGACGCTGCTGCCAATTTTACACTTTGCAGAGAGGAGCAGGCGCCTGCACCCAGCAGTGATCAGCAGACACTGGGCTGGAGCCAAGGGTGCAGAGGAGCTGGGAGCTCCCTCTGAAACTGGAGGCTGCTGGAATATTATTTTCCAGCAGCCACCCACTGGGTGTTTCTGACTGGTCGCATCAGATGCAATCATGTCATGAAAAGCCCAGCCTGGTGTGGTCGCATCTGGGGGATAATTCCAAGTTGATCGCAGCAGGATTTTTGTTAGCAATTGGGCAAAACCATGTGCACTGCAGGGGAGGCAGATATAACATGTGCAGAGAGAGTTAGATTTGGGTGGGGTGTGTTCAATCTGCAATCTAATTTGCAGTGTAAAAATAAAGCAGCCAGTATTTACCCTGCACAGAAATAAAATAACCCACCCAAATCTAACTCTCTCTGCACATGTTATATCTGCCTCCCCTGCAGTGCACATGGTTTTGCCCAATTGCTATCAAAAATCCTGCTGCGATCAACTTGGAATTACCCCCCTGATGCGGACATGTCAGGCAATTGGTTAAGCAAACTACAGAAAGTCTGTAATTGCAATAGTGGTCTTTAGTGTGTTAACTCGCTATGGATTCAAAGCCAGATGCATCTTGTTAAGCAGTCGCAAAAGAGCTTGAAGCTGTACATATCATCGCATTAGCCCTACAGATACCTGCACTTACCTAAGGTAGTAATTATGGCTTTCTCAGCATCCCACAAAAACAGCCACTTTTCACTCAGTTCAGAATCAGACCCAGGGTTGTATTATATATAAGGAAGCCTTGGTGACCTGCAGGAACTAGATGCCCATCTTTTTTTTGTTTTTTTTTGCTGATGCGCTGTTACCTGCGTCCTAGGACTACAATGGTTAACGGAACATTGAACTCTGAGTCAGTTGAGGCTTGTTTTGAGACAATAATGTAGGGGGGGGGGATCAGAGCAATAGCGCGCTAGGGCTAAAGTATTCAAAATATTTTAAAAAAGGAAGAACGATTACGCTGTGAGAAAAGAGGTCAATAGACTTTATTTCAGGAGCTTATCAGTGTTTATGTGAATACTGAAAGTGTAAATGATGGCATAAGCTCTACTTCCCAAACGTCAGCTGTAGTAGGGTGTAAGATTAAAGTGCCAGAGGATGCCTGAAATACCTGAAAGCCTAGAGGCTTGGTCATGGGTTAATACGGCCTTGATTAGACCCTTGATGTGCAAAATATTAGAGAATTAGTTATAAAGAGGGCATAGAGCTGGGATCACGTGTTCAGGCATATGCAAAATACTGATTGATGAGGCATTAGTACTTTGGGGGTCATTCCGAGTTGATCGCTCGCTAGCAAATTTTTGCAGCGCTGCGATCAGGTCAAAACTCTGCAAAACTGCGCATGCGTATGCACCGCAATGCGCAGGTGCGTCATATGGGTACAAAGCGGATCGTTGCTGAGCAATGGATTTAACAAAGAATCCATTCGCACAGCCGATCGCAAGGAGATTGACAGGAAGAAGGCATTTATGGGTGTCAACTGACCATTTTCAGGGAGTGTTTGGAAAAAGGCAGGCGTGTCCAAGCGTTTGCAGGGCGGGTGTCTGACGTCAGTTCCGGCCAAGAACAGGCTGAAGTGATCGCAAGGGCTGAGTAAGTTCAGACCTACTCAGAAACTGCACAAACTGTTTTTGTAGTGCTCGGCTGCAAAAGCGTTCGCACACTTGCAAAGCTAAAATACACTCCCCTGTGGGTGGCGACTATGCGTTTGCACGGCTGCAAAAAGTTGCTGGCGAGCGATCAACCTGGAATGACCCCCTTTATCCCCCTCCTCCCTGTCTCTAGCAGTGCCAGATCACAGTTACTATTACAGTACTTGCAGCTGGGCCTGCTCCGCTTGCTATTGCATGCTTTCACCTTTGCATTGATGGGCATGCCCAATAAGGATCTGTGCACTAATATATTCACAGATTGCTTGATCTTGATGTAAATATACAACAGCACATGTGGGCTAGGCTTGTGAAGCACTTTATTGGTTTTAAATTAGGATAATAACAGTATTACAGTTAATATATAAAACAGTGTAGAATAGATAGTACAAATACTGTACATCACCAAGTTTCCTTTACTCTGGAGTTTTTTTTGTTTTATATGTGTATACTGTACAGATGTAGTAGCCCTTATCTCCCCGAGATGTGTATGCATGTGCGCACGCACTGTGGGAGAGATTTGCCACAACTAGGTGCAAATAGTAGTATCCACAATAAGACAGTGCATTGGCTAAGGCCCGCGGCTGTAAATAATCGCACATGCCTGTTAACGGGCATGTAAATGCATGCTGTGCATCATGGGCGATGATGTCATGCCGAGGTAGCTCACTTCCTGTTTGTCTCCTGTTACTTCCCCTTGGTGTCTGGCTTATGCTGAGTAAAGACTTGTATTACACTGATGCTGCAAGTGTCCTGATTTTGTTGTTACACATCTACATGGTGTCAGAATTGGGATGCCATGACACAAGGTCTGAGGAGAATAGATCCGCTGATATTTGATGAAAACGTGGCTGACAACTGGCTGAGGTTTAAAAGGGAATGGCACGTATACTCCATAGCAGGCCTTTCTGACAAATCAAAAAAAGTCCAGGCATACATGCTGCTGAACCTCACAGGCACGGATGCTGTGGACAAATCAGATGCTTTTTTTATACGCTGACGGAGAAGACGGAGAGGATCCTGACATCCTAATTGCAAAGTCTGAAGAGATCTGCATGCCAGTAAAGAATGTAATTATGGACAGGCATGTTTTCAACAGCACAAACCAAAAGGGTGATGACACTATACAGTCCTATGTCTCCACGCTAAAGCTGCAGGGAAAGAAGTGCAATTTTGGTATCCTCACAGAGGAGCTCATCCGTTATAGAATCGTATGAGGCATACGCAGCAACAAGGTATATGCACAGCTGTTGTGGGAGAAGGGCCTCACATTATAAACTGCCATAAATATCTGTATTTTAAATGAGTAGTCTGAAAAGGGCACAAGGGAACTAAGAAAGGACACTGAGGTGTGTGTCATGGCGGCCGTTCTGCGCCGATCCTCCACATGTGGGAACTGCACGGCACAGCACCCTCCTGACAAACAAAGCTGCCCCGCATATGATAAACGATGTAATGCATGTGGCAAATGGAATCATTTTGCAAAGTGCTGCCGCTCCAAAGATCAAACTTCCATAAAGCGACAGTCTGAGTCGCGCTATACCCGCTCACCCCAGCGGATTAACCAGGTTGAAACAGAGCCAGGGTGTGAATCAGTTCGTATGACAGTTTGTGATAGTGTAGACCACTTGGATGAGAAGGGTGAAATATTTATCAAACTGAGAACAAAGCATTCGAAGAAGGTGGCCATAGCCAAAATAGACTCAGGAGCGAAGTGCAATGTCATATCCTACAAACAACTACGTGAAATAGATCTAACTGCACAGATAAACCCACGAGACAAGATCAACTTGATAGCTTATGGTGGAAGCTCATCACCACACTGGGTACCACAAAGCTAAAGTTTACTGGTGCTATTTGCTATTTCACATTGTGGATCAAAAGGTTAAACCGCTGCTAGGCCTCTCTGACAGTATGAAGCTAGGCCTTCTCAAATTGGGGCCTGGGGTACTTGCAATACAGATGACCGTCCCGGAGATAAAAGACTTTCAGGATTTATCTGATTGCAGTACACTTGGCAAGCTTCCTGTTGTGTACCATATGAGACTGGATGACTCTATTGTACCTACTGTCTGTGCCCTCCGGAGGGTTCTTGTCGCAATGAAAGACAAAATCATTAAAGAGATCCACAGAATGTCTCAATTGGTTGTCATTGCCCCCATAGAGGAAGCAACACAGTGGGTGTCCACCATGGTGGCTGCATCAAAAAAGGATGGGACTGTACGTCTTTGTATTGATCCAGTACACTTAAACAAAGCAATACTGCATCCATATCACCCTCTCCGCACCATCGAGCAAGTGATTGCTGACATGCCGGGTGCGACAGTTTTCAGTACCCTGGATGAAAATTGCGGATTCTGGCAAATCCCTTTGGACAGAGCTTCACCCCTGCTCACTGCTTTCAGACCCCGATAGGATGGTATGTCTTCCTTCGCATGCCCTATGGAATCACTACGGGCAGTGAGGTCTTCCAGCGTTGCATGGAGCAACTGTTTGCAGGCTATCCCTGTGAAATCATCATCGATGACATCCTGGTATGGGGCCGCACCAAGGAAGAACACGACCAGCGGCTGCACCAGGTACTTGAACGGGCCCGTGCTTTGAACCTCAAGCTCAACCCAGACAAATGCAAGTTTAGAGTTACAGAAGGGGTGTACGTGGGCCACATGCTCACTAGTCACGGCGTCAAACCGGGCCCGAATAAAATCACTGCCATCCAGCAAATGCCGCTTCCGGCTGACCAACAGGCACTGCAGCGCTTCCTGGGGATGACCAACTACCTGTCTAAATTTGTTCCGCAATACAGTGAAACCACAGCACCTTTGCGGCAGCTACCCCACTAGGACTCAGAATGGTGCTGGCTGGATGTACACACGACTGCTGTTGATCGATTGAAGACCATGCTGACAAATCCACCGGTCCTACAATACTTCAGCGTGCATGATCTGGTAGTCCTCTCTGCCGACGCTTCACAGAGTGGTCTAGGGGCCGTGTGCCTCCAACACCGCAGACCGTTGGCTGTTGCTTCCAGGGCTCTCACTGACACTGAAACCAGTTATGCACAAATTGAGAAAGAACTGTTGGCACTGGAGTTCCCCTGCAACCGTTTCCATGACTTCATCTATGGCCGTCCTGTCACGGTGGAAACCGACCATCAGCCTCTCATCACCGTACTGAAGAAGCACATCCACTCTGCTTTTTCCCATATTCAGGGCATGATGCTCAAGCTAAAGCGGTACAACCTGGATGTCATATATAAGCGAGGCAAAGAAATGTACATTGCTGATGCTCTGTCTCGAGCCTTCCTTTCGACTACTGACATGAACTCTACTGAGGATGACTATGAGGTCATGTCTGTGGAGGTGCTCCCTACCAAGAGGCTGGAAGAGCTGCGTGCTGCTACACTTGCGGATGATCTTTGTCAGCGTCTTTCTGCTGTAATTGTCAACGGCTGGCCATCCTCTTCCAAGGAACTACCGCACTGCCTTCGCTCATTCTACTGTATGAGAGATGAGCTCACCGTGTCTGATGGTGTCATCCTGTGGGGTCATCGCTTCGTGATTCCGGCTGCCCTTCAGAAGTTCTACATCCAGCAGATGCACCAGGTCCATCCCGGCCCGAGGCTACCAAGTGTAGGGCCCGTGAAATCACGTTCGGGCCCTCCATGTACGGCGCTGACATTGACCGTGCTGTCTTGTTTTGTGCACCCTGCAATGCCTTGCGTCCACACCTGCCACGGGAGCCCATGCTGCTCCATGACATTCCTGATGTTCCGTGGTCCATTCTTGCGGCTGATCTATTCGAATGGAGGGGGAAGGAGTACCTGGTACTAGTTGACTCCTATTCAGGATGGTTCGAGATAAACTACTTGCCCAGCACCACAAGTCAAATGGTCATTGCAAAGCTGAAGAGACACTTTACAGCACATGGCATCCCACAGCAGCTGATCACTGATAATGACATGCAATTCAAGAGTAGAGAGTTCAAGGACTTTGCGAATACATGGGACTTTCCAGCACATCACTAGTAGTCCACACTACCCACAGTAAAATGGATTGGCAGAGCGTGCAGTCCGCTCTACAAAGCACTTAATGGAGAAGTGTGCACGAGATGGATCGGACATATACTTGGCACTGTTAAACTTGAGAGACACGCCTCGAGATGGACTTCCATCCCCTGCACAGTGCCTATTAGCATGGCGCACCTGCACAGGCATCCCAATGGCAAAGCAGCTCCTGCAACCCAGAGTAGAGCCACAGGTACGGGAGAACATCAGCAAGTGCAGAATGGCTGCCAAAGCTTCTTATGACAGATCAGCATACCGCCTGACACCACTGTCTCCAGGCCAGCCTGTCCGCATGCAAACCGAGCAAGGATTTGACAGAAAGGCAGTGGTTCAGCATCCTGCAGGTCATCCAAATAGCTACGTGGTACAGTCTGATAATGTCCTCTATGAACGCAACCACCGCCATCTGTTAAGTGTACCTGAAGAAAGCTCTACACAGCCTGACTCATCAGTTTCTACCACAGCTTCAACCAATGTCAGTGATGATTCGCATTGCATGGACAATCCTTCCTCAGAGACCACTTCTGTAGTAATAGAGCCCTCTGGTGTCACAGTGGACATGCCTATAGGTTCCCAGTGTACCATTACCAGATCGGGCCGTGTGTCCAAACCCTACCCAGAGTTCCAAGACTTTATAATGTCTTTTCTTTTGTTCACGCCTAATATTGTCACATTGTTGCATTTGTTTCATCTATGTTCTGCATCCTTCCAGTTTGAAAGGGGGGATGTAAATGCATGCTGTGCATCATGGGAGATGATGTCATGCCGAGGTGACTCACTTCCTGTTTGTCTCACTTCCACTGTGTGTCTGGCTCATGATGAGTAAAGACCTGTATTACATTCATGCTGCAAGTGTCGTCCTGATTTTGTTGTTACACATCTACAGGGCACACTACCTGCGAAAAACTATTTGCATGCTAGATGATGGCAGCTACGTCATCTAACATGCAGTATGTATGTGTCCTTGATTCTATTACAGTTTCAAATACAAATGTGATTCTTAACAACTGCTATTCCCATTGTGCACACTTACAAACTCTGTATGCTATCCCACAAGCACCATAGACTAAGTACAAACACATTGCACCAATATCGTTAATCATGCACAGTACCACTTTTAACTGTAATTATTGCTGACAGTGCTAGGGAAGAGGAGGGTGGGCCTAGTGGCGTCAGAAGGCAGGTGCGGGGGGTGCGGCCCGCACCCAGGTATCACCCACGGAAGGGGTGACACCAAGTGCTGGCTCTTCTGCAGTGACAGGAGCTGAATGCTGCAGTGTGATAATCCTCTGCAGCACTCAGCTCCTGTGACAGAAAAGGAGCCGGCACTGCACGCTGCCTAGTCTCCGGGGGCAGCCAGCATTTCCAAGGAATACACCCCCCGGAGTGAAGATGAGGAGACCCGCGAGGCCACGCCCCCTTTCGTCCGGCCGCTGCTCCGGCGGGGTAGTGTGGGAAGGGGGGGGGGGGTGTAGTAATGCAGAGTGCGCACCGGGTGTACCCACACCTGGTGACGCCTCTGGGTGGTCCTAAACTTTTGCCCACCAAGTGTCCAAGAGGAGACAGACAGCACACCACATTCTTAACACCCACATCATTACCCATACGTGTACACACAGCCCGCCGGCAAAGTGTAATGACCAGACCTACATGGTGGTATTGCAGATTGGTGCTTTATTGAATGCATTGTGCAGCGAGCACAATATTGAATTCCCTTGTAGCTGGCCATGCTGTGACATAGGAATGGGATTGATCCTTCAGAACATATTCCTTTACCCTTTATCAAATATTTACCTTTTATAGTATAACCGAAGGATTGGCCAACTCGTCAGTACAGCATGTTCTATAAAGCAGAAACTTGTTAATTACTAGGGACCCTTTTTTCCAAATCCCCAAAACAGACAGCAATATGATAACCATGGCAAGTGTGTGAATAAACATTTCTAATCAAAAGGGTGCAGTCTAGAATGGTTCCTCTGCATCTCTGCAATTACTAAAACATTGCTTTCCCTGACCAGAAGGAAATAAGTCTTTATTGATTTGACCTTTTAAGGTTAAATAATGTTATTATTGGAGCCTGGGAATTACAGTTTGTTGTGAGACTAATTGGAAACAGGAAATAGATTTCTACAGAAATGAATAGACACAAAGGGGTAAATTTACTAAGATTCGTATTTTCCCGTTTCAGGTCAAAGTTCAATCACGAATGACATCGAAAGTGTAAAACTGCAACTTTTTGAATTGATTACGACTAATTTACTAAGCTGTCGTATTCGGGTTTTTCTTTTGTTCCGATGTCGATGTCATTCGTGGTTTTTTTTCTATTTTTACGGCAGTGATTAGCAAAACACTGCAGACTTTTTTACAATGAATCTCGGCCGGATCTGTGTGATCCGTGCTGGGGTTCATTTTTTTTTTTTTTTTTTAAATTAAACACTGTCAAATATTTAAAAAAAAATTGCGTGGGGTCCCCCCTCCTAAGCATAACCAGCCTCGGGCTCTTTGAGCCGATCCTGGTTGCAGAAATATGGTGAAAAAATTGACAGGGGTTCCCCCATATTTAAGCAACCAGCATCGGGCTCTGCGCCTGGTCCTGGTTCCAAAAATACGGGGGACAAAAAGAGTAGGGGTCCCCCGTATTTTTAAAACCAGCACCGGGCTCCACTAGCTGGACAGATAATGCCACAGCCGGGGGTCACTTTTATATAGTGCCCTGCGGCCGTGGCATCAAAAATCCAACTAGTCACCCCTGGCCGGGGTACCCTGGGGGAGTGGGGACCCCTTCAATCAAGGGGTCCCCCCCCCAGCCACCCAAGGGCCAGGGGTGAAGCCCGAGGCTGTCCCCCCCCATCCAATGGGCTGCGGATGGGGGGGGCTGATAGCCTTTGTTGTAAAAGAAAAGATTGTTTTTAGTAGCAGTACTACAAGTCCCAGCAAGCCTCCCCCGCATGCTGGTACTTGGAGAACCACAAGTACCAGCATGCGGCGGAAAAACGGGCCCGCTGGTACCTGTAGTACTACTACTAAAAAAATACCCAAAAAAACACAAGACACACACACCGTGAAAGTATAATTTTATTACATACATACACACATACATACATACTTACCTTATGTTCCCACGCAGGTCGGTCCTCTTCTCCAGTAGAATCCAAGGGGTACCTGTTGAAGAAATTATATTCACGAGATCCAGGGGTCCAGGGTCCTCGGGGAATCCAGGTGTAATCCACGTACTTGAAAAAAATAACAAAACGGACACCCGAGCCACGCACTAAAAGGGGACCCATGTTTGCACATGGATCCCCTTTTCCCGACTGCCAGAAACCCAATCTGACTGATGTCTAAGTGGGTTTCTACAGCCAATCAGGGAGTGCCACGTTGTAGCACTCTTCTGATCGGCTGTGTGCTCCTGTACTGAGTGACAGGCGGCACACGGCAGTGTTACAATGTTGCGCCTATGCGCTCCATTGTAACCAATGCTGGGAACTTTCTGCTCAGCGGTGACGTCACTTTAGGTCAACCGCAGGGCAGAAAGTTCCCAGCATTGGTTACAATGGAGCGCATAGGCGCAACATTGTAACACTGCCGTGTGCCGCCTGTCACTCAGTACAGGAGCACACAGCCGATCAGAAGAGTGCTACAACGTGGCACTCCATGATTGGCTGTAGAAACCCACTTAGACATCAGTCAGATTGGGTTTCTGGCAGTCGGGAAAAGGGGATCCATGTGCAAACATGGGTCCCCTTTTAGTGCGTGGCTCGGGTGTCCGTTTTGTTATTTTTTTCAAGTACGTGGATTACACCTGGATTCCCCGAGGACCCTGGACCCCTGGATCTCGTGAGTATAATTTCTTCAACAGGTACCCCTTGGATTCTACTGGAGAAGAGGACCGACCTGCGTGGGAACATAAGGTAAGTATGTATGTATGTGTGTATGTATGTAATAAAATTATACTTTCACGGTGTGTGTGTCTTGTGTTTTTTTGGGCATTTTTTTAGTAGTAGTACTACAGGTACCAGCGGGCCCGTTTTTCCGCCGCATGCTGGTACTTGTGGTTCTCCAAGTACCAGCATGCGGGGGAGGCTTGCTGGGACTTGTAGTACTGCTACTAAAAACAATATCTTTTCATTATCACAAAAGGCTATCAGCCTCCCCATCCGCAGCCCATTGGATGGGGGGGGACAGCCTCGGGCTTCACCCCTGGCCCTTGGGTGGCTGGGGGGGGGACCCCTTGATTGAAGGGGTCCCCACTCCCCCAGGGTACCCCGGCCAGGGGTGACTAGTTGGATTTTTGATGCCACGGTCGCAGGGTACTATATCAAAGTGACCCCCGGCTGTGGCATTATCTGTCCAGCTAGTGGAGCCCGGTGCTGGTTTTAAAAATACGGGGGACCCCTACTCTTTTTGTCCCCTGTATTTTTGGAACCAGGACCAGGCGCAGAGCCCGATGCTGGTTGCTTAAATATGGGGGAACCCCTGTCAATTTTTTCCCCATATTTCTGCAACCAGGATCGGCTCAAAGAGCCCGAGGCTGGTTATGCTTAGGAGGGGGGACCCCACGCAATTTATTTTAATAAAATAACAACTTTCCCACCCCTTCCCACTGATATACATGCACGGATCTCATGGATCCCTGCATGCCTATCCAATCACGGGAAAAAAAAGCAGGTCTGTTTTTTTTTTTGCACTTTTTTACGAGTTGTAATTTTTCACGGCAGTGTTTTTTTTTTTTTTGCTTTGCACTTCTTAGTAAATTACCGAGATTCATACTTAAACAGCCGCGTTTTGACCGATGGTGTATTCATTCGTAATTTTTTTCTTGGACTTGCAAAAAATTACGAATGCCCTCATCACTGCCGTGATTATTGCTTAGTAAATTACCGAGATGACACTTTGATGAAAAAACGGCATCTCGGTCAAAATCGGGAGCTTAGTAAATTTCCCCCAAAGCCTTTGTTATAGTATATAGTTTATGAATTTTTAATGATACAACAGTAGCGTCTCCTGGAGAACACATTTGGATTGTGAAGGAAAATGTACTTTCCTGAAAATAACTAATATTTCTATGAAATTTAAGACATGTAAAATGAAATATTCAATAACAATAGACTATTAGGGAGAGTGTAATAGTAACAGTGCTGATTTGTCAGTGGCATTGGACTTAAAGCAGCAGATTTTTTATTGGTTTTGTTTATACGAAAAATTGCCTGTTTAAATCCCTCGGCAAAATTGCTGAAACATCTGCATTTTTGCAAACTCCAACACCATTCATAGTAGGCGTAATGGTACTGTTCATAAAATATACCAGTCGACACCATTAAGCCATTGGGCCTGATTCAGAGATGGATGGTAGGACAATTTTCTGGGCCAGAGCCATAGTGCGCATAAGGGAGGCCAATCCCGGGCCTTTTTTTCAATCCCTGGACTCGGGATTGAAAAGTTATCAATCCCGGGATTCCTGGGATTGGCTAGGGTAAAAAAAAAATACCCTCCTCAGGTCCGGGCCACAGGCAGCGGGTTCGGCAGGTGGTGAGTATGGGCGACAGGAGTCGGGTGCGGGCACTCCGGGCCAGCCGCGAGGCTTGTGCTTTGCTGTGCAGCATGACCAATAACACCATGTCATGCTGAGTAGTGAATACAGTCACACAGCCGGGAGCAGGGGGAGCCTGGCAGCATCTGAGTCGTATGCTAAATCGGCTCAGACGCTGCCCGGCATTAAAAAAAAGCATTGGCTCGAATCCCGGGATTGGAAGATCCGATCCCGGGATTCAATCCCGGACAATTTTGGGCCAAAAACCCGGGATCCCGCCGATCCCGGGATTGGCCACCATAGTGCGCATGTGCTGCGATTCAGCTGCTGCTCTGGTTGTAGTGTTGGGGATGCTGCAGCCTAATTGACATGCTGCGGCTATTTGGTGGTGCGGAGGGTGTCCATTTCAGAAAATAGGGGGGTGTCGGCCCCATTTTCTGGAGTGCTAAGGCCAGTTTCTAAGTTTTGCGATGCAGATTTACCGGCCTTGGCAGGCCATTCTTATGCTTTGGCTTACACAGATGGCTGATGGCTGCCCGGCCGTGATTCGATACCTCGTCTTCAGACACAGCAGTGGATCGGAGAAGCCTTAGGACGTCTCCTGCAGTATTAGCATAAATGTGCACAACCGCTGCATGCAAAGACGCAGCTGACGAAATAGCGTCCCTCTGTGAATTAGGCCCATTTAATGGTAAAACATTATTTCTCTTACGTCCTAGAGGATGCTGGGGACTCCGTAAGGACCATGGGGTATAGACGGGCTCCGCAGGAGATAGGGCACCTAAAAAGAACTTTGACTATGGGTGTGCACTGGCTCCTCCCTCTATGCCCCTCCTCCAGACCTCAGTTAGATCTTGTGCCCAGAGGAGAATGGGTGCACTGCAGAGAGCTCTCCAGAGTTTTCTGTGGAAAAATAATTTTGTTAGGTTTTTTATTTTCAGGGAGTCCTGTTGGCAACAGGCTCCCTGCATCGTGGGACCGAGGAGAGAGAAGCAGAGCTGACTTGTTAAGTTGGGCACTGCTTCTAAGGATACTGGACACCATTAGCTCCAGAGGGAGTCGGAACACAGGTCTCACCTGGGGTTCGTCCCGGAGCCGCACCGCCGTCCTCCTCACAGATGCCGAAGGTAGAAGCGGATAGAGAAGACAGAAGACATCTTAGGCGGCAGAAGGTCCCCGACACAAGGGTACACATGTTTAAGGAAAAGAAACAGATTATTAATTTTCCCACATCTCATGAATTAAATGAGTTCTTTGGAAAAGCTTGGGAGACTCCGGATAAGAGACCGCAGATCCCCAAAAGAATTTTTATGGCATACCCTTTCCCTAAGCAGGACAGGGAGATTTGGGAATCACCCCCCACTGTGGACAAGGCCCTGACGCGCTTGTCCAAGAAAGTGGCGCTACCGTCTCCTGACACAGCGGCCCTTAAGGACCCTGCAGATCGCAGGCAAGAAACTACCTTAAAGGGTATTTATTCTCATACGGGTACTGTGTTAAGACCGACGATTGCGTCGGCTTGGGTGTGTAGCGCAATTGCAGCTTGGACAGATGAGCTGACAGATCAATTTGATACTATGGATAAGGATACTATATTCCTAACTCTAGCCCATATAAAAGACGCAGTCTTATTTATGAGGGATGCTCAAAGGGACATTGGATTGCTAGCTTCTAGGGCCAATGCCATGTCTATCTCAGCGAGAAGATCCTTATGGACTCGCCAATGGACGGGTGATGCGGATTCCAAAAAACATATGGAAGTACTACCCTATAAGGGTGATGTATTGTTTGGGGATGGGCTGACGGACCTGGTTTCCACAGCTACAGCAGGTAAATCAAATTTTTTACCATATATTCCCCAACAGCAAAAGAAAGCAACACCCTATCAGATGCAGTCCTTTCGGTCGCACAAGTCCAAAAGAGGTCGGGGATCCTCTTTCCTTGCTTCGGCAGGTGCCCAGGAACAAAAGTCCTCCCCGGCTGCTACAAAAACCACAGCATGACGCTGGGACTCCCCTGAGGGAGTCCGCACCGTTGGGGGCACGTCTTCGACTTTTCAATCAGGCCTGGGTCAGTTCGGACCTGAATCCCTGGGTGTTGGAAATAGTTTCCCAGGGTTACAAATTGGAATTCGAGGATGTGCCCCCGAGCCGATTTTTCACATCGGCCCTACCAGCTTCCACATCGGAAAGGGATGTAGTGTTAGCTGCAATTCAAATGCTGTGTATACAGCAAGTGATAATCAAGGTTCCCCTGCACCAGCAGGGAAGAGGTTACTATTCAACCCTATTTGTGGTCCCGAAACCGGACGGTACGGTCAGACCGATTTTGAATCTGAAATCCCTAAACCTGTACATAAAAAGATTCAAATTCAAAATGGAATCTCTCAGAGCAATAATAGCCAGCATGGAGGAGGGGGAGTTTATGGTGTCTCTGGACATAAAGGATGCGTACCTTCATGTCCCCATATGTGCCCCCCATCAGGAATACCTGAGATTCGCTGTACAGGATTGTCATTACCAATTTCAGAAGTTGCCGTTTGGACTTTCCACGGCCCCGAGGATTTTCACCAAGATAATGGCGGAAATGATGGTGGTCCTGCGCAAGCATGGAGTCACAATTATCCCATACTTGGACGATCTCCTGATAAAAGCGAGATCAAGAGAGAAATTGCTGAGCAGTGTGGCGCTCTCTCTGAGAGTGCTCCAGCAACACGGTTGGATTCTAAATCTACCGAAGTCACAATTGATTCCGACAACTCGACTACCGTTCCTAGGTATGATACTGGATACGGAACAAATGAAGGTCTTCCTCCCAATAGAGAAAGCCCAAGACATCCAGAGACCTGCTAAAACCGAAAAGGGTGTCAGTTCACCAATGCACTCGAGTTCTGGGGAAAATGGTGGCGGCCTACGAGGCCATTCCCTTCGGAAGGTTCCATGCAAGGACTTTTGAATGGGACCTTCTGGACAAGTGGTCCGGGTCCCATCTGCATTTACATCGGAAAATAACTCTGTCCCCAGGAACCAGAGTGTCCCTCCTGTGGTGGTTGCAAAGTGCTCACCAGCTGGAGGGTCGCCGGTTCGGGATTCAGGACTGGATCCTGGTTACCACGGACGCGAGCCTCCGAGGATGGAGAGCGGTCACACAGGGAAAGACTTTTCAGGGTCTTTGGTCAGACCAGGAGTCCTGTCTACACATCAATGTGTTGGAACTCACGGCCATTTACAACGGCCTTCGACAAGTGGAGAGTTTTTTTCGAAACCTTCCGGTTCTGATTCAATCAGACAATGCCACAGCGGTGGCTCATGTGAACCGCCAAGGCGGGACAAGAAGCAGAGTCGCGATGGCGGAAGCCACAAGGATCCTTTGCTGGGCGGAAAATCATGTAAGCGCTCTGTCGGCTGTCTTCATTCCGGGAGTGGACAACTGGGAAGCAGACTTCCTCAGCAGACACGATCTCCATCCAGGAGAGTGGGGACTTCATCAAGAAGTCTTTGCAGATGTAACACGTCTTTGGGGAACTCCTCAAATAGACATGATGGCGTCACGCCTCAACAATATACTTCGGAGGTATTGCGCCAGGTCTCGGGACCCTCAGGCAGTAGCAGTAGACGCACTGGTAACACCGTGGGTGTTCGAATCGGTCTACGTGTTCCCTCTCATCACGAAAGTGTTGAGGATCATAAGACGAAGAAGAGTACAGACGATACTCGTTGTCCCAGACTGGCCTCGAAGGGCTTGGTACTCGGATCTACAAGAGATGCTCACAGGAGACCTCTGGCCTCTTCCTCTGAGGGAAGACCTGTTGCAGCAGGGGCCCTGTGTATTTCAAGACTTACCGTGGTTACGTTTGACGGCATGGCGGTTGAACGTCGAATCCTAGCAAAAAAGGGGATTCCGGAAGAGGTCATCCCTACTTTAATAAAGGCTAGGAAGGAGGTGACGATAAAACATTATCACCGTATCTGGCGAAAGTATGTGTCTTGGTGTGAGACCAAGAATGCACCTACGGAAGATTTTCATTTGGGTCGTCTTCTCCACTTCCCACAGACAGGAGTGGATATGGGCATGAAATTAGGCTCGGTTAAGGTAGAGATTTCGGCCCTCTCGATTTTTTTTCAGAAGGAATTGGCTTCTTTTCCAGAAGTCCAGACGTTTGTAAAGGGAGTGCTGCACATCCAGCCCCCTTTTGTGCCTCCAGTGGCACCATGGGACCTGAACGTGGTGTTGCAGTTCCTAAAATCACACTGGTTTGAACCGCTTAACAAGGTTGAGTTGAAATTTCTTACCTGGAAGGTGGTAATGTTGTTGGCCTTAGCATCAGCAAGGCGAGTGTCAGAATTGGCGGCTCTATCACACAAGAGCCCCTACTTGATTTTTCATGTGGATCGAGCTGAATTGAGGACACGTCCGCAATTTTTGCCTAAAGTGGTTTCGTCGTTCCATATGAATCAACCTATTGTGGTGCCTGTGGCTACCGGTGACCTGGAGGATTCCAGATCCCTGGACGTAGTCAGGGCCTTAAAAATTTATGTAGCCAGGACGGCTAGAATTAGGAAAACAGAGGCTCTGTTTGTCCTGTATGCGGCCAATAAGATTGGCGCTCCTGCTTCAAAGCAGACTATTGCTCGCTGGATCTGTAATACGATTCAGCAGGCTCACTCTACGGCGGGATTGCCGGTACCAAATTCGGTTAAGGCCCATTCCACTAGGAAGGTGGGCTCTTCTTGGGCGGCTGCCCGAGGCGTCTCGGCTTTACAACTTTGCCGAGCGGCGACTTGGTCAGGGTCAAACACTTTTGCTAAATTCTACAAGTTTGATACCCTGGCTGATGAGGACCTAGCGTTTGCTCAGTCGGTGCTGCAGA
This sequence comes from Pseudophryne corroboree, assembly GCF_028390025.1. NCBI lineage: Eukaryota > Metazoa > Chordata > Amphibia > Anura > Myobatrachidae > Pseudophryne > Pseudophryne corroboree. The sequence goes on along the minus strand of NC_086445.1, from coordinate 832,470,218 downwards.
GTCGTCCGCACTCTCCCGCCCGATTGGATGCTTTGGTATAAACCCCATGGTCCTTACGGAGTCCCCAGCATCCTCTAGGACGTAAGAGAAAATAAGATTTTAAACATACCGGTAAATCTATTTCTCCTAGTCCGTAGAGGATTCTGGGCGCCCGTCCCAGTGCGGAAACTCTGCAAGACTTGTATATAGTTGTTGCTTACATAAGGGTTATGTTACAGTTGACATCGGTCTTGGACCGTTACTGTTGTTTTTGTTCATACTGTTAACTGGTTATGTATGTTCCAGGTTACATGGTATGATTGGTGTGGGCTGGTATGAATCTTGCCCTTGGATTGCTAAATCCTGCCTTGTATTGTCCATCTCCTCTGGGCACAGTTCTCTAACTGAGGTCTGGAGGAGGGGCATAGAGGGAGGAGCCAGTGCACACCCATAGTCAAAGTTCTTTTTAGGTGCCCTATCTCCTGCGGAGCCCGTCTATACCCCATGGTCCTTACGGAGTCCCCAGCATCCTCTACGGACTAGGAGAAATAGATTTACCGGTAGGTTTAAAATCTTATTTTTGTTCAAATATTTTAATTAAAAGAGTTATTTCCTATGATTTTGCCCCTTAGAAACTCAGTGGGGGATATTCAATTGTTTGAAAAGTCAGTTGGGTGTCTGTTTTTTCCTATCTAATAGACAGGAAAATAACAGACACCCAACCGACTTTTTAAACAATTGAATTCCCCCCAGTGAGTTAAAACATACATCTGCACAAGACCTATCTGTGCCAGTAGTGGTGCTGATGGACTGGCCAATGCGATATTCCAATGAGTATGTGCTGTCCAAATGCTTCAGTAATATGAAGATTTTAACATGTCCACGGGAAGTAAAGTTTTCAGAACCATTATGTCATCCATCAGAGTCTACTGAGCTTTCCGGAAACATGGGAGACAGACAGAAGCTTTTGAGAGCTGTACATGGCCATCAGGCTCCCAGCTGTACTTACCTGCTCTAGCATTTTACATTGTTACAGGGTGTTTGTTATTATGGTGGCAAATTTGCTCAAAGAGGTTTATATGACATTTTTATTGCAGTACTAGTTTTAACACTTGTAGAGAAGATCTCTAATAATAACTACGTTTCTCTCCTCAGAACCCGGTCACTGGGCTGCTCCCTGCCAGTAACGAACAGAAAGATGCCTGGGTCCGAGACAATGTATATAGCGTCCTGGCGGTTTGGGGTTTGGGAATGGCATACAGGAAAAATGCTGACCGTGATGAGGACAAAGCTAAGGCCTACGAACTAGAACAGGTACAATTTATATGTTGTTGCTTTTTCAATATAATGTGAAACAGATTGATCACAGGGTTTGATGTAACAGGGTAGTTAAAATGTATTTCATCTGAGACTGAATTATTGGCCCATTAATATTTCTATTTTCCTTAAAAGTCATCTACATAGTATAAAGTAAGTAATAGATCAGCAATTATATCAGTAACAATCAAATATTTCACTGTTGATCTCAAGTATATGGATTTTGGGTATAATTCAGCATGGATCGTTAATAAGAGAAATTGCAGTTATCTGTGAGTAGAAAGGCGCCGCCCTGACAGAAAGAAAAAATGCCCCGTGCAAGTATGCGAATGTATGGCAGATCGCAATCCATTCGCAGATGCATGCGCAATTTCCAGAACATTGAAAAATTTTTGCCGTCTGAGCAAATGTGAGTAGGTCTGAGGCTGCCAGTAATCTGTGACTGAGACGGGCTAGAAGTGGTCTGCACTGACATCAGTGACCCTCCCCCAAAACGCCTGGGCATGCCTGTGTTTTTTTGACTCACAATCTGATTGAGCAGCTTGCCAATATATGTGCATTTTTTGCTGACTCACCCAGAAAACGTCAGGTTTCCACCTAGAAATGCTGGATTCCTGTCAGTCAAACAGCAGCTGCACTGCGATTACAATCTGTATGCATTTTCTGTCACCATTACCCCCCGCGTGTGCGCAGTACAAATGCTACGCATGCGCAGTCGTTCGATAATCGCTCAATTTGCAAATTCTTTGACTAGCGATCCATGCTGAATTAGGCCCTTTATTTTAATACATATGCTGTCGGTGATCCGGCACCGGTCTCCGGAGTGGTGTCGGAATTCCGGCGTTGGTCATATGACCGCCGGCATCCCAACAGCTGGGATAATAATCATAACCTGTATATTTTGTTAGTAGAACTGCAGAAGAGGATTTGTGAATTTGGAAACATTAGGTTGATTGATTCAGATTCTGCCTTCTGTGTTTTCATTATACATATTATCCTTATACATTGCATTTCCCTGCCTTACATCTCTCCTGTGTGCTGTGTCACCGTGTGTGTGTGTGTGTGTGTGTGTGTGTGTGTGTGTGTGTGTGTGTGTGTGTGATGTCACGCTGTCTGTTGATATTGGCTAATCGTATGGTTAGCTGTGTTAACCTTCAGGGTGTGAGTGTACTGAAACAAGAATGTTGCTTAAACCCATTGCGTTATTAATTGCTTAGGACAGAAATATGCATTGTGTGTGTGCATGTGTATTTGCGTGTGTGTTGGTTTAGCACAATGACTGTGTGTCTCACGAAGGAGCCCTTGATATCTTACACTGATATAAATAGAGTGCATACCAGGTCAGCATTTTTGTAGCTAGTTTTACAAAATTAGCTAGAATCACATGTAATTCCAGCAATGCATTCACATAGTGGGAGGCTGGGAAGCACTTCTTTTGCTGCTATCATGAAATATAATAGGGGGCCTTCTGTACTGCAATTGGATACTAGCTGCTTTCATCTTATAATTAATGTACCAGTGTTGTATTAAGGCGGATACACACTACCCGATTGTGGAATGCCGGCGAAGGATGACTATATCGTTGAACGATATCGTGTTCAACGATGTAGTGCGTACACACTGAACATTATCGTTCAACGATAACTTTCAGTGACATCACCGCCGGCATTCCCGAACATGCACCTCAGTCCGACGGGTTGAGCTGCATGTCATCTCAATATTGGTGAACGCTGAACAGTGTGTGGGAGCGCGCATCATTCATCGGTCATCAATATTGCCCCCATACACACTGTCTACCCCCCTTTACTCTCACTGTAATACATAACTTGCATCATTATCCAATCAAGTGACCAAGCAATCTACTGCATCTATGGCAATACACAACCAATGTTTAATATTTTGGACTGTGGTTATTGAAATCAAATAGAGGACCCAAAGATTTTTTTCTTTGTGCCAGTTCTGAGCTGGTGGAGTTTGGGAAAATATTGCGGAGAGGATATACCAAGAAATACTGTACCTTAGTAGGAAATTAGGATTGTTTTAGTTAATGAAAGGTGTGCTTCTAAAGTGGCAGGAGGTTAAACTTTTACGACGGTGATTGTACTTTAGCGTCTTTTCAGATTTTTCAGCTATTCCGCACTATTAGGTGCAATTTTAATGTTTTTATAAGTGTGTGATTTATTTTTTATTAGATATTTTATTCTAGTCAGTTGTTTCATTATCCCTATTCACAGTGATCTTTTTTCATATTGAACACCATTTGTCTCAAAGCTATTCTTTCTTATATCTTGGTTTTATAGTGGGGCTGACTGCCCCAGATATCAGCAGAGCCACTTGATTAATTACTCACACATGCACCTGGATTGTTCTGTTCCCATACTCTGCTTACTAAGCAAGGAATGCTGGCACAGCACCATCTTGCTCCATAAACGCATGCACAAATCTAGGTGCAACGGGGCAACACAACGCACACAGGGGGTAATTCCAAGTTGATCGCAGCAGTAATTTTGATAGCAATTGGGCAAAACCATGGTGGTCATTCTGAGTTGTTCGCTCGCAAGCTGCTTTTAGCAGCTTTGCACACGCTAAGCCGCTGCCTACTGGGAGTGAATCTTAGCATAGTAAAATTGCGAACGTAAGATTCGCAATATTGCGATAAGACATCTCTGTGCAGTTTCTGAGTAGCTCGACACTTACTCGGCATCTGCGATCAGTTCAGTGCTTGTCGTTCCAGGTTTGACGTCACAAACACACCCAGTGTTCGCCCAGACACTCCTCCGTTTCTCCAGCCATTCCCGCGTTTTTCCCAGAAACTGTAGCGTTTTTCCCCACACGCCCATAAAACGGCCAGTTTCCGCCCAGAAACACCCACTTCCTGTCAATCACACTACGATCGCCTGAGCGAAGAAAAAGCCGTGAATAAAACTCCTAACTTCTTAGCAAATTTACTTGGCGCAGTCGCAGTGCGGACATTGCGCATGCGCACTAAGCGGAAAATCGCTGCGATGCGATGAAATTTACAGAGTGAACAACTCGGAATGACCACCCATGTGCACTGCAGGGGGGGCAGATATAACATTTGCAGAGAGAGTTAGATTTGGGTGAGTTATTTTGTTTCTGTGCAGGGTAAATACTGGCTGCTTTATTTTTACACTGCAAATTAGATTGCAGATTGAACACACCACACCCAAATCTAACTCTTTCTGCACATGTTAAATCTGCCTCCCCTACAGTGCACATGGTTTTGCCCAACTGCTAACAAAATTCCTGCTGCGATCACCTTGGAATTACTCCCTATGGGCCTAATTCAGATCAGATCGCAGCAGCAAATTTGTTAGCTAATGGGCAAAACCATGTGCACTGCAGGGGGGCAGATATAACATGTGCAGAGAGAGTTAGTTTTGGGTGGGGTTTGTTCAAACTGAAATCTAAATTGCAGTGTAAAAATAAAGCATCCAGTATTTCCCCTGCACAGAAACAATATAACCAGGGCTGAAAGTGGTCATAGAGAGGTGGTGGAACTCACCCCCCCCCCAACCCCCCGGCGCCCATGCAATAAAGGTATTGCGCGCACCCCAAAAAGGGGATGTGGTCTAAAAAAGAAAGGGGCGTGGTCACACAATAGTAATAATGCCCACATTTAGCCCCCCTGTAGTTATGCCCCCAGTAGTAGTCACACGTTTAAAAAACAAAAAAACACCATACTTGCCAATCCCTGCTCCCGCTGTGATCCTCCTGGCGTCCGCTTCACTCCGCTCCCCAGCACTATGAGAGAGACGTCATAACGTCTCTCTTCATAGCGCGCTCTGAGCCAGGAGCCAGAAGCAGGAGCTCAGTATTGAGCTCCTGTCGCCGGCTGTGCAGGGAGAGCCGGGCACCGTTGATAACAATCTCAGCGGGCGTCTGGCATCTCCCTGCGGCACCGGCACACATCGGGTTAGGTGAGCCGGAGGAGGCGGAACTGCGTTCCAGCTCCAAGTGGAACTGACGGAACGCAGTTCCGCCCCGTTTCGGCTCACTTTAACCCCTGAATATAACCCACCCAAATCTAACTCTCTCTGCATATGTTATATCTGCCCCCCGCAGTGCACATGGTTTTGCCCATTAGCTAACAAATTTGCTGCTGCGAATTAGGCCCTTTATACGAGTACATAGCATAATTATTTCCATAGTTTAGGTGCATAAATTGAATAACACTAGAACTGAGGACCTTTTGTTTTATGCTCCTGTTTGTGATGTAGCGTACTATTTTGTAATTGGAGGATTTGTTGTTTACCAACATTCCTAATCACCTGGCAGCTACAGCTGACCTTTATCCAGCAGTAGTTTCATTGAAGCACTGTGCACATTCTATCCAGCACCTGTTACTGTCTGTGGAGGAATTAATCACCTTCCCTCATTTGGATCTTTACCACACAGACAGTTGCTTAAGCTTAATCCAATCACTATGTCCACCACGGGTGTGGTATGCAAGGTCGACCACACTTAGGTCGACCACTATTGGTCGACAGTTAGTAGGTCGACATGGACTCTAGGCCGACATGTACTAGGTCGACATGACATAAGGTCGACATGAGTTTTTGCTCTTTTTTTGGTGTAGTTTTCTCCGTACAGTGACCAGGACCCCCAATTAGTGCATCGTGTCCCCACGCGGCTTCGGGCAAGGTGCCTTGCTCCACTACCACAGCGATCGGCACAGGTTACCATTCCCAATTGTAGTCCACGTGGATCGTAAAGTATGAAAAAGTTCAAAAAAAAATAAAAAAAATAAGTGAAAAACTCCTAGAACATGTCGACCTTGAGCAGAGGTTCCCAAACTCGGTCCTCAAGGCACCCCAACGGTCCTGGTTTTAAATGTATCCATGCCTGGCCACAGGTGACTTAATTAGCACCTTAGTCAATTTGATTTAACCATCTGTGCTGAGCCACGGATATACCTAAATCCTGGACTGTTGGGGTGCCTTGAGGACCGCGTTTGGGAACCTCTGACTTAGAGCATACCTCCCAACATGACCCTCTCAAGGAGGGACACAATGCTCTGCTTCTGAACTTTCTTCTTAATTTGTGATTGCCAGCACAAGTTTTGAACAGGTTAATGGATAAGAAAGGTGTTACAGCACAGGTGATGGCAATCATAAATTAAGAGAAAAGTCCAGGAGCAGAGCATTCTGTCCCTCCTGGAGAGGGTCATGTTGGGAGGTATGACCTAGAGTCCCTGTCGACCTAGAAACAATGTCGACATACTTACAGGCGACCAATAGTTGTCAATCTAGACAGTGTCGACCTGAGTATTGTCGACCTAGAGTCTGGATACCGTCCCCAACAGTGGAACTAATATGACTATATTGCGAATCCAGTCCTGCAAAAAGGTTCCACTAAGGATATGGACAATGGTGTTCTATGTTCAAACTTACTAAATTCACCATTATTTTATTCCTGGGCTCCTATCAAAACAGCAGTTCAGTACAGGTATTGGCAGTATTGATTCATGTTTGCAAACAAAGAACAAGAAACATGTAACTTTGTGTCTGGAACAAACCATGTTGTCATGCATGGGGAACAAATACATTTATACTGTTTCTATGCAGTGTAAATACTGGCTGCTTTTGCATGTAGCCCACAAATGTTAGACAGCTTTATTTTTACACTGCAATTTAGATTTCAGGTTGAACACCCCCCACCCATCTAACTCTCTGCACATATGACATCTGCCCCACCTGTAGTGCAACATGGTATTGTCCAGTTGTTTGCTTTTTTAATTTATTTACAAATGTTAATTAGGCCCTTAAGTGCTAGAGAAGATGCCCTCAGCAAATTCACCATCTGCCAAAATTCCCTTTTATGATATATTTATATATTTATATTAATATCTATTTAAAATGGTTTTTCTTCTTTCATTTATTAAGTAAATGTGATTTATAATAGACTATAAACTGTGTTGTTTGATTTCCTCCATTCGTCAATATAACAGGTTGTTATTCAGCACAGATCTTTCATGTGTTTTTCATTCTTGAGCACTTTTTCCTCTCACAATATTTAGTGAATCCCAAACACCAGATTTGCTTTCTACATTAATTTGCTTGCTATGTGCATAAAATTATGATTATCTATGTTACATTTTCTCTGCTATTACCATTCCATTCATTAAGGCATACCTAAGGCCCATATAGACGGGCCGATGTGGGGGAGATGTGTGCTGAGCGAACCGCTCAGCACACATCTCTCCCCCTGCTCAGCACAGCGCGATGTGTGCTGAGCGTGCGGGGGGAGACGGAGGGGCTGCTCATTTAGCCCAGCGGGTTAAGTGAGCAACCCGCTAGATTGGCCTGCATGCAGGCTAATCTAGCACCAGCGATAGCGATGTGCGGGGCTGCGCATTGCTATCGCTGTAGGGGGTACTCACGGAGCGATAATGCTTAAATTCTAAGCAATCTAGTCAGATTGCTTAGAATATCGCTCTGTGAGTACCCCCCTTTTAGACCCACTTAGACAAGCAGCATGTCCTGGTATTCAGGGGTGTATCTAGGGGTCTGAGCGCCCCTTGCAAAGTAAGGAACTGGTGCTCCTCCCCTCCCCCACCCAAGGACACAGAGCGGAGAGTTACAGATAGGCTGAGGTCAGGGACACTGAGAGGGAATTATGGGGAGGATGCGGTCAGGGACACTGAGAGGTAATTTCAGGAGTGTATGGGCAGGGTCACTGTGGGGGCAGTTATAGGGATGGTGCGGGCAGGAACACTGAGGGGTAATTACAAGAAGGATGCAGACAGGGACACCGAGGGGATATATGCACACATACATACAGTTAAAAAACCCTCTCTAGGGGGTATATTTACTAAGATCCCGATTTTGACCGAGATGCCGTCTTTTCTTCAAAGTGTCATCTCGGGAATCCATTCGTATTTTTTTGGAAGTCAAAGTAAAAAAAACGAATAAATACACCATCGGTCAAAACGCGGCTGTTTAAGTATGAATCTCGGTCATTTACTAAGAAGTGCAAAGCAACAAAAAAAAAAAACACTGCCGTGAAAAATTACAACTCGTAAAAAAGTGCTAAAAAAAACCAGACCTGCTTTTTTGAGCCGTGATTGGATAGGCATGCACGGATCCATGAGATCCGTGCATGTTTATCAGTGGGAAGGGGTGGGAAAGTGTTAATTTTCACAAAAAAAATTGCGTGGGGCCCCCCCTCCTAAGCATAACCAGCCTCGGGCTCTTTGAGCCGGTCCTGGTTGCAGAAATATGGGGGGAAAAAATGGCAGGGGTTCCCCCATATTTAAGCAACCAGCATCGGGCTCTGCGCCTGGTCCTGGTTCCAAAAATACGGGGGACAAAAAGCGTAGGGGTCCCCCGTATTTTTAAAACCAGCACCGGGCTCCACTAGCTGGACAGATAATGCCACAGCCGGGGGTCACTTTTATACAGTGCCCTGCGGCCGTGGCATCAAATATCCAACTAGTCACCCCTGGCCGGGGTACCCTGGGGGAGTGGGGACCCCTTCAATCAAGGGGTCCCCCCCCAGCCACCCAAGGGCCAGGGGTGAAGCCCGAGGCTGTCCCCCCATCCAATGGGCTGCGGATGGGGGGCTGATAGCCTTTTTGTAAAAGTCTAAGATATTGTTTTTAGTAGCAGTACTACAAGGCCCAGCAAGCCTCCCCCGCATGCTGGTACTTGGAGAACCACAAGTACCAGCATGCGGCGGAAAAACGGGCCCGCTGGTACCTGTAGTACTACTACTAAAAAAATACCCAAAAAAAGACAATACACACACACCTTGACAGTAAAGTTTTATTACATCCATCCACACAAACATACATATATACTTACCTATGTCCCCACGCAGGTCGGTCCTCTTCTCCTGTAGAATCCATGGGGTACCTGTTGAATAAATTATACTCACCAAATCCAGTGTAGATGTCTCCTCGGATAATCCATTTGTAATCCAGGTACTTGATAAAAATAAAAAAACGGAGACCCGATCCACGCACTGAAAGGGGACCCATGTTTTCACATGGGTCCCCTTTCCCCGAATGCCAGAAACCCACTCTGACTTCTGTCTAGGTGGGTTTCTTCAGCCAATCAGGGAGCGCCACGTTGTGGCACCCTCCTGATCGGCTGTGTGCTCCTGTACTGACTGACAGGCAGCACGCGGCAGTGTTACAATGTAGCGCCTATGCGCTCCATTGTAACCAATGGTGGGAACTTTCTGCTCAGCGGTTGACCGAAAGTAACCTCACCGCTGAGCAGAAAGTTCCCACCATTGGTTACAATGGAGCGCATAGGCGCTACATTGTAACACTGCCGTGTGCCGCCTGTCATTCAGTACAGGAGCACACAGCCGATCAGGAGGGTGCCACAACGTGGCGCTCCCTGATTGGCTGAAGAAACCCACTTAGAAGTCATAGTGGGTTTCTGGCATTCGGGGAAAGGGGACCCATGTGAAAACATGGGTCCCCTTTCAGTGCGTGGATCGGGTCTCCGTTTTTTTATTTTTCTCAAGTACCTGGATTACAAATGGATTATCCGAGGAGACATCTACACTGGATTTGGTGAGTATAATTTATTCAACAGGTACCCCATGGATTCTACAGGAGAAGAGGACCGACCTGCGTGGGGACATAGGTAAGTATGTATGTATGTTTGTGTGGATGGATGTAATAAAACTTTACTGTCAAGGTGTGTGTGTATTGTCTTTTTTTGGGTATTTTTTTTAGTAGTAGTACTACAGGTACCAGTGGGCCCGATTTTCCGCCGCATGCTGGTACTTGTGGTTCTCTAAGTACCAGCATGTGGGGGAGGCTTGCTGGGCCTTGTAGTACTGCTACTAAAAACAATATCTTACACTTTTACAAAAAGGCTATCAGCCCCCCATCCGCAGCCCATTGGATGGGGGGGACAGCCTCGGGCTTCACCCCTGGCCCTTGGGTGGCTGGGGGGGGGGGACCCCTTGATTGAAGGGGTCCCCACTCCCCCAGGGTACCCCGGCCAGGGGTGACTAGTTGGATATTTGATGCCACGGCCGCAGGGCACTGTATAAAAGTGACCCCCGGCTGTGGCATTATCTGTCCAGCTAGTGGAGCCCGGTGCTGGTTTTAAAAATACGGGGGACCCCTACGCTTTTTGTCCCCCGTATTTTTGGAACCAGGACCAGGCGCAGAGCCCGATGCTGGTTGCTTAAATATGGGGGAACCCCTGTCATTTTTTTCCCCATATTTCTGCAACCAGGATCGGCTCAAAGAGCCCGAGGCTGGTTATGCTTAGAAAGGGGAACCCCACGCAATTTTTTTTAAAGTTTTACAGTGATTATTTAAAAAAAAAAAAAAATTAACCCCTGCACGGATCTCACAGATCCGGCCGAAATTCATTTTGAAACAGTCGGCAGTGTTTTGCTAATCACTGCCATAAAAAACGGAAAAAAAAACACGAATGACATCGACATCGGAACAAAAGAAAATGTAGAATACGACAGCTTAGTAAATTAGTCGTAATCAATTCAAAAAGTTGCAATTTTACACTTTCGATGTCATTCGTGATTGAACTTTGACCTCAAACGGAAAATTACGAATGTTAGTAAATATACCCCGCGGTGTGATGGCACTACATGTCCCAGCAAATCCAGTTGACAAGGTGTGCTGGGACTTGTAGTCTCAACACAGCTGGACAGGCAGTCACTGGTCTAGGTACCTCTCCATACAGAGCTCTTTGTTAACCTGTGATCCAGACTGACAGGATAGACCAGGCAGTGCAGCTACGGTACAGCAGAAAATGTACAGGTATGCTCATGCTGTACTGATTGTAGGTGCTGGTGTTTGGTGACAGACCGCGTGAGACCAATGAGAAGGGGAGCGGATGAGGAAGAGAAAGTGCCTCGCCCCTCTCCATACCTGGAAGTGCCCCGCTCCCCGGCTATATTCACCATCATTGTGACTGTAGTCACAGAGAGTGTCAGAGTGCAATACGCTTCTGAGAGTCCGGCAGTGGATGAGCACTGCTAAAGGATGTACTCAATGAGAACTATTATGTCATTCTACCCCACTGGCGCGGGTGTCACGGCTGGGCGATTGCCCCCCCCCCCTCCCCTTGGCCCGCTCCCCTGGCAAGTGCCATGCTCGCCAATAGGAGGATACACCCCTGCACTGATACCTTGATAACATATTTTGTTATACATACTGATACAACTTATTCATGAACTACTGTACATTGCATCAGTGCTCTAACCAATCAGAATGCTCAGTTGGTTAGTAGTGGACAGACCTCCTGAGCTTTTACTCATAGTTCTTTGTGAAGCAAGTGAAGTGTTTTCTATCATTTAACACAGTCCTGATTCTGTCGCAATTGGCCAATGGTATCGGGACTGCGCTTACGCCAAGACCACAGTTTTCATGTGCTGCATGTTGCTGTTACCCCGGTCCCAGTGCGTTATACACTGCTGCGGGTATTTTGTGGGGTGATGAGGCGCAGCTTAAAAAACGGAGGTGTGTCACAGTCATGAGATGCAGATTCACTGGCATAGGCAGCTGGTGATTCTGAGGAACCTTCAGGTTGGCACAGATGTCTGGGCACTGGCCGCGATGGTGATCTGATGCTGCATCTTCGGTACATCTGAGATGACGTCACTGGCATTGGCATAGATTCTTCTAATGGTGCCTTAGAGTGGTTAAAGGTGTACTTCATCTAGTCAGCCTGTGGAAAGATTAATATGGTACCTTAGATCAGTTGACATTATTTTATCAATAGAAACAACTTGTGTAGATCCTATTTGCGCTTATATTTAGGTGTCAGCCCTTGGTTACACAGAAAAACCTTCACCGTGGTTTTTTAAAGAACCATACATACACAATAGGTGAAACCAAGTGGCGCCCCCTTATCACACCAGAAATAAAAACAAATGGCTTACACAATAGATGTGAGCAGGATGAATTCCTGCTCCAAGACACTTAGTGAGACAATCTGTGTCAACAGGGAGGATTCCTGCCCCCAAATCACTTAGTGAACTAAAAGAAAAAATACAAAACACAACACATAGTGCATCCCATTTGGACAAAGGGGGTGTGGATTTGCTTATTGGTGCCACTCACAAATTGTAGTAGATAAAATTGCATGTAGTACAATGAAGTTTTCAGTTAACTTTGTTCCATGGATGCTGTTCCCATAGAAGCTTGAAAAAGAAAATAATAATAGTGCAATACCGTCTGTGTATTTAGTTCAAATATATTTTAATACACAACGCACTTACAAACAAGGATATAAAAACAGCATTTAAAGGAAGATATCCAGAGAGCCACAATGAGCAGTGTGGAGATATAATCACCAAAAGTCCCGGTAACTGACGGTGTCCCAGAGACTGCTGAGTAGTTCCTTAGTATCCTCCGTCAAAGCTGTGTAAAAACGTCCCCCAGGCTTGAGCGCTTTCGGACGAATTGTCCTTCTTCAGAAGCATGAGGGATAATCCGGACGCCATAGCACCAGGCCCGCCCCAAGCTCACCTCCATGCCATACCACTTGATCTTCCCAGTAGGCCATGAAGAGATTTGCATAGCTAGGGGCGAACCTGGTGCCCATAGCAGTCCCCACTCGCTGAAGGTAATAATTACCATTGAAAACAAAATAATTATTTTTCAATATAAATCTAATGCCATCTATAATGAATGACTTTAAATCAGCCGAGTAATCAGAAAATGCGAGGAAATAAGATACTGCCTCTACACCTTTGTCTTCTTCTATGATTGTATATAACGTGGAGACGTCAGAACTGACAAGTGTGTAACCTTCTTTCCATTCTAACCCATCTAAAACAGTTAAAAGATGACCTGTGTCCTTCAAATAGGACTTAGTTTGTCTCACCAAGGGTTGTAGGTAAAAATCAATTATCATTGAGAGATTTGAAGTAACACTATTAGTCCCAGATACTATTGGCCTACCAGGAGGATGGACCGGGTCCTTGTGGACCTTGGGTAGGCAATAGATGGTGGGAATAGTAGGATGTGTGATGTTGATAAATTCAAATTCCTCTTTAGTCAAGACACCTTTGGACAATGCTTCTGTAGTCCACTGGCGTAAAGCTTCACTAATTTTTGAAGTTGGGTCTGACTTTATTTTTTGATAAGTATTCCCATCTCCTAGTTGACGGTCTATCTCAGCTACATAATCGACCTTGTCCATCAGAACAAGGCCTCCCCCCTTATCAGCTGGTTTTATGATTATGCTTTCATCCTTTCTTAGGGTTTTTAGAGCTGACCATTCTTTTTTGGTGAGATTGCATTTTTTGCGTTTTTTGCGTAGTGTCTGCTCTACATCATCTAAGACTAATTTGTTAAAGCAGTCTAAAAAGCTGCCTTTAGCAAATGCAGGATAAAATGAAGATTTGGGTTTGAATTTGGGAGTGGAGGATACTTCCATGTTTCCCATAGTTTCTCCATTTTTTGCGAAAAACCTTTTCAATGTCAATTTTCGTATAAATTTCTGCAAATCGACATAGAAATCAAAAGGATCCAATTGGCTAGTAGGAGAAAATTTGAGACCTCTCATTAATACTTTTTCTTCTTCCTTGGTAAGAATTTTCTTACTTAGATTGAAAATCTTGGTCAAATCTGTGTTGGTCTTATTGACCTTTTCTTTATTTGTACATGGTTTCTTTTTTATTTTACCCCCTCTTTTTCCCCTTTTCCTTTTCTTTATTTTGTTTTTTGGGGTTTCTGAAGAGGTAACTAATATTAGACCATCCTCCATTGGGGCGGGTCTCTGTCTAAAAAATGATTTCTATATCGATATTGTTCCCTCTGGTCCCATCTCCTAAAAGGAGTGTGTGGCCTATTATAATGATCCTCATCTCTATTTTTAAAAGGAGATCCTTCTCTCCTCATATTATCTTTCCTAAAATCTCTCCTCCTATTACCAAAATTGTTATGTGTATCTTTTCGCCATGATCTATTTGTGTTGGATAGTTTTCTCCCTTTATATCTAACTTCCTGCCATTCATTTTGTCTAGCAGGTATTCGATTTCCAGGATTAGTCTTTTTGAATCTATCCAATCTGGGACTTCGTTTGACAGGGCTATTAATTTGATTAGTTGCCAAGGGAGTCTCAGATTGATTTTTATCCCTGAGATACTTCTTTTTCTTTCTTTCCCTAATTTCCCTTGTTTCCTTATTTAATTTACGTATGATTTCTATCTCAGCTTCTTTTACATCTTCAAGATCTAACGCAGGTTCTAATGTAGTATGTAGTCCAGAGATCTCATTATTCAGAATTTGTAATTCTTTTTTCCTCTCTTTTAATATAAGATCTATTAATCTAAATGAACAATTGTCTAAAATAGAATCCCATTCCTGCTTGAAATCTTCGCTTTTAACATTAAAGGTGGGATTTTTAATTATTTTTAAACCTTTAGGTATCAATTTGTCTATTTGATACTTTTCAAGTGTGTTGATCTCCCACCATAGGCGATTCTCTTTAATTAGAGCTACATCCAAATTGTATAAGAGTGAGGATAAATCCTCATTTTGTACATTAGTGTTTGTACCATCATTAGAAAATAATTCATCAAAAATTCCTCTTCTATTTTCCCTGAATGTGAACATATTAGCAGCAAAAAATGGATCAGGTGAAAAAAGATTACAATAGAAACAACTTGTGTAGATCCTATTTGCGCTTATATTTAGGTGTCAGCCCTTGGTTACACAGAAAAACCTTCACCGTGGTTTTTTAAAGAACCATACATACACAATAGGTGAAACCAAGTGGCGCCCCCTTATCACACCAGAAATAAAAACAAATGGCTTACACAATAGATGTGAGCAGGATGAATTCCTGCTCCAAGACACTTAGTGAGACAATCTGTGTCAACAGGGAGGATTCCTGCCCCCAAATCACTTAGTGAACTAAAAGAAAAAAAAAAAAAAAATTTTTTTTATCATATTGGAATATGTCCCTCATTCCTTTTTAATCCACTCTAAGAATCTCTCCTTTTTATCCATATCTATTTTATAGATTTTTTCATATATTTATTCATTTTTCTTGTATTGTATTCGTATTAAACTTTAAGAATTGTAATTTGCACTTTTCCATTTTCCGAGATCCAACTTGTGAATACAATGACGTTTAATACACTGAACGGGTGCTTGGAACGCATACTAATCTGACTTTGACACGCAAATGTCACTTCCGGGAACGTCATTTCCGGGACTGCGAAATGAAACGCAAACGTCACTTCCGGTGACGCGTATGTGACCACCGGACGGCGATCAGAGATCAGAACAGCTGCACATAATCAGTGATATTTAGTGTGCTATTTAAAGCTTGGAATCCGGATTATCCCTCATGCTTCTGAAGAAGGACAATTCGTCCGAAAGCGCTCAAGCCTGGGGGACGTTTTTACACAGCTTTGACGGAGGATACTAAGGAACTACTCAGCAGTCTCTGGGACACCGTCAGTTACCGGGACTTTTGGTGATTATATCTCCACACTGCTCATTGTGGCTCTCTGGATATCTTCCTTTAAATGCTGTTTTTATATCCTTGTTTGTAAGTGCGTTGTGTATTAAAATATATTTGAACTAAATACACAGAAGGTATTGCACTATTATTATTTTCTTTTTCAAGCTTCTATGGGAACAGCATCCATGGAACAAAGTTAACTGAAAACTTCATTGTACTACATGCAATTTTATCTACTACAATTTGTGAGTGGCACCAATAAGCAAATCCACACACCCTTTGTCCAAATGGGATGCACTATGTGTTGTGTTTTGTATTTTTTCTTTTAGTTCACTAAGTGATTTGGGGGCAGGAATCCTCCCTGTTGACACAGATTGTCTCACTAAGTGTCTTGGAGCAGGAATTCATCCTGCTCACATCTATTGTGTAAGCCATTTGTTTTTATTTCTGGTGTGATAAGGGGGCGCCACTTGGTTTCACCTATTGTGTATGTATGATTATTTTATCAATATTACAACGATTCATATTTTGGTTAATCTTAATATTCAAGTAAATGGAATAATTGTCATGTAATATGTATTTTATTGTAACATGTTTTCTACTTACAGAGTGTTGTGAAGCTGATGCGTGGGGTCTTACACTGCATGATAAGACAGGTAATGAGCCACTCTTTTCCTATGCTTAACATGAAACTTTGGGAAATAATATTATTTTACAAACTGTATTCAAATAAAATACTGTAGTATATTCCTGCAAATAGCTTATTCTTTATGTTTTTCTGACTTGAGGTTAAACTACTGTATGTAATATTCTTTACTGTCCTATATGCTTATTAGGACAGGGTAATGTGTGAAAATTAGAGATGTGCACTTGAAATTTTTCGGGTTTTGTGTTTTGGTTTTGGGTTCGGATCCGCGGCCGTGTTTTGGGTTCGAACGCGTTTTGGCAAAACCTCACCGAATTTTTTTTGTCGGATTCGGTTGTGTTTTGGATTCGGGTGTTTTTTTCAAAAAACACTAAAAAACAGCTTTAATCATAGAATTTGGGGGTCATTTTGATCCCAAAGTATTATTAACCTCAAAAACCATAATTTCCACTCATTTTCAGTCTATTCTGAACACCTCACACCTCACAATATTATTTTTAGTCCTAAAATTTGCACCGAGGTCGCTGGATGACTAAGCTAAGCGACCCTAGTGGCCGACACAAACACCTGGCCCATCTAGGAGTGGCACTGCAGTGTCACGCAGGATGGCCCTTCCAAAAAACACTCCCCAAACAGCACATGACGCAAAGAAAAAAAGAGGCGCAATGAGGTAGCTGTGTGAGTAAGCTAAGCGACCCTAGTGGCCGACACAAACACCTGGCCCATCCAAGAGTGGCACTGCAGTGTCACGCAGGATGGCCCTTCCAAAAAACACTCCCCAAACAGCACATGACGCAAAGAAAAAAAGAGGCGCAATGAGGTAGCTGTGTGAGTAAGCTAAGCGACCCTAGTGGCCGACACAAACACCTGGCCCATCTAGGAGTGGCACTGCAGTGTCACGCATGATGGCCCTTCCAAAAAACACTCCCCAAACAGCACATGACGCAAAGAAAAAAAGAGGCGCAATGAGGTAGCTGTGTGAGTAAGATAAGCGACCCTAGTGGCCGACACAAACACCTGGCCCATCTAGGAGTGGCACTGCAGTGTCACGCAGGATGGCCCTTCCAAAAAACACTCCCCAAACAGCACATGACGCAAAGAAAAAAAGAGGCGCAATGAGGTAGCTGTATGAGTAAGCTAAGCGACCCTAGTGGCCGACACAAACACCTGGGCCATCTAGGAGTGGCACTGCAGTGTCACGCAGGATGGCCCTTCCAAAAAACACTCCCCAAACAGCACATGACGCAAAGAAAAAAAGAGGCGCAATGAGGTAGCTGTGTGAGTAAGATAAGCGACCCTAGTGGCCGACACAAACACCTGGCCCATCTAGGAGTGGCACTGCAGTGTCACGCAGGATGGCCCTTCCAAAAAACACTCCCCAAACAGCACATGACGCAAAGAAAAAAAGAGGCGCAATGAGGTAGCTGTGTGAGTAAGATAAGGGACCCTAGTGGCCGACACAAACACCTGGCCCATCTAGGAGTGGCACTGCAGTGTCACGCAGGATGGCCCTTCCAAAAAACACTCCCCAAACAGCACATGACGCAAAGAAAAAAAGAGGCGCAATGAGGTAGCTGTGTGAGTAAGCTAAGCAACCCTAGTGGCCGACACAAACACCTGGCCCATCTAGGAGTGGCACTGCAGTGTCACGCAGGATGGCCCTTCCAAAAAACACTCCCCAAACAGCACATGACGCAAAGAAAAAAAGAGGCGCAATGAGGTAGCTGTGTGAGTAAGATAAGCGACCCTAGTGGCCGACACAAACACCTGGCCCATCTAGGAGTGGCACTGCAGTGTCACGCAGGATGGCCCTTCAAAAAAATACTCCCCAAACAGCACATGACGCAAAGAAAAATGAAAGAAAAAAGAGGTGCAAGATGGAATTGTCCTTGGGCCCTCCCACCCACCCTTATGTTGTATAAACAGGACATGCACACTGTAACCAACCCATCATTTCAGTGACAGGGTCTGCCACACGACTGTGACTGAAATGACGGGTTGGTTTGGACCCCCACCAAAAAAGAAGCAATTAATCTCTCCTTGCACAAACTGGCTCTACAGAGGCAAGATATCCACCTCATCATCATCCTCCGATATATCACCGTGTACATCGCCCTCCTCACAGATTATCAATTCGTCCCCACTGGAATCCACCATATCAGCTCCCTGTGTACTTTGTGGAGGCAATTGCTGCTGGTCAATGTCTCCACGGAGGAATTGATTATAATTCATTTTAATGAACATCATCTTCTCCACATTTTCTGGAAGTAACCTCGTACGCCGATTGCTGACAAGGTGAGCGGCGGCACTAAACACTCTTTCGGAGTACACACTTGTGGGAGGGCAACTTAGGTAGAATAAAGCCAGTTTGTGCAAGGGCCTCCAAATTGCCTCTTTTTCCTGCCAGTATAAGTACGGACTGTCTGACGTGCCTACTTGGATGCGGTCACTCATATAATCCTCCACCATTCTTTCAATGGGGAGAGAATCATATGCAGTGACAGTAGACGACATGTCCGTAATCGTTGTCAGGTCCTTCAGTCCGGACCAGATGTCAGCATCAGCAGTCGCTCCAGACTGCCCTGCATCACCGCCAGCGGGTGGGCTCGGAATTCTGAGCCTTTTCCTCGCACCCCCAGTTGCGGGAGAATGTGAAGGAGGAGATGTTGACAGGTCGCGTTCCGCTTGACTTGACAATTTTCTCACCAGCAGGTCTTTGAACCCCAGCAGACTTGTGTGTGCCGGAAAGAGAGATCCAAGGTAGGTTTTAAATCTAGGATCGAGCACGGTGGCCAAAATGTAGTGCTCTGATTTCAACAGATTGACCACCCGTGAATCCTTGTTAAGCGAATTAAGGGCTCCATCCACAAGTCCCACATGCCTAGCGGAATCGCTCTGTGTTAGCTCCTCCTTCAATGTCTCCAGCTTCTTCTGCAAAAGCCTGATGAGGGGAATGACCTGACTCGCACAACGTTGAAATCATTCTCCACTGCGCTTGAGACAGGTGCATTCCACCTCCTATATCGTGCTCAATTGTATAGGCTTGAATGGCCTTTTGCTGCTCCTCCAACCTCTGAAGCATATATAGGGTTGAATTCCACCTCGTTACCACTTCTTGCTTCAGATGATGGCGGGCAGGTTCAGGCGTTTTTGGTGGTGCTCCAGTCTTCTGTACGTGGTGTCTGTACGCCGAAAGTGTCCCGCAATTCTTCTGGCCACCGACAGCATCTCTTGCACGCCCCTCTCGTTTTTTAAAAAATTCTGCACCACCAAATTCAAGGTATGTGCAAAACATGGGACGTGCTGGAATTTGCCCATATTTAATGCACACACAATATTGCTGGCGTTGTCCGATGCCACAAATCCACAGGAGAGTCCAATTGGGGTAAGCCATTCCGCGATGATCTTCCTCAGTTGCCGTAAGAGGTTTTCAGCTGTGTGCGTATTCTGGAAACCGGTGATACAAAGCGTAGCCTGCCTAGGAAAGAGTTGGCGTTTGCGAGATGCTGCTACTGGTGCCGCCGCTGCTGTTCTTGCGGCGGGAGTCCATACATCTACCCAGTGGGCTGTCACAGTCATATAGTCCTGACCCTGCCCTGCTCCACTTGTCCACATGTCCGTGGTTAAGTGGACATTGGGTACAACTGCATTTTTTAGGACACTGGTGAGTCTTTTTCTGACGTCCGTGTACATTCTCGGTATCGCCTGCCTAGAGAAGTGGAACCTAGATGGTATTTGGTAACGGGGGCACACTACCTCAAGAAATTGTCTAGTTCCCTGTGAACTAACGGCTGATACCGGACGCACGTCTAACACCAACATAGTTGTCAAGGCCTCAGTTATCCGCTTTGCAACAGGATGACTGCTGTGATATTTCATCTTCCTCGCAAAGGACTGTTGGACAGTCAATTGCTTGGTGGAAGTAGTACAAGTGGGCTTACGACTTCCCCTCTGGGATGACCATCGACTCCAGCAGCAACAACAGCAGCGCCAGCAGCAGTAGGCGTTACACGCAAGGATGCATCGGAGGAATCCCAGGCAGGAGAGGACTCGTCAGAATTGCCAGTGACATGGCCTGCAGGACTATTGGCATTCCTGGGGAAGGAGGAAATTGACACTGAGGGAGTTGGTGGGGTGGTTTGCGTGAGCTTGGTTACAAGAGGAAGGGATTTACTGGTCAGTGGACTGCTTACGCTGTCGCCCAAAGTTTTTGAACTTGTCACTGACTTATTATGAATGCGCTGCAGGTGACGTATAAGGGAGGATGTTCCGAGGTGGTTAACGTCCTTACCCCTACTTATTACAGCTTGACAAAGGCAACACACGGCTTGACAAATGTTGTCCGCATTTCTGGTGAAATACTTCCACACCGAAGAGCTGATTTTTTTGGTATTTTGACCAGGCATGTCAATGGCCATATTCCTCCCACGGACAACAGGTGTCTCCCCGGGTGCCTGACTTAAACAAACCACCTCACCATCAGAATCCTCCTTGTCAATTTCCTCCCCAGCGCCAGCAACACCCATATCCTCCTCATCCTGGTGTACTTCAACACTGACATCTTCAATCTGACTATCAGGAACTGGACTGCGGGTGCTCCTTCCAGCACTTGCAGGGGGCGTGCAAATGGTGGAAGGCGCATGCTCTTCACGTCCAGTGTTGGGAAGGTCAGGCATCGCAACCGACACAATTGGACTCTCCTTGTGGATTTGGGATTTCGAAGAACCCACAGTTCTTTGCTGTGCTTTTGCCAGCTTGAGTCTTTTCATTTTTCTAGCGAGAGGCTGAGTGCTTCCATCCTCATGTGAAGCTGAACCACTAGCCATGAACATAGGCCAGGGCCTCAGCCGTTCCTTGCCACTCCGTGTGGTAAATGGCATATTGGCAAGTTTACGCTTCTCCTCCGACAATTTTATTTTAGATTTTTGAGTCCTTTTTTTACTGATATTTGGTGTTTTGGATTTTACATGCTCTGTACTATGACATTGGGCATCGGCCTTGGCAGACGACGTTGCTGGCATTTCATCGTCTCGGCCATGACTAGTGGCAGCAGCTTCAGCACGAGGTGGAAGTGGATCTTGATCTTTCCCTATTTTTGGAACCTCAACATTTTTGTTCTCCATATTTTAATAGGCACAACTAAAAGGCACCTCAGGTAAACAATGGAGATGGATGGATACTAGTATACTTATGGATGGACGAGCGACTGCCGACACAGAGGTAGCTACAGCCGTGGACTACCGTACTGTGTCTGCTGCTAATATAGACTGGATGATAATGAGATAAAAATAAAATATATATATATATCACACTAGTACTGCAGCCGGACAGGTATATATATATTATGTAATGACGGACCTGCTGGACACTGTCTGTCAGCACTGCAGACTCCTAAAGTAAGCTACTAGTATCAAGAAGATAGAAAAAAAAACCACGGGTAGGTGGTATACAATTATGGATGGACCAGCGACTGCCGACACAGAGGTAGCTACAGCCGTGGACTACCGTACTGTGTCTGCTGCTAATATAGACTGGATGATAATGAGATAAAAATAAAATATATATATATATCACACTAGTACTGCAGCCAGACAGGTATATATATATTATGTAATGACGGACCTGCTGGACACTGTCTGTCAGCACTGCAGACTCCTAAAGTAAGCTACTAGTATCAAGAAGATAGAGAAAAAAAACACGGGTAGGTGGTATACAATTATGGATGGACCAGCGACTGCCGACACAGAGGTAGCTACAGCCGTGGACTACCGTACTGTGTCTGCTGCTAATATAGACTGGATGATACTGAGATAAAAATAAAATATATATATATATATCACACTAGTACTGCAGCCGGACAGGTATATATATATTATGTAATGACGGACCTGCTGGACACTGTCTGTCAGCACTGCAGACTCCTAAAGTAAGCTACTAGTATCAAGAAGATAGAAAAAAAAAACACGGGTAGGTGGTATACAATTATGGATGGACCAGTGACTGCCGACACAGAGGTAGCTACAGCCGTGGACTACCGTACTGTGTCTGCTGCTAATATAGACTGGATGATAATGAGATAAAAATTATATATATATATATATCACACTAGTACTGCAGCCGGACAGGTATATATATATATTATGTAATGACGGACCTGCTGGACACTGTCTGTCAGCACTGCAGACTCCTAAAGTAAGCTACTAGTATCAAGAAGATAGAAAAAAAAAAAAACCATGGGTAGGTGGTATACAATTATGGATGGACCAGCGACTGCCGACACAGAGGTAGCTACAGCCGTGGACTACCGTACTGTGTCTGCTGCTAATATAGACTGGATGATAATGAGATAAAAATAAAAAATATATATATATCACACTAGTACTGCAGCCGGACAGGTATATATTATGTAATGACGGACCTGCTGGACACTGTCTGCAGAATGCGTTTATAAAAAAAAACACCACACGACGAGTGTTTAACTTTTTCAGGCAGACAATCACAATATACTGGTGGTCAGCAGACAATCACAATACTGGTGGTCAGTGGTCACTGGTCAGTCACACTGGCAGTGGCACTCTGGCAGCAAAAGTGTGCACTGTACTTAAAATATGTACTCCTGCTATAACTGCTCCCCAGTCTCCCCCACAATTAAGCTGTGTGAGCAGTGAGCACTCAGCACAGTCAGATAATGATATACAGTATTACATATGATGCAGCACACTGGGCTGAGCACAGATATGGTATGTGACTGTGTCACACTGTGTATCGTTTTTTTTCAGGCAGAGAACGGATTAATTAAACTGGTGGTCACTGGTCACACTATCAGCAGCAAGTAGTACTCCTCCTAATAATATGCTCCCCAAAATTTGTGTCTCTCTCTAGTACTCTAGTCTAAACGGAGAGGACGCCAGCCACGTCCTCTCCCTATCAATCTCAATGCACGTGTGAAAATGGCGGCGACGCGCGGCTCCTTATATAGAATCCGAGTCTCGCGATAGAATACGAGCCTCGCGAGAATCCGACAGCGGGATGATGACGTTCGGGCGCGCTCGGGTTAACCGAGCAAGGCGGGAAGATCCGAGTCGCTCGGCCCCGTGTAAAAAAACCTGAAGTTCGGGCGGGTTCGGATTCCGAGGAACCGAACCCGCTCATCTCTAGTGAAAATACTGTCTGGATCAAAACATGAGATCTCAGAGTGTGAGGAGATTAGTGTAAATTATTAATTTGCCATTTTTCCCTGTTGGGAGAAGGCTTTTTTTTATGCAACTTGTAACTTTCCACTTTTAGGGGGTATTCATTAAAGTATGGAGAGAGATAAAGTAGAGAGAAATAAAACACTAACCAAACAGCTACTGACTATCATTTTTTAAATGAAGCCTGTAAAATAAGAGCTAGAAGTATAGGGGCCACTCACTCTAATTACACCCGTTGCGGCCACGACCGGAAAAGGGGCGTGGCTTCGCAGGGTGGGTACGGGGCTTCATTGAGGGGGGCTAGGTTAAGCATCCCGACCCCCATTTTCGTCACTTCGGGGTCCGGGAGATGCGGCAGGCCCCCAGGGAGTGGCGTGCCTGCTGTGCTTTCTTCTGCAGGGTGACAGGAGCCGGGTTGCTGCACGTAAAGTTAAAGTGCAGCAACCCGGCTCCTGACGCTGAGCAGGAGCCGGCACTTTGGTGTCATCCCTCGGCAGGTGACACCCAGGTGCGGGCCGCACGCCCCTTGTGACGCCACTGGTTAGAAGCTGATTGGTTAATGATTTTTATCTTCTACTTTATCTCTATCCATTCTTTGATAAATACTCCCTTATTTTAAAATATTTCTCAATATTATTACAATACATTTATGGCTGCACTGAAAAGTCAAAGGGAGTAGTATAGCTCACACTCGGCTATGGTCCCAATAACTGTTACATGCAGATGTATTCTATTAATATAGTTAAATTGGTGACAGAGTGGGGTGTGACAGAGAGTATGAATTACCAGCCAGACTCTCTCGATATCCCCTCCTGATTGGTGTTCCTATTCACCAGGGCTGTTTCTAGCCAATTTGGCTCCCAGTGCGAGATTTAAAAATGCGCCCCCCCCCCCATGACATAAAAAAATGTCCGCCCCCCCCCCCCCCCCACACACCTAGATAAAAAAAAAACTTGTGCGCGCACCCGGCAAAGGGGCGTGGCCTCATCTAAACGGGTGTGGCCTCATTTAAATGGGCATGGCCTCGTCTGAAAAGACTACCTCACAATCCAGTTTTTGACCCTGCTCCAACAGATCACGACCACCACAGGAAAAAAAAATTCTACCATATTAAGCCCCACACAGTAATGCCCCCTGCACCATATTATGCCACATACCGCAATGTCCTTGATACATTAAATCCCCACACTACGGCAGGCAAGAGTTCCCATTTCACACATTACAGCAGGTGTCCCCATTTTACACATTGAGAGAGAGAGAGAATACTTACAGAGGCGATTACCGCTCTTCGGCCCGCCTCACCAGTCGCTCATCGCGCCAGCCTTTCCCTCTTCCTAACTTGGATCCCCCTCTGTACTCCGCTCGGGGGGTGGGGGTGGGGGGGAGTTTCGCGGAGTGACGGGGTTGCGTCGGGTTACTCGGGGAGAAATAGGAGGGGGAAGCAGGGAGCCACAGTTAGTGCCGCGGTTGGCGCCCAGTGTGGTTGCACTGCTCGCCTGCCACAAGAAACGGCCCTGCTATTCACATCCCTCCCCCTGAGATGATAGTACAGGGCCCTTTTTTACTTAGTGGTAGTGCAGCTTTACTTTTACCTAGAATGTGATATATTTGACTGATGTTGCTCCTTTACTGAATGGCAATCTGTGGTTGAATTGAATGGTTTGGGAGAATTATATATTCTGTTGTCACATATTTTATAAACCTAATATTGTAAAAGAAAATGAAGCTATATTTGTGGAGTCTTGTACAGGGCTGTATTCAATTGATGACGGATCCTTTCTGACGGAAAGGATTCGACATTTCAGTATTCAATTAGCGGGCAAATCCGACATGATTTGGCTGTTCTCGACAATGCCAAACCGACTTTTTTTAAAGTCGGATTGACATTGTCAGAAACGGGGCTAAAACCTGTCGGATTTGGCCGCGAATCCGACAAAACACGTGGATCCGCTGCTAATCCGCCGATCCGTGTGTTTTCCGACAAGTCGGAATTGCTGAGCTGTCAGAAAAGCGGCAGCCCAATTGAATAGGTTGGAACACTATCCGATCTACAAAAAGTCGGAAACTGCCATCTTACCGACAAGACGGCAGTTCCGACTTGAATTAAATACCCCCCATAGTGTCAATTTAAGTAGTGTTTTACCAATATTGATCATGGATTGTCATTGGTGTTTACTAGGTTGATAAAGTTGAAAAATTCAAACACACGCAGAGTCCAACAGATTGCCTTCATGCAAAGTACAACACAGCTACCTGCAGCACCGTTGTTGGCGACCACCAATGGGGACATTTACAAGTTGATGCTACCTCGCTCTTCCTGCTTTGCCTGGCACAAATGACAGCTGCAGGTAGTATGAATAAAAAAAATAAAAATAAAAAAATAATAATAATAATAATAATAATAATAATTAAATATATATATATATATATATATATATATATATATATTAATATAAATCCCAAAATATGGAGTGGAATGTGTATTTTCTAGTTTTCTTTTTTTAAAGTTATGCTCATCAAACTGATAAACTCTCCAAATGTTGTTTGTTTCTGAGGAAATTGAAACCCTTCAGTTATCAGGTGGCTAAGGAGTCCTAATGGAAAAAAACATACAGTATAACCTCATTTCTAACTCTTATACCTTTCCCTAAACTACTATACTGTAGGTAGGAGAAATAAGCCAACATACAGTATTATACACATACATATACCTGATTGCCAGTGTTACCAGATAATTCAGGCTTCCAATGTTTGGATTAATTACACAATCATTTGTCAAGTTCTTTTATTATAATACGCCATCAATGTAAATTATCTGGGTATTACTCTCTAAAAAACTGTCACGCGTAGATTGTCGGAACCCTGCGTCACTTAACTAACCGGTTTAGTAGTTCCCTCACCCACAATTGACAAGGTTATGGTAACAATCTAAGGCCGGCAGCACATCAGAATGATCCGGTGGGACCCTGCATTGGTAAATGCATACACACTTGCTGGTGCATGGGAGCATTGGAGTGACAAAGGATGCCATGTTGCATTCAGTAGTACAGCATTGTTAGCAATGTCTTCTGGTTGATCCTGAAGCACCACTGACCAGAAGACATTGCTATTGTTATGCACACCAGTGCCTGCAGGAATGTACTGGTGTCAGAACTGTTATGCACTCCAGTGCCTGCAGGAATGTACTGGTGTTTGAACTGTTATGCACACCAGTGCCTGCAGGAATGTACTGGTGTCTGAACGGATAGGTATGCAAAACAAATGAACTCACAGACAGACTGGGGAATATGACATTACGTACACAGAAGGTGATAGGGTAACAAAATACACACAAAGTGAACAGAGAAGCCCAGAGGCTAAGGAACTGGGTGTCTCCCTAGTATTAGTAATGCTCAGATGGGAAAAGCAAGATGTTGTGTTTTAATACGTAGAGAACCCGAAATGCTGTTGCTAAGGGCAACAGCAAAACCCTAAAGGGTTACCAATGGGTGTGGCAGTAAACTCCTTGGTCAGAGATGGAATGATAGACACAAGGAGAGTCTCCACAATCCTAATTCTCACTTGCAGTGCACAGGTTCAGCTTACTGCCACTAAACTGACACCTGACACCTTGCACAGTGAGACAGGATTTAGGCAGGCAAGTCTTAGAATACAGCCGCAAACTTGCTAAGTTCACAGAGTAGTAAAAGAACCCCAGCAAGCTAAACGACTGACTCCAGTCTTACTGCTAGGTCTGGATTGGCAGAGTGTAGTACCAAATCCCCAGGCCTATTTGCAGTAAGCAACAACAAATACAAAGCTACACAGTACTGGCTAACTTTCAGGAACTGACTAACCAACAAAGATTCAGCAGCATCTGCTTAACCTGAGAAGAGGCCTTATAAAGCAGGTGCTGTCCACGCCCCACTCAGACCTCACAGACTGTGAGCACAAAAACCAGCACCGGATCCCCTGCCGTGCACAGAGCCTGTAACCACTGCACAGCAAAAGACCCGAACCGGAGTATCAGCTGCGCTCAGGTTACTCCGCTAGTACTTGTCTCCCGGTTGCCATGACGACGTGGCAGCACAGGGCAGGAGACCCTAACAGCTATCAACCGTGGCAGCGCACAAATCGGGCATACACACTGCATGATATGTCTGATTTTACTCTCTGATTTGCCCGAAAACGACAAATCGAGCTGATATCAGGGTAGTGTGTACCTGGACTAACTCTTGTAAACAATCTCTGGAACTGCTAGGAGCAATAAGCTCATCAACTTATTCAAAATAGAATTTAATTTACAAAAAAAATGCAATTCTTATAGAATAAAATAATGAGTTATAAAGGGGTTACAAAATAGACATTCAAATGCAAAATCATTGTCACAATAAAAGAGAATAAAAACCAGAATAAGGTCAACAAGCAGGCTTGCCAGCGACTGGCTTGGAAGGATGGAGTAGACGTCTCAGTTGGACTGGGGTCTCAATGAATAAACCAAACTATAATTGTTTTTAAGACATCCTTTAACCTCCAGTCTGTTTTTAGGGCACACCCCTCTATTCCATATACAGGCTTCCTTATCTTGCAGGCTGCCTGCCCCCCAGTGAGGTGCACACTGGGAACATTTCTATATTTTTAAGGAAACCTTTACTGTAAATAGCTAGCACAGAATTATACAAGTAGGGACCATAGGCTAGTAGATGTGATCCAGATATTCGTGTCTCTGTGCCATGCAGATGGAAAACTACTTTCCTGGGGCAAATAGTCCCTTTTGAGCAGTAATTGTCCAAGTTTCCTTTCCCGACTTCAGCACCTAATTGCCATGTTATAGGGCTGTGGGGGAAGGAGGAGAGTTATCAATGCACATTATGTGCTCTAATCCCCCCCCCCCATGTATGACGTATGACTGTGATGGAATGTGTGCAAGTTGACAGGGACACTAAAAGATAACAGGGCAATGTATGACATTGATGTTGCCCACACACCACAACCAGGGAAGTCCGCTACAGAGCAAGATCTCCTTCAGAGACATTCGGAAGTGCGTGAGCATTTTTGCAGGAACCGGGTCAGTTTGGAGTGACAGGGTTGGGGTCTAAAAGTGCGGAGGGGGACAGAGGTGATGCGTATGAGTGCAGAGGTGAGAGTGGAGTTATAGAAGGCGGCCATCTGGTTGGGGCAGGCCATGGTGGATAGAGGAGAAAGGATTGTTAAGGGAGGATAGTACAGCGGGGTCAAGAGACCCAAGATAGTGTCTGGTGACAGTGGGTCTGGGCGTGGGAAGGAGAGGATGAGATGAGGGGGTAAAAGAGAGTAGATGATGGTCAGAGAGGGAGAAGGGAGAGTTGGAGAAGTCAGATAGATCACACCGGTGGGTAAAGACAAGGTCAAAGAAGTGGCCGAGACTGTGAGTTGAGGTCCATTGAGATAGGCCATAGGAGGAAGAGAGGGCAAGAAGATTAGTGGATACTGGTTTAGTGGTTTCAATAGGGATGTTAAAGTCACAGAGTGGTGGAAGGAGAAGCCCCCATAGGAGAGGGCAGCAGGAGAGGTGGAGTTAGAGGAGGAGAGCCAGGTTTCGGTGATGGCAAGAAGGTTAAGAAAGTAGGCGATGAAGAGGTCGTTTATAGCAGGCAACTTGTATCTAATGTGAATAATAAATAGTACAAGACATGTACACAGGTAAACTTTATATATCCTAATGATGCCACTCTAACTGAACCTGTATATATTTTGTACACCTTAGGACTCCGTATTGTGTTTACACTGGATGAAGTGGCCTTCATACAGAATGTTGTGTTTTATATAGAAGCTGCTTATAAAGTTGCCGTAAGTAAAACATTTTACTGCTCTGTATTACACTGCCAAACATTATTCATTGTATGAAAAAAATGTTAAACGTGCCTGGTAATAATCCCATCAAAATCATTAAGATATCTATAGTTATATGCATACAGAGGACAGCCTGTGTAATGCCAAGTACACACTATGCCAATATCGGCCTGATGTGTCATTTCCAGGCAAATCGTAATGACAAATTGGGCATATCGGTCAGTGTGTATAACCGATTTGCACGCTCCTGCGAATGCTAGCAATGTCTTCTGGTTGGCCCTGCTGCATGGTCAACCAGAAGACATCTCTAACAATGCCATGCTGCTGAATACAGAATAGCATGTTCCGTCGTCCCCTGCACCATGCTTGCCGATGCAGGGTCCTGTTGCCAGCCAGATCAGCCAATTAAACATTGTTCTTAGGTGTAGCCGGCTTAAGGTGTCATCCTTTGACAACACTATTAGCCCCCAGTGATAATGGAAGAGACCAGTTTCTCAGCTCAAGTGGTGACTGGCATGTCTGGTCAAATTGATTGTGTTGCGCAGACTTTAGAAGGTAAAATTGCCATTCAGCGATTTTGTATAATCAACACATTTGGTGTGTTTTTGAGCACGCTACAAGCCACTGGAGAATTGCCAATTCAGCTATGGAAAACCCACCAAAACAAGGCAAGATAGTTCAAAACCTAGCTATGATTGAAAAATTCCTCACACCGTTCAATGCTGAGAGCCCAGTTCTGATTTGTTGGGTTTATAAAGTAGACAGGCTTGTTGCAGTTTAAGTCCTTTGCATCGGGAAGTCATAGGACCTAATTCTAAGGTGGATGTAAAGTAAAGCAAAAAGAACAAGTAACTTTGCACCTTAGTAGTAGTACTATGGGGGTGATTCAGATTTGATCATAGCTGTGCTAAATTTAGCACAGCTACAGTCAGGAACACAGACATGCGGGCGGACGCCCAGCACAGGACTAGCCCACCCCGTATGTCAGTCGTTGGCCCGTCGCAGAAGTGCTAAAGCATCGCACAGCGTCTATGCTTTTGCACTTCAGGAGTAGCTCCCGGCCAGCGCAGCTTTTGCATGCTGGCCGGGAGCTACTCGTCACACAGCCGCTGCGGCTCGCCCCCCGCACGGTCCGGCCATGCCTGCGTCCGGCCATGCCTGCGTTGGCAGGACCGCACCTACAAAACTGCAGCCAAACGCCACCGTGCCGCCCCCTTCCGCCCAGCGACCACCTCTACCTGTCTGCCATGTGCCGGCGCAGTTCTGACCTGATCGATGCCCTGCTAAGAACTGCATCGAGCGTTTAGGTCAGAATGACACTCCATGTTGTTCAGCAGGTGGGGCAGACTTAAAATGTTACATTTAAGAGGGTCGTGTGCAAACCCAAATCTAAGTTGCAGTGTAAAAATAAACCTGCCCAGCATTTGTGGGCTGCATGCAAAAGCAGCCAGTATTTACCCTGCATGCAAAAACATTATTTGCTCCCCTTGGTGCCTATTTCAGAGATGGATGCATTTTCCATTATACCCACAGTTGTCAAAGTGTCAGTGAAGCCGCAGCCTGATTGACAGACTGTGGCCGTTTGGATGCAGGGCTGGTGTCTGTTACAGTGCGTGAACAGATACAAGTCTCTGGGCATGCTGAGATTTACTGGCCTCGGCTGCAGAGTAAGGTGGTCATTCTGAATAAATTTAGGCTTACTGAGATGGCCGATGGCTGCCGATGGTTATCTGATGCTATATCTTCGGAAGCAACAGCGGATCAGGGAAGCATGCAGTCTTTTCCTGAAGACTCCTCCTGCACCATTAGTATAGTTTCACACAGTTGCTGCAGGGTGGTCTTCAGTTTGCCGGCGGCTGGGCTCCCGACGACCAGCATACCGGCGCCGGAATTCCGACCGCCGGCATACCAACAGCTTTTCTTCCCCTTGGGGGTCCACGACCCCCCCTGAAGAGAGAATAGATAAGCGCGCCACCGTGCCTGCAAGGGGGTCATTTGCGTTCGCCCAGCTGTCAGTATGCCGGCGGTCGGGATTCATGCGCCGGTATGCTGGCCGCCGGGAGCCCGACCGCCGGCGTAACATACTACACCCGTTTCTGCATACAAAGACACAGATGCTCTCTTAATACAGTAGCATTCATCTCTGAATCATGGTTTCTCCGGGTGCACAGTTACTAGGGATTATATTTGCTAAAGTGCTGGATCTGGCAGGTGTTGGGACCGAAGCATGCACATAAGCATTGGTGGGACTGCGCATTAACAAAACACCATCTTCTATGGACTGCATCGGCTGCAGCCGTAGAAGCTGGATTTGGCTGCACAAAAGGCTGGTAATGGCTTCCCACAGGAAGCCAGCTCTCTGCTAATCGCAGCCCATACTGGCAATCCCAGAGGAAAGAAACACCTCCCAATGGAACTGCCTGTAGTGTCTGTGACTGACAGGTAGGACTTCCAATAGTCAGCCAGTGCAGTCATGGACTGTAGCTGGCTCACTGAGGTGGCAGAGTTTACTGGGGGGGCTGCAGCCCATAGATAAAATCTGCCATTGATGTTAAGTAGTGTATCCATAACTGTACATACAGTATGATATGGTTGAAACATTTGTTCATTTCTCTGACGTCCTAGTGGATGCTGGGAACTCCGAAAGGACCATGGGGAATAGCGGGCTCCGAAGGAGGCTGGGCACTCTAGAAAGATCTTAGACTACCCGGTGTGCACTGGCTCCTCCCACTATGACCCTCCTCCAAGCCTCAGTTAGATTTCGTGCCCGGCCGATGTTGGATGCACACTAGGGGCTCTCCTGAGCTCTTAGAAAGTAATAGTCTTAGATTTTATTATTTTCAGTGAGACCTGCTGGCAACAGGCTCACTGCAGCGAGGGACTAAGGGGAGAAGAAGCGAACTCGCCTGCTTGCAGCCGGATTGGGCTTCTTAGGCTACTGGACACCATTAGCTCCAGAGGGATCGACCGCAGGCCCAGCCTTGATGTTCGGTCCCGGAGCCGCGCCGCCGCCCCCCTTACAGAGCCAGAAGCAAGAAGATGGTCCGGAAAATCGGCGGCATGAAGACGTCCTGTCTTCACCAAGGTAGCGCACAGCACTGCAGCTGTGCGCCATTGCTCCTCTCACACACTTCACACTCCGGTCACTGAGGGTGCAGTGCGCTGGGGGGGGGGGCGCCCTGAGGCAGCAATAAAAACACCTTGGCTGGCTAAAATACCTCAATATATAGCCCCTGGGGCTATATATGAGGTAAAAAACCCTGCCAGAATTCCATAAAAAAGCGGGAGAATAGGCCGCGAAAAAGGGGCGGAGCCTATCTCCTCAGCACACTGGCGCCATTTTTCCCTCACAGCTCCGCTGGAAGGAAGCTCCCTGGCTCTTCCCTGCAATCTACAGTACAGTAAGAGGGAAAAGAGAGGGGGGGCATTAAATTTGGCACTATATACAGTATATTTTATTGAAAAGCAGCTATTAGGGACATAACTCAGTTAGTCCCTGTATATATATAGCGCTCTGGTGTGTGCTGGCATACTCTTACTCTGTCCCCCCAAAGGGCTTTTGTGGGTCCTGTCCTCTGTTTGAGCATTCCCTGTGTGTGTGGAGTGTGTCGGTACGGCTGTGTCGACATGTTTGAGGAGGATAATGATGTGGAGGGGGAGCAGATGCCTTTAGCAGGGATGTCACCCCCTGGGGGGCAGACACCTGAGTGGATGGTATTATGGCAGGAAATGAGTGCACGTATAGACTCCTTACATAAAAAATTTGAGGACATGCCGACTGTGGGACAGCCGAGTCTTCAGCTCGTGCCTGTCCAGGTGTCTCAAAAGTCATCAGGGGCTCTGAAACGCCCGCTATCTCAGATGGCACAAGTAGATGTCGACACGGATACTGACACCAGTGTTGACGACGATGAGTCAAATTTAATGCCCGTTAAGGCCATTCACTGCATGATTGAGGCAATGAAAGAGGTGTTAAATATTTCTGATTTACATCCAGGTACCACAAAAAAGGGTATTATGTTTGGGGAGAAAAAACTACCCGTAGTTTTTCCCCCGTCAGATGAACTAAATGAAGTGTGTGAAGAAGCGTGGGCTTCCCCTGATAAGAAATTGGTAATTCCTAAGAAGCTACTAATGGCGTTCCCTTTCCCGCCAGAGGATAGGTTACGTTGGGAAACACCCCCTAGGGTGGATAAAGCGCTCACACGTTTGTCTAAAAAGGTGGCACTACCGTCCCAGGATACGGCCGCCCTTAAGGAGCCTGCTGATAGAAAGCAGGAGGCGATCCTGAAGTCTGTATATACACAATCAGGCATTATACTTAGACCAGCTATTGCGTCAGCATGGATGTGCAGTGCTGCCGCTGCGTGGTCAGATAAACTGTCAGAAAATATTGACACATTAGACAGAGACACTATTCTGCTAACAATTGACCATATCAAAGACTCAGTCTTATACATGAGAGATGCACAGAGGGAAATCTGCCGGCTGGCATCTAAAGTAAGTGCATTATCCATCTCTGCTAGGAGATGCTTATGGACTCGCCAGTGGACTGGAGATGCAGATTCCAAAAGGCACATGGAAGTTTTGCCTTATAAGGGGGAGGAATTATTTGGGGATGGTCTCTCCGACCTAGTTTCCACAGCAACGTCTGGGAAGTCAGCATTTTTACCCCATGTCCCCTCACAGCCTAAGAAGGCGCCATTTTATCAGGTTCAGTCCTTTCGGACCCAGAAAAACAAGCGGGGAAAAGGAGGATCTTTTCTGTCGAGAGGCAGAGGCAGGGGAAAAAGGCTGCAGCAAACAGCAGGTTCCCAGGAACAAAAGTCCTCCCCCCGCTTCCTCTTCCAAGTCCGCCGCATGACGGTGGGGCTCCACAGGCGGAGCCAGGTACGGTGGGGGCCCGCCTCATGAATTTCAGCGATCAGTGGGCTCGCTCACAGGTGGATCCCTGGATCCTTCAAATAGTATCTCAGGGATACAAGCTGGAATTCGAGGCGGCTCCACCCCACCGTTTCCTAAAATCCGCCTTGCCGATTGCTCCCTCAGACAGGGAGGCGGTGCTAGCAGCGATTCACAAGCTGTATTCCCAGCAGGTGATAATCAAGGTACCCCTACTTCAACAAGGCCGGGGTTACTATTCCACACTATTTGTGGTGCCGAAACCGGACGGTTCGGTGAGACCCATTTTAAATTTGAAATCCTTGAACACATACATAAAAAAGTTCAAGTTCAAGATGGAATCGCTCAGGGCGGTTATTGCAAGCCTGGACGAGGGGGATTACATGATATACATATAATAGGAAAGGGAAGACAAAATAAATCCTTTTTGGGAGCACTCTTATTGTTGATTATAATTAATCTAAACAGGTTGATAATGTGATAATGAGTAATCTAAAACTTAGCATTTATTCTGTTCCTATTAAAATATCGACCAATGCGGTCCAATATAGCTTTTATCTTTATCTTAGTTTATAGAATAAAGAGTGGAATAGAAAGGTGAAGTATGAAATATAGTGAGAGTGAGCAGCATAGAGTCGCTCCACCAGTGTTATTCTAAATGAAAATTAAGTGATCATCTTGGTGATATCCACAGTGCCTGGTCTTCCTATGTGGTCTCTCTTCAAAGTACTAGCCAGGTCTATCCTATCAGCTTCCGAGATGGAAGATCGGGCTACTTTCAGGATAGTACGACCTTGAATAGTAAAGATGATAAATGAAGGAAGAAAGAACCCACTTCTGCTGTCTGTACTCTGCCTGATACTCGTTACTGGATCAATTGGCCCCAGGCTTTTCCAGATGAGAGAGTGTTGGAAAAGAGAACCATCACCTGTCTCATAGAGGCCTGAATGATCACTTTTCTTAGAAATGAGACAGAGCATAGGAAAGAAAAGAGAAGGAACCACTTCTGCTTTCTGTTGTAACAGCAAAATGTACGCTGAGAAGGGCGAATGTCCTTGTCAACACTGCTGTTAGCCAGATGAGAGAGTGATGAAAGGAAAGGTTCAGCTCGAAACAGATTGTGGGAGGAGTCGATATTGAATAATTAATAATTCAGTTGAAATAAATTCATTCAGAAACCATCCCAAAATGGCTAATCACCTTTTGATTGGCCTAAAAGGACTGCCCAAAGATAAACAATAATTATACTAGTGATTGGACAATTAAAGCAAGATCCACTAGAATGAGCATTTGGCCATTGTTATATATCATGAATGTAAAATATAGATCAATCTATGTATAATATTGGTTCCAATCAGGTAGTTATTCTTAATTATTGTTGTAAATCATGAACATTAATCACTCTATATATCGTGCGGGTTCCAATAGAAGAAAGACACTGGACTCTAACAACAACATATATAATATAGTAAAATTACTAATCAGATCTGCAAAGCACAAAAAGGCTTATAAAGCCAAGAAATTCAATTATCCTTCATTTGATAACATAGTATAAAAGTGGCTATATCATCATACATTGTTAAGCTAATTAATCTATTTGAAGGTTTATTTATCCTCAGCTACAGGTTCAAATCCATAGATTTCAGACAAGTTCATCTATGGAAATACACAATCATAAATTGATGCTTTCTGCAGAGGAAAAATGGCACAATGCTGAAGAAGAACTAAGTAGTTCAAACATTTCTATGCTAAATATAGTGGTTTGGAATATCATTATCCCCTGCTAACATGATTGAAAAGAAACAAAATCTGACACAGTTGAAAAGAGCAAAATCTGACACATTCGTTTGTCAGATATAAATTAATACTTTCTACAAAGGAGACATTTGCAACATTAGAGAAACATGAGACACTGTTGCTTCACACATAAAAAAACAGCAGTATTTATCCACAGGACATTCATTTATCAAAGTCAGCAGCATTAATCCACAGGACATTTATTAGTTAATATGGAAAGACATGGACTTTTACTTTCTGCAGAGTGCAATATGTAAGAGCATGAAAGTGATGTTTCTTCACTTTCACAGTCGGCAGTATTAATCCACACAAACAGTGAATTAGGCCATCATTAAATCGCACAATGCTGCAGGGGCTGATTTATCAGACATTATTAAGTTAGATGGTAAATTCAAGACCTCAGTGTTTTCTGCTGACGTTGTTACAAAAATGGGTCTCAAGAAAATGTAGAACATTCATTTGCTGAGATAGAAAGTGCTTTATGCAGAGAAGAATACTATAGCATATATATCACTCACATATAGAGTGCACCTCATTAGTAATTTTGTGCAGGGACAAAAGGTGGATTAAGTGTATATATTTTAATTAATACACTATTCCTACAAAGAAGGGTATATGTAGCGAATCCCAATTATCCTTAAAGTTTTAAGGGTGCGCTATATAGATAGGAAAGAAGAGAGCAGAGCAGGGTAAATGCCGCCGTGGGTAGCTACATTAGGTATAGAGTGAGAGAGTGTAAGTTACCAAACGCCGCTCCATACTGCTTCGGATGCCGGCGTGTATCAGTGTCCTCCACTGCCCTAGCTGACTCTCAGCTCCCCGCTCACTTCTATCGCGCGCCGTCCCACTGAGGTGCTGCGGCCGCCCGAACGAGAAGGGGGCGTGGCCGCAAAACGTCCTTAGATGACGTCAGTCCCTAACATGATTGAAAAGAAACAAAATCTGACACAGTTGAAAAGAGCAAAATCTGACACATTCGTTTGTCAGATATAAATTAATACTTTCTACAAAGGAGACATTTGCAACATTAGAGAAACATGAGACACTGTTGCTTCACACATAAAAAAACAGCAGTATTTATCCACAGGACATTCATTTATCAAAGTCAGCAGCATTAATCCACAGGACATTTATTAGTTAATATGGAAAGACATGGACTTTTACTTTCTGCAGAGTGCAATATGTAAGAGCATGAAAGTGATGTTTCTTCACTTTCACAGTCGGCAGTATTAATCCACACAAACAGTGAATTAGGCCATCATTAAATCGCACAATGCTGCAGGGGCTGATTTATCAGACATTATTAAGTTAGATGGTAAATTCAAGACCTCAGTGTTTTCTGCTGACGTTGTTACAAAAATGGGTCTCAAGAAAATGTAGAACATTCATTTGCTGAGATAGAAAGTGCTTTATGCAGAGAAGAATACTATAGCATATATATCACTCACATATAGAGTGCACCTCATTAGTAATTTTGTGCAGGGACAAAAGGTGGATTAAGTGTATATATTTTAATTAATACACTATTCCTACAAAGAAGGGTATATGTAGCGAATCCCAATTATCCTTAAAGTTTTAAGGGTGCGCTATATAGATAGGAAAGAAGAGAGCAGAGCAGGGTAAATGCCGCCGTGGGTAGCTACATTAGGTATAGAGTGAGAGAGTGTAAGTTACCAAACGCCGCTCCATACTGCTTCGGATGCCGGCGTGTATCAGTGTCCTCCACTGCCCTGGCTGACTCTCAGCTCCCCGCTCACTTCTATCGCGCGCCGTCCCACTGAGGTGCTGCGGCCGCCCGAACGAAAAGGGGGCGTGGCCGCAAAACGTCCTTAGATGACGTCAGTCCCGACGTACGTTTCACCGCTGGGCTTGTTCACGGGAGCCTCAATCCCGCAAGCCCAGCCGTGACTTTATAAGGGATTATGCAAATGAGCAATAATAGTTAGATCAAGCCAATTAATCAGATAGGATCTGTTCATAGGGTTAGGACATTAGTCCTAGCGCCAAGTACTACCAGATTTAGTTCATATGATTGATGTAGAAAATTAAAGTTGATCACTATAAAAAGGATAATTAAATAAAATGAAGGATGAAATAAACCCAGTTAAATCCAAATTTCATAGGGCCCATACAAGCCAGAGGGAGGAGAAAATTGCTGGTTGATTGGTTAATTACATGGATCTCAAATCATACTAATTAATCAAATGAAATCTATTCATGGGTTAAGGACATTGGTCCTGACGCCAATTACTACCCAATTTTAATCCATATACTAAATATAAGAATATAGAGTTAATCCCTATGGATAAATTGGTCGAATAATTGTATAAGATGGTGAAATCAGGTCGTCTGAGATGTCGTACAACCACACAAGGGCCAGAGAGGAGAGAGATTACTAATTATTAAATTAGTTATACAAAACTAGCTACAGATGGAACATTTTGTATGGATATACATATAAATGTATGTGCAGAAAGATTTTGTGCACTATGCATTTAGTTACCAAATGGCCAACAGTAAAAAAAGAAGATTTACTTGTTAATCAATGATGCAATAATATCCTATAATGACTATTGTATGTCCGTTTAATTGTTAAAACATTTTGAAAAGGGTTTTTTTACAAATAAACTGTAGATATACTATAAATAAATTAATTATATGTTCTTTAATCGAGATTAGATGAATTGGATGTGTATGTGAAAGTTGTTGTGAAAAAATTTTTTTTGTGTGAGATTTATAAAAAACTATAGTTAATGAAAAAAACTGATATATAAGTGAAATGATGTGTAAAATAATGAGAGAAACTGAGTGTTGTTGACTGATTTGAAAATATGTTTGTATTAATTAGTGTCAATCTAAAAGTTTATTTTAAGGCAATAAATGTGAAAATACTAGTGAATAATGAAACAGTGAACTGTGAAAAGGGAATAGGTGAAAAGTGAAGAGAGATTGCGTGTTGGTATGTCTTGACAGAAAAGAAGGGGGGTGAGATGAGTGTGAAAGTACAGAAAAAAGGAAGAAGATGTGTGACCAAATAAATATATGTATATATAGAGAGAAATAAATAGAGGGGAAGAAGGTGAATAAATTGATATTAATTGGCCAAATATTTGAGTGAAAACATTTGTTAATAAATATTTAAAATTTAACTTTAACTGATGTGTTCATGTATATATGTAAATACTTGATTGCCTATGCACATAAAATACATGAACAGAGAAATGTTGTGCCTTAAAAGACAAAGAAAAGTATATGGGGAACAAAAAAGCAAATTGATAGGTCAAAAGGCCATGGTTCTTATGCAGATCATGCTCATTCAGTGTACTGAGAGTTATAATATATCTGTCTCTCTCCACGAATCATTAAGGTCAGTAAGTTTTTGTTTTATTTGTTTATTCCAGGAAGACACTATAATTGATGTTCTTATTCAAACCTCGTGGTATCAGTGTCTGTAACTTAAAGATCCATTCTGATTCTTTTTTTTGCAAGCTATTCATTAAGTCTCCTCCCCTTATGCCCATTTTGAGATGTTCCAGGCCAAAGATTCGTAGATCTTGACTTCTACTATTGTGAACCTTTAAAAAGTGCTTGGCAACGGTGGTCAGAGTCTTGAATTTGGCTGCATCTGATTTAGCGTTACGAACATTACCCACATGTTCCAATGCTCTGACTTTGAGCATACGTGAAGTCATGCCCACATATTTCAACTCGCAAGGACATGTAATGCAATAAATTACATTTTCTGTTTTGCAATTGAAATAGTCCTTGATCTGGATGGGTTGATTATGCCTGTCCATGATGACCGTTTGACTTTGAATGTGGGAACAGGCCTTGCAGTTTCCACAAGGGTAACTGCCCTTTAATGATGTATGGGGTCTGGATGGTTCTGAAAAGTGGCTCCGCACCAGTTGGTCTCTAAGATTAGGTGCTCGTCGCCAACTCATATTGATCTTATCTCCTATATGTTCAGAAAGATCATTGTCCATTTGCAGTATATGCCAATGATTTTGTAGAATTTGGCTGGCCTCTTTCCAACTTCCACAGAAGTCACCTATGAACCTCATCACCCCTGCTTTTTTTGGGGCTGGATTCTTTTTGTCCAGGAATATGAGGGATTCACGTTGTATCTTATTCACCTCATATTGGGCTTTTTTAATCAAGCGATTACTATACCCACGTTCCTTAAGTCGACTCCTTAGTTCAACACTTTTTGATTGAAAACTCTGTTCATCAGAACAATTCCGTTTGAGCCGAAGGAATTCGCCCTTTGGGATATTCCTAATGGTCGGCGGAAAATGTGCACTCGAAGAATGGAGCAGACTATTTGTCGAGGTTTCTTTCCTAAAGATTTCTGTGGCAATTTTGTTGTTATCGTCTCGATAGATCCTAAGGTCTAGGAACGAGATACTCGTTCGACTGCTAGCATAGGTAAACTTCAAATTGATGTCATTATTGTTGAGGGTTTGAATATATTCTTCCAGTTTCGTTTCAGGGCCGTCCCATATCATGAAAATATCATCGATGAAGCGCATCCATGTGATGATATGATTGGTGTAGTGTTCTTGATTGTCACTAAAGACAGATTCTCGCTCCCACCAACCTAAAAACAAATTTGCATATGTGGGGGCACATGCCGCCCCCATTGCAGTACCCCTTAGTTGGATATGAAACCGGTTATTGAACAGGAAGTAGTTATGATGTAATACAAATTCCAAAAGTTCCAACAAGAATTCCTGAAATTCACCTATTCCCTCAATCGATAGAAAATATCTCACTGCCATAGTCCCCAAGTCATGTTTTATGGAGGTGTATAGTGCCTCCACATCGAGGCTTACCAAGATGTAGGATTCCTCCAGGTGTACATCATGGAGTTTTCTTAATACATCTGTGGTATCCTTAATGTAGGAAGGAAGAGTCAAGACATGATGTCTCAGATGTACATCCAGAAAGCAACTAGCTTTCTCTAGAAGGCCCCCATTGCCAGATATGATGGGCCTTCCAGGGGGATTTTTGACATTTTTATGAACTTTAGGCAGTAGGTAGAAGGTTGGCGTTCGAGGATGTGGCGTGGCTAGGTATTCCCATTCTCCTTTTGTAATCGTACCCAACTGCAAATGCCTGTCAATTATTCTCTTATATTTTACAAGAAAATTTTGGGTAGGATCAAACAGGGTGGTTTTGTAACAGGAGGTATCATTTAATTGACGATTGGTTTCCCTCAGGTACAGATTGGTAGGCCAAATGACAATATTCCCGCCTTTATCTGAAGGCTTGATTAGAATGTCATCCCAACTTCTAATCTGTTTTAATGCATGCTTCTGTGAATAGGTCAGATTACCTACTTTCCGATGATGTTTCTGTTTCTGGTATAATTTGTCAAAATCTCGTGATACCAGGTTGAGAAAAACCTTTATTTCTGGACATATATGATCTCCTGGAAAGAATGTAGATTTCTTTTTACATGTGGGTCGTTTGTGTTGTGGATCTTGATCCTCTGTAAGATCCACCTGTTCGTTGGCCAGCTCTTCCAAAATCCTGATTGCTTCAGTATCCTGTTGTGATAATACATCTGTGGGTGTGCTGGTTACTTCATCCTTTCTTTGGTTAAAGTATTTGGTTAATAATAACTTACGACCAAAGAGTCTTAAGTTGGTTTCCCATTTGAATGGGTCAAAATTAGTTGTCGGCGAAAAAGAAAGACCCTTTTCTAGGACCGAGATCTGATCGGGAGTCAGGACATGGGAAGATAAATTAATAATTTTAAGTTTGGTTGCTGATACGGTGGAGTTGTTTATTTCTTCCACCTGGATGGATATCGGTGTGGCTGAGGAGATCTCCATCTCTCTCTTCCTCTTCTTCCTTTTGCCCCGCCTTGTTTTAGTTCGTCGGGGCGTCCACGGAAGGTACCCCTGATATCCTCTAAAAAAGAGTTTGATGAGGATGATGCTGTGGTCCGGGAATTGGTATTGCGTCCCTGGTTATAGACCTCTCTGGTGTCAGTATCTTCAGCGTCAGAGGGTTCTATCTCAGATGATGATGGTGTCTGATCAGGTCTCCGTGTATCTCTTTTGTTAGGAAATTTGGTGGTATTTTGAGTCCACTTAAATATATTTCCTGTGAGAAAATCCCTCTTATCCCTGGAAAATTTCGATTTTTTTTCTTTCTATTATCACATCCTCATAGGTCTCCAACTCTTTTTTAATCCTTCCAAATGTATTCTGAAATCCCATGTCTTGTTCCCATTGTTCCAATTTGACTCCAATCTGATCAATTTCTTTAGTACATTCCTCTAATCTCAAGTTGTTATGTTTTATGAGAATAGTCATTAAATCCTGTGAGCATTTTAATAGGCTCATTTCCCACTCCTTGCGTAGGTTCTCACTACATAATTCAAAGGAGGGGAAGAGTTTGGGCCTCAGGCCTCTTGGAGTTATTTTCTGTTTGTTATATTGTTCCAAACTGGTGAGATCCCAGTTGATCCTAATTCGTTTTTGTAGAGTCCTTTTTAGTTGCAGGAGATCGTCTTCCCAATTAGGATCCACAGACAGTTTAGTTAGTTGATTAGGGAATATTCTGTCAATGTCTTCCATCAAACGTTTATTATTCAATTCATTTTTTAAATTGAAATTGCTCATTTTGAGGCTGGGTTTGAAGATTTGAGGCAGAGATTTGGGAACAGATGAAAAAGGAGGGGAATGAATCCCCAAAGGTTTTAGATTGTATCACTTGTTTCTACGGAGAAGCAGTCCGTTGCTGTGCCAGAACTAGAAGCCGAGAATAATCTCGGTAGCGTACGTTTGAAATAGGATTTGTCAGTTCCGCACTAGCAGTGTGCTGTAAAGCCACACTTAGGTATAAACAAATATAAAGATAACCAATATAAACAGTGCTAATGACCAAATCTTTGAATAGCACTTTGATTATTGGTGGTGCTCCCAAAATTACTTTTGTAGATTAACTACACATATAATAGGAAAGGGAAGACAAAAGAAATCCTTTTTGGGAGCACTCTTATTGTTGATTATAATTAATCTAAACAGGTTGATAATGTGATAATGAGTAATCTAAAATTTAGCATTTATTCTGTCCTATCCCTGGACATCAAGGATGCTTACCTGCATGTCCCCATTTACAATCCTCACCAGGAGTACCTCAGATTTGTGGTACAGGATTGCCATTACCAATTCCAGACGCTGCCGTTTGGACTCTCCACGGCACCGAGGGTATTTACCAAGGTTATGGCGGAAATGATGATACTCCTTCGAAAAAAGGGAGTTTTAATTATCCCATACTTGGACGATCTCCTAATAAAGGCACGATCCAAGGAACAGTTGTTAGTGGGAGTAGCACTATCTCAGGAAGTGCTGCGCCAGCACGGCTGGATTCTGAATATCCCAAAGTCACAGCTGGTCCCCACGACACGTCTAATGTTCCTGGGAATGATTCTGGACACAGTCCAGAAAAAAAGTGTTTCTCCCGGAGGAGAAAGCCAGGGAGTTGTCTTCTCTAGTCAGAGACCTCCTAAAACCAAAACAGGTATCGGTGCATCACTGCACGCGGGTCCTGGGAAAGATGGTAGCTTCTTACGAAGCAATTCCATTCGGCAGGTTCCATGCCAGAATTTTTCAGTGGGACCTGTTGGACAAGTGGTCCTGATCGCATCTTCAGATGCATCGCTTGATAACCCTGTCCCCAAGAACCAGGGTGTCTCTTCTGTTGTGGCTGCAGAGTGCTCATCTTCTGGAGGGCCGCAGATTCGGCATACAGGACTGGGTCCTGGTGACCACGGATGCCAGCCTACGAGGCTGGGGGGCAGTCACAAAGGGAAGAAACTTCCAAGGACTATGGTCAAGTCAGGAGACTGCCCTTCACATAAATATTCTGGAACTAAGGGCCATTTACAATGCCCTAAGTCAAGCAAAATCCCTGCTCCTACACCAGCCGGTGCTGATCCAGTCAGACAACATCACGGCAGTCGCCCATGTGAATCGACAGGGCGGCACAAGAAGCAGGATGGCGATGGCAGAAGCCACAAAAATTCTCAGATGGGCGGAGAATCATGTACTAGCACTGTCAGCAGTGTTCATCCCGGGAGTGGACAACTGGGAAGCAGACTTTCTCAGCAGGCACGACCTCCACCCGGGAGAGTGGGGA
The DNA here is from genome assembly GCF_028390025.1 of Pseudophryne corroboree. Lineage (NCBI taxonomy): Eukaryota > Metazoa > Chordata > Amphibia > Anura > Myobatrachidae > Pseudophryne > Pseudophryne corroboree. The sequence continues at coordinate 832,425,984 of NC_086445.1, read as the reverse complement.
CTTCATCCAGAAGTCTTCCAAATGATTGTAAATCAATGGGGTCGTCCACAGGTGGACATGATGGCGTCCCGCCTAAACAAAAAACTAGAGAGGTATTGCGCCAGGTCAAGAGACCCTCAGGCGATAGCTGTGGACGCTCTAGTGACACTGTGGGTGTACCGGTCAGTTTATGTGTTCCCTCCTCTACCTCTCATACCAAAGGTATTGAGAATAATAAGAAAGCGAGGAGTAAACACAATTCTCGTGGTTCCGGATTGGCCAAGAAGAGCGTGGTACCCGGAACTTCAAGAGATGATCTCAGAGGACCCGTGGTCTCTGCCGCTCAGACAAGACCTGCTCCAGCAGGGCCCCTGTCTGTTCCAAGACTTACCGCGGCTGCGTTTGACGGCATGGCGGTTGAACACCGGATCCTGAAGGAGAAGGGCATTCCGGAGGAAGTCATTCTGACGCTTATTAAAGCCAGGAAAGAGGTCACAGCAACTCATTATCACCGCATATGGCGGAGGTATGTTGCATGGTGTGAGGCCGAAAAGGCCCCAACGGAGGAATTTCAACTAGGTCGATTTCTGCATTTCCTGCAAGCAGGAGTAAATATGGGCCTAAAACTGGGCTCCATTAAGGTACAGATCTCGTCTCTGTCGATTTTCTTTCAAAAAGAACTAGCTTCAGTACCTGAAGTTCAGACATTTGTTAAAGGAGTGCTGCATATTCAGCCCCCGTTTGTGCCCCCCGTGGCACCCTGGGATCTCAACGTGGTGTTGAGTTTCTTAAAATCACATTGGTTTGAACCACTAAAAACCGTGGATCTGAAATATCTCACGTGGAAGGTGGTTATGTTATTGGCCTTGGCTTCTGCCAGGCGAGTATCAGAATTAGCGGCTTTGTCTTGTAAAAGCCCTTATTTGATTTTCCATATGGATAGGGCAAAATTGAGGACTCGTCCCCAGTTTCTCCCAAAGGTGGTGTCAGCGTTTCACCTGAACCAGCCTATTGTGGTGCCTGCGGCTACTAGGGACTTGGAGGACTCCAAGTTGCTAGACGTTGTCAGGGCACTGAAAATATATGTTTCCAGAACGGCTAGAGTCAGAAAATCTGACTCGCTGTTTATCCTATATGCACCCAACAAGCTGGGTGCTCCTGCTTCTAAGCAGACTATTGCTCGTTGGATTTGTAGTACAATTCAGCTTGCACATACTGTGGCAGGCCTGCCACAGCCAAAATCTGTCAATGCCCATTCCACAAGGAAGGTGGGCTCATCTTGGGCGGCTGCCCGAGGGGTCTCGGCTTTACAACTTTGCCGAGCTGCTACTTGGTCACGGACAAACACATTTGCAAAATTCTATAAATTTGATACCCTGGCTGAGGAGGACCTGGAGTTCTCTCATTCGGTGCTGCAGAGTCATCCGCACTCTCCTGCCCGTTTGGGAGCTTTGGTATAATCCCCATGGTCCTTTCGGAGTTCCCAGCATCCACTAGGACGTCAGAGAAAATAAGAATTTACTCACCGGTAATTCTATTTCTCGTAGTCCGTAGTGGATGCTGGGCGCCCATCCCAAGTGCGGTTTATCTGCAATACTTGTACATAGTTATTGTTAACTAAATCGGGTTATTGTTGAGCCATCTGTTGAGAGGCTCTATTGTTTCATACTGTTAACTGTGTTACATATCACGAGTTGTACGGTGTGATTGGTGTGGCTGGTATGAGTCTTACCCGGGATTCAAAATCCTTCCTTATTGTGTACGCTCGTCCGGGCACAGTATCCTAACTGAGGCTTGGAGGAGGGTCATAGTGGGAGGAGCCAGTGCACACCAGGTAGTCTAAGATCTTTCTAGAGTGCCCAGCCTCCTTCGGAGCCCGCTATTCCCCATGGTCCTTTCGGAGTTCCCAGCATCCACTACGGACTACGAGAAATAGAATTACCGGTGAGTAAATTCTTATTTTTCTATTTCCTTTTATTGTATGTTTAAGATCAAGCATTTTCCGTAATATTTTTAATATTTTAGATCTTTATATTTTTAACCACTTTTGTATATTTTATTAATTTTTAGACTGATTCTTCACCTGTATCTTCCTCTTATAATATTTAAATGCCCCTTTTAAAGATAGTGCATTATTTCTATTAATTGTGTTTCTATTTATATATCTTTCAATGTAGTGTCGAGCACTCTCATTTTAAATACATCCCAGGTCAATATTACCCCTTTCACACCGCACATATTGCCCGGTCGACACGGGTCGGTGTGCAGTGTGAAAGCGCCATGGTGGAATTCCCGGGTCGCCTGACCCGGTAATTCAACCCGGGAATAAAGCAGTGTTATTCCCGGTTTGGATACCAGGTCAGTGGCAGCGTAAACAGGTTCACCCGGGACCTGTTCACTAGATAGGGAGAGACGGTGCGGAGATGAGCTCATCTTTCAGCGCCGCCTCTGCTGTCGGCTCCGCCCCCCCCGCTGCTATGGCAACCTGCCTGGCATATTGCCAGGTTACGGGAGCCTGCTGTAGCGTCCAATGACAGATCCCACCTGGAAAGGATCTGTTTCCAATTCCCGGGTAGGATCCGGCATTTGCGGTGTGAAAGGGGTATTGGAATTGTTTCAGAAAGCTTTCTGCAATATCCTGGAGGTGGTATGCGTTCCAAGCAGTTTAACGCATACCAGATGCTAAAACGGGAAGGAAAGTCAGTGGGGGGGTGCGCAGACTAGCGTTCCCACTAGCCAGAATCCCCATAGCCCCAAGCTACTGGTTATAATATTTTTATATAGCACATTTACGGTATAAAATCTCATTGAAATATGACGAGATAATAAAAGTCTGTAAACCTGAAGTAGGAATCACTGTGGCCACTTATTTATTATATATTTGTTTAGATGTTTCATTGTTTAAGAATACAGAATGGATCTATGTGTTTGCTCACCATGTCAACCATAGTAAATACTGCAAATTAGTTTTAACTAGCTTTTCTACCCGTTCTTTGCACGGGAGTTTCTGATTTTCACGGTTGCAAAGATAATTGAGTGTTACAAATTTGGTAAATCTATAGAGATGTAAATTTGAGACGTCTTAATGTAAGTAAATATTAATCCATGGTTCTTGCATTACCCGAGGAGCACCTGTAGCAGATAGATAGATAGATAGATAGATAGATAGATAGATAGATAGATAGATAGATAGATAGATAGATAGATAGATACTGTATTACTATTTTATGTTTATTAATACTCTTTGGGGGGTTTTACTCTGACAAATGGGAATGAAATCACACGTCAGGGCCTCCAGGTAACCTAGGCACAAAGGCAGCAACCCTGTCGATTGAAGCACTGAAGTACTGCTGCCATTAGGTTAACTCCTTGATAATATTACATCAGAGCACAGAGGTCACCCCTAACACCCCCTCCCTCTGCCTTCCCTCACTCCTCTCGGCCACAAGGGACTACCCGCTGCTGGGTCCCGCCACTACCCATACCCGGTTCAGTGACAGGGAGAAGCCCTTGCCTCTGGTGTCTCCAGCATGTTGTTTGTCTCTGGCATTCCCTTTCACACAGGCCGGATGTCGGATGGCTGCTAACGCAGGTCAGGTTCAGACTCTTCCTGTTATTCAGGACGTGAGACTCTGCCTCTCTCCAGGCCTCGGCGCCCCACTCTTTCTGCTGGAGACCTTGGGTGACCAGGGAGACAGAAAAGGCATCTCATTCTCCAGCCCCCAGCCCTATCTGCTGTCAGTGAGTGTGGTGTCCCCAGCAGTGCAGAGTGGCAGAGGAGCAAGGAGGCTTGGAGGGGGGGGGGGATAACCAGCAGAAGGGTAAGGACGGCATGAGAGGTTCACCTGTAGAGGTTTCAGAAGGCCTGGCGGGTGTGAATGGGTCACCAGCTGGAGGGTGAAGAGACCAGGAAAGGAGTGATGCAGTGACCAAAAGTTAGGGCTTATGACCTACGGGGGGCGCACCAAATAACTGCCTTTCCCTGGGTGACAAAATTTCTAACTGATGTGGGCCGAACTTGGACTGAAACGGCATCGGGAGTGTCACTGTTCATCTCTGCAACCCGAAAACTATGTCTATTTACATGTCACCCCCTTCCAGATTGTAAGTCATATGTGTACCAAGTTTGGTGTAAATTGCTCTATGCATTCCAGAGTTATGCTGGAACATACATACACAGATAAACACATACCTACATCCATTTTTATATGGATAGATTGTTACAATTATTTAACACCAAAATGGGAGTAGATGCCCTTTTTCTATTGTCCACTCGGTATACATAAGGGGACCTTCCACCATACACATACACCTTGATAAAGACTGCAAACAGTCGAAACACGTTGGTAGACAGGGCTGGTAACTTCAGCCTTGGCTCAGCGGACTTAAAGCCTGAAAATCTTCCTTATTCATACCCGGGATGGGGGTCCAATATTATACATACATCAGGTACTAAGGCTTCCAGTGTCATCTGAAATCTGGCAAGTACTACAGATGTGCCTCTGCTAAAGTCAGGGCATCTTTTTTTGCCCTAAATGCGTTTAGAAGCAGAGAGATGCGGCTAAGATGCACAAGGAGACTGTGCTGAGTAATTTGATATATGATACTTGTGTATTGTGTGTGACTGAGTCTGTATACTGGGCAGAATAGAACTTATATTAGAAAAAAGCTGCAGCTGCTACATTGTAGCACTTCGTATACAGTCACAGACTCAGTCGCACACAGATACACAAGTGTCATACAGTATATCAAATTAATCAGTGCAGTCTCCTTGTGCGTCCTAGAGTAGTCACGTTTTGTTGCAACTAAAATGCATTTTTGCCAAAAAAGATTCTCATGTGACCTGGCATGCCAAGAGGCCGAAACTGCTTGGCATGACTGCAGCAAAGATATATGAGGACATATCTTTACTAGTCCATGGTGAACTATGGCCCTCATTCTGAGTTGTTCGCTCGCAAGCTGCTTTTAGCAGCTTTGCACACGCTAAGCCGCCGCCTACTGGGAGTGAATCTTAGCTTCTTATAATTGCGAACGAAAGATTCTCAAAATTGCGATTACACACCTCTTAGCAGTTTCAGAGTAGCTCCAGACTTACTCGGCATCTGCGATCAGTTCAGTGCTTGTCGTTCCTGGTTTGACGTCATAAACACACCCAGCGTTCGCCCAGACACTCCTCCGTTTCTCCAGCCACTCCCGCGTTTTTCCCAGAAACGGTAGCGTTTTTTCCCACACGCCCATAAAACGGCCTGTTTCCGCCCAGAAACACCCACTTCCTGTCAATCACACTCCGATCGCCTGAACGATGAAAAAGCCGTGAGTAAAAATCCTAACTGCATAGCAAATTTACTTGGCGCAGTCGCAGTGCGGACAGTGCGCATGCGCACTAAGCGGAAAATCGCTGCGATGCGAAAAAATGTACCGAGCGAACAACTCGGAATGAGGGCCTATGTTTTTTTAACTTGTATGTTTTTTAATAACTGGAGCTTACTTACTATGAGGAGCGCCTTATTGCTTTGTTTGAGGCTTACCTTCATGGGATATGGAAGTTGAAGACTTTTTAAGGCCTCTGATATGCAGTTCAGAAACAGATGCTTTAGTAAGAAGAACCTATAATACAGTCCAGTTGGGGTCAATGAATACTACACAGAAGTGTGCGCTTTCTCTCCTTATTGTCATTTATCTGTTAGGCTTTGATCAATTTTGACCAGGCTTGAGATCACAAACATTGGTTTCAGCACTACCCCAGCAGAAGTAACGCTTTACCTACCACATTCTGTGACTGTATTATTGTGTTTCACTTTCAGGATTATGGAATGTGGGAGCGAGGAGACAAAACAAATCAAGGAATTCCTGAGCTTAATGCCAGCTCGGTGGGGATGGCAAAAGTAAGATGTTATAGTGACCCAGCCAAATCTCATCCTAACCCTCTGTTCCACGCTCAGTGTCTACCCCATCTGCGTCACCGCTGACTTTCTGCCCCTCCCCTTTAGAATGTAAGCTCTCACGAACAGGGCCCGCAACTCCTCATGTTCTTATCCTTTTCTTACTTAAACCACCTTCTACAGCACCAAATGGCATGGTATTCTGCCACCGTGATACTTATTTCACGGTCGTCTGCTGATGCAGCTATGTTTATTTACCCTGTACTTGTCCTATATTGTCTTCAACTGTAAGTCAATGTTTTCCTGTTTGGATTATTCATTTATGTACTCTGTAATTGGGTGCTGCAGATCCCTTGTGGCGCCATATACATAAAGGATAATAATATTAATAATTATAATAATTATAATAATAATAATAGTGTGTGACTTGCCAAACAGCTACTAGGGCTATATACATGCAGTATAAATGACTATTATTGACTCACAGTATGTGGACTTCAGTCCTGAAGCTATGTAAATAGGTATCTGTGGCCACACTTCATGGGCCATACTGCACAGAAGTGCTCATCTAGCTATTGGCCTGCGCAGTCTGGATCACAGAAGAACCAAAACTGGATGGACAGTTTTGGTACACACATGCTATTTGCAGCAAGTTTGTATTAGGCTACAATTTGTTGGCCCCGGTGTGATTTTGGTGACATTGCCATTGGATGTAAAACTGCAATTAGTTTAAATGCACAATTAGGTTGTTTTTGCCTTGAAACGTATATTGCTGCTTTAAAGCTAATGGTTTTCTTGCTAGATCACACTGGAATACAGGTGTAGACTTTATGTAAATGCAAAAGTCTGTTTATGTAAGCAACACATACATGTATCATCATCACAACTGTATGTCTAAATGCAATGTAAATACAGGTATAGAGAAAACACACACTTCAAAAGGAGCAATCTAGTGAGGATATAAGTATAGTTCATTGATAGAACAATGAGTGTATGTTTCTTTAAAGGCTGCTCTAGAAGCTATTGATGAACTTGACCTGTTTGGCGCTCATGGTGGTCCTAAGTCAGTGATTCACGTCCTTCCTGATGACGTAGAGCATTGTCAGGTAAGGGTCACAGAATCTGTGTTTGTCTAGGAAACCGTTATGAAACATATAAGCAATTTCATATCACCCTTTATGCCTACTTTTGCATTTGCGAATGAGAACCATAGCTGTTATTTTATGTATTACAAAGCTTCAGAGTTACACAATTCCAAGCCTTACGGGCCTGGTGAGAGGTGACGTTTTAATGATCATTCCTGACTAATTTGGTGAGTGAGCCACTTATTCACTGATCAGTGTTTAACCATGTCCTAAATGTGACTTTTGTCTGGCATTCAAGGAAGGGAGCTCTGCACCCCTGTCCTATCCAATAACTGGTTAATGTAAATACTTGTGTATTTTAGGGGTAAGTATTAATATACGTTATATGTTAAATCATTTCACATTGGAAAGAGTTGTAAAATTCTGAAGCCCTGCTGATTTTCAATGCGCAATTTGCGCCCTTTACAGTTAACTCATTATATTCTGGTTTGCTGTAAGTCTCCTGTACCAGTTTGGGTCATAATTTCTCATCCTTAGTTAATATTGCTTTGCTGCTAGAAATCAATGTCCATATTGTTTACCAGGAAAAAGCTGCCTTCAGTCTCTGCCACTCCAAGATAGGCATCTAGGCTCAGTGCTACATCCTGTCCTGGACGGTGTATTGCAAAATGATTATATTTAGTTGAACAATAAAAATATAACATCTCTATGTATAGATGTGTCCTCATAAACCGAGCTTTGATATACCGTGAGGCGCGTGATACCTTAGTGTGAATGAACTGCCAGGTAACGTGCGGCTCTACTAGTGCTGGGCATCTGTTTCACATCTTTTTCACCCAAAGTGCAAAGGAGCATGACATGGAAAAAAGCTGCAGCAGCTATATCATAGCACTTTGTATACAGATTCAGACTCAGTCGCACAGAAATATACAAGTGTTGCATATGAAATCAGTGCAGACTGTGCAGTCTCCTGGTGTGTCCTAGTTGCATTGCGATTCAGACGAGAAAGATGACCGGTGCTTTCAGAATCACACGGGACCTGTAGAGAGGGGCTGTCTGGTCCGACTGCAGTAATAGTGTACGAGGACACATATTTAAGAGGCTCATTCCCTGTAATCTGTTACTTTCATTGAATCTAAGAGTTTACTTCACTCTTGCTATCTCACTTCAGTACGCTGCTCCTCAAAACTGTTCATACAAAACACAACACATCCGTACTTGGCAACTATGCCCAATCTCACCAACTGTCATTATGTTTCTAAGTGCTAAGGAGCATCTGGCACTCTAGGGAACTGCAGGCAGACATTAGTGAATTATAGTGATTAAAAATCATCATATACATTTCTCTTGAAATGCGCCTTGCCTGGCCTCCTATTAGACATATACATTATTCATGTACAGGTAGCAATACTTAACAGTCTTTGTTGTTTTTTCTTTTACTTTATTTTGTTTCATACATGTTAGCAGAAATGTTACGTATACCTTTTTTAATGTGGAATACAGACTTACACTTGTGTATTTATCTTTACAGTCAATCCTTTACTCCATGTTACCACGAGCGTCCACCTCCAAAGAGATTGATGCTGGTCTGCTCTCTATTATTTCATATCCGGCATTCGCAGTGGAAGATATAAACCTGGTTAATGTTACCAAAAATGAAATCATCACAAAGCTACAAGTACGATTTCTGTTCTATATACAATATGTCAATTATGTGATATTACTGTGCAATATAGATACAGTATATCTCATAACGGCTGTCTTGCTACTTACTGATTACTCAGTTATCATGTGCAGTCATTTTACCATACTTCATTTGTTTATTATTGTATTGCTATAACATTGTGCAAACAACGATATTGCATTACAGAAGTTGCGTTCTCACATCTCTGCTCATCTGCCTAATTCCCATGTCACAGCCTCACAGCTTCTGAAACGCCTCCTTGTTTTATTGTACTTTCAGGGAAGGTATGGCTGCTGCCGATTTCTCAGGGATGGTTATAAAACACCCAGAGAGGTAAAATTATGCTATAAAGATTTTATTTAGAATTATTGAGATATATGTGTTCCATGGGGGTAATTCCAAGGGGTCTGGGACTCAGGGTCGACAACAAAAAGGTCGACACACCTTAGGTCGATGCCAATTGGTCGTCACACCTTAGGTCAACATGGACAAAAGGTCGACAGGAACAAGGTCGACATGGAAAAAGGTCGACATGGTTTTTTTTATGTTTTTTGGGTGTCGTTTTCTTCGTAGAGTGACCGGGAACCCCAATTAGTGCACCGCTTCGCTCGCCATGCTTCGGGCATGGGGGGGTAATTCCAAGTTGATCGCAGCAGGAATTCTGTTAGCAATTGGGCAAAACCATGTGCACTGCAGGAGGGGCAGATATAACATGTGCAGAGAGAGTTAGATTTGGGTGGGTTATTTTGTTTCTGTGCAGGGTAAATACTGGCTGCTTTATTTTTACACTGCAAATTAGATTGAACACACCACACCCAAATCTAACTCTCTCTGCAAATGTTATATCTGCCTCCCCTGCGGTGCACATGGTTTTGTCCAATTGCTAACAAAATTCCTGCTGCGATCAACTTGGAATTACCCCCTATATGAACAGACATTACACATTCTTTTATTTCCTCATTGCGATGTTTTTGTTGTTGCCGTTGTTCTTGCATGTTTCTATATAACGCATAGCACAAAATATAAGGATAGATTGTTGCTAGCTATAAATATTTAGACTTCATGCACATGGGTGGTCATTCCGAGTTGTTCGCTCGCTAGCTGCTTTTAGCAGCATTGCAAACGCTAGGCCGCCGCCCTCTGGGAGTGTATCTTAGCTTAGCAGAATAGCGAACGAAAGATTAGCATAATTGCTACTAAATATTTTCTTGCAGTTTCTGAGTAGCTCCAGACCTACTCCTAGATTGCGGTCAGCTCGGTCCGTTTAGTTCCTGGTTTGACGTCACAAACACACCCTGCGTTCGGCCAGCCACTCCCTCGTTTCTCCAGACACTCCCGCGTTTTTCCCTGACACACGTGCGTTTTTTAGCACACTCCCGGAAAACGCTCAGTTACCACCCAGAAACGCCCTTTTCCTGTCAATTACTCACCGATCAGCAGTGCGACTGAAAAGCGCCGCACGATCAACAGCAAAACTGCTAAGTTTTTAGTTAAATAACTAAACACATGCGTGCTGCGTACCATGCGCATGCGCACTTAGCAACAAATCGCAGCATAGCGAAAATCGGCAACGAGCGATCAACTCGGAATGACCACCATGGTCCAATGTGTCTTTGCAGGTGCCTAGCACAGCACCAGTGTGTCACTTTATGTTGCTTCTCCTTCAGTCCGAGGCCGATTATATCTTGTGACCCAAGTGCCAGGATCACTTCCAATTTGGCTACAGACAGGGTTTTGCCAAATTGCACAGCACCACTCATTGTGCCCTGTCACTTTCTGACATGTTAGTGCAGTCAACAGATCACCAGGTGACCACACATACAGGACAGCAGCAGATTTAGGGGTCTATTTACTAAGCCTTGGATGGAGATAAAGTGGCCGGAGATAAAGTACCAGCTAATCGGCTCCTAACTGTCATGTCACAGACTGTATTTGAAAAATGTCAGTTAGGAGCTGATTGGCTGGTACTTTTATCTCCATACACTTTATCTCCATCCAAGGCTTAGTAAATAGACCCCTTAGGGTTATGAAGAGGACGATTGTCTGGCTGCTTTTTGCCAGGTCATTCTCGGCAACCATACTTGTTTTGGTACAATACAGATCACATCGCAATTTCAGGTGAATTTACCAGAGCTAATGGCAATACCTACACGTGTGCCATTCATTTTTCTGACTGTAACTACCTGGGCTGTTGTAACATTATCTGATTAGTAACAATAAAGCTGTTGCATTTCACTGAGAATAGAGAAGTAGGTATAGTAGGTTGCGGTCAGGGACTGTTGTACAGAATGAGTCTGTGTTTGTACATGTCTTTCTATGTTTTCCACCTCATGCATAGGGTCATGGCTGTACCTATAGTGTGAGCAGGAGGTGCCATTGCTATGAGGCCCAGAGGCTAGGGGGCCCAACTCAAATGCACACAGATCATATAGTTGTCTACCAAGCATTGCATCATTACAAACTGGCACACTACAGTTGGGCAAATATGTACTGGGGGCACTGTGTGGCATAATGTGAACTGAGGGCACTGTGTGGCATAATGTGAACTGGGCACTGTGGCATATTGTGTACTAGGGGCACTGTATGGGATAATGTGAACTAGTATCACTGTGTGGCATAATATGATCTAGGACAGTGTGGGATAATTTGAACTGGGGCAGTGTATGACAAAATGTGAACTGGGGCACTACTATGGGGCAGAAAATAAACTAGGGCACTACTACAGGGCATAAAATGAACTGGGGCACTACTGTGGGACATACAATGATCTAGGGCACTGCTATGTTTCATAAAATGTGCAACTGCTGCAGAGAGAGGTGACTCTCTTAAAGCGTTGAGGTCTCTCCTAAAATGTTGCTATGGGGCCCACAGACTTTTGGCTGTGCCCGTGCGTATAGTTAAGGACTACGTATATGGCATCAGGAAATAGATCCAATTAATAGAAAATCCAGATTTTGACCTAGCTAGACTGCTTCTGGATCATTTGTACTATGATTCAGAGCTCCATGCTTAAAATATAATAAATGACTCCTCTTATTGCGCACATTGCTTGGTTATTTACTTTTATGGTTTATCAATATATCTGTTATTATTTTTATATACTTGCAATTCTGGATGTTTCTTACACCTGTGTTTATTTTCTATGCATCTGGTATCAATATGCACTCAATGTTTTTACACAGCTGTGTAGAGTTTATGCTCTTACATAAGTATGCATGTTAGACCCCACATTCACTGTTTGACTGGGGGCTACCCATTGGGGACAGTGGATTATTTCTATATTCTTTGTGTTATATTCATTGTTTTATTATTAGAACGTGTAGGTGAATGGACAAAATGATATGTGTTCAAAGAAATACAGCGCAATGGACAGTAAAGCTGGGCATACAATATACAATTATCTGGCAGATCTGGTTAGCAAGCATGAAAATTTGGTAGTGGATAAGAGCAAATGACAATCGATCATTTGCTCCCAAACACTGGAAAGTGGACAAAAGCCGCCGTCGTTCATACAGATTGGATAAATCCATGATTTAACCAATTGTCTAAATGACGTGTAATGTCCTTTTTCCAGTGTTTGGGAGCAAATGGTCAATTGTCATTTGCTCTCATCCATTACCAGATTTTCATTCCAACCAGGTAGATAATTGTAATTGATAATTGTATAATTGATAATTGTAATATGCCCATCTTAAGTCAGTATGTGTATCACAGGAAACATCCATTAGAGATAAGAACTGCGGCTCTACTATGTGGACACAGTGGTCTCATCAGTACAGCAGAAATCAGTGATACTCCTATGCAAACTAAAAACAAAAACACAGGATGCTATAAGGCTAAATAAACCAGTGTTCCTTTAATATACCATTTCCCAGGACCCAGCTAGGTTACATTATGACTCAACAGAGCTGAAGTTGTTTGAGAACATTGAATGCGAGTGGCCTATATTCTGGACATACCTAGTCATTGATGGAATATTTAATGGGGACCAAGTTCAGGTAAAAATAAAATATTCCTCAGCATCTACATGCACTCAACACATTACACCTTCAAAACTCTTCTACCTCTACTGTCTTAGTTACCACGTGACATGATTCTCTATCACCTATCCTGAGTCATGGCCACTTGGTTTGGTGTCTGTTAGTATTACTACATACCTAATTAACGTCATACTGTCAGTTACTGATGCTTTCTATCTATTATACTGTACTGCATTCCTGTTGTACACTGTGCATTACATTTACATGGCATTTGTTTCATTCCGTGTTGTATTTAAGGTACAAGAGTACAGAGAGGCTCTGGAAGGAATAATAATCAGAGGGAAAAATGGGATTCACCTTGTGCCGGAATTGTACGCCGTCCCATATGACAAGGTGATCACATTGTAGAGATTATAGAATTTTAGCTTGCTTAGTAGTGTAAGTGCTTAGCGTTTGTTTTTAGCGTGTATGTTTGTGTTTATTAAGCATTTTTATTAGGTTTTCAAACATGCTGGTAGAGGGTAGGTTACAGAGAAAAGTGCTTCCACACAAGATAACATGCTACAGTATGTATTCCTTGCTATGCCCTTAGATAGAAGAGGAATATCATAACCCCCATACGGTTGACCGTGTTGCTTTGGGAAAGATGCCACATCTGTGGGGACAGTCGCTCTATGTTCTCGGATCCCTGCTCGCTGAGGTATGAATAATCATTTAAGAAGAATACATATTTAAGTAAAAGGAATTATTGCGATTTTGACAACTTTATTATACGAAGTCCTTACTTTCAATCCAATGTTTGTGTAACTAATAGATATAATATATAATAAGTGGTTAATTTAAACTCAAAAGGCATCCATCCCCCATCTCCTTTATCAACTTTGTATTATCATCCCCAAATATCTTCACACAGTTATCAGTATAGATTAATAAAGGTTAGGCGTTATCCCCCTGTATTTGATTTGCCTTAAAAAAACACAAGTGAAAAAGCGTGTCACATGCAAACACACGTGTGCTACTTGTATTCTTACTTGGAGGCCACTGTTCTCTGTTACTGCATTCATTTGCTGTAAGCACCAGGGATTGGAATTAGCAGCGCCTGAAAAAAACGTAAGTCAATTGTGGGGCAAGTACGATAACACAACATCTAAGACAATGGGCATCAGGTTTATTATATGATTGTACAAGTACACTTACCCCTTTCATAAGGGGCTCATTTAGAACTGAACATACTGTATATCTATTATTTACTTTTTTGTGTAAGATATACATTTCCATACTGTGCATGCCCACCCAAAATGGGATGCAGTCAATTTACCGACAAACAAAATCCCGACGGTCAAAATCCCGACAACCATTGATCGATGGTCAAAATACTGACAAGGTCAAAATACCGACATTAAAAATGTTGACATGGTCAAAATACCGACATTTTAAATGTCGATAGGTCAAAAATCGACATGAATTTTTCATTGAAACTGATTTGTCCATACTTTACCACCCAGTGGATAGCGAGCCATGCGAGGAGACACGGTACACTTGCGGTGTCCATGACGACCCATGTCGACATACACACCCAAAAATTTGATAAACCCGTGACGACCTTTTGACTTGTCGACATTTTAAATGTCGGCATTTTGACCGTGTCCAGATTTTAAATGTCGGTATTTTGACGATGTCAGTATTTTCACCTTGTCTGTGTTTTGACCATTGGTCAATTGTTGTCAGTATTTTGACCGTTGGAATTTTGATTGTAGTTAAATCATACCGATCCCCCCAAAACATCTACACTTTTCTTCCATATGTACACTTTGTAGACCTTTATCTTATAACGCTCAGAGAGGCGAAACAATTGTGGGCACGGTGGTTAACCATCGTCTGAATGCGTGTAGTTGTGACATGGATACATGTATCCTCACCTGCTGATCCGTGTCGGCACTCTTGTTGGTACTGGAAGGCTGGTGCAGTGATACGCAGTGAGGATGATGATGACTATTAGTAGCAGACGCTTGTAGCTTCTGACAGACAGATTGCATATTGACTGCTCTAGATGATAGTACTTGTGGCTTTATTATATGACACCAGGATACTCAATTACTTAAATGACATTGCAGGGTTTTTTCATGATTGAATTAGGTTAAGAACATTTATTTAAAGTATACATAATACAATTTTATAAAAAAAAAAAAAACCTTTAAAAAAAACAATATTAAAAAAATAAATAAATAAACATTGATGGTTGGAACATTGTGATCATCGATGGTAGGAACATCACAACTTCAGTTTCCCGGCACCTGATTCTGTCTGCAGCCTCCGGCCGCCCCACAGGGAAGGTGAGGGCTACTTTTTTTACATTTCTCCAGCGGGTGCTAATGTATGCAGCCACCGGGTGGGGGGTGCTGCCGGGCTGACCGATCAGCGGTGATCGGCAGCATGGCAGGCACTGGGGGTAGGGAACCAGGAAGCAGAGAGACAGGAGATCCGTCTGTGAGCTTCTCTTCCAGCAGCCGCATAGTGAAAACACAGCCTGGTGTAGTCGTATCTGATGCGATCATGCCTGGCAAGTGGTTAATTTGTAATTTGTAGTATTGTTTTGTATTTAATTACAATTTACAGACAGCATTCAACTTTTGTATTTCCCGCTTGAGGCTGCATGGATCTTCATATTAGTCCTACGGGAAATTCTCATTAGCATAAGGTAGTAAATCAGACTTGCATGTCATCATGGATGGTGTAATGGTTAGCATTACTGCCTCACAGCACTGAGGTCATGGCTTCGATTCCCACTATGACCCTAACTATGTGGAGTTTGTATATTCTCCATGTACTTGCGTAGGTTTTCTCCAGGTACTCTGGATCCCAACAAAATTAAACCTAGAGTGAATGTGTGTCCGTGTACATGTGGTAGGGAATATAGGGGGTCATTCCGAGTTGATCGCTCGCTAGCAGTTTTTAGCAGCCGTGCAAACGCATTGTCGCCGCCCACCGGGGAGTGTATTTTTGCTTTGCAGAAGTGCGAACGCTTGTGCAGCAGAGCGCCTGCAAAAATATTTTGTGCAAAACAAGACCTGCGCTGAACTTACTCTTCGTGCGCCTTGATTCTAACGTTGAAGGGTTGGCTTTTGACGCCACACACCCGCCCAGCGTTCGCCCAGCTACGCCTGCTTTTTCTCCGGCACGCCTGCGTTTTTCCAAACACTCCCTGAAAACGGTCAGTTGACATCCAGAAACGCCCTCTTTCTGTCAATCACCTTGCAGCCGGCTGTGCGATTGGAATAGTCACTAGAACCAGTGCAAAACCACAATGGACTTTGTACCCATACGACGCGTGTGCGCATTGTGGTGCCTATGCATGCGCAGTTTAGCCATTTTTTCCACTGATCGCTGCGCAGTGAACAACGGCAGCTAGCGATCAACTCGGAATGACCCCCATAGACTGTAAGCTCCACTGGGGCAGGGACTGATGTGAATGGCCAAATATTCTCTGTAAAACGCTGTGGAATATGTGTGCGCTATATAAATAACTGGAAGTAAATAAATAAATCATGCAAGCACAGCCTGTTTGTTTCCGACTCATAATCAGCTCCATTACTCGTGATGTACAACCAACGCAAAGGGGAAAAAAAAATTCAGATAGATGCACGTTCACGGATATTTTTCCCTTCATATGTGTCCCCCTTCACATTAGCCCCTAAATTGTAGGATTAAAAGGTACAGCACACATACATATTTTCTTTCAATTAGCAGCTTATTTAAATGATTAGCATTTAATGTTCTGTTTTGTTTTGTTTTGTGGTTTACAGGGATTTTTAGCTGTTGGAGAAATTGATCCCTTAAATAGAAGATTTTCAACTGGATTTAAGCCTGACATTGTAGTGCAAGGTATGCACTTAGTAAAGTAAGAGTGCTGGTAAATTATATATGATTCTTTCCTTGGTTTCAAAGTGCAGTTCAAGGATCATTTAGCTTCATACATATTTACATTTGTCATGTGTGAGCTGTTTTTAGCATGTTTTTCATGTGTTTCTAATACTTTGAATGTAAACGATTTACTATGGTCGGTGTTCGGAAAGTACAACATTGCATTAAAGCTCCGCACTGGCAGACCTATATGTGTGGACTCTCCTACTGCTTTAACGCATACTTGATAACGCTTCTCTGGAACCTGCTGCACTTTGTTCTGGAGTGGGCAGGACTTTGATGATCCGCCATCAGGAGCCTGCGCTGCAATGACGCAAATGTTGTGCAGCAGGCTGCGGAGATTGTGATGATGCAAATCCTATCATCACACCCACTTACATGTCCTTTGGACCTCCTCTTCTTGAGCTATGTACTGTATGGTGTAACGTATCCTTCTGTACATGTAGCACATTCTTAGTCATTTAGATCAAAACGCATTGCATCTTTAAAATCAGATATGCAGAATAGCCAGAATCTGTTTTTTTCATATACGGCACACGTGGTAAGTAATGGTTTCTGTCTAAATCCGCATTTTGCTTTGACTCCCCATCTCGTACACTTGTTAGCTGCTGCTAATAGTAAAACGTTACAATGGTCGATTTTCAGTGAGGTTTTGTTAGTGGTAGTAACTGTTCCCATATGTTTTTTCAGTTTCAGTTCTGGCAGAATCAGAAGAAATTAAGAACATGTTAAAAAAACATGACATCAATGTTGAGAGCTTCAGTGACGTCAGGCCGTTCCGAGTGCAGCCTGCGAGAATTTTGAGTCACTTATATGCAAAACTCGGTAAGTGCAGCGGAACAATGCAGTGCTTTACAATTAGTCTTTACAATTATTCTGTTATAATACTATTAGTACAACCTACAGTACTAAGGAGAATGAAATTGAAGGGCGCTCAAAACACAGGTGTACTTTTTAGAAAAAAAATCACAGTTTTTTTAAATAAAATTTATAGAAATATATACAATAGTATACCGGCCGGTCACCACAATCAACCGTTGTAGTGGCAGCTAGAGACACAGGTGCCACATAATGGACGTTCCAACCAGAATTTTTACAATCGGCCTGCAGGCGCATGCGCAGCGCCCATCCTGCGCATGCACCTGCACTTTCTGCGCGGGGGGGGGGGGGTTGTGCAGAAAATGCGTTCGCCTCTGCCTGTCAATCAGGCAGAGGCAGTCACGTGGCGGGGGATGCAGGCAACGCTCCGTTTCCAGGGAGGAGACGGTGCGTTGCGGGGTGGCGCGAACGGTGGCCACAGACGGCCCAATGGGGGCATGTCGGGGGCATGATCACAAAGGCTGTGTGACGTCACATGCAGCTGCCGCAATAAAGAACGTGGCGGCGGGACTCCTTCGGGTGCAGTTAAGCTGTGCCTGCAGGGGCCGTCCTCTGTTTCTGCTAACAAGCAGAAATTGCGATATGATCTGCTTGTCGAGGGAGTAGGGGGGGGGGGGGTTAGCATGCTGGGTGGGCTTGCCCAGCGATTGGGGGCCCCCTGCATGCTAGGAAAAGGATAGCAAATTCTGTTAATTATCATAATTTGCTATCCTTACTGAATAAGGCCCAATATCTGTAAAATATTCTTCAGCGCCAGATAACCTTGCTTTTACAACCTACTAAGGGCTACTAAAGCTAAAATACAAATTGTTCCATTGTATTTGGAATCCTTCACTTTTCTGACACCTCTTGCTTAAAACCCAAAACCTCAGAAGGATCGTGAGAACCCACTTTCACGATCTGTATTCATACTGAAAATCCAGATTAAGCTCCCATGGACCCTTCTGCTTCACGGGAGGTTTCTGTCCTCCCTAAAAGATTTCTTCTGCTGTGCAAAAATAAGTTTATATACACATACTGGATGAATGGATATTACCTGTAAAGTGTTGCGTAAAACATAGTTACTGTATGAAACAGATAATGGGAGGGATATGAGAGCTAATACTGTATGTGAATACTGGAGATGTGCAGTTCAGTTTTCCTGAAATACGAAAACACCCGAATTTAGTGTTTCCGGGTAGAATCGAGTCCTTGTTCGGAATCACTTTGGCGTTCCGAGTAAAATAAAGTCTCGGCTCGGATCTGTTGTCAGTTTGTAATTTGCGTTTAAAAACCTAACTCGGGTTTTGGATTGCATTTAAGCAGATACAAATTCTATGACTTTAGCTGGGGTTTTTTATTGCTTTTTATAATTTTTCTTTTTTAATCAATGTTTATCGTTTTTAAAGGATTCCAAAAAGGAACCAAAAGAAAACGAATCCAAGCCAAAATACTCGAGGGTGGTTTTGACAAAACCAAACCAAAACGATTATGAATTACTGTATAACCAAAACACGGGGGTCTGCACACATACAATGCATCTGAAAAGTATTCACAGCGCTTTACTGTTTCCACATTTTGTTATCTTATAGCCTTATTCCAAAATGGAATAAATTAATTTTTTCCCTCAAAATTCTACACACAATACCCCATAATGACAACGTGAAAAAAAATTTATGAGAATTTTGCTAATTTATTAAAAATAAAAAAAGCTAAGAAATCACATGTACATAAGTATTCACAGCCTTTGTCATGAAGCTCAAAATTTAGCTCAGGTGCATCCTGTTTCCACTGATCATCCTTGAGCTGTTCCTACAGCTTAATTGGAGTCCTCCTGTGGTAAATTCAGTTGATTGGACTTGATTTGGAAAGGCACACACCTGTCTATATAAGGTCCCACACTTGACAGTGCACGTCTGAGCACAAACCAAGCATGAAGTCAAAGAAATTGTCTGTAGAACTCCGAGACAGGATTGTCTCGAGGCACAAATCTGGGGAAGGGTACAGAAAAATATCTGCTGCTTTGAAGGTCCCAATGAGCACAGTGGCTTCCATCATTTGTAAATGGAAGAAGTTCGGAACCACCAGGACTCTTCCTAGAGCTGGCCAGCCATCTAAACTGAGCGATCGGGGGAGAAGGGTCCTGGTCAGGGAGGTGACCAAGAACCTGATGATGGTCACTCTGTCAGAGCTACAGCATTCCTCTGTGGAGAGAGGAGAACCTTCCAGACAGACAACTATCTCTGCAGCAATCAGGCCTGTATGGTAAAGTTGCCAGACGAAAAAGACACTCCTTAGTAAAAAGCACATGGCAGCCCGTCCTGAAGGACTCTAAGACTGTGAGAAATAAAATTCTCTGGTCTGATGAGATAAAGATTGAACTCTTTGGCGTGAATGCCAGGCGTCATGTTTGGAGGAAACCAGGCACCGCTCATCACCAAGCCAATACCATCCCTACAGTGAAGCATTGTGGTGGCAGCATCATGCTGTGGGGACGTTTTTCAGTGACAGGAACTGGGAGACTTGTCAGGAGAGGGGGAAAGATGAAGCAGCAATGTACAGAGACATCCTGGATGAAAACCTGCTCCAGAGCGCTCTTGACCTCAGACTGGGGCGACGGTTCATCTTTCAGCAGGACAACAACCCTAAGCACACAGCCAGGATATCAAAGAAGTGGCTTCAGGACAACTCTGTGAATGTCCTTGAGTGGCCCAGCCAGAGCCCAAAATTTAATCCGATTGAACATCTCTGGAGAGATCTAAAAATGGCTGTGCACCGACGCTTCCCATCCAACCTGATGGAGCGTGAGAGGTGCTGCAAAGAGGAATGGGCAAAATTGCCCAAAGATAGGTGTGCCAAGCTTCTGGCATCATATTCAAAAAGACTTGATACTGAAATTGCTGCCAGAGGTGCATCAACAAAGTATTGCGCAAAGGCTGTGAATACTTATGTACATTTGATTTCTTAGTTTTTTATTTTTAACTGCGCACTGCGGTGCATACGCATGTGCAGTAGTGACCTGATTTCTACACAACGAAAAATCCTAGCGTGCGATCAGGTCGGAATGACCCACTTGGTGCGTTTATCCGTTCACATTGCTGCTGACTCTCATTACACTCAGTGGGAGGTGGGCGTATGGGTACCCAATGGTGCCAAGAGAATCAAGGCTGCACCTCTAGAAGAGCCTCCTGTTAGCCAAGGTTCAGGACAAACATCTGACAAACAGATCTGAGGTCGCTAAGTGAATGGTACTGTTTCAATGATAATAATACATTAATTTAAAACAAACAATTCTCAATTACATAGAATAACATTTATTCATAAAAATACATAGTAAAACATATACAGCATCTGTATGATTTTACAGAGGACGTCTTCGAATATATAAGGTTTTACATTCAGTTATTAGTGTGTTTCTTTGTTGGTATAAATTCAGCATGCGACACAGAAGTAGAACAGTAGATTGACATATCTATTGTTCTACTTCTGTGTCGCATGTTCAATTTATGCCAACAAAGAAACACACTAATAACTAAATATAAACCCTGATATATCCGAAGACGTCCTCTGTAAAATCATACAGATGCTGTATATGTTTTACTTAGAGATGTGCGGCGTGCATTTTTCGTGTTTTGTGTTTTGGTTTTGGTTTTGGATCTGGATGATTTTTGAAAAAAACATAAAAACAGCTAAAATCACAGAATGTGGGGGTAATTTTGCTCCTACGGTATTATTAACCCCAATAACAATCATTTCCACTCATTCCACTCACTCCATCAGTGTGCAGATATCTCTCTGTGCATCACGCATATAAAGAAATGCATCCTTTATTTGTTCTAACGACAGTCAAATATTGTCCCTGTCCAGGGTATCAATATTTTCGATCAGGGACTCTGACCAAACTACCCCAGCACTGCACATCCAGGCAGTCGCAATAGCTGGTCGTAGTATAACACCTGCATGTGTGTATATACCTTTTTGGATATTTTCCATCCTCCTATCTGATGGATCTTTAAGTGCGGCCGTCTCAGGAGAGGGTAACGCCACTTGTTTTGATAAGCGTGTTAGCGCTTTGTCCACCCTAGGAGGTGTTTCCCAGCGCTCCCTAACCTCTGGCGGGAAAGGGTATAAAGCCAATAACTTCTTTGAAATTAGCAGTTTTTTATCGGGGCACCCCACGCTTCATCACACACGTCATTTAATTCTTCTGATTCGGTAAAAACTACTGGTAGTTTTTTCACACCCCACATAATACCCTGTTTAGTGGTACCTGTAGTATCAGCTAAATGTAACATCTCCTTTATTGCCAAAATCATATAACGTGTGGCCCTACTGGAAAATACGGTTGATTCGTCACCTTCACCACCGGAATCAGTGCCTGTGTCTGGGTCTGTGTCGACCGACTGAGGCAAGGGGCGTTTTACAGCCCCTGACGGTGTTTGAGGCGCCTGGACAGGCACTAATTGAGTGTCCGGCCGCCTCATGTCGGCAAACGACTGCTTAAGCGAGTTGAAGCTATCCCGTAATTCCACAAATAAAGGCATCCATTCTGGTGTCGACCCCCTAGGAGGTGACATCCTCATATTTGGCAATTGCTCCGCCTCCACACCAATAACGTCCTCATACATGTCGACACACACGTACCGACACACAGCAGACACACAGGGAATGCTCTATACGAAGACAGGACCCACTAGCCCTTTGGGGAGACAGAGGGAGAGTCTGCCAGCACACACCAAAAAGCGCTATATATGACAGGGATAGCCTTATGATTAAGTGCTCCCTTATAGCTGCTTTTATATTAATATATTGCCATTTATTTTGCCCCCCCTCTCTGTTATACCCTGTTTCTGTAGTGCAGTGCAGGGGAGAGACCTGGGAGCCTTCCTGACCAGCGGAGCTGTGACAGAAAATGGCGCCGTGTGCTGAGGAGATAGGCCCCGCCCCTTTTTCGGCGGGCTCGTCTCCCGCTATTTAGTACATTTAGGCAGGGGTAAATATCTCCATATAGCCTCTGGGGCTATATGTGAGGTATTTTTAGCCTTTTTAAAGGTTTTCATTTGCCTCCCAGGGCGCCCCCCTCCCAGCGCCCTGCACCCTCAGTGACTGCCGTGTGAAATGTGCTGAGAGGAAAATGGCGCACAGCTGCAGTGCTGTGCGCTACCTTAAGAAGACTGCAGGAGTCTTCAGCCGCCGATTCTGGACCTCTTCTTGCTTCAGCATCTGTGAGGGGGCCGGCGGCGTGGCTCCGGTGACCATCCAGGCTGTACCTGTGATCGTCCCTCTGGAGCTTCATGTCCAGTAGCCAAGAAGCCAATCCATCCTGCACGCAGGTGAGTTCACTTCTTCTCCCCTCTGTCCCTCGTTGCAGTGATCCTGTTGCCAGCAGGAATCACTGTAAAATAAAAAACCTAAGCTAAACTCTCTAAGCAGCTCTTTATGAGAGCCACCTAGAATTGCACCCTTCTCGGCCGGGCACAAAAATCTAACTGGAGTCTGGAGGAGGGTCATAGGGGGAGGAGCCAGTACACACCACCTGACCTGTAAAAGCTTTACTTTTGTGCCCTGTCTCCTGCGGAGCCGCTATTCCCCATGGTCCTTTCAGGAACCCCAGCATCCACTACGGACTCCGAGAAATAGAATTATCGGTAAGTAAATTCTTATTTTCCACTCATTTCCAGTCTATTCTGAACACCTCACACCTCACAATATTGTTTATAGGCCAAAACGTTGCACCGAGGTTGCTGGATGACTAAGCTAAGCGACACAAGTGGACAACACAAACACCTGGTCCATCTAGGAGTGGCACTGCAGTGTCAGACAGGAGGACAGATATAAAAAAAGGCCCCAAACAGCACATCATGCAAAGAAGAAAAATAATTGCAATGAGGTAGTTGTATGACTAAGCCAAGCAAAACAAACAATTGGCCCATCTAGGCGTGGCACTGCAGTGGCAGACTGGAGGGCAGATATCAAAAAAAGGCCTCTAACAGCACATGATGCAAAGAAGAAAAAAAGGTGCACCAAGGTTGCTGTAGGCCTAAGCTAAGCGACATAACCACCTGGCCCATCTAGTAGTGTCACGCAGTGGCTGAATGTCGAGAGTGCGCCGCAATTGTTCAGTCCACTGACAGCATCTCCAGCACGCTCCAGTCACTTTAAAAAAAATCTGCAATTGGTGGACTTATATGGCAGTACCCCAGGACTAATACAGCAGTACCCCTGGACTCATACGGCAGTGCCAGACAGGATGGCACTTTTCAAAAACTAGGCCCCAAACAGCACCTCATGCAAAGATGTCGAAGAGGTGCAATGAGGTAGCTGTATGACTAAGCCAAGTGACACAAACAATTCCAACTGGAATTATACGTCCAAATCACTGGAATTAATTGGCAAGATCACTGTAATTAATAATTATAAATCACTCAAAATTTTTCTTCTCCATTATTTTTTGGGAGTTATAGGAGACAATGGGGGTAATTCCGAGTTGATCGCAGCATCAAATTTGTTAGCAGTTGGGCAAAACCATTTGCACTGCAGGTGTGGCAGATATAACACTTGCAGAGAGAGTTAGATTTGGGTGGGGTGTGTTCAATCTGAAATCTTTATTGCAGTGTAAAAATAAAGCAGCCAGTCTTTACCCTGCACAGAAACAAAATAACCCACCCAAATCTAACTCTCTCTGCAAATGTTATATCTGCCCCCCACTGCAGTGCACATGGGCCCTCATTCCGAGTTGATCGGTCGCAAGGCGATTTTAGCAGAGTTACACACGCTAAGCCGCCGCCTACTGGGAGTGAATCTTAGCTTCTTAAAATTGCGACCGATGTATTCGCAATATTGCGATTACTAACTACTTAGCAGTTTCAGAGTAGCTCCAGACTTACTCTGCCTGTGCGATCATTTCAGTGCTTGTCGTTCCTGGTTGACGTCACAAACACACCCAGCGTTCGCCCAGGCACTCCCACCGTTTCTCCGGCCACTCCTGCGTTTTTTCCGGAAACGGTAGCGTTTTCAGCCACACGCCCCTGAAACGCCGTGTTTCCGCCCAGTAACACCCATTTCCTGTCAATCACATTACGATCGCCGGAGCGAAGAAAAAGCCGTGAGTAAAAATACTTTCATCATAGTAAAGTTACTTGGCGCAGTCGCAGTGCGAACATTGCGCATGCGTACTAAGCGGATTTTCACTGCGATGCGATGAAAAATACCGAGCGAACAACTCGGAATGAGGGCCATGGTTTTACCCAACTGCTAACAAATTTGATGCTGCGATCAACTCGGAATTATCCCCAATATGCGGCACAGGAATGACTGGAATGACTGATGAGACAGGACACTACCACTGGTCTAATGCAGAACAACACAACAATACTGTAAGAGACTTGTGGTTGTTGTTACAATTATTATACGGCAGCAGTGGACATATAGCAGCAGCGTATATCGTCACTGGAATGACTGATGAGACAGTACACTACCACTGGTTTGATACAGCACAACAGGTTGTTGTTATAATTATTATACTGCACAGTGGACATATAGCAGCAGCGTATATCATCACTGGAATTACTGATGAGACAGGACACTACCACTGGTCTGCACAACACAGCACCACTTTATACAGCTACACTGGATATATGGCAGCAGAGAACACCAACACTGTGACTGGCTGGACTGATGCAGCACAATACATTGACTACACTGGACTGGTCTGCACAACACAGCACAAGACTCGCCACCCCACTTTCCCGCCCCCACACAGACACTGAACACTGAGGACACGTCCTCTCTATACACTCTCCGAGACTGGAGTGAAAATTGCCGCGACGTGCGGCTCCTTATATGGAATCCAAATCCCGCAAGAATCCGACAGCGTGATGATGACGTTTTGCCGCATTATGGTTTCCGAGTCAGGCGGGAAAACCTGAGCCTGACTCGGATCCGGGCTCGAATGGTGAAGTCCGGTAGGGTTCGGTTCTCTGAGAACCGAACCCGCTCATCTCTAGTTTCTCTGACGTCCTAGTGGATGCTGGGAACTCCGTAAGGACCATGGGGAATAGCGGCTCCGCAGGAGACTGGGCACAAAAGTAAAAGCTTTCTGACTAGCTGGTGTGCACTGGCTCCTCCCCCTATGACCCTCCTCCAAGCCTCAGTTAGATTTTTGTGCCCGGCCGAGAAGGGTGCAATCTAGGTGGCTCTCCTGAGCTGCTTAGAGTAAAAGTTAGACTTAGGTTTTTTATTTTCAGTGAGTCCTGCTGGCAACAGGCTCACTGCATCGAGGGACTAAGGGGAGAAGAAGCGAACTCACCTGCGTGCAGAGTGGATTGGGCTTCTTGGCTACTGGACATTAGCTCCAGAGGGACGATCACAGGTTCAGCCTGGATGGGTCCCGGAGCCGCGCAGCCGGCCCCCTTTCAGAGCCAGAAGAGCGAAGAGGTCCGGAGAAATCGGCGGCAGAAGACGTTCCTGTCTTCAATAAGGTAGCGCACAGCACTGCAGCTGTGCGCCATTGCTCTCAGCACACTTCACACTCCGGTCACTGAGGGTGCAGGGCGCTGGGGGGGAGCGCCCTGAGACGCAATGAAACATGTTTTAAACCTTATATGGCTAAAGAAATGCATCACATATAGCTCCTGGGCTATATGGATGCATTTAACCCCTGCCAGTTTTCCTAAAAAAAGCGGGAGAAAAGGCCGCCGAAAATAAGAATTTACTTACCGATAATTCTATTTCTCGTAGTCCGTAGTGGATGCTGGGGACTCCGTCAGGACCATGGGGTTTAGCGGCTCCGCAGGAGACAGGGCACAATAATAAAAGCTTTAGGATCAGGTGGTGTGCACTGGCTCCTCCCCCTATGACCCTCCTCCAAGCCTCAGTTAGGATACTGTGCCCAGACGAGCGTGCATAATAAGGAAGGATATTGAATCCCGGGTAAGACTCATACCAGCCACACCAATCACACCGTACAACCTGTGATCTGAACCCAGTTAACAGTATGATAACAACGAAGGAGCCTCTGAAAAGATGGCTCACAACAAGAATAACCCGATTTTTGTAACAATAACTATGTACAAGTATTGCAGACAATCCGCACTTGGGATGGGCGCCCAGCATCCACTACGGACTACGAGAAATAGAATTATCGGTAAGTAAATTCTTATTTTCTCTAACGTCCTAAGTGGATGCTGGGGACTCCGTCAGGACCATGGGGATTATACCAAAGCTCCCAAACGGGCGGGAGAGTGCGGATGACTCTGCAGCACCGAATGAGAGAACTCCAGGTCCTCCTCAGTCAGGGTGTGCCCCTGACCAAGTAGCAGCTCGGCAAAGTTGTAAAGCCGAGACCCCTCGGGCAGCCGCCCAAGATGAGCCCACTTCCTTGTGGAATGGTCTTTTACTGATTTTGGCTGTGGCAAGCCTGCCACAGAATGTGCAAGCTGAATTGTACTACAAATCCAGCGAGCAATCGTCTGCTTAGAAGCAGGAACACCCATCTTGTTGGGTGCATACAGGCTAAACAGCGAGTCAGATTTTCTGACTCCAGTCGTCCTGGAAACATATATTTTCAGGGCCCTGACAACGTCAAGTAACTTGGAGTCCTCCAAGTCCCTAGTAGCCGCAGGTACCACAATAGGTTGGTTCATGTGAAAAACAGAAAACACCTTAAGGAGAAATTGAGGACGAGTCCTCAATTCTGCCCTGTCAGAATGAAAAATTAAGTAAGGGCTTTTATATGATAAAGCCGCCCATTCTGACACATGCCTGGCTGAAGCCAGGGCTAATAGAATCTTCACCTTCCATGTGAAATATTTTAATTCCACAGTGGTGAGTGGATCAAACCAATGTGACTTTAGGAAACTCAAAACAACATTGAGATCCCAAGGTGCCACTGGGGGCACAAAAGGAGGCTGTATATGCAGTACCCCTTTTACAAACGTCTGAACTTCAGGCACTGAAGCCAGTTCTTTCTGGAAGAAATTCGACAGGGTCGAAATTTGAACCTTAATGGACCCTAATTTTAGGCCCATAGACAGTCCTGTTTTCAGGAAATGTAGGAAACGACCCAGTTGGAATTCCTCTGTAGGGACCTTCTTGGCCTCACACCACGCAACATATTTTCGCCAAATGCGGTGAAAATGTTTTGCGGTTACATCCTTCCTGGCTTCGACCAGGGTAGGGATGACTTCATCTGGAATGCCCTTTCAGGATCCGGCGTTCAACTGCCATGCCGTCAAACGCAGCCGCGGTAAGTCTTGGAACAGACAAGGCCCCTGCTGGAGCAGGTCCTCTCTTAAAGGTAGAGGCCACGGTTCTTCCGTGAGCATCTCTTGAAGTTCCGGGTACCAAGTCCTTCTTGACCCATCCGGAACCACGAGTATCGTTCTTACTCATCTCCTTCTTATGATTCTCAGTACTTTTGGTATGAGATGCATAGGAGGGAACACATACCCTGACTGGTACACCCACAGTGTTACCAGAGCGTCCACCGCTATTGCCTGAGGGTCCCTTGACCTGGCGCAATATCTGTCTAGTTTTTTGTTCAGGCGGGACGCCATCATGTCCACCTTTGGTTTTTCCCAACGGTTTACAATCATGTGGAAGACTTCCCGCTGAAGTCCCCACTCTCCCGGGTGGAGGTTATGCCTGCTGAGGAAGTCTGCTTCCCAGTTTTCCACTCCCGGAATTAACACTGCTGAGAGTGTTATCACATGATTTTTCGCCCAGCGAAGAATCCTTGCAGTTTCTGCCATTTCCCTCCTGCTTCATGTGCCGCCCTGTCTGTTTACGTGGGCGACTGCCGTGATGTTGTCCCACTGGATCAATACCGGCTGACCTTGAAGCAGAGGTCTTGCTAAGCTTAGAGCCTTGTAAATTGCCCTTAGCTCCAATATATTTATGTGGAGAGAAGTCTCCAGACTTGATCACACTCCCTGGAATTTTTTTTTTTTTTTTTTCCTTGTGTGACTGCTCCCCAGCCACTCAGGCTGGCATCCGTGGTCACCAGGACCCAGTCCTGAATGTCGAATCTGCGGCCCTTTCATAGATGAGCACTCTGCAGCCACCGCAGAAGAAAACACCCTTGTCCTTGGAGACAGGGTTATCCGCTGATGCATCTGAAGATGCGATCCGGACCATTTTCCCAGCAGATTCCACTGAAAGGTTCTTGCGTGAAATCTACCGAATGGGATCGCTTTGTAAGAAACCACCATTTTTCACAGGACCCTTGTGCAATGATGCACTGATACTTTTCCTGGTTTTAGGAGGTTCCTGACTAGCTCGGATAACTCCCTGGCCTTCTTCTCCGGGAGAAAACATCCTTTTCTGGACTGTGTCCAGAATCATTCCTAGGAACATTAGACGTGTCGTCGGAAAAAGCTGCGATTTTGGAATATTTAGAATCCACTCGTGCTGTCGTAGAACTACTTGAGATAGTGCTACTCCGACCGCCAACTGTTCTCTGGACCTTGCCCTTATCAGGAAAGCGTCCATATTTCTTTTAGGAAGAATCATCATTTCGGCCATTACCATGGTAAAGACCCGGGGTGCCGTGGACAATCCAAACGGCAGCGTCTGAACTGATAGTGACAGTTCTGTACCACGAACCTGAGATACCCTTGGTGAGAAGGGCAAAATTTGGACATGTAGGTAAGCGTCCCTGATATCCAGTGACACCATATCGTCCTGGTTCGCTATCACTGCTCTGAGTGACTCCATCTTGATTTGAACCCTTGTATGTAATTGTTCAAATCTTTTAGATCTCACGAGCCGTTTGGCTTCAGTACCACAATATAGTGTGGAATAATACCCCTTCCCTTGTTGTAGGAGGGGTACTTTGATTATCACCTGCTGGGAATACAGCCTGTGAATTTTTTCCCCAATACTGCCTCCCTGTCGGAGGGAGACGTTGGTAAAGCAGACTTCAGGAACTTGTGAGGGGAAGACGTCTCGAATTTCCAATGTACACCTGGGATACTACGTGTAGGATCCAGGAGTCCACTTGCGAGTGAGCCCACTGCGTGCTGAAACTCTTGAGATGACCCCCCACCGCACCTGAGTCCGCTTGTATGGCCCCAGCGTCATGCTGCGGACTTGGCAGAAGCTGTGGAGGACTTCTGTTCCTGGGAATGGGCTGCCTGCTGCAGTCTTCTTCCCTTTCCTCTAACCCTGGGCAGATATGACTGGCCTTTTGCCCGCCTGCCTTTATGGGTACGAAAGGACTGAGACTGAAAAGACTGTGTCCTTTTCTGCTGAGATGTGACTTGGGGTAACAAAAGTGGATTTTCCAGCTGTTGCCATGGCCACCAGGTCCGATGGACCGCCCCTTTATACGGCAATACTTCCATGTGCCGTCTGGAATCTGCATCACCTGACCACTGTCGTGTCTATAAACATCGTCTGGCAGATATGGACATCACATCTACTCTTGATGCCAGAATGCAAATATCCCTCTGCGCATCTCGCATATATAGAAATGCATCCTTAAAATGCTCTATAGTCAATAAAATATTGTTCCTGTCAAGGGTATCAATATTTTCAGTCAGGAAATCCGACCAAGCCCCCCCAGCGCTGCACATCCAGGCTGAGGCGATTGCTGGTCGTAGTATAACACCAGTATGTGTGTATATACGTTTTAGGATATTTTTCAGCTTCCTATCAGCTGGCTCCTTGATGGCGGCCGTATCTGGAGACGGTAACGCCACTTGTTTTTATAAGCGTGTGAGCGCCTTATCCACCCTAAGGTGTGTTTCCCAACTCGCCCTCACTTCTGGCGGGAAAGGGTATACCTCCAATAATTTTCTATCGGAGGAAACCCACGTATCATCACACACTTTAATTTATCTGATTCAGGAAAAACTACAAGTAGATTATTCCCACCCTACATAATACCCTTATTTGTGGTACTTGTAGTATCAGAAATATATAACACCTCCTTCATTGCCCTTAACATGTAACGTGTGGCCCTAAAGGAAAATACGTTTGTTTCTTCACCGTCGACACTGAAGTCAGTGTCCGTGTCTTTGTCTGTGTCGACCAACTGAGGTAAATGGGCGTTTTTACAAGCCCCTGACGGTGTCTGAGACGCCTGGACAGGTACTAATTTATTTGCCGGCCGTCTCATGTCGTCAACCGACCTTGCATCGTGTTGACATTATCACGTAATTCCTAAATAAGCCATCCATTCCGGTGTCGACTCCCTAGAGAGTGACATCACCAATACAGGCAATTTGCTCCGCCTCCTCACCAACATCGTCCTCCTACATGTCGACACACACGTACCGACACACAGCACACACACAGGGAATGCTCTGATAGAGGACAGGACCCCACTAGCCCTTTGGGGAGACAGAGGGAGAGTTTGCCAGCACACACCAAAAACGCTATAATTATACAGGGACAACCCCTTATACAAGTGTTTTCCCTTATAGCATTTTCACATATGTAATCATATCGCCAAATAAGTGCCCCCCCTCTCTGTTTTAACCCTGTTTCTGTAGTGCAGTGCAGGGGAGAGCCTGGGAGCCTTCCTCACAGCAGAGCTGAGCAGGAAAATGGCGCAGTGTGCTGAGGAGAATAGGCCCCGCCCCCTAAAACGGCGGGCTCTTCTCCCGGAGTTTGTGAGATCTGGCAGGGGTTAAATACATCCATATAGCCTCAAGGGCTATATGTGATGTATTTTAGCCATAAAAAAGGTATAATACATTGCTGCCCAGGGCGCCCCCCCCAGCGCCCTGCACCCTCAGTGACCGCTGGTATGAAGTGTGCTGACAACAATGGCGCACAGCTGCAGTGCTGTGCGCTACCTTATGAAGACTGAAAGTCTTCTGCCGCCTGTTTCTGGACCTCTGGACCTCTTCAACTTCGGCATCTGCAAGGGGGGTCGGCGGCACGGCTCCGGGACGAACCCCAGGGTGAGACCTGTGTTCCGACTCCCTCTGGAGCTAATGGTGTCCAGTAGCCTAAGAAGCAAATCCATCCTGCACGCAGGTGAGTTTTCTTCTCTCCCCTAAGTCCCTCGTAGCAGTGAGCCTGTTGCCAGCAGGACTCACTGAAAATAAAAAACCTAACTTAAACTTTTATTCTAAGCAGCTCAGGAGAGCCACCTAGATTGCACCCTTCTCGGCCGGGCACAAAAATCTAACTGAGGCTTGGAGGAGGGTCATAGGGGGAGGAGCCAGTGCACACCACCTGATCCTAAAGCTTTTATTATTGTGCCCTGTCTCCTGCGGAGCCGCTAAACCCCATGGTCCTGACGGAGTCCCCAGCATCCACTTAGGACGTTAGAGAAAAGGGAGCCTATCTCCTCAGCACACAAGCGCCATTTTCCCTCACAGCTCCGCTGGAAGGACGGCTCCCTGACTCTCCCCTGCAGTCCTGCTACAGAATCAGGGTAAAACAAGAGAGGGGGGGCACTAATTGGCAGAATATACATATACAGCAGCTATAGAAGGGAGAAACACTTATATAAGGTTATCCCTGCATATATATAGCGCTCTGGTGTGTGCTGGCAAACTCTCCCTCTGTCTCCCCAAAGGGCTCGTGGGGTCCTGTCCTCTATCAGAGCATTCCCTGTGTGTGTGCTGTGTGTCGGTACGATTGTGTCGACATGTATGAGGAGGAAAATGATGTGGAGGCGGAGCAATTGCCTGTAATAGTGATGTCACCCCCTAGGGAGTCGACACCTGACTGGATGGTAGTGTGGAAGGAATTACGTGACAGTGTCAGCACCTTGCAAAAAACTGTTGACGACATGAGACAGCCGGCAAATCAGTTAGTGCCTGTCCAGGCATCTCAAACACCGTCAGGGGCTCTAAAGCGCCCGTTACCTCAGATGGTCGACACAGACCCAGACACGGATACTGACTCCAGTGTCGACGGTGACGAGACAAACGTAATGTCCAGTAGGGCCACACGTTACATGATCACGGCAATGAAGGAGGCTTTGAACATTTCTGATACTACAAGTACCACAAAAAGGGGTATTATGTGGGGTGTGAAAAAACTACCCATAGTTTTTCCTGAATCAGATGAATTAAATGAGGTGTGTGACAAAGCGTGGGTTTCCCCCGATAAAAAACTGCTGATTTCTAATAAATTATTGGCATTATACCCTTTCCCGCCAGAGGTTAGGGCGCGTTGGGAAACACCCCCTAGGGTAGATAAGGCGCTCACACGCTTATCAAAACAAGTGGCGTTACCGTCTCCTGATACGGCCGCCCTCAAGGAACCAGCTGATAGAAAGCTGGAAAATATCCTAAAAGGTATATACACACATACTGGTGTTATACTACGACCAGCAATCGCCTCAGCCTGGATGTGCAGCGCTGGAGTGGCTTGGTCGGATTCCCTGACTGAAAATATTGATACCCTGGATAGGGACAGTATATTATTGACTATAGAGCATTTAAAGGATGCATTACTATATATGCGAGATGCACAGAGGGATATTTGCACCCTGGCATCAAGAGTAAGTGCGTTGTCCATTTCTGCCAGAAGAAGTTTATGGACACGACAGTGGTCAGGTGATGCGGATTCCAAACGGCATATAGAAGTTTTGCCGTATAAAGGGGAGGAGTTATTTGGGGTCGGTCTGTCAGACCTGGTGGCCACGGCGACGGCTGGGAAATCCACCTTTTTACCCCAGGTCACCTCTCAGCAGAAAAAGACACCGTCTTTTCAAACTCAGTCCTTTCGTCCCCATAAGGGCAAGCGGGCAAAAGGCCACTCATTTCTGCCCCGGGGCAGAGGAAGGGGAAAAAGACTGCAGCAGGCAGCCTCTTCCCAGGATCAGAAGCCCTCCCCCGCTTCTGCCAAGTCTTCAGCATGACGCTGGGGCTTTACAAGTGGACTCAGGCACGGTGGGGGCCCGTCTCAAAAATTTCAACGCGCAGTGGGCTCACTCGCAAGTGGACCCCTGGATCCTGCAGGTAGTATCACAGGGGTACAAATTGGAATTCGAGGCGTCTCCCCCTCGCCGGTTCCTGAAGTCTGCTCTACCAACGTCTCCCTCCGACAGGGAGGCAGTATTGGAAGCTATTCACAAGCTGTATTCCCAGCAGGTGATAATCAAGGTACCCCTCCTACAACAGGGAAAGGGGTATTATTCCACGCTGTTGTGGTACCGAAGCCGGACAGCTCGGTGAGACCGATTTTAAATCTGAAATCTTTGAACACTTACATAAAAAGGTTCAAATTCAAGATGGAATCACTCAGAGCAGTGATAGCGAACCTGGAAGAAGGGGACTATATGGTGTCTCTGGACATCAAAGATGCTTATCTCCATGTCCCAATCTACCATTCTCACCAAGGGTACCTCAGGTTTGTGGTACAGAACTGTCATTATCAGTTTCAGACGCTGCCGTTTGGATTGTCCACGGCACCACGGGTCTTTACCAAGGTAATGGCCGAAATGATGATTCTTCTTCGAAGAAAAGGCGTCTTAATTATCCCTTACTTGGACGATCTCCTGATAAGGGCAAGATCCAGGGAACAGTTAGAGGTCGGAGTAGCACTATCTCAGGTGGTGCTACGTCAGCACGGGTGGATTCTAAATATTCCAAAATCGCAGCTGATTCCAACAACACGTCTACTGTTCCTAGGGATGATTCTGGACACAGTCCAGAAAAAGGTGTTTCTCCCGGAGGAGAAGGCCAGGGAGTTATCCGAGCTAGTCAGGAACCTCCTGAAACCAGGACAAGTGTCAGTGCATCAATGCACAAGGGTCCTGGGAAAGATGGTGGCTTCTTACGAAGCGATTCCATTCGGAAGATTCCATGCAAGAACTTTTCAGTGGGATCTGCTGGACAAATGGTCCGGATCGCATCTTCAGATGCATCAGCGGATAACCCTATCTCCAAGGACAAGGGTGTCTCTCCTGTGGTGGTTGCAGAGTGCTCATCTTCTAGAGGGCCGCAGATTCGGCATTCAGGACTGGATTCTGGTGACCACAGATGCCAGCCTGAGAGGCTGGGGAGCAGTCACACAGGGAAGAAATTTCCAGGGCTTGTGGTCAAGCATGGAAACGTCTCTTCACATAAATATCCTGGAACTAAGGGCAATTTACAATGCCCTAAGCCAAGCAAGGCCTCTGCTTCAGGGTCAGTCGGTATTGATCCAATCGGACAACATCACGGCAGTCGCCCACGTAAACAGACAGGGCGGCACAAGAAGCAGGAGGGCAATGGCAGAAGCTGCAAGGATTCTTCGCTGGGCGGAAAATCATGTGATAGCACTGTCAGCAGTGTTCATTCCGGGAGTGGACAACTGGGAAGCAGACTTCCTCAGCAGACACGACCTCCACCCGGGAGAGTGGGGACTTCATCCAGAAGTCTTCCACATGATTGTAAACCGTTGGGAAAAACCAAAGGTGGACATGATGGCGTCCCGCCTCAACAAAAAACTAGACAGGTATTGCGCCAGGTCAAGGGACCCTCAGGCAATAGCTGTGGACGCTCTGGTAACACCGTGGGTGTACCAGTCAGTGTATGTGTTCCCTCCTCTGCCTCTCATACCCAAGGTATTGAGAATTATAAGACGGAGAGGAGTAAGAACTATACTCGTGGCTCCGGATTGGCCAAGAAGGACTTGGTACCCGGAACTTCAAGAGATGCTCACAGAGGACCCGTGGCCTCTACCTCTAAGGAAGGACCTGCTCCAGCAGGGACCTTGTCTGTTCCAAGACTTACCGCGGCTGCGTTTGACGGCTTGGAGGTTGAACGCCGGATCCTGAAGGAAAAAGGCATTCCAGATGAAGTCATCCCTACCCTGGTCAAGGCCAGGAAGGATGTAACCGCAAAACATTATCACCGCATTTGGCGAAAATATGTTGCGTGGTGTGAGGCCAAGAAGGCCCCTACAGAGGAATTTCAACTGGGTCGTTTCCTGCATTTCCTGCAAACAGGACTATCTATGGGCCTAAAATTAGGGTCCATTAAGGTTCAAATTTCGGCCCTGTCGATCTTCTTCCAAAAAGAACTGGCTTCAGTGCCTGATGTTCAGACGTTTGTCAAAGGGGTACTGCATATACAGCCTCCTTTTGTGCCTCCAGTGGCACCTTGGGATCTCAATGTAGTGTTGAGTCTCCTAAAATCACATTGGTTGAACCACTCACCACTGTGGAATTGAAATATCTCACATGGAAAGTGGTCATGCTGTTAGCCCTGGCTTCAGCCAGGCGTGTCTCAGAATTGGCGGCTTTGTCATATAAAAGCCCTTACCTAATTTTTCATTCAGACAGGGCAGAACTGAGGACTCGCCCTCAATTTCTCCCTAAGGTGGTTTCAGCGTTTCACATGAACCAGCCTATTGTGGTGCCTGCGGCTACTAGGGACTTGGAGGACTCCAAGTTGCTGGACGTAGTCAGGGCCCTGAAAATATATGTTTCCAGGACGGCTGGAGTCAGAAAATCTGACTCGCTGTTTATCCTGTATGCACCCAACAAGCTGGGTGCTCCTGCTTCTAAGCAGACGATTGCTCGTTGGATTTGTAGTACAATTCAGCTTGCACATTCTGTGGCAGGCCTGCCACAGCCAAAATCTGTAAAAGCCCATTCCACAAGGAAAGTGGGCTCATCTTGGGCGGCTGCCCGAGGGGTCTCGGCTTTACAACTTTGCCGAGCAGCTACTTGGTCAGGGGCAAACACGTTTGCTAAATTTTACAAATTTGATACCCTGGCTGAGGAGGACCTGGAGTTCTCTCATTCGGTGCTGCAGAGTCATCCGCACTCTCCCGCCCGTTTGGGAGCTTTGGTATAATCCCCATGGTCCTTACGGAGTTCCCAGCATCCACTAGGACGTCAGAGAAAATAAAAATTTACTTACCGATAATTCTATTTCTCGTAGTCCGTAGTGGATGCTGGGCGCCCATCCCAAGTGCGGATTGTCTGCAATACTTGTATATAGTTATTGTTACAAAAATCGGGTTGTTTATTGTTGTGAGCCATCTTTTCAGAGGCTCCTACGTTTATCATACTGTTTACTGGGTTCAGATCACAAGTTGTACGGTGTGATTGGTGTGGCTGGTATGAGTCTTACCCGGGATTCAAGATCCTTCCTTATTATGTACGCTCGTCCGGGCACAGTATCCTAACTGAGGCTTGGAGGAGGGTCATAGGGGGAGGAGCCAGTGCACACCAGCTAGTCAGAAAGCTTTTACTTTTGTGCCCAGTCTCCTGCGGAGCCGCTATTCCCCATGGTCCTTACGGAGTTCCCAGCATCCACTACGGACTACGAGAAATAGAATTATCGGTAAGTAAATTCTTATTTTTACTATGTATTTTTATGAATAAATGTTATTCTATGTAATTGAGAATTATATGTTTGTTTTAAATTAATGTATTATTATCATCCCTGAAACAGTACCATTCACTTAGCGCCCTCAGATCTGTTTGTCTTATATGTGTGTGTGTGTGTGTGTGTACGTACGTACGCAATCTCTCTCTCTCCCTGTTGTTGAGCTGCACAACCTAACACACCCTTACCAGTATTAGGTGACACGATATGCCTGTGCTGCTTCCAACCACTTACCTATAATGACAATGTTCCAAAGAATTTATTATAAGTGTTCCAACTGTTTCTCTGTGCGTGTTTGCAGGAATTAATAAAGCCATGAAGCTGAGTGGGCGCCCATATCGTCACATCGGGGTACTAGGAACATCCAAACTGTACACAATTAGGGATCAGAACTTTACTTTTACTCCGCAGGTGGGTGTAAAAATGGAACGGACCACCAATGTCACACTCTGTTTAGATAAACGTTGATGTTTAGAAAGAGCTCAGTTGTCATAGCCATTAGTGAGAGGAGGAGGTGTTTTCTGCTTTCCAAGTGACCCTTGTTGTGTCAGCAAACAAATATTATAAAATCACTGTACATAAGCTTTAGTATTTTTAAATGTACAGTATTTAGTGAATAAAATTGAGATTATCCTTACGTAGACTGGTAAACAGCAAGTCCAGTATGCATGTAGAAATATTTCCCCCACCTACACAATTTGGTATCCTTATTTCCTAATTACAATATGGTATCCTTGTTTCCTAATTACAGTATAGTATCCTTATTTCCTAATAACAATATGGTATCCTTATTTCTGTCCCAGACATTTTTCTTTCTATACAAATCCCCAGTTTTCAAGTGAAGATCGTGACATTTTACATACGAGCATATTAAAACACGGCGGACGCAACTAAAACAATTAGAAATCTCTAGCACCCCTAGGGGGGAGACAGCAGCACAGAGTATATCAGGAGACAGCATAACTCCGGAATTGTTGGAGCAATGTACTCAAAAATTCGTACACATATGCTGTACAATCTGGAAACAAACAGTGTGGGGGGAAGACACCCCTAGCACCCCTAGGGGTGAGGCAGCAGCACTGATTATTTCAGCAGACAGCAAAACTCTGGAATGCCTGCAGCAATTTACAACAAACTTGATACACATATGACTTTCACTTTGGAAACAAACACTGTGGGGGCCAGACACCCCTAGCACTCCTAGGAGTGGGACAGCAGCACAGAGTATGTCAGCAGACAGCATAACTGTGGAAGGCCTGGAGCAATTTACACTAAACTTGGTACACATCTGACTTACAATCTGGGAACAAACTCTGTGAGGGTTAGACACCCCTAGCACCCCTAGGGGGTGGGACAGCAGCACAGAGTATTTCAGAAGCAGCATAACTGTGGAATGCCTGGATCTATTTACAACAAACTTAGTACACATATGACTTACAAGCTGGGAACAAACACTGTGGAGGTAAGACACCCCCAGCACCCCTAGGGGTGAGGCAGCAGCACAGAGTTTTTCAGCAGACAGCATAACTCTGGAATGCCTGAAGCAATTTACACCAAACTTGCTACACAAATGACTTACACTCTGAGAACAAACACTGTGGGGGTAACATACCACTAGCACCCCTAGGGGTGGGCCAGCAGCACAGATCATATCAGGACATTCATGATATGTCAGTGATTACAGGGCTGCATATGACAGGGCCAGTGACATGATGTGAGGAGGGTAATGCAGGTAGCACAAACCCACACACTGAGAGTTATATAATGGAAGTAGCACTGTCCCCCAGCAGCACAGAGTATATCAGGAGATACATAATGTGCTGCGCTATATAAGAAACTAAAAAAAAACGATAATTTCACAGGGGCACTGACATGATGTGAGGAGGGGAATGTAGGCAGCAGGAAGCCACAGACTGAGAGTTGTATTTTGGGAAGAGTGGGGTCCCTTGGGGGACCAAAAAGGGGTCAGGCCACTACACAAAGTGCATCAGGGAAGCAAGATATGCCTATATACTAGATCTCCAACCAACGTAAATTAACGAAAAACTATCATTCTAACTTACCATCCTCATCCCATAGCAAAGCACGGGTATTCAGCTATCTACAATGTTATTTATATTGTGTGTTTAATATGTAAATTTATTTTTGGAAACAGACATTCTTAAAATCCCGGGCAACGCCGGGTACTCCAGCTAGTAATATTATAAAATAGGACAGTGGTGATTGACATGACCCTCGGCTTCCTTCCCTAGTTCACAGACCAGCATCACTTCTACCTAGCTCTGGACAGCAGGATGATTGTGGAGATGCTCAGGACTGAGCTGGCATACCTGAGTTCTTGCTGGAGAATGACTGGCAGACCAACCCTCACATTCCCCATCACTCACTCCATGCTCAGTAAGTTGCTCTATTTCATTGTAATATGCTGTGTACACTCTTTGCTTGGAT
Source organism: Pseudophryne corroboree (assembly GCF_028390025.1). Taxonomy (NCBI): domain Eukaryota; kingdom Metazoa; phylum Chordata; class Amphibia; order Anura; family Myobatrachidae; genus Pseudophryne; species Pseudophryne corroboree. The sequence goes on along the minus strand of NC_086445.1, from coordinate 832,386,858 downwards.
TATATTGAGCTGCTGACATGACATAAATACTAGATTTACCATATAAACTAAGTTTGGGGGCTCTTTTCTGTGACCAGCTCAGGGTATGTTTAGTAGCATCAGAAGGATGCAGGTATTAATGTGACTTTGCTACTAGTTGGCAGCCATGGACTGGTGCACTATATCTCTGCCCTGCAAGATATGTGATGACATTTACACTGTAGCACTGCACTGTGGGCCTTATTCATATGTGGAGGATGTAGAGGGGCCGGCGGTGGACTCCGTTTTGAGAAAACCGTTACGCCAATGTTGCAGGGGAGGGAAGAGGCCAGGATCTACGGCAGAGAACGGAGATTTCCTGGCCTCTTGGTAGGTTCGGTGGTGGCCGGGACACGCAGCCGCCCGATGGTGTCGCAGATGATTCAATAATGCTTCCTAGAACGCAGCACGGAACAGTAATACATGCAGGAGGCGTGACGCCTCCTGCTGCATTACCATATTAGTGCTGTCACTGCTGCTATTATGTAAGCAGCAGCGATAGCAGCTCCAACCACTTCTGAATCAGGCACTGTAAGCTTTGCAATAATGTGTGCACTGTACTATAAGCTTTGCGATGACAGGTGCACTGTAGCACTGCACTGTAGGCTTTGTGATGATAGGTGCACTGTAGGCTTTGTGATGATAGGTGCACTGTAAGCTTTGTGATGATAGGTGCACTGTAGCACTACACTGTAAGCTATGTGATGATAGGTGCACTGTACTGTAAGCTTTGTGATGATAGGTGCACTGTAGCACTGCACTGTAGGCTTTGTGATGACAGGTGCACTGTAGCACTACACTGTAAGCTTTATGACGATAGGTGCACTGCAGCACTGTACTGTAAGCTTTGTGATGATAGGTGCACAGTAGCACTGTACTGTAAGCTTTGTGATAATAGGTGCACTGTAGCACTACACTGTAAGCTGTGTGATGATAGGTGCACTGTAGCACTACACTGTAAGCTGTGTGATGATAGGTGCAGAGCCGGCCTTAGGCATAGGCAAACTAGGCAAATGCCTAGGGCATTTGATATGCTTAGGGGCACCAGCCGCTTCTGCTGATTAAAATGATATGCAGCATGCCTATATTCTGTGTGTGACTGCGGCTGTATCTGCATACGAAATGCTATGTTGCAGTGGATTCCTGGAAATCACTGTAATGTAGCATTTCGTATGCAGATACAGCCGCAGTCGCACACAGGATATAGGCATGCTGCATATCATTTTAATCAGCAGAAGCTGCTTGTGCATCTTAGCCACATAGTAATGCAAATAATGTGATGCATATTCATAAACAAAAGGCACCTGACGTTAGCAGAGCTGACAACTGACTCATGCCAGGCATCTCCTGCAGAATTAGCGGCGGTGCTAGGGGGCACCAGCCAAAATCTTGCCTAGGGCATAATATTGGTTAGGGCCGGCTCTGGATAGGTGCACTGTAGCACTACACTGTAAGCTTAGTGATGATAGGTGCACTGTAGCACTACACTGTAAGCTGTGTGCTGATAGGTGCACTGTAGCACTGCATTGTAAGCTTTGTGATTATTGGTGCACTGTAGCACTACACTGTAAGCGTTGTAATTATAGGTGCACTGTAGCAGTACGCTGTAAGCTTTGTGATGATAGGTGCAGTGTAGCACTGCACTGTAAGCTTTGTCATTCTTACACAGTGACGAGTACATTTTATTGCGTTGCTTGTGGCAGACTGTTTTCTTTGCTGTTTTAGTGCAATATAAATTATACAGTATTTTATGATTTACTACTTCATCTAGTCCTCTATATAATATTCATTTTTTATTCAACTCCTTTACAATATTAAGTCAAATAATATTCTTGAATTTGTATTTTAGATGATGAAGACTCTGACATAGACCCAGCTATTCTTTCTACAATTAGAAAACTTGATGACGGATATATTGGAGGCGCAAGGTACTTATATAATCAAGTATTCAATTGCACTAAAGTATTTCCAAAGTATGTTAAATTGTTACAGCCTAGCATTGAGAGATTGTTTGGCCTGTATACAAGGTATTGAGGAACTCTATATGATATGGTTTGTGCAATGATAGAGCAGCAGCATCAATAATACAGAGACAGAGAACTACAGTGTAGCTGTTTAAGAAAGCAACATTGTTAACACAGCCCAATATTCAGAGAATGTATCCATTTGCAGGCTAGACACTGAGTGCCTGATATGGCTTACACAGTGAGAAGGCATTAGCAACTGCAATACACAGCGCATGTAGCCTCAGACTAATGATAGAGTATCACAGTGTAATAGGACAGATACAATCTAACACTGAATGGTTGTATCAATTTAAATACTACACATTGGGGGTCATTCCGAGTTGTTCGCTCGTTGCTGATTTTTGCAACGGAGCGATGAAGGCAAAAATGCGCATGGTACGCAGTGCGCATGCGGTTAGTATTTTAGGACAAAACTTAGTAGATTTACTCACGTCCGAACGAAGATTTTTCATCGTTGATGTGATCGGAGTGTGATTGACAGGAAGTGGGTGTTTCTGGGCGGAAACTGGCCGTTTTCTGGGAGTGTGCGGAAAAACGCAGGCGTGCCAGGAAAAAAGGCGGAAGTGTCTGAAGAAACGGGGGAGTGGCTGGCCGAACGTAGGGCGTGTTTGTGACGTCAAACCAGGAACGAAACGGCCTGAGCTGATCGCAATCTGTGAGTAGGTCTGGAGCTACTCAGAAACTGCTAAGAATTTTCTATTCGCAATTCTGCTAATCTTTCGTTCGCAATTCTGCTAAGCTAAGATACACTCCCAGAGGGCGGCGGCCTAGCGTGTGCAATGCTGCTAAAATCTGCTAGCGAGCGAACAACTCGGAATGACCCCCATTGAATACTCATATTGGAAGGACCCTGTGGATCATTGTGAATAATAATATATTATAAGATCAGCTATCAATATAAAAGCTTGTTATATCCTATACATACAAGCTGCCTTTGCTATATAAAAAAATTTTTATACAAAGGATACTTTAGTCAGCTCGTTAATTTGAGAGTGACTGCATTGATAGTGCAGTATTTCCCTCCTTACTATTAATTTACAAGGACTGCAACTATGGTGACAAATTCAAGTCATATACTATTGAAAGATATTCATACTTAGGGTGCTTTATTCTTTATTTATGCTGTACATATAGGTGGAACTTGTGAAGCGCTGACAGCATAGACTGAGAGCGCTGATCAACATAAAGCCATATATATATAAGTATTGTGCTGATGGCAAACTAGTGGCGCTGACAGCAGAGACTGAGAGCGCCAACCAGTCAGCCAACCAGGTTATTGTTTATAGGGTGGAACTTGAATGCGTTGACAGCACAGACTGAGAACGCTGACTAATACTAGATGCAAACCAATGCACCATATGCCCTAATAAACAGTACGTCCAGATGTGAATACCAGTAACAAACACAAATCCCCATGAGTGTATGTAATTTGCGGATGTTAAATGAGTGGCGCTGACAGCAGAGACTGAGAACGCCAACTAGTTGATCATACAAAGGCACTCCATACAACCATCAGTATATGTGACCTATGGAAGCTTTCAGTTCACTTTATTATAAGAGAATAATCACCATAGAAATTGCAGAGTGAATCTAGCATTGGCTTATGTGAGGGAAATACTAATCAGCAGCCCATTATTTCCTCTCATATATATGAATCAATTTACTACAGGGAACCCATTAAGTATAAGTCAACAATTGATATTACACTTGTGACTACCACATATAAGTTCGCACTTAATAAACCCAGATTAATTATTGGGACGATAGTCTGACAGCACTAACTACTCTCAACAAAGGTCATGGTACCTAGGATAATCCTATTGACTATACAAGACGTTGCACAGCACAGTGGATCAAAAGTGTGTGTTTTTTTAACATTATATGTTACACTGTGTCTAGCACTTGTCCTATATTGATTTTAATATTTCAGTTACTGGCTCTTTTAACATTATGGAAATAAAGGTTATATTTTAATTGTGTGATTATTTAGTTCTAGTGCGCCACCCCAAATCCAATCCTTTCCCTTCCTTTTAAAACCAGTTACATATATTGGCAACAGTATATGGTGTGGCAGCACCCCAAAGTTTGACCTGATATAAGGCGGTACTATATATTATGGGGTATTCAGCTTACAATTTATGTACATTTCAATACTAGTGCAGTAGATCCTCCACTTCCCTTTCCCCGTTTGTAATAACACTTGTCAGTGCGTCTTCTGTCACCATCGGACACCTGGTCCCTATCACCTTTCGTTACAGCAAAGTCAGTCATTGTAGAGTTGCAGGGACCAATATCCAGTGGTACCATGGTAAGTATATAGGACAAGTAGACCCAGCTGTGTGGTGTTATGTAAATCCAGGGGATACTTATGGTGAGTGTGCTATTTGTGAGCTCCCAGTCACAAGTCTATCTCTGTTTTGTGCCTAGCACAGAGACACACCTGATAGCTATGACCCAGGAACCTTGTGTACAGTACAGATGTCAGTCTATGTTATAGGACATGGCACCATGGAGCATATTCTGCTACAGTATGCCCTCAGAGCAGATAAGTGAAGTGAGGTGCGATTTATGAGATGTGTGCAATGGAGGGTTGTACCAGGTAGTACAGTACAGTATGTGGGGTGTGTACCATTTGGCTGGCAGTAGGCTCTGCAATATTATGGGAGGGTCTGTGCAGGCTGACTGACAATGGTGCCTCTACAACATGGCTTGTATGAGGGGTTTGGCAAATTCATGTTGAATTGAGACACATGTCTTTGCACTGTGTCTGAAGGTTATAAATGGCCACAAGCGGCTGTTGAAGTTTGTTTTTTTGACTGAATAATATTATTTAAATGTTTCTTCATCTCCAGTCCACATAGGAGTTAGTTTGCATTTTACAATGTTTTTTTATATTGTAATCTCCTTAAAATAACATGCATATAGCTAGGGATGGAGGATTATACATATGTTCTAATCCACTACCGTGTCTCTCTTTCAGAGTAAAGCTGGGAAAGCTGTCTGATTTCCTCACTACATCATTCTTTACTCACTTAAGTTTCCTGGACACTGACTGTGATGAAAAGTTCTTTGATGAAAGTAATGAGGGCTACTATAGTCCAGACAGTGACTATGAACATGAATTAGGTGGATTTCAATCTAAACGTGATGAAAATGGTAGGAAACGGTTTCTTTGGTTGCTCCTAGTCTATCACACACTGCTGAGGTCAGTCTGCTGGAAAGTTAGGGGGCACAGGAAAAGACCCTTAGAGCCTGCTAATCCTCCAGGAGACTAGGGGCCGGGTGTAATGACGTCTGATTTCCTCCGGCATCCCACATGTCTGCAGAATTCGGGCACCATTACATCCAGCCCCAGAACTTCATGTCCAGTAATAGTTCTGGCTGTCATATAACAGACACTGGCCGACAGTTATCGAATGTAAGATGTGTGGAATGTCATTGCATGCCCCAATCACCCCCTCGTAACCTCTCCGTTGCTTTCCTTCCATTCATTCCTATATTTATCTAGGTGTATTGCTGTTGTTTAATGCACCATTTTTGTCTGGGCGTGAATAATTTCTTTTAGATTTGCTAGCTGTTTATCCCTGTAGTTATGTTATATCTGAATGGCAGAGATGCACCTAGATAGCACCTTGTTTATACAATTTTTGTTATGGTTTCCATTTCAGATGAAGTCCAAGATGAACTTGATCAGTACATAAAGCACTTGCAGCAAAGCGTGGCTTCTACCACACACCTGCCCCCTATAGCCACTGGCTCAGCGCAGCACCTTGCTTTCAGCGCTCTGCACTCCACCCGGGATATACTGTCCTTAATGGCCAAATCAAAGGGCCTTGAAGTATCTAGTAAGTGAACGCACGGGTATAATGAGGGAAATTGTGTTTATAGATTGCACGTTTTGTACAAGGATGCGACTTAATATGCCGGGCTGCGACTAGCCGCAGCCACCATGTATCTTCGTGGCCGTGCATGTGCATACGCACGTGTACATCATAGTTGTAGGCAAACCAGTCACGCCAGCTTTGTCTTGAAAAGGACACGCAGTGGCAAAGCTGAGTGTGACTACATCTGAAAATCCTGCTTGGGTATGATATGTCGACAGTTATAATGTTGACATTCATCATGTAGACAGTGATGAAATTTAGACATGTTTAGAATGTCAATATATTGTCCCTGGTGCCCCAGCAGTGACTTACCTGCTTCCTATGGCTCCAGCGGCTTCAGCTGCATTTTCCAGGTCCAGGCAGTCATGTGACCATCACTTCTGGGTCAGACCTCCGGTATTGCATTAAGTATTTCTCCTCTATACCTAACCCTAGTCCCTTCCCCTAACCTTCCCTCTAGTACCTTACCCTGACCCTACCTGCAGCCTAATCCTATCCCCTATCTCTCATACCCCCCCCCTCCCCCCCCGCCCACGCCTTAACCCTAAAGTCACCATTCTGGCAATGTCGACACATTGCCTATCAACATCTTAACAAAGTCAACATTATAACTGTCCACATTGTGGTGTCAACAATGTGAATGTCGACATTGTTATTGTTGACCTTTGGCTACATCCCATCTATATATCCTGTAAAGGGTTTTGCTGTATATACCATAATCACAGGGGCCCTTTAACCAGTATGTATGGAAAATATTGAGGCTCATTCAGGTGCAGTCACAAAGCGGCTATTGAGCCTAATTCAGTATGCATCGCACCTGCAATGCAATGCCTGTTGTGCACATGTGCGTTCTGGGAGATGTGATCGCAACACAGTGTTGCGAATGCCTTTGCCTGGTTGACAGGGGCATTCATGGGGCGGTGAGGGGCAGTGAAGCGGCGTTGCGGGTCGCATTGATAGAAATGCAGGCGGGTGAGCCGCTTGATGTCACACGCGCTATTTTGCCGAGTCTGCGATGTGATCGCAGTTGCATTGTTATTGGTTCACTTGCGGCAATTAGCATGCTGGGCGGCCTTGTCTTGTGCTGGGTGGCCGCCAGCATGCGAGTCTTAGCAGTTGCAGTTTTGCTAAATTGTCAAATCTGAAACTGATGCTGAATAAGGTCCCTTGTACGCACATCGGTCAATGTTTTCTTACTGCGCGTGTGTCTGAGCCGCATTGCACACAGTTAGCAGGGGAATTGCAATTGCGGTCGCACCGAAGAATCAGTCACAAAGTGAATGACAAGAAGACAGCGTTTGGGGGTGGTTATGGGGAGTGGTCTGGTAAACTCAGGCGTGTAATGTCTGTTCAGACGGCATTTACTGGGCGTGCATAAATTATCAGTTGCAATCTCACTTGCTACTGGAGAGTTCTCTGCGCCCCGGGAGAGCACCTCAGCCTGCGTGTTCTCAGAGGCACTCAAGACTCTCAGAAATGACCCGATTTGTGATGATGGTATTGATGTATCAGCAATTATACGCTGTTAGACGGAAATGATGCAATAGCAGTGGGCGTTCCTATGCTCAGTTTAGCTTCTGCCCATATTAACATACAATTGAAATTGCGTACGGCAAAAGATAGCAACAGCAGCAGAAAGAACAACTGCACCTGAATGAGCCTCACTGTGCTTATGGTGCATATTCAATACATTCATTATCACTCTTTGTATAAGTAACAGTCTGCACATTTGTATTTCATTACAGATTCTTCACTGTTTCTACCCACTAAAAATTTAAGTGGTCACCGGAGGTCTTTGAATCTGTTAGAAGTTCCTCAACTCCATAAATCGCAGGTAAAATGCTGATTTTTAGTTTTGTGCAGGCAAATATATGTCCCCCAGTCTGTGTTTTGCCCATGTCAACTATTCTGTCAGTCAATGGCTGATATGCAGCACTTAGGTATATGTTACTAATGATGTAATACAGGTTGCAAAACCACTAGAGGTGGGTACACACTGGCCGATATATTAGCCGTTCTCTTGAACGGCCGATATATCGTGGGTCCATCGGCCAGTGTGTATGGGCAATACGTCTGTGAACTCCGTCGTTCACAGGCGCATCGCGTCGGCCCCGCAGCACAGCCGACGGCCAATATATCTACCGATATATTGGCGCGTTGCTGAGTGTGTACGGGCGGCCGGCGGTGATTGACAGCTGAACTGGGCGGGCGTGTGTACATGCCCGCCCAGTTCATGACGTCAGTCCCCGACGGATGGGGCAGTGTGTATGCACAGCACACTGCCCAATCCGTCCATCAATTGATCGGCAGATATATCTACCAGTGTGCACCCACCTTAAGAAGCACATGGGGCATTATTTGTTACAAGATGTCTAATCATGTCAATACTGTATGTGTCAGCAAATGAAAACTACAGTATGCATTGATTCCCCCACTGTGTCCTCCATACGGTGTGTATCGCGTGACCGGCAGTCGGGAGACCTGCGCTCGCCACAGGTTCTATTCCCACTCTATGGGTGTCACAGACACCCACGAGTGGGATCAGTCCCTGTTAGTCGGCATGCCGACTATCGGGATTTTGGGTGGGCGGCATGTAGGTGCCAGTATTGTGAGCGCCGGTCACAAAACTACATCCCCTCCGTACACGTACCCAGAGTGAGGCAGCCATTTTCACATCCTCTATAATGTCACTGTATTTTACTTATTTCTTACGGCTACAATTGCCTGCCCCGGCGTGTGAAGACAGCTATTACTTAATACAGGCCTCTGATAACTTTGTTTTATTGTTGGAGACATGGCTGTGTCAGTGGTGTTGCTACTTAATAAAACTAGAAACACACGGCATTATTGTTAATTGTTGAGTACAGGTTGAGTATCCCTTATCCAAAATGCTTGGGACCAGAAGTATTTTGGATATCGGATTTTTCCGTATTTTGGAATAATTGCATATCTTAATGAGATATCATGGTGATGGGACCTAAATCTAAGCACAGAATTAATTTCTGTTTCATATACACCTTATACACACAGCCTGAAGGTCATTTAATACAATATTTTTAATAACTTTATGTATTAAACAAAGTTTGTATACATTGAGAAAATAAAGGTTTCACTATCTCACTCTCACTCTAAAAATTCTGTATTTCGGAATATTCCGTATTTCGGAATATATAGTTATGGGATACTCAACCTGTATTACAAAATTCCAATAATAATAGTATTACCAGTTATTAATATAGCGTACACATATTCTGCAGAGCTTTACAAAGAATATTTTGCCCATTCACATCAGTCCCTGCCTCGGGGGGCTTGCAATCTATTTTCTCTGCTACATGCATATACCCAAGGGTTATTTTATGTTTGGAGTTAATTAACCTACCAGTGTATTTTTGGGCTATGGGAGGAATCTCATACAAGAATGGGGAAAACATACATACTCCACACTATTAGAATCTAACCCAAGACCTCAGTACTGTGAGAAAGTAGTGCTAACCATTATACTATCCGTGCTAATATTAACCGAATCCAAGTATACCTAATTTAAGAATGTAATCTTTTTTTTTTTAAATGACCACTGCTTATTTTCATTATTATTACCAGTTATTTATATAGCACACACATTCCGCAGCGCTTTACAGAGATTATTTGGCCATTCACATCAGTCCCTGCCCCAGTGGAGCTTACAATCTATATTCCCTACCACACATACACATACATGCTAAGGTTAATTTGTAGGGAGCAAATGAACCTACAAGTATATTTTTGGATTGTGGGGGGAAACCCATGCAAGCACAGGGAGAATATACAAACTCCACACAGTTAGGGCCATGGTGGGAATTGAACCCATGACCTGGTGTGAGGCAGTAATGCTAACCATTACACCATCTGTGCTGCCCATATCTTGTACAATGAAACATATCAATCTGTGTTGTGAGGCATCTTGGAGTTTTTCATATACTGTTTCATCTGTCATTCCTTGACTTATAGTTCTTTTTTATATTGGCAGAAAAAAGAAACTGAGTTAAATTTACCCAAGGACTCACATGGTAATGTCGACTGTGAAAAACTAGTGGCGCAACTTAAGGAGTGCCCGACCCTTCAGGACCAGGCTGATATACTGTACATATTGTGTGTCATAAAGTGAGTCACAGCAGATTACTACTGTATTTATATTGTGTCACTAGACAAACACAAAATCGTGATGGGATTTTACAGTGGAAAAATAAATACACTAAGTGGCTGATTTAGAGGTGGATGCATTTGCTCTGTGAACATGGAACTAACGGCGCACACATAAAAAGCATAGTCTCGGGTGCATCTCAAAAGTACTGTATTTGCATCAGGCATACACTATTGCATATGACTATGTGGTTTGACAGTGTTGGCAGTGCATTACCCTATTTGTACACAGTATAATAAAATAATGTAATTTTATAATAATAATTTTATTTATATAGTGCTTTTCTTCAGCAGGACTCAAAGTGGCTTTACAGACATTCAAAATATAGTACACTGGGCCTTATTCAGGTCGAATCGCAAATGCAATGCAACAGTAATTTAAGTGTCGGGGCCCGCATACGCATGCGCAGGTCCCGTCCAGTGTATGCGCCCTCAGTTAATGAGGTCAGCCCGCATTAACTGTGAACGCCTCTGTCTGTCAATCAATCAATCAATCAATCAATCAAGTTCGTGGGGCGGCGACCCAGCGGTTTCAGGGCAGCGTCGGGGAAATGGGGGCAAGTCGGCTGCATTTTCGGGGCGGCTGCATGTGACGTCGCGCAGCCGATTCACTTTTAAAAAATGGCGGCAGGACTCCTACCGTCCCAGACAGGCTGCTAAAAAGCAGACCTGCAATCCTTACTGAATTAGGCCCATTGTACAAAGACATTAGAATTACAGCAAGTTCACAACCACACAGAAAAAAATAAGAACAACAGAAACCTAGGGATAAATTTACTAAGATGGGAGTTCTATTTAAGATGGGATGCTGCCCATAGTAACCAATCAGATTCCAGGTATTATCTTATAGAAGGTGCTAAATAAATGAGAAGTAAGATCTGATTGGTTGCTATGGGCAACATCCCATCTTAAATAGAACGTCCATCTTAGTAAATTTATCACCTAGAGACCACAATAAGCATAATGCAATGTTTGGTGCAGACATTTTGGGTAACTTCCACAGGTTATCCATTCTACCCACAAAAGGTACCAGGTGAGGCAGCCATCTTTGTCACACTACGTAGAATTACCCTGGGTGGAATAGGTCACGCCTAGGAGAGATGACACAAAATGGGGTGATTGTAGGGTCCTAATGCGTAGGCCCCCAACATAACCGTCAGGTCCGTATGTTTTTCATCCCATCCACAAGTGTAGCAGGTGAGCCAGCCATATTAGGCACACTGTGGGAGATAAGCTACACACACAACCCATGGCACATATGGGGTAACTGGCATGCGTTTATTGTGTGAAGAACCAAGCAGTGAACAGCAGATTCAGCAAACAGTATACAGACATAGCATACGGTTGGTCAGTAGTACACTGTATTAAATAAAAAAGGTAGGAAAGTGACAAACCTAAATATGTAATCAATCAGAATAGAGTACAATAAAATAGCCTGCTGTGGAGAAAACTGCCAGTCTGTTGTCACTGGCTTTCCCTGCAGAGCCACTCCAGCCTGTGCAGCCTGAGGTGGAGAGAGGGGCAAACCATTGTCCAGGAAGGGGGAAGGTTTGGGGCGAAGCAGCCCTAGAGCATGGAGGTGGTCAGGCGGGGGGATGGGTGGTAGGTTGGCCATCAGACTGCTCCTCTCCTTTCCTGCAGAGGGGGCCCAGTGGTACAGGCAATGAGAAGCCGGCTGTGGTGGTGGTGAGGGAGGACAGCATGTGGCAAGATAGCGGCCACAAGCTGGCCCTGGAGCTCTACCCTTCTACTCCCCGCCCACCTCTGGAGGTTAGACTCCAGGTTTTTGGGGTCATCCCTTGGAGACACTGTCGGGTGAAAGGGGGCGCGGTGAAGGGTCTAGATGAAAGTAAATGGTGGGGCCGTGGTGAAGAGTTCGGGATTTCTCTGCAGGATCTGCGGCGATGTTCTGCAGGGTTTCCGCTTGCTGCCTCTGATGGGTGTGTGAGGTTCTTAGCTCTGCCCTTGGTCTGTCTGCAGTGTAGCTCCTTAGAGATGCAGGGGTGCAGGATGCAGGGCGATGGGGAGTGTGGTTTTGTGGAGCCCGAGATTGAACTCTGTGAGCGTTCTACTATTCCCGGCCCTCCCTGTTTTAGATACACAAGAGAGAATAGTGTATTGACAGTGTTATTAACATTTTCCAAATTCAATGTAATTAAATATAACCACAAACACAAATTAAATAAAAATATCTCTCCTTTCCCTTTTAATAATACAATAGTCAAAAAAGGTATGAAAATAAGCTTCCGTAATTTACATATATGGCCAAATGCAGTAGCCTGCGATTTGTGGGGGCCACTGCGGTTCCAGTGAGATAGTCACTAGATAATATAGCTTCAAGCTAATGGTTTGAGTTTTTCTTGAATCACAGCACCCTGTAGTATCGCCACTTTTTTTTCTGTGCTTACAAGGTTGCGCTTCTATTTGTCAACACATTTTTCTATTTGGCAGCTGCTATCACTGGTTTTGCCTATCAGGCTGACCATAAATAATTTGATTAGGACCTGGACCACCAACCCGTGGTACCCCTGCAAGTACTGTGGCACCCAGTTTGGGAACTACTGGTTTAAGTACATTTCAACTTGAGGTATAAGTTAGCAATGAGCCAATCAGAGGTGGTCAGCTAGTGCTGCTGATCGTCGTCATCATCATCATCATCATTGCATTTTTTTGCATTAATCCCACAGAACATTCAAAGGTTACAGTGCTATTTGTTTTTCTTTCCAATTACGAGTTCATAACACACAGGCATGGTGTAGTAAAGAAACATAACACTAGATGACTTGGTGGCAGATTAACTTTAACCACTTGCCTGGCATGGTCGCATCAGATGCGACCATGTCGGCAAGTGCTTTATCTGACCTGGTCACACAGGATGCGACCAGTCAGATAAACTGTGTTAGCAGCGGCAGGGAAGAGAAACTTCCCTCCGCTGCTGCTCTCCTGCCTCCCTGCACCCTTCCCTCAGTATTGCCATGCTGCAGATCACTGCTGATCGGTCAGCACGGCAGGGCCCCCCATCAGACAATAGCAGCCACTGGTAAGTGTCAGTTATCGCCCAGAGGCCCGCCCCTGTATACGTGACAGCTATCCAGGCTCTAAAAACTAAAGTTGCAATGGTCGCAATATTACCGATGTTCCAATGGTCACGATGTTCCAATGTTTGAGAATTTTTTTATTTCTTAAAATAAAAAATTGTATATTTTCCTTTTTTTAACTAAAATCCTTTTGGATAGGGTTAAATTCATGTTCTTCACCTAATTCACTCATAAAAAAACCCCCAACAATTTCTGAGCCTTTTTTTGGGGAAAAATCATCAGTTAAGAGGTTAAGGCATCAACATGCAGGGCCGGACTGGCCATCTGGCACTTCTGGCAGATGCCAGAAGGGCCGATGGTCACGTGGGCCGGTCCAGCGGTCACTGAGACGCGCTGCCGCTCAGACCGGCGGCAGCGCGTCTCAGCTGTCAGGATAGGAGAGCTGTGAGGGATGGGGGAGAGAGCGCCGGGCGCCCGCCAGCACGGCTGTGTCTGGCGCGGCGCGTATAGCGGACTTCAAAGCAGCAGCCGGTTCGTGAGCCAATCAGAGCTCGCGGACCGGCAGCCAATCAGAAGCCGCCGGTACGCGAGCTCTGATTGGCTCACGAACCGGCGGCTGGTTTGAACGCTATACTCTGCTCTGCCCCGCCAGACAAAGCCGCGCTGGCGGGCGCCCGGCGCTCTCACCCCCGTCCCTCACAGCCCGGAGGAGGAGGAGCAGCAGCAGCAGCAGCAGCAGTGCAGCAGCGGTAAGCAGCTGCAGCACTGGCTGCTGTGGGGGCAATTGTATACCTGGCACTGTGGGGGCAATTGGCTGGCACTGTGGGGCATTTGTATACCTGGCACTGTGGGGGCAATTGTTTACCTGGGAATGTGGGGGCATCTGTATACATGGTACTGTGGGGGCATCTGTATACCTTGCACTGTGGGGGCATTTGTATACCTGGCACTGTGGGGGCATTTGTGGATCTGGCACTGTGGGGGCATTTGTATACCTGGCACTGTGGGGGCAATTGTTTACCTGCCACTGTGGGGGCAATTGGTTACCTGGCACTGTGGGGGCATTTGTATACCTGGCACTGTGGGGTCATCTGTATACCTGGCACTGTGGGGGCATCTGTATACCTGGCACTGTGGGGGCATTTGTATACCTGGCACTGTGGGGGCATTTGTGGATCTGGCATTGTGGGGGCATTTGTATACATGGCACTGTGGGGGCATTTGTGTACCTGGCACTGTGGGGGGCATTTGTGGATCTGGCACTGGGGGGGCATTTGTATACCTGGCACTGTGGGGTCATTTGTATACCTGGCACTGTGGGGGCATTTGTATACCTGGCACTGTGGGGGCAATTGTTTACCTGGCACTGTGGGGGCAATTGTTTACCTGGCACTGTGGGGGCATCTGTATACCTGGCACTGCACTATCGGGGGCATATAATGTAAATTTCGGCTCATACCGGGTGCTGTAATGTGAATTTTGGCTCATACTGTGTGGTATAATGTGAAAAGGGCTGCAGTACTAGATAGTATAAGGGGTCCTACTATTGTGGTGCATAATGCGTATAAGGGGTGTATGGTGTGGTAAATTACACTGAAGACCACACCCCCTTTTGAGTGACCATGCCCCCTTTTCCGGAGCGCGCGCGCCTTCGGCGCGCACTCAATTACTAACCTCGCATTTCCATACCCCCACTTAAAAATTTCCACTTCAACCACTGGTTGTGTATATTTTAATAGAGAATGATGTACACCTGTATGTTGTTAGAATATTAATTATATTTGTAAGGACATAGACTAATAAGTGGGAGGAGTCAGGAATAGTAAGGGGAGGAGTCACAGAGGTGGGCCTGTGTGCTTCAAAAATGCCAGGGCCTATTTTTAGTCCCAGTCCGGCCCTGTCAACATGTATTGTTTTAATAATCCACACAGTTACCTAATATGTTTGTATCCCACCAAGTTGAATTTCCTTGGATGTGGGGGAAGCATGTGATCACTGAGCTACTTGGGGCCCAGTATTCCCTTACTGCGCTGATAATTTGTGCGACTAGTCCTGGTAGGCATCTCTGCAGGGTACATTGGGCCTGAGTCAAAGGTGCATGCATAGTTGCATGCACAGCTGCAATTTTGTGCACAGTTGACTTGTAAAAATATTCTAATGACTCAGCCACCATATTGTGCATAGAAGTACCCACTGCCGGCGTCTCACTTCCGACACTTATGTACAAAAGCGGGAACATTAGTCTCACCATCAAACCACCTATGATATCTCAGATTTTGCTCGAAGCCTGGGCCTCTCCAGCTTTGTACGAACTTGCAGTGGCTTGCCCAGAAAGCCGTCCCGGCTGCCCCGTTACCTCCTCAAGACACAGACTTCCTGTCACTCACTTTGCAATTAAAACCTCTGTGCATCCGTTGTCGCTAATAAAGGTGTGCATTATGGTTTTTGCACAAGTGCAGTAGCAAATCACCGCTCCACTCCATCTGCAGTCATCATTCCAAGCATCTCTGAATGAGTCTTACTGAAAACATTGCTGTGATTTTGGGATTAATATAAACTGGGCTTTTCACCCAACCACTTGTCTGGCATGGTCGCATCAGATGCGACCACACCGACATGTGCTTTATCTGACCTGATCGCACAGGATGCGACCAGTCAGATACAGAGTGTTTGCAGCTGCAGTGAAGAGAAACTTTCCTCTGCACAGAATTTACCATTTTTATTGCTTTATTCAGTGTCCATAACTTATCATAGACAATGTGACCAGCTTTAATCACTTTGCCATTGAGGTCTTTTTCACCCCTTTGCTGAACCTGTTTTGGATCTTTTTGCTGATCATGTTCCAAATGTACATTGGTCATTATTACATGCAGGACCCAATCGGATCATTTAAAAAAAAAAATTAAAACTGAAAAAAAAAAACCCCAGCAAAACAGGATTATGCATAAACATTTTCATAGTAAATGCGATTTTTATATATATATTTTTTATTTTCAACTATGTACAGAATGTGCAGGAACAATAAAGTAATTATACACAGCATACAGAGGGATCCTCCGTTATCTTGGCTGACTGAGGCGTTAGTCGCGAACGGGCATATGCAGCGTGCCTGGGTGCAAGGAGGCGCGCCTAGTCGAAGGGAGGCGCACAGAGCGTTTGGCGTTACCTTTGAGTGTAATACCTAAGATCATCCACCAGATGTCGCTTTTCAAAATCACCAATGCGCATGCGTGTGGTCTCCATTAAATTACAATACTGAACTACAGCATAAGAACTACTTTACTGGTGCGTCTCATTACGCTACATTATGCTACAGTATGTCATACAGTATACCTTTATAACAGTATATACAGTACAGATGCAAATAGTACAGCATATACAGATGCAAACAAACGTGTTACAGGTACAGTATGGTCTGTTGATGTTAGGGATATGTGAGCATCCAAATCCCGTAGTATTAAGAATAATGGGGAGAGATAAAAGCTCCTCCCTAAATTCCTGGATGCCAAATCACTGTGTGAATAGTTTATACAGACGCAAATTAACGTTTTAAAACACTTGTGTATGTAGACGCAACTAATGTGTGAAAGGAATAATGTAGCTCATTGACTTTACAGTATGTACAGTGCACTAAACGAGCATCCGAGTCCCCTAACGACATAAACGAACACCAATGGGAAGGAATCGCTGCTTGCATTACTTTTAGACATGAACTTGTAAATCTTCCATGCAGCGACGTAGGCTAGCGTGCCAATCTATATTTTTTTTTCCCCCTGACATTCACTTTATTCATTTTTTTTTTCTGTGTAATCCATTGTAAAACATTCAATGGAAGGGTGCACACAGGTTTCACATAAATCAGGGTTTTTAGTGAACAGCTAATTAGCATGAACAACTAATTAGTACCCTAATAGAACATACAGTACAGAGATACTAATTATGGTGATTTGGCATCCAAGAACTTAGGGAGGAGCTTTTTATCTCTCTCCGTTATATTTAGAAAGATTACAATGGAGAG
Source organism: Pseudophryne corroboree (assembly GCF_028390025.1). NCBI lineage: Eukaryota > Metazoa > Chordata > Amphibia > Anura > Myobatrachidae > Pseudophryne > Pseudophryne corroboree. The sequence continues at coordinate 832,369,694 of NC_086445.1, read as the reverse complement.
AGATCAAACTCCTCCCTAAGTTCCTGGATGCCAAATCACTGTACTTAGTACGTACGTTACTACTGTACAGTATGTTCTATTAGTGTACTAATTAGCACGAACAGCTTGTAACGTACAGTGGCACGTTTAATCTTTCTATGTATAATGGAGAGAGATAAAAGCTCCACCCTAAGTTCCTGGATGCCAAATCACCGTCCTTAGTATCTCTGTACAGTATGTTCTATTAGGGTACTAATCTGCTGTTCATGCTAATTAGTACTGTAATAGAACATACTGTACAGAGATACTAAGGATGGTGATTTGGCATCCAGGAACTTAGGGAGGATCTTTTATTTCTCTCCATTATACATAGAAAGATTAAACTTGACGCTGTACGTTACAAGCTGTTCATGCTAATTAGTACCCTAATAGAACATACTGTACAGAGATACTAAGTACTTGTGTATATCTTTTTCTTATCCGCTATAATTTAACTACGCCCAGGGTTTAATCTTTAATCTGTCATCCTCTTCTCCTGTTTTTTTCTGTTTGTTAATTGCCTTGATTTTATACAGTACATGGTTGACATATTTTAGTTTGTTATTGATGGTAGTTTCTCCGTAGGCCCTTTCATCCTGGGCTTAAAGCATAATGGCATTAGGGTACACAGGTGTAGTTGCCCTTATTTTGTTGAGTTGGGCAGTTAGGTAATTTAGTGTGTATGTGTGTGGCGGAAGGGGGGGATTGTTGGGGATACATGTGTGCCATAATGGTATACAAGGTTGTGAGAAGCGGGGGGTGGTTGTTTATAGTAATTTTTACTTTCCATGTTCTAGTGAAATAGTGGCTGATGTGTGTTTTGCTTTTTCTTTAACTTTAGTGGTCTAGTATTGTCTTTTAGTTTTTTTTCGAATGTTAAATTGAGGCAGTTTAATATCTGCATGGCCCAAGCCATTGTTGGATGCAGATGTATCTCCTATTCAATCTGTCTATATTTCTTATAAAGAATCACACTGATCATTAGATAAATGATATAATAGAGCTTCTCTTTATCCCGCTGGGATTTACACCTATAATTATTTTTATTTTATCTTGAGGGGGACTAAATGGCGCCTTCGGGAAACCATCTAATTGCTACCATTCTGTATGGGATTATACATAATTGTCAGCTTTTTATATAGTGGAAGTTATTATCTGCTTGTCTTTGATATAATTATTTCAGTTTCTTCTTTAGTCTTTGTAGCCCCTGAAATGCCTCATACTGTACATCTCTGAATGTTCAGTCACTAATTATGTTATATTATAATAATAATAATAATTTTATTTATATAGCGCTCTTTCTCCAACAGGACTCAAGGCGCTTTACAGACATCAAAAACAATACACATAATACAGAAGATTTAAGTAATACAGCAATATATAAGCCACACAGACATAAAAGAAAACCTTAAGCACACACAAAGCATAATGCAGGATTGGTGTAGGCATTTTGGGTAATAACTTACAAGGGTTGTGTATTCCACCTTCACAAGGTACCAAGTGCGGCAGCCATCTTGGGCGCTCAGCGTAGGATTACCCAAGGTGGAATAGTCCACCCCTAGAAGAGATTACACAAAATGGGGGTGATTTCAGAGTCCTACAGTTTAGAGTAGGGTTCCAACAAAACCACAAGGTCCATGTATTTTTCATCCCATCCACAAGTGTACCATATGGGGCAGCCATGTTGGGCGCACTTTGAAGGTTACACTGTGGTAGGTGAGCCATACAAGGGCCAAGTTCATATATCGGAAAACTGATGCTTATGTAGTAGTATTATGTACCCTGCATGTAGGGCACAATGGCAAGGTGTGCAATCAGTGGAGGTTAACATTACGGGAAAAACACATGGTGGGGTGAAGCGAGCAATGGAAAAAAAAACCAAACAAAAAAACCACAATAGCAGGTAATTAGCGGCAGAAGTAAAATTGGGATAACATTATTTTGATCAGATCTTAGTACGGGTGGGTAGGAGAATGTGGGTGGCATACTCAGAAGCAATGGGGATGTCCCTGCTGAGCCTGGTCCTGGTGCTCTTCCGCCACAGTTCCATGTTCATCTTGATGGTTAGGCCCATCTTGATGGTTAGTATGTATTTATATGGTCCTAATATTTGACTTTTACTTTTATCTCTGTATCCTCATTTATGCCAGATCTCTGTAATGTTACTTGGATTCGCTCACATTTGTCATGTCTCATGTTTATTCTGTTCCATTTATAGATATGGGTTTACATTTTCAAAACTCAATAAATGTACACAATTTAAAAGGTTAGTATTGCAGCAATAAGGTCATTAGTGACTCTTGTGGAGGCATTTTCTGTACAGTAGAGAAATCGAAAGCAATACTAAAGTGGGTCTGAAGTGAGTCAAGCATGGAGTGGGCAGAAAGAAAAGTGGTAAGGTGGTTGTAGGTAGTCTGCTCAAGGAGCTTGTGAAGGAAAATAGAACGATGGGCAGTACTAGGGGATACGGTCCTTAGGTCGACCTTACTTAGAGCGACACTCAATAGGTCGACAACTATTGGTCGAAATGCATTGGGTTGACACCTGCAAAGGGTCGACGTGTGCTTTAGGTCGACGCCTGCAAAGGTCGACACATGAAAAGGCTGACATGATTTTTTAACTTTTTCATTTTTTTTACTTTTTCTTACTTCACGATCCTCGTGGACTACGATTGGGAATAGTAAACTGTGCCGAGCGCAGCAGTAGCAGAATGAGACACCGTGCCTGAAGCATGGCGACTGAAGCGAGCCATGCAAGAGGACACGGTACACTGAGTGGGGTTCCCGGTCACTTTACGAAGAAAACAACAACAAAAAAAAACCTCATGTCGACCTTTTTCCATGTCGACCTGCTGACCATGTCAACATTTTCCATGTGTCGACCTACTGCCTGTAGACCCAACAAACCCATTCCAGTACTAGAGAGGTTCAAGGGTTCAGATTCAAGGGTGTGTTTTTATTTAGGATTGGAAATACCGTACAAGGGAATGCTTGTACTTAGACGGAACGGTGCCTGATGAGTGATCGGTTGAAGAGGTGTGCAAGATGGGAACAAGCCAGAGAGGGAGTGGAGGAGACACGGCGGGCATATATATTTTAAGTAAAACTGCATTAGGGTTGAAAAGGGAATATTGTACATTTCTGAAAAGCGACAGGCTTGCTAGCAAGAATGGTGTCTGATTTGGATGGAATAACAGAGCGGAGGGTGTCAGAAATACAAATATGCTCAAACCACTTTATTTAAATAGATAAAATGCATTTACTGTGTATGCCTGGGGATCAACAGAAAATGAATAATATTTGGAAACGTTGTTTGAAAGAGGGCAATCTTCTATTTCAAATGAAGGTGTACACACTCTTTCCAAAAAAGGGTGTTCCTTTATTGTATTCTTTTTACTTTTAATTTAATTTATGGAACATGGGTTAAAATCATGAAGAAACAGTTACGATGGGTGCACACTATCCGATGCAATGGGACCCAGGGAAGGAGCCGGCATTGTCAAGTGCATACACACTCGTAGATGCAGGCAGCGATGGAGAGACGTCAGGTGCGGCCCTAGCTAACGACATCCCCCGAAAACCCTGCATATAGGACTGGCAGATGAAGTCGCTGACGACCTGCAGGAGCGTGCATCGTCAGCAACATAGTTGGTACACACTAGACGATGTGACCGATATGTCGTCCAATCCACCAGACCAGATGACTTATAGTCTAGTGTTTACCCAGCGTTATATTTTAGACACAATATATAACCACAAATACATACATACAACAAAAATATATACCAACAATTGTAAATGCAAAATGAAGTTTTCATATTTCAGATGGAGGGGTGGGGGAGTTGAAAGAAGGGAGAAAAAAAAAGAGAAGTAAGGGAAATAGGTTGCTACAGATGGAAAGCAAATATCTAGCTGGTATTGCATCACCGATCAGTTGGCCAAAATGGCCTCTCCCCTGCCTGTTGGCCTCCCCTTTTCTCTTTTTCTTTTTTTCTAGAAATGTGGAGGGATTAGGATACTGGATCCCAACCCACCTCGTTTAAAATGTATTATTGTTCCATTTTTTTTTTTTTTACATATATAACAACCAAGAAAATTGGTATATCCCTATTTACATTGGAGCCTGGGGTTGATTTGACCTCTTGCAGATATACCCATTTTACTACATTATCTAGAGAAATGTTATTTATTTTCTTCTGACCAAAAATGATCAGCATGCAATAAATAACATGTGCTCGCTCATTTTAAATTTGGTGCTATCAAGCACGCATACACCCATCTGTCTACATGCTAAGGAGATAGAGGTTCTAATAAGCCTTTCACTGTCCCTTGCAATTTTTCTCTTGCATGCGCAGCACAGCCAAATCTGTCAGTTGTGACAGAAATCAAAACGGAATGTGAACATGTGGAATAGATCCTTAGAAACCCTGAGAACATGGTACAAGATATAGATTAATTCAGTGGTTCTCAAACTCGGTCCTCAGGACCCCACACAGTGCATGTTTTGCAGGTAACCCAGCAGGTGCACAGGTGTATTAATTACTCACCGACACATTTTAAAAGGTCCACAGGTGGAGCTAATTATTTCACTTGAGATTCTGTGAGGAGACCTGCAAAACATGCACTGTGTGGGGTCCTGAGGACCGAGTTTGAGAACCTGTGGATTAATTCTTCCCAACAAGCAGAAAATACATACATACATTTCTGAATAACATTCCGTGACAGTGGCTATTTATGGTATTTTTTCCAAACAGAAATAAATAATTTTATAAAATATCTGATTTAAAAAAATAACAATGTTATAATACTGTACATTGTATATTTCTGTGTATAGAGGACTTGAGTGGGACACCAATCTTAATGGTCAGTTTGGAGTCACAGTGCACTGTCTACTGACTGAGCTGTACGGCAAAGCTGGCCTCAGCCGAGAGTGGGGACTAATCCGATACATCTCCGGACTTCTGAAGAAGAGAGTGGAGGTCCTAGCAGAGGTATGATACTTACTCAGTTTTATTTCATCATTATCTGAGGTATCAGAGCACTGCCATATGATTTGTTTTTTTCTAAAACAGATATTTGGTGATGTTGCCCATAGCAGATGCTGTCTACAATTTTCAAAAAGGTAATAGAGAAATGATAGACAGCATCTGATTGGTTGCTATGGACAACATCACCAACTCTCTTATTATTTATTACCAGTTATTTATATAGCGCACACATATTCCGCAGCGCTTTTACAGAGAATATTTGGCCATTCACATCAGTCCCTGACCCAGTGGAGCTTACACTCTATATTTCCTATCACATGTACACACACAGACACATTCACACTAGGGTTCATTTTTGTGGGAAGCCAATAAACCTACCAGTATATTTTTGGATTGTGGGAGGAAACTAGAGTACCCGGGGGAAACTCACACAAGTACGGGGAGAATATACAAACTCGGCACAATTAGGGCCATGGTGGGAATCGAGCCCATGACCTCAGTGCTGTGAGGCAGTAATGCTAACCACTACACCATCCGTTCCCTCTTTTACAAGCTTTAGTACATTTACCCCTAAATATCAACGGCAAGTTTCCTTTTCTCTAGGCCTGCACTGATATCCTGTCACATCAGAAGCAGCTGACGGTAGGGCTGCCGCCTGAACCTCGTGAACACACCATTACAGCGTAAGTGGTAGCAATTCATAATAACATCACCATGCTTTCTAAACCAAACTAACTATAACAATTAAAGTACAAGCAATGTGTAATCAGTGGAGTAATCTTAGAGGCATGTGCTCATGCCTGTTTAATATATTTACTGATATATTGTCATATCTGTCGGTGTGTAATATACTGAGAGGAAGCCATTATCTAAATCTGTATGGGAGGGTGTACAGATTTTAATGGGCAACACTGTATAGTTAGAGTCTATGTGGGATGGTATACAGATTTTAATAGGCAAAACTGCAGTTAGAAATTACCACAACGTATCAGGTTGAAGTTTTATTATATCATATAACATCTTACATTTGTGATAAATTATGTTTCCTAAAGCCACAATAGAACACTTACAGTAAAATACTTATAATACTAATACTGTAGCTTTTAATGATGCATTAGTCTCCAGAGTGTTGTACAAAAACCTTTGAGAGGTCTTATGAACCTTTGCCCTGGATGCTATTCTTGGCCAACTTAGGAATGGTGTGCTGTATACATTACCACTCTGGAAGAATGTGAATATGTACAGTATGTACACATGCATGTAATGCTGAGTTTTATTACCACAGTCCTTTGCCTCCAGAGGAATTGGCTGATCTGATTTACAAAGCAAGCGGACAAGATATTAGCATTGCTGTGCTGACACAGGTAAGGCTAGACAGGAGTAGTGCCTGCATCTGGCACTGGCGAAGAAGAACATCTCCATTAGTTTTAATGACCGTTAACTTCCTGTAAATGTTTATGCTACCTTTCCACACATATTAGTGGTTTTAAATCTCTTTAAAAACTATAAAAAGTCTCAAGGATATCGAAAAAAGTGATCAAAGTGCTGACTATGGGGGTAATTGATTGAGTTGATCGCAGTAGCAAATATGTTAGCAGTTGGGCAAAACCATGCTGCACTGCAGGTGGGGCAGATGTAACATGTGCAGAGAGAGTTAGATTTCGGTGGGTTATTTTGTTTCTGTGTAGGGTAAATACTGGCTGTTTTATTTTTACACTGCAATTTAGATTTCAGTTTGAACACCCCACCCAAATCTAAAGGGCCCCATACACAAGAACGATTATGCCCAATTTCAGCCCAATTCGGGCATTCGGCCGGATATATTGGGTGAAATCGGGCATTTTAGCTGTGTATCCGATCTGATCCGCGGCCCCGTGAGCATCGGATCGGATCCTCCAGATTGATTGTGCTGCACATTCAATCTGGTCCGACCCTGCAGGCGTGGCTGGGATCGGCCAGGATCGCCCAAGATGCATTGTATGCTAAAGGACATGTCGCAGTAGTGTATGGGGCCCTTAACTCTATCTGCACATGTTACATGTGCCCCCCCCCCCCCCTGCAGTGCACATGGTTTTGGCCAACTGCTAACAAATTTGCTGCTGCGATCAACTCTGAATTAGGCCCTATAACTGTGAATATCACTGCAGTTTAGCATGGTTCTACTATTACTACTTAGGTAACTATGCTCCAGTGGTGCACACCATGGAGATGATTAATGTGATCTGCAAATCTAATTTGGGGGGTAATTCAGAGTTGATCGCAGCAGCAAATTTGTTAGCAGTTGGGCAAAACCATGTGCACTGCAGGAGGAGCAGATATAACATGTGCAGAGAGAGTTAGATTTGGGTGGGGTGTGTTCAAACTGAAATCTAAATTGCAGTGTAAAAATAAAGCAGCCAGTATTTACCCTGCACAGAAACAAAATAACCCACCCAAATCTAACTCTCTGCACATGTTATATCTGCCCCACCTGCAGTGCACATGGTTTTGCCCAACTGCTAACAAACTTGCTGCTGCGATCATCTCTGAATTACCCCCTTGGTTCCACAGCGTTGCTTAATTTGCATAAGTGCGTCTAGATTTCCACCAAAGGACATCAATTATGCAAGATATTTGCAGAGGTATAGACATTTCTAGTAGTTTGGCACGGTGAGGAATTCCTTCAATGTATGGAGAAGGTGCACGGGTACGCCTAGTTTGCAGCACATTGCAGATATGTGATTTCCTTTGAGTAGCCTGATTGATGAATTGAGATAAAATGGTGGAGAAGGCGCATATTTAGTGCCATTCCTAGGTGTGTGGACGGAAATGCCGCCAATTCCACGCTGCGAAAGGACTAGCTCAGGGTTGGTAGTCTGCAGATGTAGTCCTATTCTTTTATTAAACCCATTCTGCACTGATGTGTTTTACTTCAGCTCAGAAGAGTCTTTCTAAGGGTAATTTATAAACTGCACAAATACAAAAACATGCCACATGTAATAAGTCAGTGTTCCATGATTTTCAAAGAAGCATTGTATTACTTGAAAGTGGCATGAAGTGAATTTGGATGTGACTTTTACTCTAGGATGTGACCAAGGGAGTAGAAAGCCACAGCGGGGGTGGCCTAAAAGGGGGCATATCTGCATACTACACAGGGAGCTCCGTTCTAATGTGTGTGGGATGGGGGGGGGGGGGGGCATGGGAGAAGGACCCGCGTCCTACCTTTTTTGCAGAAAGCAAATCCTTCCTTCTTTTTTTCACTTTAACTTCAAAAGTGAATATACATTTGTTTATATCATTAAAAAGATAATGTAGAATGACAAAATGGCAAATTCTTAGTGACCTGTGTCAAAAAAAACACCCAAATATTGTGTAAATTTGGTCATCCAAGATGTGATTTTCATTGGTCCAGACTACAGACTAGTGAAAATGATTTTGATATATTTAATTACCCAAAAAAGAATGAAATGTCTGTATGTTTCCCCTTCTAGGAAATAATGATATATCTAGCAATGTACGTCCGGTCTCAGCCCAGTCTCTTCGCGGAGATGCTCAGGCTCCGCATTGGTCTCATCATCCAGGTGATGGCTACTGAGCTCGCCAGGAGCTTAAACTGCTCAGGTTAATTTTAGACCTTGATCCTTCAATGTACTTGAATCCGGTTTATATATATAATGATGTTTGCCAGCTATGCATGCTGTACTGTACATGTCTTTAGATACCAATGGAACTCACAATAAAAGATCAAACAACAACTCTAAACTAATTTCAAGAACAGTAATTTTGAAAAAATAAGGATCGGGCCACACATAGCGGCCAAGCAGATCCCGCTGAACTGGACCCGCTTGCCCGGTAGGGGGGTTTTGTGTGCACATGGATCCTGTTCTGCAGGATGCCACAGAATAGGATCTGGCCAGTGACACATGGGATTTCAATAGAACACAGTGCGGCCCTGCGGCCCATTGAAATGTATGTGTTCATATTGAAACCCCGCCGTCCTGTCATCCGGCCCAACCACAGTATGCTGCTGTTGGATCCGGCGGCGGGACTGCCGCATATGTGTGGGTGTCTGCATAGGCGCCCATGTGCAGTCTCCTTTCTGCCAAGTGGGTCCCGTTCATTGGCACCCGCTTGGCCACTATGTGTGGCCCTAGCCTAAGGGTGTGGTATATTTTGTCGACATTCATGCTCGACATGTGGACATATATGAAATGCTGACATGAATAGAATATCGACAAAATGCCCTTGGTTGTCTAGTGGTAACTTATCTGGTAGGTCAGTCCCATGCCTCCAGCAGTGTCTTACATGACCATCAATGATGTCAGGATAACTTTCAGCAGATGCTGCTGCATTTCTGGCAGTAAGTATGGCTAACCTCTAAGGCTGGGTACACAGTTAAAAGATTTATCTGCCGTGGTACTGACAGAGAGGCTCATTATGTAAGTTATACACACTTACCAATTGGCTGCTTGTGATGTCTGGACAGATGTCACAACTGGGTGGGCATTTAAATTTGCCCGTCAAGCTGTGATGTCAGTGTTGGCGGTTACTGCAGCCGGTGTACGACGTTGTTCACAGACTTATTGGGTGTACACACCCACCGATCCATTCTCAATATATCTTTCCTTGATATGACAAACGATATATATCGACCAGTGTGTACCCAGCTTAACTCTAACCCTTAAATCTCCCCCTAGTGCCTAATCCTAGCCTCCCCTCCTGCAGCCTAACCCTCCCCCTAATGCATAACCCTACCTTCCCTTCCTGTAGCATAACCCTAATCCTCCACTCTTGGTTCATACAGAATGTTGACATTTCACATGTTGATAGTGTGAACATGTTGACATTCTGCAGATGCCGACATGTTAATTTCTACAATGTCAACATCATAGCTGTCGCCATTCTGAATATCGACTTTGTAAGTGTTGACACTATGACTTCCTTCTTGCAACATGCCAGCTAATAGCGTAGAATTTAGAAATACTTCCATATATAACAGTATTGTGTAACCATTGCCCATTTATTCTACAGTATCTTAAAAATGTTTTTTTTTGTTTCAAAATATTTGAATTTGATATAAATATGTAAATATAAACTAGGTGATTTAGCTGTAACCTGGCCCATTTTATCTCTTCCCCCGGCACGTGCCATAGCAGAATTGGCAGCATTGTAGCCTTATGTAAAGGTGCAACATACAGTACGTTGGATTATCACAAAGGCTCTGTTGTGAATAATGTTGAAATTAGACAGGTATTCCCATTTGGAGCCAAAAGGCAGTAACCTAGAAATCCTTTTTTAAATCTGAAATATTACTCCTAGATTTGATACCCTGAATTTGATAACCACCATTTTACTTAGGCTCAATGGGAGAACCCAGAGGTAGGAAGTAAGTGTGTGTGTGTGTGTGTGTGTGTGTGTGTGTGTGTGTGTGTGTGTGTGTGTGTGTGTGTGTGTGTGTGTGTGTGTGTGTGTGTGTGTGTGTGTGTCTGTCTTTGGGAGGGGGTTGGCACAGTGAATCATATCATCTCAGTAGGGAGCTCGGCCACAGTCCTAGTAAAGTGGGTGGATCCAGGAAGTTGGTCTACTCACTCCGGGAAACCCCACTGAAATTCTGGCGATGTCTACCAGATATTCCAAGAGAATAGGCAACTATGATTTATAGCAGTAGGGCGTCCGTTTACTTCTCCACATCCTCTGAACCTGATGTGAATCTCTTTTCAGGCGAAGAAGCCTCTGAAAGTTTGATGAGTCTCAGTCCTTTTGACATGAAGAATCTTCTTCATCATATTCTTAGTGGGAAAGAGTTTGGCGTGGAACGCAGTTGTAAGTGATCAATACACTTTAGAATACGAGCGTATACCACAATATCACATTTTAGTGTTCTTATAGTTCAAAATTGTTCTTTATTCTTACATGTTGTTCACTAGAGGAACTGTTCTGTACGAGTTGGAGGATTGGATAATTGTAAGAAATATTTGGCTTGGAGTATATCATTCAGACCACCCATGGGGTTATTAAAATCACATGGTTGGCTCTTCTTCATTAGCTTAGCGGAGCAGCATGCTGAATGACAGCTACATATCATTAAAATGAATATAGAGCTTTATTTTCCAAGTAATAAAATGTTGAGTAGCTGTCTTTTTAGTAAGAAATGTGACAAGGTGATTATTGATTGTTTGGGGGAGGCAGTCAGTTGACCGCCTGTCGGGATCCCGGTGGTCAAGATACTGACGCTGGAATCCCGACACCAGCTGAAATACCGGCGGTCGGAGTCCTGACCGCTGGCTGGTTACCCCTCTTGGGTGGTGGTCCATGCCACCACCCGGATGGGAATTGAAACCTGTGCGACTAAAGGACGCCACCGGGCCCGAAGTGTGGCGAGCGCAGCGAGCCCGCAAGGGGACACGCTGTGCTTGCCGCCGGGATCCCAGCTCCCGGCGTCTGTCTCCTGAGCGCCGGGATTCCGACCCCAGGGATCTCGTACTGATCCCTGTTTGGCTATAAAATTTAAATTTCTTGGGTTTGTATCTTTGCTTCTTATCTTTTTTAATACACATTCTACATAAAAAGTGTACAATTGTCCTTTGTTGTTTTTAAGTGCGCCCAATTGAGTCTTCTGCCACCAGTCCAGCTATTTCTATACACGAGATGGGACACACAGGGGCCACTAAGACTGAAAGAACCGGCATTAATAAGCTGCGAAGTGAAATGAAGCAAGTAAGTTTACTGTTGCATCACCTGTTACTCCTTAATAAATGACATACATCAAATATAATATATGCAACCTGCCTTGTGAGTACACCCAGCAATGTAAGTAATACTATTTCACACAGATTTTTACCTGTTAAGATTCTCTTTCAGAGCTGCTTCTATCAGTTTCCATTACAAAGTCTGTGGTGTTTGTTTAAATTCTAATGTGGTAGATAGCAGTAACTGAGATCCTGGTTCAGAGGTGGCTGCAACTCCAATATTTTAGCAAATGGAAAATGTTTCTTCTACCTGCATGCGTCTGAGTCGCACTGCACATGTGCCAAGATGGTCTTGCGACAACGTTCGTAGTGTGGCTTAGCACGCAGAGTGATTGACAGACAACGACCATTTGGGGGCGGTAACGGGAGTGGCAAAGAAAACGCAATCGTGTCGCAACCATTTCAGGGGCATGTCACAGCCAGCGATGGCATCTATGGACGCAGTTTCATTGGTCCCTGAATGACAGGCTGCTGGTGTTTCAGGTCGGGGAGGAATATATACTTCCATGGTTGGTTGTCACTTGCTGCCATTGGGTGTGGATTAAAAGATCGACAGTGTTTAGTCAATAGATCGAGACCAGATGGTTGACCATCAAAAGGTTGGCAGTGGTCGAAATAAGCTTAGGTCGGCAGGGTCAAAAGGTTGACATACAAATGGTTGACACAGAAAAGGTCAGCACGTGTTTGTGTTTTTGCTTTTTAATCCTTACTCAAAACCTAAACCTCCCCCTGGTGCATCACCCTGACCGTCTCTTCTAGCAACCTTGTCCTCCACCAAGTGCCTAACCTTAACCGTCCCCTCTGGCAGCTTAATCCTCCCGCAAGTGCCTAACCCTCACCCAACCACTAACCCGTAAAATCGTGTTTTATGTGCCGACCATTTAAACCTGTTGACCTTTTGACCCTGTCGACCTATGTCCACGTAGACCATTTAACTGTCGGCCTTTTGATCCTGTCGACTTATTGTCTGTTGACCATCTGGTGTTGACCTATTACCTATCTATTTACTGTCTGTCTACCATCTGGAAACCACTCCCATCCATTACCAGATTTTCATTCAAGCTAGCCATCTAGGTGATTGGTTGGACAGATATTATTAAAGTCAGCATAAATGTAGATACAGGGAGTCCAACTAATAATTTTTAATACTTTCATATTCTTGCTAATGGGCAACTGTCCTCTTGGGTCACAGCTCCCTTGCATTGTGAGCGCTTGAGATGAATAAAGGGGGTCATTCCGACCTGATCGCTCGCTATCTATTTTTTGCAGCGCTGCGATCAGATAGTCGCCGCCTATGGGGAAGTGTATTTTCGCTTTGCAAGTGTGCGAACGCTTGTGCAGCCAAGCGGTACAAAAACGTTTTGTGCAGTTTCTGAGTAGGTCTGAACCCGTATGACGCTTGCGCATTGCAGTGCATACACATGGGCAGTTTTGCCGAGTTTTGACCTGATCGCAGCGCTGCAAAAAATAGCTAGATCAGGTCGGAATGACCCCCAAAGACAGCCGCTCTGAACTGGTTACAGAACAATATGCTTAAGGACTCCCACACAGAGTATATAGGGGGCACACAGTATTTCTGTACTATTTAGGAACCATAGGAGAATTATTTAGCAGCTTTTACACTTTTTCACAGGTCCTCTCTACATATCAAGGTGTAGCTTTATATTGAAGTCCATGCACAGGGGCAGAACAGTGCACTCCTGACCCCTAAGGGGTGGCAACTTTATGATGAAGTCCATGCTCAGGGACAGAACAGTGAATCGCTGTTTCCTACAGAAAAATGCCATTTACCGAGCGATGCCATTTTCTTGTATTCGACTCTCAAAAGGGTAAATGGTCTTTAGGTCGACACTCATTAGGTCGACCACTATTAGTCGACATGGTCACTAGGTTGACATGGAAAAGGTCTACATGGAAAAGGTCGACAGTTTTTCACTTTTTTTCCTTCATTTTTTGAACTTTTTCATACTTTCGATCCACGTGTACTATGATTGGGAATAGTAACCTGTGCTGAGCGCAGCGGTAGTGGAGTGAGGCACCTTGCATGAAGCATGGCATGCGAAGCGAGCCATGCAAGGAGACACTGTACACTAATTGGGGTTCCCCGTCACTTTACGAAGTAAATGACACCAATTTTTTTTTTTAAACTCATGTCGACTCTTAGTTTTTTCCACGTCTACCTTGTCCAAGTCCACCTAATGACCATGTCAACCTATTTCAGGTGTCAACCTAGTCACTGTCGACCTAATGACTGTCGACCTAGTTACTGTCGACCCTATGATCAACACCCCTCAAAAGAGCAGAGCATGCATAATTCGGAGCATTCGACAAGGACACATCTGACGCTTGTTCTAAAGATATTTGCTCTTTTGAGAGTAGAGTGGGGTCCTCAGAGGTTAGGTATTGCTGGGCCTTTCGTCACATTCAGACCTGGACAATGCACCCTCTATGATTCTGCCCCTGTCTAGTCATCCTCTTTAAATTACACAGTTCTTCAGTGATGTCTTCTTATTTGCTTTATTTTGCTTTCTTGGAATCACCATATCATTTATTTCTGGTTTCAGATGTATAGGAGATTTAGTGCAGAGGATCAGGTGAATAACGACTTGGATTTCATCTATTTCAGTCTGTTTAACACTTTTTAGTGCTGCGTCACCAATTTAAAAATATAAGTTTCTGTAAATAATCCCAGCTGTATTAAGGCAGTTGTCATTCACAGCTTGTATTTGTAAATACATTGTTTACATTTACCAATTATAAATCAGAATCTTAATGATATTTTAATATTTTTATCATTTTGAATATGCACTAACATACTCCATACCTGGGGACTTAACAGTTTTCTGCAATCGTCTAGCTTTTAGCTTCATGGCTTCCCAGCTACAGTATAATTATTTCTTTCTGACTACAGTACCTCTCTGCAGATTGTTGGTTTGCATGTTTGTGGCCTGCGTTTATCTGCAAACAGAAGGATTTTCCTATAAATGCTTATGGTCCACCCAATTTGATAATCACAAAAAATTATGAACTTATTACATAACCTTTGTACTCACTACCTTTTCTGCTGGACTTAATAGCTGTATCATTCAAGATAAATACTGTTTAGATCTTTTTTTTTATAAACTGCTAGTTGCTGTGATTTCACTTTACACAATGATCATGTAGCTACCAGGAAACACAACTCCGTAAATTGTAATTGTAACTACTACAAAGATATAAAAATCTCCCAGGAATTTTGGCTCTATTCTGAGGCACATCCAAATGGAGGAAGCACCTCAGGTTTATTACTAACGTTATAATGATCTAATTAATGTTGGACAAGGTCTAAGACATTCTATTTTGTGGAATAATAATCTGTTTTGTCCTAATTATGTAGTTTAGGTGGAAATCATATCCATGAAATATCCTATTTTTGGCCATATTTGTACATATATACCTTGTGATGCATAGGGGTATATTCAATTAGGGTCGGATTCATTCCAAGATGCATTTGTCGGAATGGATCCGATGAGGGCTATTCAAAGCCCATCTCAATTCGACTTTCAAAAAGTCAAATTGAGATGAGGGACCGGAGAGGCGGAAGAGCCGCGGGCAGACGGGGGACAGCCGCGGGCAGACGGGGGACAGCAGCGCTGCAGGAGGATGTGGCACAGCCGCCAGACCTCACGGCAGCGTCCACCCATCTCCAGCAAGCGGGACCTCACTTGCTGGAGCCGGGTGGACGCTGCCGTGAGCGGCGGCTATGACACATCCTCCTGCAGCGCTGTGCTGTAGTGCTGCTGTCCCCCGTCTGCCCGCGTCTCTCCCCCCTCTCCTCCTCTCAGGTCCCTCATCTCAGTTCAACTTTTTTTTAAGTCATACTGAGATGGTCGGAAACGGGGCCAAAATCTGTTGAATTTGGCCCCGTTTCCCTCAGAAGCACGTGAATCGGCAGCTATACCGCCAATTCACGTACTATTCGACAAGTCGAATTCCCCGACTTGCCGTATAAAAATGCTTGCGACTGAATAGGTCGGAAAGCCTTCCGACCTGAAAAAGTCGAAAACTGCCGTCTTTTCGATAAGACAGCAGTTTCGACCTTAATTGAATATACCCCATAGTGTTTTCCCCAGTAATGGATGATTATCAAATATAAAACGCCTCTGTGTGTTTTTCAGGTGCTACAGTAGATGGTCAGTCGCTGAGCTGAATAATCTTTGATGGACCAGTTATATATAATAATGTCATGACAGAAATGTCTGTTCATTGTTTTTGCTAACATATAACTGTTTTACTAACGCTTTCAGCTACCTGCAATCCTTTTCTTTCTATGTGCATGGGATCTATTGCATGTCTAGTAGGATTCTCATTTACACACTTTATTTTCTATGTTCTCCTGTAGTTCTTGTTTGGCCATTCTGTAAGCAGCAGTATCCACTCATCAAGGTCTACGGTAAACCCATCATTTGTGTCCTTGTGCTTTTCTGTCACAGCTCCTCCTATACCATCCTGTGTTCTTCATTCCCCTGTGCTGTTGTAAGGAAACTTACCTTATAAACATATTGTCATTATTTACATGTGCCTTTTTTTTTTTTAGAACAAGCTGTTTTCTCCTCATGTGCCTGTACATATTTCTCCCACAATGCATTGCATTCTTTCAATTCTTTCACATTATGACAACAGTTACCATTGGCTAGTATTTTCTAATTCACTAAAGAGTAAAAAAAATATGCAGGTTGTTAGAGTCTGTTTATTTATTTATTTATTTATTTATTAAATTAGTAAGCGTCCAATCAATAGCAGCATCTTCATTACTACATAAACTAATGATAGCAATACTTTACAAAAAAATAATACTTTGCAACAAAGCTACAGGGAGTATTGATCTAAATTTCATATTTGGGTAGTGATTATATCGACAGTCAAAATATTGACATGGTCGGTATGTTTAGGTTTACAAGTTTAGGGTTAGGGTTAGAATGAGGGTAATGATGAGGCTGCAGTTAGGGTTGGGCTGCCATTAGGGTTAGGGTCTATATTCTGTAGAAATGTTATATTGACATTCCGATTGGTGATATGCTTATTATCGACATTATGACCATTTCAATGTTGTACATTCTGAATGTCGACGTAACATACCATACCATGGAAGATATTTTGGAGCCGAAAGCATTATCCAGCTGAAGTCGACCCCGCACATCATCTAGTTGGCGCCTCTATCCCCTTGGAAGAAGCGCCCTTCTCACTAATGTTGTGCTCTCCCACGCCCACTAATTCTTAACTTCTTATCTTAGTGGGCAGGAGGTGAGGGGTGGCAGCAGCAAATCCAGCTTCACAGGTAAGAAACTGCTGACTGCTTCTCCTCTATGTCAGTGACAGGTACTCCAACTGTAGAAACACTGGATGGGTCACATTAAATCACTCTTGTGTGTGTAGGCACCCTCTAACCAGTGGGGTTTGATTCAATGGTAATGTTATCCCATTACTATAAGAGATAACTGGGTTCTCTGTTTTCCATTGTATTGTATTCAGAATTGTGAGAGGTGATTCACACAATCTGTCCCATATTTATTATTATTTGTCTGAGCATTTTCTGTTTCTATAATGATTTTTGAAAAAGTCTTAGATGCTTTTATATTGTCATACTGAGCATGTGAGGGATCATCAAGCTAAAGCATTGATTTTCCCTGCCAAATAGAAGAGTCTTATCTATTTAAAATATATATATGATGTTGCAGTATGTCATCATCATCTGAGATGTCAAGGGAAATGTGGTGTTAGCATTTAGAGAGGTGTGATGCTCTTGGGCAATATCAAGTGGCAAAAGTCTGCCCCCATATTTAACAATTTGAAACACCTGATGGTGGAAATCAATTTGGCTTACACAACCTTACTGGATTCTGGTAGGTTTGGTGCCCTATGTATAGATGCAAGCCTACCATTGGCTGCAGGGGAGGCCAGTAGAGGTGACTGAAATATGAAATATATTAGCCAAGTCTTCTGCCTTCAGCTCAGATAGACAAATATAACTGCCCAGCTCATCAGTCCCTGCCAGTGTGGGATCCAGGGGGAGGGTGATCCCTTCCTTGATAACACTTCTCTCCTGGCCACTACCCCTGACAGCTATAGCAGCGCTGCAGAGCACCAGTGTGCGGCACATCAGGGCAGAGAAAGAACAGAGACTGTTGGGATGGGGGACCCCTCCATCCCCCTCCTCTTGTATTCAACACTGGTCCTTGCACCCATGTGTTTTAAGAATACCACTTATTGGTTAGTTGGACACTGAGAGGTTGGAAACTCTGGGTCTGAGTCACATGGAATTTATGCAATTCCAGACACCCACTGCAAATGGACTATGAACAGGATGCTGACGCAAGTATTCAGAGTCGCACCCATCTATGCAATCGCACCACTCCACTCTTCAGATCATGTTTGATGTCTATCATCGGCACTTACACCCAATCCATGCTAGGTTCAGGTGGTCCATCTGAACATGCACTAACTGGAATAATAAGTAACTCTGTCTTCTTATCTACTTCACAACCCATCACACAGTAAACTGTTCTCTTTTGTGGGTTCTCATTGTTGCCACCGATTACTCACCCAAAAGCACCCAGTCAGCGGCAGCAGAAACAAGGCAGAGATGACTACGGAATAAATATTAAGGTCTCAAAGATGTGTGTGCGGCCTATGGCACAAGCTAACAATCATTTGATGTGGCCTCATTTGGTGATGTCCTCAGTATCAGGCCCTATATTTCTAGATCATGAAGAGTTTATGGTGCTGTAATAATGTAAACAAGTTTGAATGAATTGATATTAGCCCCAGCTGCAGTCTTCAGTTTTCAAAATACTTCTTTCATAAAAAGAGGAGGGAGCCCCTGTGTGGGCCCCCTCCTGTCTGGCAGTGGCCTAAGCGTTGTATACTCTGGCTTTGTGCTAGAGTCTACTATGCATGCGCTGATCTTCGGGAACATGGTGCCTGTGCTTTATTCCTGAGGACATATATACTGCGTATGCGCAAATCACCAGGAAAATGGCCGCCACACCATCTTCCCTGTGATTTATGTCTACAGCAGTGGTCGCTGCGAGACCCCGGAGGGGTAAGTATAATTATATGGGAGCGGTGTAGACCCATGGACCCCAATATAGATACTCTCCCAGATTGTGGTGCGTGACAGGTTCAGTACCGAAACTGGTGGTGCTAGATCTTTTTGTTTAATATTTCATATCCTGATGAATATTTTTATAAACCTGATTTTTATGTCATTAGCCATATAAACGTCCCCCTTCATATGGGAGTGTGCTAAACAGACGGAATAGTCACGTGATCATCTCATTTGGAATTGAATACAGTTTTATTCTATAAAACATTACTTTCCCTTGCTTGGCATAGAAAAACTACTGTATAAGTAGGATAAATCTGGAGTTGTATTCAGACAAGGCTAAACATGAATAAAGAGAATGAAAATGGAAATTTATTGGCAGTACACAAACATCAAACAGCCAGATGCATCTTTGAGGTTTAGCCTTCCTTTCATGTTCCTGTACATATATACTTAGAGGCTGTATCGTTCTCTTTTCAGTACCTTTATTTATTAATTTATTTATTGCTTATTTTTATTTTTTCATACATGTTTGCTTTATGTTTGCACAAATATTTCCTAGTATTTTAAGATATCAGTAAAAACATTTTTTTTTAAAGAGTGTATATTTACGTACTGACTGTGGACCATTGACTTCCATGTTAATTAAAAAAAAAAAACAGTTTTAAAATAGTAGCATTTATCAATCAACACTATTAAGTATATCTGAGTGTATAGGTTTTTCCCAAATAAATTAATATATACTGAAGTTTCAACGCTGAGTTGGTTTATTAAAAATAGCTGGTATTAAATTAAGAATTTTCACAACCTGGCAGGACCTGATGGGCAATATTGTTCCTCAACAGTTTCAGAGGTACAATTTGCATATTTCCTTAATACAGTGGAACATAATAAACTGCTGGAAAATTAGAGTTTAATCTTCTTATTCTTCTTATTATTCTCTTTTTGGCTTACAGAAAATAATTACTCACACCGCTGTTTCCTGAACTACTAATCCTGGACATGTATGCTAATCCCGAGTTATGGAGAATAAGGCTACGTGTATTTGCTCATTAGGTTTTCATGTTTCATTACAGAGATGCAGTAGTCCATCATCTCCAACAGGGACAATGTCTCCAGTAGCGTCCTGTGGACCCCAACTTGTTTTGGATGATCACCAAGGCCAGTGGCTAAGAAGAAGAAGACTTGATGGAGCTATCAACCGGGTGCCTGTGGGGTTCTACCAGAAAGTCTGGTCTCTTCTACAGAAAGTGAGTCATTAAAATGTACAATACCTTGCTGTACATCTTTATTAACATTTTTGTGTATATATATATCCCCTTGAAGAAGTCCACATCTTGACGGACGAAACGCGTTGGGACTGTTTGCTGCTGAAACTCCCCTTGATGGACAGATAAGCGTTTGAACTTTTTTATCCTGTACGCATAACCTTTGGCTATCTTGTGTCCCTGGGATAGTTTGTTGCTGACCTCCCTATTCCCATAATGGACAGATAAGCTTTTATGATTTTAAATCTTGTACGTGTGTTGTCTAGCCGTTTTTTATGTGATTGTTCATTAAATCTGTATTTTATGTTGTGAAGTTACAGATTACATTTTATTGGGAATAAGCCAGTTCCCTAAGCTCGTGCCCTATATTGCGAATGGCATTATTTTAATTCATGAACGATACACACTATGTTTTGCTGTTTCTTCTTTTTACATGTTAATCCTAAAATGATGAACATCGACTGGAAGTTCTTACTTACCAGATAAGTGCCCAAGGCCATATTAATTTTTAACCCACCTGAGTATTTCCGTTATAATTGTCACTACACTCATTAGCGCTTATTTTCTCCACTACCTATATATATATATATATATATATATATATATATATATATATATATATATATAAACAAACACGCAGTCCGGCACTCAAAAACTATTAAAGTATTACTCCGGTGTCCTAGTCCAATATGGGTTGACCACCAATGTAGAAGATTTGCAGGGAGGACGGCTCTCAGAGGATTTTTCAGCATAAGGTAATGTGTTCAAACAGGTGCACACTGAGTGCAACTGTTTGAATACATTTCTTTATGCTGAAAAATCCTATGAGTGCCGTCCTCCCTGTGAATCTTTATATCTCTCTCTCTCTCTCTCTCTTTCTCTCTCTCTCTATATATATATATATATATATATTGATAGATAGATAGATAGATAGATAGATAGATAGCAGTGGCGTGCGGTGAGTTCAGGGGCTGGTGAGGCACTGCAGTTATAATGTCCTCCAAGTCCCGCCAATTACTCCTATCACCGCTGAGCCAATGCCTGGTACTGCCACCGCCTCCGCCAATGGCCTACAAAATCGCCGCCATCAACCGCCCGGTCCTCATCTCAGTCCAATTCCGCCAGCGCGTCCCACTAAAAGGGCATTCGGGAATCCGGCTGTCTGTATTTTGATGCCGGGCTTGTGGCTCCTTCAGGATTCCGGCGTCAGTATATCGACTGTTCATCTGGAACTTTACTGTATCCTGTGCAGAGTAGGGGGGCAAGCAGGAAGTAATATAAGGGGCGGCAGGATGGGAGTAGTGGTGGGAAGAAATGGGCAGGATGGGAGTAGTGGTGGGGAGAAGTGGGCAGGATGGGAGTAGCGGTGGGGAGAAGTGGGCAGGATGCCTAAACCTGACCCCCCCTGCGGCAGGACGCACCGGCGCGTCCCAATAAAAGGGCATTCGGGAATCCGGCTGTCTGTATTTTGACGCCGGGCTTGTGGCTCCTTCAGGATTCCGGCGTCAGTATATCGACTGTTCATCTGGAACTTTACTGTATCCTGTGCAGAGTAGGGGCCAAGCAGGAAGTAATAGAAGGGGTGGTAGGATGGGAGTAGTGGTGGGAAGAAGTGGGCAGGATGGGAGTAGCGGTGGGGAGAAGTGGGCAGGATGGGAGTAGCGGTGGGAAGAAGTGGACAGGATGGGAGTAGCGGTGGGAAGAAGTGGGCAGGATGGGAGTAGCGGTGGGAAGAAGTGGGCAGGATGGGAGTAGCGGTGGGAAGAAGTGGGCAGGATGGGAGTAGCGGTGGGAAGAAGTGGGCAGGATGGGAGTAGTGGTGGGAAGAAGTGGGCAGGATGGGAGTAGCGGTGGGAAGAAGTGGGCAGGATGGGAGTAGCGGTGGGAAGAAGTGGGCAGGATGGGAGTAGCCGTGGGGAGAAGTGGGCAGGATGGGAGTAGCCGTGGGGAGAAGTGGGCAGTGTCACAACTGAGGGCCTGAGCTGACGGGAGGCAGCCTCAGTTGTAGGGGCTGAGATGTACCGGAACCTGGGAGGTTGTATCAGACCCCTGGACATGTAAGTAACATGAATAATAACTGCCCGAAGGCGTGACCACGACAACTTGGATAAAAGTCAATGATGTTTATTATGACAACTCCGCAACACAGCAGCAGTAAAAGAAAACGTAAAAGTCAGCAAAGAATAAATACAGTTCCTGGGTACTACAGGATGGCAGGAGCCACAGGGCACTGGTAGTGTGAGATAGTTCTTATGATCTTCTAGATGCAAAGTCCTTACCAGGCCCGACTGTAGCAATGGAGATAACCCAGGATTGTGCCAGCTGGTGTTCCAGGAAAAGCTGGGTTGCTGAAGATAAAACAGCTGCTGTGGATACTGGCTGGAACCAGACTGTTGTTAGCACGGAGTGGATACTGGCTGGAACCAGTTAAATAATAAATGAACTTGGGAACGATGAAATATGAACTGAAATGTAGAACTTGAGAGCGGAGAAATAATAATACCGGTGGAGAGTGGTAAAGTGTAGAAAGGACACCGGCCCTTTAAGGGAAGCTGTACTCTGCTGGAAGCTGAGCTGGAAGCAGGTAATGTTGTAGCTGGAAACAGATGAATCCACAATGGATTGGAGAGTCAGGCTACACCGCAGGTGGAATGCTGGTGCGGGTCTCTATGGTGGAAGTCTTGAGACAGGAGCTGGAACCTGGAAGACAATCACAGGAGAGAGACAAACAGGAACTAGGTTTGACAACCAAAGCACTGACGCCTTCCTTGCTCAGGCACAGTGTATTTATACCTGCAGCAAGGAAGGGATTGGCTAGGCAATTATGCAGATTATCAATACTGAGAACAGATTGGTGGAAATGATCAGCTGACAGAATCCAAGATGGCTGCGCCCATGCAGACACTTGGAGGGAAGTTTGGTTTGTAATCCATGTGGTAATGAAAACAGTAATGGCGGCGCCGGCCACCGGAGACAGGAGGCGCCAGGCTGACAGATGCACATCCAACCACGCGGACACAGCGGAGGCCGCGGCTGACGTAATCGCCACTCAGACACTCTGCATGCAGAAGTTCAGGGACGGCGGCGGAGGCCGCGGGAGACGCCATGCCAGGTGTAATATGGCGTTTACTGTGACAGCGTCCCAGAGTGACAGGAGAGGATACAGGAATGTACACATCAGGATAACAGATGGGATCCGGTCCTGGAGCGCTGAGCCAGCCTTAGGAGGCATCTGATGGGTAAGAAATGGCGTCCAGATACCCGGATCGTGACAGCACCCCCCCCTTTAGGAGTGGCCCCAGGACACTTCTTTGTCTTTTGAGGAAACTTGGAATGGAATCTCCGGACCAAGGCAGGAGCATGGACATCAGAAGCATTGGTCCATGAACGTTCCTCAGGACCATAACCCTTCCAGTCAATAAGATATTGTAGTTGACCGTAACGGTGACGTGAGTCCAGGATCTTGGCCACTTCATACTCAACGCCTCGTTGAGTTTGGACTTTCGGAGTTGGAGGAAGTGAGGAATGAAACCGATTCAAGATCAGCGGTTTCAACAGGGAAACATGGAATGTCCTGGGTATTTTTAAGAAGGGAGGCAACTGGAGTCTGTAAGCAACAGGATTGATGACTTGTTCAATCTTGAAAGGACCGATATAGCGAGGTGCAAACTTCATACTGGGAACTCTTAACCTCAAATTCTTCGTGGATAACCATACCCGATCACCCACCTTGAGAGCAGGAACTGCTCGACGCTTCTTATCCGCAAACTTCTTGTACCTGAACGATGCCTTGAGCAGAGCTGATCGTACGCTCTTCCAGATATTGGCAAACTGATGCAAGGTGATATCCACTGCGGGAACAGAAGTTGCTGGAAGCGGTTGGAACTCAGGGACTTTAGGGTGGAATCCAAAGTTAGTGAAGAATGGTGTTGAAGCAGATGAAGAATGATACTGGTTGTTATGACAGAACTCGGCCCAGGGAAGTAATTGAACCCAGTCATCTTGAGAGGAGGACACATAGATGCGGAGGAAGGCCTCCAAGTCCTGATTCACCCTCTCGGTTTGACCATTGGTCTGAGGATGGTAAGCCGTGGAAAACTTTAGCTTGACTTGAAGGACTTGACATAAACTTCGCCAGAATTTGGCTGTGAATTGAACTCCTCGATCTGAGATAATTTCTTCAGGAAGACCGTGGAGTCGGAAGATCTCTTGTATGAATACTTGAGCCAACTTGGAAGCTGACGGAAGACCGGTGAGAGGAATGAAGTGTGCCATCTTGGTGAACCGGTCAACTACCACCCAGATGGTATTGAACTTGTTGCACATGGGTAAATCTGTAATAAAATCCATCGACAAATGGGTCCAAGGTCGACGGGGAACAGATAGTGGAACCAGTTGCCCCGCAGGCGACTGGCGGGATACCTTATGTTGAGCACACTTTGGGCAAGACGCAATAAACTCCAAGACGTCCTTTTTCAGAGTTGGCCACCAATAGGACCTAGAGATAAACTCCAGGGTTTTTTGGATACCTGTATGTCCGGCAAAACGGGAAGCATGGGCCCAATGCATGAGCTTCTTCCTTAGCATCGGTTTCACAAAACTTTTCCCTGATGGGGGCGTAGAGTCCATCCCTACCGTGGAGAATGCCAACGGATTTATAATAGGATGCTTGTCTGAAGACTCTGACTCATTTTCTTGCTCCCATGAGCGGGAAAGGGCATCGGCCTTGCGATTCTGAGAGCCCGGACAGAACTGGAGTTTAAAGTCGAACCTGGAAAAGAAAAGTGCCCATCTGGCCTGACGAGGGTTGAGACATTGTGCGCCTTTCAGATATAAAAGGTTCTTGTGGTCTGTAAGTATGGTGATTGAATGAGAAGCTCCCTCCAACAGATACCTCCACTCTTCTAGAGCGAGCTTGATGGCTAGCAACTCCTGGTCGCCAATGGCATAGTTGCGCTCAGCTGGGGAGAACTTCCGGGAGAAGAAACTGCAAGGGTGTAAATGGCCATCTTTAGCCCTCTGAGATAACACCGCTCCTACTCCAACGGAGGAGGCATCCACCTCTAAGATGAAAGGAGAGTCGATGTCAGGCTGTTTCAGAACAGGCGCAGAGATGAACCTTTGTTTTAAAAGATGAAATGCTTGCATGGCTTCTTCAGACCACTTGGACGGGTTAGCACCCTTCTTAGTGAAAGCAGTAATAGGCGCCACAATGGTGGAAAAGTCTCGTATAAACTTTCGGTAATAGTTGGCGAACCCTAAGAACCTCTGGACCCCTTTGAGGGTTAAGGGTACCGGCCAATTTTGGATTGCTTGTAGTTTCTCAGGATCCATCTCTAGTCCGGAACCGGACACAATGTACCCTAGAAACGGAATGGACTTGACTTCAAAGACGCATTTTTCTAATTTGCAATAGAGATGATTGACACGGAGACGGGACAGAACCTCTTTAACCCAAAAACGATGTTCCTCTAAATCGTTGGCAAAAATGAGGATATCGTCTAGATAGACCACGACATGACGGTATAGAATGTCTCTGAAGATCTCATTGACAAAATGCTGGAAGACAGCTGGAGCATTGCTCAATCCGAAGGGCATGACGAGGTACTCATAATGTCCGTCACGGGTGTTAAAGGCGGTCTTCCACTCGTCACCCTCACGGATCCGGATGAGATTGTATGCACCTCGCAAGTCCAGCTTTGTAAAGATGGTAGCTCCGCTAACTCTGTCAAAGAGCTCAGTAATCAGGGGTAAAGGATAACGGTTCTTGATGGTAATGTCGTTCAAACCTCTGTAGTCGATGCACGGCCGCAGACCACCATCTTTCTTTTTTACAAAAAAGAAGCCTGCGCCGGCTGGAGAAGAAGAAGGTCGAATGAACCCCTTTGCTAGGTTCTCTTTAATATATTCCTCCATAGAATGCGTCTCAGGCAGAGACAACGGATAAGTTCGGCCTCGAGGTGGAACCTTCCCTGGAACGAGATCAATCGGACAGTCCCATTCTCTATGAGGAGGAAGGATATCAGCAGAAGCTTTACTGAACACATCCGTGAAATCTTGATATGGAGGAGGTGGAACATCAGACGACCTGGGGGAGGAAGAACAGACAGGCAATAC
Organism: Pseudophryne corroboree; assembly: GCF_028390025.1. NCBI lineage: Eukaryota > Metazoa > Chordata > Amphibia > Anura > Myobatrachidae > Pseudophryne > Pseudophryne corroboree. The sequence goes on along the minus strand of NC_086445.1, from coordinate 832,343,492 downwards.
TTTAAACAAACATGTCTCAGCACAGGAGGAACCCCATGCCAGGATTTGCGTAGTCGTCCAATCAATTGTAGGATTGTGAAGACGGAGCCATGGAAGGCCCAGGACCACAGGATGTGTGGCTCTTGGAATCACTAAAAAAGAAATAAGTTCGGAATGAAGAACTCCCACTCTCAGACGAACTGGTAGAGTCCTTAAAGAAATAACTACATCAAAAATTTTGCTGCCATCCACGGCAGTTAAAGAAATGGACGAAGAAAGTCTCTCGGTGGGTAGGGACCACCGTTTAACATAGGCTTCGGTAATAAAGTTCCCAGCTGCTCCGGAATCAAGGAGGGCAATGACGTTCCGATAACGTTGAGCAACTTGAAGCGAGACTGGGAGATTACAATCTTGAGGAGATGGAGAGGAGATCATTACTCCTAGCCGGCCCTCTCCTTGGCGAGCTAGGATTTGGAGTTTCCCGGACGTTTGGGACAGGCATTAATGGTGTGAGACGGAGCTGCACAATAGAGACAGAGAAACTCGGAGAGACGTCTTCGGCGCTCAGCAGGAGTTAAACGGGAACGGCCAAGTTGCATGGGCTCATCTTTAGATGGTGACAGTTGACGAGGAGGAGGAGCAGAAGATTTTGGAGCAGATGATCTTCCACGCTCAGTTGCTCTCTCTCTGAAACGTAAATCAACTTTCGTGCAGAGTGAGATTAGCTCATCTAACTTAGAAGGTAAGTCTCTGGTAGCTAACTCATCTTTAATACGCTCAGATAAGCCATGCCAGAATGCAGCATACAGGGCCTCGTCGTTCCATGCCAGTTCGGATGCCAGGATCTGGAACTGTATCAGATATTGTCCTACAGTACGTGACCCCTGGCGTAAACGGAGAATCTCGGATGAAGCTGAGGTTACCCGGCCTGGCTCGTCGAAGATGCGCCTGAATGTTGACACGAAGGCAGTGTAGGAAGATAGTAGGGTGTCGGACCTCTCCCATAACGGTGATGCCCAATCAAGGGCTGAGCCACTGAGAAGAGAAATAATGTAGGCAATTTTTGTACGGTCACTGGGAAAATTGCCAGGTTGTAGCTCAAACTGAATCTCACACTGGTTGAGAAATCCCCTGCAGAATCTTGGAGATCCGTCAAATTTTGCTGGCGTTGGAAGATGAAGACGTGGAGCAGAAATGGGTAAGGAGGGTGGGGTTATAGCTGGAGTCACTGTGGTTGACGCACCAGACGCGCCTGATCCACGGAGAGTTGTCTGAATCCCATCCAGCCGAGTAGAGAGATCCTGGAGACAGCGGATGATGTGGCCCTGTGCAGCCTCCTGATGTTCTAGTCGGGCTGCCAGTTCTTGCATCGGCCTGGCCGCTTGATCCTGGTCTCCGGCTGGATTCATTAGGTCAGTGCTTACTGTCACAACTGAGGGCCTGAGCTGACGGGAGGCAGCCTCAGTTGTAGGGGCTGAGATGTACCGGAACCTGGGAGGTTGTATCAGACCCCTGGACATGTAAGTAACATGAATAATAACTGCCCGAAGGCGTGACCACGACAACTTGGATAAAAGTCAATGATGTTTATTATGACAACTCCGCAACACAGCAGCAGTAAAAGAAAACGTAAAAGTCAGCAAAGAATAAATACAGTTCCTGGGTACTACAGGATGGCAGGAGCCACAGGGCACTGGTAGTGTGAGATAGTTCTTATGATCTTTTAGATGGAAAGTCCTTACCAGGCCCGACTGTAGCAATGGAGATAACCCAGGATTGTGCCAGCTGGTGTTCCAGGAAAAGCTGGGTTGCTGAAGATAAAACAGCTGCTGTGGATACTGGCTGGAACCAGACTGTTGTTAGCACGGAGTGGATACTGGCTGGAACCAGTTAAATAATAAATGAACTTGGGAACGATGAAATATGAACTGAAATGTAGAACTTGAGAGCGGAGAAATAATAATACCGGTGGAGAGTGGTAAAGTGTAGAAAGGACACCGGCCCTTTAAGGGAAGCTGTACTCTGCTGGAAGCTGAGCTGGAAGCAGGTAATGTTGTAGCTGGAAACAGATGAATCCACAATGGATTGGAGAGTCAGGCTACACCGCAGGTGGAATGCTGGTGCGGGTCTCTATGGTGGAAGTCTTGAGACAGGAGCTGGAACCTGGAAGACAATCACAGGAGAGAGACAAACAGGAACTAGGTTTGACAACCAAAGCACTGACGCCTTCCTTGCTCAGGCACAGTGTATTTATACCTGCAGCAAGGAAGGGATTGGCTAGGCAATTATGCAGATTATCAATACTGAGAACAGATTGGTGGAAATGATCAGCTGACAGAATCCAAGATGGCTGCGCCCATGCAGACACTTGGAGGGAAGTTTGGTTTGTAATCCATGTGGTAATGAAAACAGTAATGGCGGCGCCGGCCACCGGAGACAGGAGGCGCCAGGCTGACAGATGCACATCCAACCACGCGGACACAGCGGAGGCCGCGGCTGACGTAATCGCCACTCAGACACTCTGCATGCAGAAGTTCAGGGACGGCGGCGGAGGCCGCGGGAGACGCCATGCCAGGTGTAATATGGCGTTTACTGTGACAGCGTCCCAGAGTGACAGGAGAGGATACAGGAATGTACACATCAGGATAACAGATGGGATCCGGTCCTGGAGCGCTGAGCCAACCTTAGGAGGCATCTGATGGGTAAGAAATGGCGTCCAGATACCCGGATCGTGACAGGCAGGATGGGAGTAGCGGTGGGAAGAAGTGGGCAGGATGGGAGTAGCGGTGGGGAGAAGTGGGCAGGATGGGAGTAGCGGTGGGAAGAAGTGGGCAGGATGGGAGTAGTGGTGGGAAGAAGTGGGCAGGATGGGAGTAGCGGTGGGAAGAAGTGGGCAGGATGGGAGTAGCGGTGGGGAGAAGTGGGCAGGATGGGAGTAGCGGTGGGAAGAAGTGGGCAGGATGGGAGTAGCGGTGGGAAGAAGTGGGCAGGATGAGAGTAGTGGTGGGAAGAAGTGGGCAGGATGGGAGTAGCGGTGGGGAGAAGTGGGCAGGATGGGAGTAGCGGTGGGAAGAAGTGGGCAGGATGGGAGTAGCGGTGGGAAGAAGTGGGCAGGATGGGAGTAGCGGTGGGAAGAAGTGGGCAGGATGGGAGTAGTGGTGGGGAGAAGTGGTCAGGATGGGAGTAGCGGTGGGAAGAAGTGGGCAGGATGGGATTAGCGGTTGGGAGAAGTGGGCAGGATGGGAGTAGCGGTGGGGAGAAGTGGGCAGGATGGGAGTAGCGGTGGGAAGAAGTGGGCAGGATGGGAGTAGCGGTGGGAAGAAGTGGGCAGGATGGGAGTAGTGGTGGGAAGAAGTGGGCAGGATGGGAGTAGCGGTGGGGAGAAGTGGGCAGGATGGGAGTAGCGGTGGGAAGAAGTGGGCAGGATGGGAGTAGCGGTGGGAAGAAGTGGGCAGGATGGGAGTAGTGGTGGGAAGAAGTGGGCAGGATGGGAGTAGCGGTGGGAAGAAGTGGGCAGGATGGGAGTAATGGTGGGAAGAAGTGGGCAGGATGGGAGTAGCGGTGGGGAGAAGTGGGCAGGATGGGAGTAGCGGTGGGAAGAAGTGGGCATGATGGGAGTAGCGGTGGGAAGAAGTGGGCAGGATGGGAGTAGCGGTGGGAAGAAGTGGGCAGGATGGGAGTAGTGGTGGGGAGAAGTGGTCAGGATGGGAGTAGCGGTGGGAAGAAGTGGGCAGGATGGGATTAGCGGTTGGGAGAAGTGGGCAGGATGGGAGTAGCGGTGGGGAGAAGTGGGCAGGATGGGAGTAGTGGTGGGAAGTGGGCAGGATGGGAGTAGTGGTGGGAAGAAGTGGGCAGGATGGGAGTAGTGGACTCAGCAAGTATAAGTTAGAATAAAATGAAGGATCTCACCTCTTTACAGCTCACACAGAACATACAGTTGCACAGCCAGAGTGAAAGTGGTGTGTCATGCTCCTCTGGCAGCTCACAGTCACACCCATCTCTTTCCTGCACAGTCCAGCGTGGCTGAGACACAAGAGTGGATGCAGCCTGCGATCGGTTTGCGGGGGGAAGGGGGGGGGGGTCAGTTTGCGGGGTGAGGGTGTACGGGGGGCGATCGGTTTGCGTGGGGGGGGGGGCGCCGCACCTCCGCACAAGCTGTACTGGCCAATGCTTGCAGTATAGGCTAGCTGCAGCCCACAGACATTCCCCAGACTGCGGCTGTCACTGTGTGACAGTCGGCAGTGGGCAGCCCCGGGAAGGGGGGCGGGGGGATCTCAGCTGGAACCCTGCATATGACCAGGGCCGGCCTGAGCTTAATTTTTTGGGTAAGCGAGTTTAGACTTTGGCGCCCCTTCATGGGATCAAATTTAAAAGGGGTGCAGTGATCGCGCTGAGCCAAAAAAAAAGTGGGTCCCATCGGAATGAAGGTTCATATTAATCTTATTAATTATTCAAATCTAAAAACAGACTTGATTTGGACACTACAAAAGTATTGCGAGGGGGAGGAGGGGGTGACAGTGCTGCTGGGCTGTGTAGCATACAGGACACTCTGCACCAGAGCTGTAACTAGACATTTCAGTGCCCTTTGGCAGAAAGTATATTGGTGCTCCCCCTGCTATACTGCAAACCAAGGACAGTAAAGAGCACGGCCACATAACAGTACCAATTTACATTACACCACACAGGTAGAGCACGTTATATACACATTGCACCAGGTAGAGCACGTTATATACACATTGCACCAGGTAGAGCACGTTATATACACATTGCACCAGGTAGAGCACGTTATATACACATTGCACCAGGTAGAGCACGTTATATACACATTGCACCCGGTAGAGCGCGTTATATACACATTGCACCAGGTAGAGCACGTTATATACACATTGCACCAGGTAGAACACGTTACATAGACTGCGCCAGGTAGAGCACGTTACACAGATTGCGCCAAGTAGAGCACGTTACACAGACTGCGCCAGGTAGAGCACGTTACACAGACTGCGCCAGGTAGAGCACGTTACACCGACTGCGCCAGGTAGAGCACGTTACACAGATTGCACCAGGTAGAGCACGTTACACAGACTGCGCCAGGTAGAGCACGTTACACAGACTGCGCCAGGTAGAGCACGTTACACAGATTGCGCCAGGTAGAGCACGTTACACAGACTGCGCCAGGTAGAGCACGTTACACAGACTGCGCCAGGTAGAGCACGTTACACAGATTGCGCCCGGTAGAGCACGTTACACAGATTGCGCCAGGTAGAGCACGTTACACAGACTGCGCCAGGTAGAGCACGTTACACACACTGCACCAGGTAGAGCACGTTACACAGATTGCGCCAGGTAGAGCATGTTACACAGACTGCGCCAGGTAGAGCACGTTACACAGACTGCGCCAGGTAGAGAACGTTACACAGATTGCACCAGGTAGAGCACGTTACACAGATTGCGCCAGGTAGAGCACGTTACACAGACTGCGCCAGGTAGAGCACGTTACACAGATTGCGCCAGGTAGAGCACGTTACACAGATTGCGCCAGGTAGAGCACGTTACACAGACTGCGCCAGGTAGAGCACGTTACACAGACTGCGCCAGGTAGAGCACGTTACACAGATTACACCAGGTAGAGCACGTTACACAGATTGCGCCAGGTAGAGCACGTTACACAGATTGCACCAGGTAGAGCACGTTACACAGATTGCGCCAGGTAGAGCACGTTACACAGACTGCGCCAGGTAGAGTACGTTACACAGATTGCGCCAGGTAGAGCACGTTACACAGACTGCGCCAGGTAGAGCACGTTACACAGATTACGCCAGGTAGAGCACGTTACACAGATTGCGCCAGGCATGAAGGGTGAGGGGGCATGGGGAGAGGGGCATGGAGAGGGGGGGCATGGGGGAGATAGAGAGAGGGGCATTGGAGGGAGGGGGCATGGGGGGAGATAGAGAGAGGGGCATTGGAGGGAGGGGGCATGGGGGAGATAGAGAGAGGGGCATTGGAGGGAGGGGGCATGGGGGGAGATAGAGAGAGGGGCATTGGAGGGAGGGGGCATGGGGGGAGATAGAGAGTGGGGCATTGGAGGGAGGGGGCATGGGGGGAGATAGAGAGAGGGGCATTGGAGGGAGGGAGTGGGAGAGCAGTTTACCTGGAAGTTGAGAGGAGGCTCCGTGGACCTTCCAGTCAGGCGCTTTGGTGGGAAGTAGTCTCCGGTGGGGTCACTGCTGCAGCCGGGAGGAGGGAGGGAAATCAGAGATGCAGGAGCCCCTCCTCCTGCATCTTAAACTCTGTATCGGTAAATCCGCGCTGCCAGTAGCGGATTTACCGGTATGCTTGCTGATCTTGTGGGACGCGCAGCTGGAGGAGCTCTCAGCTCAGGCAGTCTGGGCAGCGGGCTTCTCTCTTACACTGTACTGCATCAACCGCTGCATCTCTGCTTAGCCCCCTCGATAACTGCAGAGACGCGGCGGCAGCTGATGCAGTACGGTGTAAGAGAGAAGCCCGCTGCCCAGACTGCCTGAGCTGAGAGCTCCTCCATCTGCGCGTCCTGCTACTGGCAGCGCGGGATAGGAGTCAGGAAGGACTGAGCAGCAGGCGTAGCGTGTGGGGGTGCTGGACATTAGGGCATGCCTGTGCCCCCGTGCGCATGCCTATGCTTACAACTATGCCAGGCTGCATGGGGACCCAACCAGCCTATCACTCACCGTCACACAGTCCCCCTCACCAGCTGGCGCTTCTCACGCTGGTCTCTGCCAGGAGCCGCCACTGGAAAGCTATGTGTGTATGCAGCTTGAGCTTCCGCTTCCGGGTAGCCATAATCCACTCCAGGCTGCGGGCGGCGGCGCCCTGCTCACTGTGGCGCCTTACTCGGCCGCGTAACCCGCGTAACGGGCGGGCCGGCCCTGCATATGTCGCGGCCTAAGAACACTTAATCCTGCCGCTGTATACTTCAGTATAGTGCGTGCCAGCGGACACTATTGGCCACCCTGTGTGTAAGCTCGGGTGGGTGTGGGTGTATAACGCTCGTGGCAGAAGAGGGGAATTATCGGCTGTCATTAATGTAAGATCGACAGGGGTGGGGTGGGAGGGAGAGGTGCTTGCGGTAGCCGGCTCCGGGAAGCAAGGTGCTTTGGGGACGGGTAGCCACTCCAGCCCTGCCCACTGTCCAATTACATCAAACTCAGTGACAGGGGCGTGCTTTCATATGGGCTGAAAGCACGCCCCTGTCATAGAGGCACTTCCAGCAGGTGCCGCTTATAGGGCTTTTTTTAACAAGCTTTTACAGCCCGATGCTAGGCCCCGCCCCCCGCTTCCGGCCCTTTCACACCAACAGTAGGAGGCACCAAGAGCGGTGCCTCCGAAACACATTAAAAACTATTTTTGGACACAATAAAAAGGATTAAAATAATATAAAGGCTAAAGAAGATACTTATATGTGTTATAAGTATCTTCTTTGAATTATTTTAGTCATTAATGACAGGGGAGGCACTGCCTCCCCTGACTGCACGTCCCAGATAGATAGATAGATAGATAGATAGATAGATAGATAGATAGATAGATAGATAGATAGATAGATAGATAGATAGATAGATAGATAGATACGATTATGGACCGGCACTCACACCTTGGTGTCCATTTGCTCCAGTGCCCTCTGGTTCACTTGACAAAGGGAAGTGCGAACCCCGAAACGTTAGTGCTTTCATGCTGTGCACTACACTGATGTTATCAAAGACTCTGAGTGCTGCTGCTTGTTTGTAATACTGTATGTATATATATATATACATGTGTATGTATGTGTATATATATGGCAAGTATGATATATATATATATATATATTTCTTCTGCAGGGTACACTGGGCTCCACAAGGATTGGACAATGGGGGTGTAGAGTAGGATCTTGATCCAAGGCACCAACAGGCTCAAAGCTTTGACTGTTCCCAGAATGCACAGCGCCGCCTCCTATATCACCCCGCCTCCCAGCACAGGAGCTCAGTTTTGTAAGTTGGTGCTGCAGTAAGCAGGCACTGAACAGAGGGGCTGCTCCAAGCAGCCCTAAGAAAAGCTTTTCTTAATGAGGTAAAAAGTGAAGACTTCAAGGGCAGCAGCGGTGGTAAATGTTTTGTGACATTCACTGCTGCAGCTCCAGCTCTCCCCAGCGGCGCTGTACACTCCCGAGCTCTGGTTGCCGGGTACCTACAGCGGAGGCTCCGGTTTTCTTCACGTTAGACACACACAGCTGGGGCTCTCCAGGATCGCGTGGCCGCGCTTCGGGAGGTGGTAAGTGGGTCCCACTTGCGGGACCCGGTCTTTATCGCAATCCGGCGCGGTCAGTGGGAGGCGGGCCGCGCGCGCTGGCGGTGGACACTGTGGCAGTACAGGCGATCCCACTAGATCACCAGGGCATGGGCGCAGGTCAGGTTTTCTCTCTAAACCAATTCTTATATCGCCCACAGTACCTGGTGGTTTTGCCAGCAGAGGGGATAAGGCTTAGACCTGAAGCCCCTCCCCCAGCCCCAGGGCGCCATTTCTAGCAAGTGTTCTTGCCCTGGAGCTGCATATCTGTCTTTTCCTCACTCCCTGTCAGTGTCTGCGGCGCCAATATCCCTCAGCTCACTGTTCCTGGGACTGATTGGGCAAATCCTCCTATGTAAAGCTACCTGGTTGTCAGCGCTGTGCCTTTACAAGACACTTAAGTATTCTACCTGCCTTTTTAGAGAGTGATAGTTAAGAAAGAGTGCACTTAGTCAGGGTTTTAAATAGAGATGAGCGGGTTCGGTTTCTCTGAATCCGAACCCGCACGAACTTCATGTTTTTTTTCACGGGTCCGAGCGACTCGGATCTTCCCGCCTTGCTCGGTTAACCCGAGCGCGCCCGAACGTCATCATGACGCTGTCGGATTCTCGCGAGGCTCGGATTCTATCGCGAGACTCGGATTCTATATAAGGAGCCGCGCGTCGCCGCCATTTTCACACGTGCATTGAGATTGATAGGGAGAGGACGTGGCTGGCGTCCTCTCCATTTAGATTAGGAGAGAGAGAGAGAGATTGACCTGAGGCTGATACTGTAGAAGAGAGTGCAGAGTTTAGTGACTGACCACAGTGACCACCAGCAGTGCAGTTGTTTTATTTAATATATCCGTTCTCTGCCTGAAAAAAACGGTACACACAGTGACTCAGTCACATACCATATCTGTGTGCACTGCTCAGCCCAGTGTGCTGCATGCCTGCATCATCTATGTATATATTATATATCTGACTGTGCTCAGCTCACACAGCTTATAATTGTGGGGGAGACTGGGGAGCACTGCAGTGCCAGTTATAGGTTATAGCAGGAGCCAGGAGTACAAGACAGTCACATACCATATCTGTGTGCACTGCTCAGCCCAGTGTGCTGCATCATCTATGTATATATTATATATCTGACTGTGCTCAGCTCACACAGCTTATAATTGTGGGGGAGACTGGGGAGCACTGCAGTGCCAGTTATAGGTTATAGCAGGAGCCAGGAGTACATATTATATTAAAATTAAACAGTGCACACTTTTGCTGCAGGAGTGCCACTGCCAGTGTGACTGACCAGTGACCTGACCACACTGACCACCAGTATAGTTAGTAGTATACTATATTGTGATTGCCTGAAAAAGTTAAACACTCGTCGTGTGACTTCACTTGTGTGGTGTTTTTTTTTTTATTCTATAAAAAACTCATTCTGCTGACAGACAGTGTCCAGCAGGTCCGTCATTATATAATATATATACCTGTCCGGCTGCAGTAGTGATATATATATATTTTTTATATCATTATTTATCATCCAGTCGCAGCAGACACAGTACGGTAGTTCACGGCTGTAGCTACCTCTGTGTCGGCACTCGGCAGTCCATCCATAATTGTATACCACCTACCCGTGGTTTTTTTTTCTTTCTTCTTTATACATACATACTACTACATCTCTTTATCAACCAGTCTATATTAGCAGCAGACACAGTACAGTATGGTAGTTCACGGCTGTGGCTACCTCTGTGTCGGCACTCGGCAGTCCGTCCATAATTGTATACCACCTAACCGTGGTTTTTTTTTCTTTCTTCTTTATACATACATACTACGACATCTCTTTATCAACCAGTCTATATTAGCAGCAGACACAGTACAGTACGGTAGTTCACGGCTGTGGCTACCTCTGTGTCGGCACTCGGCAGTCCGTCCATAATTGTATACCACCTAACCGTGGTTTTTTTTTCTTTCTTCTTCATACATACATACTACGACATCTCTTTATCAACCAGTCTATATTAGCAGCAGACACAGTACAGTACGGTAGTTCACGGCTGTGGCTACCTCTGTGTCGGCACTCGGCAGTCCGTCCATAATTGTATACCACCTAACCGTGGTTTTTTTTTCTTTCTTCTTTATACATACATACTACGACATCTCTTTATCAACCAGTCTATATTAGCAGCAAACACAGTACAGTACGGTAGTTCACGGCTGTGGCTACCTCTGTGTCGGCACTCGGCAGTCCGTCCATAATTGTATACCACCTAACCGTGGTTTTTTTTTTCTTTCTTCTTCATACATACATACTACGACATCTCTTTATCAACCAGTCTATATTAGCAGCAGACACAGTACAGTACGGTAGTTCACGGCTGTGGCTACCTCTGTGTCGGCACTCGGCAGTCCGTCCATAATTGTATACCACCTAACCGTGTTTTTTTTTTCTTTCTTCTTTATACATACATACTACGACATCTCTTTATCAACCAGTCTATATTAGCAGCAGACACAGTACAGTACGGTAGTTCACGGCTGTGGCTACCTCTGTGTCGGCACTCGGCAGTCCGTCCATAATTGTATACCACCTAACCGTGGTTTTTTTTTCTTTCTTCTTCATACATACATACTACGACATCTCTTTATCAACCAGTCTATATTAGCAGCAGACACAGTACAGTACGGTAGTTCACGGCTGTGGCTACCTCTGTGTCGGCACTCGGCAGTCCGTCCATAATTGTATACCACCTAACCGTGGTTTTTTTTTCTTTCTTCTTTATACATACATACTACGACATCTCTTTATCAACCAGTCTATATTAGCAGCAGACACAGTACAGTACGGTAGTTCACGGCTGTGGCTACCTCTGTGTCGGCACTCGGCAGTCCGTCCATAATTGTATACCACCTAACCGTGGTTTTTTTTTCTTTCTTCTTCATACATACATACTACGACATCTCTTTATCAACCAGTCTATATTAGCAGCAGACACAGTACAGTACGGTAGTTCACGGCTGTGGCTACCTCTGTGTCGGCACTCGGCAGTCCATCCATAATTGTATACCACCTAACCGTGGTTTTTTTTTCTTTCTTCTTCATACATACATACTACGACATCTCTTTATCAACCAGTCTATATTAGCAGCAGACACAGTACAGTACGGTAGTTCACGGCTGTGGCTACCTCTGTGTCGGCACTCGGCAGTCCGTCCATAATTGTATACCACCTAACCGTGGTTTTTTTTTTCTTTCTTCTTCATACATACATACTACGACATCTCTTTATCAACCAGTCTATATTAGCAGCAGACACAGTACAGTACGGTAGTTCACGGCTGTGGCTACCTCTGTGTCGGCACTCGGCAGTCCGTCCATAATTGTATACCACCTAACCGTGGTTTTTTTTTCTTTCTTCTTTATACATACATACTACGACATCTCTTTATCAACCAGTCTATATTAGCAGCAGACACAGTACAGTACGGTAGTTCACGGCTGTGGCTACCTCTGTGTCGGCACTCGGCAGTCCGTCCATAATTGTATACCACCTAACCGTGGTTTTTTTTTCTTTCTTCTTCATACATACATACTACGACATCTCTTTATCAACCAGTCTATATTAGCAGCAGACACAGTACAGTACGGTAGTTCACGGCTGTGGCTACCTCTGTGTCGGCACTCGGCAGTCCGTCCATAATTGTATACCACCTACCCGTGGTTTTTTTTTTCTTTCTTCTTCATACATACATACTACGACATCTCTTTATCAACCAGTCTATATTAGCAGCAGACACAGTACAGTACGGTAGTTCACGGCTGTGGCTACCTCTGTGTCGGCACTCGGCAGTCCGTCCATAATTGTATACCACCTAACCGTGGTTTTTTTTTCTTTCTTCTTTATACATACATACTACGACATCTCTTTATCAACCAGTCTATATTAGCAGCAAACACAGTACAGTACGGTAGTTCACGGCTGTGGCTACCTCTGTGTCGGCACTCGGCAGTCCGTCCATAATTGTATACCACCTAACCGTGGTTTTTTTTTCTTTCTTCTTCATACATACATACTACGACATCTCTTTATCAACCAGTCTATATTAGCAGCAGACACAGTACAGTACGGTAGTTCACGGCTGTGGCTACCTCTGTGTCGGCACTCGGCAGTCCGTCCATAATTGTATACCACCTAACCGTGGTTTTTTTTTCTTTCTTCTTCATACATACATACTACGACATCTCTTTATCAACCAGTCTATATTAGCAGCAGACACAGTACAGTACGGTAGTTCACGGCTGTGGCTACCTCTGTGTCGGCACTCGGCAGTCCGTCCATAATTGTATACCACCTAACCGTGGTTTTTTTTTCTTTCTTCTTTATACATACATACTACGACATCTCTTTATCAACCAGTCTATATTAGCAGCAAACACAGTACAGTACGGTAGTTCACGGCTGTGGCTACCTCTGTGTCGGCACTCGGCAGTCCGTCCATAATTGTATACCACCTAACCGTGGTTTTTTTTTCTTTCTTCTTCATACATACATACTACGACATCTCTTTATCAACCAGTCTATATTAGCAGCAGACACAGTACAGTACGGTAGTTCACGGCTGTGGCTACCTCTGTGTCGGCACTCGGCAGTCCGTCCATAATTGTATACCACCTAACCGTGGTTTTTTTTTCTTTCTTCTTTATACATACATACTACGACATCTCTTTATCAACCAGTCTATATTAGCAGCAGACACAGTACAGTACGGTAGTTCACGGCTGTGGCTACCTCTGTGTCGGCACTCGGCAGTCCGTCCATAATTGTATACCACCTAACCGTGGTTTTTTTTTCTTTCTTCTTCATACATACATACTACGACATCTCTTTATCAACCAGTCTATATTAGCAGCAGACACAGTACAGTACGGTAGTTCACGGCTGTGGCTACCTCTGTGTCGGCACTCGGCAGTCTGTCCATAATTGTATACCACCTAACCGTGGTTTTTTTTTCTTTCTTCTTTATACATACATACTACGACATCTCTTTATCAACCAGTCTATATTAGCAGCAGACACAGTACAGTACGGTAGTTCACGGCTGTGGCTACCTCCGTGTCGGCACTCGGCAGTCCGTCCATAATTGTATACCACCTAACCGTGGTTTTTTTTTCTTTCTTCTTCATACATACATACTACGACATCTCTTTATCAACCAGTCTATGTTAGCAGCAGACACAGTACAGTACGGTAGTTCACGGCTGTGGCTACCTCTGTGTCGGCACTCGGCAGTCCGTCCATAATTGTATACCACCTAACCGTGGTTTTTTTTTCTTTCTTCTTCATACATACATACTACGACATCTCTTTATCAACCAGTCTATATTAGCGGCAGACACAGTACAGTACGGTAGTTCACGGCTGTGGCTACCTCTGTGTCGGCACTCGGCAGTCCGTCCATAATTGTATACCACCTAACCGTGGTTTTTTTTTCTTTCTTCATACATACATACTACGACATCTCTTTATCAACCAGTCTATATTAGCAGCAGACACAGTACAGTACGGTAGTTCACGGCTGTGGCTACCTCTGTGTCGGCACTCGGCAGTCCGTCCATAATTGTATACCACCTAACCGTGGTTTTTTTTTCTTTCTTCTTTATACATACATACTACGACATCTCTTTATCAACCAGTCTATATTAGCAGCAGACACAGTACAGTACGGTAGTTCACGGCTGTGGCTACCTCTGTGTCGGCACTCGGCAGTCCGTCCATAATTGTATACCACCTAACCGTGGTTTTTTTTTCTTTCTTCTTCATACATACATACTACGACATCTCTTTATCAACCAGTCTATATTAGCAGCAGACACAGTACAGTACGGTAGTTCACGGCTGTGGCTACCTCTGTGTCGGCACTCGGCAGTCCGTCCATAATTGTATACCACCTACCCGTGGTTTTTTTTTCTTTCTTCTTCATACATACATACTACGACATCTCTTTATCAACCAGTCTATATTAGCAGCAGACACAGTACAGTACGGTAGTTCACGGCTGTGGCTACCTCTGTGTCGGCACTCGGCAGTCCGTCCATAATTGTATACCACCTAACTGTGGTTTTTTTTTCTTTCTTCTTCATACATACATACTACGACATCTCTTTATCAACCAGTCTATATTAGCAGCAGACACAGTACGGTAGTTCACGGCTGTAGCTACCTCTGTGTCGGCAGTCCGTCCATAATTGTATACTAGTATCCATCCATCTCCATTGTTTACCTGAGGTGCCTTTTAGTTGTGCCTATTAAAATATGGAGAACAAAAATGTTGAGGTTCCAAAATTAGGGAAAGATCAAGATCCACTTCCACCTCGTGCTGAAGCTGCTGCCACTAGTCATGGCCGAGACGATGAAATGCCAGCAACGTCGTCTGCCAAGGCCGATGCCCAATGTCATAGTACAGAGCATGTCAAATCCAAAACACCAAATATCAGTAAAAAAAGGACTCCAAAACCTAAAATAAAATTGTCGGAGGAGAAGCGTAAACTTGCCAATATGCCATTTACCACACGGAGTGGCAAGGAACGGCTGAGGCCCTGGCCTATGTTCATGGCTAGTGGTTCAGCTTCACATGAGGATGGAAGCACTCAGCCTCTCGCTAGAAAAATGAAAAGACTCAAGCTGGCAAAAGCACAGCAAAGAACTGTGCATTCTTCGAAATCCCAAATCCACAAGGAGAGTCCAATTGTGTCGGTTGCGATGCCTGACCTTCCCAACACTGGACGTGAAGAGCATGCGCCTTCCACCATTTGCACGCCCCCTGCAAGTGCTGGAAGGAGCACCCGCAGTCCAGTTCCTGATAGTCAGATTGAAGATGTCAGTGTTGAAGTACACCAGGATGAGGAGGATATGGGTGTTGCTGGCGCTGGGGAGGAAATTGACCAGGAGGATTCTGATGGTGAGGTGGTTTGTTTAAGTCAGGCACCCGGGGAGACACCTGTTGTCCGTGGGAGGAATATGGCCGTTGACATGCCTGGTGAAAATACCAAAAAAATCAGCTCTTCGGTGTGGAACTATTTCAACAGAAATGCGGACAACAGGTGTCAAGCCTTGTGTTCCCTTTGTCAAGCTGTAATAAGTAGGGGTAAGGACGTTAACCACCTCGGAACATCCTCCCTTATACGTCACCTGCAGCGCATTCATAATAAGTCAGTGACAAGTTCAAAAACTTTGGGTGACAGCGGAAGCAGTCCACTGACCAGTAAATCCCTTCCTCTTGTAACCAAGCTCACGCAAACCACCCCACCAACTCCCTCAGTGTCAATTTCCTCCTTCCCCAGGAATGCCAATAGTCCTGCAGGCAATGTCACTGGCAATTCTGACGAGTCCTCTCCTGCCTGGCATTCCTCCGATGCATCCTTGCGTGTAACGCCTACTGCTGCTGGCGCTGCTGTTGTTGCTGCTGGGAGTCGATGGTCATCCCAGAGGGGAAGTCGTAAGCCGACTTGTACTACTTCCAGTAAGCAATTGACTGTTCAACAGTGCTTTACGAGGAAGATGAAATATCACAGCAGTCATCCTGCTGCAAAGCGGATAACTGAGGCCTTGACAACTATGTTGGTGTTAGACGTGCGTCCGGTATCCGCCGTTAGTTCACAGGGAACTAGACAATTTATTGAGGCAGTGTGCCCCCGTTACCAAATACCATCTAGGTTCCACTTCTCTAGGCAGGCGATACCGAGAATGTACACGGACGTCAGAAAAAGACTCACCAGTGTCCTAAAAAATGCAGTTGTACCCAATGTCCACTTAACCACGGACATGTGGACAAGTGGAGCAGGGCAGGGTCAGGACTATATGACTGTGACAGCCCACTGGGTAGATGTATGGACTCCCGCCGCAAGAACAGCAGCGGCGGCACCAGTAGCAGCATCTCGCAAACGCCAACTCTTTCCTAGGCAGGCTACGCTTTGTATCACTGGTTTCCAGAATACGCACACAGCTGAAAACCTCTTACGGCAACTGAGGAAGATCATCGCGGAATGGCTTACCCCAATTGGACTCTCCTGTGGATTTGTGGCATCGGACAACGCCAGCAATATTGTGTGTGCATTAAATATGGGCAAATTCCAGCACGTCCCATGTTTTGCACATACCTTGAATTTGGTGGTGCAGAATTATTTAAAAAACGACAGGGGCGTGCAAGAGATGCTGTCGGTGGCCAGAAAAATTGCGGGACACTTTCGGCGTACAGGCACCACGTACAGAAGACTGGAGCACCACCAAAAACTACTGAACCTGCCCTGCCATCATCTGAAGCAAGAAGTGGTAACGAGGTGGAATTCAACCCTCTATATGCTTCAGAGGTTGGAGGAGCAGCAAAAGGCCATTCAAGCCTATACAATTGAGCACGATATAGGAGGTGGAATGCACCTGTCTCAAGCGCAGTGGAGAATGATTTCAACGTTGTGCAAGGTTCTGATGCCCTTTGAACTTGCCACACGTGAAGTCAGTTCAGACACTGCCAGCCTGAGTCAGGTCATTCCCCTCATCAGGCTTTTGCAGAAGAAGCTGGAGACATTGAAGGAGGAGCTAACACGGAGCGATTCCGCTAGGCATGTGGGACTTGTGGATGGAGCCCTTAATTCGCTTAACAAGGATTCACGGGTGGTCAATCTGTTGAAATCAGAGCACTACATTTTGGCCACCGTGCTCGATCCTAGATTTAAAGCCTACCTTGGATCTCTCTTTCCGGCAGACACAAGTCTGCTGGGGTTGAAAGACCTGCTGGTGAGAAAATTGTCAAGTCAAGCGGAACGCGACCTGTCAACATCTCCTCCTTCACATTCTCCCGCAACTGGGGGTGCGAGGAAAAGGCTCAGAATTCCGAGCCCACCCGCTGGCGGTGATGCAGGGCAGTCTGGAGCGACTGCTGATGCTGACATCTGGTCCGGACTGAAGGACCTGACAACGATTACGGACATGTCGTCTACTGTCACTGCATATGATTCTCTCACCATTGAAAGAATGGTGGAGGATTATATGAGTGACCGCATCCAAGTAGGCACGTCACACAGTCCATACTTATACTGGCAGGAAAAAGAGGCAATTTGGAGGCCATTGCACAAACTGGCTTTATTCTACCTAAGTTGCCCTCCCACAAGTGTGTACTCCGAAAGAGTGTTTAGTGCCGCCGCTCACCTTGTCAGCAATCGGCGTACGAGGTTACATCCAGAAAATGTGGAGAAGATGATGTTCATTAAAATGAATTATAATCAATTCCTCCGCGGAGACATTGACCAGCAGCAATTGCCTCCACAAAGTACACAGGGAGCTGAGATGGTGGATTCCAGTGGGGACGAATTGATAATCTGTGAGGAGGGGGATGTACACGGTGATATATCGGAGGGTGATGATGAGGTGGACATCTTGCCTCTGTAGAGCCAGTTTGTGCAAGGAGAGATTAATTGCTTCTTTTTTGGGGGGGGGTCCAAACCAACCCGTCATATCAGTCACAGTCGTGTGGCAGACCCTGTCACTGAAATGATGGGTTGGTTAAAGTGTGCATGTCCTGTTTTGTTTATACAACATAAGGGTGGGTGGGAGGGCCCAAGGACAATTCCATCTTGCACCTCTTTTTTCTTTTATTTTTCTTTGCGTCATGTGCTGATTGGGGAGGGTTTTTTTGAAGGGACATCCTGCGTGACACTGCAGTGCCACTCCTAAATGGGCCCGGTGTTTGTGTCGGCCACTAGGGTCGCTAATCTTACTCACACAGTCAGCTACCTCATTGCGCCTCTTTTTTTCTTTGCGTCATGTGCTGATTGGGGAGGGTTTTTTGGAAGGGACATCCTGCGTGACACTGCAGTGCCACTCCTAAATGGGCCCGGTGTTTGTGTCGGCCACTAGGGTCGCTAATCTTACTCACACAGTCAGCTACCTCATTGCGCCTCTTTTTTTCTTTGCGTCATGTGCTGATTGGGGAGGGTTTTTTGGAAGGGACATCCTGCGTGACACTGCAGTGCCACTCCTAAATGGGCCCGGTGTTTGTGTTGGCCACTAGGGTCGCTAATCTTACTCACACAGTCAGCTACCTCATTGCGCCTCTTTTTTTCTTTGCGTCATGTGCTGATTGGGGAGGGTTTTTTGGAAGGGACATCCTGCGTGACACTGCAGTGCCACTCCTAAATGGGCCCGGTGTTTGTGTCGGCCACTAGGGTCGCTAATCTTACTCACACAGCTACCTCATTGCGCCTCTTTTTTTCTTTGCGTCATGTGCTGATTGGGGAGGGTTTTTTGGAAGGGACATCCTGCGTGACACTGCAGTGCCACTCCTAAATGGGCCCGGTGTTTGTGTCGGCCACTAGGGTCGCTAATCTTACTCACACAGTCAGCTACCTCATTGCGCCTCTTTTTTTCTTTGCGTCATGTGCTGATTGGGGAGGGTTTTTTGGAAGGGACATCCTGCGTGACACTGCAGTGCCACTCCTAAATGGGCCCGGTGTTTGTGTCGGCCACTAGGGTCGCTAATCTTACTCACACAGTCAGCTACCTCATTGCGCCTCTTTTTTTCTTTGCGTCATGTGCTGATTGGGGAGGGTTTTTTGGAAGGGACATCCTGCGTGACACTGCAGTGCCACTCCTAAATGGGCCCGGTGTTTGTGTCGGCCACTAGGGTCGCTAATCTTACTCACACAGTCAGCTACCTCATTGCGCCTCTTTTTTTCTTTGCGTCATGTGCTGATTGGGGAGGGTTTTTTGGAAGGGACATCCTGCGTGACACTGCAGTGCCACTCCTAAATGGGCCCGGTGTTTGTGTCGGCCACTAGGGTCGCTAATCTTACTCACACAGTCAGCTACCTCATTGCGCCTCTTTTTTTCTTTGCGTCATGTGCTGATTGGGGAGGGTTTTTTGGAAGGGACATCCTGCGTGACACTGCAGTGCCACTCCTAAATGGGCCCGGTGTTTGTGTCGGCCACTAGGGTCGCTAATCTTACTCACACAGTCAGCTACCTCATTGCGCCTCTTTTTTTCTTTGCGTCATGTGCTGATTGAGGAGGGTTTTTTGGAAGGGACATCCTGCGTGACACTGCAGTGCCACTCCTAAATGGGCCCGGTGTTTGTGTCGGCCACTAGGGTCGCTAATCTTCCTCACACAGTCAGCTACCTCATTGCGCCTCTTTTTTTCTTTGCGTCATGTGCTGATTGGGGAGGGTTTTTTGGAAGGGACATCCTGCGTGACACTGCAGTGCCACTCCTAAATGGGCCCGGTGTTTGTGTCGGCCACTAGGGTCGCTAATCTTACTCACACAGTCAGCTACCTCATTGCGCCTCTTTTTTTCTTTGCGTCATGTGCTGATTGGGGAGGGTTTTTTGGAAGGGACATCCTGCGTGACACTGCAGTGCCACTCCTAAATGGGCCCGGTGTTTGTGTCGGCCACTAGGGTCGCTTATCTTACTCACACAGTCAGCTACCTCATTGCGCCTCTTTTTTTCTTTGCGTCATGTGCTGATTGGGGAGGGTTTTTTGGAAGGGACATCCTGCGTGACACTGCAGTGCCACTCCTAGATGGGCCAGGTGTTTGTGTCGGCCACTAGTGTCGCTTAGCTTAGTCATCCAGCGACCTTGGTGCAAATTTTAGGACTAAAAATAATATTGTGAGGTGTGAGGTATTCAGAATAGACTGAAAATGAGTGGAAATTATGTTTTTTGAGGTTAATAATAATATGGGATCAAAATGACCCCCAAATTCTATGATTTAAGCTGTTTTTTAGTGTTTTTTTAAAAAAACACCCGAATCCAAAACACACCCGAATCCGACAAAAAAAATTCGGTGAGGTTTTGCCAAAACGCGGTCGAACCCAAAACACGGCCGCGGAACCGAACCCAAAACCAAAACACAAAACCCGAAAAATTTCAGGCGCTCATCTCTAGTTTTAAAGTACAATTACCCTGTGATATACATCCAGGGGGTCATTCCGAGTTGTTCGCTCGGTAAAAATCTTCGCATCGCAGCGATTTTCCGCTTAATGCGCATGCGCAATGTCCGCACTGCGACTGCGCCAAGTAAATTTGCTATGCACTTAGGAATTTTACTCACGGCATTTTCATTGTTCTGGCGATCGTAATGTGATTGACAGGAAATGGGTGTTACTGGGCGGAAACAGGCCGTTTTATGGGCGTGTGGGAAAAAATGCTACCGTTTCCGGAAAAAACGCAGGAGTGGCTGGAGAAACGGGGGAGTGTCTGGGCGAACGCTGGGTGTGTTTGTGACGTCAAACCAGGAACGACAAGCAGTGAAATGATCGCAGATGCCGAGTAAGTCTGAAGCTACTCAGAGGGGGTCATTCCGAGTTGTTCGCTCGCAAGTGAATTTTAGCAGATTTGCTCATGCTAAGCCGCCGCCTACTGGGAGTGAATCTTAGCATCTTAAAATTGCGAACGATGTATTCGCAATATTGCGATTACACACCTCGTAGCAGTTTCTGAGTAGCTTCAGACTTACTCGGCATCTGCGATCATTTCACTGCTTGTCGTTCCTGGTTTGACGTCACAAACACACCCAGCGTTCGCCCAGACACTCCCCCGTTTCTCCAGCCACTCCTGCGTTTTTTCCGGAAACGGTAGCGTTTTTTCCCACATGCCCATAAAACGTCCTGTTTCTGCCCAGTAACACCCATTTCCTGTCAATCACATTACGATCGCCAGAACGATGAAAATGCCGTGAGTAAAATTCCTAAGTGCATAGCAAATTTACTTGGCGCAGTCGCAGTGCGGACATTGCGCATGCGCATTAAGCGGAAAATCGCTGCGATGCGAAGATTTTTACCGAGCGAACAACTCGGAATGACCCCCAGAAACTGCTACGAGGTGTGTAATCGCAATATTGGGAATACATCGTTCGCAATTTTAAGATGCTAAGATTCACTCCCAGTAGGCGGCGGCTTAGCATGAGCAAATCTGCTAAAATTCACTTGCGAGCGAACAACTCGGAATGACCCCCCCAGTTCTTACTGTGTACTGTTATATTTATTGTTATATAGCTGTGTAAGCTAGTCCAGTGCAGTATTATTGTGAGTAATAATCTCTGCATTGTACAAACTGTGACTTTCTGTGTGTGCATTTGATAGCTGAGTGGTGTCCATTTCGTGTCTTTCACTCAACCTGCTATCCCTATATTCTATAACCTGAGGGGGCTTGGTGCGTCAGGTGTTATCTAATATAGGATTTTCACAAAGATATACTGTATTACGTATTTTTCTCTGTGCTTTAGTCACCATATCTCTCCTTTATCTCTGCTAGTGCTGACTACACTGCGCAGGGGTTTAGGTTTAGAGGTACAGTATAGTGCTGATAATTGTACTGTGTTAACCTCATACTGCAAGTAATATCATGTCTACTTCTGAGGGTAACGGTTCTGGGGCTGTACACACTGCTGGTGTTGCTGACGCCACGGAGCCATATGAGGAGAATATAGCAGCTGTGGGCTCTGGTTCTGGGGGCTCCTTGCCCCCCAGTGGGACTGTGGCAACGGAGGCACATACTGACCCACCGTGGGCCGCCTTTTCCATGCTTCTGCATACGCTAGTTCATAAACTAACTCCCCCTATGGGACCCCCAATGCCGGTACAACCGCATGTGGTCCCTGCAGCTAACCCGCCGTGGGCGGACGATTTATCTGCTCAATTAAAGAAGTTGAACCAGTCCTTGACTACTAAAAAGTCTGACCAACGCTCGCCTAAGTCCAAGAGGTCCTCTAAGCGAGCGCTTATCTCCTCACAATCCACTGCTGTCACTGACACCTCGTCTGATGAAGACGGCACATATACTGACCCCTCAGGTTCTGACTCAGATACGGCTGATGGGGAGGGTAGTTCACATGTGGATGTTCCTGATCTTTTGGAGGCTATTAAGTTAATTTTACAGATAACGGATGATCCCGAGCCATCCGTTCCTCCTAAGAAACTAGATAGGTTCAAGCGTCAGAAGGTGGTTAAGCAAGTTTTACCTCACTCTGACCACCTAGTGGATATACGTCAGGAACCCTGGGATAACCTGGGTACGAAGTTTGTGCCTCAAAAGAAGATGCTGGCTCGCTATCCCCTCGCGCCAGAGCTGTCTAAAAATTGGGAAACGCCTCCTCCAGTGGACTCACATGTGGCTAGGATGGTGGTTTCCTCAGCTGTACCTGTCACTACCGTCACATCTCTAAAAGAGCCTACGGATAAACGTGTGGAGGGTTGTATGAAAGCGATTTACACCCTCACAGGTGCTGCACAAAGGCCCACTATTGCAGCTACATGGGCTGCAGAGGCTATTGAAGCATAGGCCTTGCAGTTAGAAGCTGAAATCTCTTCTGACCATGCTAGACAATGATTGTCATATATTGTCACAGCTTCTCAATATATTAAAGAGGCGGCTTCTGATGCCGGTATCCTAGCAGCCAAGGCCTCTACTACGTCAGTCCTGGCTCGCCGGATATTGTGGCTGAGATCCTGTGCTGTGGGTCTGGACTCTAGAAAAACCCTGGAGGTACTCCCTTTCAAGGGAGATATTCTGTTTGGGGAGGACTTAAATAAGATTGTGGCTGACTTGGCTACTGCCAAAACTTCCTGTCTCCCTAATACCGCTCCTTCTGTGTCGAAGGCTAAAGGTACGTCCTTTCGCCCCTTTCGTCCTTCAGGTAAAGCAAAAGGTCAGGCATACCATAAGCAGGCCCGCACTTCCAAGCCTGGTAAGCCGAAGCCCAAAAGAGCCTGGGCTGCCTGTCAGCCAGCTGCCAAGACCGATAAGCCTGCCACATGACGGGGCGGGCCTCCCCCTGGGGGATCCCAGGGTGGGGGGCCGGCTTCTAGGGTATACCCAGGAATGGTTGAAGACCACTTCAGATGCCTGGGTACGGGAAGTCGTCACTCGAGGTTACGCCATAGCCTTCAAAAACCGACCCCCTCATCGATTTTGCCAGACAGACGTCCCTTTGGACCAAAGGCAAAAACTCTCCACTCGGTGGTACAGACCCTCCTGGATACAGGAGTCATCGTACAGGTGCCTCTTGCTCAGAGGGGCCGGGGGTACTATTCTCCGCTGTTTCTAGTCTCGAAACCGAATGGGTCCTCTCGGCCCATTCTCAACCTCAAGGCATTGAACAGGTTTGTGAAGGTTTCCAAGTTCCGTATGAAAACCCTTCGCTCTATAGTTCTGGCCTTGGAACCTGGGGATTACATGGCCTCCCTGGACATACAGGATGCTTACCTGCATATTCCTATAGCAGTGTTACATCAACAATACCTGAGGTTCGCTATTGGCAACCTACATTACCAGTTTCGGGAGTTACCTTTTGGTTTAACAACGGCTCCGCGAGTCTTCTCCAAAGTTATGACGGTGGTACTCCGCCGTCAAGGGGTCAGGATACTGCCGGATCTGGACGACTTGTTAATCCTGGCAAATTCCCCAGATCTTCTCCTGCGTCATCTGGATATGACGGTCCGGTTTCTACAAGCCCACGGGTGGCTCATCAACTGGAAGAAAACCTCCCTGGTCCCTGCTCAGAGCATGGTGCACCTGGAATCGTTGTTGGACACTCACAACCAGAGGTTGTTCTTGTCTCAGGAGAAAGTCCTGAAGATTCCGGACAGGATTCGTTGCTTCCTTTCTCGTCAGCAAGTGTTGATACATTCGGCAATGCAGGTGCTGGGCCTAATGGTATCAGCATTCGACATGGTGGAGTATGCTCAATTCCATTCTCGCCCCCTCCAGAGGCTGATTCTTGCCAAGTGGGACGGCCTGCCTCACCGGATCAGATCTCAAATGATCTTCTTGACTCCGGAGGTCCGTCTGTCGCTACAGTGGTGGCTCCGGGACCAACGATTGTGCATTGGTTGTCCCTTCTGGATATCCAACTAGGTCCTGTTGACGACAGATGCCAGTCTAAGAGGTTGGGGCACAGTGCTGGAGCAACACTCCCTTCAGGGTCGGTGGACCAAGGAGGAATCTCTCCTCTTGATCAACATTCTGGAATTGCGGGCGGTCTTCAATGCGTTGAACCTGGCCCAGCATTTAATTCAGAACCGTCCTGTTCAAGTACAGTCAGACAATGCCACCACAGTGGCTTACATAAATCATCAAGGCGGCACTCGAAGCCGTTTGGCAATGAAGGAAGTCTCACGGATTCTACATTGGGCGGAACGCCGGCTATATCGGCAATATTCATTCCGGGAGTCCTGAATTGGGAAGCGGACTTTCTCAGTCGTCAGGACGTGCATGCCGGCGAGTGGGGCCTTCATCCAGAAGTGTTTCAACTTCTCGTGCAAAAGTGGTGTCTTCCAGACGTGGGGTCTTCCATGGCGTCTCGACACAATCACAAGGTTCCGGTCTTCGGAGCAAGGACAAGGGATCCTCAAGCAGCATTCGTGGATGCGCTGGCGGTACCGTGGAGGTTTTTGTGTTCCCTCCGGTGTCACTCCTGCCCAGGGTATTTCGGAAGTTCAAACAAGAAAATAAGATTTTAAACCTACCGGTAAATCTTTTTCTCCTAGTCCGTAGAGGATGCTGGGGACTCCGTAAGGGCCATGGGGTATAGACGTGCTCCGCAGGAGACATGGGCACTATAAAGAACTTTAGAATGGGTGTGCAGTGGCTCCTCCCTCTATGCCCCTCCTCCAGACCTCAGTTAGAGAACTGTGCCCAGAGGAGACGGACAGTACGAGGAAAGGATTTTGGTAATCCAAGGGCAAGATTCATACCAGCCCACACCATCCACACCATATAACATGGAATATACGTAACCAGTTAACAGTATGCAACAAAACAGTATCAGGCAAAGACTGATTTCAACTGTAACATAACCCTTATGTAAGCAATAACTATATACAAGCCTTGCAGAAAGTAGTCCGCACTGGGACGGGTGCTCAGCATCCTCTACGTACTAGGAGAAAAAGATTTACCGGTAGGTTTAAAATCTTATTTTCTCTTACATCCTAGAGGATGCTGGGGACTCCGTAAGGACCATAAGGTTTATACCAAAGCTCCAGACCGGGCGGGAGAGTGCGGACGACTCTGCAGCACCGACTGAGCAAACGCAAGGTCCTCATCAACCAGGGTATCAAACTTATAGAACTTTGCAAAAGTGTTTGAACCCGACCAGGTAGCTGCTCAGCAAAGCTGTAAAGCCGAGACGCCTCGGGCAGCCACCCAAGAAGAGCCCACCTTCCTTGTGGAATGGGCCTTTACCAAATTTGGTAACGGCAATCCTGCCGTAGAATGAGCCTGCTGAATCGTGTTACAGATCCAGCGAGCAATAGTCTGCTTCGAAGCAGGAGCGCCAACGTTGTTAGCTGCATACAGGACAAACAGTGTTTCTGTTTTCCTAACCCGAGCCGTCCTGGCTACATAGATTTTTAAGGCCCTGACTAGATCCAGGGACTTGGAGTCCTCAACTCCGCTCTATCCACATGGAAAACCAGATAGGGGCTCTTGTGAGACAAGGCCGCCAATTCAGACACCCGCCTCGCAGATGCCAAGGCCAACAACATGACCACCTTCCAAGTGAGAAATTTTAATTCAACCGTCTGTAGCGGTTCAAACCAGTGAAATTTTAGGAACCGTAATACCACGTTAAGGTCCCATGATGCCACTGGGGGCACAAAAGGAGGCTGGATGTGCAGCACTCCCTTTACAAAAGTCTGGACTACTGGGAGAGAAGCCAATTCCTTCTGAAAGAATATAGATAGGGACGAAATATGTACCTTAATGGAGCCTAACTTCAGGCTCATATCCACTCCTGTCTGTGAAAAGTGGAGAAAACGGTCCAGATGGAAATCCTCCGTAGGAGCATTCTTGGCTTCACACCAAGAAACATACTTCCTCCAGATACGGTGATAATGTTTCGCCGTCACCACCTTCCTAGCCTTTATCAGCGTAGGGATGACTTCTTCCGGAACACCTTTCCCAGCTACGATTCGGTGTTCAACCGCCATGCCGTCAAACGTAACCGCGGTAAGTCTTGGAACACGCAGGGCCCCTGCTGTAACAGGTCCTCCCTGAGAGGAAGAAGCCACGGATCTTCTGTGAGCATTTCCTGAAGATCTGAGTACCAGGCCCTTCGAGGCCAATCTGGAACAATGAGTATTGTCTGCATTCTTTTTCGTGTTATGATTCTCAATATTTTTGAGATGAGAGGAAGAGGAGGGAACACATAGACCGACTGAAACACCCATGGTGTCACCAGGGCGTCCACCGCTACTGCCTGAGGGTCCCTTGACCTGGCACAATACCTCCGAAGCTTCTTGTTGAGGCGTGACGCCATCATGTCTATTTGAGGAATTCCCCAAAGACTTGTTATCTCTGCAAAAACTTCTTGATGAAGTCCCCACTCTCCTGGATGGAGATCGTGCCTGCTGAGGAAGTCTGCTTCCCAGTTGTCCACTCCCGGAATGAAGACTGCTGACAGAGCGCTTACGTGATTTTCCGCCCCCAGCGAAGAATCCTGGTGGCTTCCGCCATTGCCACTCTGCTCCTTGTCCCGCCTTGGTGGTTTACATGAGCCACTGCTGTGACGTTGTCTGATTGAACCAGAACCGGTAGGTCGCGAAGAAGATTCTCCGCTTGTCGTAGGCCGTTGTATATGGCCCTCAATTCCAGTACGTTGATGTGTAGACAAGCCTCCTGGCTTGACCATAGTCCCTGAAAATTTCTTCCTTGTGTGACTGCTCCCCATCCTCGGAGGCTCGCGTCCGTGGTTATCAGAACCCAGTCTTGAATGCCAAACCTGCGACCCTCTAGAAGGTGAGCACTCTGCAGCCACCACAGGAGAGACACCCTGGCCCTGGGGGGACAGGCTTATCTTCTGATGTATTTGTAGATGGGACCCCGACCACTTGTCCAGAAGGTCCCACTGAAATGTCCTCGCATGAAACCTGCCAAAGGGGATGGCCTCGTAGGCTGCCACCATTTTTCCCCAGAACTCGAGTGCATTGATGAACAGACACTCTTTTTGGTTTTAGCAGGTCTCTGACCATGTTCTGGAGGTCCTGGGCTTTTTCCATTGGGAGAAAAACCCTCTTCTGTTCCGTGTCCAGAATCATGCCTAGGAATGATAGTCAAGTCGTTGGAATCAATTGTGACTGTGGCAGATTTAGAATCCAACCGTGCTGTTGTAGCACTCTCAGGGAGAGCGACACGCTTTTTAGCAATTGCTCTCTCGATCTCGCTTTTATCAGGAGATCGTCCAAGTAAGGGATAATTGTGACTCCCTGCCTGCGCAGGAGCACCATCATCTCCGCCATCACCTTGGTGATAATCCTCGGGGCCGTGGAAAGCCCAAACGGCAACGTCTGAAACTGGTAATGACAGTCCTGTACAGCGAAACTCAGGTACTCCTGATGAGGAGGATAAATGGGGACATGAAGGTATGCATCCTTTATGTCTAGTGACACCATAAAATCCCCCCCTTCCAGACTGGGTTGAATAGTACCCTTTCCCCTGTTGGACTAGGGGAACCTTGATAATCACTTGTTGTTGACACAGCTTTTGAATTGCAGCTAACACTACTGCCATCTCTGGGGGAGAAGCTGCAAGGCCACCTTGAAAAATCGGTGAGGGGGCACCTCTTCGAATTTCAGTTTGTAGCCTTGGGATACAATTTCCATTGCCCAAGGATCCACGTCTGACAGAACCCAGACCTGGCTGAAGAGTCGAAGACGTGCCCCCACCGATGCGGACTCCCTCAGTGGAGCCCCAGCGTCATGCGGTGGATTTAGTAGAAGCCGGGGAGGACTTCTGTTCCTGGGAACTAGCCGAAGCAGGCGTTCTTTTCCCTCTACCCTTACCTCTGGTGAGGAAGGATGAGCCCCGACCTCTTCTGGACTTATGCGACCGAAAGAACTGCATCTGATATTGTGGAGTTTTCTTTTGCTGTGGGGGAACAAAAGGCAAAAAAGTAGATTTACCCGCGGTAGCTGTGGAAACCAGGTCCGCGAGACCTTCCCCAAATAAAACTTCACCCTTGTAAGGTAAAACCTCCATATGCCTCTTTGAGTCGGCATCACCCGTCCATTGGCGGGTCCACAGGGCTCGCCTAGCAGAAATCGCCATGGCGTTGGCTCTCGAACCTAGCAGCCCAACGTCTCTTTGAGCGTCTCTCATATATAAGACTGCGTCTTTAATGTGACCTAAGGTCAATAAAATGGTATCCCTATCTAGGATATCAATGTCAGCTGACAAGGTATCTGTCCAAGCTGCAACTGCGCTACATACCCATGCCGATGAGTAAAGCACCCGTATGCGTATAAATAGATTTTAAGGTAGTTTCCTGTCTGCGATCAGCAGGATCCTTGAGGGCTGCCGTGTCTGGAGACGGTAGCGCCACCTTTTTGGACAAGCGCGTTAAAGCCTTGTCCACCCTGGGCGAGGATTCCCACCGTACCCTGTCCTGTGGGAAAGGATATGCCATAAGAATCCTCTTGGGAATCTGCAGTTTTTTGTCTGG
Source organism: Pseudophryne corroboree (assembly GCF_028390025.1). Lineage (NCBI taxonomy): Eukaryota > Metazoa > Chordata > Amphibia > Anura > Myobatrachidae > Pseudophryne > Pseudophryne corroboree. The sequence goes on along the minus strand of NC_086445.1, from coordinate 832,314,757 downwards.
AGTTTCCCAAGCTTTTTCAAATAACTCGTTCAGCTCATGAGATGGGGGAAAGGTTACCTCAGGCTTCTTTTCCTTATACATGTGCACCCTCGTGTCAGGGACAGAGGGGTCATCTGTGATATGCAAAACATATTTTATTGCAATAATCATATAATGAATACTTTTGGCCACCCTTGGGTGTAACCTTGCATCATCGTAGTCGACACTGGAGTCAGAGTCCGTGTCGGTATCAGTGTCTGCTATTTGGGATAGAGAATGAGATCCTGAAGGGCCCTGTGACACAGTCAAAGCCATGGATTGACTCCCTGCTTTTTCCCTGGACTCTGCTTTGTCCATCCTCTTATGTAATAAGGTCACATTTGCATTTAAAACATTCCACATGTCCAACCAATCAGGTGTCGGCGTTGCCGACGGAGACACCACAATCATCTGCTCCACCTCCTCCTTAGATGAGCCTTCCGCTTCAGACATGCCGACACACTCGTACCGACACCCCCACACACAAAGCAATATATTTATATGGAGACAGTTCCCCAATAAGGCCCTTTGGAGAGAAAGAGAGAGAGAGTATGCCAGCACACACCCAGCGCCAACTGACACTGGAAACAAATTCCCAGATAATATACTGTAGTGCTTTTATATATAATTATCTGTATAATACACTCACTGCGCCTTACAAATGCCCCCCCCCCTCTTTTCTGCCCTGTGTCACCGTGTTCAGCAGGGGAGAGTCCAGGGAGCCAGCTTCTCTGCAGTGCTTTGTGGAGAAAATGGCGCTGGTTAGTGCTGTGGAATCAAGCTCCGCCCTGTCCAGCGGCGGGCTTCGGTCCCGCTCAATTTTGTAATACTGGCGGGGGATTTTTATATCTACTGCCTCCGCAGCCTATATATATGTATTTGCCAGTCCTAGAGGTATATATTGCTGCCCAGGGCGCCCCCCCCCCCCCCCTGCGCCCTGCACCCTTCAGTGCCTGCAGTGTGTGTTGTGTGTGGGAGCAATGGCGCGCAGCGGGAAGATCTGAAGTCTTCTGCTGCCTTTGAAGTCTTCTTTCTTCTTATACTCACCCGGCTTCTGTCTTCCGGCTCTGTGAGGAGGACGGCGGCGCGGCTCTGGGACGAACGGCGAGGGGAGAACTGCGTTCCGACTCCCTCTGGAGCTAATGGTGTCCAGTAGCCTAGGAAGCAGAGCCTATCAGTTAAGTAGGTCTGCTTCTCTCTCCTCAGTCCCACGATGCAGGGAGCCTGTTGCCAGCAGTGCTCCCTGAAAATAAAAAACCTAACAAAATTCCTTTTTCAGAGAAACTCAGGAGAGCTCCCTGTAATGCACCCAGTCTCCTCTGGGCACAGGAACTAACTGAGGTCTGGAGGAGGGGCATAGAGGGAGAAGCCAGTGCACACCCATTCTAAAGTTCTTTATAGTGCCCATGTCTCCTGCGGAGCCCATCTATACCCCATGATCCTTACGGAGTCCCCAGCATCCTCTAGGACGTAAGAGAAAAAGGAAATCTGCTTCTCATAGCTCCAGCGTGGCCCAGACGGCACTGGTTCTCAGACCTGCAGGGCCTATTGTCAGAGCGTCCAATTCTACTTCCACAACGCCCAGACCTCCTCGTTCAGGGCCCCTGTGTCTACCAGGACCTAGCCCGGCTGTCTTTGACGGTGTGGCTCTTGAAGCTTCCGTCTTAAGGGCTAAGGGTTTTTCTGAAGAGGTCATTAAAACTATGTTGCAGGCCCGGAAACCGGCTTCTGCTCGGATTTACCATAGGGTCTGGCATTCCTACTTTGTTTGGTGCGCATCTAACAATTATGACGCTTCCAAGTTTAGTACAGCCAAGCTTTTGGCTTTTCTGCAATAAGGCCTAGAGTTGGGCCTGCGTCTGGCCTCCCTAAAGGTTCATATTTCTGCCTTGTCGGTGTGGTTTCAGGGAAAAATTGCGACTTTGCCTGATGTTCATATTTTCACTCAGGGTGTGTTGCGTATCCAACCTCCCTATGCCCCGCCTGTGGCTCCTTGGGACTTGTCGGTGGTTTTGGAGGCGTTGAAGGAGCCTCCGTTTGAACCCCTTGGCTCAGCTGACCTTAAGTGGCTTTCCCTTAAGGTGGTGTTCTTGCTGGCTATTGCCTCTGCTAGAAGAGTGTCGGATCTGGGTGCCTTGTCTTGTAGTTCCCCATATCTGATTTTTCACTGTGATCGGGCGGTTCTTAGGACTCGTCCCGGATATTTACCTAAGGTGGTTTCTTCGTTTCACCTTAATCAGGAGATTGTGGTTCCGGCCTTTGTCTCTCCTGATTTGTCTCCCAAAGAGCGGTCTTTGGATGTGGTACGGGCTCTCCGTATCTATGTGAAGAGAACTGCTTCTATCCGAAAATCTGATTCTCTCTTTGTTTTGTTTGGATTTCACAAACGTGGCTGGCTGCTCACAAGCAGACCCTGGCTAGATGGATTAGAATGGTGATTGCACATGCTTATGTGAAGGCTGGTCTCTCTGTTCCTGTTCACATTAAGGCCCATTTTACTCGGTCTGTTGGACCTTCTTGGGCGGCCCAACGTGGTGCGACCCTTGAACAATTGTGCAAGGCGGCTACGTGGTCTTCCGGGAACACGTTCATAAGGTTCTTTGCTGCGTCCCCTCCCATAAGGAACTGCTTTGGGACATCCCCATTGTCCAATCCTTGTGGAGCCCAGTGTACCCCGCAGCAGAAAATGAGTTTTAGGGTAAGAACTTACCTTTGTTAAAACTCTTTCTGCGAGGTACACTGGGCTCCACAAGGCGCCCACCCTGACGCACTTAGCTTCTTTGGGTTGGTATGGCATTAGCCGCTGACACTTCTCTTGTCGTGAGAGTGTGGTGTATGTGGCTAATAACCGTTGTCGTCTCTCTTCCTGCTACTACATTGGGCTGGTTAACTTAAAACTGAGCTCCTGTGCTGGGAGGCGGGGTGATATTGGAGGCGGCGCTGTGCATTCTGTGAACAGTTAAAGCTTTGAGCCTGTTGGTGCCTCAGATCAAGATCCTACTCTACACCCCCATTGTCCAATCCTTGTGGAGCCCAGTGTACCTCGCAGAAAGAGTTTTAACAAAGGTAAGTTCTTACCATAAAACTCATTATATACATACAAAATTAGGTTTACAGTATGTAAAATATTTTTTCATTTCCCTGTCTTTGCATCTACTGAAGTCCATTCAGAACCAGATAAGACTACAGAGGGCCTGGGGCACTTAAGATAAGGGGACCCCATTTAAATCTAAGAGCATAGGGTCATCATATTTCCAGTCAGAGCTTTAAAAGTAGTTGGTCAATATTAAAGAGACATTGTCATTTCTGTAGCTCAATTGTAGGACTTTTTTTCTGGGTTTACTATCTAAAGGTGGCACATTTTTTAGGGGCTTTTATACTCGTCACAGCCATCCACGGCATTTGTGCACCTTACCTAATAGTGCACCACCTGTACCATCAAATAAAATCACAAATATTAAATAGATCCTATTAATTTAGTACATACAAAGCAGGCCTAGCTCCAGCATAGCAACTCTAAAATGTACAATAATCTTAAAGTGTTTGTTATAATCACAAGCATGCTAGTGATAATGCTTATTTTAGATTACCTTATAACTTCACAATAATGGGTAAGAGACACAGTACGCAATTGGCGTATGGGGTACCGTAAGGGTACGTATTTAGCGTAGCATACACTAGGCCGTGATCGAGACGCACATGCGGCACGCTCGCTCACAGGTTAATGCGTGGTGTCGAGCACGCTATAGGCGAGCGACTACCGTAATGCTACGCTATCAGCGTAGCGGACGCTCGAGACCACGAGGAGATCACGAGCGGCGCAGACGCTTACAAGATGACAATCAATAAACCTTGAATGTAACACACAGAAAGGATACTCTTATACTGTAAGTCTTGTACTGAAACACTGTAGCGATATAACGCTGCTTAACCTTGTTAACACTAAAGCTGTTTGAGCGATCGAGACGCTCCTATTACCCACTGCAATGTAATGAACACACGATACCGTGCTAAGGATCCAACACCTTTACTAACAAGCTTTTAGTTATATTGAAAAAGGTAAACAGTTACAAGTCATACACTACAGACTAACATATAATTCTAACAGATTATCTAGACAGAAATATACAATATTGTTACAATCTTTAAACAGAACAGAGAGAGAGAGAGAATGTGGCCAATATAAACAAAGAGCGAGATGATTACAGAGAATTACTTACACACACACTGGGAACGATCGCAGCGCAGCCTGGTACCAGCTCTGAGTTAGTCAATATGAAAACCGTTTGTGGAGAGTGAGGGAGCTGTTCAGGCTGGCTGATCTTATATACACTGAGTACAGTATACTACAAAGGGACCTACAATCTCATTGTTCATTGGACACAGGAATGTCTCCTCGCATCATATCAAAAGGTCATAGGTTAGTTTGAACAGGTGGGCTGTGACTATTTCAAACAGCTCAGGTGGGTGGGAATCTCCGGATTCCCGCCGCATGGATAATGAATCGCAAATATATGAAATGTCCAGAATCTACTAATGGCCATAACTATACGCAGGAGCGATTAATCTTTACCTAACCAGCACCGGATTGTTGCTATTAAAATACTCTTCAGTTAGGTACCAGACACAGCTGTTCAAACCCTGTCTGACCCTTCGTACCATACAAAGAGGGATTCCCAAGTCCGTGAACAAGTCACATTAAACAAACTTACAGTTATTACTAAGGGGAACATTATCTATAAAACATGCTATATGGATTCATTATCTAACGATTGAGTCGCCCGCTAGACGCACACAAACTCTACCGTAAATGCACATACCACGCGCTCGAGCGCATGGCCGAGGCGCCATCCCGCGGCTGCGTATATCCGCACGCACGGGAGAGAATGTGCACGTGCAGCAGGCACGCGCATGAGGTGAATATATGGCAACGTGTAGCATGATATTTTTCTGACTTTGACAGTCCACCCTTTGGCAGTCATCAATAACTGCCACTTCCTAAAACAGTTCAAAAAGAGAAAAATATATGTCATGTATAAATACATTTCTATGATTGGGTAAGGGAGAAGAGAGGAAGGTGGGAAAAAGGTATGACCTAGTGAGATAGTAGAAGCATGTATGTATGAGTCCATGTTTGAGGGGTCATGTATCATCGTGCCGTACGTGTTTTAAATCAAGCTTCGAGGTATTGCGAAGTATACATTTGAATTCCTTCTTATCCCGTATTACGGGTCTGTAGATGGGCTGTCAAACTTTACCGAGCTCTTTTCGGCTTTTGGTTGCAACAAAATGGGGGAGCACATTTTAGTTGATGATACATGAATGGGGGGATATGTGAGTGCTGATATCTGTGCCTATGTTCCCTATCGACTATGTGTGTCATTACCTGAAGGTTGTAGAGATGAAGATAAGAAGCAATTATGGTAAATGCAGTCATAAACTATGTGAGTTTAATGTACATTTGCCGATTGAGGTCTTGTCTGATGTCTTGTCTCGATGTACATGTTGACTGTAGTCTCCCGATGCTTTTGCTATAATTGCTTGAGCAAAAAGCTTTCTCAATGTCCATAGACTTTTAAATCACTAAAGTTCTGGGGTAGCGTTTTCATTAAAGTCACTAGGGATATTGGGGGCCGGCAACATAGTCCATAAAAAAATCTTTGTATAAATGTGGTCTTCAAATCCTTCTTCCAAGCGGGTCTTGTACCTTGGAGAAAAACAAAGGAGAAACGGGTGAAAGAAACGGACTGTGGAATCACATTTTCATCACAACATTGTCTCTATCGTTGGGTCATAAATCAAATTTGTTGTTGTTAGTACAGTGTCCTCGCTCCTTAGACTCATTACCCTGGTATTACTTTTACGCTTTGCTAAAACCCGAACGCATCTAAATATCAGACCGACCAATATGATGACTCCCAGAATACACAAAAGAAATTTCCCTACATCCATGATAATACCTTGGGCCCATTCTCCTAAACCAGAGAACCAATTTCGTGGGTTCAACCATGACACCCAACTGGTCAGCTCATTACCCACAGCAGCAAGGGTGAGATTGTGTTTCCTTCGGAACTCCCATTTTAATTGTAAAATGTCATCCATCTTTTGGTCTATGACCTCGGCTGGGTCCTCCATGCTGTTTGTAATGTACGTGCAGCACTTGATTCCATATTGAGTTGCCAGGGTAACACAATACCCGCCTGTCACAGCTGTGAGGTAATTGAGAATCATCCTATGCTGAACCAGTTCCGTTTTGTAGGCTTGTAACTCTTTCCCAGTGTACCTGAATGTGTCGTCATACATTTCGGTGATATTGTCTAATAAATTTGCAAGCGCAGATATATATTTATAATTTATCACTCCTCTAGCGGTACGAGTGATATCTAACGTGAGTAGGAATTGAATCCCGGTGGATTCATGGATCAGGTCAGAGGCTGAATGCTCTGTTCTTTCTATCAGGTGCCGTTTAACGATGTGCTCGTAATGAGTGTGAGTATAAGGAGCTTGGGCACCACGGTGAATATCTTTCATTTTAGTGTGGGATACAGTCATTACCTCAGGCAGTACTTTTCCAATATAACATAACCCTTCTGAGTTTGGGGCAAGCCACTTATACGCCTTCCTCCCGCATATGAAGTATGCATCATCGGGGAGAACATATGGGACGGAGTGTGACATAACCATATTACAGATTTTCCATGTGAACTCTCCTAACCCTAATTCTTCCATCTGTTTAGTACACGTATCAGTTTGTACGATCTGTGCACAGTATCCTGGTGATACTTCTCCAACTCGCATGATCCTACTTCCTAAGGTGTACCTATACCGAAAGAATTTCCTATGGTCGGCTATCTGGCGTATAAGTTCTGTGTCTATGGGCAATCTGTCGGCTCTATGTGAGAATGTCATGGTTTGATTACTCCATGACACTTCCCAATTTCCCGGCTTTCGGGGATTGGAAATGTTAAAGCACACTAAGGACCTATCCACATGATATTGGTGGAGCTTCAAACTAGGAGGACTGGAGATATTAAACCTCTTGTCCACCGGCCTCCCACCACTTAGCTCAAGTACCTCTCCTACAGTTAAAGGGAATGGTACTAGTCCTGATTTGCTATGGCCTTGAGGTACTTGAGAGCATACCCAACAATCTGTCTGATTTAACACTTTACCCACTAAGGAGTGATAGTCACTCAATGGATGCCGGTCCATGTGGACATTAAAACTGGACTGACATTTCTTTATGCACCCATCCTCAACTATATTGTCACAATGCCTACAGATGCAGTTCTCTTCAGCTAACAATCCTTCACAATTCCTTCTATTGTCAATGCTACCAGATCGTTTTCTGATACTCGCCTTTACTCAGACATTATGTTGTTCTTGGAAACCTACGCCTGCATCCTGGTCATCAGAAACCCATTCTGGATCCTTTCTCGACCTCACTGGTACTCTCACCGAAACAGACTGCTCTGGTCAACATCATGGTCAACAGGAAAATCCGGATCACAGTCTCTTGGGGCGAGCCCATCTTACAGGAAGAGAAAAAGAAATTTGTAATGGGGGTACAAAAAAAAACAGTTTGAGGGGGGAGAGAAACTTGTTACGATAATTAGTTCTCTAGTCTTGTTGTTCTTCTTGTTCTGTTGTCATCTCAAAGGTGCTGTCTCTCAGTCTTCCAAACGAACACTCCGGTGATACAATATTCCTTCCAAATCAGCGATCTCTCTGTAAGGAGCAAAAATCTTGCATTACCATTTGTCTAACTGATGTGTGACATACCATCTTTAAAGCATGAGAACATGAGAAAGAAGAAGAAAAAAAAACAAGAGAGAGAGAGAACAATTCATATATATATGTTACATAAACCAACAATAAACAGCGAAACATTGTCAGATCTTCCGTTCACCATCAGGCTGTCACATCTACATGTCCAATGGTATCTTTGCATAGTCTCTCCCACCAGTATTTCCATACTCCACCCTTTGTATCTGGCCAGGATACATCGATGCTGGTAGGTCATACTGGGGTTTGGTAGACTTCTGAAAAGGTCAGGTAGTCAGGTGATGTTGGAGCTGTTGTGGTGAACGTCAGAGATGGGGAAAAAGAAACATTTTACAGATACATTACAATTTTTACCCGGTCATTCCTGTGTCTTCAAGGAATGACCTCCCAATTTCATTAACTGTAACCTCAGGCTTACTATCAGTCCTAATGATCACCTTTCCCGACTACATATTACAGGTGCAACCCAAACTTCTTCCTGTATGATACCTGATTACAATTTTGTGTGTCATAATTCTGCTCGTGTTCTTGTCTAGGGGGTTGATATGACTTTTGTATATTTCTTGATCTACAATCTCTTGCAAAGTGTCCCTCTTTATGACAATTGTAACAGACTACCACATTTGAATTTCTCGCAGGGGTTTGGGGCTTATGCTGGAGTGGCCTTGTGGTTAGAGCCTGTATACTTACGGCCATCAGCTTATTACTCTGTGACTCCCTGTGTCTGGTGATGTTCCGATCATGATCAATAGCGGCCTCTCTTAATGTAGCCACCGAGATATTTCTCCAGTTTAGGTTGGTGGTCTGTACCCTTGTTCTCAACACCTCCTTTAAACCATTCATTAATAACTTAACTGCTACTTCTTTATGCTGTGCATTTGTTTTGATGTCTGTGATCCCAGTGTCTCTAGCCATTACTTGCAGTGCTCGATTGAAGTAATCAGAAGTACTTTCCCCTTCTCCTTGTCTTATGGAGAGGATTTTGTTCCACTTGACAATGGCTGGGAAATATACTCCTAACTGCCGGTTGATCTGCTTAATACATTCCTGATTGTGTTCCTCCGTTTGAGGTACTTCTGTGTCTAATTTACAATCAGCAATAAATTTCGCAGGGTCAACGCTGGAGGGCAAACATGCCCTCAGCACTGTCCGCCAATCTTTGTTGGTGGGTTCTGTGGAGTTTCCTAGTTCTTTAATAAATCTCTGACATGCAACTAGATTTCTCCTGGGATCAGGGAATTCAGACATAATTGCTCTCAATTCCATCCGGGACCAGGGACGGCGCATTGCACTGTCCCTGGCGGGAATGATTCCCTGAGCGTCAGTCTTCCCATTGGGGACTGTGATCACCCTGACAGGACTAAATTCAATTACATCATCTTGCGTTGGTTCTACAATATGAGGTACATTTGTTTGTGCGTGATATATAACACCGTACGTACCTGTGGACACGACCTCACCTGACCCTCCGTTAGGGGGTTTGATTACTGCCTTTACCGATTTGGTCGCGTCCACCTGGATGTCTTGTATGATTGCTGCTGGAAAAGGTGCCGACATCGTGCTGGGCTCACTTTCTTGCTGGTGATCCTGAGGGAAGTTTAACATGGGGTGCAACTTGCATGGGTTAATAGTTGTACATTTAACAGTATTACAATTATTCTTGTTACGTTTATTACAATTGTTCTTATCATCTATAATACAGTTGCTAAGTGCCTGTTTATCAAACACCAGTGTGCCATTCTCTGTAACCACCTTCTCTCTCGCTGCCATATTTTTGTTACCACAGTGAGAGTCAGCTGTGTAAGCTAATCCTCCTTGTATTTCACCTTCCTGTTGCCATAACTGTAAACAATCATAATATTTGATCCGTCTCTTTGTAGATTTAATGAGACATATCCTTCTCCTTAGATTTTGTAACACATCTGGGCTGAAACTGCCTACCCGTGGGAATTTTTCCCTGTCATGCACAGTCATTCTTTCCCACTCATCGCACAAAACCTCTGTGTGTGAACCGTATTTCTCACACATTACATACCTTGCCGACCCGATTGGTCGGTTTACTAAGTCAACCCGAACCGAGGTTGATCGCCCCCTACCTGAACAACTGGCCCCCATCTTTGCAGGTGTTGCTTTCACTACCTCTGACCTTCAAATCAGGGTCTTCAGCGAACCCTTACAAAAACCAAGATGTCCGGGGTAGGCCGGCGGCGGAAGTTTACCGAGTATCTCCACTCACTCCTCGCCCACGTTGGCCAGTACTGCAATCACTGACTCAGAGCTGCTGTACCCAACCTAGGGCCCCTATGAACCTTTATTTATTGGGGCGTGTTGGACCTACCAGTCCCCAGCAAGTATCGGTTGTTAGAGAATTCCCGAGTGACCAGCGAACCTCCCTTAAAATAAAAAAATTACACAAATCACGTTAGAATGTACAAATAGCGTTTATGACCCCTCTAGCGTACGCAAATGGTACTGGGTCAAGTTACTAACTAATGCACACAATTACGTGCGGTACAATCGTTCTGCACATAAGCAACTAATCTTATGTGCGGAGCGACCAGTGGAATCGAAAATTGTGGCTGCAAATTCCTTCAGCCTGAGCTTAATGGCCTATATGGGTATCGCACCAACCCTTTCTGGTGTTGTGCTACTCTTTATCTATAGCGGACTTCTTAGTCTGCTGTACCTGAACCTCCTGGTCTGTCTGGACCTCCTGGTCTGTGCTACAGTAGACCTCCTGGTCTGCTATACTCTAATGCTCTTTTTTTAAATGTTTAACAAGGGATGCCTCCCAAGCCACCATGCAGTCACTTACACGTATGTACCTTCACGAGAACTCGATTTCCTTTGGTTCAACCCCAAAATTTTTTAGAAACTTATATATATATGTATACACACTCTTTCACCTCATATACACTTTACTTTCGTTTCTTCGCAGAAATCCCTTTCATTCAGTAACACAGTTCAGTCCAGATGAGTTGCAAATTAGAGAAGGATCTATTAGCTTAAAATTTTGGACACTGAAATTGACTTGCCCTATTATCGCGTTGCCTCCTTTTCGCCTATTTAAAATAATACTATCGTGTGATTTGTATTATGTGGGCGTACCCAGACGCTCCGTTGCGTAATATACGCTCCGTGCGTCGACCCTTGCGTCGCGTACACTCGTTCTGCCCCTTGTTAGAGACACGTGTACGCAAGCCAGGTATGTCCACAGTAACACAACTAACACGTTTATCAATGTAAATGACCTTTAATTGTAATCATCTACTGAACACCACACAGAACTTCCTTGTATTTTGGGCAAGCCGTGTGTGTGTTTTACAAATTACTTCCTTACGTATTAATATTAACTTTTAACTACCAATAGCAACAAATCTTTCTCAGCACGTTATCAATTGTGAAATGGCAAACAGGAAGGTGATATGTGAAAATACACAAATGAAAAGAGATACAGTTGTGTGCGTGCGTGCGTGTGTACGCAAAACAGAAATAAATAGTTTAAAAAAAAAAACAATAGCGTATTGTTCTTACCTCCGGTTCCGGATCCCACCAGCACTCCTTCAATCTAGCGAAACAGACGGTTATCTAGTCAGCACTCCTGTATCCCGGTACGAAGGGATACTGCCTTCCCGCCCTTGCTGACAGATAACGTTTGTTTTCGCTAGTGCGGATATGTGGAGGACGGACGAGCCGCCAATTGATAATGCTGATTTTAGATTACCTTATAACTTCACAATAATGGGTAAGAGACACAGTACGCAATTGGCGTATGGGGTACCGTAAGGGTACGTATTTAGCGTAGCATATGCTAGGCCGTGATCGAGACGCACATGCAGCACGCTCGCTCACAGCTTAATGCGTGGTGTCGAGCACGCTATAGGCGAGCGACTACCGTAATGCTACGCTATCAGCGTAGCGGACGCTCGAGACCACGAGGAGATCACGAGCGGCGCAGACGCTTACAAGATGACAATCAATAAACCTTGAATGTAACACACAGAAAGGATACTCTTATACTGTAAACCTTGTACTGAAACACTGTAGCGATATAACGCTGCTTAACTTTGTTAACACTAAAGCTGTTTGAGCGATCGAGACGCTCCTATTACCCACTGCAATGTAATGAACACACGATACCGTGCTAAGGATCCAACACCTTTACTAACAAGCTTTTAGTTATATTGAAAAAGGTAAACAGTTACAAGTCATACACTACAGACTAACATATAATTCTAACAGATTATCTAGACAGAAATATACAATATTGTTACAATCTTTAAACAGAACAGAGAGAGAGAGAATGTGGCCAATATAAACAAAGAGCGAGATGATTACAGAGAATTACTTACACACACACTGGGAACGATCGCAGCGCAGCCTGGTACCAGCTCCGAGTTAGTCAATATGAAAATCGTTTGTGGAGAGTGAGGGATCTGTTCAGGCTGGCTGATCTTATATACACTGAGTACAGTATACTACAAAGGGACCTACAATCTCATTGTTCATTGGACACAGGAATGTCTCCTCGCATCATATCAAAAGGTCATAGGTTAGTTTGAACAGGTGGGCTGTGACTATTTCAAACAGCTCAGGTGGGTGGGAAACTCCGGATTCCCGCCGCATGGATAATGAATCGCAAATATATGAAATGTCCAGAATCTACTAATGGCCATGACTATACGCAGGAGCGATTAATCTTTACCTAACCAGCACCGGATTGTTGCTATTAAAATACTCTTCAGTTAGGTACCAGACACAGCTGTTCAAACCCTGTCTGACCCTTCGTACCATACAAAGAGGGATTCCCAAGTCCGTGAACAAGTCACATTAAACAAACTTACAGTTATTACTAAGGGGAACATTATCTATAAAACATGCTATATGGATTCATTATCTAACGATTGAGTCGCCCGCTAGACGCACACAAACTCTACCGTAAATGCACATACCACGCGCTCGAGCGCATGGCCGAGGCGCCATCCCGCGGCTGCGTATATCCGCACGCACGGGAGAGAATGTGCACGTGCAGCAGGCACGCGCATGAGGTGAATATATGGCAACGTGTAGCATGATATTTTTCTGACTTTGACACTAGCTATTCAGAGGTAGACAACAGATAGACTCCATACAGGAAATGTGCTGTAATTTAATTAAAAGGAACACAAACCATCCAAGAAGCAATAGCTGGTTCTCATGCTTGAATTATGCAGGCTACCACTGAAATAGCTGTATAAGTATATCTACTTGTAACAACTGTCAGAGAACAGCTCCATAAATGTCATATAACTTAGGACTTACGTTCTCTCCAGAAGCTTTGGCTAAATTAACAGTCAAGAGGCTATAAACACATACACTATACTAGTAGTTGTTAGTATTATTTCTTTATACAGGGTTAATCCAGGGTAAACAATATGGGGTGGTCTTCAGGTTGCCGAATGTCGAGATCCCGGCGCACAGTATACTGACGCCGGAATCCCGACACCTGGCATACCGACATATATTCTCCCTCGTGGGGGTCCACGACCCCGCTGGAGGGAGAATAAATAGCGTAGCGCGCCACCGCGCCCTCAGCGTGGCGAGCGCAGCGAGCCCGCAAGGGACTCATTTGCGCTCGCCACGCTGTCGGTATGCCGGCGGTCGGGCTCCCGGCGCCGGTATGCTGGTCGTCGGGAGCCCGTCCGCCGGCATACCATACTACACCCGCAATATGATATCATAAACACAGATGGGTAAGATTGTGTATCACAGGAAACATGTAGTTGACATACAGATGATCCAGCAGCTCTCCACACATCTCCTGATGACATAGTGCTCCACACTCCCCACCTCACATAAATACGCCATTTCCTCTTCTCACTAAACATCTTATACTGTATGCTTTTGTATTACTTCTATGTGGTCATATACTGTATCTCACTAAACTATTACACATAAAGTTGCGGACATCCAATTCAGGGCCAACTACTTTGAAAGTATACAGATAGACCATAAACACAAACCCTTATGGAAACTAAATCTAAGCCAACTGTTCATTCCGTTCTGAAAAAAAGGAAAAAAGACGTGAAAGGAAGAAGAGTGTAAATCCCTGATATCACCCAAAACATATAAGCAGGGCCAGGTGAACAATGGGATGGATGGGACTACAGCTCCAGGCCTCTGCATAAAAATAGTTCCACCACCCGGCTGGCCACATGGTCATCCATAAATCATAAGTTTAACTTTTTTTTCTATTTTCCTCCCAAAATGATGCAATTATTCCTATTCTCACACTTTTAGGGAGACACTTGGGCTGATAGAGCTGTTAAGTCTTACGAACCCTATAACATTTTTATGGGGCGGTCACTGAAGAAAGGAGGCATGGGCCTGTCTAAGAGCCAGTGCTTATGCCTTTTCTTTTAGAAGGTCGATGGAAAATGTTCTGTGTGGCAGCAACTGGAGGTCTAGGATGTAACACCTAAATAATACTTATCACCAATAGATCTAAAAGAGGAGGCCTGTCCCAGAACAACAGAATAGGGGCTCCCACAACAACCTGAGCTGAGTAGGAGAGAAGCATGTCAGACAGGCCCACAAATGTGAGGAAAGAAAGGCAGACACATATAAAGAAGAGACAATGATACACAGGGGAATGTCAGAGACATACACGTGGTGGGGAGGAATGCAGACAACTATAACAGTGACAGAAGGAGCAGAAGTGCAACAGAGCAGGAGCAAAGGCCTGTGTGGTCTAGGATGTGTACAGAGATGCGCACCCTATGAAAACAATGTGACTGCATGCTGCATTTATATATATGGCAGTGGGCAGCATTTATTTAACTCTTTCATGCATAGAGGCCACTACAGTGGACAGCTGTTTTTAAGTCATTATCTCCTGTAGAAACTATTTTTTGACAACACTAGTGCATGGTGTTTTTTTCTTTGGACCGATGCCAAACTTAGACGGTATGCCACCTAGTGGCTCCTTTTAATTCCAAAAAGGTCAAAATAAAATTGCTACATTTCACCAGCACCGAGCACTTCAGGGTTTTCTGTAAAATATTTTTACTCAAAGATAGCAGAGCATGTAAAAAAATAGCTTCAAAGAAAGTAACATTTAGAGTATAATATGGTTTTAATCAAATTTTTTGACATTTGATGTAAAATCATATGTCCACGACAGTGGACGTCATGCAGTACAAGAATCCATACAGTATGCAAGGCTTATCCTGGCATATAGGCCTAACCTAAATATTTTCCCATAGCCAGGTATGCCAGCTTTCACAGCTGATAGCCTTACATGTTATCTTAACTTTTTAAATTGTAAATTATTTCAAATTATTATCATTAGTAGCAGCTGTGTTAGTAGTGGTGAACGCTTTATTAGTATTGTTATTATTTCCTCCAGACATCAAGAGCATCTAGCAACAGGGTTAGGTACAGAGTAGTATAACACGCACACAGGGCGAGTGGATCTCATGGATCAGTGTGTGGTAATGTTCTCACACAGACGCAAAATCAGCAGATGGTACATTCAGGTGTTCTTTCACTTTCTTGTTGTTACTTGTGTAAGCACATGGCTGCTATATCAGGCAACATCGAAGAGGAAGTGAGACACCACCTCTGCTGAAGAGCAGAGCTGTGTCAAAGACACCCCTTGCAATCAGGTTAGTTGTGGGAAGTTACATCTACATGCAGTGTCTTGAGCCTTTTTGTCCTGGGTGCTTCTCCAACTTTCATACTGAGGATTGGATGCATTAAGAAGGTGAAATACATTCCGCCAAACATTGCACTAATGGTACTAATCGCATATGCACTAATATATGCTATTAGTATTGCAAAGGACAGCTCTTCCAATAAGAGCTGTCCTTTGCGATGTGCTCCCTTCTATGGGCTTACAGGTATCATCCCGGGGGGTCCATCTGTGCATGTGCAGAGTGACGCGGAAGCCGCAGGACATGCGGATCCAATCAGGGCTGCGTGGTTGCTGACAGGAGGTGCAGGGCTGCGTGGTCACTGACATGAGGTGCAGGGTTGCGTGGTCACTGACAGGAGGTGCAGTGCTGCGGGGACACTGACAGGAGGTGCAGGGCTACGGGGACACTGATAGGAGGTGCAGGGCTACGGGGACACTGACAGGAGGTGCAGGGCTACGGGGACACTGATAGGAGGTGCAGTGCTGCAGGGACACTGACAGGAGGTGCAGGGCTGCGGGGACACTGACAGGAGGTGCAGTGCTGCGGAGACACTGATAGGAGATGCAGGGCTGTGGGGACACTGACAGGAGGTGCAGGGCTACGGGGACACTGACAGGAGGTGCAGTGCTGCGGAGACACTGATAGGAGATGCAGGGCTGTGGGGACACTGACAGGAGGTGCAGGGCTACGGGGACACTGACAGGAGGTGCAGGGCTTTGGGGACACTGACAGGAGGTGCAGTGCTGCGGGGACACTGACAGGAGGTGCAGGGCTGCGGAGACACTGATAGGAGATGCAGGGCTGCGTGGTCACTGACAGGAGGTGCAGGGCTACGGGGACACTGACAGGAGGTGCAGGGCTTTGGGGACACTGACAGGAGGTGCAGTGCTGCGGGGACACTGACAGGAGGTGCAGGGCTGCGGGGACACTGAGAGGAGGTGCAGGGCTACAGGGACACTGACAGGAGGTGCAGGGCTGCGGGGACACTGACAGGAGGTGCAGTGCTGCGGGGACACTGACAGGAGGTGCAGGGCTGCGGGGACACTGACAGGAGGTGCAGGGCTGACCAGTGGGGACATTGACAGGTGGTGTGAGAATGAGAAGGAGGCTGCTTTAATATACAGTAGCTAGATTTTAAGAGGCGCATGCTCTGTTTAAAGAAAAAGCCTGTAAAATTAACTTTGGCAGCTGGGAAAAGGTGAGGGGATTCACAAGTACGAAAAACTGTCTCTGCAGAAAAATCACTTTTTTATGCTGTAGATGCATGTTGTCCACTCAAGTGGCATATGTATAACTTCTTTAGCTTTATAGTTTAAAAAAAAACAACTTTTTTGTGTTTTTAGAAGCTCTGAATACTAATAAAAACATTTTTTTTATCAGGGCCGGTTCTAAGATTTGTGGCGCCCCGGGCAAAATATGGGGGCGTGGCTTCAATTGGGGGCGTGGTCAACGCGCTGAAAGAAAAAATAAAAATAAATAAAAAGTATACTTACCATCCCCGTTCCTGATCCAGACCCCCTCCGCCGGCGGTGCCGCTCTTCTCCTCTCCTCTCCTCTCCTCTCTTCTCTTCAATCTATGGGAGAGATGTTATTACGTCTCTCACATAGAACAGCATAGACACTAGAGGTCAATTATGACCCCTAGTGTATGTGCCACTATGCTGTGCGGTGCGCGATGACGTCATCGCGCATCGCACAGCAAAGGTCCTCTAGACGAAGGGAAACTAGACCGTAGCGTCTAGTTTCCCTTCAAAGCGGGGGGGCACAGCTGGGCACTGCGGGGGACACAGTGGCGGATCTTGCCCTGGTGCGGCGCCCTCCGGAAGGCGGCGCCCCGGGCAAAAGTACCGCTTGCCCGTGGCAAGAACCGCCACTGTTTTAAATGTTACATTAGGTTATCATAATTCATGTATGTAAGGTTTAATAGCTGTTAAGCTAATACTGTAATATTTGTATATTATTTTTGTTATTATTACTTAACTACTGTACTTTATACTTGTATATCCTTGGTTTTAGAAATGTAATGCATCCATTTGTTTTGCCTTGCTGTTTTTGCAATTACTTTATTTATTTCTACAGTGCCATGGTTTGTCTATAGACGGGTATGTCCTTCCCTCCTCAAGCACAAGAGAGGTAAGAGCAAATATTTTTTGTTGATAACTTGTAAAATTAAGATTCTCTCGGTGATTGCTGCTTCCAAGATTCTAACATAATACCATGATACAACCACAGAGTAGGGGAGGCAAGCCACATGGGGGCCTAATTCATGTTCGGTCGGACTTGCGCCCATTGTTGCAAAGTACCGATTTTTGGTACTTTGCACATGCGCAGGACCCCTGCAACACAGGACGCAGAGCAGTAGCAGATGGTAAGTGATTGACAGTCTGCTGCCAACTGGTGGGCAGGGAGCGGGCAATGACGTCCAAACGGAGGCATGTCGCCACCATTTAAGGGCTGAGAAGAGGTCAAGAATCTCCTCCATAGGACGGAGATATTCTGGCCTCTGCAATGGTCGGCCTTCCGATGGTGACTGAGTGATCCGATACTGCGCCCTAGGACACAGGTGGGATCACTACTGTAACAGGAGGCATCTGCTTGTAATAGACACCTCCTGCTGCATCACCATACAGCGCTGTTACTGCTGATAGCAACTCTGTCCGCATCTGAATTAGGCCCATAATACTGTGGTTTTAGGCTACAGCACCTCAGGCAATCAGATTGCCACTTTTGTTAATGTTCCTTAGCCTGGATAGTAACCAATGGAATATTTGGTTAAACCAATCTGGGCCTGTTCCCACTTATGAAAACTACAATGTGATTGGTTGCCAGTGCTTACAAAACACTGAGTTAAGTATTTGAACTTAGGCAAAATCATTCTGTGCATTCCTAAAAAACTAGGTATAGTGAAGGAGTGTTTGTGTAATTGTGGGGAGACTTAGACCAAAACAGAGACGTATAAATGCGGGTGCCTGAGGGCAGGTGAAAATAAGATTTTACTCACCGGTAAATCTATTTCTCGTAGTCCGTAGTGGATGCTGGGACTCCGTAAGGACCATGGGGAATAGCGGCTCCGCAGGAGACTGGGCACAACTAAAGAAAGCTTTAGGACTACCTGGTGTGCACTGGCTCCTCCCACTATGACCCTCCTCCAGACCTCAGCTAGGATACTGTGCCCGGAAGAGCTGACACAATAAGGAAGGATTTTGAATCCCGGGTAAGACTCATACCAGCCACACCAATCACACCGTATAACTCGTGATATTATACCCAGTTAACAGTATGAAATATAACTGAGCCTCTCAACAGATGGCTCAACAATAACCCTTTAGTTAGGCAATAACTATAAACAAGTATTGCAGACAATCCGCACTTGGGATGGGCGCCCAGCATCCACTACAGACTACGAGAAATAGATTTACCGGTGAGTAAAATCTTATTTTCTCTGACGTCCTAAGTGGATGCTGGGACTCCGTAAGGACCATGGGGATTATACCAAAGCTCCCAAACGGGCGGGAGACTCTGCAGCACCGAATGAGCAAACTCTAGGTCCTCCTCAGCCAGGGTATCAAACTTGTAGACTCGTGCAAAAATGTTTGAACCCGACCAAGTAACAGCTCGGCAAATTTGTAAAGCCGAGACCCCTCGGGCAGCCGCCCAAGAAGAGCCCACTTTCTTCGTGGAATGGGCTTGTACAGATTTAGGGTGCGGCAGTCCAGCCGCAGAATGTGCAAGTTGAATCGTGCTACAGATCCAGCGAGCAATAGTCTGCTTAGAAGCAGGAGCACCCAGCTTGTTGGGTGCATACAGGATAAATAGCGAGTCAGTTTTCCTGACTCCAGCCGTCCTGGAAACATATACTTTTCAGGGCCCTGACTACGTCCAGTAACTTGGAATCCTCCAAGTCCCAAGTAGCCGCAGGCACCACAATAGGTTGGTTCACATGAAAAACTGATACCACCTTAGGAAGGAATTGGGAACGAGTCCTCAATTCCGCCTTATCCATATAAAAAATCAGATAAGAGCTTTTGCATGACAAAGCCGCCAATTCTGATACACGCCTGGCCGACGCCAAGGCCAACAGCATGACCACTTTCCATGTGAGGTATCGTAGCTCCACGGATTTAAGTGGCTCAACCCAATGCGACTTCAGGAAACCCAACACCACGTTGAGATCCCACGGTGCCACTGGAGGCACAAACGGGGGCTGACTATGCAGCACTCCCTTAACAAAAGTCTGAACTTCAGGCAGTGAAGCCAGTTCTATTTTGGAAGAAAATCGATAGAGCCGAAATCTGGACCTTAATGGAACCCAATTTTAGGCCCATAGTCACCCTGCCTGTAGGACGTGCAGAAATCGACCTAGCTGAAATTCCTCCTTTGGGGCCTTCCTGGCCTCACAGCACGCAACATATTTCCGCCATATGCGGTGATAATGGTTTGCGTTCACTTCTTTCCTAGCTTTAATTAGCGTAGGGATAACTTCCTCCGGAATGCCCTTTTCCTTCAGGATCCGGCGTTCAACCGCCATGCCGTCAAACACAGCCGCGGTACGTCTTGGAACAGACAGGCCCCCTGCTGCAGCAGGTCCTGTCTGGGCGGCAGAGGCCATGGGTCCTCTGAGATAATTTCTTGGAGTTCTGGGTACCAAGCTCTTCTTGGCCAATCCGGAACAATGAGTATAGTTCTTACTCCTCTCCTTCTTATTATTCTCATTACCCTGGGTAAGAGAGGCAGAGAAGGGAACACATACACCGACTGGTACACCCACGGTGTTACCAGAGCGTCCACAGCTATCGCCTGAGGGTCCCTTGACCTGGCGCAATATCTTTGTAGCTTTTTGTTGAGGCGGGACGCCATCATGTCCACCTGTGGCCTTTCCCAACGGTGTACAATCATTTGGAAGACTTCTGGATGAAGTCCCCACTCTCCCGGGTGGAGGTCGTGTCTGCTGAGAAAGTGCTTCCCAGTTGTCCACTCCGGGAATGAACACTGCTGACAGTGCTAACACATGATTTTCCGCCCATCGGAGAATCCTTGTGGCTTCTGCCATCGCCATCCTGCTTCTTGTGCCGCCCTGTCGGTTTACATGAGCGACCGCCGTGATGTTGTCTGACTAGATCAGCACTGGCCGGTGTTGAAGCAGGGGTCTAGCCTGACTTAGGGCATTGTAAATGGCCCTTAGTTCCAGAATATTTATGTGTAGGGAAGTCTCCTAACTTTTCCATAGTCCTTGGAAGTTTCTTCCCTGTGTGACTGCCCCCCAGCCTCGAAGGCTGGCATCCGTGGTCACCAGGACCCAGTCCTGTATGCCGAAACTGCGGCCCCCTAGAAGATGAGCACTCTGCAGCCACCACAACAGCGACACCCTGGCCCTTGGAGACAGGGTTATCCGCCGATGCATCTGAAGATGCGACCCGGACCATTTGTCCAACAGATCCCACTGGAAGATCCTTGCATGGGACCTGGCGAATGGAATTTCTTCGTAAGAAGCTACCATCTTTCCCAGGGCTCGCGTGCATTGATGCACCGACACCTGTATTTGTATTAGGAGGTCTCTGTCTAGAGACGACAACTCCTAGGACTTCTCCTCCGGGAGAAACCCTTTTTATCCTGTTCTGTGTCCAGAACCATACCCAGGAACAGTAGATGCGTCGTAGGAACCAGCTGCAACTTTGGAATATTCAGAATCCAGCCGTGTTGTTGTAGCACTTCCCGAGATAGTGCTACTCCGACGAACACCTGCTCCCTGGACCTCGCCTTTATAAGAAGATCGTCCAAGCACGGGATAATTATTTCGGCCATTACCTTGGTAAATACCCTCGGTGCCGGGGACAGACCAACGGCAACGTCTGGAATTGGTAATGACCATCCTGTACCACAATTTTGAGGTACTCCTGGTGAAGAGGGTAAATAGGGACATGCAGGTAAGCATCCTTGATGTCCAGTGATACCATAAAATTCTCCAGGCTTGCAATAATCGCCCTGAGCGATTCCATTTTGAACTTGAACCTTCGTATATAAGTGTTCAAGGATTTCAATTTTAGAATGGGTCTCACCGAACCGTCTGGTTTTGGTACCACAACATTTTGGAATAGTAACCCCGGCCTTGTTGAAGGAGGGGTACCTTGATTTCACCTGCTGGAAGTACAGCTTGTGAATTGCCGCCAGTGCTACCTCCCTTTCTCCGAGGGCAGCAGGCAAGGCTGATGTGAGGTAACGGCGAGGGGGAGTCGCCTCGAACTCCAGCCTGTATCCCAGTGATACTACTTGCAGAACCTAGGGATCCACCTGTGGGCAAGCCCACTGGTCCCTGAAGTTCCCGAGACGCGCCCCCACCGCACCTGTCTCCATCTGTGGAGCCCCAGCTTTTTCCTTCTTCCCTTGTCTCTGTGCAGAAAGGAAGCGCCTTTGACCCACTTGCTCTTCTGAAGCCGAAAGGACTGTACCTGAAAATACGGTGCTTTCTTAGGCTGTGAGGAAACCTGAGGTAAAAATTTTTCTTCCCAGCTGATGCTGTGGATACGAGGTCCCAGAGACCATCCCCAAACAATTCCTCACCCTTATAAGGCAGAATCTCCATGTGCCTTTTAAGGCAGCATCACCTGTCCACTGCCGGGTCTCTAATACCCTCCTGGCAGAATGGACATTGCCTTAATTCTGGATGCCAGCCGGCAAATATCCCTCTGTGCATCCTTCATATATAAGACAACGTCTTTAATATGCTCTATGTTAGCAAAATATTATCCCTGTCTAGGGTATTGATATTATCTGACAGGGTGTCAGACCACGCTGCAGCAGCACTATTTATGCTGAGGCAAATGCAGGTCTCAGTCTAGTACCTGAGTGTGTATATACAGACTTCAGGATAGTCTCCTGCTTTTTATCAGCAGGCTCCTTCAAAGTGGCCGTATCCCAAGACGGCAGTGCCACCTTTTTTGGCAAACGTGTGAGCGCCTTATCCACCCTAGGGGATATCTCCCAACGTGACCTATCCTCTGGCGGGAAAGGGTACGCCAGCAGTAACTTTTTAGAAATTACCATTTTCTTATCAGGGGAACCCACGCTCTTTACACACTTCATTCACTCATCTGATGGGGGAACAAAACACTGGCTGCTTTTTCTCCCCAAACATAAAACCCCTTTTATGTGGTACATGGGTTCATGTCAGAAATGTGTAACACATTTTTCATTGCCGAGATCATGCAACGGATGTTCCTAGTGGATTGTGTATATGTCTCAACCTCGTCGACACTGGAGTCAGACTCCGTGCCGACATCTGTGTCTGCCATCTGAGGTAACGGGCGTTTTTTGAGCCCCTGATGGCCTTTGAGACGCCTGGGCAGGCGCGGGCTGAGAAGCCGGCTGTCCCACAGCTGTTACGTCATCCAGCCTTTTATGTAAGGAGTTGACATTGTCGGTTAATACCTTCCACCTATCCATCCACTCTGGTGTCGGCCCCACAGGGGGCGACATCCCATTTATCGGCCTCTGCTCCGCCTCCACGTAACCTTCCTCATCCAACATGTTGACACAGCCGTACCGACACACCGCACACACACAGGGAATGCTCTGACTGAGGACAGGACCCCACAAAGTCCTTTGGGGAGACAGAGAGAGAGTATGCCAGCACACACCAGAGCGCTATATAATGCAGGGATTAACACTATAACTGAGTGATTTTTCCCCCAATAGCTGCTTGTATACACATATTGCGCCTAAATTTAGTGCCCCCCCCCTCTCTTTTTAACCCTTTGAGCCTGAAAACTACAGGGGAGAGCCTGGGGAGCTGTCTTCCAGCTGCACTGTGAAGAAAAAATGGCGCCAGTGTGCTGAGGGAGATAACTCCGCCCCTTTTTCGGCTGACTTTTCTCCCGCTTTTTTCATGGATTCTGGCAGGGGTAATTTATCACATATATAGCCCTGGGACTATATATTGTGATGATTTGCCAGCCAAGGTGTATTATATTGCCCTCAGGGCGCCCCCCCCAGCGCCCTGCACCCATCAGTGACCGGAGTGTGAGGTGTGCATGAGGAGCAATGGCGCACAGCTGCAGTGCTGTGCGCTACCTTGTTGAAGACAGAAGTCTTCTGCCGCCGATTTTCCGGAACACTTCTTGCTTCTGGCTCTGTAAGGGGGCCGGCGGCGCGGCTCCGGGACCGAACATCGAGGTCGGGTCCTGTGGTCGATCCCTCTGAAACTAATGGTGTCCAGTAGGCTAAGAAGCCCAAGCTACCACCAGTTAGGTAGGTTCGCTTCTTCTCCCCTTAGTCCCTCGCTGCAGTGAGTCTGTTGCCAGCAGATCTCACTGTAAAATAAAAAACCTAAAATATACTTTCTTTCTAGGAGCTCAGGAGAGCCCCTAGTGTGCATCCAGCTCAGCCGGGCACAAGATTCTAACTGAGGTCTGGAGGAGGGTCATAGTGGGAGGAGCCAGTGCACACCAGGTAGTCCTAAAGCTTTCTTTAGTTGTGCCCAGTCTCCTGCGGAGCCGCTATTCCCCATGGTCCTTACGGAGTCCCAGCATCCACTTAGGACGTTAGAGAAAATACATGCTGATAATTACTGCCTTTACTAGCTAACCACTTTGTGAGACAGGTGCTTTCTTTGTTGCTCGTGCATGTATTATGCATTTGTGTGCATGCTTTAGCAGGTCTTTTCATCCATGATACAGATGTGTCTTCATACATCATTGCTGCAGTTGTGCCAAACAGCCCCTCTCGGAGCTCCAGATCTTATGAGACTCTTATAGCGCTGGGCGTATTTTGCATCTTTTTTGATGAAAATTTGTCTTACTCTCAATGCAATGTGACTAGGACGCACCAGGTGACTGCGTCCTAGTCACATTGCCAGACTGGTTCATTTAATGTTTGACACTTGTATGTCTACAGTACGTGCGACTAAGTCTCTGAATCTGCATGTGAAATGCTACAATGCAGCGACCGTGGCCCAGGTTCTGATGTGGTTCATACAGACCTAGTCGTACACAGATATAGAAGTGTCACATATGAAGTGAATCAGCTCAGTCTCCTGGTGCATCCTACACTCATTTATGGCAAAAAAAGACACCCCATGCCACCAGAGTTGCGCTACAAGGCGCATTGGGGCTAGAAGTATGAGGACACACCTGTATAACTGCTGTGCTAGTGAGGTTTGTAAGCTTTACTGAAACCAAGTGAATGCAGATATTGCAGCGAAAGTATCATATGCTACTGATACCAACCCGCACTCATCGGGCAATGCGTACACCTCAGAATATAGACATGAATAAGACATTTACCTTCTTTTTAGCATAAATGATATTAAATATCCCCCACCCCTTATTATTTACTATATATTACAAGAATGCTATTGACTTTTGCCAGATGACCGCTTGCGAGATCAAGTTTGCTGTCCACGTGGAGTCTGTCCTCAACCACGTTCCTCAGCCTGAGTACAGACAGCTGCTAGTGGAAGCGATACATGTGCTCACACTGGTGTCCGATATGGAAGTGGATAGTATTGGTGGTATTATCCACGTTGATCGTATTGTGCACATGGCCAGTGACCTATTTCTTCATGACCAGGTAGGGTATACTACACCTCTTACATCATGCTGCATTGGAGGAGATGCTCAGGGCTAAATGTATTATCCTCCGAGTTGACAGAGGTGCGGAAATTTCTGCAATTCTGCCCGTTTTTTAAAGCAGAAATCATTTACAAGGCAAAACCAACCTGGTTTTGCCTTGTAAATGATTGCTGCTTTAAGAAAATCGGCAATCCATTGCTCCTTTTTCCCTTGCATCGTGTAAGTGTGTATGCACTTGCCAATGCAGGGTCCTGTAGCCTGCCAGATTGCCCAGCTACACATTGTTCTGATGGGTAGCTGGCTTCAGGCGTGTTATTAGACCTCCCGCTTACAGTTGCCTGCCATTAAATTAATTCCAGGGGGGCTGAGAAGGGGGTAGGGCAGGTACTGATTATGTGTGCCTGGGTTTGTCTGGGGGACCCAAACCAGCCATGGAGTTAGAGGACTGGTGCATATTTTTCCCAGCAGGCATAGCAACATGTCTCAGTGGCCATGAATGAAATAGCCAGTTTTATGTTACAAAATCTGTAAAGTTTACAAAGTCTCTAGCTAAGTGGAACTGCAGCATTAAGATCCAAGAATTATGCGGGACACTTTAGGCCGGGTAACAAATAGTTTTAACTAGTAAACATATTGTAACTGTATCTAGTGTATAATGTAAACATGTACATGTTTTATTCCACAGAAAGCCCTTGGAGCAGGAGATTTTTACCTCGAGCAGGATCCAGCAACAGGGATCTGCAGCTTTTTCTATGATAGTGCTCCAAGCGGGGCCTTTGGAACGATGACTTACATGACCAAAGCTGTGGCTACCTACCTGCAGGACTTTTTGCCCAGTACAAGTTGTTTAATGCAATGAAAGGTCAGGGTGTTACACTGTTCATCTGCCCCAAGGACCATAATGTACTGTATCTTGGAAAAATGCACAGTAAATACTGCCTATAATACTGGCTGCCCACAAATGTTAGACAGCTTTATTTTGACACTGCAACTTACAGTAGATTTCAGTTTGAACATGCCCCACCCAAATCTAACTCTCTCTGCACATCTTCCCCACCTGTAGTGTGGCATGGTTTTGCCCAGTTGCTTGCTTTTTTGCTTTGCTTACAAACATGAATCAGGCTCTTGTCTGTTACAGCAGACTCAAAAGTATTTCCACTCAATTACCTGATGTTTATGGTATCACAGATGGAATCTTTAAATTATAGGTTGAATGGAAAAGGAAAAGAATTCTTGTAAAAACGAATACATCTCTCGGGATGTCGGTATGTGAATTTGGCAAACAAATAGACATATAATAATTATTATTATAAGGTATTTTTCAATAGCATATTTTATTATTACACTAGTTAACATGCTTTGACTTCCACAAATGAAAGACTTACAATTACTACTGACAATAACATGTTCCACAAATGATCAATGCGATGAAGAAGACAAAACAACCTCAGCATTGTAAGCGCAAAATAAATAATCTGAAGTAGAACTGAACACAGCCCATCACAGAACCTGCACATTTACATTGTAATACTGTACATTGCTTAAATGTTATTTTCTGCACTATACTCATTAATGGCAAATAGAATTAATGTGTATAATAAAAAGAGCAGGTTACATATGTAACTGGTGGAACATACCATCGTTAGGAAAATTGGACCCTTGCAGCCATGTACATTTTCATTTAAATTTGATAGCAGCACAGTAACATCATTAAATTAAAATACTATGGACCCTATTCAGTACAGATTGCAAATTCTACTAAAAAGCAAAATTTGCAATCCGTTCAGTCGCATGCTGGGGGCCACCCATCGCAGGGCAAGGCTGCCTACATGCTACCCGCCGCCCTCCAACTGTGACCGTGCTGTAATTGCGATCACACCGCAATTAGTGCATTGTCGCAGATACTAAGGAAGACTCCTGCCAGTGCAGCCTGAATGCGATGGCAGGAGTCCCGCCGCCATTTTTTCGATCGGAGCGGCTGTGTGTGACTACACGCAGCCACCCCAAAAACGTAGCTGACACACCCTTGTTTTCCCTGCGTCCCCCCTTGTAATGGTTCGCGGACATCCCCCGCCCACCCCGCGAATGTGTCTGACTGTCAATCAGGCAGAGGCGTTCGCAGTTAATGTGGGCTGACTGCATTAACTGCATGCGCAGGACGGGACCTGCGCGTGTGCGCTGCAACTTTGTCTCAGAAATTGCGGTTGAATCGCATCTGCAATGCGACCTGAATAAGGCCCTATGGGCGGAATTCAAAGTAGATGGTGCCCAAATGGAATATTCAATTGTAGCTCTGTTCGGGGTTGGCGAGCTGAAATACATGAAAAGTGACTCGTTTGGGCACGCAAACGGAACTTTTCGTGATCACGCCAAGCACTGTGGTCAAGTTTAATCACTTTACACGGCTAAACACGACCTCTATGGGCGCGATCAATGTGATAACGGGACTCAATTGAATATCACCCCCACCGTCACTTTAGACAGGAGATCGGGCACGATAATCAATTAAATTCCACCCTGTGGGTTTAGTCTGCTATCTTTATTTCTCACAGGTTAATGATATTAAAGCTCTCTCTCCCTATATACTTATATAGTGCTATACGCCCATTTTGCTTCCTCTTCATCGGTCACAATAACACATGAAAGTCTGCCTAACATAGGCCCAGTAACTTGAGAGGCTACAGTTTTCTCGGCCTGTGAAATACTGTAGCTCTCCAACAGAGCATGCAGCTGACATAGAGCCAGATTTAGAGATGTAAGCAAACCGATGGTTTACGTACATCTCCAAGCCATGTGTCATTTGGGGCAGGGAATGTATTGCAATGGTCATATTCCCGAAAAATGGGGTGTGTCATCCCCTTTTTGTGTTGGTGGTGAAGCCAGTGTCTATATCTTCCGATAGATTTGCTAGCATCGGCTACGGAGCTGAGACAGCCAGTCTGAGTAGCATTAGGCACAATCAGATGGCCGACGCTGCGACAGACGGTTTCAATGGTGATTCAATGCTGCGACTTAGGACACAGCACTCGGATCTGCAATGCTGACATTGGGCGTCTTTAGTCCTCAGACGCCTCCTGCAGTATTAACATATTTTTGCAGCAGTGATGCAAATAGCGTCCATCTGTAAATCAGGCCCATAATGTGCATTAGGAATATGTATTTTAAGTGTACGAAAGTTTGATATATTTCTACGGGATGCGGTCAAGATCCCGCTGGACGGAATCCCGGCGGTCGAAATACCGACACCGGAATCCCGACCGGCACAATCCCGACATATTCTCCCTCCGTGGGTGTCCACGACACCCATAGAGGGAGAATAAAATAGTGCTCGCAAGGGGCTGAGTTCCGCTCGCCACCCCTGTCGGGATTGTGCTGGTCGGGATTCCGGTGTCGGTATTTCGACAGCCGGGATCCCGTCCAGCGGGATTTCGTACTGATTCCATTTCTATATACTGTACTGCTACTTTTCCAATGACAGACATTGGTACAGGTGAATGCACTACTGAGGCGAGAGTTGCTAGATGGTCAGTATGGTAATCTACTGTATAAAGCTAGATCATGGCTGTAAATGCAGGTACTACTTATCTTGCAGTGGCATTAATGGATGTTGATAGAAAAGCCATGTCGTATATTTCAGCATCATGAATGTGCTTTTGCAGAAGAAGTGCTTTACTCAAGCAATATTTTTCCTTTATTCGGTTTCTATGTATATTCCATGATAAATCTATAATCTCTACCTAAGACGTTACTTATACTGTATACAAATGGACAGTGTGTTTGATGTTCTATCTGCATGTTGATAACTTTTATTCCTCATGTTTCATTTTACTGTTTAACAGCAATGTAAATAATTCATTTTAGAATTTCAGTTACCAGAATAAAATTATATTTAAAAATAGATTGATGTATTTTATAATGTAACATGTCAGACGTTTGTTCAGCATATGCATGTACTTGTTTAATATGTTTGTGCTGTTTATTATTACTATAAAAATGGGATTTGTGGTCTATTTTTGAAGTGTTTTAGTATCTTGGCTAACTGTGATCCCCTGACTAAAAGGACTCACTATTAAATAGGTTATAGGGAATTGACTTTAATTATAGACCCGTCCTCGAAATTAGATGAAGAAAATACATCTACTGTGGTATATTCTTTTTAAACTGCTATTACCATTGTACAAGCTTTTGTAATGACTGATGAATGTAGATCTTATATCTAATGCAGAGGTTCCCAAACTTGCATTATGTATGGCACCCAGGGACAGACTGGGTCCTCTTTCCGGCCCTGGCATCCTTTGCATCCGAGAAAGGGATGCGCGGACACTGCAAATGGGGGTGTGCCGCGAGTCAGGGGGCGTGGACTCGTGGCACGCCCCCATATTGCTTAGCAACGGGGGGCACGGACACTGCAAATGGGGCCGTTCCGCGAGTCAGGGGGCGTGGACTCGCGGCACGCCTCCATATTGCTTAGCAACGGGCCATTACGGCAGCAGAGGACAAAACAGAGCCGGTAGCTGTGCTGTACGCAGTGTTCCTGGCTTTCTGTGGACTGGACCGGCCCTTCTGGCATTTGAGTGCTCCCCTTATGAGAGTCTAGTGCCATGCTCTTCAGGCACTTTTTGTGTATTTGCCAGATGGGCAGTCCGGACCTGACGGCCAACAGTTTGTTATTGAGAAATGCAGAAAAAAAAATCTTAAAATGACATTCATTGTGCTTGCCTGTCTTCCATTGGCTCAGTTCTGTGGTGGTGGGCAGGGTTGTTCGTCTGTTTGTCCACATATTTATGATTGGCAGCCACCAGCACTGGTTTTGCCTAAAACATTGACCATACATAATTTGATTAGGGACTGGACCACCCACCTGTGGCACCCCTGCTAGTGTGCCACAGCACCCAGTTTGGGAACCACTAAACTAATGTCTTATATGTACTGATTATTGAATGTATAAAGAAGTATAGAGGGAAACAAATATATATGGAGCATTTCAAATGGCTGCCATACAATCTTGTTGTACACTTGACAGGTTTTTAGATTGAAGTAAGTTTTATTACCGGTTAGCCATTAATAAAAGTTATATTATATTAGTTGCACGTCTTTATTTAAATCATGTATTTTACCAAGTTTTATCGCTGTTAGGAAAGTATACAATAATAGTGTTGAAATTTAAGGAGGGAACATACAGTACTGCAAATATATACTGTACATTATTGGGAATGGACTATTCGACAGTGTAGGTTTCTTTACAGTTCCCCTGAGCCCTAGTGGCTAGTGAGACCTATCAGCGTGCTCCCAGAGGCGAGCATGTAGTGTATATTAATATATATGTATGTGTCACATTACAATAAATCACGGTGACTTTGATATTTGATACTTATTAACAAAACTACATATAGGAAACACATTTCTGTGAGTCGTCTTGGAGGCTGTAGCCCGGCCAGCAGCTACATGTATATGATCCAAAGGTATTAGTACAGACGTGGTCGCAGACTGGTGCTTCACTGCTGCATTCATCCAGATCTTTATTCCACAAATAAAGAAAAAAAAACATATTACCTATGTGTCCGATTTTATTTATTAAAAAAAACTTGTATATTTGTTAGAATAGAAATCTAAGGTTCATAAATTGCCATGCTTTTTTCCTTCCGTAAATTGAGCCTTTTACCGCCATGACCGTTATAATGTCAGTATTTGAATTCTACAATTGGCTTTCCTCTGCAAGTTCTGGTATCACTCAGTAACACAAAGCCCTCTGTGCAGCCGCACTCTGTGTGTCCTTCCCCGAGGGGTTTACAGATTTGGGAACATCCTCCATTATTGCTAGAACATGGTATAAATTCTGTAAAGAACATTGAATATAAAAATGTATTATAGAACAGTTCATTTTCCTCATTGTTCCTCACAATATCTAAAGCAGTTTATTAATTTATGCAAGAACAGAGTATAATAAAAAAAACATAGAAAGAAATGATGCTACAACTGATGCATATTTAGGCATTAAGTCGATGTTGATAATTGTTGACAGTCAAAAGGGCAACACCTGGTCAGCCGTCCCAATGTTGACATGATTAAAATACGACACCAACAGTGTCGACAAAGGACTTCCTCAATATACAGGTGATATACTGTATTCTAATTTATACATCTCCCAGATCTAATTATGTTGGTTTTTCCAAGACTGCCATGTGGCACAGCAGAGAATGTGTCTGATGAGTTTATTCTGGTGGTTCGGAATATTCACAATAGGGAGTAAATCGGGTACACACTAAGTGATATATCGTGGGCCTGTCGGCTGGTGTGTATATCAGATATATCTGTTAACAACGTAGTTTAAAGACATATAGCATTGGCTGTGCAGCACAGCCGATGGCCGATATATCTAAAGTTAAATCAGTGAATCTGACTGTATGTTTGGGCGGTCTACCTATCGGCCATACACTTGCTGCAGTGGCTGACATCACAGCTTGGCAGGCATATTAAGATTCCTTCAATTGGGTGTCCTGATTGACACATCAAGCGACCGATCTGTAATTGTGTATACTTACTGTACCTGAATCAGCCGCTCTGTTGGCACTATGGCTGGCCCTCTGACATGTCTGTCTGGTGTGTACCCAGCCTAAAATGATTTTTACATTCGGTAGGACAAAGACAGTAGATATAGAAAAAATCAGTCTACTAGTCTCTGTCCAGCTCCACCAGATGTGCTGAAAAGGTCCCCCTTTTATCCACAATTTCTCATACGTCCTAGAGGATGCTGGGGATGACATCAAGACCATGGGGTATAGACGGTATCCGCAGGAGACATGGGCACTCCAAAGACTTTTCATTGGGTGTGAACTGGCTCCTCCCTCTATGCCCCTCCTCCAGACCTCAGTTTTAGAAATGTGCCCAGGTCGACTGGATGCACTCTGAGGAGCTCTACTGAGTTTCTCTGAAAAGACTTATGTTAGGTTTTTTATTTTCAGGGAGATCTGCTGGCATCAGACTCCCTGCTTCGTGGGACTGAGGGGGCAGAAGCAGAACCAACTTCCTCAGAGTTTCATGGCTCTGTTTCTTGCTGACAGGACACCATTAGCTCCTGAAGGGAACTGAACGCTAGCCGTGTCTAGATGCTCACTCCCACAGCACGCCGTCACCACCCTCACAGAGCCAGAAGTCAGAAGACAGGTGAGTATGAGAAGAATGATCTTCAATCAAGTAAGTGACGGCTGAGGTGCGGTGCGGCTGGCGGAAGCGCAGCGCGCCATTGCTGCCCACACACACAGGCACTGCAGGGTGCGGGGGGGGGGGGAGGGGGCAGTAAGAAAAATACCTCAAACTGGCTAAAAGAGGGCATAAGATGCCGCTGGCACAGCCCTACCCCCGCCAGTATAAATATTGTCATGGATACTGGGGGGCGGAGCTTATTCCTCAGGCAGCCAGCACACTGCTCAGCACCATTTTCTCTCCTCAGGCTGCAGAGAACACGCTGGTCCTCTCCTCCACTTCTGACAAGTACAGGGTGCTATAAAGGGGGGGCACAAAGTCATTGTGGTGCATTTGATAGTGTATATTACTATTTAAAAGTGCTTTTGGGCTGTGGACATACTGTGTTCACAGGCAATACTTGCGCTGGGTTTGTGAACTGGCTGCTCCTATCCTGTGTCTCTCTGACAGATTTTACTGTGGGTCTGTCCCCAAAATAAGTCCCAGTGTGTCTGTGAGTGTGGTGTACACGTGTGAGGCATGTCTGAGGAAGGGAGTTCCTCCCCGGTCGAAGCCATTTTAAGGACACAGAGTTGTAATGTGGTGGCGCTACCGGCACACCAAGAGCCTGCATGGGTGAAAGAGCTACGTGACAGTATGCATCTGATTAACCGTAGATTAGATAAATCTGAATCTAAGGCTGCATGCTGGAGAAAATCTGTGGAAGATGTGATTTTTCAGGATGCTGTTATTCCTTATGCGGGCGGCCCCTCTGGGTCACATAAGAGACCATTTGCAAATGTTGTAAACACTGATACCGACACGGATTCTGATTCTTGTGTCGACAATAGTGAATCCAGAGAGATAGATCATAAATTGGCAAAAAACGTGTTGGAGGTTACAGAAAGCACTCCTGTACCTCAGGAGAAAGCTTATTTATGTAAGGAAAAGAAATCCAAAGTCACATTCCCTCATTCACACGAACTAAATGCTCTGTTTGAAGGGATGTGGGTGAATCCTGATAAAAAATGTCGTATTCCCAAAAGGATTCACATAGCTTATCCTTTCCCGGTTGAAGACAGGAAAAAATGTGAGTCACCCCCTGTGTTAGACAGTGCACTTTCCAGGTTGACAAAGAAGGTAATTCTCCCTGCTCCTGGCACGGCTTCTCTTAAAGAGCCAGCAGGCCGCAAAATGGAAACGACATTGAAATCCATTTATGTTACCAATGGTACACTGCTCAGGCCCACTATTGCCTGCGCATGGGTGAGTCGCGTTATTGAAAAATGGTCAGAAAGCGTGTCTTCAGAAATTGACACGATTGATAAAGATGAGATACTCCTTAAGTTAGGGAATATCAAGGACGCTGCCACCTACATGCTGGAAGCAATGAAGGATATTGGACTCTTGAGTTCACAAGCCGCTACCATGGCAGTATCAGCTAGGCGGACGTTATGGATTCGCCAGTGGAACGCGGATGCAGATTCCAAAAGAAACATGGAGGCTCTCCTATATAAAGGTGAGGCCAGGGCCAGCTCCAGGCCTACTAGCACCCTGAGCGAGAAAATGTAAAAGCGCCCCCCCCCCCCATGCGCGCGCCGAAGGCGCGCGCGCTCCCGGAAAAGTGGGTGTGGCCTCTGGAAAAGTGGGCGTGGCCTCATAACTTCATATCATCAAACTATAAACATATTTTCACACAATTAGCAGCCTTACACATAGCCACGGTAGTGTTCCTTACACACAATGTCTCCAGTATAGTGCCAGCTACACATGACATGCCCCGCAGCAGTGCCAGCTACACATGACATGCCCCGCAGCAGTGCCAGCTACACATGACATGCCCCGCAGCAGTGCCAGCTACACATGACATGCCCCGCAGCAGTGCCAGCTACACATGATAGTGTTCACTTTTTAGGGCATGGTGCTGATCACAGGGAGGGCACATTTTTAAGTTAGGAGGGCAAAATGATGTACATACTGCTTGTTGTTCCCATACCTATATGTCAAAGAATGGACAGTGCGCGCCAAAGGCGCGCAGCAAAAATTAAGGGGAGTTACTTCGTGGGGAAGGTACGTGGCCACATAATAGTGGCAATTTGCATTACACCACACAGTAGTGCAGCTAATACACACTGCACCAGGTAGAACCTCCTATACACTTTGCGCCAGGCACAGCACTGAGACACATTGCCTAGCCACAGACGCCTAGCGGGAACACTACATGACACGCCCCCCAGCAGTGCCAGCTACACGTGACATGCCCCCCAGCAGTGCCAGCTACACGCGACAAGTCCCCCAGCAGTGCCAGCTACACGCGACAAGCCCCCCAGCAGTGCCAGCTACACGCGACAAGCCCCCCAGCAGTGCCAGCTACACGCGACAAGCCCCCCAGCAGTGCCAGCTACACGCGACATGCCCCCCAGCAGTGCCAGCTACACGCGACATGCCCCCCAGCAGTGCCAGCTACACGCGACATGCCCCCCAGCAGTGCCAGCTACACGCGACATGCCCCCCAGCAGTGCCAGCTACACGCGACATGCCCCCCAGCAGTGCCAGCTACACGCGACATGCTCCCCAGCAGTGCCAGCTACACGCGACATGCCCCCCCCAGCAGTGCCAGCTACATAAATGGCCACAGAGTGCCAGATACATAAGTGCCCACACAGTGCCAGATATAAAAATGCCCACACAGTGCCAGATATGTCCCCACAGTGCCATATATAAAATTGCCCCCACAGGGCCAGATACATAAATGCCCCCAGTGCCAGATACATAAATGCCCACACATTGCCAGATGCATAAATGCCCCCAGTGCCAGATGCATTATTGCCCCCCACAGTGTCAGATACATTAATGCCCCCAGTGCCAGATATGCCCCCACAGTGCCAGATATGCCCCCACAGTGCCAGATATGCCCCAGTGCCAGATATGCCCCAGTGCCAGATATGCCCCCACAGTGGCAGATAAATAAATGCCCCCCACAGTGCCAGATAAATAAGTGCCCCCACAGTGCAGATATACCCCCACAGTGCCAGATACATAAATACCCCCACAGTGCCAGATACAGAAATGCCCCCACAGTGCCAGATACATACATGCCCCCACAGTGCCAGATACATACATGCCCCCACAGTGCCAGATACATACATGCCCCCACAGTGCAGATACATAAATGCCCCCACAGCGCAGATATGCCCCCACAGTGCCAGAAATGCCCCCACAGTGCCAGATACATTAATGCCCCCTCACAGTGCACAGATAAATGCCCCCCCCCCCCCGCAGTGCCAGATAAATGAATGCCCCCCACAGTGCCAGATAAATGCCCCCACAGTGCCAGATACATAAATGCCCCCACAGTGCAAGATTCATAAATGCCCCCACAGTGCAGATATGACCCCACAGCGACAGATATGCCCCCACACTGTGCCAGTGCCCCCACAGTGCAGATATGCCCCCACACAGTGCCAGTGCCCCCACAGTGCAGATATGCCCCCACACAGTGCCAATGCCCCCACATAGTGCCAGTGCCCCCACAGTGCAAGATTCATAAATGCCCCCACAGTGCAGATATGACCCCACAGCGACAGATATGCCCCCACACTGTGCCAGTGCCCCCACAGTGCAGATATGCCCCCACACAGTGCCATTGCCCCCACAGTGCAGATATGCCCCCACACAGTGCCAATGCCCCCACACAGTGCCAGTGCCCCCACACACAGTGCCAGTGCCCCCACACAGTGCCCGGCCCCGACGATCCCAACATACCTGCGGCGACGCTGGGAGGGGACGTGCTGCTGTTGAGCCTGAGGGCCACCGACTGTT
Source organism: Pseudophryne corroboree (assembly GCF_028390025.1). Taxonomy (NCBI): domain Eukaryota; kingdom Metazoa; phylum Chordata; class Amphibia; order Anura; family Myobatrachidae; genus Pseudophryne; species Pseudophryne corroboree. The sequence goes on along the minus strand of NC_086445.1, from coordinate 832,278,708 downwards.
CCCGGCCGCTTGGTGCGCGCTGCGCGGCGTCTGACGTCAGACGCCGGCGCCGCGCAGCGCAGCGCACAGTTTTGAAAGGCCGGGGACGGCGGGGAGAGCTGCCTGCAGTGTACAGGGCCGGCTCCAGGTAAGACTATGGCGGCGCCAGCGCGCGGCGCCCATTAAGGGTGGCGCCCCGCGCGGCCGCTCTAGTCGAACGTGCCTAGAGCCGGCCCTGGGTGAGGCCTTATTTGGCGATGGCCTGGATGCGTTAGTCTCGGCGGCTACCGCAGGTAAGTCAACATTTTTGCGCTCTGCGCCTGCACCGGCAAAAAAGACCTATCACCCGCAAATGCAGTCCTTTCGGCCCAATAAATACAAAAAGGCGAGAGGTTCCCCCTTCTTTGCAGGTAGGGGAAGGGGAAAGAAGCCCACACCGGCTCCAAGTTCCCAAGAGCAGAAGTCTACCCCTAATTCTGCCAAATCCCCAGCATGACGCTGGAACTCCCTTGCGGGAGGCCGCTCGGGTGGGGGCACGACTCAAACTCTTCAGCCAGGATTGAATTCTGTCTGGCCTGGATCCCTGGGTGTTGCAAATAGTATCCCAGGGATACAAACTAGAGTTTCAAGATGTTCCCCCATGCCGATTTTTCAAATCGACCTTGCCAGCTTCTCCCCCAGAGAGAGAAGCAGTAACAGCGGCAATCCAAAAAATTATGTCAAGACCAGGTTATAGTCCTGGTACCGTTGTCACAACAAGGGTGGGGTTTTATTCAAGCCTCTTTGTTGTTCTGAAGCCGGACGGCTCGGTCAGACCGATCCTAAATCTAAAAGATCTGAATTTCTTCCTGAAAAGGTTCAAGTTCAAGATGGAATCACTTCGGGCGGTGATTGCCAGTCTGGAGGAGGGGGACTACTTAGTGTCGGTGGACATAAAGGATGCTTACCTGAATGTTCCCATTTATCCTCCTCACCAGGCTTATCTGATATTCGCGATTCAGGATTGCCATTACCAATTCCAGACGTTACCCTTTCGGTCTCTCCACGGTGCCGAGGGTATTCACCAAGGTGATGGCGGAGATGATGGTCCTCCTTCGTCAGAAAGGAGTCAATATAATCCCTTATCTGGATGACCTCCTGATAAAGGCGAGATCCAGAGAGCAGTTATTACAAAACATAACCCTTTCCCTGTCAATACTCCAACAACACGGGTGGATCATAAATTACCCAAAGTCACAGTTGGAACCGACGACAAGGTTGTCTTTCCTCGGGATGATTCTGGACACAGAAGTTCAGAGAGTATTTCTTCTGCTGGAAAAGGCTCTGGAAATCCAGAAAATGGTAAAACAGATATTGAAACCATCAAGTGTGTCGATCCATCAGTGCATTCGGTTGTTGGGGAAGATGGTGGCGGCCTACGAGGCCATACAGTTTGGCAGGTTCCATGCCAGAGTATTCCAGTGGGACCTGTTGGACAAGTGGTCGGGGTCACACCTACACATGCACAGAAAGATAATCCTGTCGTCAAAAAACAGGATTTCGCTCCTGTGGTGGTTGCACAGCTCTCACCTGCTAGAGGGACGCAGGTTCGGGATTCAGGACTGGGTCCTAGTAACCACGGATGCAAGTCTCCGAGGGTGGGGAGCAGTCTCTCAGGGAGAAAACTTCCAGGGACGTTGGTCACAACAGGAAGCCTGCCTTCACATAAACGTTCTGGAGCTATTTACAACGGCCTTCAACAAGCAATACGTCTTCTTCAAGACCGTCCCGTGCAGATCCAAGCGGACAATGTAACAGCAGTCGCATACATAAACAGGCAGGGCGGAACGAAAAGCAGAACGGCAATGGCAGAGGCGACAAAAATCCTCTGCTGGGCAGAAAAACATCGACAAGCTCTGTCGGCAATATTCATTCCCGGAGTAGACAACTGGGAAGCAGACTTCCTCAGCAGACACGATCTCCATACAGGAGAGTGGGGCCTCCACCAAGAAGTCTTCGTAGAGGTGACAAGTCTTTGGGGAGTTCCTCAAATAGACATGATGGCGTCTCGTCTCAATAAGAAGCTTCAGAGATACTGTTCCAAGTCGAGAGACCCTCAAGCAGTAGCAGTGGATGCACTGGTGACCCAGGGGGTGTTTCCGTCAGTGTATGTTTTCCCTCCACTTCCGCTGATCCCAAAAGTACTCAGGATCATAAGAAAGACAAGGGTTCGAGCAATCTTCATTGCCCCAGACTGGCCAAGAAGGGCTTGGTACCCAGATCTTCAGCAGTTACTCATAGGAGATCCTCGGCCTCTTTCTCCTCGGGAGGACCTGCTGCAGCAGGGGCCCTGTGTGTACGAAGACACCGCGGCTACATTTTGACGGCATGGCTGTTGAGCGCCATATCCTAGCCAGGAAGGGTATTCCTAAGGAGGTCATCCCCACCCTTATTCAGGCCAGAAAGGGAGTAACGTCAAAACATTACCACCGTATTTGGAGAAAATATGTGTCTTAGTGTGAATCCAAGAAAGCTCCTACGGAAGAGTTTCACTTAGGACGTTTTCTCCATTTTTTGCAGGATGGTGTGGAGACGGCCCTACGATTGGGATCAATCAAGGTCCAGATTTCGGCCTCGTCAGTGTTCTTCCAAAACAATTGGCCTCTTTTCCAGAGGTTCAGACCTTCGTGAAAGGGGTTCTGCACATCCAGCCTCCATTCGTGCCTCCAGTGGCACCATGGGACCTTAACGTGGTATTGCAGTTCCTTCAATCGGATTGGTTTGAGCCTCTACAAAAGATAGAGCTGAAGTTTCTCACTTGGAAAGTGGTGATGCTTTTGGCATTGGCATCCTTGTCTCACAAGAGCCCTTACCTGATTTTCCATGAAGATAGGGCAGAGTTGCGAACTCGCCAACATTTTCTTCCAAAGTTGATTTCTGCTTTTCACATAAACCAACCTATTGTGGTGCCAGTAGTTACTGACACATTCACTGATTCAAAGTCTCTAGATGTGGTTAGAGCTTTGAAAATCTATGTTGCTAGAACAGCTCGTATACGGAAACAGAGGCTCTGTTTGTCCTTTATGATCACAACAAGATTGGCTGTCCTGCTTCCAAGCAGACTATTGCACGCTGGATTAGAAATACAATTCAGCAAGCTCATACTACGGCTGGATTGCCGTTACCGACGTCGGTAAAGGCCCACTCCACTAGGAAGGTGGGCTCTTCCTGGGCGGCTGCCCCGGGGGTCTCGGCATTACAACTTTGCCGAGCAGCTACTTGGTCAGGGTCAAACACATTTACTAAGTTCTACAAGTTTGACACCTTGGCCGATGAGGACCTAAAGTTTGGTCAATCGGAGCAGCAGGGTCATCCGCACTCTCCCGCCCGTACTGGAGCTTTGGTATAGACCCCATGGTCTTGATGTCATCCCCAGCATCCTCTAGGACGTATGAGAAAATACGATTTTGATAACCTACCGGTAAATCCATTTCTACTAGTCCGTAGAGGATGCTGGGCGCCCGTCCCAGTGCGTACTTTACCTGCAGTTTAGTTATTACAGTTACACAAGTTGTGTTATCTTGGTTTCAGCATGTTGCTGCAATTAGTTCATGCCTGTTGGCGTGTCTTATGTTGAATGCCATGTGTGCGGCATGGTTGAGGGTGTGAGTTGGTAGATATCTCACCACTTGTTAAGTAATTCCTTTCCTCGAAATGTCAGTCTCCCTGGGCACAGTTCCTACAACTGAGGTCTGGAGGAGGGGCACAGAGGGAGGAGCCAGTTCACACCCAATGAAAAGTCTTTGGAGTGCCCATGTCTCCTGCAGATCCCGTCTATACCACATGGTCTTGATGTCGTCCCCAGCATCCTCTACGGACTAGGAGAAAAGGATTTACTGGTAGGTTATCAAAATCCTATTTTCTCCAGTATAGGCCAGAGATAATTGGAAGAATACTGTGAAGTGAATTCAATTAGACCCATTAATTTAACAGATGTGAAAACATTGAAAAAGGATAAAAGCCTCAGCTGTAACACCCGGGGCTCATCAATTAGAGCGCCTTTTTCTCACCCAGTAATTTAACTGGTTTTAGGCATAAAAACAGAAACCGGGATAAGTTCTTGGACCTATGTGTTAACGGGTTAACAGCACCCGAAAACAGGCAATTTATCAGGGATTTCTGCAGACTACCTTCGGGGCTTATTGAATAGTCCCTGGAGATCAATTAGTCTGTGGTAAATTATTGAGGCTAATTGAAGTCCCCCACATGTATTTTGCATGGGATCAGGTAGTCGCTGCCTACATGGGGAGGGGGAAATCGCTGTGCAAGGGTGCGATCGCATTTGCAGGGAGCTGCACAAACAAACAAACGTTTGTGCAGTCTCTGCAAAGCCCAGGACTTACTCTTCCAGTGCGATGATCGGGCCGGAGCTGACATCAGAAACCCTTCAAACGCCTGGTCCCTCCTGCGTTTCTCCGGGCACTCCCTGAAAACGGTCAGTTGCCACCAACAAACAGCCTCTTCCTGTCAGTCACCCGTGCGATCGCTTTTCTCGCACATCCCGTCGCTGTCCAGCGCTCCCCGTCGCTACGGACCGACGCACCTGAGCATAGCGGTGCATGCGCAGTTCAGACCTGACCGCAGGCTGTACGAAAACGCAGCCTAGCGATCAGGTCTGAATTACCCCATAGTGCCATCTTAAAAACAATTAGTAAGCATTATCTTTAATGCAATTGTATATACTGTAGATACATTGCCAGCATAGGAGACCTCTTTACAGTTTTAAATACGCATGTGAAAACTTAAGGCTCTAATATAAATGCACTACAAAATAATATAATATTAATATATTAATAATTAAGAAAAAACATCACACACCGAGAATGAGGGTAACATTTCATGGCTTGCTCAAGGGGAGATGTATCAAACCTCCGGTAGAGAAAAAGTGGAGATGCTGCCTATAGCACCCTATAACTATCATTTATCTAGTACAGTCTACATACAGTAACAACAGCTGGAAGGTGATTAGCTGCTATGGGCAACTTAATTTTATCTCTCATCTCTCCCATAACCACACACTCATACTCACATACTCATGCACACACACTCATACACACAGTGCTATCACAGGAGCCAATAAAGACTAGAAGACTTAACTGTTAACCCAAATTAATTTCTTCTAAGCCAGAGGTTCTCAAACGCAGTCCCCAAGGCACCCAAATAGTCCAGGTTTTGGGTATATCCATGCTTGGCCACAGGTGACTTAATTAGCACCTCCGTCAATTTGATTTAACCATCTGTGCTGAGCATGGATATACCTAAAACCCGGACTATTGGGCTGCCTTGAGGACCGCATTTGAGAACCTCTGAGCTATGTGTTTTCCTATACATGGGTATATTGAATTAGTGCCAAATTTTCCGTCAGTCGGAAAACTGGCACAAATTCGACCTCAGTGTATTCAATAGCAGGTGTTTTCACCCATTTTTGAATCCACTTTCGCCCATGCCTTTTTGTTTTTATTTTTTTGTCGAATCGGCATTGGTGAAAACGGACTCAAAAACTGTGGAAAACGCCCACAAAACGGCACTAATTGAATACCCCACACAGTCTTAACTGTTTTTAAAATTGTTATGAAATATCAGTAACACACTATGGGGGATATCCAATTAGGCGCAAGGTTTTGTCCGAAAAAAATCCTTGCTTACCTCGCTCCCCATTTTGGATTACTGCGCTTATGTGCGCTCCTGATACTCATGGAATCCATTTTTTTGTAAAATGCACGTGGATGTTTCTGCATTGAAAACCCCATGGTGCGAGGAAAAAAGTTGGAAACTTACCTCTGTGTTTCAGCCATTCCGGTGGCCTCTGCTGCTCCCAGTCATCTCCCCTCCATCTTTCCACTATGGAAGAGGATGCTGGGAGAAGAGGTGACTACTGGGAGGGAAGATGTAATTCTCCCTGCTGCTGCCTCTGGACACACACAGGGGGGTCACGTACACACAAAGTGGGTGTCACACATCTGACGGGGTCACAGGGGTAATTACACACAATGCTGATGCAGAAGACCAGCACATCGGGATCCAGAGCGAGAAGACAGCTCTTTAGAAGGTAAGTAATTAAGAACTAATTAAGCTAATTTGAATCTTACAATTGCTTAATTAGTCATTAGAGGGGGGTTCCATGGGGCTTCCAGAGTAAGTCCCGGTGATTTTTCCTAAAAATAAGATTTTGGGAAAAAACTGACTTGCTCTGGGGATACGAGAAAAAAGACAGTGATTCAGCTTGTTTTCTCACCTTTAATTGAATAAGAAAAATCCCACAGTTTACGCGTTAAATGGACTTTCATACTTTATAATGTATATATATATATATATATATATATATATATAAACAAACATGGCATACATTTGGATCAGATAAGTGATTAGTTACCCACAGTGATGCATATGTGTGTGTTTATATATGTGCATATGCATTTACGCAGGGTTGGATGTATGAGGTATTCAAATTGGCACCTGTTTGAGGGTTTTTTTTCAGTTATGAATAACTTACCTAATGTGTATGTCATTAGTTGTGGTTTTTATTATAATCTATCAGTGCCTATTGGAAAACCTAGGAAACTGTTGTTAATACTGATACTAGATTAATAATCTCCATTTAATTGGCCCGGTCACTTAGCAACAAGGCCGCTGTGTATGTCTGGGCACTTCCTGTTGCTGAGCCGCGCGGAAGTGCTGCCGCTGGAACGCATGATGACGCGTTTCCTGTGGCATTGCACTGCGGGTGACGGCTTTTGGCTGGAGCTGGCGCGGGTGTTAATATGGCTGGGTGGCCTGACCCACGGCTGAGGCATTGTTTTGCGGTGTGTCTAGGGTACTATAGCGCATACATTATGTTTCTATTACGAGTGTATTATGATTAAGGGGGTGGCGCCCGGAACGGACGTCACTTCCGGCTGTTTGAGTTTAAATAGCTCACCTGTGCACAGGGACAGCATGCAGCGATGCCTGCTTGGTCCCTGGGCTGAAGTGAGTACTTATCTTTTATATTATTGGATATAAGATTATTTGCATTTGTGATCCGTATTAGAATGTATTGAGGGTATTTCCCACTTGGTTTTAGCAGGCTGGACCAACTTTGATGCTAATACCATCTGCACCGCTGCTTCATTTACTTTATGACGACTCCAATGAGGTATGGAGTTAATGTCTCTGATGTGGGTTTAAACAATGGAGGTTGGAGTATTAATTTGTTTATTGTTTTATTATCTCTCTGGCAGAATGGAGTACGCATTTTAGTGTATCTTTTCAAGCACTTTATTTGTCCTTATATTCTGATATGGGAGATGTCCGGTGTGGACACCTACAGGTATCCCAGGTAATTGGTATTTTTCCTTTTGATGGAAATACTTTTATGGCACTGTTTTAATAGGTGTGTATCTGTGATGGTGGGTCCATTAATGTAGCCGTCGGGTACCCTTGGAGGCCGGTGAGGCATATTGCTTGTGACTGTATATTACTGTTCATTTGCAGATTATACACATGCTGTTTCTAATGGTGAATTGATGACATGATGTGTCACCCGTCTTGATAAAGGCCTGTGACCAGACCGAAACGTCGACAATAAAAACATTGGTGATTTTATGAAGAAATATCTACGAGTGTTTATTTGTGCGAGTGCACCTTCCAAACTATTTGGAACTTTCTACGATATATATATACAGTATTTGCTGGCGTATAAGACTACTTTTTTGCTCTGAAATACATGCCTCCAAGTGGGGGGGTCGTCTTATACGCCGGGTGCACTTCAGTTGGGATAGACATAGCTGCCATAGTGGCCTCCCGATGCCCGCCCACCTCATTCTACTCTCCATCCAGTATCGTGCGATATCCAGTGCAGCCACGGCGGGTCACTAGTGCCAATTACAGGGAGATGCAGGGACTGGCCGGAGGCGCTGCAGTCGCGTTGTGGCCGTACAATGGTGACAATGACAGGTACTGTAATGGCACTAATACTAATACTAATGGCACTCATGTGAAACCGGTAACACTAAATGCACACAGGGGTATACTTTTATACATTTTACAACTTCTCCTCGCCCCCTCCCCCCTTCTTATGCATACCTTGATAAATACTCCCTATCCAAATCTCTTATCAGGTCATAATATACAGTATGTCACAAATCTGATGTTCTTTTACGTTTTATTTGGTGTGTGGAAGGGGGTAGTCTTATACGGCGAGTATATAACAAACTCTATATTTTGAGTGGAAATGTTGGGGGTCGTCTTATACGCCCAGTCGTCTTATACGCCGGCAAATACGGTATATATATATATATATATATATATATATATATTATTTGAGTCTGCGGTAATGCAACCTGAAAGACAGTAGCAAATCAGCACACCACCTTTTTAAGCAATGAAAAACATCCTTTAATGCTAAAAAAGCTTCAGGCTTTCATGTACAAAAAGCAGCATATACATTTTGGATAAGGGATACTCAACCTGTATACTCATCCGAACTTCATGGATGTAGTCAACTAATAGACACATGGCCATCCCTACGGCCCGTTTCGGTTATTACTCCTTCCTCATGGGGTCAGCCACGGGTGTATGTGTCAACATTGAGCCTCTTATAGCTTCATAATCAATAAAACGAGCTCACCTGTGTATGTCAATCCACCCCATGTGTACCTGGGTATCTCCACGTGCAGAAGCCGCCAGGCGGAACCTGAAACAGCCTTCCTAGTTGCTGGGGACACTGTAAACATTCCGCCGTACCGGAAGTGACGTTGCGGGATCGCGGCTGTCCGTTCCCGGCCGGCCAGAGCTCCCAGTTTGCCCACAGTCCCAGGAGACCTGATGTCACTGGCACGCCCACCAGGCACGTCACTCAATGCACAACCAGCTTGTTAATATGTATAATAAAAACAAACAGAAACATCTAGTACAAATATATACACCAATAAATACATAGTTTGTTCAGTGCAATCCCGCATTATTATATGCATAATCCAATATATAAAGAGAACACTAAAGGCTTATTCACAGTAGCTAAGCAGCACATATTTAAACTCACTATCTTACATTATGCAGGAGTGCTCTAAACCAAACTAATCAGACATAAACAACATACAAATAGAACATGTAGGTCAAAAAATGGAAAAGCACAAAATTGGAATCATTATACACTCAAGATCACCATCTAGGCTCCAATAACAAAGAAATGCCTAATAGAGTAGCATCATCTTATAAATATTGACTGTCTCAGTGATAATCTATAATAATGTCACAAAAATGAGGTAAATAGTAACTCCTCATTGAGGCCATTGGGAGTCACTGTGTTCAATTTATATATCCACTCACATTCACGTTGTAGCAAACTACAATGTCGGTCTCCACCCCTCCTAGGGGGGACAATGAAGTCCACGGCATACACTTAAAATATTTAATCGTGTGTCCACAATTTGCAAAATGTTTTGCTACAGGTGGTGTGCTGGAGTCTATATTCTGTAGGGCTTTCTTAATTGAACGCCTATGCATGGAGATACGCTCTTTGAGCATGCGTATGGTTTTGCCCACATAGATTTTCTTGCATGGGCATACTATAATGTATACCACATATTTGGACTCACAAGTTAGGCGATGTTTAATAAAATATTCCTTTTGTGTATCAGGATGAATGAAGCTTGTTCCTTTCAATAGGAATCTGCAATTGGCACAGCCTGTGCATTTAAAGACTTCTTTTCGTAATGTAAGCCAATTGGAAGCTCTGTTAACCCCTGGAATATCTGAGAAAGTCAAGCGCTCTTTCAGGTTATGACTTCTTTTGTAACAATAACGGTAGATTAACGCAACTGGGTCCAATCATAGGGTCCGCCTGCAATATGTGCCAGTGCTTCAATATCGTCTTCCTGATATGATCTGACGGAATACAGTAAGTTGTCGGAAACACCATTCTATCTGTCATCTGGTCTTTGCTGTGTGACTGTAATAAGTCCTCTTGGTTGAGCAATAAACATCTTTCTATGGCCTCTTTGACCTCTAACTTGTCATAGCCCCTTTAGTTAAATTTATCACCCATATCATATAGAGCCTGTGGTAGTCGTTCCCTATCCGAAGTAGTTCTCACCACTCTGACAAGTTGGGAGTATGGTAGTCCATTATTAAGAGCCGGCGGGTGAAAGCTGCTAGCAAGCAGGAGTGTTTTTATCCGTGGGTTTTTTGACGATCTCTGTAGAGAATTTGTTGTCTGATATGGACACAAGCACATCTAAAAACTCAATGCTTGTGGTACTATATTTATAAGTGAAGTCAATAGATTCCACTTTCCCATTCAGCACTTCCACAAAAGATTCTAATTTCTTCACCAAGCCTAGCCAAATCAAAAATAGATCATCTATACAGCGAAAATAACATGCTACATATTTAGAATAGACTGGATCCAACATAATGTAGGTGGTCTCAAAATCATACATATACATATTTGCATAGGAAGGTGCCATGTTCGAACCCATGGCAGTTCCTTGTAATTGCAAATAGAATGCATTGTCAAACATAAAGTAGTTTTTGTTAGTTATTTAGTACTATTCGAGACCACCTTATGCATTGCATCCATTCTATTTGAATGGATGCAATGCGTAAGGTGGTCTCGAATAGTACTAACTATACAGGTCCACCTATAGACTATCTTCTATTACTTGTTAAAGTGATTCTACACAAAAACTACTTTATGTTTGACAATGCATTCTATTTGCAATTACAAGGAACCGCCATGGGTTCGAACATGGTGCCTTCCTATGCGAATATTTATATGTATGATTTTGAGACCACCTACATTATGTTGGATCCAGTCTATTCCAAATATGTAGCATGTTATTTTCGCTATATAGATGATCTATTTTTGATTTGGCTAGGCTCAGTGAAGGAATTAGAATCTTATGTGGAAGTGCTGAATGGGAAAGTGGAGTCTATTCTCTACAGAGATCTTCAAAAAACCCACGGATAAAAACACACTCCTGCTTGCTAGCAGCTTTCACCCGCGGGCTCTTAAAAAAGGGACTACCATACTCCCAACCTGTCAGAGTGATGAGAATTACTTCGGATAGGGAACATATTGGCACATATTGCAGGCGGACCCTACGATGGGACCCAGTTGCGTTAATCTACTGTTATTCTGTTACAAAAGAAGTCGTAACCTGAAAGAGCGCTTGACTTTCTCAGATATCAGCCCAGGGGTTAACAGAGCTTCCAATTGGCTTACATTACGAAAAGGAGTCTTTAAATGCAAAGGCTGTGCCAATTGCAGATTCCTATTGACAGGAACAAGCTTCATTCATCCTGATACACAAAAGGAATATTTTATTAAACATTGCCTAACTTGTGAGTCCAAATATGTGGTATACATTATAGTATGCCCATGCAAGAAAATCTATGTGATCAAAACCATACGCATGCTCAAAGAGCATATCTCCATGCATAGGAGTTCAATTAAGAAAGCCCTACAGAATATAGACTCAAGCACACCACCTGTAGCAAAACATTTTGCAAATTGTGGACACACGATTAAATATTTTAAGTGTATGCCCGTGGACTTCATTGTTCCCCCTAGGAGGGGTGGAGACCGACATCGTAGTCTGCTACAATGCGAATGTGAGCGGATATATAAATTGAACACAGTGACTCCCAATGGCCTCAATGAGGAGTTACTATTTACTGTACCTCATTTTTGTGACGTTATTATAGATTATCACTGAGACAGTCAATATCTATAAGATGATGCTACTCTATTAGGCATTTCTTTGTTATTGGAGCCTAGATGGTGATCTTGAGTGTATAATGATTCCAATTTTGTGCTTTTCCATTTTTTGACCTACATGTTCCATATGTATGTTGTTTATGTCTGATTATAGTTTGGTTTAGAGCACTCCTGCATAATGTAAGATAGTGAGTTTAAATATGTGCTGCTTAGCTTTAGTGTTCTCGTTATATATTGGATTATGCATATAATAATGCGGGATTGCACTGAACAAACTATGTATTTATTGGTGTATACATTTGTACTAGATGGTGGCCAACACTGCTACATATGTTTCTGTTTGTTCTTATTATACATACATATTAACAAGCTGGTTGTCTATTGAGTGACACCAGGGTTTAAGGTGCCTCCCCTGTGATGACGTGCCTGGTGGGCGTGCCAGTGACATCAGGTCTCCTGGGACTGTGGGCAAACTGGGAGCTCTGGCCGGCCGGGAACGGACAGCCGCGATCCCGCGACATCACTTCCAGTACAGTGGAACATTTAGTGTCCCCAGCAACTAGGAAGGATGTTTCAGGTTCCGCCTGGCGGCTTCTGCACGTGGAGATACCCAGGTACACATGGGGTGGATTGACATACACAGGTGAGCTCCTTTTATTGATTATGAAGCTATAAGAGGCTCAATGTTGACACATACACTCGTGGCTGACCCCATGAGGAAGGAGTAATAACCGAAACGGGCCGTAGGGATGGCCATGTGTCTATTAGCCTACTACATCCATGAAGTTCGGATGAGTATATATGCTGCTTTTTGTACATGAAAGCCTGAAGCTTTTTTAGCATTAAAGGATGTTTTTCATTGCTTAAAAAGGTGGTGTGCTGGTTTGCTACTGTTTTTTCAAGTTGGATTACCATAGACTCAAATACTGGATGAATTTAACCGGGCACCCACTGACCTAACCTTGGATAGTGTGTGCGATCTGATTCTGGAAGATAGATAGATAGATAGATAGATAGATAGATAGATAGATAGATAGATAGATAGATAGATATAATATATTAAATTCTATTGGGTTTACCCTGTGCAGAAGGAGGAGGAGTGCAAGTTGGGCCTTAGTTTTTCTTTCTGATTGACCTTCTTTGTACGCCATATAATAAGCTGTAACATTATAAAGCCCTGATTTTCAGCAGTGTCTGTCTTATTATCTATCCTTTCTGCGAAGAGGCAGCGTGGTTTTATTAATGCTACATCAGAACTCTTTAAAAAATAAAGAATGGATGCCAAGAACAGAGCACGATTAAAACTACCGTACATCTCAAAGCATCTATTTATTTATTTTTATAGAAATTGTTATAGTTATTCACTGAAATGTTTAAGACCATTATCAGATTCTTCTACTCTGTATAATATTCAGAGCTTTTCATTACATTGACATTTGGGAAGTATATAAAGTTGTATAAACCATCCAGAAATATAAATATCATAAACCAACCGTTGCAGACTGGTGTAACGCCGCTCCATGTTCCATTGTCTATGCAGAAGCTATACGCATCGCCCCAAGACATTGTGTGTCCTGGATAGCATGAGTACTGCATGTAATAGTGGTACTGGTTTGGTTTAGAACCATGTAGAGAGAGGTATTGGAAAGTACCATGTTTGGGAACCGGAGGATAAACACATTGGACTCTTCTTTTAAAGGCAGTTTTTAGCGTACCAGAGTTTATATGGTTCCTGCTATGCTTAGTTGTCTGGGGAGTTATTGATGGAGTAATTGTTGGACGGTTTCTTGATCTTATCCCCTTAGTGCTGTAAGCTTTTACCTGGATAGAACTGTGTGTGGTCATTCCTTTATATGCTAGATCAGTTTGTTTAGAATTGATAGGATCACCATATGTAACGTGTTCATATTGTTTTTGATTTGCAGTACTCATGCCTCCTGTGTGTGCTACGGCAGTATGAAGAATGACATTTGGCGTTGCTTGTTTCCCTACAGAGACAGGTACAGTCTCAGTATAAGTCATTATTGATGTAGTAACACTGGTCAGAGGTTTTACTGAACTGGTAGCATTTGCTTTTATCTTGGTCCTAGCATCATCAGAATTGTCTAGGTCTATTATTATTGTAGTGGGGATTTGTCTTTCTGATTGATCATATGTTGACGATGTGTGAAAAATCTTCTGTGAGATAGTTTGAGGTAGATATGCAACATGAGCTATATCCAAGAACCTGGAAACAGAGTGGGTTGCTGCCCCATTTGATTGTGTGTTATTGTCTAGTAGGGTGGAGACATGGTCAGCTGTTTCTGCTGCCTTCGCCAATGTGATTCTTAGATTTAATTCTGGAGCGGTATACAAGCTGGTGGCGGCCTTTTTTTCATGCGTTACATGATTATCACGCCTTGGGTAAGGATCCATGAGTTCTAATAATGCAGTTGTCCTAGCATGTGTTGGTATTATTGGATTTGGTATAGCTATGGCTTCTGATGTCTCGTTCACTGTTGGTATTATTGTTGAGCTTGACTTTTGCGTTTTAGTCTCAGTAGAAGCTGAGTTGTACCAATTTGTGGCATGTTTATTCATTTTAGGTGGCACAGTATGTGTTTCCTGTGTAGGTGGAAATACTGCAGCTTGATTTTTTTTTACATTTGATTGAGTAGCTCTAAGTGAATATCTTTGGTGTTCCAACATTTTTAAAGATTCCTGTAGGGGGTAATAACTAATGTTATGTTGTATGGTATGTTGTAAATCTGTTGTCGTCCTAGTTTTGGCTGTGTCTTTATTTCTGGAAAGTATATCTTTGAGAGTGTTGTCAAAGCCATTCTGTGTTGTCTTATGCAATATTCTATCGGGGGCTTCTGATGGCTTCCTATACAATGACGACTGGCCAGTTACAACTGTGCTGCTGATCTCTAAGCTGTCCTTTCCCAGGCTGGTACTCATCATATCAGACTCTGCAAATAAAGCACATTTTAAATTAAGCCTATCTGGTAATGTTTCAATTTGAAGGGGCAAAGTATCGTTGAGCATCTGGGAGTTACGGTAAATTTGATATCACATGTTGTCCTGCGCACCTCTATGGGGAAAACTTATGTGGATGAACGTGATGAGAGTAATTGAGTCTCCACCCATAAGGTCACTATAGTGGAACATGTGGTAGGAAATCTAGGTAACATTCAATTCACCAGAAGAATTGAAAACTACAAAATAGTGTATATCATAACCAAAGATAATTATTTAATTCTAATTAAACAATTATTCTGATTATTTTATTCTCATGCTATATTAAAGTAACTATTTGTGAAGAAGGGATCTGCTCGGATTGCTGGTGCCAGCATCCCGAATGATATCACAATCCTGGCAAAGGTATCCCAACACCCGGGATTCCGTACATCTGACTGCCGGATAGGTAAGGCGCGATCTAGGTTTAGACTGCGGGGGAGAGTTAGGCTGCAGGACGGGGGGATTAGAGTTAGGCACCAAAAAGTGGGGGTTAGGCTTAGGTTGGCTGCGGGGAGGGGGGTTAGGTTTAGGCTGTAGGGACAGGAGGCGGTTGGGTGCAGGCTACAGGAAGGTGGGGTTAGGTTTACGCTGCAGGGAGTGTGTGTGTGTGGGGGGTAGGTTTAGGCACCCATACAGAGGGTTAGGCTGCGGGGGAGGGAGGGTTAGGTTTAGTTAGGCTGTGGGAAGGGGGTGTTAGAGTTAGGCAGCGGGGGGGAAAGTTAGGTTTAGGCTGCAGGGGTGGGAGGGTCAGGTTACCTGTATACTTATTCTTATATCTAAACCTAATACTTACTTTGTCATCACAAGAAGGGGGGGGGGGGGGGGGTGAGAGGGTTAGGCTGCAGTAAGGGAGGGTTAGGGAAGGCTGTGGGAAGAGGGGTGGTCAGAGTTACTGTAGGCTGCGGGAGAGGGAGGGTCAGGTTTGGGCTGCGGGGAGGGGGGGGGGTGTTTAGGGTTAGGCTGCAGGGGGATTAGCTTTAGGCTGCAAGGGGGAGTGGGGTTAGGTTTAGGCTGCGGTAAGGGGGGTTGGGGGGCATAACATATTTCCTCAACCCCTGTCAGGATGCTAACAATCGGGATTCTGCAGTCAGTATTCTGACCGTGGGCATTTCAGCCTCAACCCCTTTGGTTAATGTAAGTCTGCTTCTAAAAGGCATAGGTATAATAATAAGAATTTACTTACCGATAATTCTATTTCTCGTAGTCCGTAGTGGATGCTGGGAACTCCGTAAGGACCATGGGGAATAGCGGCTCCGCAGGAGACTGGGCACAAAAAGAAAGCTTTAGGACTACCTGGTGTGCACTGGCTCCTCCCCCTATGACCCTCCTCCAAGCCTCAGTTAGGACACTGTGCCCGGACGAGCGTACACAATAAGGAAGGATTTTGAATCCCGGGTAAGACTCATACCAGCCACACCAATCACACCGTACAACTTGTGATATGAAACCCAGTTAACAGCATGATAACAGAGGAGCCTCTGAAGAGATGGCTCACAACAAGAACCCGATTAGTTAACAATAACTATGTACAAGTATTGCAGACAATCCGCACTTGGGATGGGCGCCCAGCATCCACTACGGACTACGAGAAATAGAATTATCGGTAAGTAAATTCTTATTTTCCCTGACGTCCTAGTGGATGCTGGGAACTCCGTAAGGACCATGGGGATAATACCAAAGCTCCCAAACGGGCGGGAGAGTGCGGATGACTCTGCAGCACCGAATGATAGAACTCCAGGTCCTCCTCAGCCAGGGTATCAAATTCATAGAATTTTGCAAACGTGTTTGCCCCTGACCAAGTAGCTGCTCGGCAAAGTTGTAAAGCCGAGACCTCTCGGGCAGCCGCCCAAGATGAGCCCACCGTCCTTGTGGAATGGGCTTTTATTGATTTAGGCTGCGGTAATCCTACCGCAGAATGCGCCAGCTGAATAGTGCTACAAATCCAGCGCGCAATAGACTGCTTAGAAGCAGGAGCACCCAGCTTGTTGGGTGCCATCAGGATAAACAGCGAGTCAGTTTTCCTGACTCCAGCCGTCCTGGAAAAATAAAATTTTCAGGGCCCTGACTACGTCCAGCAACTTGGAATCCTCCAAGTCCCCAGTAGCCGCAGGCACCACAATAGGTTGGTTCAAGTGAAAACCTGAGACCACCTTCGGGAGAAACTGAGGACGAGTCCTCAACTCTGCCCTCTCCATATAGAAAATCAGATAAGGCCTTTTACATGACAAAGCCGCCAATTCTGACACACGCCTGGCCAAGGCCAAGGCCAACAGCATGACCACTTTCCACGCGAGATACTTTAGCTCCATGGTTTTAAGTGGCTCTACTCATACGACTTTAGGAAATCCAACACCACGTTGAGATCCAAAAAGTGCCACAGGAGGCACAAAAAGGAGGCTGAATATGTAGTACTCCTTTAACCAAAGTCTGAACTTCAGGCAGTGAAGCCAGTTCTTTCTGGAAGAAATTCGACAGAGCCGAAATCTGGACCTTGATGGACCCCAATTTGAGGCCCAAACGTCACCCCTGCTTGCAGGAAGTGCAGGAATCGACATAGTTGAAATTCCTCCGTCGGGGCCTTCATGGCCTCCCACCAAGCAACAAATCTTCGCCAAACGCGGCGATAATGTCTTGCGGTGACATCCTTCCTGGCTATGATCAGGGTAGGGATGACTTCCTTCGGAATACCCTTTTCCTTTAGGATCCGGTGTTCTACCGCCATGCCGTCAAACGCAGCCGCGGTAAGTCTTGGAACAGACAGGGTCCCTGCTGCAGCAGGTCTTGTCTGAGCGGCAGAGGCCAAGGGTCCTCTGCCAGCATCTCTTGAAGTTCCGGGTACCAAGCTCTTCATGGCCAATCCGGAACCCCGAGTATGGTTTTCACTCCTCGCCTTCTTATTATTCTCAGTACCTTGGGTATGAGAGGTAGAGGAGGAGACACATAAACCGACTGGTACACCCATGGTGTCACTAGAGCGTCCCCAGCGATCGCCTGAGGGTCCCTTGACCTGGCGCCATATCTTTTCAACTTCTTGTTGAGGCGGGACGCCATCATGTCCACCCGTGGTCATTCCCAACGGTTTACCCGCATTTGGAAAACTTCTGGATGAAGTCCCCATTCTCCTGGGTGTAGGTCGCCCATCGGAGAATCCTTGTGGGTTCTGCCATTGCCATCCTGCTTCTTGTGCCGCCCTGTCTGTTTACATGGGCGACCGCCGTGATGTCGTCTGATTGGATCAGTACCGGCTAGTTCTGAAGCAGGGGCCTTGCTTGGCTTAGGGTATTGTAAATGGCCCTTAGCTGCAGAATATTTATGTGAAGCGAAATCTCCTTGGAAATTTCTTCCCTGTGTGACTGCACCCCAGCCCCGAAGGCTGGCATCCGTGGTCACCAGGACCCAGTCCTGTATTCCGAATCTGCGGCCCTCTAGTAGATGAGCCCTCTGCAGCCACCACAGCAGCGACACCCTGTTTCTTGCTGACAGGGTTATCCGCTGTTGTATCTGTAGATGGGACCCGGACCATTAGTCCCACAGGTCCCACTGGAACGTCCTTGCGTGGAGTCTTCCGAATGGAATTATGCTTCGTACGAAGCTACCATTTTTCCCAGGACTCGTGTGCATTGATGTACCGACACCTGTCCTGGTTTTAGGATGTCTCTGACTAGAGATGACAACTCCTCGGCTTTTCCCACTGGAAGAAACACTCTTTTCTGGTCTGCGTTCAGAAACATTCCCAGGAACAGAAGACGTGTCGTCGGGACCAGCTGTGACTTTGGAATATTGAGAATCCAGTCGTGCTGTTGTAGCACTTCTGCTACCCCCACTACCAACTGTTCTATGGACCTCGCCTTTATCAGGAGATCGTCCAAGTACGGGATAATAAAAACTTCCTTCTTGCGAAGGAGTATCGTCACTTCGGCCATTACCTAGGTAAAGACCTTCGGTGCCGTGGACAACTCCAACGGCCCCGTCTGGAACTGATAGTGACAGTCCTGTACCACATATCTGAGGTACTCCTGGTGAGGGGGGTAAATGGGGACATGCAGGTACGCATCCTTGATGTCCAGGGAGACCCTGTAATCCCCCTCGTCCAGGCGCGTAATAACCGCCCTGAGCGATTCCATCTTGAACTTGAATCTTCTGATATAAAAGTTCAAGTATTTTAATTTCAAGATGGGTCTCACCGAACCATTTCGGTACCACAACCACTGTGGAATAGTAACCCCTTCCTTGCTGAAGGAGGGGTACCTTGACAATCACTTGTTGTGATTATAGTGTTGAATATCCACCAACACCGTCTCCCTGGCAGAGGGAGGTGCCGGTAAGGCAGATTTTAGGAAACGGCGGGGGGAAGAACGTCTCGAACTCCAGCCTGTACCCCTGAGATCCTGCTTGAAGGACCCAGGGATCCATGTGAGAGAGCCCACTGTCCGCTGAAATATCTGAGACGGGCCCCCACCCTACCCGGGTCCGCCTGAGCAGCCCCAGCACCATGCTGTGGACCTACCGGACGCAGGGAGGACTTCTGCTCTTGGGAACTAGCTGTGTGTTGCAGCTTTTTCCTCTACCTTTGCCTCTCGGCAGAAAGGATGAGCCTCTAGCCCTCTTGCTTTTCTGGGGCCGAAAGGACTGTACTTGATGATATGGTGCTTTCTTTTGTTGTGGGCTAGCCTGTGGCAAAAAAATCGATTTCCCAGCAGTAGCTGTGGAAACGAGGTCTGAAAAACTATCCCCAAACAGTTTTACCCCCTTATAGGGCAACTTCCATGTGCCGATTCGAGTCGGCATCGCCTGACCATTGTCAAGTCCATAACCCCCGTCTGGCGGCAATGGACCTAGCGCTTATTTTTGATGCCAGCCGGCAAATATCCCTCTGAGCATCACGCATGTATAAGACCACGTCTTTTATATGCTCTATTTTCAGCAAAATATTGTCCCTATCCATAGTTATTTTCCGACAGGGAATCTGACCACGCAGCGGGAGCACTGCACATCCATGCCGAAGCAACGGCTGGTCGCAATATAATGCCCTAGTGTGTGACCATATCTTATAGGGTAACCTCCTGCTTTCTATCAGCAGGCTCCTTCAGGGCGGCCGTATCCGGAGACGGTAGTGCCACCTTTTCTGATAAGCGTGTAAGCGCTGTATCTACCCTATGGGGTGTTTCCCCGCGTGACCTATCCTCTGGCGGGAAAGGGTACGCTGCCAATAACCGTTGTAGAAATTATCAATTTCTTACCGGGGGAAGACCACTCTTCCTCACACACCTCATTTAATTTCTCAGATGCAGGAAAAACTACTAATAGTTTTCTCTCACCAAACACAATACCCTTTTATGTGGTACCTGGGGTATAATCATAAATGTGTAATACATTTTTCATTGCCTCAATCCTGTAACGGGTGGACCTATTTGGAGGGTACACCAGTCTCATCAATGTCGACACTGGAGTCAGTATCCGTGTCGACATCTGTGTCTGTTATCTGAGGTAGCGGGCGATTTTAAAGCCCCCCATGACATTTGAGACGCTGGAACAGGCACAAGCTGAGTAGCCGGCTGTTCCGTGTCGTCGACCTTTTATGTAAGGAGTTGACACTTTCACGTAATCCTTCCATAAGTTCAACCACCCCGGTGTCGACCCCGCAGGGGGTGACAACATATTTACAGGCATTCGCTCCGCCTCCACCTCATTATCCTCCACATACCTGTCGACACAGCCGTACCGACACACAGCACACACAGGGAATGCTCTGATAGAGGACAGGACCCCACAAAGCCCTTTGGGGAGATAGAGGGAGAGTATGCCAGCACACACCAGGGCGCTATATATCACAGGGATAGCACCTATAAAAAAGTGTTTCCCCTTATAGCTGCATATATTTGTATACTGCGCCTAAATTGTGCCCCCCCTCTCTTTTTAACCCTTTCTGTAGTGTATTAACTGCAGGGGAGAGCCAGGGAGCTTCCCTCCAACGGAGCTGTGAGGGAAAATGGCGCCAGTGTGCTGAGGAGATAGGCTCCGCCCCCTTCTCGGCTGACTTTTCTCCCGCTTTTTTCTGGAATCTGGCAGGGGTTAATATACATCCATATAGCCCTGGGGGTTATATGTGATGTATTTTTGCCAGCCAAGGTGTTTATATTGCTGCTCAGGGCGCCCCCCCCCCCCCCCCAGCGCCCTGCACCCATCAGTGACCGGAGTGTGTGGTGTGCATGAGGAGCAATGGCGCACAGCTGCAGTGCTGTGCGCTACCTTGGTGAAGACTGATGTCTTCTGCCGCCGATTTTCCGGACCTCTTCTTGCTCCTGGCTCTGTAAGGGGGCCGGCGGCGCGGCTCTGGGACCGGACTCTGAGGCTGGGCCTGTGTTCGGTCCCTCTGGAGCTAATGGTGTCCAGTAGCCTAAGAAGCCCAAGCTGGCTGCAAGCAGGCAGGTTCGCTTCTTCTCCCCTTAGTCCCTCGATGCAGTGAGCCTGTTGCCAGCAGGTCTCACTGAAAATAAAAAACCTAAAACTAACTTTTTCTAAGACGCTCAGGAGAGCCCCCTAGATTGCACCCAGCTCGGTCGGGCACAAAAATCCAACTGAGGCTTGGAGGAGGGTCATAGGGGGAGGAGCCAGTGCACACCAGGTAGTCCTAAAGCTTTCTTTTTGTGCCCAGTCTCCTGCGGAGCCGCTATTCCCCATGGTCCTTACGGAGTTCCCAGCATCCACTAGGACGTCAGAGAAATATAAAAGAATAACATGTAAATATAATGTGAAATTTAATATTTATTTTATATATAAATTTAAAATTTATATATAAAACTTTATATGTAGGTCTAATTCTTACCTCTACAAACAGGAATTGGCTTCATCCAGCTCTTTCCATCACAATAGATTAATGATGGTCCAAAAAGCATAAAGCCTTTATTGCACATGAAAGTAATGACAGCATTGTTGTGACTGGTTCGAAGACTGCCATGAGCAATAGCACTAGGCACCTGGCATCCACTAGCTGGAACACAGAAGGGAAACAGCATATAAAAAAAATAATAACTACTATGCCAATACATACAGTATATTGCTGTTCCCTAGCCAGTCGCACGTATGTGTCTTTATGAAAATGTGGCTACAAGTCTTTCCTATTGGCCGAACTTTTGGTGCTGATAGGTGTCAGCGGTGGGTGATATAGGTCATTCCAAACAGCAGATAACTTAACCAGGCTTATTGGTATATTTACTTGCAGATAACAGGATGCACATACCTGTATAACTGGTACAAACAGATCCAGCCAGGAACGTATGGGGTTAATACTGGTGGTCTGCCTAGATATAGTAGCACACACCTACTGTATACTGCATATACATTCAGTGGTGGCAGTAGCCCTTTAAAAGTGAGCAGTGGGGGTTGTAGTGACTCCTCTCCACAACACAGTCTCAATATAAAAGACACTCAGGGACACGTCCTCTTCTAATGAAGGATAGAGAAAGAAGACCCACGGAGACGCAACACATGTGCAGTATTTCATTTGGGTCAAATGCGCCATCTTTTTTGTTGTGATGGATTGAACCTGAATGAGGAGGGGGCAGCAGTGCTAGGGGTAAGGATGGTTAGAAGGTTGGAGGAGATTTTAAACTAGATTAGAAAGAAGCTACGGGATCATTAGTGAGTGCAGCAATGGGGAGGTATTGGGAATAATGGGGGTGGAGAAGAGGGAGGGTAAGATCAGTTTGAATTGGAAACTCAGGGAAAGCTAAATTAAGAATGGAAAGGATACCAATGAATAGACAAATAGATAAGGGTTTTACTAACCTAAAGTGTATGCTCACAAGAAGCCTTTCAGGCAAAATGGGGGAATTAGAAATGCTTGTAATGAAGGAACAATACGATATTCTAGGTATCCCATAGACATGGTGGGATGATTCTCACGATTGGGCAGCTAACTTGGAAGGTTATATTCTTTTCAGGAGAGACAGGGCTATTAAAAGAAGGGATGGTGTATGTCTTTATGTCAAACCATTTCTAAAACCATACTTAAAGGAGATTATTTATGAGGGAACTGGAGATATTGTGGAGACATTATGGGTAATTCAGAACTGATCGCTAGGGTGCGTTTTTGCATCCCTGAGATCAGGTAGTTGCAGCCTACAGGGGGAGGGTATGGTATGTGTGAAAAGTGTGTGTTCACTTTTGCTGCAGAGCTGCACAATCATAAGTTTGTGCAGTCTCTGCACTGCCCAGGACTTTACTCAGCTGCTGTGATGATCGGGGCCGGAACTGACATCAGAAACCCTCCTTCAAAATGCCTGCATTTTCCCGTACACTCCTACAAAACGGTCAATTGCCACCCACAAATGCCCTCTTCCTGTCAATCTCCTTGCGATCGCAAGTGCGTTTGGAATTTTCGCACCATCCCGTCGCTGACCGTGATCCCCGTTGCTGTGGTCTGTCACACCTGCGCATTGCGGTGCATACGCATGCGCAGTTCAAATCTGATCGAAGGCTGTGAGAAAGCGCAGCATATCAATCAGGTCTGAATCGGCCCCTTAGTGTGCCTGAGGAAGCGCAACTTTTGATGCAAATCAAGAAAACTTCAGGACTGGCATACAACTAGAGGCAAAAGGTTCTTAAATATGCTTAAAGATAACTACTTGTCGTAAATAGTTGAGGAACCAACCAGAGTAAGGACAATACTGGACCTAGTACCAACTAACAACGTGGACATAATAGCAAATACCACAGTAGGCGAGACTTAAGTAACAGTGATCATAATATGATCACATTCGACATTAGTTTTCAAAAGCAGAATCCAAAAGGTTCAACTAAGACTCTTAACTTTAAAAAAGCTACAGTAATTTTAACAGGCTGAAACATGCACTAAAGGACATAGATTGGGAAACTTTGTTTCAGGCGAAGAACACTGCTGAAATGTGGGATGTTTTTAAATCAATGCTAGACAAATATACCCATAAGTGCATCCCCATGGGCACTTAAAATAAAAGTATTACATTTAAACCAACGTGGCTAAACAAAAAGGTAAAGGAAGAAATGGCTAAAAAGAGGTGGGCATTCAGATCTTTTAAATCAGATGAGAAGGCGGAATCATTCCAGAACTACAAGGAATGTAATAAAAAATGCAAAAAGGAAATTAGAGCAGCTAAAATAGAAAACGAAAAACAAATCGTTAAGGAGAGCAAAGCTAACCCTAAAAAATCAGTACATAAATGGTAAGAGGCTAAAAAAGACAATATAGGACCATTAAAAAGCAAACTGGAGCTCTTGATAAATGATGACAAAGAAAAAGCTGAATTATTGAACATAATTTTTCATCAGTATTTACTAGAGAGGACCAGTTGGTGGGATTAGTGAGTAACATTAATAATAGTAATGTTAAAGGCCTGTTGCTTAGTACCAGCATTGCAAGTATGGCGGTACGGGGTGGTACGGCGTACCGGTAAGAAAGTCCCAGCCGGTACGCCGTACCGCTGGGCCGTCCACCATACTGCATCCTGCTGGCTTCATGAGGAGAGGAGAGCACAGCACCTCTCCTGACCCTCATTTCTCTTTGATGCCCGGTCTCACTCTCCATCGGCAGCGGCAGGGTCAATCTGAATAAGGCACTGGTTTGCTAGCCAATCAGAGCTCACAAACCGGCAGCCGCGGCTCCTGATAGGCTGCCGGTCCGCGATCTCTGATTGGCTAGCAAACCGGCGCCTCATTTCAGATTGACCCCGCCGAAGCCGCCGCTGGAGAGTGAGACCGGGCATCAAAGAGAATTGAGAGGCAGGAGAGGCGCTGCGCTCTCCTCCCCTCACATAGAAGAAACAGAGCCAGCGGTAAGTGGACGGGGGCAATGAGCGCCCAGTGGGGCAATGTATATCTGGCACTGTGGGGGCATTGTATATCTGGCACTATGGGGGCAATGTATATCTGGCACCGTGGGGGCATTGTACATCTGGCACCATGGGGGCAATGTATATCTGGCACCGTGGGGGCAATGTATATCTGGCACTATGGGGGCATTGTATATCTGGCACTGTGGGTGCAATGTATATCTGGCACCGTGGGGGCAATGTATATCTGGCACCGTGGGGGCAATGCATATCTGGCACTGTGGGGGCAATGTATATCTGGCACTGTGGGGGCAATGTATATCTGGCACTGTGGGAGCATTGTATATCTGGCACTGTGGGGGCATTGTATATCTGGCACAGTGGGGCATTTGTGTATCTGGCACAGTGGGGCAATGTGTATCTGGCACAGTGGGGGCTTGCATTATGGCCCTCATTCCGAGTTGATCGCTCACTAGCTGCTTTTAGCAGCAGTGCAAACGCTAAATCGCCGCCCTCTGGTAGTGTATCTTAGCTTAGCAGAAGTGCGACCGAAAGGTTAGCAGAACAGTGTTGAAATGATTTCAAGCAGTTTCAGAGTAGCTGCAGACCTACTCCTTCCTTGAGATCACTTCAGTCAGTTTAGTTCCTGCTTTGACGTCACAAACACGCCCTGCGTTCGGCCAGCCACTCCCCCGTTTCCCCAGGCACGCCTGCGTTTTTACCTGACACGCCTGCGTTTTTTAACACACTCCTGGAAAACGGCCAGTTACCACCCAGAAACACCCACTTCCTGTCAATCACTCACCGATCAACGGAGCGACGGAAAAGAGTCACTCGCCCTTGTGTAAAACTGCATAGTTTTGTCACTGTGAAAGTACTTGGCGCGTGTGCGCTGCGGCCCGTGCGCATGCGCAAAAATGCAAATTTTTAGCCTGATCGCTGTGCTGAGAACAACGGCAGCTAGCGATCAACTCGGAATGACCCCCTATGTGAACGATAACGCCCAAATGGACAATCGGATCAAAATTTGGATTGCACCTCCAGCGTGTAGAATTTAATAAACTACAAAAATGGCCCAGTCACTTTTTTACTATATCTGCTACGGGTGATCCTCAGGTAACATCAAGAACCATGGATTAATATTTACATTAAGACGTCTCAAATTTACATCTCCATAGATTGACCATATTTTTATCACTCGTTTATATTTACAACCATGAAAATCAGAAACTCCCATGCGAAGAATGGGAAGAACAGCTAGTATAAGATAAGCTAAACTAAATAAAAAATAAGATTTTACTCACCGGTAAATCTATTTCTCGTAGTCCGTAGTGGATGCTGGGAACTCCGTAAGGACCATGGGGGATAGACGGGCTCCGCAGGAGACTGGGCACTCTATAAGAAAGATTTGGTACTATCTGGTGTGCACTGGCTCCTCCCTCTATGCCCCTCCTCCAGACCTCAGTTAGGATACTGTGCCCGGAAGAGCTGACACAATAAGGAAGGATGTTGAATCCCGGGTAAGACTCATACCAGCCACACCAATCACACCGTATAACTCGTGATACTATACCCAGTTAACAGTATGAAATACAACTGAGCCTCTCAACAGATGGCTCAACAATAACCCTTTAGTTAGTCAATAACTATATACAAGTATTGCAGACAATCCGCACTTGGGATGGGCGCCCAGCATCCACTACGGACTACGAGAAATAGATTTACCGGTGAGTAAAATCTTATTTTCTCTGACGTCCTAGTGGATGCTGGGAACTTCGTAAGGACCATGGGGATTATACCAAAGCTCCCAAACGGGCGGGAGAGTGCGGATGACTCTGCAGCACCGAATGAGAGAACGCAAGGTCCTCCTCAGCCAGGGTATCAAATTTGTAGAATTTAGCAAACGTGTTTGCCCCTGACCAAGTTGCAGCTCGGCAAAGTTGTAAAGCCGAGACCCCTCGGGCAGCCGCCCAAGATGAGCCCACCTTGGGCTTTTACTGATTTTGGATGCGGTAATCCAGCCGCAGAATGCGCCAGCTGAATTGTGCTACAAATCCAGCGAGCAATAGTCTGCTTAGAAGCAGGAGCACCTATTTTGTTGGGTGCATACAGGATAAAAAGCGAGTCAGTTTTCCTGACTCCAGCCGTCCTGGAAACATAAATTTTCAAGGCCCTGACTACGTCCAGTAACTTGGAATCCTCCAAGTCCCTAGTAGCCGCAGGCACCACAATAGGTTGGTTCAAGTGAAAAGCTGATACCACCTTAGGGAGAAACTGGGGACGAGTCCTCAATTCTGCCCTATCCATATGGAAAATCAGATAAGGGCTTTTACATGACAAAGCCGCCAATTCTGACACACGCCTGGCCGAAGCCAAGGCCAATAACATGACCACTTTCCACGTGAGATATTTCAGATCCACAGTTTTAAGTGGTTCAAACCAATGTGATTTTAGAAAACTCAACACCACATTGAGATCCCAAGGTGCCACAGGAGGCACGAAAGGGGGCTGAATATGAAGCACTCCCTTTACAAAAGTCTGAACTTCAGGCAGTGAAGCCAGTTCTTTCTGGAAGAAAATCGACAGAGCCGAAATCTGGACCTTAATGGAACCCAATTTTAGGCCCATAGTCACTCCTGACTGTAGGAAGTGCAGAAAACGACCCAGCTGAAATTCCTCTGTTGGGGCCTTCCTGGCCACACACCACGCAACATATTTCCGCCAAATACGGTGATAATGGTTTGCGGTTACTTCTTTCCTGGCTTTTATGAGCGTAGGAATGACTTCCTCCGGGAATGCCCTTTTCCTTTAGGATCCGGAATTCAACCGCCATGCCGTCAAACGCAGCCGCGGTAAGTCTTGGAACAGACAGGGCCCCTGCTGTAGCAGATCCTGTCTGAGCGGTAGAGGCCATGGGTCCTCTGATATCAATTCTTGAAGTTCTGGGTACCAAGCTCTTCTTGGCCAATCCGGAACCACGAGTATCGTTCTTACTCCCCGCCTTCTTATTATTCTCAATACCTTTGGTATGAGAGGCAGAGGAGGGAACACATAAACCGACTGGTACACCCACGGTGTCACTAGCGCGTCCACAGCTATCGCCTGAGGGTCCCTTGACCTGGCGCAATATCTCTTTAGCTTTTTGTTGAGGCGGGACGCCATCATGTCCACCTGTGGCCTTTTCCAACGGTTTACCAACAGTAGGAAGACTTCTGGATGAAGTCCCCACTCTCCCGGGTGTAGGTCGTGTCTGCTGAGGAAGTCTGCTTCCCAGTTGTCCACTCCCGGAATGAACACTGCCGACAGTGCTATTATGTGATTTTCCGCCCATCGGAGAATCCTTGTGGCTTCTGCCATCGCCATCCTGCTTCTTGTGCCGCCCTGTCGGTTTACATGGGCGACTGCCGTGATGTTGTCTGACTGGATCAGTACCGGCTGGTTTTGAAGCAGGGGTTTTGCCTGACTTAGGGCATTGTAAATGGCCTTTAGTTCCAGAATATTTATGTGCAGGGAAGTCTCCTGACTTGACCATAGTCCTTGGAAGTTTCTTCCCTGTGTGACTGCTCCCCAGCCTCGAAGGCTGGCATCCGTGGTCACCAGGACCCAGTCCTGTATGCCGAATCTGCGACCCTCTAGAAGATGAGCACTCTGCAGCCACCACAGTAGAGACACCCTGGTCCTTGGAGACAGGGTTATCAGTTGATGCATCTGAAGATGCGATCCCGACCACTTGTCCAAGAGGTCCCACTGGAAGGTCCTTGCATGGAACCTGCCGAATGGAATTGCTTCGTATGAAGCCACCATTTTTCCCAGGACTCGTGTGCAGTGATGCACCGATACCCGTTTTGGTTTTAGGAGGTCTCTGACTAGAGATGACAGCTCCTTGGCTTTCTCCTGTGGGAGAAACACTTTTTTCTGTTCTGTGTCCAAAATCATCCCCAGGAACAGTAAGCGAGTGGAAGGAACCAGTTGTGACTTCGGAATGTTTAGAATCCAGCCATGCTGTTGTAGCACATCCTGAGATAGTGCTACTCCGACCAGTAACTGCACCCTGGACCTCGCCTTTATAAGGAGATCGTCCAAGTACGGGATAATTAAAACTCCCTTTTTTCGAAGGAGTATCATCATTTCTGCCATTACCTTG
Source organism: Pseudophryne corroboree (assembly GCF_028390025.1). Classification (NCBI taxonomy): domain Eukaryota; kingdom Metazoa; phylum Chordata; class Amphibia; order Anura; family Myobatrachidae; genus Pseudophryne; species Pseudophryne corroboree. Next base: position 832,250,036 of record NC_086445.1, on the reverse strand, counting down.
GTAAACACCCTCGGTGCCGTGGACAGTCCAAACGGTAGTGTCTGGAATTGGTAATGGCAATCCTGTACCACAAATCTGAGGTACTCCTGGTGAGGAAGGTAAATGGGGACATGCAGGTAAGCATCCTTGATGTCCAGGGATACCATGTAATCCCCCTCGTCCAGGCTTGCTATAACCGCCCTGAGCGATTCCATCTTGAACTTGAATTTTTTTATGTATGTGTTCAAGGATTTCAAATTTAAAATGGGTCTCACCGAACCGTCCGGTTTCGGTACCACAAACAGTGTGGAATAGTAACCCCGTCCTTGTTGAAGTAGGGGTACCTTGACTATCACCTGCTGGGAATACAGCTTGTGAATGGCCTCTAGCACAGCCTCTCTGCCCGAGGGAGTTGTCGGTAAGGCCGATTTGAGGAAACGGCGGGGGGGAGGCGCCTCGAATTCCAGCTTGTACCCCTGAGATACTATTTGAAGGATCCAGGGATCCACCCGTGAGCGAACCCACTGATCGCTGAAATTTTTGAGGCGGCCCCCCACCGTACCTGGCTCCGCCTGTGGAGCCCCACCGTCATGCGGCGGATTTGGAAGAAGCGGGGGAGGACTTTTGGTCCTGGGAACCTGCTGTGCGTTGCAGCTTTTTCCCCCTTCCTCTGCCTCTAGACAGAAAGGACCCGCCTTTTCCCCGCCTGTTTTTCTGGGGTCGAAAGGACTGTACCTGGTAATACGGCGCTTTCTTAGGCTGTGAGGGGACATGGGGCAAAAATGCTGACTTCCCAGCTGTAGCTGTGGAAACAAGGTCTGAAAGACCATCCCCGAATAACTCCTCACCCTTATAAGGCAAAACTTCCATGTGCCTTTTAGAATCTGCATTTCCTGTCCACTGCCGAGTCCATAAGCCTCTCCTAGCAGAAATGGACAATGCACTTATTCTAGATGCCAGCCGGCAGATCTCCCTCTGTGCATCTCTCATGTACAAGACTGAGTCTTTTATATGCTCTACGGTAAGCAATATAGTGTCCCTGTCTAGGGTGTCAATATTTTCCGACAGGGAATCTGACCAAGCAGCAGCAGCACTGCACATCCACGCTGAAGCAATAGCTGGTCTCAGTATAACACCAGTGTGTGTATATATAGACTTTAGGATGGCCTCCTGCTTTCTATCAGCAGGTTCCTTTAGGGCGGCCGTATCCGGAGACGGTAGTGCCACCTTTTTAGACAAACGTGTGAGCGCTTTATCCACCCTAGGGGGAGTTTTCCAACGTGACCTATCCTCTGGCGAGAAAGGGAACGCCATTAGTAATTTTTTTGAAATCACCAATTTTTTATCGGGGAAAGCCCACGCTTCTTCACACACTTCATTTAATTCTTCAGATGGGGGAAAAACTATAGGTAGTTTTTTCTCCCCAAACATAATACCCTTTTTTGAGGTACCTGGGTTTATATCAGAAAGGTGTAATACCTCTTTCATTGCCTCAATCATGCAACGAATGGCCCTAGTGGACATTAAATTTGACTCATCGTCGTCGACACTGGTATCAGTATCCGTGTCGACATCTGTGTCTGCCATCTGAGGTAGCGGGCGCTTTAGAGCCCCTGATGGCCTTTAAGTCGTCTGGGCAGGCACGAGCTGAGAAGCCGGCTGTCCCGCATTTGGCATGTCGTCAAATTTTTTATGTAAGGAGTCGACACTTGCACGTAATTCCTTCCATAAATCCATCCACTCAGGTGTCTGCCCCGCAGGGGGTGACATCACATTTACAGGCATCTGCTCCGCCTCCACATAAGTCTCCTCATCAAACATGTCGACACAGCCGTACCGACACACCGCACACACACAGGGAATGCTCTTAAAGGAGACAGGATCCCACAAAAGCCCTTTGGGGAGACAGAGAGAGAGTATGCCAGCACACACCAGAGCGCTATAATAATGCAGGGACTAACTGAATTATGACCCTTTATAGCTGCTTATAGTATTAAACTGCGCCTAAATTTAGTGCCCCCCTCTCTTTTTTACCCTTTCTGTAGTGTAGACTGCAGGGGAGAGTCAGGGAGCTTCTTTCCAGCGGAACTGTGAGGGAAAAATGGCGCCAGTGTGCTGAGGGAGATGGCTCCGCCCCTTTTTCGGCGGACTTTTCTCCCGCTATTTTCTGTATTCTGGCAGGGGTAATTACCACATATATAGCCTCTGGGGCTATATATTGTGGTTATTTTGCCAGCCAAGGTGTTTTTATTGCTGCTCAGGGCGCCCCCCCCCCCCCCAGCGCCCTGCACCCTCAGTGACCGGAGTGTGAAGTGTGTAATGAGGAGCAATGGCGCACAGCTGCAGTGCTGTGCGCTACCTTGGTGAAGACTGAAGTCTTCTGCCGCCGATTTGCCGGACCATCTTCATGCTTCTGGCTCTGTAAGGGGGACGGCGGCGCGGCTCCGGGAACGAACACCAAGGACGGGTCCTGCGGTCGATCCCTCTGGAGCTAATGGTGTCCAGTAGCCTAAGAAGCCCAAGCTAGCTGCAAGCAGGTAGGTTCGCTTCTTCTCCCCTTAGTCCCTCGTTGCAGTGAGCCTGTTGCCAGCAGGTCTCACTGTAAAATAAAAAACCTAAATTAAACTTTCTTTCTAGGAGCTCAGGAGAGCCCCTAGTGTGCATCCAGCTCAGCCGGGCACAGAAATCTAACTGAGGTCTGGAGGAGGGGCATAGAGGGAGGAGCCAGTGCACACCAGATAGTACCAAATCTTTCTTATAGAGTGCCCAGTCTCCTGCGGAGCCCGTCTATCCCCCATGGTCCTTACGGAGTTCCCAGCATCCACTAGGACGTCAGAGAAACAATACAACGTTCCCATATATTTCCAAGGATGCAATCAGTATCGGGCTCTTCTGATTACATGGCCTAGGTCACCCAGTCAAGAGCTTAGGTAAAGCTTCTGTATGAGTAATTTCAGAGCATTACTTTGAGCTGTCATTTCAGCCCTTGATGTTGCTGAATATCCCATATTATACATTCTTGGAGCTACTGTATATGGGGTAGAGGAGCTTGCAATGTGCATAACGGGACACCTAATTGGTAACAGATGAACTAAGATTTTTGCAGACAATCTAATTCTCTCGGCACATGTTATATCTGTCCCACCTGCAGTACACATGGGGCCTAATTCAGACCTGATCGCTCGCTAGGGTTTTTTTTGCATTGCTGCGAGCAGATAGTCGCCGCCCATAGGGGAGTGTATTTTTGCTTTGCAAGTGTGCGATCGCATGTGCAGCCGAGCAGTGCAAAAAAGTTTTGTGCAGTTTCTGAGTTGCCCAGAACTTACTTAACCGCTGCGATCACTTCAGCCTGTCCAGGGCCGGAATTCGACGTCAGACACCTGACCTGCAAACGCTTGGACACGCCTGCGTTTTTCCAAACACTCCCAGAAAACGGTCAGTTGCCACCCACAAACGCCTTCTTCCTGTCAATCTCCTTGCGATCGGCTGTGTGAAAGGATTCTTCATACAATCCATCGCTGGGCAATGATCCGCTTTGTACCTGTACGACGCGCCTGCGCATTGTGGTGCATACGCATGCGCAGTTCTGACCTAATCGCAGCGCAGCGAAAAAACCTAGCGTGCGATCAGGTCTGAATGACCCCCATGGTTTTGCCCATTAGCTAATAAATTTGCTGCTGTGATCAGATCTGAATTAGGCCCTCTGTCTATGCCTGCTTGCATGTTATCTGTGTCATAGAGCTTACAATCTTGGTGGTGTACTTCACAGACTCACCTATACACACAGGCACTGTTTTCCTCCACCTTCCTCTGATGCAGATGTTGCTCCCATGTCCAAGTAGACTAAATCCAGGATTACATACAAAAGTAGCATAAATACCTCCATAGCGGAAAAAGGTTCTTCCGTTCTCCAGCTGTCCTAGTCCAGAACATGTCGCTGTGGAGAAAACTGTAGAAAAGACATATATTCTACTAATACTGTATATATTCCAAAAGACTCATGTGCATATTTGTGGGACAAAACGATTACAGTATGTATCCCCGATTTCCCTGGTGAATGTATTCTATCAATGACACCTTCCCCAGGAACACTGCTGTTCAACCACAGAACTGGCTGCTCCAACAAACAGGTGCCGCCGCAAATACAGGTTTATTAACACAGGGCCTCCTTCATGATTGTATGCAATGGCCGATTATGACGCAACAAGGTGATTATCGGCAGACTGCGCATGTGTTGTGATCGCATTGCACATGCGCAAAGGTGCTGTTGCAATCCTGCTCACACTGAGGATTTATGGAAAAGTAAAGTGATCGTTTGGGGGTATTAACGGGGAGTTTATGGGGTAGTGGTTGGAAAAAGGCAGACATATCCTGGCCATTTTTGGGGCGTGTATCTGCTGACGGCTGCGATCTCGTACGTGCAAGAACATGGCGTGTTGTTACTACTGTGCCTGGTCTTAGCCTCAATGAATGTTCCTCGGTTTTGAGTATAGGCTGCACTTGTACGCAGTTGCTGATGAGTTTGCAATGACTTCTATGAGCGTCTCTTTTCATTTCTGGGCGGCAGCTTCCCTTGCTAACATTAGCAATTTTATAGCATTGCACTTGCTAATGCATTAACGCAGTGACATGCGGTGAGGGCCATGGCTGGTGAGGCGCTGACCAATTACACCCTGCTTTCCACCCCCCCACCCCCTTTATTATAGTAAAAAAACAAACAGCGTGAGGTTACCCCTGTTTACTAAAACCAGCACCAGGCACAGCCAGCCAACTGTGTAATGCCATCGCAAGGAGACCACTCAGTGTGGTGTCCGCCTGCCATGACATTAACCACCCCAAACCAGTCAGCCCAGGGCTGGAATTCCTTGAAAAGCGGGGACAACCCAAAAAATAAAATGGGGTCCCCCCTTCCGAGCAACAACCAGCACTGGGCTGACAGCCCAGTGCTATGCCCCGCACCTCTGGTGGCGGTGGGTGCGGGGTTCATGTTATAATATTGTTCTTTACAAGCGGCCTACAGGTCCCAGCAAGCCTGCCCAGCATGTCGGCACTTGGTGAACCACAAGTGCCAGCATGCCCAGACATATAGGGCCTGCTGGCACCTGTAGTCCACCTGTAAAGAAAATATATATAAAAAAAGACAAGACACCTAATGTTGTAATTGTTTATTATGCAGGGTCTTCACCTGGGGGCGGCGGCCTTTAAACTCTTTTTCATGGTTGTCACCCACCAGGACTCCCGCAGCTTCTATTTTCGGGAGCTCTTCCATGCTCCCTCCCTGCCGTCAGACTGACAGCCGCTGCCTCCCGCTGGCTTTTATAAGCCAGAGAGAGGGGGGCGGGGTGATGATGGGTGAGCCATGATTTGCTCGTGGTGGCCATCTTGGATTTAAAAAATGGCTCTACGGCGACATTCTTGAAATGAGACACACTGCCAACCTCTGCTAGCATGGCTGACAGGGCCTGGATTCTCTAGGATCCATTGCCTGCTACCGCTGCTGCCAATACCGCTACCCCCGCTGCCAATATCGCCACCCCCGCGCCGCCAATACCGTCGCCAATCTCCGCGACTTCTGCAGTGCAGGGGGGGAGTGATCAATTAGCACAGCATTGACAGGGCTTCAGCAGCCCGTGCCTTGCCCCCCCCCCTGCACCGTCTGCCCCCCCATTCCCCCCTTCCCGCATCAGCTCCTTCACTATGGTTAGCGGAAGGCACTGCTCTCGCTGCCTTCTACCCAGCTATGCATGCATCAGTACAGGGGAAATTATTATAATAATACAAAGAAGATACCTATGACTCAAAATCTGTGTTATAAATATCTTCTTTGTATTATTTTAATCATTATGACAGAGGAGGCACTGCCTCCCCTGACTGCACGTCCCTGCATGATTGACGTACAAACATGAATTAGGCCCAAAGCCATGTAGTGCATATAAATCAGGTGAAGCAGTGTACAATTACTAGTGCTGAAATAAATTTTCTTGATGAAAATAAATAAGGTAGGACTTTACAACTTTATACTCCAGCACAGTTCACTTATACCCCTTTTCCACCAAAATATTGGTTCTGACCCAGGTTTTCAAACATGGGAGGTCATTCCGAGTTGGTCGCTAAGTTTTTCGTTCGCACAACATATTCGCAAAGTTGCGTTAAAGTAGTAAATTTGCTAACATCCGCCCCCAGCGTATTTTTGCACATTCGTACGCAGTATTACACAATGTGGGCGTACGCCAAATGACATCGCAGTAATGCGAAACCATCGCAGCAATGCGAAACCATCGCATTAACACATACTTCATCGTAAAAATACTAAGTTGTAGTCGATTTACACATTTTTCCTTAAAAGTGCACACTTTTAAGGAAAAACGCACAACAATGTGTTTTTTTGCTATTAAGTCAAATTACACCTTTCAGTTTAAAGTCCACAAGCTCTCGTCAATTACGAATCCAATTAGTGTAATGATTGATAATGTTCCTAACCAATTAAGTCAGCCAAAAATACCTGAAGAACACTGTGTTGCCATAATTGGCCATCAACATGTAAAAGTCTAAAATATAAATATAGATGTTTTAAATTTTTTTTTTTTTTTGGTGTAAAGGTGTTGTTTGTGAATGAAGGTGTTTACATGTTTATTAACACAATAATCTCCTAATTTTTTTATTTTTTTAACATCTTACGTTAGATGTGTGAAATGTTTTAGGAAATCAATTTCAGCTTGGCAATCTGCTGATCCTTTTTTGCATTAATAAACACAACACCCGGTTAACTTTAAATAACTTGTTTTTATTATTAAATTTTTTGTAATCATTAAAAATAAAAATACAAAATGTAATCAAGCAAATTTTTGTAACTGATCAATACAATTCAATAATCCATGCAGGTGTTGGCGCATGTTTTCCAGAATGCCCCCAAAACTTGTGGGATCTCCAACTGCAACATCTGAAATTAAGATGCAACATAAACATTAATAACTTAATCACATTACTTATTATCCAAGCAAGGCACAAAGCACACTTAAATGCAGGCATGTCCAAACTGCTGGCCTCCAGCTGTTGTGAAACTACATATACCAGCATGCCTTGACACAGTTTTGTGGTCAGAGAATGCCAAAGCTGTGTCAGGGCATGCTGGGATGTGTAGTTTTTCACCAGCTGGAGGGCCGCAGTTTGGACAGGCCTGCTTTAATGCCTAAGTGACTACATCATGGCTGCTTTAAGGATAAATCAGTAGCAGAACAACACACAAGCCTGCTCAGCAATGTTTTTGTATTTTTTACAAGAAAGTGTACCACACCATGGGGTACATTTACTACTACGGGAGTTCTATTTAAGATGGGACGTTGACCATAGCAACCAATCAAATTAAACATGTTATCTTGTAAAAGTGGGCATAAAAATTACAAATATAATCTTATTGGTTGCTATAGGCAACATCCCATGTTAAAGAGAACTACCATCTTAGTAAATGTAACACCATGTTGGCATTCATTCTCATCTGTAGTGAAGATAATTAAAGTTTTGGAGGTTTGGTCCTGCATCATCACACTGCATATCAACATCTTCAGAAGGACTACATATCCTAGCATGCCCACACTACCTGAAAACCGCCTTTACTAAATAAGGTCAAACAGGTTTTGAAAAATACAAGAAGCATTTTGTGAGTGTAACTTTCACACCACAAATCATTGTGTTGTTCGGCTGGCTAACAAAGTGAAGCATGTGATTTGAAAGTGCAAACATTATGAATACACAGGCACAAGTGTAAAAGACTAACAACATACTAAACTCCACTCAGGTAGAAATGTTAGGCTGAAAACTGAGCACATATTAAACCATGTTGTCCTGGCAACCCTGTCGAACTAATGAGTGTTGACCTAGAGTGGACACACAAAACATTGCACACATAAACACTACATATAATGATACTCACCAAAATTTCAATGCAACATGAACACCATCAATTATAACTCAAAATGTTTTCCTTGCTAGCTGATTTTCAACAGTACAACAGTGCATGTTTTTACATTGTAAGTGTAAGTAGGTAATATTTATTTTACAAATGTTAAAACACTTACTTTCCTCTGCAACATGATGATCACCACTGAGTCCATCAGGGGCTTCTTCTGCCCATTCACTGGGTGGTGAAGGCAGCTGGATGGGGGAAGGAGGAGGGATTGGGGAAGGAGGAGGGATGGGGGAAGGAGGCTGGATGGGGGAAGGAGGAGGGATTGGGGAAGGAGGAGAGATGGGGTTAGGAGGAGGGATTGGGGATGTATTTTCTGAGGGTGGGTCTGATTGAGAGGGCGAGGGGGGCGGAGAGAATGTTTGGGGCGGAGAGAATGTTTGTCCAATAGAGGGTGAGGGGGGCTGAGAAGGGGAGTTGGAAGGAGAAGGAGAAGGGGACTGGGAAGGAGGAGAAGGGGGCACAGAAAGAGAAGGAGAGGTGGGCTGAGAAGGGGAGTGGAAAGGGGAGGGGGACTGGGAAGCTGAGGGGGACTGGGAAGCTGAGGGGGACTGGGAAGCTGAGGTGGACTGGGAAGCTGAGGGGGAATGGGAAGCTGAGGGGGACTGGGAAGCTGAGGGGGACTGGGAAGGGGAGGGGGAGTGAGAAGGGGAGGGGGAGTGTGAAGGGGAGGGGGGCTGAGAAGGGGCCTGATGTTGCCTCCCTGCATCAGCTTGCCGTTGTGGTCGTCCTATAATGATATATGTATTATATTTTAGATTGCATGTTAAATTTCAGAAACACCATTTGTCAATTACACTGTTCTGTCCCATGTAAAAGACACAGGGCTTGGTTTTTTTTTTTATTGTTATGATTTTTAAAACTGTTTATGTTGTCCACAGCAACCAAAATGATTATACTAAACTTTTTTGATGCTCATTACTGAATCTATTCCATTGAGTCATATTGATTGGTATAGGCAACATCACCAGATCACTATTCAAGCCACCTTATTATATAGACACCACTGATCAAGTTATTTGGTACAGTTTCCAGCCTGGGTATTAATTCTGTACAACATGCACTTGTTTTGAATCACTTTGCTACAGTCAGTACTGTTTGCTCTAACCACACACACTGTCATATTTATTAAATTAGTTCAGTCAGTGTTGCAATTACAGACTACCACTTAGTGTAAATTTGCTAAGTTTATGCTAATAATCTCTGTTATGTAATGTAACTTACTGCGTGCACGCATTTGCCGGATTTGCTGGCGGATCTCCGCCAACAGTTCCGGAGTCCTCCTGCGGAGATCACTCCATCTCCTCTCGAGTTGGATGATGGTCCGCCTGCTGCGGACGCGAGACCTCAGTAGGTGGCGGACCTCCGCGTAGGCCTCGCGCTTAACCCGATTTGGGATAAAGCGCCCAACGTGGCCTACGCGGCGGTCCATCACCGCAACCAGGACGTGGAGCTCCCGCCTGGTGAAAGGTGCTGCACGCATCATGGCAATGGCGTTTTCCTTATTTGGGTATATATTTATAGTGTGTGTTAGCATGTGATTTGTCTAAAATCTATGCTGTCATTTCAATAAACTTTATTGATCTTTGCAATGCTGTGAAGAGCAGAGTGGTAATTTCGCACAAGCGGAAATACGCAGTCGCGGAAGAGGAAAAATCAAATAAAAATTTAACACACAACCACCAACTAAAACACCCACACAAACACAGACACACACACACACTTTGTTTAAAATTAAAAAAATACTCTGTGTACTCACCACATTTTGTGTGATAATTCAGCTGCACAGTCACAAAGTGGCCAACATTTAGTTTCATTTGTTTGTGTTTTTTTCATTAAAAACAGGATTAGATGAAAGAAAACTAATAAGGACACTATTTAGCAACATCACATTATTAGATTCAAAAATAAAACATTGTAAGCTTAACTTGTTTAAGGTTATTTTGAAAAAACATAATTAGAGATTCCCACACACCAGATGAATTACACAATGACCTTACAATAGCAAGCCAAATTACATCGTAACAAAATGAGCATAAGCATACAGTGTTTTAGATTATTTTCTAAAAGTAAATCAAAATACACTATACCTGAAATATTCTTCAACAATGCTTGCCCTGACTTGGCTTCCCCTCCGTGAAACACTCCCCCCACCGAATCGACGGACAACCCCTGGCTCCTCATCTGGCAATTCCTCTGTCTGAGGAAGCTCTACGCTACTCCTTACCGCGATGTTATGTAGTATAGCGCACAGGACCACTATTTTACTTGCCATCTCCGGCGAATACATGATGTCGCCACCAGTGCGGTGGAGCACACGAAAACGGCCTTTAAGGACCCCAATTGTGCGCTCCACCAGCTGTCTAGTGGCAGTAAGCGCGGAGTTAAATTCCGTCTGTGGTCCTGGCCTGGGATTACGGTAAGGAGTCATGAGCCAGGGGGTGCAAGGATATCCACGGTCTCCTGTTTGAGGAGAAGAAAAAATTAGAAAGAGTATATTCCTTAAATTGTTTAAAAATGGCTGGAAATTATGTTGTACAACTCACCCAATAACCACATGTCTGCTCGTTGTCTTGATCTTAATCTGTGCCATATCCCTGATTGTCTAATGACATAAGCATCATGCGAGTTTCCGGGAAACTTGGCAGTCAGGGAAAGGATCTGGAGGGATGGCCCACAAACAACCATTACATTCAGAGAATGAAACAGTTTCCTGTTTCTATAAATTTCTTCATTATGTCTTGGTGGCACAATAGCTACATGTGTGCCATCCACAACCCCAATAACATGTGGGAAGCGACTACCACCTTCCTCAAATTGCCGCTTCACCACATCTAGGGCACCATCATCCAGAGGCATAGCAATAAATTGCTTCACACGCTTTAGGAAAGCCTGGCTGACACGCCGCAGGACCTTACTGAACTGGCCCTTCGACATGCCAACCAGGTCTCCAACAACATGCTGAAATGACCCTGTGGCCAAAAAATGTAACACAGCAAGGAATTGTGTCAATGGTGGTATTGCTGTAGGATACCGAATAGAAGACTCCAGATCACTCTCTATTATGGAGAGAGTGTCTAGGATTAGATGTGGTGGCAGCCTGTATCTACGCACAGCAACATCATCTGGCATCCCAAAAAGTAGGACACGGGTGCGGAAAATTGGTGGCCTAGCACACCTCCGTTGCCTTGGTTGATGAGGAGCCGGTTGTGGTTGTGGGGCTGGCGGTTGGGGTGGGAGTGCTGCCGTGGGTTGGGGTGGGAGGGCTTCTGCTGCCACAAACACTGACATCACACACTTAAAAAAATTTAAAAAGATATGGTGAATAAGACAAATGCAATAAAAAAACAAAAACACCATAATATTTTTGTAAAAAACGGGGTGTCAACTTACTGCTGGAGCATACGACATTTTTTCTGGATTCAATTCCGGAACAATTTGAAATTGAGACAAAAAAGGAAAAAAAACAAATTAAAAGTGAGAAACCTACATAGTTTATTGAAAATACAACACAAATATGTCAACCAACCAAACAGACACATAATAAGAGCATCAAATACATAACAAACACCTAAGTATAAATTAAGAAAAATAGGTTATACATCTAAAATAGATTCACAACAAAATTTAGCCCTTTAGTAGCTATTACAGGCAAGAACAGCACTACTTTGCTGAACAATCCTGGGAAAAATTAGTTAATTTATTATAAAGATGGATGACAAACATAAGCAAAACACTTTGCACAAACACAAACAGCCACAAACACAGGCCAAGGGGACTTACCTGCTCCTCCAAAAAAAAAACAGAAGATTAGTGTTGTTTGGCACACCAAACAAATAAAGTGTAATTGATTCCAAAAAAAATACAGGGATAATTCTCCCAAAATAAGACACCTACAAGAGACACAAAATGACAGTAAGCACACATAGAGCCCATTAACACAAACAGCCACAAACACAGGCCAAGGGGACTTACCTGCTCCTCCAAAAACAACAGAAGATTAGTGTTGTTTGGCACACCAAACAAATAAAGTGTAATTGATTCAAAAAAAAATACAGGGATAATTCTCCCAAAATAAGACACCTACAAGAGACACAAAATGACAGTAAGCACACATAGAGCCCATTAACACAAACAGCCACAAACACAGGCCAAGGGGACTTACCTGCTCCTCCAAAAACAACAGAAGATTAGTGTTGTTTGGCACACCAAACAAATAAAGTGTAATTTATTCCAAAAAAAATACAGGGATAATTCTTTCAAAATAAGACACCTACAAGAGACACAAAATGACAGTAAGCACAACATTGTTACATTAGTCCACAAAAAATAAACACTAAAGCACAGGTTTTGATTTATAAATTTTCAAACAAAATATAGATTAACAACATTTAATATTTAATAAAAACCAAAAAACATACATTGCAACAACAGAGTTGCATTTAACAACAAGACGATTGCACGAATACTCACAAACGGAACTTCGCAAAAAGTATGCAATACTGTCTATATGCTAAACGCGAACAAACGGGAAAATGTATGCTTGACAATTACTCACTCAGAAAAGCACAATAGCACCTTCACGCACGGGCCACAAACTCCAAACTGCAAAATCCAAACAACTCCAAACTCCAAACTACCAACACTCACAGCGTGCAAACTAGGCCCTTAAATATGCAGTGCAATCATTAGCAAGATTACCATACTGTACACCTGTGTGAATGAATGCGCCGCACGTAGGTATAAATAGGCACACACCTGGGCGTACACACGTCATCTCCAACATGGCTTCTCGTGAGGAATTAGCAACAGAGATGGACCGCATTGCACAGCAGCAGATGGCATTGGCGAAAAAACGCCTAGAGTGCCAGAGACGGATGTTGGAATACGCCTCTGCGGATTCTGAAGAGGCAGGACCTAGTACTCTGCAAATGTCAGCTTCTGAGCCCCAACAATTGAGTGGGGATACCATGCCACAAACACATACTGGCCAAACTGAGGGAGAATCAGCATTAGCCACACAAACACAACAGACAGAAGCTGCTAGTGAGGAGGAAGATGGTGAGGAGCAACACGAAGAAACCTCACAGGCTACCTCCAGATGTAAGAAAAGACAGCCAGCATTCACTAAGAGGGAGTTGCGTGTCTTGGTCACGCAGGCCATGTCCAAAATACATAGAGGCCCCAAAAACATGGGTGCTGCTACAAAAGATCGCATCTGGAGGGACATCACACATTCTGTGAATGAAGTTGGCTCTGTCGTCAGAACATCGCAGGAAGTTAGACGACGGTAAGTGCATCTTGCCAGTCCTTTTTCTGTGCTAAGTTGTTTTAAAAATGTAGTTACATGTGATGTTATGTATAGCAAACACAAGCAGAACATGTGTCCTATATATTTACATACTCAAATAATAATACTCTACTTTGCCCCTCTTTCACAATACATATGTAGGTGGGCCGACTTCAAATCCCGCCTGAAGGCAAAGAGGTCAGCGGAGTGGAATGCCTCAAGGGCTACAGGTGGAGGACCATCTGTCGCTGTGGAGTTTACAGACTTGGAGGAGATGGCGATGCCCTGTATCAGTTCTGATGAGGCCCAAGGGGTGTCTAATATGGACACGGACCTGCCTGAGATCCTGACGGGACATGACTTGCCAGGTAAGTTTACACATGTATTTGTCTGCAATTTAAACTGTATTTATAAAATAAAATCTAATTTTTTATTGTACTCTTTTCCCACACATTCTTCTATTTGCTTGCCACAAAACACAGCACAGGGGGATGATCAGTTTGAGTCACAGGAGGGTTATGTGGCTGAGGCTGAGGTGGAGGGACCTAGTGGGTCTGCCAGTGTGGGGCCACAAATCCCACCTCTGCAGGTTCCTACTGGCCCCCCCACCCAACCCTCTGCTATCCCGGAGATCCTGCTTGAAATCGCTAGGTATGGTGAGAGCCTAAATGCGTTTCAAGACGGGGTCCTCCGGGAGGTAAGCCAGATAGCTGTCCGGCTCACTGAGCACCGAACCAGTGTTGAGCAAGGTGTTGCTCAACTCTGCCAAGGTCTGGCAGAGATCAGGCAGGGCCAAGAACAACTTGCCTCCTCATTCCAAAGCCTTGCAAATAACATCTTGCAAGGGCTCCAGGCCATCGCTGTCTCCCTTGCCCACAGTGGCAGAGAGCCACCCACATCGGCTCCCTCCCCTGCCCCTGCCCAGGAAGAACAGCCCACTGGGCAGGCCCAACGAAGGTCGCTCCGCAGACCAAGCCAAGAAGAACAGCCTCAGGCGGGGAGAAAAAAAAGAAAGTTATGTCTCTCCAGATGGGCAGCACCCATGTTTTTCATGTTGCCTCTATGTTATTTTGGAGTTGGCTTGTGTGGCCAGAATGGATAACTCCCTCTTAGTGAAATGTATTATTTATGTTTGGAGGTATTGTAGCCTGTGAGTTTTTTTGTATAAACACCAGAGCCATCTTCCTCTTACTAGTGTGCTATGTATTGTTGTGTTTGTGTGGTGGATCCTAATTCTTTCTCAGTTGGTGCAAAATTTTTGTGTGGCAGGGTGTGTAATATGTTTTATTTTTGCTTACAAATTATAATTTAGTCAGAAGCTGAATTTTGCAGAGTACTAAGTTCTGCTATATCATTTGTGTCAGTGCCTATGCTTGCTGCTTGGTCCATCTCTGCCTGTGAGACTCACGTGTAGCCATGTTGTTTTCATGTTGTGAAATCTTACTACAGTAATAAAAAATATTAAATTAAAAATTGTGCAGTTTATTCAAGGTAATGCATTAGGTAAATCTTAGTTCCAGAAAGATTAGGTCAGCATATAGACACTTGTGGACCAATCTGCAATTTCTCCCAAAAAATTGCATCATCCAACAAATACAGGTATGCTTTGCACCACACTTTAATGTCCATATTAAGTAAACTGACACACTTTTTAGATTTATCTATTGGTCAACAGGACATCATTTAAAACATTGTCAAATATTATAAACAAATATTAATGTTACATTTCTTACAAAATTAAAGTGTATGCTGCATTATGTGGGTGTCGGTTTCTTTTGCAAAAATGTTGCAGCTATCAATTTAAATGTTTAATTATTTCACTTGTTTGTATTTGTTATTCTTACACACATTAAAACAATTTTAACAAATGTTTACACACCAACTTTAACACAAATAACAACCTTATTTGGCAGTGTGTGAGATTTATATGTGAGTAGAATAAACATGTAATGTTGGTTCAGACAATTGCTGTTTGCTAACTTTCATCTGCGCAGTAATTAACAAGTAATTGGCCATCAGATGAATGTGCTCTCCAATTAACAGCTAATTACTGCATACACACTTGGTAACAGTACTTCGCAAATGTAGAGTAACTGCAGACCTACTCGGCTGCTGCGTGAAGGTTGCTACGGTTTCCTATGTTAGATTTAACAGCGACAAGGTTTAATTGCGAAAAACACGCCCATTGCGAGTTGCATACTCCCTCACTGTACGCCCACTTTCACGCCCATGTCGGAGCATTGCGAAGTCTCGCCTCCGCCACGCCTCCGCCACTCCTCGTTTTCGTTTGCCAGTTACGTGTTGGTTTAAATGTGGTATTTTTGCACTAATGTCGTACGGATGTACTCGCGCATGCGTATTTACGCTTTTGCGCATGCGCAGACACTTAGTTTTCGTACATTTGCGATACGATGAATCTCTGCGATCAACTCGGAATGAGGGCCATGGTTCCAACCAGTAGTGGCTCCAGAGGTGGGGCTGCAGCACAGTCCAAAATTCAAATAGGGGAGTCACACCAACTGCCACTCCAAATGCTGCCAACCTGGGTATCAAGCAGAGTTGAACACAGGTTCAACCCAGCTCATGGTGCAGTGTGAACGGGTAAACCAAGTTGACCTGACCCGGCACCCGTTCACTGCATAGGAAGAGACACACGTGTCGGCAATGATGTCACCAACCCAGCAATAAGCCAATTGGGCCACCAA
The DNA here is from genome assembly GCF_028390025.1 of Pseudophryne corroboree. NCBI lineage: Eukaryota > Metazoa > Chordata > Amphibia > Anura > Myobatrachidae > Pseudophryne > Pseudophryne corroboree. Next base: position 832,234,099 of record NC_086445.1, on the reverse strand, counting down.
TCTGAATGGGGTCTCATCCAGGTCGCACCTGGAAAGGATCCATGTACAATCCCGGAAGCAACCCGGCTATGTGGTCTGAAAGAGGTAGAAATCCCCAAAATTCCAGACTTGATTGCCTCAGTTAACTTTAGTGTTCATGGTTCCACCATAAGAAAGAGACTGGGCAAAAATGATATCCATAGCAGGGTCGTGCAGTCAGGGGAGGCAGGGGAGGCAGTGCCTCCCCTGTCATTAATGAGTAAAATAATACAAGGAAGATACTTATATGACACATATTCTGTGTCATAAGTATCTTCGTTATATTATTATAACCATTGTAAGACCTGAAAGTAGGTAAGGAGGTACTGATAACAGTGCCTCCCGTTATGAATGGGACTGAGGATAAAGCGGGGGGGGTGGCCAAGAACTGGGCTGTAAAAGCCCATTGAAAATCAACGAGAAAGCGGCACTATTATAAGTGCCTTGTCGATAGGGCCAGATGTGATTGGACAGCGGATCCAGGGCTGGATCCGCTGGTCCAATCACCCATAGGCAGAAAGAATGAGTGCTCACCGCCGTCTCCGTGGCCGCTTCCTGGTCAGGCACAGTCCCCCTCCTGCAGCATGTTCCCCCTCCTCTGTCCGCGCCAGGCGCTGCTGACAAGTCCCCTGTCAGAGCTGCTCCCTCCGCCCCACACCTGCCGCATGTTCCCCCTGCAGTGTGTTTCTGTGTCCGGGGCCGGCAGCTGAGAGGAGCCGCTGTCAGAGCTGCTCCCTCCGCCCCACACCTGCCGCATGTTCCCCCTGCAGTGTGTTTCTGTGTTGGGGCCCGGCAGCTGAGAGGAGCCGCTGTCAGACCTGCCACCCGAGAGGTTCGTTCGTCTCTCTCTCTCCCTCTCTCTTTCTCCTTCCAAACTCCTGAGTTCTGTCCTGAGTATACAAATTGTGTGCCCTCTCCCCTCTACAGGTACGGCCTATTGGATTCTACTGGACAAGTGGACGTGATCGGCGTGGGATGTAGGTAAGTAATCTCTCTCTCATTTTTACAGGTACCCCTATTGGATTCTACTGGACAAGTGGACGTGACCGGGATGTAGGTAAGTATGTGTGAGTGTGTAAGTGTGTTAATAAATTTTTACTTTCACGGTGTGTGTGTTGTGTTTTTATTGGGTATTTTTTGTTGTTGTAGAACTACAGGTACAGGTTCTCCAAGTACCAGCAAGCGGGAGAGGCTTGCTGGGCCTTGCAGTTCCACAACAAAAAAACAATATTCTTTTTTTACACACTTATAGCTATCAGCCCAGCACCCACCGCCCAGGGGTGCTGGGGACAGCCTCGGGCTTCACTCCTGGCCCTTGGGTGGCTGGAGGGGGGACCCCTTGATTTAAGGGGTCCCCACTCCTCCAGGGAACCCTGGCCAGGGGTGACTAGTTGGGGGGGTAATGCAACGGCCACAGGGACCTACATAAATGTGTCCCCCGGCTGTGGCATTATGTCCCTGGCTAGTGGAGCCTGGTGCTAATTTTAAAAATACGGGGGACCCCTACATTTTTTGTCCCTCGTATTTTTGGAACCAGAACCGGACTAAGAGCCCGGTGCTAGTTGTCTAAATACGGGGAACCCCTGTCCAATTTTTCCCCAGTATTTAAACAACCAGGACCGGCTTAAAGAGCTCGAGGCTGGTTATGCTTAGGAGGGGGGACCCCATGCATTTCTTTTTTTAACTTTTTATCCATTCAGACCCTTTTCCACAGATAAGCATGCACGGATCTCACTGATCCGTGCATGACTATCACAACACGCCAGCAAAAAGCAGGTCTATTTGAAAGCTCCATTTTTTTACGAATTCCATGCTTTCCCGGCAGTGTTTGGCTATTGTCGGCAGTGATTGAGAATACAAATTCTTAGTAAATGACCGAGTTCTATTAAATAACAGCCGTGTTTGACCGATGGTCTATTGATTCGTATTTGTGTGGTCGGCAGTGTATCTCAATACGAATAGCCCCAACACTGCCGAGATTTGTGTTTAGTAAATTCCCGAGATCACACTTAGAAAAAAAAGCCAACTCGAATGAAATCGGGATCTTAGTAAATATACCCCAGTGAATCCAGTCTGGCCAGAGGGGGAGAGCGGTCACGATCCCCCGCTTCTCCCCTATTCTCTCACTCTCTCTCTCCCGACCCCAGATTCCTGTTCAGGCTGCTCTTGTCACCGGCGATCCCCGCAGTTCTAGGCCCAGGTCCATAAATACCAATATAATTGTCATTCACTGTCTGTTCCCATCACCCTTTACTTCTCTCTTTTACATTCTCACCCGCTGCTACTGCTGTTACCCTTTCCCTGGCATCTCCCTCTCCCTGTCACCCACTAGAGCGACCCTTTCCCCGGCGTCACCCACTGCTGTCACCCTCTCTCTGGCGTCACCCTCTCCCTGGCATCACACATTGCTGCTACCCTCTCCCTGGCATCACCCACTGTTGTCACCCTCTCCCTGGCATCACCCTCCCCGTCACCTTCTTCCTGGCATTACCCACTGCTGTCACCCTCTCCCTGGCGACCCTCTCCCAGGCATCACGCTCTTCCTGGCGTCACGCTTTTCCTGTCACTCACTCCCTGTCACCCACTGCTGTCACCCTCTCTCTGGCGTCACCCTCTCCCTGTCACCCGCTGCTGGCTATTTTGTTGTCCAGGACTTCTATTAACTTAATAGCGCCGCATCCATGGTGCTATTAAGTTAATGGAAGCCCTGGACAACAAAATTGCATTCATGTCATTCTCCCACTCCCTTCCCAGTCCCAAACACTAATTTTTATTTTATTTTCCTATAAAAATTTACAATATATCACAAGTATAATTAGCAAGCAGGCAGCGGGCATTGACGGCAGTGGCGGTAGGGGTCATCAGCAGGATTCGGCGGACATTATGGCTGCAGTGCCTCACCAGCCACTGACCTCACCACACGCCACTGATCCATAGGAAAGTTACAAAGGTGTCAATGGTGCGTGCGATGGTGCGCCAATGGTGGCGTATCAAGAACGACCAATGGTGTTACAGCATACATGGGCACAGAAAGTGGGCGTCTCAGGGCTTGAACATTCAGGCACATGCTAGTACACTGTTTTCCCCTCATGATCATTTTTATATTTACTTCTATAAAGCAGAAGTGTCATAAAACATGATGGGATCAGGTTGGCATGTACAGTAATGACAGTTGGGTGAGGAGCTGGGGCTGCAATAGAGTCCAAAATTCAAATAGAGGAGCCACACCTACTGCCAATGAATCCCGGATGGAGTGGCAGTTGTTATGGCTCCCCTATTTGTATTTTGGACTGTGCTGCAGCCACAGGATGCGGTCAGCATCCCGGCACACTGGATGACAGCGGTCAGATGACCGACTCCAGAATCCCAACAACGGAACCACAACCGACGGCATCCCGATGGTAAGTATTGGGGTGAGGGATAGGCCCAGGGAGTTAGGGTTAGGCACTACAAGTGGTGATAGCCGTTGCCCCCACCCCACTGAGTCATAGCCCTAGTCACCACCCCCTGTGATTAGCCATAGCCTTCACCCCATGTGTCCTTAGCCCTAGCCGCCACCCCAGGCAGGTTAGGGTAGCGGGCAGGGAGGGGTAAATTAATTATCTCGTCCCCTGTCGGCATGCTAAAAGTCAGGATGCCGCGTAGGCAAATCATTTCACACCCGCAGACCCACCTCTGTAGCTGCCACTGGTCGGAACACTGACCCCCTCATACAAGATTCACTTAGATGTCGTTGTGGCAAACTGTGGCATTGCGGCCTATCAGTGTCACAAAATGAGCCATTGTACAGAGGAAGGTGGCTCCACCTCTCCCACTTGGACTTCCCCCTCCAGGATCTTACTGAGGTTACCATGAAAAATCTCCAAGTATGATGTGGTCTCTACACCTAACAGCTGAGAAAGAAAATATTTGTTGCATAGATATTTACTATGTTCTGTTTGATATTTACTATGTTCTGTTTGCAACTTTACTGATAATATTGAGGTTTTCATGCTATTAATGTATGTTGTGCCCAATTTAAAAATATTTTTTACTATGTATTTCATTTGTTCAATATGGTAAACTGCAAACTATCAATAAGAAACTAAGCAATAGGTTGTAATAAAGGAGCAGTGTTTAAAAGGGGATGTAGTTATGTGACCGGCCGCGGCGGACACATTACCGGCACCTACATCCCGCACCCTCCTAATCCCCCCCTCCATCCCGGCCGGCATTCTGCCCCCGGAATCCCACGGTCGGTATGCTGACCGCCAGGGTGGTAATGCATACCCACCCATCCCCACGTGTACAGTCTCCGTTTGGGCCCCCTCCTCTCCAGCGGTGCAGTAGACTCAGACATTGTACAAAAGAAAAAAAGAACAGTTGGAAACAATAGTCTCAAACTGTAAATTTGGCGCTGAATAAATGAGTACGTCTCTGTCTCTTTAAAGCAGCTGAGTAAAAACAGCTTGCTAAGCTGAAAACAACAAAATTCTTAGAACAAATAAAGTAGATTACTCTGCGCTATAAAACACTATGTAAATTGAATGTGTGCTCTGTCATAGAGAATGATTGACTCAGTGGGACTCAGTGTGGATAAACAAAGTTACTTTATCCAAAATATTTATAAACAACATACACGTAACAAAAAAATCACACTTAATATCAAAATGATAATTCTTACACAAGAGATAGCAAGTATGTAGTAAACAAAAGCTTAATAATAAGCAGATGGATCTATTTGATATCTCTTTGAGTAAGCAATAATAATAAAATATCAAATATATGTTAAAAACTAATAAGAAACAATGCTCTCTTCAGATGATGCACAAATCATTACACTGGCGTCCCAGTGTGTTTGTAAGATGAAAGTCCCGAAAGTAATTCACAGTAATTCCAGTGAAAATAAACAGCATGTACTTTAAAAAGGTAATGACCCACGTGCTGGTTCCTGATTTCTGCAGGGTCCAATTAGCAGTATTGCACGTTGGTGTACATATTGGAGTACAGATAATATATACTGACACTGGAGATGACAGCCCCGCTTTGAGACCTAGGTGGTCATTCCGAGTTGTTCGCTCTGTAAATTTTTTTCGCATCGCAGCGATTTTCCGCTTAGTGCGCATGCGCAATGTCCGCACTGCGACTGCGCCAAGTAAATTTGCTATGCAGTTAGGTGTTTTACTCACGGTTTTTTCTTCGGTCTGGTGATCGTAATGTGATTGACAGGAAGTGGGTGTTTCTGGGCGGAAACTGGACGTTTTATGGGTGTGTGCGAAAAAACGCTACCGTTTCTGGGAAAAACGCGGGAGTGGCTGGAGAAACGGAGGAGTGTCTGGGCGAACGCTGGGTGTGTTTGTGACGTCAAACCAGGAACGACAAGCACTGAACTGATCGCAGATGCCGAGTAAGTCTGGAGCTACTCAGAAACTGCTAAGAGGTGTGTGGTCGCAATTTTGAGAATCTTTCGTTCGCAATTTTAAGAAGCTAAGATTCACTCCCAGTAGGCGGCGGCTTAGCGTGTGTAAAGCTGCTAAAAGCAGCTTGCGAGCGAACAACTCGGAATGAGGGCCCTAATACGTCTCTGCTCCCTGACGAGCGCTGCCGCTGATAATGCTGCACGGATGTCCGTAATTGTGCTGTGTGATCCGGTCCTCAAGGCGGGGGTCAGATAAGGCTCAGCCGGCGCCCAGCGGCACGTTCTTGCAGCAATATGAATGAACGCTGCCCGCTGGTGTGTTATGTAGCCGCCGGCAATGATGTTATATACTGTACTTTAGACAGGGGTCAGGCACAGTTCAGCAGATTAGGCAGCAGTGGTTACTTACAGCGGTGTCCGGAAAGCTGTCCAAACTGTGTGGTGGTTATTGCAGCAGTGAAGACCAAATGGAGAGCACAATCAGAAGACGTGGGCGACTCAGACATTGTGCTGGATTCTACTGTGCATGCACAGGTCTCCGGGAACATGGTGAGTATAATCGTACGTTTTTTTTAAAGCAGCAATCATTTACAAGGCAAAACCAACCTGTTTTTTTGCCTTGTAAATGATTACCGCTTTAAAAAAAACATACGAGTTCTCCCGGTATCTCAGAGCTCCAGCCGTCTCGCACTGCATTACAGGTTTTGCCTTGTCAAAGATTGCTGATTTAACAAAACGCACACGTTCGGCCAGTATCTTGGAACTCCGGCCGTCTCGCACTGCATTATATCCGGCCCAAGGTCTATACAGTATATGGTTTTCATCACACTATATTTGAAAGTCAGTGGCGGTTCTTGCCACGGGCAAGCGGTACTTTTGCCCGGGGCGCCGCCTTCCGGAGTGCGCCGGCGCCTTCTGGAGGGCGCCGCACCAGGGCAAGATCCGCCACTGTGCCCCCCGCAGTGCCCTGCTGTGCCCCCCCGCTTTGAAGGGAACCAGACGCGTAGCGTCTAGTTTCCCTTAGTATATGGTTTTCATCACACTATATTTGAAAGTCAGTGGCGGTTCTTGCCACGGGCAAGCGGTATTTTTGCCCGGGGCGCCGCCTTCCGGAGGGCGCCGGCGCCATCCGGAGGGCGCCGCACCAGGGCAAGATCCGCCACTGTGTTCCCCGCAGTGCCCTGCTGTGCCCCCTTGCTTTGAAGGGAACCAGACGCGTAGCGTCTAGTTTCCCTTCATTGAGAGGACCTTAGTTGTGCGGTACGCGATGACGTCATCGCGCACCGCACAGCAAAGGTCCTCTCCATGAAGGGAAACTAGATGCTACGGTCTAGTTTCCCTTCATGTAGAGGACCTTTGCTGTGCGATGCGCGATGACGTCATCGCGCACCGCACAGCATAGTGCCACAGACACTAGGGGTCATAATTGACCTCTAGTGTCTATGCTGTTCTATGGGAGAGACGTAATAACGTCTCTCCCATAGATCGAAGAGAGGAGAGGAGAAGAGCGGCGCCGCTGGCGGAGGGGGTCTGCAGCGGTCTGGATCAGGAACGGGGATGGTAAGTATACTTTTTTTTATTTTTTTATTTTCTTTCAGCATCGTGACCACGCCCCCATTTGAAGCCACGCCCCTATATTTTGCCCGGGGCGCCACAAGGCTAAGAACCGGCCCTGTTGAAAGTGTCAATCAAACTAGTGAAATAACAGACCTAACAGCATAATAGATATTACAAATAATACTGATAGCCCAAGGATGAAAAGTTATCTCCAATAATGGTGGTCATTCCGAGTTGTTTGCTCGCTAGCTGTTTTTAGCAGCTGCGTAAACGCTATGCCGCCTCCCACTGGGAGTGTATTTTAGCTTAGCAGAAGTGCGAACGAAAGGATCGCAGAGCGGCGGCAAAGTTTTTTTGTGCAGTTTTAGAGTAGCTCAATATCTACTCAGCGCTTGCGATCACTTCAGACTGTTCAGTTCCTGTTTTGACATCACAAACACGCAATGACCACCAATAAACAGTATCTTCAGTCTGACAGGGTTGTAAACTATTACTTATAGGTAATGCAAATACAGAACACATTTTCGATAAATGACTTACTGTGTATTATACATGTGGAGATTACATCAGACAGAACATTAGATTTAGGGTATAGTATGCAATTTAGAAGTGAAATTGAACCAAAACTTCTTTTGCATCTAAATGTTTGCAATAATAAAAGAAGCGACACAATTATGTGACAAGATCACTTACTGTACTTCATCATGAGGACATTCAGAGACAGGAATAAGTGTGACACCTTCACTTTCATCATTAATGTAATGAATGACACTGTAAATCCAGCACACGGAGTTCCAGGAGCTCCATACAGTGATGTTACACAGATTCATGTATTGTCAGTATGGTTTCCCTACCACAGGGTATGTGCCTTGTACTGACTCACAAGCTCTGTGTGATGCTGCATAACATACTTCACATAACTGGATAAATGGCTGCAACCAGCCCACACAGGTAACAGGCTGGTAATAAACTGGAGGACACCTTAGGGCATCTATTTCTTTACAAATAGGAGTGATGTGTTTTTCACACGGACTCTAAATAATGAGAAGCTACTGTCTGCATGGAACTGCTAATCTTGCTGTCAATAGGGATCATGTTGAGTCAGCATGTAGATATATTTGTTCATATTAAATAAAAAATTATATATATATATATATATATATATATATAAATCTTTTCCCCCGATTGGGCTTAAGGCGCTTTACCTCTGCATAAAATGCAGAAACAATGGATACAAGTGTAAGGCAACCACTTTGGGTCATCAGGTGACACTAGGCAACACTAGGCCAGACAGCAGGGCCTGGGATGAAGGAAAGAAGAAACTGCTAATGGGTGTTTGGGGAATGAAGTTCCCTAATGGGGTCCAAGGACGAAGCCATGGGAGGGGTTCTAGAGGAAGTTGTTACCCAGATTCCTAAGCTTTCTGCAAAATAGAAACCACAAATCTCAGCTCTCCTGAATGAAAAACTATTAAATTATGTGATGCTAGCTATGGTCAATAAAACATAATTCTGTTTTGTACAAACTGTTGAAACTTGTAACTTACAGTATATACAGTAATTTTTTTGTAGAACTTGAATTTAATATCAGAATTAGACATTGCTGTGTACCTGCGTCCTGTGGCTTGAGAAAGCAACAGACTACTAGTGCAACAGTCTACTATATTTAATAAATATAAATCTGAGTACCCAGCTTCCCATCTTACCACTATTGTTTTTTTGTTTGTTTGTTTTTCTAGTTCGGGTTCCACGTATGACCAGGTTGGGTGGGGGAGTATTCTCATTGGGGGTTTTGTATTTTTCTTGGGTTTTTTTACCTCCCTTTTTCCCCCCTTGTTTATATGACCGTTTTATTGTGTGTCTACTCTTGGATACTTATTATAGCTTTGATATGACGTATATGCCTGCAAACTTTATGTGGGGTAACTGGCAGAGTGCACCAACTGGTGGAACCCTTTTCATTCAACTTATCAAATGATGCATTTAGCACTACAACTATTAACATGGAATGTAGGTGGGGTGAATGATAACGTCAAGAGATCATTAGTACTTAAACTTGTTAAACAATATGATGCAGATGTGACATGCCTCACCGAAACACATTTAGAGGGTAATAGACTACTGTCCCTGCGTAAGCCCTGGGTGGGTTGGGCATATCATGCCCACCATACTTTTTACTCCAGGGGGGTATCAGTTCTTATTAAGAAATCTGTTCAATTTGTGCTGCATTCCATCAAAACAGACCCCCTAGGCAGATATGTCATTTTGGATTGTAAACTGTTTTCACAACCCTTTATTATCCTGGCAGTATATATCCCTCCCCCCTTTAACTATGAAGTGTTGAAACAGGCTGCCGCATTCATCGCTCAATCCCCCCACACCACTGTAATATGCCTCAGTGATTTTAATAACCTAATGGATTATAGTCTGGATAAATGGAGGGGGTCCCATGCACCTGACCTGGGGAGCTCCCCTTCAACTTTTGTTAAATTTATAGAATCTCTGGGTTCATCTGATGCTTGGAGTCTTAGGAATCCATCGGTTAAACAATACTCATGTTTTTCTAAAGCCCATCACTCCTTCTCCCACATCGATCTTGCCCTGCTTTCACCCATGTTGTTACCGAAAGTTACTGATGTACGTTATAAAGCGAGGGGGGTGTCTGATCATTCTCCACTCGTTGTGTCGCTAAACTTGGAATGCCAGAGAGGGCAGGTATTTTGGAAATTGCATCCATCGTGGTTGTTACAACTAGGGACTGCCTCTGATCTTATAGAATCATGGGAGGGTTACTTCTCCAATGACGTGGGTACTGCCACTGTTCCTGTTGCTTGGGACGCCTTTAAGGCCTATTTGAGAGGCACGCTCATACAGCGGATAGCCTCCCTTAAACTATTTTATAGATAAAAAGGATCCGAATTGGAAACGGAGTGTCATAACCTAGAGGCCCAATACTTGGACGATGGTCTTGTTGGTACCAGAGACAGTTGGGATGCAGCTCAGTCTGCATGGCTTGCACATTTAAATGAAAAAAAAACATGCGTAGCCTCCTTCTGTTTAGATCTCATCGGCAATACATATATGCAGATAGCGGACAGGTAGCTATCTGGGCCACTTAGTTCATTCTGATCGTCCTGTAAACACGATAGTTCAACTCTTTGACTCTAAGGGAGGGGAAGCCACTACTACCCTGGCTATTGCAGAGGTGTTCCTTTCCTTTTTTACAGATGTCTATCAGTCTCACCTAACGTGCAAATCAGCTGAGTTATCACATTATATATAGTATATTGCGCTGCCTACGCTATTTGAAGATGCTAGGGATTTTTTAGATGCCCCGATCACACTGGAGGAAATTGATACAGCGCTTAGATCCTTTCCGGGAGGCAAGGCCCCAGGATCCGATGGTATACCCGTGGAAATGTACAAAACCTATTCTGATACATTTCTCCCTAGGCTATTGAAATTATTTAACGACCTCTTTGAGGTAGGGATTCTTCCTGCTTCTATGTCTGAAGCCATCATTGTGGTGTTGCCTAAGCCTGGAAAGATACCCAGACTCCTCATTCCGACAGATATTAAAATTTTAGCTAAAGTGCTAGCTATTCATCTCAACTGCATCATAACCTCTATAATACATCCAGATCAGACTGGCTTCATGCCTGGTATGTCCACCTGTATTAATCTACAGCGTGTCTTCACTCATCTTCAGGCTTTGTGAACAGTATATATAGTAGTACAGTGCAGCATTTTGGTGACCAACAGTATATAGTTGTACAGTACAGTAGGCCATTGCTGTATTTTGCAGCTCCGTGTCACTGCAAGTATCCATTCCATATCTGTGCTGCATTGTTGTGAGCAGTATATATAGTAGTACAGTGCAGCATTTTGGTGACCAACAGTATATAGTTGTACAGTACAGTAGGCCATTGCTATTGATATAATAATATTACTGGCATATAATTCCGCACATTAAAAAATGGAGAACAAAAATGTGGAGGGTGAAATAGAGAAAGATCAAGATCCACTTCCACCTAGTGCTGAAGCTGCTGCCACTAGTCATGGCAGAGACGATTCAATGCCATCAACGTCGTCTGCCAAGGCCGATGCCCAATGTCATAGTAGAGAATCAGTCAGAAAAAGACTCACCAGTGTCCTAAAAAATCCAAAAAAACTAAAGTTCAGTAAAATGACCCAAAAATCTAAATTTAAAGCGTCTGAGGAGAAGCGTAAACTTGCCAATATGCCATTTACGACACGGAGTGGCAAGGAACAGCTGAGGCCCTGGCCTATGTTCATGGCTAGTGGTTCAGCTTCACATGAGAATGGAAGCACTCATCCTCCCGCTAGAAAACTGAAAAGAGTTAAGATGGCAAAAGCACAGCAAAGAACTGAGCGTTCTTCTAAATCACAAATCCCCAAGGAGAGTCTAATTGTGTCGGCGGTTGCGATGCCTGACCTTCCCAACACTGGACGGGAAAAGGTGGCATCTTCCACCATTTGCATGCCCCCTGCAAGTGCTGGAAGGAGCACCCACAGTCCAGTTCCAGATAGTCAAATTGAAGATGTCAAAGTTGAAGTACACCAGGATGAGGAGGATATGGGTGTTGCTGGCGCTGAGGAGGAAATTGACAAGGAGGATTCTGATGGTGAGGTGGTTTGTTTAAGTCAGGCACCCGGGGAGACACCTGTTATCCGTGGGATGAATATGGCCATTGACATGCCTGGTCAAATTACAAAAAAAAATCACCTCTTCAGTGTGGAATTATTTTAACAGAAATGTGGACAACAGGTGTCAAGCCGTGTGTTGCCTTTGTCAAGCTGTAATAAGTAGGGGTAAGGACGTTAACCACCTAGGAACATCCTCCCTTATACGTCACCTGGACCGCATTCATCAGAAGTCATTGACAAGTTCAAAAATTTTGGGTGACAGCGGAAGCAGTCCACTGACAACTAAATCCCTTCCTCTTGTACCCAAGCTCCTGCAAACCACACCACCAACTCCCTCAGTGTCAATTTCCTCCTCAGACAGGAACGCCAATAGTCCTGCAGGCCATGTCACTGGCAAGTCTGACGAGTCCTCTCCTAACTGGGATTCCTCCGATGGATCCTTGAGTGTAACGCCTACTGCTGCTGGCGCTGCTGTTGTTGCTGCTGGGAGTCGATCGTCATCCCAGAGGGGAAGTCAGAAGACCACTTTTACTACTTCCAGTAATCAATTGACTGTCCAACAGTCCTTTGCAAGGAAGATGAAATATCACAGCAGTCATCCTGTTGCAAAGCGGATAACTCAGGCCTTGGCAGCTGTGTTGGTGTTAGACGTGTGTCCGGTATCCACCGTTAATTCACATGGACTTAGAGAATTTCTTGAGGTAGTGTGTCCCCGGTACCAAATCCCATCTAGGTTCCACTTCTCTAGGCAGGCGATACCGAGAATGTACACAGACGTCAGAAAAAGACTCACCAGTGTCCTAAAAAATGCAGTTGTACCCAATGTCTACTTAACCAGGGACATGTGGACAAGTGGAGCAGGGCAGACTCAGGACTATATGACTGTGACAGCCCACTGGGTAGATGTATTGCCTCCCGCAGCAACAACAGCAGCGGCGGCACCAGTAGCAGCATCTCGCAAACGCCAACTCGTTCCTAGACAGGCTACGCTTTGTATCACCGCTTTCCAGAAGAGCATCACACAGCTGACAACCTCTTACGGAAACTGAGGAACATCATCGCAGATTGGCTTACCCCAATTGGACTCTCCTGGGGATTTATGACATCGGACAACGCCACCAATATTGTGCGTGCGTTACATGTGGGCAAATTCCAGCATGTCCCATGTTTTGCACATACAATTAATTTGGTGGTGCAGAATTTTTTTACAAATGACAGGGGCGTGCAAGAGATGCTGTCGGTGGCCTGAAAAATTGCGGGCCACTTTCGGCATTCAGCCACCGCGTGCCGAAGACTGGAGCACCAGCAAACACTCCTGAACCTGCCCCTCCATCAGCTGAAGCAAGAGGTGGTAACGAGGTGGAATTCAACCCTCTATATGCTTCAGAGGATGGAGGAGCAGCAAAAGGCCATTCAAGCCTATACATCTGCCTACGATATAGGCAAAGGAGGGGGAATGCACCTGACTCAAGCGCAGTGGAGAATGATTTCAACGTTGTGCAAGGTTCTGCAACCCTTTGAACTTGCCACACGTGAAGTCAGTTCAGACACTGCCAGCCTGAGTCAGGTCATTCCCCTCATCAGGCTTTTGCAGAAGCAGCTGGAGAGATTGAAGGAGTAGCTAAAACGGAGCGATTCCGCTAGGCATGTGGGACTTGTGGATGGAGCCCTTAATTCGCTTAACCAGGATTCATGGGTGGTCAATCTGTTGAAATCAGAGCACTACATTTTGGCCACAGTGCTCGATCCAAGGTTTAAAGCCTACGTTGTATCTCTCTTTCAGGCAGACACAAGTGTGCAGAGGTTCAAAGACCTGCTGGTGAGAAAATTGCCAAGTCAAGCGGAACGTGACCCGTCAACATTAGAGATGTGCACTTGAAATTTTTCGGGTTTTGTGTTTTGGTTTTGGGTTCGGTTCCGCTGCCGTGTTTTGGGTTCGACCGCGTTTTGGCAAAACCTCACCAAATTTTTTTTGTCGGATTCGGGTGTGTTTTGGATTCGGGTGTTTTTTTCAAAAAACACTAAAAAACAGCTTAAATCATAGAATTTGGGGGTCATTTTGACCCCAAAGTATTATTAACCTCAAAAACCATAATTTCCACTCATTTTCAGTCTATTCTGAATACCTCACACCTCACAATATTATTTTTAGTCCTAAAATTTGCACCGAGGTCGCTGGATGACTAAGCTAAGCGACCCTAGTGGCCGACACAAACACCTGGCCCATCTAGGAGTGGCACTGCAGTGTCACGCAGGATGGCCCTTCCAAAAAACACTCCCCAAACAGCACATGATGCAAAGAAAAAAAGAGGCGCAATGAGGTAGCTGTGTGAGTAAGATAAGCGACCCTAGTGGCCGACACAAACACCTGGCCCATCTAGGAGTGGCACTGCAGTGTCACGCAGGATGGCCCTTCCAAAAAACACTCCCCAAACAGCACATGACGCAAAGAAAAAAAGAGGCGCAATGAGGTAGCTGTGTGAGTAAGATAAGCGACCCTAGTGGCCGACACAAACACCTGGCCCATCTAGGAGTGGCACTGCAGTGTCACGCAGGATGGCCCTTCTAAAAAACACTCCCCAAACAGCACATGACGCAAAGAAAAAAAGAGGCGCAATGAGGTAGCTGTGTGAGTAAGATAAGCGACCCTAGTGGCCGACACAAACACCTGGCCCATCTAGGAGTGGCACTGCAGTGTCACGCAGGATGGCCCTTCCAAAAAACACTCCCCAAACAGCACATGATGCAAAGAAAAAAAGAGGCGCAATGAGGTAGCTGTGTGAGTAAGATAAGCGACCCTAGTGGCCGACACAAACACCTGGCCCATCTAGGAGTGGCACTGCAGTGTCACGCAGGATGGCCCTTCCAAAAAACACTCCCCAAACAGCACATGACGCAAAGAAAAAAAGAGGCGCAATGAGGTAGCTGTGTGAGTAAGATAAGCGACCCTAGTGGCCGACACAAACACCTGGCCCATCTAGGAGTGGCACTGCAGTGTCACGCAAGATGGCCCTTCCAAAAAACACTCCCCAAACAGCACATGACGCAAAGAAAAAAAGAGGCGCAATGAGGTAGCTGTGTGAGTAAGATAAGCGACCCTAGTGGCCGACACAAACACCTGGCCCATCTAGGAGTGGCACTGCAGTGTCACGCAGGATGGCCCTTCTAAAAAACACTCCCCAAACAGCACATGACGCAAAGAAAAAAAGAGGCGCAATGAGGTAGCTGTGTGAGTAAGATAAGCGACCCTAGTGGCCGACACAAACACCTGGCCCATCTAGGAGTGGCACTGCAGTGTCACGCAGGATGGCCCTTCCAAAAAACACTCCCCAAACAGCACATGACGCAAAGAAAAAAAGAGGCGCAATGAGGTAGCTGTGTGAGTAAGATAAGCGACCCTAGTGGCCGACACAAACACCTGGCCCATCTAGGAGTGGCACTGCAGTGTCACGCAGGATGGCCCTTCCAAAAAACACTCCCCAAACAGCACATGACGCAAAGAAAAAAAGAGGCGCAATGAGGTAGCTGTGTGAGTAAGATAAGCGACCCTAGTGGCCGACACAAACACCTGGCCCATCTAGGAGTGGCACTGCAGTGTCACGCAGGATGGCCCTTCCAAAAAACACTCCCCAAACAGCACATGACGCAAAGAAAAAAAGAGGCGCAATGAGGTAGCTGTGTGAGTAAGATAAGCGACCCTAGTGGCCGACACAAACACCTGGCCCATCTAGGAGTGGCACTGCAGTGTCACGCAGGATGGCCCTTCCAAAAAACAATCCCCAAACAGCACATGACGCAAAGAAAAAAAGAGGCGCAATGAGGTAGCTGTGTGAGTAAGATAAGCGACCCTAGTGGCCGACACAAACACCTGGCCCATCTAGGAGTGGCACTGCAGTGTCACGCAGGATGGCCCTTCCAAAAAACACTCCCCAAACAGCACATGACGCAAAGAAAAAAAGAGGCGCAATGAGGTAGCTGTGTGAGTAAGATAAGCGACCCTAGTGGCCGACACAAACACCTGGCCCATCTAGGAGTGGCACTGCAGTGTCACGCAGGATGGCCCTTCCAAAAAACACTCCCCAAACAGCACATGACGCAAAGAAGAAAAAAAGAAAAAAGAGGTGCAAGATGGAATTGTCCTTGGGCCCTCCCACCCACCCTTATGTTGTATAAACAGGACATGCACACTTTAACCAACCCATCATTTCAGTGACAGGGTCTGCCACACGACTGTGACTGAAATGACGGGTTGGTTTGGACCCCCACCAAAAAAGAAGCAATTAATCTCTCCTTGCATAAACTGGCTCTACAGAGGCAAGATGTCCACCTCATCATCATCCTCCGATATATCACCGTGTACATCCCCCTCCTCACAGATTATCAATTCGTCCCCACTGGAATCCACCATCTCAGCTCCCTGTGTACTTTGTGGAGGCAATTGCTGCTGGTCAATGTCTCCACGGAGGAATTGATTATAATTCATTTTAATGAACATCATCTTCTCCACATTTTCTGGAAGTAACCTCGTACGCCGATTGCTGACAAGGTGAGCGACGGCACTAAACACTTTTTCGGAGTACACACTTGTGGGAGGGCAACTTAGGTAGAATAAAGCCAGTTTGTGCAAGGGCCTCCAAATTGCCTCTTTTTCCTGCCAGTATAAGTACGGACTGTGTGACGTGCCTACTTGGATGCGGTCACTCATATAATCCTCCACCATTCTTTCAATGGGGAGAGAATAATATGCAGTGACAGTAGATGACATGTCCGTAATCGTTGTCAGGTCCTTCAGTCCGGACCAGATGTCAGCATCAGCAGTCGCTCCAGACTGCCCTGCATCACCGCCAGCGGGTGGGCTCGGAATTCTGAGCCTTTTCCTCGCACCCCCAGTTGCGGCAGAATGTGAAGGAGGAGATGTTGACAGGTCGCGTTCCGCTTGACTTGACAATTTTCTCACCAGCAGGTCTTTGAACCCAAGCAGACTTGTGTCTGCCGGAAAGAGAGATCCAAGGTAGGTTTTAAATCTAGGATCGAGCACGGTGGCCAAAATGTAGTGCTCTGATTTCAACAGATTGACCACCCGTGAATCCTTGTTAAGCGAATTAAGGGCTCCATCCACAAGTCCCACATGCCTAGCGGAATCGCTCCGTGTTAGCTCCTCCTTCAATGTCTCCCGCTTCTTCTGCAAAAGCCTGATGAGGGGAATGACCTGACTCAGGCTGGCAGTGTCTGAACTGACTTCACGTGTGGCAAGTTCAAAGGGCAGCAGAACCTTGCACAACATTGAAATCATTCTCCACTGTGCTTGAGACAGGTGCATTCCACCTCCTATATCGTGCTGAATTGTATAGGCTTGAATGGCCTTTTGCTGCTCCTCCAACCTCTGAAGCATATATAGGGTTGAATTCCACCTCGTTACCACTTCTTGCTTCAGATGATGGCAGGGCAGGTTCAGGCGTTTTTGGTGTTGCTCCAGTCTTCTGTACGTGGTGCCTGTACGCCGAAAGTGTCCCGCAATTCTTCTGGCCACCGACAGCATCTCTTGCACGCCCCTGTCGTTTTTTAAAAAATTCTGCACCACCAAATTCAAGGTATGTGCAAAACATGGGACGTGCTGGAATTTGCCCATATTCAATGCACACACAATATTGCTGGCGTTGTCCGATGCCACAAATCCACAGGAGAGTCCAATTGGGGTAAGCCATTCCGCGATGATCTTCCTCAGTTGCCGTAAGAGGTTTTCAGCTGTGTGCGTATTCTGGAAACCGGTGATACAAAGCGTAGCCTGCCTAGGAAAGAGTTGGCGTTTGCGAGATGCTGCTACTGGTGCCGCCGCTGCTGTTCTTGCGGCGGGAGTCCATACATCTACCCAGTGGGCTGTCACAGTCATATAGTCCTGACCCTGCCCTGCTCCACTTGTCCACATGTCCGTGGTTAAGTGGACATTGGGTACAACTGCATTTTTTAGGACACTGGTGAGTCTTTTTCTGACGTCTGTGTACATTCTCGGTATCGCCTGCCTAGAGAAGTGGAACCTAGATGGTATTTGGTAACGGGGGCACACTACCTCAAGAAATTGTCTAGTTCCCTGTGAACTAACGGCGGATACCGGACGCACGTCTAACACCAACATAGTTGTCAAGGCCTCAGTTATCCGCTTTGCAGCAGGATGACTGCTGTGATATTTCATCTTCCTCGCAAAGGACTGTTGGACAGTCAATTGCTTGGTGGAAGTAGTAAAAGTGGTCTTACGATTTCCCCTCTGGGATGACCATCGACTCCCAGCAGCAACAACAGCAGCGCCAGCAGCAGTAGGCGTTACACGCAAGGATGCATCGGAGGAATCCCAGGCAGGAGAGGAATCGTCAGAATTGCTAGTGACATGGCCTGCAGGACTATTGGCATTCCTGGGGAAGTAGGAAATTGACACTGAGGGAGTTGGTGGGGTGGTTTGCGTGAGCTTGGTTACAAGAGGAAGGGATTTACTGGTCAGTGGACTGCTTCCGCTGTCGCCCAAAGTTTTTGAACTTGTCACTGACTTATTATGAATGCGCTGCAGGTGACGTATAAGGAAGGATGTTCCAAGGTGGTTAACGTCCTTACCCCTACTTATTACAGCTTGACAAAGGCAACACACGGCTTGACAAATGTTGTCCGCATTTCTGTTGAAATACTTCCACACCGAAGAGCTGATTTTTTTGGTATTTTCACCAGGCATGTCAACGGCCATATTCCTCCCACGGACAACAGGTGTCTCCCTGGGTGCCTGACTTAAACAAACCACCTCACCATCAGAATCCTCCTTGTCAATTTCCTCCCCAGCGCCAGCAACACCCATATCCTCCTCATCCTGGTGTACTTCAACACTGACATCTTCAATCTGACTATCAGGAACTGGACTGCGGGTGCTCCTTCCAGCACTTGCAGGGGGCGTGCAAATGGTGGAAGGCGCATGCTCTTCACGTCCAGTGTTGGGAAGGTCAGGCATCGCAACCTACACAATTGGACTCTCCTTGTGGATTTGGGATTTCGAAGAACGCACAGTTCTTTGCGGTGCTTTTGCCAGCTTGAGTCTTTTCATTTTTCTAGCGAGAGGCTGAGTGCTTCCATCCTCATGTGAAGCTGAACCACTAGCCATGAACATAGGCCAGGGCCTCAGCCGTTCCTTGCCACTCCGTGTGGTAAATGGCATATTGGCAAGTTTACGCTTCTCCTCCGACAATTTTATTTTAGATTTTGGAGTCCTTTTTTTACTGATATTTGGTGTTTTGGATTTTACGTGCTCTGTACTATGACATTGGGCATCGGCCTTGGCAGACGACGTTGCTGGCATTTCATCATCTCGGCCATGACTAGTGGCAGCAGCTTCAGCACGAGGTGGAAGTGGATCTTGATCTTTCCCTAATTTTGGAACCTCAACATTTTTGTTCTCCATATTTTAATAGGCACAACTAAAAGGCACCTCAGGTAAACAATGGAGATGGATGGATACTAGTATACTTATGGATGGACGAGCGACTGCCGACACAGAGGTAGCTACAGCCGTGGACTACCGTACTGTGTCTGCTGCTAATATAGACTGGATGATAATGAGATGAAATTAATATATATATATATATAATATCACTAGTACTGCAGCCGGACAGGTATATATATTTATTATGTAATGACTGATGACGGACCTGCTGGACACTGTCAGCTCAGCAGCACCGCAGACTGCTACAGTAAGCTACTATAGTAGTATGTATCAAGAAGAAAGGAAAAAAAAAACCACGGGTAGGTGGTATACAATTATGGATGGACGAGCGACTGCCGACACAGGTAGCTACAGCCGTGGACTACCGTACTGTGTCTGCTGCTAATATAGACTGGATGATAATGAGATGAAATTAATATATATATATATATATATAATATCACTAGTACTGCAGCCGGACAGGTATATATATTTATTATGTAATGACTGATGACGGACCTGCTGGACACTGTCAGCTCAGCAGCACCGCAGACTGCTACAGTAAGCTACTATAGTAGTATGTATCAAGAAGAAAGAAAAAAAAACCACGGGTAGGTGGTATACAATTATGGATGGACGAGCGACTGCCGACACAGAGGTAGCTACAGCCGTGGACTACCGTACTGTGTCTGCTGCTAATATAGACTGGATGATAATGAGATGAAATGAATATATATATATATAATATCACTAGTACTGCAGCTGGACAGGTATATATATTTATTATGTAATGACTGATGACGGACCTGCTGGACACTGTCAGCTCAGCAGCACCGCAGACTGCTACAGTAAGCTACTATAGTAGTATGTATCAAGAAGAAAGAAAAAAAAAAAACCACGGGTAGGTGGTATACAATTATGGATGGACGAGCGACTGCCGACACAGAGGTAGCTACAGCCGTGGACTACCGTACTGTGTCTGCTGCTAATATAGACTGGATGATAATGAGATGAAATTAATATATATATATATATATATAATATCACTAGTACTGCAGCCGGACAGGTATATATATTTATTATGTAATGACTGATGACGGACCTGCTGGACACTGTCAGCTCAGCAGCACCGCAGACTGCTACAGTAAGCTACTATAGTAGTATGTATCAAGAAGAAAGAAAAAAAAAACCACGGGTAGGTGGTATACAATTATGGATGGACGAGCGACTGCCGACACAGAGGTAGCTACAGCCGTGGACTACCGTACTGTGTCTGCTGCTAATATAGACTGGATGATAATGAGATGAAATTAATATATATATATATATATATATAATATCACTAGTACTGCAGCCGGACAGGTATATATATTTATTATGTAATGACTGATGACGGACCTGCTGGACACTGTCAGCTCAGCAGCACCGCAGACTGCTACAGTAAGCTACTATAGTAGTATGTATCAAGAAGAAAGAAAAAAAAAAAAACACGGGTAGGTGGTATACAATTATGGATGGACGAGCGACTGCCGACACAGGTAGCTACAGCCGTGGACTACCGTACTGTGTCTGCTGCTAATATAGACTGGATGATAATGAGATGAAATTAATATATATATATATAATATCACTAGTACTGCAGCTGGACAGGTATATATATTTATTATGTAATGACTGATGACGGACCTGCTGGACACTGTCAGCTCAGCAGCACCGCAGACTGCTACAGTAAGCTACTATAGTAGTATGTATCAAGAAGAAAGAAAAAAAAAAAACCACGGGTAGGTGGTATACAATTATGGATGGACGAGCGACCTGCCGACACAGAGGTAGCTACAGCCGTGGACTACCGTACTGTGTCTGCTGCTAATATAGACTGGATGATAATGAGATGAAATTAATATATATATATATAATATCACTAGTACTGCAGCCGGACAGGTATATATATTTATTATGTAATGACTGATGACAGACCTGCTGGACACTGTCAGCTCAGCAGCACCGCAGACTGCTACAGTAAGCTACTATAGTAGTATGTATCAAGAAGAAAGAAAAAAAAAAAACACGGGTAGGTGGTATACAATTATGGATGGACGAGCGACTGCCGACACAGAGGTAGCTACAGCCGTGGACTACCGTACTGTGTCTGCTGCTAATATAGACTGGATGATAATGAGATAAAATTAATATATATATATATATATAATATCACTAGTACTGCAGCCGGACAGGTATATATATTTATTATGTAATGACTGATGACGGACCTGCTGGACACTGTCAGCTCAGCAGCACCGCAGACTGCTACAGTAAGCTACTATAGTAGTATGTATCAAGAAGAAAGAAAAGAAAAAAACACGGGTAGGTGGTATACAATTATGGATGGACGAGCGACTGCCGACACAGAGGTAGCTACAGCCGTGGACTACCGTACTGTGTCTGCTGCTAATATAGACTGGATGATAATGAGATGAAATTAATATATATATATATAATATCACTAGTACTGCAGCCGGACAGGTATATATATTTATTATGTAATGACTGATGACGGACCTGCTGGACACTGTCAGCTCAGCAGCACCGCAGACTGCTACAGTAAGCTACTATAGTAGTATGTATCAAGAAGAAAGAAAAAAAAAAAAAAACACGGGTAGGTGGTATACAATTATATATATATTATATACAATTATATATATATATATATATATATATATATTAAACTGGTGGTAATTAATTAAACTGGTGGTCAGGTCACTGGTCACACTATCAGCAACTTGCAAGTAGTACTCCTAAGCAGACAATCACAATATATACTGGTGGTCAGTGTGGTCACAATGGCAGTGTGGCACTCTGGCAGCAAAAGTGTGCACTGTACATTAAAATATGTACTCCTGCTCTCAGACTCTAACTGCTCCCCACTGTCTCCCCCACAAGTCAGATATACAGTCACACTATCACTTCAGCAAGTAGTAGTACTCCTCCTAATGCTCCCCAAAATTACTAAAGTAAATACTGTGTCTCTCTCTACTCTAGTCTCACTCTCTTCTCTATAAACGGAGAGGACGCCAGCCACGTCCTCTCCCTATCAATCTCAATGCACGTGTGAAAATGGCGGCGACGCGCGGCTCCTTATATAGAATCCGAGTCTCGCGATAGAATCCGAGCCTCGCGAGAATCCGACAGCGGGATGATGACGTTCGGGCGCGCTCCGGTTAACCGAGCAAGGCGGGAAGATCCGAGTCGCTCGGCCCCGTGTAAAAAAACCTGAAGTTCGGGCGGGTTCGGATTCCGAGGAACCGAACCCGCTCATCTCTAGTCAACATCTCCTCCTTCACATTCTTCCGCAACTGGGGCTGCGAGGAAAAGGCTAAGAATTCCGACAGTGCCGTAACTAGGCATTTTAGCGCTGTGTGCAAGAAACGGCATTGGCGCCCCCCCGCCCCATGTAAGATAGGGGCAGTGCGCGCCGTAGGCGCGCGAAAAATATATAGGGGCGTGGCTTCATGGGGAAGGGGCGTGGCCACAAAATAATAGCAATTCATACTACGGTGCACAGTAGTCTCCATTATTCACATTACGCTGCACAGTAGCACCACTACACAAGGTAGAGCCCCTTTTATACATTACAGCAGACAGCATCCCCCTTTTTACACATTACAGCAGACAGTCCCCCTTACACATTGCGGCAGCCAGTCCCCCTTTTTACACATTGCAGCAGCCAGGCCCCCTTTTTACACATTGCGGCAGCCAGGCCCCCTTTTTACACATTGCGGCAGCCAGTCCCCCTTTTTACACATTGCGGCAGCCAGGCCCCCTTTTTACACATTGCGGCAGCCAGGCCCCCTTTTTACACATTGCGGCAGCCAGGCCCCCTTTTTACACATTGCGGCAGCCAGGACCCCTTTTTACACATTGCGGCAGCCAGGCCCCCTTTTTACACATTGCGGCAGACAGGCCCCCTTTTTACACATTGCGCAGCCAGGACCCCTTTTTACACATTATGGCAGACGGTGTCCCCCAGAGAGAGAGAGAGAGAGAGAGAGGGATATACTTACCTTCTCCCCGCTGACAGGCTCCTCGTGCTGGCATCTCCCTCTGTGCAGTGTGCAGGCATCGGACAAGGAGGAGGAGGGAGGGGGACTGGAGCCGCAGCAGCGCTATGTCATTGGTAGTAAGCGCCGCTGCAGCATGCCCCTCTCCTTCCGTATTGGTTGCCTGGCGCTGCTGTGGATGCTGGGATGGAGGAACCGCATCCCAGCATCCACAGCAGCGCTGTGCAGCCTATACGGAAGGAGAGGGGGCTGCTGCAGCGGCGCTTACTACCAATGAAATAGCGCTGCTGCGGCTCCAGTCCCCTTCCCTCCTCCTCCTTCTCAGCTGCCTCTGGCGCTTCTCTCTCCTCCAGCGCGGATGCGGCCAGGGGCAAACGCAGGATTTATCCGGGGGGGTTTCCATAACAAATTTTATATATATATATATATATATATATATATATATATACACACAATATGCATACACACACACACATATATATATATATATTTTCACACACACAGTAATGTTTAATGTTGGCACTCGTGTGTGTGTGTGTGGTCCATATGCAGCGGCACTCGAAATAAATAGACCAGGCAGGTTTTAGTTAACCAACGTTTCAATGCTCAGACAGCGGCATTTTCGTCAGGGTGCAAGGTTTTGCACCCTGACGAAAATGCCGCTGTCTGAGCATTGAAACGTTAGTTAACTAAAACCGGCCTGGTCTATTTATTTCGAGTGCCGCTGCATATTGACATTGTATTATGCTGTACACATCAGTACAGCCTGATCTGGAGGGTACCACTTTTTTTGTTTGTTTAACTGCATGTTTTAAGTATTGAGGTGTGCCGCATATATATATATATATATATATATATATATATATATATATATATATAAATACTGTACATACAAACACAGCTACTGTACACATGTACTGTATGTCACAAACACACACACACACACACACATATATATATATATATATATACACACATACAAACACGCACAGTGTATATATATATATATATATATATATATTTATTATACTGTATAGCACACATGTATATCCAAACACACACAAAGCTATATCTATAGCACACATGTATGTCACAAACACACACTCATGGCTACACACACACACACACACACACACACACACACCATACTCTATAGCACACATGCATGTCACAAACACAAACAGATAGCTAGATAGATAGGACACAAACATACACCTCTTTCACATTAAAATAGAACACAGCCAGCATCATTTTTTACAGCAAGTAAAGCAAACAGGTCACCATCATTAAAAACGCCCCCCCCCCCCCCGCAAGTCAGCCACACACCTGTAGAGTAAGTGCTGACCCAGCCACTGTCCTTTATAAATACACCGCTCCCCAAACCCACCTCTGGCACCCACATGCGAGACACACCTTCTAGATGTTGCAGTCAGTAGAGAGACAGTCACTGCCCCACCCGACCAGCTCTCCGTCACAAAGCCACATGGAGACTGCCTGAGAGGAGCTGTGCTCTCCGGCTCCCCCTACTGTTCAATCAGCAGCATCCGTCCTCTATAAGGACGGATGCTGCTGCAGCGTTACAGACAGCCCGAGGAGAGTATTACAAAACACAGACACATCGGTTAGCTGCGCTGATGGATCGGTGGGCAGGGGGGTTTCCAGGTACTCGGAAACCCCCCTGCGTGCGTGTATGGCGGCGCACGGCGCGGACTTCAGAGGCGGCATGTAATGAGTCAATTTGACTCATTACATGCAGCTGGCCGTGCGCCCTCAGGGCAACTGCGCTGTGTGCCAAGCCCACTTGGCACACACGTAGTTACGTCCCTGAATTCCGAGCCCACCCGCTGGCACTGATGCAGTCAGGAGTGAGTGCTGACATCTGGTCCGGCCTGAAGGACCTGCCAACGATTACTGACATGTCGTCTACTGTCACTGCATATGATTCTCTCACCATTGAAAGAACGGTGGAGGATTATATGAGTGACCGCATCCAAGTAGGCACGTCAGACAGTCCGTACGTATACTGGCAGGAAAAAGAGGCAATTTGGAGGCCCTTGCACAAACTGGCTTTAATCTACCTAAGTTGCCCTCCCTCCAGTGTGTACTCCGAAAGAGTGTTTAGTGCAGCCGGTCACCTTGTCAGCGATTGGCGTACGAGGTTACTTCCACAAAATGTGGAGAAGATGATGTTCATCAAAATTAATTATAATCAATTCCTCCGTGGAGACATTCACCAGCAATTCCCTCCAGAAAGTACACAGGGACCTGTGATGGTGGATTCCAGTGGGGACGAATTAATACTCTGTGAGGAGGGGGATGTAAACAGTGAAAGGGGTGAGGAATCGGAGGATGATGATGAGGTCGACATTTTGCCTCTGTAGAGCCAGTTTGAGCAAGGAGAGATTGATTGCTTCTTTTTTTGGTCGGGGCCCAAACCAACCAGTCATTTCAGCCACAGTCGTGTGGCAGACCCTGTGGCTGAAATTATGGGTTTGTTAAAGTGTGCATGTCCTGTTTATACAACATAAGGGTGGGTGGGAGGGCCCAAGGACAATTCCATCTTGCACCTTTTTTTATTTATTTATCTTTGCATCATGTGATGTTTGGGGCCAATTTTTATAAGTGCCATACTGTCTGACACTGCAGTGCCACTCTGATGGGCCAGGTGTTTGTGCCGGCCATTTGGGTCACTTAGCTTAGTCATCCAGCGACCTCGGTGCAAATTTTAGGACTAAAAATAATATTGTGAGGTGTGAGGTGTTCAGAATAGACCGGAAATGAGTGGAAATTATGGTTATTGAGGTTAATAATACTATAGGATCAAAATGACCACCAAATTCTATGATTTAAGCTGTTTTTGAGGTGTTTTTGAAAAAAAAACACCAAATCCAAAACACACCCGAATCCGACAAAAAATTTCACGGAGGTTTTGCCAAAATGCGTCCGAATCCAAAACACGGCTGCGGAACCGAATCCAAAACCAAAACACAAAACCCAAAAAATTTCCGGTGCACATCTCTACGGAATAGTCACTGATGGTTATTTGGCGCCTGCCTGGGTGGGGACTCAGAAGGGGAGTTATCAGCAGTCCGCAGTGCATTCCCAGCAGCAAGAGCTGTATGCCGAGACACTGTGTCGAACCACTCTGCTGAGCTGATTCACGTGGCTCGACTCACTTCAGTGTCTCGCTTTGCCCATCACTACCGTACACCAGATCCTGATCGCCTGTCGGGTCTCCAGATTTTTAAACATGCTTAAAAACCAGGAGACCCGACAACCAACCAGCCGACCAATGCTGCGGGAGTGTGTAGGCTGCTGAGGCCAGAGCTGGCAACCTTTCTCTGGTCCCGGCCGCTCTGCACACTGAGTGTGGTGGCGGTGCCAGATCCGGTGTGGCCGGACTCAGTGGCGGATCTGGCGGACATTGCGGTGGCCTGGATACCGTAGGACCCAATCACCGTCAGCCAGGGGCGGATCCAGAAGAAAATGACAAGGGGGGCACCATGGAAGGGGCAAGTACATTTGCGTGCGCCTGCAGCGCATGCGCTCCCAGAAAAGGGGTGTCCCCCCACTACAAGGGGTGTGGCCTCACAGGACAGGGAGAGTGTGAGAGAGTGACTTGCAGTAGGTGACAGGGAGAGTGACTGTCAGTTGGTGACAGCTAGTGGTTGATGGAGAGTGACTGGCAGTGGGTGACAGGCAGTGGGAGAGAGGGTGAGTGGGAGAATGTGACTGGGTATAGAGTGACTAGCAGTGGATGCCTGGGAAACTGGCAGTGGGTGACAGGGAGAGGATGACTGGCAGTGGGTGACAGGGAGAGGATGCCAGGGAGACTGGCAGTGGGTGACAGGGAGAGGATGACTGGCAGTAGGTGACAGAGAGAGGGTGACATATGAGTCAGTGTGATGTGGGCCCCTATGACACACATATAAGTGGGGAGGGAAAGGGGCACAGGATAAAAAAAAAAAGTTTTC
This sequence comes from Pseudophryne corroboree, assembly GCF_028390025.1. Lineage (NCBI taxonomy): Eukaryota > Metazoa > Chordata > Amphibia > Anura > Myobatrachidae > Pseudophryne > Pseudophryne corroboree. The sequence goes on along the minus strand of NC_086445.1, from coordinate 832,206,971 downwards.
ATTGTTTTTTTATACAAAAAAATGTGTATTGTCATCTTGCATAATATACCACATACACATAAAAAGGGGGAGAGACAGGGAGGGGGAGGGTGCTGAGGGTGAGAGAAAGGGAGGGGGAGGGTGCTGAGGGGGAGAGACATGGATGGTGAGGATGCTGAGGGGGAGAGACAGGGAGGGTGAGGATGCTGAGGGGGAGAGACAGGGAGGGTGAGGATGCTGAGGGGGAGAGACAAGGAGGGTGTGGATGCTGAGGGGGAGAGACAGGGAGGGTGTGGATGCTGAGGGGGAGTGATAGGGAGGGTGAGGATGCTGAGGGGGGAGAGACAGGGAGGGTGAGGGTGCTGAGGGGGAGAGACAGGGAGGGTGAGGATGCTAAAGGGGGAGAGACAGGGAGGGTGAGGGTGCTGAGGGGGAGAGACAGGGAGGGTGAGGATGCTGAGGGGGAGAGACAGGGAGGGTGAGGGTGCTGAGGAGGAGAGACAGGGAGGGTGAGGGTGCTGAGGGGGAGAGACAGGGAGGGTGAGGGTGCTGAGGGGGAGAGACAGGGAGGGTGAGGGTGCTGAGGGGGAGAGACAGGGAGGGTGAGGGTGCTGAGGGGGAGAGACAGGGAGGGTGAGGATGCTGAGGGGGAGAGACAGGGAGGGTGAGGATGCTGAGGGGGAGAGACAGGGAGGGTGAGGATGCTGAGGGGGAGAGACAGGGAGGGTGAGGATGCTGAGGGGGAGAGACAGGGAGGGTGAGGATGCTGAGGGGGAGAGACAGGGAGGGTGCGGATGCTGAGGGGGAGAGAGAGGGAGGGGGAGGGTGCTGAGGGGGAGAGACAGGGAGGGTGAGGGTGCTGAGGGGGAGAGACAGGGAGGGTGAGGATGCTGAGGGGGAGAGACAGGGAGGGTGAGGGTGCTGAGGGGGAGAGACAGGGAGGGTGAGGGTGCTGAGGGGGAGAGACAGGGAGGGTGAGGATGCTGAGGGGGAGAGACAGGGAGGGTGAGGGTGCTGAGGGGGAGAGACAGGGAGGGTGAGGGTGCTGAGGGGGAGAGACAGGGAGGGTGAGGATGCTGAGGGGGAGAGACAGGGAGGGTGTGGATGCTGAGGATAGTGATAGGGAGGGTGAGGATGCTGAGGGGGAGAGACAGGGAGGGTGAGGGTGCTGAGGGGGAGAGACAGGGAGGGTGAGGATGCTGAGGGGGAGAGACAGGGAGGGTGAGGGTGCTGAGGGGGAGAGACAGGGAGGGTGAGGATGCTGAGGGGGAGAGACAGGGAGGGTGAGGGTGCTGAGGAGGAGAGACAGGGAGGGTGAGGGTGCTGAGGGGGAGAGACAGGGAGGGTGAGGGTGCTGAGGGGGAGAGACAGGGAGGGTGAGGGTGCTGAGGGGGAGAGACAGGGAGGGTGAGGGTGCTGAGGGGGAGAGACAGGGAGGGTGAGGATGCTGAGGGGGAGAGACAGGGAGGGTGAGGATGCTGAGGGGGAGAGACAGGGAGGGTGAGGATGCTGAGGGGGAGAGACAGGGAGGGTGAGGATGCTGAGGGGGAGAGACAGGGAGGGTGAGGATGCTGAGGGGGAGAGACAGGGAGGGTGCGGATGCTGAGGGGGAGAGAGAGGGAGGGTGAGGGTGCTGAGGGGGAGAGACAGGGAGGGTGAGGGTGCTGAGGGGGAGAGACAGGGAGGGTGAGGATGCTGAGGGGGAGAGACAGGGAGGGTGAGGGTGCTGAGGGGGAGAGACAGGGAGGGTGAGGATGCTGAGGGGGAGAGACAGGGAGGGTGAGGATGCTGAGGGGGAGAGACAGGGAGGGTGAGGGTGCTGAGGGGGAGAGACAGGGAGGGTGAGGGTGCTGAGGGGGAGAGACAGGGAGGGTGAGGATGCTGAGGGGGGAGAGACAGGGAGGGTGTGGATGCTGAGGGGGAGAGACAGGGATGGTGAGGATGCTGAGGGGGAGAGACAGGGAGGGTGAGGATGCTGAGGGGGAGAGACAGGGAGGGTGAGGATGCTGAGGGGGAGAGACAGGGAGGGTGAGGATGCTGAGGGGGAGAGACAGGGAGGGTCAGGATGCTGAGGGGGAGAGACAGGGAGGATGAGGATGCTGAGGGGGAGACACAGGGAGGGTGAGGATGCTGAGGGGGAGAGACAGGGAGGGTGAGGATGCTGAGGGCGAGAGACAGGGAGGGTGAGGGTGCTGAGGGGGAGAGACAGGGAGGGTGAGGATGCTGAGGGGGAGAGACAGGGAGGGTGAGGGTGCTGAGGGGGAGAGACAGGGAGGGTGAGGGTGCTGAGGGGGAGAGACAGGGAGGGTGAGGATGCTGAGGGGGAGAGACAGGGAGGGTGAGGGTGCTGAGGGGGAGAGACAGGGAGGGTGAGGGTGCTGAGGAGGAGAGACAGGGAGGGTGAGGGTGCTGAGGGGGAGAGACAGGGAGGGTGAGGGTGCTGAGGGGGAGAGACAGGGAGGGGTGAGGGTGCTGAGGGGGAGAGACAGGGAGGGTGAGGGGTGCTGAGGGGGAGAGACAGGGAGGGTGAGGATGCTGAGGGGGAGAGACAGGGAGGGTGAGGATGCTGAGGGGGGAGAGACAGGGAGGGTGAGGATGCTGAGGGGGAGAGACAGGGAGGGTGAGGATGCTGAGGGGGAGAGACAGGGAGGGCGAGGATGCTGAGGGGGAGAGACAGGGAGGGTGCGGATGCTGAGGGGGAGAGAGAGGGAGGGTGAGGGTGCTGAGGGGGAGAGACAGGGAGGGTGAGGGTGCTGAGGGGGAGAGACAGGGAGGGTGAGGATGCTGAGGGGGAGAGACAGGGAGGGTGAGGGTGCTGAGGGGAGAGACAGGGAGGGTGAGGATGCTGAGGGGGGAGAGACAGGGAGGGTGAGGATGCTGAGGGGGAGAGACAGGGAGGGTGAGGGTGCTGAGGGGGAGAGACAGGGAGGGTGAGGGTGCTGAGGGGGGAGAGACAGGGAGGGTGAGGATGCTGAGGGGGAGAGACAGGGAGGGTGTGGATGCTGAGGGGGAGAGACAGGGAGGGTGAGGATGCTGAGAGGGAGAGACAGGGGAGGGTGAGGATGCTGAGGGGGAGAGACAGGGAGGGTGAGGATGCTGAGGGGGAGAGACAGGGAGGGTGAGGATGCTGAGGGGGGAGAGACAGGGAGGGTGAGGATGCTGAGGGGGAGAGACAGGGAGGGTCAGGATGCTGAGGGGAGAGACAGGGAGGATGAGGATGCTGAGGGGGAGACACAGGGAGGGTGAGGATGCTGAGGGGGAGAGACAGGGAGGGTGAGGATGCTGAGGGCGAGAGACAGGGAGGGTGAGGGTGCTGAGGGGGAGAGACAGGGAGGGTGAGGATGCTGAGGGGGGAGAGACAGGGAGGGTGAGGGGTGCTGAGGGGGGAGAGACAGGGAGGGTGAGGGTGCTGAGGGGGGAGAGACAGGGGAGGGTGAGGATGCTGAGGGGGAGAGACAGGGAGGGTGAGGGTGCTGAGGGGGAGAGACAGGGAGGGTGAGGGTGCTGAGGGGGAGAGACAGGGAGGGTGAGGATGCTGAGGGGGAGAGACAGGGAGGGTGAGGATGCTGAGGGGGAGAGACAGGGAGGGTGAGGGTGCTGAGGGGGAGAGGACAGGGAGGGTGAGGGTGCTGAGGGGGAGAGACAGGGAGGGTGAGGGTGCTGAGGGGGGAGAGACAGGGAGGGTGAGGATGCTGAGGGGGAGAGACAGGGAGGGTGAGGATGCTGAGGGGGAGAGACAGGGAGGGTGAGGGTGCTGAGGGGGAGAGACAGGGAGGGTGAGGGTGCTGAGGGGGAGAGACAGGGAGGGTGAGGATGCTGAGGGGGAGAGACAGGGAGGGTGAGGATGCTGAGAGGGGAGAGACAGGGAGGGTGAGGATGCTGAGGGGGAGAGACAGGGAGGGTGAGGGTGCTGAGGGGGAGAGACAGGGAGGGTGAGGGTGCTGAGGAGGAGAGACAGGGAGGGTGAGGATGCCGAGGGGGAGAGACAGGGAGGGTGAGGGTGCTGAAGGGGAGAGACAGGGAGGGTGAGGATGCTGAGGGGGGAGAGACAGGGGAGGGTGAGGGTGCTGAGGGGGAGAGACAGGGAGGGTGAGGGTGCTGAGGGGGAGAGACAGGGAGGGTGAGGATGCTGAGTGGGAGAGACAGGGAGGGTGAGGGTGCTGAGGGGGAGAGACAGGGAGGGTGAGGATGCTGAGGGGAGAGACAGGGAGGGTGAGGGTGCTGAGGGGGAGAGACAGGGAGGGTGAGGATGCTGAGGAGGAGAGACAGGGAGGGTGAGGGTGCTGAGGGGGAGAGACAGGGAGGGTGAGGATGCTGAGGGGGAGAGACAGGGAGGGTGAGGATGCTGAGGGGGAGAGACAGGGAGGGTCACGATGCTGAGGGGGAGAGACAGGGAGGATGAGGATGCTGAGGGGGGAGACACAGGGAGGGTGAGGATGCTGAGGGGGAGAGACAGGGAGGGTGAGGATGCTGAGGGCGAGAGACAGGGAGGGTGAGGATGCTGAGGGGGAGAGACAGGGAGGGTGAGGGTGCTGAGGGGGAGAGACAGGGAGGGTGAGGATGCTGAGGGGGGAGAGACAGGAGGGTGAGGATGCTGAGGGGGAGAGACAGGGAGGGTGAGGGTGCTGAGGGGGAGAGACAGGGAGGGTGAGGGTGCTGAGGGGGAGAGACAGGGAGGGTGAGGATGCTGAGGGGGAGAGACAGGGAGGGTGAGGATGCTGAGGGGGAGAGACAGGGAGGGTGAGGGTGCTGAGGGGGAGAGACAGGGAGGGTGAGGGTGCTGAGGGGGAGAGACAGGGAGGGTGAGGATGCTGAGGGGGAGAGACAGGGAGGGTGAGGATGCTGAGGGGGAGAGACAGGGAGGGTGAGGATGCTGAGGGGGAGAGACAGGGAGGGTGACGGTGCTGAGGGGGAGAGACAGGGAGGGTGATGGTGCTGAGGGGGAGAGACAGGGAGGGTGAGGATGCTGAGGGGGAGTGACAGGGAGGGTGAGGGTGCTGAAGGGGAGAGACAGGGAGGGTGAGGATGCTGAGGGGGAGAGACAGGGAGGGTGAGGGTGCTGAGGGGGAGAGACAGGGAGGGTGAGGGTGCTGAGGGGGAGAGACAGGGAGGGTGAGGATGCTGAGTGGGAGAGACAGGGAGGGTGAGGGTGCTGAGGGGGAGAGACAGGGAGGGTGAGGATGCTGAGGGGAGAGACAGGGAGGGTGAGGGTGCTGAGGGGGAGAGACAGGGAGGGTGAGGATGCTGAGGAGGAGAGACAGGGAGGGTGAGGGTGCTGAGGGGGAGAGACAGGGAGGGTGAGGATGCTGAGGGGGAGAGACAGGGAGGGTGAGGATGCTGAGGGGGAGAGACAGGGAGGGTCAGGATGCTGAGGGGGAGAGACAGGGAGGATGAGGATGCTGAGGGGGAGACACAGGGAGGGTGAGGATGCTGAGGGGGAGAGACAGGGAGGGTGAGGATGCTGAGGGCGAGAGACAGGGAGGGTGAGGATGCTGAGGGGGAGAGACAGGGAGGGTGAGGATGCTGAGGGGGAGAGACAGGGAGGGTGAGGGTGCTGAGGGGGAGAGACAGGGAGGGTGAGGGTGCTGAGGGGGAGAGACAGGGAGGGTGAGGATGCTGAGGGGGAGAGACAGGGAGGGTGAGGGTGCTGAGGGGGAGAGACAGGGAGGGTGAGGATGCTGAGGGGGAGAGACAGGGAGGGTGAGGGTGCTGAGGGGGAGAGACAGGGAGGGTGAGGATGCTGAGGGGGAGAGACAGGGAGGGTGAGGATGCTGAGGGGGAGAGACAGGGAGGGTGAGGGTGCTGAGGGGGAGAGACAGGGAGGGTGAGGGTGCTGAGGGGGAGAGACAGGGAGGGTGAGGATGCTGAGGGGGAGAGACAGGGAGGGTGAGGATGCTGAGGGGGAGAGACAGGGAGGGTGAAGATGCTGAGGGGGAGAGACAGGGAGGGTGAGGGTGCTGAGGGGGAGAGACAGGGAGGGTGAGGGTGCTGAGGGGGAGAGACAGGGAGGGTGAGGGTGCTGAGGGGGAGAGACAGGGAGGGTGAGGATGCTGAGGGGGAGAGACAGGGAGGGTGAAGATGCTGAGGGGGAGAGACAGGGAGGGTGAGGGTGCTGAGGGGGAGAGACAGGGAGGGTGAGGGTGCTGAGGGGGAGAGACAGGGAGGGTGAGGGTGCTGAGGGGGAGAGACAGGGAGGGTGAGGATGCTGAGGGGGAGAGACAGGGAGGGTGAGGGTGCTGAGGGGGAGAGACAGGGAGGGTGAGGGTGCTGAGGGGGAGAGACAGGGAGGGTGAGGATGCTGAGGGGGAGAGACAGGGAGGGTGAGGGTGCTGAAGGGGAGAGACAGGGAGGGTGAGGATGCTGAGGGGGAGAGACAGGGAGGGTGAGGATGCTGAGGGGGAGATACAGGGACATAACTTTGTGTCAGGAAAGAAACAATGAAGGATTCCCTGACAACCTTGCAGCCCCCCCTCCCACATTTACTTAGCAAATACCTCGTGGCTTTGCCCCACTGGCTGGCATCCTAGGACAGGAGTGAGCGTTTGTGACTCCAGTCCTAACGGTGCTCATAAACAGCAGGCACAGGAGGAGAGAGCGGCAGCGCGCGGCGCGGTACAGGAGGAGAGAGCGGCAGCGCACAGCGTGACGTGACGTGTTCACACCGTGTGTGGGTGCCGGGTTGCATTGGTTACGAGGCAGGAGAAGGTGCAGTGCAGCGCTGGCGGCTGACCGTGTGAATACGACGGCAGTCAGTGGGGAGCACAGCACTACGCCACGGGTCGGTAATAGAAATCCGATCCGTGGCGGGTGGCAGGGCTCCCTTTCAGATGGGGGTTCGGTGTACTTACCCTCAGAGCTCCCCCTTCCGTAATCCGGCTCTGACCGCCGGGCCGCTTGCGCTGGAACTCGTGCCCTAGTGCCCGCTGGCTCTATTACGGGGAGATTGCGGCAGAGCTGTGGCCAATTAAAAAAAAAAGGAAAACACTGCCACAAATGACAGGGGGGGCACGGGCCCGAGTGCCCCCCCCCCCCCTGGATCCGCCACTGCCGTCAGCTATTACTGCAGTTTGGGAGTTGGTGTCCTATGGTGACGCTTTCCATTTTATAAATGGCACCTCTACGCCATTTTTCAAATTCAAGATGGCTGCGGAGAGCCAATTGAGGCAAGTTGCATCATTGCCCCATCCCCTTGTTCCGGCTAATGGCCCTCATTCAGAGTTGTTCACTCGCTAGCTACTTTTAGCAGAAATGCAAACACAAAGCCGCCACCCTCTGGGAGTGTATTTTAGCATAGCAGAATTGCTAACGAAAGATTAGAAATTGCTAACGAAAGATTAGCAATTCTGCTAATATTAGCAGAATTGCTAACGAAAGCAATTTCCTTGCAATTTCTGAGTAGCTCCAGACCAACTCCTAGATTGCGATCACCTCAGTCCGTTTAGCTCCTGGTTTGACGTCACAAACACGCCCGGCGTCCAAACAGCCACTCCTCCGTTTCTCCAGACACTCCTGCGTTATTACCTGGCACGCCTGCGTTTTTTAGCACACTCCCTGAAAACGGCCAGTTTCCGCCCAGAAACTCCCACTTTCTGTCAATCAGCAGAGCGATTGAAAAGCTTAGTTCGCTTGTGAGTAAAATAGCATAGTTTTGTGTAAATTTGCTTAGCGCGTGCGCCCTGAGATGCATACGCATGCGCAGAACTGCCGGATTTTAACCTATTAGCAATTCTGCTAAAATTAGCAGCGAGTGAACAACTCGGAATGAGGGCCAATATTAGCAAGCACGTGGCAGCTCCTCAGTCTGGAGGAGCAAGAGCTCCTGAAAGCATAAGACATTGGAAGACCTGGAAAAGCGGCAGCCATTCAAAATAGTTAACAGGCTACCGTCCCCAGATGAAGGTGCTGTGTATTAAATTATGTGTCTTGCCTTTATTTTAATATTTTCTTTACATGGGGATTACAGGTGCCAGCGGGCCCTTAATGTCCAGGTATGCTGGCACTTATGGTTCTCCAAGTGCTGGCTTGTATAGATGTGTAGGCCATCTGTAAAGGACAATATTAACATACCATGAACCTTGCACCCACCACCACCAGGGTTGCAGGGCAAAGCCCTAGTCTGGTTGTTGCTCGGGAGAGGGTACCCCTTTTTATTTTTTGGGGTCCCCACTTTGATGGGTTGACCAGTTCTGGGAGTGGTTAATGTGATGGTAGGGAGACCCTACACTGAGGGTCACCTGCTATAGCATTTACCCCCTGGCTGGTTTGGATTGCTGTTCATGTTGAATGTCTGTCGTGCCATTATTAAAGGCAATGTACCAAACCCAAACCTGTTTCCATGACAGGACTTTATCCAGATCCATCCCTGGAGCCAGCAGCGGATTGGGGTACTGAGACAGCAGCGGTGGCTACCAAGATCGGAGCTCAGCTCTGATCGGGCAGCGGTCAGTTAGCTTCTGCACAGGTGCAGAAGTTCATTCTGTACTACGAGTAAACTGGCTGCAGTAGGGCTGCTGCACATACCCAGCCATAGCAGCTTCTCCCATGGACCTTTGTGGAGCTCATGAGTCACACCTCACGGCTCTGCCTCCAGCAGGCTGCACTGACTGCAGCTACAAAGTCCAGCAAGGAGCATGGAAAACTGCAGGGATGGATGCGACAGCCTGCTAAGTAAGTCAGCTCAGCTGTCAGTCTGTACTATGGGCCTAATTCAGACCTGATCATAGCAGCAAATTTGTTAGCAGATGGGCAAAACCATGGGCGTCATTCCGACCCGTTCGCACGCAGTGGTTTTTTGCTGCGGTGCGAACGGGTGCGGAATGCGCATGCGCGGCGGGGGGCGCAGTGCACGTGCGCGATGTTGCCCGGTGACAGGGGTCACTGGGTTACGTCGTGGCTACCGACGGAAGCGGTCGCAGTGGCGACCGCTAAGAAGATTGACAGGAAGAAGGTGTGGATGGGCGGATCTGGACCGTTAGAGAGTGATTTCAGGGAGTGGTGAGTAAAACGCAGGTGTGTCCAGGACAACGGAGGGCGGAGGAGTGACGTCAAAGCCGGGCCCATCATCGCTGGATCCATCACACAGGGTATGTCCAGGGCTAGTCTACTTCTGCTTGAAATTGTTTTAGCTTAGCAGGGCTGCACAAGCGATCGCAGCCTTGCTAAGCTAAAATACACTCCCCCATAGGCGTGGACTATTGATCGCAGCAGCAGCTAAAAGTTGCTGGCTGCGATCAACTCGGAATGACCACCCATGTGCACTGCAGGGAGGGGGACAGATATAACATGTACAGAGAGAGTTAGATTTGGGTGCGTTATATTGTTTCTGTGCAGGGTAAATACTGGCTGCTTTATTTTTACACTGCAATTTAGTTTTCAGTTTTAACACACCCCACCCAAATCTAACTCTCTCTGCACATGTTACATCTGCCCCCCCTGCAGTGCACATGGTTTTGTCCATTAGCTAACAAATTTGCTGCTACGATCAGGTCTGAATTAGGCCCCATGAGTGGTGGGTCATGTTTTGTTCATATGTTTGTAAATCCAGTCATAAGGATACAGAGACATGTGAGTTCACTGCTGTGCTGTTTATTCCATCACCAACTCCAGACACCCTGCACACTGGACCACCCACTTCCCAGCATCCCCCTGGTCCTAGGGACCATCACTGAAGATTCAGACTTACACATATTAGTAAAGGAGTGTCTACAAATATTAAGCATTCTAATACACTAACATCACATCCTCTTTTCTTTAAAGATAAGCCCTGTACGCTTCAATGCAACAATTAACAACATCACATTAAGAACATCATCTAACACGTTTCAATGAGTCTCTCAGGTCTGCGTATTTCCGTTTTGGGTCTTTCATACACAGTCTGTGTTTCATCGACCATGTTGTACCTTTCTAGAATCGTGGTTTGTTCACCATTATCAGGATCATCATAGATGTCAGATGAAGGGTATTCTTCAGTCATGTTGTCTTCATTATGGTTAGGTTGAGATCTTAAATCCACCCGATTCTTCTTACTTCCGTTCCACGCTCTGTACGTATAGTATAAGATCTTGGTGCTACTTGTGCTTGCACAATACCTTTCTGCACCCAAATACCTTTCTTGTGATCTCTGAGACGGACTTGGTCACCCGATTTTAGATCAGATAAGCTTTTTGTTCGCCTGTCATGGAACAGTTTCTGTTTCGCCTGTTGACGTTCCTTACACAGTCTGACCAACGCTGAGTTATGTGTATTAAGCAGTTCATCATGTATCGGGAGATTTGCTCTAATCCTCCTTCCCATCAGCATTTGTGCAGGAGAAAGTCCATTCTGTAAAGGTGTACTGCGGTAGATTAAAAGACTTTTGTAGAAATCTTCTTTACCGTCTTGAGCTTTTTTCATGAGACTCTTTACAGTTTTTACCGAACTTTCTTCCAACCCATTTGAGCGTGGATAGTAGGGACTTGAAGTAGTATGGACAAATTCCCACTCATCAGCAAATTGTCTAAATTCAGCACTGGAAAACTGAGGACCATTGTCAGTGAACACTTCCATAGGAACACCATGCCTTGCAAAGATTGACTTCATGCAACTGATTACGGCTTTACTAGTAGTTGTATGTAGTGTCTTCACCTCAGGGTACTTAGAGTAATAATCAGTCACGACAATGTACGTTTTCCCATTACAATCAAACAAATCTGCGCCAACTTTCTGGTACGGTCTCTCTGGCACTGCATGAGGACTCAGTGGCTCGACTTGTTGTTTCGGTCTATACGTAAGACATAATTCACATGTAGCTGTAGTCTGTGCTATGTCTTGGTTCATTCTTGGCCAATACATAACTTCACGTGCTCTCCGCTTACATTTTTCTTCTCCTAAGTGGCCTTCATGTATCTTGCACAGCATAGTTTTTCTTAGTCGTGCAGGTATGACAAACCTATTGCCTTTGTAAATAATACCATTGACAACTGTAAGGTCACTGCGGTACATCCAATAATCATGAATAGACAGCGGGCACAAATTTTTTTCTGCTGGCCATCCTTTAAGAATGATATCTTTCAACACTTTCATTCTGTCATCTGTCTCAGTTTCTTTCCTAATCTGTTATTGTCTTGCAAGAGACACTGGTAGAGTAGCTTTGATCAAATTAACATAGGCTTCTATCTCTTCATCCGTCAGACTTTTGGAACCTTCACTTTTGTCCACAGCACGAGAAAGTGTATCAGCAATGTACATGTATTTGCCGGGACAGTACAGCAAGTGTACATCATATTTCTGTAGTCTGATAAGCATTCCTTGAATTCTCATGGGACAGTCATGTAATGATTTAGTCATGATAGCTACCAATGGCTTGTGGTCAGTTACCACTGTAAATATTTGACCATACACAAATTGATGAAATCGCTCACATACATATGGGATCACTAGAAGTTATTTTTCTATCTGAGCATACCTTGTTTCAGCACTTGTCAGTGCTCTTGATGCATAGATTACTGGTTGCCATGTATCCTCATGTTCTTGTAACAGCACTGAGCCTAGGCCAAATTGCGAAGCATCTGCTGAAATTCTTATTCTTTTCGCAGGATCAAAGAATTTTAGCACTGGTTGCTCTGTAATGATCTGTTTCAAGTTTTGCCAACTTTCTTCTTGTTCATGTGCCCACATCCACTCGTTATCTTTGTCCAACAACCATCAAAGAGAGGCTGTTCGTTCAGAGAGTTGAGAAATAAACTTTCCTAAGTAATCATTCCTAGGAATCTTCTGACGTTGTCTTTGTTGTTAGGACGTTCCATGTTCACTATGGCTGATATTTTACTTGGGTCTGGTTTTACACCTTGATCCGAGACCACATCGCCCATAAAGGTAAGTGTATTCACGCCAAATTCACATTTGTCCTTGTTTAGCTTTAGATTCACTTTCTTGACAAGTTCCATTACTTGTCTCAATCTAGAATCATGTTCTTCCTTTGTAGATCCCCAGACAATAATGTCATCCATCATTGTTTCAACACCTGGAATATGTTCAAAAATCATGTGTATTTTTTGTGATATACTTCTGGAGCAGACAATATTCCATATGGTAGTCGAAGAAATCTGTATCTACCTTCTGGTATATTAAATGTACAAAGCTTTGAGGTGGCCTCATCTAGCTTAATTTGCCAGAATCCTGAAGATGCGTCCAATTTACTGAACCATTTTGCTCCCGCAAATTGCGACATGATTTCATCTCTGGTTGGTAGTTTGAAATGTTCTCGTTTAATAGCTTTGTTTAAATCTCTAGGGTCTAGACATATTCTGAGTTGTCCATTTTTCTTTTCAACAATTACTAAGGAGCTTACCCATTCAGTAGGCTCATCAACTTTCTGGATCACACCCAAGGCTTCCATGCGATTTAACTCTTGTTTCAGTTTTTCTCTCAGCGCAAACGGCACTTTTCTACAGGGGTGTATCACTGATGAAACTTGCGTGTCTATATTTATTTTATGCTCTCCAGGCAAACAACCTAGACCTTCAAACAAGTCTCTGTATTCTGTAAACATCGATTTGCAGCCATCTTCTACCTGTGATGTCACCATAAAAACTTTCTTTAGCAAGCTTAGTTTCTCACAGGAACTTAATCCTAGAATCGGTTGCACATTTTTATCCACAATCAGTAGAGATGTTTTAAACTGTTGTCCCTTATATTTCAGTGTCACTAAGCATGTAACTTTCACAGGAATTTCCTCCCCAGTGTACCCTGTAACTTTCACTTTGGCTGGATGAATTTTAGGTTTTACTCTAAAAGTCTTATAGTCTTGAAATTATATTAAATTCACCTGCGCGCCAGTATCAAGCTTAAAGGGAATGACAATCTCGTTCACAGTTAAAGGGACAATCCATTCATTCTTCTCTGCACTGCAAAGTTCAATGCAATCCACAAAGAATTCCTCTTTGTTTAACAGCATGCACTTTGGTTGTTTCACTTTTCATTTTACAGCATTTGGCAAAGTGATTTAGTCTACCATATTTCATGCAGGTTTTACCATAAGCAGGGCACATTTTAGGATTGTGAGCATTTCCACATCTACTACAAATTTCCTTATTAGACTGTGGCTTAGACGGCTTCATTCTTGACAATGGAGGTTTGCTTGGCTCTGTTTTCTGCACTACATGTACAGCACCATCAACTTCCTTGTGTAACGTTTTGGCTTGAAATCTAGTTATTTCTGCAGATCTGCACATAGGCCCTCATTCCGAGTTGTTCGCTCGTTCTTTTTCATCGCATCGCAGTGAAAATCCGCTTAGTACGCATGCGCAAAGTTCGCACTGCGACTGCGCCAAGTAACTTTACTATGAAGAAAGTAATTTTACTCACGGCTTTTTCTTCGCTCCGGCGATCGTAATGTGATTGACAGGAAATGGGTGTTACTGGGCGGAAACACAGCGTTTCAGGGGCGTGTGGCTGAAAACGCTACCGTTTCCGGAAAAAACGCAGGAGTGGCCGGGGAAACGGTGGGAGTGCCTGGGCGAACGCTGGGTGTGTTTGTGACGTCAACCAGGAACGACAAGCACTGAACTGATCGCACAGGCAGAGTAAGTCTGGAGCTACTCTGAAACTGCTAAGTAGTTAGTAATCGCAATATTGCGAATACATCGGTCGCAATTTTAAGAAGCTAAGATACACTCCCAGTAGGCGGCGGCTTAGCGTGTGTAACTCTGCTAAATTCGCCTTGCGACCGATCAACTCGGAATGAGGGGCCTAGTCACTGCCATTATCAGGTATTCCACAGACAATACGATCTCTAATCAGTGAATCCTTTAAATCACCAAACTCACAGGTTTTACTGAGTGATTGCAGCTCTGTAACATACTGATCAAATCCATCTCCAGACTTCTGATCACATGTGAAAAACATATCTTTCATATGTCACATTTTTCCTTGGCACAAAGTAATCTTCAAACTTTTGTATTATAGAAGATAGCACCATATTCTGCCCCTCATCAAACTGAAATCTATTATAAATGTCCAGCACATCCTCTCCTATCACATGGAGGAAAATGGATGCCTTAGTTTTGTCAGCCTCTGTATCAGCTCCACATGCAGCAAGATATATATTAAATCTTTGCTTAAATCTTTTCCAGTTTTCAGACAAGCTACCAGACATCAGCATGCCAGTTGGAGGAGCCAGTTTATCCATGGTTACTCACTGTTTGAAGAGAGGAGCACACGGCAGGCTTTGCAGACACTGAGTATCACAGCCTTACAGACTGCTGCAGGATTATTTCACACTCTGAGAGCACTAGCAGTCCAAGTTAAACTTCTACTGACATCATGTTTTGTTCATATGTTTATAAATCCAGTCATAAGGATACAGAGACATGTGAGTTCACTGCTGTGCGGTTTTATTCCATCACCAACTCCAGACACCTTGCACACTGGACCACCCGCTTCCCAGCATCCCTCTGGTCCTAGGGACCATCACTGAAGATTCAGACTTACACATATTAGTAAGGGAGTGTCTACAAATATTAAGCATTCTAATACACTAACATCACAGGTGACAGGGGCTTATTAAGAGGAGAGAGGAGGGGTGCTGACATTCTGTACACGAGGTGAGGAGTGATGGGTGCTGTGCTGTGATCTGTACTGGGAGAGGCATGCTGGATGAGAGGTGATGGGTGCTGTGCTGCTGCTGTGATCTTTGTTGCTGGGAGAGGGGTGCAGAGCTGGGTGATGGGTGCAGTGCTGGGAGAGCGGTGGCGTACTGGGTGATCGGTACTGTGCTGGAAGGGGGTGCAGTGCTTGGTGATAGGTGCTGGGAGAGGGGTGTAGTGCTGGGTGCTGTTCTGGGAGAGGGGTGCAATGCTGGGTGATGGGTGCTGTGCTGGGACAGGTGTGCAGTACTGGGTGATGGGTGCTGTGCTGGGCAAGGAGTGCAGTAGTGGGTGATGGGTGCTGGGAGAGGGGTGCAGTGCTGGGTGCTGTGCTGGGAGAAGGGTGCAGTGCTGGGTGATGGGTGCTGTGCTGGTAGAGGGGTGCAGTGCTGGGTGATGGGAGAGGGGTGCAGTGCTGGGTGATGGGAGAGGAGTGCAGTCCTGGGTGATGGGTGCTGTTCTGGGAGAGGGGTGCAGTGCTGGGTGATGGGTGCTGTGCTGGGGGAGGGGTGCAGTACTGGGAGAGGGGTGCAGTGCTGGGTGCTGTGAGAGGATGCTGGGTGCTGCTGCGATCTGTGCTGCTGGGAGAGGGGTGCAGTACTGGGTGACAGGTGCTGTGCTGAGTGCTGATGCAGTGATCTGTGCTGTGCTACTAGGTGATGGGTGCTGTGCTGGGAGAGGGGTGCAGTACTGGGTGAAGGGTGCTGTGCTGGGAAAGGCATGCAATACACGGTGATGGGTGCTGTGCTGGGAGAGGGGTGCAGTGCTGGGAGAGGGGTGCAGTGCTGGGTGCTGTGAGAGGATGCTTGGTGCTGCTGCTGCGATCTGTGCTGCTGGGAGAGGGGTGCAGTGCTGGGTGACAGGTGCTGTGCTGGGTGCTGATGCAGTGATCTGTGCTGTGCTACTAGGTGAGGGGTGCTGTGCTGGGAGAGGGGTGCAGTACTGGGTGAAGGGTGCTGTGCTGGGAAAGGCATGCAATACAGGGTGATGGGTGCTGTGCTGGGAGAGGGGTGCAGTGCTGGGAGAGGGGTGCAGTGCTGGGTGCTGTGAGAGGATGCTGGGTGCTGCTGCTGCGATCTGTGCTGCTGGGAGAGGGGTGCAGTACTGGGTGACAGGTGCTGTGCTGGGTGCTGATGCAGTGATCTGTGCTGTGCTACTAGGTGAGGGGTGCTGTGAAATCCTAACGAAAAGATGCATTTTCCCTGAGACACTTTTGACAGCGCCCAGTTTAATCTGAGACAAAATGTTTCTGCTGTGTCTGAGATATGTACAGTACAGTAGGAAACTCCGGGGAACAAAGCTGAGTCACTTATGTATGCTTTTAATATGAGTTTTCAAGTGTACTCAATCTGTTGTTTTGGGTTTTTTTTTTAAGAAATTGTCTTATTTAAACACTTCTTCAAGGCATCTAATTACATTACAAGTCACTCCCACTGAGTGTACAACTCAGTGCAAGATAATGCATATAAAACTGGAATATGTACGGCCTCATTTGTTACACATTTTGTTCTCCACAGACTTTACTCCAGTTAGAAAAGCATCTTAACTTAAACTGTAGTGTTTAGTAAAATGCATGATCAAGGTGATGCAAAGATAAGCGTGGTCTGATTTAAGAGAAATAAATGTAAGGCTTTAATCTGAATCTAAACAGTCCTGACAGTAAAACTACTATAGCTAAAACTCCAGAATGATTTCCTACTGGAGTTCTCATCTTTCCTCACCAAATTCTGAAAACGTAATAAACCCATACTTGCCTACTCTCCCGGATTGGCCGGGAGGCTCCCGAAAATCAGGTGACCCTCCTGACCCCCCGGAAGAGCAGGCAAGTCTCCCGATTTGATGGGTCCCCCCTGCCTGTCCGCCCACTTTGTGTGTAAAGTGGGCGGTCCGGGCAGACGATGACACGATTCTTGCTGAATCGCGTCATCATAGCCACGCCCCCTGCATTGTAATGCCGGTGATCGCGGCATTACAGAGCGGGGGCGTGGCTTAAAGGAGGCATCACCCGTAACCACGCCCCCATCCCACCCTTGCTCCACCCCCGTCTCGCCTCCGGCCTACCCCCTCCATTCGTCAGAGTGCTCCCCGGCCCGCCTGTTGAGCCGACCTGGCTGCTCTCTCCCGCAGAGAGCAGCCAGAACGTCAGTAAGTATGAATAAACCCTTGAATAGCATTATGAGACGTATAAAGACAATGATTACTTCTGTTTGTCTAGTAGTTCTTACTTGAGAAAACATGACACACTCTTCTCTGGGATCAGTTCCATCTGGTTCTATCACAATATGAGGACTTACTATTATGACATTTGCCCATTGCCAATTTATTCCTTAAAGTGCCTGCATATATTGTACGCCTAAATATAGTTTATATATTGGAGTCTAACCCTTATCATCATAGAAAAGGTGCTTTCCAGTAAGTGCTAAATACCTATAACTGATATTGGTATATAGTAACATAGTAATTGTAACATAGTAATTGAGGTTGAATAGAGGCAAAATGCCCATCGTGTACAACCTGTATTCTGAGTTGAGTTGATTATAATGTACCTGCTGAAGTAATTGCAAGATTTCCCAACCGTGGAGAGAGTACAACTCTAATCCAAGTTGGAGGATAACCCGCACCAAGATATAGGTAATCCAAGTATTGTAAGATTGGGATACCTTTTCAATAATAAGCACCACTCTAACTAATGAGTGGATATCATAAACAAAAATTATCAAGGTCATTAAAGGTGCTACCTACTGATTTGGGTTGAAGTACAGGGTCAAATCCCCAAAGAGAGGGGAAAGAAAGGAGAAATCAATTACTCACGCGGTGCACACTACCCAATATACATGTAATTTTAAAAATAAATTCTTTATTGTAAATTCATTAAAACCCCTGTAATATTCTCAAATATAGGCAGAATGCCATAGTGGAATATATACTAAATAAATAAACTTCCACTGTGGCATTCTGCCTATATTTGAGAATATTACAGGGGTTTTAATGAATTTACAATAAAGAATTTATTTTTAAAATCACATGTATATTGGGTAGTGTGCACCGCATGAGTAACTGATTTCTCCTTTCTTTCCCCTCTCTTTGGGGATTTGATCCTGTACCTGCTCAAGTAATGTTTTATGACTAGTTAACAACTATAAATCATGTTACACCCGGATTATCAACGTCAATATTTTAAATGTTATAACCTTGGATATCCTTTTCAATCAGAAATGTATCCAATCCTTTTTTTAAATTCATTTACAGAGTCCGCCATTACCACCTTCCCTGGCAGGGAATTCCAAATCCATATTGTCCTAACAGTGAAGAACCCTTTCCTCTGTTGTGTACGGAATTTTCTCTCCTCCAGCCTCAGCGAGAGCCCACGTGTCCTAGACAGAGTTATTTTAATAAATAATTCCTCTGATAACTCATTGTAATGTCCCTTTACATGTTTGAAGATATTAAAAATGTCTCCCCTTAGACGCCTCTTTTCCAGTGTATAAATTTTCAACCTAGTAAGCCTTACCTCGTAATCCAGTACCTCTAGCCCTTTAATCAATTTAGTAGCTCGCCTTTGAACCCTTTCGAGTTCACCGATATCTTTTTTTATACAGTGGTGCCCAAAACTGAACACAATATTCCAGGTGCGGACGTACCAATGATTTGTACAGCGGCAGGATGACATCCTCGTCCCTTGTCTCAATTCCCCGTTTTATGCACGCTAGCACCTTACTTGCCTTCTTTACTGCGCTTTGACATTGTATACGGTTATTAAGCCTATTATCAATGAGAACCCTCAAATCTTTTTCCAATACTGTTACCCCTAGACTTTCCCCATTTAATATGTAGGATGCAAGTTTGTTTTTAGTCCCGAAACACATAACCTTGCATTTTTCTATATTGAACCTCATTCTCCATTTAGACGCCCAGATTTCAAGTTTAGACAAGTCATTCTGCAGAGACTCCACATCTATTTCTGAATTAATTACCCTACACAGTTTATGTATCACCTGCAAAGATTGACACTGTGCTTTCCAGGCCTATTTCTAGGTCATTGATAAATATGTTGAACAGTAGTGGCCCGAGTACGGACCCTTGTGGTATTCCGCTGACTACCTGTGTCCAGCTTGAGGACTTCCCGTTGACCACTACTCGCTGTACCCTGTTATCCAGCCAGTTACTTATCCATATACAAACAGTTTTTCCTAGGCCAAGCTCCTTTAATTTGATGATCAGTCTCCTGTGAGGCACTGTATCGAAGGCTTTTGCAAAATTTAAGTAGACCACATCCACTGCTTTTCCCTGGTCAAGATTATCGCTCACTTCCTTGTAGAAGCTAACTAAGTTAGTTTGACATGATCTGTCCCTCACAAACCCATGCTGGTCCTTGCTAATAATCTTAGTGGTCTGCAGATACTCCTGTATGCTATCCCTTAGAATTCCTTCCAATATTTTCCCCACTATAGATGTCAAACCAACCGGTCTGTAGTTACCCGGATGATTTTTGGATCCCTTTTTGAATAATGGCACTACCTCAGCTATACGCCAATCCTTCGGTACCATGCCTGATCTAATTGAACTATTGAAAATCAAGTAAAGTGGTTTTGCTAGTTGTGACCTAAGTTCCATAAGAACCCTCATGTGAAATCTATCAGGGCCAGGTGATTTATTAATCTTAATTTTGCTTAGTCTCTCCTGGACTACTTCTTCACTTAAGTATCTAACCACGAATATTTACTGTCACTATCATTATGCACTACTCCCACCGTCAGTTCTTCTCTGGAGAACACAGATGAAAAAAAAATTGTTCACTATTTCCACTTTTATTTTGTTATCATTTATCAATACTCCAAATTTATCTCTTATTGGACCTATGTTCTCCTTTTTTAACCTTTTACTATTTATGTATTTAAAAAACCTTTTAAGATTGATTTTATATAAAATAGAATATCCTAGTTGTTTAAACATACAGGGCTAGATGCATCATTGCTTGGAAAGTGATAAACTGGCAAGAGAAAAATTACCAGCCAATCAGCTCCTACCTGCCATGTCACAGGCTGTGTTTGAAAAATGACAGTTAGGAGCTGATTGACTCGTACCTTTTCTCTCTCCATTTTATTACTCTCCTAGTGATGATGCATCTAGCCCACAGAATAGTATTTTCCCTTCCTGATCAGCTTAAGCAATATTAATGACTTTTATTAAATGCTGCTACCTAACATTTTCTTAAAAAGGCAAAGTCTGGGGAAAAAAATTCCAACCACTATGGGCGATATTCAAATCTCCGCCTCCTCTCCCGCCCGCTGCGAGTATTCTTATGTTACTGTGGATGGGCGCGACAAGTTAAGTTCAGCTCACTATGCCCGGGACAATAAGTGGGGGCATTTGAATATTGCCCCTTGATCTCCCGTCACTTTAGACGGGAGATCAGGGTGCAATAGCATTTGAATTCTCCCCAAAATGTTCAAGCCACACCCAAACCTGACCAAAACATACCCCAGATACAACACACTTCACCCACATATTCGCAAATCCCCCCCACATTTGTGCACTTCACTTCCCTTTCTCGGTTGTAGTTACTTGATTGCAAGCGAAGACCTAATCTATGTCTAGACTGTATGACAGCTCTACACAGGTGCTTCAATAGTCTCATGTTCGGTACAGCATACCTAATATATGCTTTTTTTTGTGTCATTCTTGACGCACTCCAATAATTTACACAGTCAAATATTAATTATAAGTACAGTCATTTGTTCAAGGTCCACAAAGTTCATCCACTGTCTGTTGCTCCACTTTTATGCATGTCACTCATTTTCTTCATGACACATCTGCCGATCACTTTCATCCTGTGCTGCTGCCAGTACCTGCTTCATGCAGAGAAGCACCATGGACTGTAAGGTTACAGCAAGTGCCTTTAGATGGTCTTAAGATAGAGACCCATTTATCAGACCAAAAACATTCAACTTCATTTACTATCCTTCCTTTCAAACTTATGTACCACGCGAAAGGCTTCCAAGAACTCATTGAAGTCAATGCTGCCATCCTTGTTGGCGTCTATGCTATGGGCCAAGTCATCTATAGTGGAATCATCTATACTGATGTGAAGATGGGAGCTGAAAAGCCTCCAAGTCTGACGAAACTCTTCAATAGAAATTAAGCCTAATAAATGAGAGAGAAAATTAGGTTATATTCTGTTAGGTTATATTCTGAATTAGGTTAATTCACAATTATCTAGTGAAGAAAAGCAAAATTCCAAAATTCCAAGCAAACCATAACACCAAATCCTAACCCCCGTGTTAGTACAGCCATGAAGATGAGGCATTTATCTCATTATTTTCCTGGCATGGTAGCCTGCAGAATTTAGCATGAAGACTGTTGTGCAAGGCTGTTGGTAGATGCTGACTGAACATGAACAAGACATAACTCTATACAAATTAGGAATGCTATAAATAGTTTAAGTCTATTTTCTTTAATGGACAAATATGTGTAAGTCAGGACATAGCAGATTCAAGAGCTCAGTATATAATGCAGTTTAAGTTTGTTTAAGTTATTTTACTAGAAATAGGCTATCACTGCATAAAGACCTTTCTCTCCAGGATAAGTGTTATGATAATAATAATAATAATAATAATAATAATAGCGAGTTGTCTACAATACTGCAATTAGGACATTTGACTTATTTAATGTAGGTTCTTACACACATTTAACAAAGCAGATCTGCTAAACTAAGGAACCCATTTACCTGACTGATCCTTGTCAATTATGTTGAATATAATCTCCAGGTCTGCCCTGTATCTGTATAATGTTTCTACCAAACTTGGTTGAACCTAGTTAGAAAGGTAATACGCATTAAGATGATATGATTTATAAAAACAAAACAAAACAGAACTATGTTAAACATACAGCAAAATATACTTACATGCAAATGAGTTATACTTTAAAGCATAAACGCTCTACCAAAGACAAAATATTTAATTTGAAATGTTTTACCAGCTTCCTAAATTGTATAATTAAGAGAAATATTATTAATACATGGGTGGTCATCCACCATCGATGGTCTGATAGCGAGCTGTTTCGCCATCAATGGGATAACACCAATGTAAAACACTGGGGCTGATCACCGATGGTAAGCACCGGTCCTGCTGTGATCATGTGTGGACACTGAGCCTGATTTAGAGGGGGACGCTATTTGCATCAATGCCGCATCTTAATAAAGCTGTGCTTCATTTAGCACCAAAACACTACATCACGGACCCATCAACCGAGCAATATACCCATGTGTGCCACGGAGACAGGATTGGTGCATTGCCTGTGGTAGACGTGTTAGGCCAGCCAAATCGCTGCTCATCTGTCCTGCCCAGTGGTGCAAGTAGAAATATTTTCTTATGGGTACTGAGTGCCGAAAATGGGCGTGGTCATGTGTTGTGATGGGGCGTGGTCACATGCTGCTAGTGGGAGTGGCTACATGACACTGGCGGTGTGGTCACATAACATAGCCCCCTTTTTTTTGTATTCTGGAGGCAAGGCTAAAAATATATAGTAATGCCTCCAGTATAATAGAAATATATAGTGATACCTCCAGTATAATAGAAATATATAGTAATGCCCCCAATTTAATAACAATATATAGTAATGCCTCAATAACAATATATAGTAATGCCTCCATTATAACAGGAAAATACAGCAACTGTCGCACTCCCAGTAACCCTGACAAAGTGGGAGGAGCCGTCATGCTGCCGAGCACCATGGTCTTGTTGCTTTGTGGCGCATTATAATTGTGGCAATGGCAAAGTGTGTGGAAGGTGGTACTGCGTACCCGCTGCAAAATTCTTAAGGGTACTCCGTGCCCGAGCGTACCCGCATACTTGTACCGCTGGTCCTGCCATTATCAAACCTGTTTCTGCGTGTGTGTATACACTATATATACAAAAGTATTCGGATGCCTGACCATTACACCAACAGGTACTGTAATAACATTGTATTCAAATACATATACTTCAATATGGAGTTGGTGCCCTCCTTTGCAGCTATAACAGCTTCCACTCTTGATGGAACACTTTCCACAAGATTTTGGAGTGTTTCTGTGGGAATTTGTGCCTATTCATTCTGTAGCGCAATTTGAGGTCAGGCACTGATGTTGGATGAGTAGGCCTGGCTCGCAATCTTAATTCCAGTACATCCCAAAGGTGATTTATGGAGTTGAGGTCAGGAGTCTGCAAGTTCTTCCACACCAAACTCATCAAAGCATGTCTTTATAGTCCTTGTTTTGTGCACTGGGGCACAATCATGTTGGAATAGAAAATGGCTTATCCCAAACTGTTGCCACAAAGTTGGAAGCATAGCAATGTCCAAAATGTCTTGGTATGCTGAAACATTAAGATTGCCCATCACTGGAGATAAGGGGCCTAGCCCAAACCCTGAGAAAGAGCCCTACACCATTATCTCTCCTCTACCAAACTGCACAGTTGGCATAATGCTGCCGGGCAGGTAATGTTCTTCCGGCAGCCGCCAAACCCAGACTCGCCCATATGACTGCCAGAGGAGTGTGATTCGTCACAAAATAGTGCTGCACGCGTCCAACCCAGCTCTCTGTGTGACCAGACTGGCCCAATAGGCTATTGGCCCTTCTGGTATTTGGCAGATGGCCAGTCTGGCCCTGCTTGCTAGTAATGTGTAACTGTTGCCGTGTTCTATTTTACTCCAGTATTCAATAAATACCTCTCATATGAAACAAACTTGCTCAGACCTCCACGTTTTCGCCACATATCTTCCAGCTGTATAAACACTTTGGGAACTGACACAAATCAAAATGAAAACAAGAGAGAGGCACAGTTTTATAGATATTGTATTACCTGACAATATCTGCTGATAGGCCACATTCAGTTAATCCTGATTTTTCTTTTTATTGATTTATAGGTTTAATATCAATGAACATTGGAGGAAATACAGTACTTCAAAAAGCCAGAAACAAAATGCAAATGAGGGCATATGGCATAATATAACTTTTGTTATCAATTATAACATCAATTAATTTCCTCTGTTTACATGAAAAAACCACACAAAAAAACTCACTTCTTTAATGGGGTTTTCCATTTGCAGATCTTCAAAACATGACAGATAGTCTACATTGCCATTAGAAGCCAGTCGGGCAAGTCTTGAGCGTAATGTCCTCCAAGGTAGACCTAGATGAAGAACAGTCTCCACTGCTAATGCCCAGTCGCTGATAGAGATCTGTCCTGTTGAATGTATAATTATTGAAATATGATGGTCATTTGTTTCCTTTACATAAAAGTCAAATCACCCAGAGGTTCCCCTTGCCCAGACAAATACTATTATCTGCTTTCACTAACTCTCCTCCTGGGAGTTCTGAGACACCGTAATGGAGCACACAAGCAAGCACAAAGAGAAAAGCATGGGCAATAACATAAAGAAAGCAAACCTTTCCCTCGTGCTGGGCTTTTTATAAATAACCCTGATATATTGTAAACATAACCACAGCATGAATATAATACTGTATATATAAACAGGGGCGGATTGGGAACAAAAAGCGGCCCTGGAAAAATTTGTACTAGTGACCCCACATGGGCAGCACCAGAGGGTTAAGGTCTAGCCATGGGCCATGGCAGCAGCACCCTCTCCCCAAGACTTTCCAGACAGTGGGCATGTCCAGCATCAAGGGGGAAGTTAAAAAGAAATAAAATTAAATATTATGAGCACATTATATGATACACCTTCAGAATTTAGGAAACTATATCATTCTTTAGAAAAGATATATTTTCTTGCTTATTACACCAACTGTATCCCAATCACTATTCACTCAATCTTATATGTCAGCCAAGCAGGCAGACAGAGCATACACTAGATCATCTGCAATCACAGGCTAAGTGGCAAAGTCATTTTCATATATGCAAATTATTTTGCATCTTATTCATTATGTCTATAAAAAGGACCACATGTCCTCAAACAAAACAGGCCCCACGGGTGCGTCGGCCCACCAGGAATCTTCCCTGTGAACCCTATGGCCAATCCGCCTCTGTATATAAACATATAAACAGCAAACAACCATAGTAATTATATATTTATGTCCTAGAGTAATGTAAAAAAGTTATAAGCACATAAACCTTTTTACTGCCATTTGTCCTTTTTGGTAGATTAAGAAAAATAAACACAAGAGCAGCACTCCTTGCTATACACAAATGAGTTATGTAATGGGACAAAGGAAAGCAGAACATGCTCATTTTCTCTCCTTCCTGTTTTATTATCCAGCTCTGTCAGCCTGTCTCCCCACAGTGTGAGTCGTTTCCTCTCCTCTGTTCTGACAACACTTGGAACAGATAGGTGGTGCTAGGCTGGCAATACTATTAGACACATCAGACAGTTGCCCAAGGAACCAATGGTTCCTACAATGGTCCAATGGTCGCCTACAGCATGAATGATTTTGTAATGTATCTGATACACCCTCACATGGAGCACCTACCCAACCTTGCATGAAGGGGATGGGCTGGGTT
The DNA here is from genome assembly GCF_028390025.1 of Pseudophryne corroboree. Lineage (NCBI taxonomy): Eukaryota > Metazoa > Chordata > Amphibia > Anura > Myobatrachidae > Pseudophryne > Pseudophryne corroboree. The sequence goes on along the minus strand of NC_086445.1, from coordinate 832,181,875 downwards.
TGCGGTGCTCCGCTATATTATCACAGCCAAGAGCTATTTTTCCAGTCTGAGGAGTGGGCATGCAGGGCCTGGGTCCTGTGGTGAAGGATGTAAAAATGCCCATATACACTTGGCCATAGTAATTTTATTGTGGTTAATTTGAAAAATATTTATGGTCTGGTAAACACCACAGCAAGAATGCATAGGATCCAAATGGTAAAGGCTTTAAAAAAACATGTTTCACTGTCAAGTACATTTCATTTTTTATGCATAGAGTGGGTTAAATAAATATACATAAATATCTAGTCAAACGCCTATAATGTATCCAGTGCTGATTAAAGTTATCATTTCTATTCAATGTGCCTGTTCACATTATAGGGGATATCCAATTACCCACGGTACGTTACCATGAGTAATGATATCGCACGGGGCTATCCTATTAGCTCCGATAAGCCACCACAAGCCGTGGCTTATCGGTGATTGTGTCACCTGCCTTCACCAGGCATCAGCTCCCTGACAGCTCTGGCTCCATACAGCTCCGGCTCCCACTCCGCTCGTCCCATGACCCCCACCTGGCTGGGGCATCCGGGGTGGGGGAAGAGGGGTGGTTGTGGGTCACGGGGCTGACTGGAGGATGTGGGGCACTGACTGGACTGGTCGCCAAGGCTTAGCAGGGGATTTTGTTTCACCTGCCATAAGCAGGCGAAACGAAATCCCCAATAAGCGTCAGATTTTCGGGTCTGTGGTGGAGAAAACACATGTGTCACTGAACCTGTGTCTTCACATGAAAAAATATTTTTTTACGGGAGATCTAATTGGATACCCCATAAAAAAGTATCAGTGAAATGTTTCATCGCACCTACTTGGATACCCCCCAAGGTCAGTGTTACATTTCAACAGTCTGAAGAGATTGACTTCCTTTCTCTCTTTCTGACACACAGGTATTGCCCTAATGCAGTAGTAGGGGTAAATTTACTAAGGTGGGAGTTTTTTTAAAACTGGTGATATTGCTCATAGCAACCAATCAATCAGATTCTACTTAACATTTATCTAACTGCTTCTAGAAAATAATAGAATCTGATTGGTTGCTATGGTCAACATCTCCACTTGTAAAAAAAACTCTAATCTTAGTAAATTTATCCTGTAATGTTGTATGATGTATAACTGACTGTGCATAGAGAAAGAAAATATTTACCTGTCCCTTTAGAATCATGCTCTTTAAATGCTTTCAAGAGATCAGAGCGACGGGCAAAAAATTGTTCACGTAGAGCTCTGAGAGCCGAGCCTTCCACAGCACTTACACTGCAAAGCAGAAATAAAGTATAGGAAAAGAATTACATTCTTGTATGAATATATTTAGCACAGCTTTGGTAACATTTTATTTATTCTTATTTTTTTTATTATTATTAATATTTTTAGCTGGGTATTATATACACTTGCTGCCCCACATCCATTTGAAATTGGTGTTTTGTGTTATGATCTGCTGTAGTCCTCCTTATAATAAGTCTTATTTGAATCTTCAATTTATAACAATAAATAAAAAAAACGTTATTTAGTGTTATAGAGCTACATGAATTTTTATAGATTTTTTTTACAGTATGTGGTGACAACCCACTATTTACATAGCTCCCTTTCTTATATATGTCTACAGGTTGTCTTAACGTTTCAGTGCAGATGTATACTATTGTCTCTTAATTGAACTTGCAATTTGATTACTTTTAAAGATGATTTGTTTTTATATTAATCTTCCCAAATATTCTGGGCAAATTCTGGCTTTGCCTCCAGAAGTCTGTTGGCCTAAAGCAATGCACGTAGGGTAAAACCAAGAGACAGAATATGAGAATGTCAGTGTCTGACATTTCTCAATAGCCGTATGTGTCCCTTACTGTGCCATCGGACTTGTGTAAGATTGATATATCCTTTATTCTGAAAAAAAGAACATAATACATGAAAAGCAGAGTTATGGTAGACTTACCATTGCTAACTCTCTGCGAAGAACATTGGGTTGCACATGGAAACATCGGGGTGTAGAGTGGATCTGGATCCAGAGGCACCAACAGGTAAAGCTTTAGCTGTCCCAGGATGCATAGGGGCCTCTTCTATAACCCGCCTCCTGGCACCGTGAGCTTTTGTTAACCAGTCCAATACAGGAAGCAGGCAAGAGAGAAGGTAGATGTCTGTCACATAAGAACACAATCTCACGACAGGAGAAGGTACCAGTGGCTAATGCCATACAAACCCAAAGAAGCTAGGTGCGTTAGGGTGGGCGCATTGTACCCAATGTACTTCGCAGAAAGAGAATTAACAATGGTAAGTCTACCATACTCTCCTTTTTCTGCAGCAGGGTACATTGGTTTCCACAGGGAAACATCGAGGATGTCCTAAAGCAATTCCTCAAGGGAGGGGACGCGCCTTAGCGGATGTGAGAACCTGGCGTCCAAAGGAAGCATCCTGGAAGGTGAAAGTATCAAAGGCATATAAACTAAGAAACGCGTTCACTGAGGACCATGTAGCTGCCTTCCACAATTGTTCTGTGGACACGCCACGGCGGGCCACCCAAGAAGGTCCAACAGACTGGGTAGAGTGGGCCTTTATCGCAGCAGGAGCTGGAAGACCAGCCTGCACGTCAGCATGTGCAATCACCATTCTAATCCATCTGGCCAAGGTTTGCTTATTCGCAGGCCAGCCACATTTGTGGAATCCAAACAGGACAATTAGGGCATCAGACCGTCTAATAGAGGCGGCACTGTCCACGTAGTTACTGAGAGGCCTAACCACGTCTAAAGACCTTTCTTTAGCCGACAAGTCCGAAGAGATAAAGGCCGGGATCACAATCTCTTGGTTAAAGTGAAAAGATGACACCACCTTAGGTAAGTAACCGAGCCAGGTTCGGAGAACTTTCCTGTCAGAGTGGAAAATCAGAAAGGGAGGACGACAGGACAAAGCGCCTAAGTTCAAGACCCTGGAGGCTGAATATGTTGAACACCCTGAATAAACATATGTACATCAGGAATTGAGGCAATCTTGCACTGAAACCACACAGACAAGGCAGATATGTGAACCTTAAGGGAGGCAAGATGAAGACCTAAGTCCAAGCCTCTTTGTAGAAAAGCCAGAATTCTGAAAGTCCTGAAACGATAGGCGTCATAATTCTTATCAGCACACTAGGTGAAGTAAGAATGCCAAACCCTGTAATAAATCCAGGCAGAGGCCGGTTTGCGGACCTTCAGCATTGTCTGAATAACAGCTTCAGAAAACCCTTTAGTCCTTAGGAGTGATGCTTCAAGAGCCATGCTGTCAAAGCCAGTCTGGCCAGGTTCAGGCAGAAACAAGGGCCCTGTACTAGGAGGTCTTGATGCTGAGGAAGTAGAAGGGGACGCTCTGTTACTAGACCCTGCAGGTCTGAGAATCAATACCGTCTGGGCCACGCTGGAGCGACTAGAATTAGCATTCCTCCTCCTTGCTTGAATTTACGCAGTATCCTGCACAGGAGTGACACCGGAGGGAATATGTAAGGCAGCCGAAAGTTCTGCGGAACTGCCAATGCGTCCACGAACGCTGCCTGAGAATCCCTGGTCCTTGATCTGAAGACCGGAACCTTTAGATTGTGCTGAGACGCCATTAGGTCCACGTCCGTCAGACCCCATCTGTCTACCAGGAGTTGGAAGACTTCGGGATGAAGGCTCCATTCTCCGGAATTAACCTCCTGGCGACTAAGGAAGTCCGCTTCCCAGTTCAGGACACCTGGAATGAACACTGCCGATATGGCTGGCAGATGGCGTTCCGCCCAACAGTGGATTTTGGACACTTCCAACATTGCCATGCGGCTTCGAGTGCCGCCTTGATGGTTTATGTATGCCACTGTGGTGGTTTTGTCTGAATGTACCTGAACAGGCCTGTTCCGTACCAGAGGCAGGGCGAGAGACAGTGCACTGAACACCACCCTCAGCTCCAGAATATTGATTGGAAGGAGTGATTCTTCCTTGGTCCAATGAGTGTTGCTCCAACACCACTCCCCATCCCCGAAGCCTGGCATCCGTTGTCAGTAGGGCCCAGATGAGGATCCAGAAGGGATGGCCCCTGCTCATTTGCTGGTCCTGGAGCCACCAGGACATCGACAGACAAATCTCCGGAGTCAAAGAGACCATTTGGTACCTGATCCGATGAGGTAGGCCATCCAACTTGGAAAGGATCACCCATTGCAAAGGACGAGAGTGAACTTGAGCGTACTCTACCATGTTGAAGGACGACACCATCAGGCCAAGGACTTGCATCGCCGAGTGTATCGACACTCTGAGGTGACAAATGAAGTGCCTTTTCCTGTCGTGAATTTTCAGGACCTAGTCCGGGTCCAAGAACAGTCTCTGACTGTGAGTGTCCAGAAGAGCCCCTAGGTGCACCATGCTCTGAGCTGGGACCAGGGAGGACTTTTTTTTTTCAATTTGTCAGCCACTCGTGGCCTTGGAGGAAGGTCACCGTCAGTTGGAGATGACTGAGGAGGATTTCATGTGAACTTGCTAGAATCAGGAGATTGTACAGATATAGGAGGATTCTGATTATCTGGCGATGGAGGTGAGCCGTCATAACAGCCATGACCTTGGTTAAGATCCGAGGAGCCATAGCCAGTCCAAATGGCAGAGCTTGGAATTGATAATGAAGGTCACCAACAGCAAACCGTATGAACTGCTGATGCGAGATGGCAATAGGAATATGCAGATACGCATCCTGTATATCCAGGGATACCATATAGTCTCCGGGTTCCATAGCCAGAACTAGTGAGCGCAGTGTTTCCATATGAAACTTGGATACTCTCAAAAAACTTGTTCAAAGACTTGAGGTCAATATCCAGTATATGCAGGGATACCATATAGTCCAGGGATACTATATAGTCTCCGGGTTCCATAGCCAGAACTATTGAGCGCAGTGTTTCCATATGAAACTTGGATACTCTCAAAAAACTTGTTCAAAGACTAGGTTCGAGAAGTAACCTCTGCCCCTTACAACTGTTTGTAGAGACTGCACTTTCAACGGGTCCAACGGGAGAACCATTGTGCAGAACTGGTGAGGGGGACATCTCTTGAAAGAGACAGGGTACCCGTGAGAGACAACTTCCAGTACCCAAGGGTCTGAAGTGGTCGTAAGTCAGACCTGGGCGAACTGCAGAAGATGGCCTCCCACCCTGGAGTCCCCCAGGAAGAGGCCCGCCCCGTCATGCAGCAGGCTTGTCATGTTTTGCAGGCGGCTGACGGGCTGCCAAGGGCTACTTCGCCTAGGGCTTGGAGGTTTTGGAAACGCGAGACTGTCTAGGGCAGAGATTTTCAACCTTTTACAACTTGCGGCACACTGAACAAGATTTAAATATTGCCAAGGCACATTCAAATATAATGGTGATGCATGGTGCAATTGCGTGTCCTAGGATGTCATGTCACAGCTTCTCCATAGGTGACGCCTGAGCCACATCTGAGAAAGACAGAAGAGCCCAACACTGCCTGGGCCCAAAATTAGAACTGGCTCTGCAACCACTAAACCCACAAGTATTAATCATTACAGGGCCTCAGTAGCGGCAAAACACTGACGGGCCTGGCTGTGCTTCTATGGCGGCACACCTGGAGACTGCTCAGGGCACACTAGTGTGCCACGGCACAGTGGTTGAAAAACACTGGTCTAGGGTATGACTGGCCCATTGATTTCCCTTGAGGTCGAAAGGAGCGAAAAGTGGTGCTTTTTGTCTTCTAAGAAGGATTAGAAGAAGTGGGGAGAAAAGCTGTCTTAGCAGTAGCTAGCTGTGACACAATTTTATTCAGGTCTTCCCCAAACAAAATATCCCCAGTGAAGTGGAGGACTTCCAAAGTCTTCTTGGAGTCCAAGTCCACTTTCCACGACCTCAACCACAGCATGCGGCGTGCCTGGACAGACATAGCCGATGCTTTGACTGCCAATACTCCCGCCTCAGAGGACGCTTCTTGAATGTAATAAGAAGTGGTGGTAATATGAGACAGGTATTGTCTGGCAGTTTCAGAGATATCCTCGGGTAGCTCTTCCTCTAACGCCTGAACACACGCTTCAATACATTTTGGAGCACAAGATGGCAGTTGTAGTGGGTCTATGAACAGCCCCTGAAAGGGAGTATATAGATTTCAGGCATCCCTCAATATGCTTATCTGTCGTCTCCCTCAGTGAGGTGACACTGGTGACAGGCAGAGTGGATGACACTACTAGGCGGGTGACATAACTCTGCAGGGACGAGGGACGAGAGCGAGCTAAAGCCCATTTGGGAATAGGGAATTTCTTCCTAGGATTAGACCAGGGTTACTGTCCACTAAATGATCAGAATGGGCTAATACAGTTTTAACCACTTTCTGCTATTTAAACTTGTCAGTTTTGTTTGCCACAGTAGTAGAATCATCCTCCTTCGATATTTGTAGGATATGCTTAAGAGCAAACAATAGGGCAGGGACATCTAATAATAAAGAAGATTCCTCGTCAGTAACACAGGATTCAGTGTCAGACAGAACAGTAGGCTCCCCCTCCTCTTTAGATGAGACATCAGAGAGGTTTGCAGACTATGAGGAGGAAGCAGCCCGCTTAGAGGAACCGGGGACACGTGAGTGAACCGAGGTAGATTTCTGTCTAACCAGAGACTAGTTTAGTTGTTGCAGTTGGTTAGACAAACTTTCCGCCCAAGGTGGGTTTACCATAGGGACAATTTGTGGAGGCAATGCCACAGGCACTCCACCAGAGTACCCAGCAGGGTATTGAATGCTGCCCATGGTGGCTCCTAAGTGCAGGAGTTGTGGACTGACTGGGAGGTGCATGACAAGCAGTACAGAGACCATCATGTAATAATTCCTCCTCTGATAAATCCGAAGCATGCTCTGCATGTTGCAGGAGCTTCTGCAGATTTGCTGCCCTTTTTGTTAGACATTGCACAATGTAAACAAATGGACTTACACAGTACAATAATATAGCCAGACAAATACAATAACCTGTAGAATAAAGAGACAGGGTATAATGTGACCGTAACACAGAAGTAATATACTTACAATATATAGGGATATAGATAAACTCTGTATACAACTATATTGCTTGACCCAAACGCAACTAGCCCAGGATATAGAATATAGTGACAGTTATAGCTGGGAAACACTGAAAGTGAAACCACACAGCAGAACAGGCACACAGTCACAGGTAATGCAGAAATTATATCACAATAATGCTGCACTGGACTTATCACAGAGTGGTCCCAAGACCGGAGGATATAGCAGAATACTCATACAATAAACTCTGCAATGTACACCTTTTCTCAACTAACGCTGTCTCTAAGACATGTTGGATACTCAAGTGAATGTAAAGACAGCGCTGTGTACAGGCAGCTTTACATGGGAGACCTTGCCCAGCAATCCCGGAGACCTGCTGCTGCTATGCCTGTAAGATGGCGCCCAGAGTCTCTGTGATGGAGTGAGGGAGGCAGCTCCAGAGCGGGAAATCTGCAGGAGATGGCACCCTGAGCTGGGGGAGGGACTACAGGTCAAGTGCCACCTCCCCTAGGCTGGTCTTCCACCCAAGGTACTATGGAGCCTTATCAAACAGGTGTTAGTACACCTGACCTGTGCTCCGAATGCCCTGGTGGTCTTGTGGGGTCCCTGCCCAGTGACAGTGTCCATGCCAGCGCCGCGGTCCGTCTCCCCAGACCGAGAATGAATCGCTATTTAATGGCGCCTAGGAGACCCTCTTACCTCCTCCCTGTAGCAGCCACGTGATCCAGGAAAGCAGTCTGCGACCGTGCCTAAGTCGGGACGTCTCCGCCGCAGGTACCCGGGAACCTGGCCAGCGGGAGTGTGTGGCGCCGCTTGGGAGGTGATGGAGCTGCAGCACTGAATGTCATACTGACTTACCGTGCTGCCAGCCCAGTAGGAAAGTAAAATTTCTCTCAAAGATGAAAGCTTTCAGGGCTGCTCTGCGCAGCCCCCCTGTTCAGTGACCTGTTGCTGCAGGCACCAACTCAAAACTGAGCTCACAGTGCCTGGAGGCGGGGTTTTAGAGGAGGCCCCTATGCATCCTGGGACAGCTAAAGCTTTACCTCTGGATACAGATCCACTCTATACCTCCATGTTTCCCTGTGGAACCAATGTACCCTGCTGCAGAATTAATGCATAATCAAGTCTGAGCAACAATCTGCAGGTATCACAGCGGAGATCGCTTATAAAAGTGCAGAATTGTGGGCCATAGTGCAATTTGTGACATTTTTCCTTATTTTTGTGTGAATTCCCCATGTTCACAGGGCAGCATCTCATTTTACAAGGCAAGACTTTAGCTGGGTACACACTGGGCGATATACTGGCCATTCACTTGAATGGCCGATATGTCGTAGGTGTTTCGTTAGGTGTGCACCAGCAATATAATGTTGTGCACATATCATGTCCGATATAATCTGCAGATATATCAGCACATTGTGCTGTGCGTATGGGCGGTATGCCAACTTTCCCTACACTTGCAACAGAGTCCGCCAGTGGCTTAGCCATCATTCAAGTGTGTACCCAGCATTAATTGTTGATGGAACTTAGGGAGTAATTCAGACCTGATTGCTCGCTAGCGTTTTTTTGTAGCGCTGCGATCAGGTGAGAACTGGGCATGCGTATACACTGCAATGCGCAGGCGCGTTGCACAGGTACAAAACTGATCGCCGCTCAGCGATGGGTTTGTGAGAAGAATACATTCGCACGGCCGTTCGCAAGGAGATTGACAGGAAGAAGGCATTTGTGGGTGGCAACTGACCGTTTTCAGGGAGTGGTTGGAAAAATGCAGGTGTGTCTAAGGGTTTGCAGGACGGGTGTCTGACGTCAATTCTGGTCCTGGATAGGCTGAAGTGATCACAGCGGCTGAGTAAGTCCTGTGCTACTCAGAAACTGCACAAAGTTTTTTTGTACCGCTCGGCTGCACATGCAATCGCACACTTGCAAAGCTAAAATACACTCCCCTATGGGCGGCGACTATCTGTTCGCAGCAGTGCAAAAAAACCCAAGCGAGCGATCAGATCTAAAATTAGGCCCTTAGTTATTGAACATCTGCTGTTTGTACGGGACAGGGCACATTCAGACTTTTCTTTCTTTCTTTTTTTTTGCAGGAAAAGACTGCACATTCTAGCACATTTCTATAAACTGTACAGTAACGTTTTACCAATGTATTAAAAATATTGAAATGAATGATAGTGACATGTATTAAAAACAATCTTAATGTTCCCTCACTTTCATGAAAAAATTAGAGTGGAGCGAGAACTATTTTAGAGCATATTTCATATAATAATTTGGAAGGCAATTTAACTTATATGCTTAGAGGCATTTAAACGGGTGTGGTTCATAGCAGGGCCGTAACTACGTGTGTGCCAAGTGGGCCTGGAACACAGCGCAGTTGCCCTGAGGGCGCACGGCCAGCGGCATGTAATGAGTCAAATTGACTCATTACATGCCGCCTCGGCTGTGTGCCGGGCGCCGCCGCTGCGCTGTGGAGGAGAGCAGCAGCAGAGAAGGAGGAGGGAGGGGGACTGGAGCCGCAGCAGCGCTATTTCATTGGTAGTAAGCGCCGCTGCAGCATCCCCCTCTCCTTCCGTATTGGCTGCCCGGCGCTGCTGTGGATGCTGGGATGCGGTTCCTCCATCTCAGCATCCACAACAGCGCTAGGCAGCCAATACGAAAGAAGAGGGGACAGCTGCAGCAGCGCTTACTACCAATGAAATAGCGCTGCTGCGGCTCCAGTCCCCATCCCTCCTCCTCCTTGTCTGATGCCTGCACCGAGGGAGCTGCACGAGGAGCCTGACTGCCAGCGGGGAGATGGTAAGAATATCTCTCTCTCTCTCTCTCTTTCTCTCTCTCTCTCAGGGGGACACCGTCTGCCATAATGTGTAAAAAGGGGGCCTGGCTGCCGCAATGTGTAAAAAGGGGGACTGGCTGCCGTAATGTGTAAAAAGGGGAACTGGCTGCCGTAATGTGTAAAAAGGGGGACTGGCTGCCGCAATGTGTAAAAAGGGGGACTGGCTGCCGCAATGTGTAAAAAGGGGGACTGGCTGCCATAATGTGTAAAAAGGGGGACTGGCTGCCGTAATGTGTAAAGAGGGGGACTGGCTGCCGCAATATGTAAAAAGGGGGACTGGCTGCCGCAATGTGTAAAAAGGGGGACTGGCTGCCCGCAATGTGTAAAGAGGGGGACACCGTCTGCCGTAATATGTAAAAAAGAGGGGCCTGGTTGCCGCAATGTGTAAAAAGGGGGACTGGCTGCCGCAATGTGTAAAAAGGGGGACGCTGGCTGCTGCAATGTGTATAAAGGGGGACACTATCTGCCGTAATGTGTAAAAACGGGGACGCTGTCTGCTGTAATGTGTAAAAAGGGGACGCTGTCTGCCGTAATGTTAAAAAAGGGGACGCTGTCTGCTGTAATGTGTAAAAAAGGGGGACGCTGTCTGCCGTAATGTGTAAAACAGGGGACGCTGTCTGCCGTAATGTGTAAAAAGGGGACGCTGTCTGCCATAATGTGTAAAAAGGGGGATTGTCTGCTGTAATGTGTAAAAAGGGGGACGCTGTCTGCTGTAATGTATAAAAGGGGCTCTACCTGGTGTAGTGGCACTACTGTGCAGCGTAATTTGAATAATGGAGACTACTGTGCACCGTAGTATGAATTGCTATTATTTTGTGTCCACGCCCCTTCCCCATGAAGCCATGCCCCTATATATTTTTTGCGCGCCTATGGCGCGCACTGCCCCTATCTTACATGGGGGGGGGGGGGGGGCGCCAATGTCGTTTCTTGCACACAGTGCTAAAATGCCTAGTTACGGTACTGGTTCATAGGGTCGACCACTCTTATTTCGACAGTGTCTAGGGTGACCACTATTGGTCGTCAGTAACTAAGTCGACACCCAAAATAGGTCAACAAAAGCATTAGGTCGACATGACAAAAGGTCAACATGAGTTGTTGTTTTTTTTAAATTGTGTCGTTTTCTTCGTATAGTGACGGGGAACCCCAATTAGTGCATCGTGACCCTCACATGGCTCGCTTCGGACAAAGTGCCTCGCTCCGCTACTGCTGCACTCGGTACAGGTTACCGTTCCCAATTCTAGTCCATGTGGATCGTAAAGTATGAAAAAGTTTTAAAAAAATTACAAAAATCGTGAAAAAATCATGTCGACCTTTTGTAATGTTGACCTAGAACATGTCGGCCTAGTTACCCAACCGACATAGAAACCCTGTCGACCTAATGCACGCTGACCAATAGTAGTCAACATAGTGAATGTCGACCTTAGTGTGGGCGACCTAGAGACCGGATATCATTTAAACTCCAAGGACGAGTTAGCATATAGGTCCCAGTATTTGGCAGTCAAAGGGTGTCCTGTGTTACTGGGTAGATTAGTTAGTGGGTGTTAGTTTAGAGGTGAAATTATGGGTGGGGTTACAGAGTTGTGTAGCTTTTTTGTTAAGGTCTTGGCCTCTTTTCCTTTAGTATTTCCTTCCATCCCAACCTGGTTTAATTTTTGGCATTATGTTTGTGAGTGCTGGAAAGAATGATAGCAGTTCTGGCAGTAGTACTTGAGGTTCTTTCCCCACTAGTACATGGATTAGGTTGACTCTACCATACTGGGGTCAGGGGCACCACCTGCAAGGTGAGGCTTTATGCATCATTAGGATGGGAATTTGTTTACCATAAGTTGTTGGTGATTTGCCATTCTTACTGAGTTATGGCAATTCTTTCTCTGCCACCATACCTATCTGTCTCTACTGTTTAAGATAAAGCTGACCCCATCCACCAGTTAGCATGCTGACAACCATTCCCTGTATGACTGCAGGCTGGGAGGCAGGTAGAGAATGCTGCACTCTGATTGGTGGATAGCTTCAGCCATCCACCACCCAGCATGCTGAAAGGTAGAGAGGCCCAGTCCACCTCTGCTCGAAGGAGCCTAGAATCATGGGGTCCTGGGCAGTTGCCCAGTGTGCCTATATGTTAAGATGACCCTTGTTGTAACTGTGACAAAACAGACGTTTTAAATTAAAAACAAATAAAAGAAAGTTTTCTCCAACCTTTGGTTCAGCGTTAGTTTGCGTGTGCACTTCCTAACTTGATATTGCACAAAGCGTGGAGTCAGGTCCGGGCACAGCTTGAGATACGCTCCCCTGTTACTTCCTTCCTCATAGTAGTTAGATGCTGAAAATATGGTTATAACCTATAGGAAACAGATTGTTTTCTGAACACTTGCTATGGGAAACCCCCAAATATATGTTATTCCGGTAAAATGCAAAACATTATTGAGAACCCAATAAATGATAAGGGAGGTAACAGAATACTCTTTCATACAAAAAAAATTATGGTTTATAAACAATTCAGTCCCCTATGGTACACAGGAAGTGTTGGGGAAATGCTGAAAAAATTAGGAGAGGAGGTAGTGTAACAATTCCTGCAGCCGATAAGGGCATACGTTGGATGTTAGGTAAAGTATGTGGTCAATTGTTTTAGAACATGATATAGCTGAGATTATACTGTATTTTATATCCTAGCTTGGATTATAAAGCAGTGATACTGTAATACAGGTTGAGTATCCCTTATCCAAAATGCTTGGGACCAGAAGTATTTTGGATATCGGATTTTTCCGTATTTTGGAATAATTGCATACCATAATGAGATACCATGGCGATGGGACCTAAATCTAAGCACAGAATACATTTATGTTTCATATACACCTTATACACACAGCCTGAAGGTCATTTTAGCCAATACTTTTAATAACTTTGTGCATTAAACAAAGTGTGTGTACATTCACACAAGTCATTTATGTTTCATATACACCTTATACACACAGCCTGAAGGTCATTTAATACAATATTTTTAATAACTTTGTGTATTAAACAAAGTTTGTGTACATTGAGCCATCAGAAAACAAAGGTTTCACTATCTCACTCTCACTCAAAAAATTCTGTGTTTCGGAATATTCCGTATTTCGGAATATTTGGATATGGGATACTCAACCTGTATTTACTTTAGAAATTTAAGCATGATAATATGTTACATTTCAGTCTTTTATTTGTACAACTTTACTAAATAGATTCTCTGTTATTAAAAAGGCCCATTAATGGTAACATTCAAATAAACTAACTTGAAATGGGAAAAGGAAATCAGGATCACATAAAAATAGCTTTATATTAATAAAATCAATCTGTAACTTTCACAAATATATACATATTGGGCCTAATTCAGACCTGATCGTAGATGTGCTGAATTTAGCACATCTATGATCAGCTTCCCTGACAGTCAGGCAGAGGCGATCGCAGGGCTAAGACAGCCGTCGGCTGTCTGGCATGCGCCGACGCACTTCGGCGCCAGCGAATGCGCAGTTCAGACCTTATCGGTGCTGTGCGAAAACGCACAGCAGCGATCAGGTCTGAATTAGGCTCATTGTTTCCACAACTTTTATGTTAGATGTTTTGTTTTATGTTGTGATCAGGTGACATTAGTCCCCCTCTCTGATGAAGCCTCTATGACAAAGTGCGGCTTGGTGCATAACAGCTGTCGTTTCTGTGGTGTCTCCAAATTACCTACGGAATCTCTGGGGGATCGCAATTATATTTTATGGCTCTGCTATACATCTCATTTGTTTTTATTTTATTTGAAGCTGGTGAATAAACTTTCATTGAGTTTACAGATTTTATAGATATTTATGAAAGTAACAAAATGCCTTGTTGGTTAAGCTGCACAAGCTGCTCTTGGTACCTTATAGATAACCTATGGCAGGGACAGGCAACCTGTGGCACTTCAGCTTCTGTGGAACTATACATTCCAGCATACCGTGCCACAGTTTTACTGTTAGGACACGCTTAATTGGGTCGGTCATGCTGGAATGCTATATCCTGTACTATAAAACTGTAAAGTCCCTGTGACTGTACTGAAGCAAATACATGCTTTACCAAATTTAAAGGGGGAGATGTATCAAGAATTGGAAATTGATAAAGTAGAGAAGTTGCCGACAGCAACCAATCAGCTGCTAAGTGTACTTTATCTAGCACAGTCTTTGAAATGACAGAAACTGACTGGACACTTTGGGCTTCTCCACATTATTACTCCCCAAGCCTTGGTACATCTCCCTTATGAGCGATCAGAGTTGTACTCAGCCATTTCTCTGAGACGGGTGAATGGACGTTACTGGTTGGCATCCAAGCACCAATAGGGTGTTTGCATGTAAGAGAAACATTCCAGTGGGTGTGCCATTGGAGTGTAGCCAGAGTTACTACCTATCTGTGTCATGCATATACATAGAAGCCATATCGCAGCCCTGCAGTGCACCCAGCATGGGGCAGGTGTAAGCGCCAATGATGGTGATGACCATTGATCTCATGAACAGAGGATTGGGGCAGTGCAGTTGCATGGATGCATGTAGCAGCATTAGCATTCTGTTCACATGCTGTTTGCTGCAGGCATCCAGAATTACACTCACATTACATGCTAGAACTGTTTTGTTCATATGTTTGTAAATCCAGTCATCAGGACACAGAGACATGTGAGTTCACTGCTGTGCTGTTTTATCTCATCAACTCCAGACACACTGCACACTGGACCACCCACTTCCCAGCATCCCCCTGGTCCCAGGGACCATCACTGAAGATTCAGGTTTACAGCCTTACACATATTAGTAAGGGAGTGTCTACAAATATTAAGCATTCTAATACATTAACATCACAAGAACCAGGCAAAAGCTAGGAGGATGTGTCTGCTCCTTCAGTTGCTTTCTCCAATCTTCAGTCCTTATTGCTTTAGTAGCACCATGACTGATCTCCTACTCTGCCCAAGTAATGTCACACTTAGCACTTACTACTGGGGGATGCAGTTACATTACTGGCATTTGGGATCCTGGCGGTCAGGATACTGATGCCGGAATCCTGACCAATGACAATGCCTACAGCCGGAATCCTGGCTAACAGGGGCTATTTCCACTCATGGATGTCCACGACACCCATAGAGTGAGAATAGAACCTACAGCGAGCACAGCGAGCCTGCAAGGGTTTCTTTGCACTCGCCCTCCTGCCGGCATTCTGGCAGCTGGGATCCCAGCATCGGTATGCTGACCATTGGTATCCCGGCCACCAGCATGCCATACCCAACGCCCACTGGGCTATGTCTCCATATGGTTGTAGTGAGAGAATATTGGGGGTCTTTCTGAGTTGATCGTAGCTGTGCTAAGTTTAGCACAGCTACGATCGTTTACTCAGACATGCGGGGGGACGCCCAGCACAGGGCAAGCCCACCCCGCATGTCAGTGCCGGCCCCCCCGCACAAATACAAAAGCATCGCACAGAGGCGATGCCTTTGTATTTGAGGAGTAACTCCTGGCCAGTGCAGCTCCTGCGGCTGGCCGGGAGTTACTCGTCACTCCCACTGGCCACAACAGCTGCGTGACACGTCACGCAGCCGCCACGGCCCGCCCCCCCAACGGTCCGGCCACGCCTGCGTTGGCCAGACTGCTCCCCCTAAACGGCGGCTCAACACCGCCGTTCAGCCCCCCTCCCGCCTGGTGACCGCCTCTGTCTCAGAGGCGATCGCTAGGCAACGATGACTGCCATGCGCCGGCGCACGCACTGCGGCGCCAGTGCATGCGCAGTTCCGACCCGATCGCATGGCTGCGAAGAAGTGCAGCGTGCGATCGGGTCGGAATGACCCCCATTATCAGAGTTCTATAAGACTGACTAGAGGCTCTTATTATGAACATTAGGCAAATAAGTCAGTTTAAGTACAAATGTTGATAAATCAAGCAGAATGAATTGTTGCCCACTGAATGCAGATTTAGATTGTTAGCCCTGTATCCATAAGGAAGCCTGCCATGTATGTAACGAACATTCCGTATTACACTCAGCAGATGTATTACTGATACTTCTTAAGGCAGAGCAATCATTTACTAGTAATAGAAAACTGTGTAATGAATATGGCAGATACAAACACAGAACAAAGACTCAGTGATACGTATAATGCACATTTCTCTATTGGTATACCTTACCTTTCCATTGTGACACAACTCATAGCCTTCTTGTTTGCATTCATGTGACCTTATTAACATTTTTAAATTGTATTTGTCAAGTAATTTTGTGGTAACATCTGGCCCGAAGTAACAACCTCCACCTCGAAAATTGTTCGGTAAGCAGCCATTTTGGTTCCTTGGGTCACTCCACAGTATGTCCACAATCTTAGCCAATGAACAAATGCAGACAAAAGAAGCAGTCAGTAAGTACAAATAATAACTTTAATTCATTTCTAAATTGCGTATTTTGGGACAATAACACTTTTTAAATATTCATGGCAAGACAGTAAGTAGTTAGCTGGCTATCAGATAAACTGTGCAATTAAGGGGGGGGGGAGGGCAGAGGAGACTGCGCTATATCTTAGCGAGGATTGTAAAAGTTGCAGCCAAAATCAGTGGAATAACTACTTAATTCCACAATAGGTAAAAGCAGACATACAAAGAATTTTTAGCGCATCCCTGATATGGTCACATTAGATGCGTCCATATCAGGGATGCACTAAAAATTATTTGTCAGAAACGTCCACTGTGCGGCTGCTGAAAGAGAATCTTCCAGCAGCTGCTGCTCACAGAGGGACCTCCTGGCCCCTCTGTGACCTTGTTCCCTCCCCCAGTGTCTGACGTGTAGACTATCACTGCTGATCGGGCAGGCCGGTGGCACCCACCCCACGGCAGCAGAGATTAGCAGCCACTGGGGAAATGTAAAACAGCAGACTCGCCTTCCCCATGTACACCCAAAAATGTCGAGGTTTGATCATCAATGGGCAGATATAGCGACCATCGATGTTTGCACTAATGTTTTTTAAGAAAACATGTTGGATATATTTTAAATAAATGTTCTTAATCTCAATCATAGAAAAAAATGAGTTTATGAGAGGTTTTTTTTGGAAAAAATAATAGCCAGTTAAGTCTTTAATCGGATTAGAATATGAGGCTGATGCATAGTGAGTATTACGAAAGCTGATGTATAGGAAATTGTGTGAAAACACTTTGCGTATGCCCAGAAAAGTGGGGTGCATGTATTCGCGGATGCAGGTTTTCGTGATTCTGCCAGCCTGTACCTATAGAAGCAGAACAGGGGCAATAAGTTGGCAGTGTTCAACCGTATCATTTAACGATAGTCAATTCCAGGAGCAAATTGCGGATAATGTTGGTTGGCAGCACTAGGGAGCCACTTACGAGTGCCTGCCTGTACAGCTGGTGATGACTGGAGCTTTTCCCTACATGGGACAGGTTCATAAAATATTTTTTATATGTAATTGCTAAGTGATTCAAACTGGGTTGGAACTGTCTGTGGAGTGTGCCTGGTGTCAATCAGACACACATGCTACTTTGGCACTATGGGGCTGATTCTAAGTTTGGAGCAAAGCAAAAACAAAAAGGAGTAACTTTGCACCTAGAACAAACCACAGGGCTAGATTAACACTGGGGAGGATGTGACAAGTCCAGGCCTTCACACAACAATAGGCCCTGCATCATGACAGTATGATGGCCATCTGCCAATACAGTCGGCCAAAAATCCCAAGGGCGGAATGTAATGCCATTCGAGTTTGTCCGATGTGTGGGATGCCGGCAGAACTTGGACATTTTTTTAAAGGGGCAATCATTTACATGGCAAAACCATGCCTTGTAAATGAATGCCCCCTTAAAAAAAGGCGAGTTCAGCCGGCATCCTGCACATCGGACAAAGGCCCTCATTCCGAGTTGATCGCTAGCTGCCGTTGTGCGCAGCACAGCGATCAGGCTAAAAATTGGCACTTCTGCGCATGCGTATGGGGCGCACTGCGCACGCGCGACGTACTTTCACAAAAGCCGATGCAGTTTCACACAAGGTCTAGCGACGCTTTTCAATTGCACTGCTGGCCGCAGAGTGATTGACAGGAAGTGGGTGTTTCTGGGTGGTAACTGACCGTTTTCGGGGAGTGTGTGTAAAAATGTAGGCGTGCCAGATACAAACGCGGGCGTGCCTGGAAAAACGCAGGCGTGGCTGGCCGAACGCAGGGCTTGTTTGTGACGTCAAAACAGGAACTAAACGGACTGAAGTGATCGCTAGCTAGGAGTAAGTCTCGAGCTACTCAGAAACTGCACAATCTTTTTTTGTAGCAGCGATGCGATCCTTTCGTTCGCACTTCTGCTAAGCAAAGATACACTCCCAGAGGGCGGCGGCTCAGCGTTTGCACGGCTGCTAAAAGCAGCTAGCGAGCGAACAACTCGGAATGAGGGCCAAAGTTGGACGGCATTACATCTGGCCCTAAATGTTAAAATCGTATCTCTATTTTCCTTATAAAAATATTCAGTTTTTCGACTTTTATGTACTCAGGGAAATATTGCGGTAGATACCCCACACCTCCACGATTCCTAACAATACGCCCTTGGTCATTTTCAGCCCCAGACCCATGTGGCCCTTAATCCGGCAGTGACAAATCACGTTCCGGTACAAGGTGTGCAAATACATTTTATTTTTATTGCATGCAGAGCAAATACTACCTGCTTTTGCATGAAGCCCACAAATACTAGTCAGCTTTATTTTTACACTGCAATTTAGATTTCAGTTAGGAAATGAACCTCTCTCATCTAACTCTCTCTGACATGTTACATCTGCCCCACCTGCAGTGCAACATGGTTTTGCCAAGGTACAAAGTTACTTTTAAAACTGTTGTACATGTAGAATATAACATCATAATTAACTACTATTTAAAAACAATGCCTGGATATTTTAATAGGCGCAGAATAAGAATATTGGCAAATATGAAGACATATAAGTAACTATGTGGGAGATGTACTAAGTAGTGAAAAGAGTGGAGAAGTGAGTCAGTGGAGAAGTTGCCCATGGCAACCAATCAGCTGCTCTGCATAATTTTATAGTATGCAAATTATAAATGTTACTTCAATGCTGATTGGTTGCCATGGTCAAATTCTCCACTGTTTCACTTCACTGTTTTCACTGCTTAGTACATCTCCCCCTATGGGGTTTATGGCATGCACTAAGCCTTAGGGAGAGATACAGTGGAGAGAGATAAAGTACCAGCCAATCAGCTCCTAACTGTCATATTACAGGCTGAGTTTTAAAAATGACAGGAGATAATTGGTATCTGAGGATGCTCATGAGCATCCTAATGAGATGAGAAACAGAGGCAATACATAGAACATATTTATAACATTTAATAGATACTTATAAGCCACTGCGTCCTGGGTCCAGGCTCGGTGTGAAAGGGCCGACCCAGGTCATGCATCCCAGGTCTGCTACCTGGGTTGGCTGCAATGTGAAAGGTAGATCCAGGTCATTGATGGCCCGGGTCATGCCTAAAAGGCTGCCGATTGGCTAGCTCAGGAGCGATATGAGATGATGTCATCTCCAAGCGTCCTGTGCGAGCAGCGAGTACCTGGGCGGT
This sequence comes from Pseudophryne corroboree, assembly GCF_028390025.1. Classification (NCBI taxonomy): domain Eukaryota; kingdom Metazoa; phylum Chordata; class Amphibia; order Anura; family Myobatrachidae; genus Pseudophryne; species Pseudophryne corroboree. The sequence continues at coordinate 832,162,461 of NC_086445.1, read as the reverse complement.
GGTGTGAAAGGGGTAAGTATAGCTGAAGCTACGGCTCTGACCCATGTTCAGTGTCCTGGGTTGCAGCCGGGGCTTCAGAGTGAAAGGAGTATAAATATAACAAAGGGTGATCACAGCAGATATCAGAGATTTTCCTTCATAAAAGCAGCCACCATAGGTTTCTATGGTGACTGCTAAACTATGAACCGTACAAAGGTCCTGAAAGCGAAGCCATTGATGGCATTAGCCACTGTAACCAATGGGCTGCATTTCACAAAATATTGGATTTGAAGGATCCTATGTTGTTTACACAGCTTGTATGCACATTAACTCTGCTAGGTGTGATCCCTGGAGCTAATTGATTACATATACATGTGTCCCCTAATGTATACTTTCTTATTGCCATGATATACAGCGAAAATTATGATCAACAAAGGCGGCCTTTAATAATTATGACCCTTATTATGGCCGATATACATTTAGAATGTACAAACAGTCCATAGGAATTATGATATATGACTAGCACTGTACAGTAGACATTAGAAGTTGTACACACCTGTTTCCATTCTTCACGTTCCATAGCTGTTAAATCTGGTGACATATCAGGCAATCGAGTACTTGAATCCAAGTAATGTATTTCTAGAATGCCGCTACTCCTGTATTCCTCATTCCGTACACCAGTATGTTGATTAAAGTTTGCTGGAGAGTGGCACTGGTCAGGGATCTGTTTGTCTGGACAATTAGAGCTTTTATTGCCATCGATGGGCAGTTTATTGGATGTCTGCTTTGCATTGTTGCTATCTGAATCTGGCTTTGGGGGTTGCAAAACTGATTTATACTGTAATTGAGAGAAAATTCATTAAGAGCACATCTCATCTTGCAATGGGTAGGAGGCATTTATCTGCAATTGCTGTATACAGTATGTGCAATAGAAAATACCAGGGGTACCCCTATAGTAAGGTAGATAATGGTAGCTGTTTTGGAGGAGTCATTTGTTTTAATCAGTGATGTGCAGTCAGGTGAGGAAGAGCATCTGCTGCCATAGGCCCCGATTCAGCGATTTACGCACTTCTGCACATGCGATCACAGTCTAAGTGATGGCAGGGGGTGGTGACGGGCGGCCACACGCTGTTTATTGGGGTGGTCTTCAGTATGCCGGCGGTCGGGCTCCCGGCGACCAGCATACCGGCGCCGGGAGCCCGACAGCCGGCATACCGACACTTATTCTCCCTCGTGGGGGTCCACGACCCCCCTGGAGGGAGAATAAAATAGTGTGGCGCATGTAGCGCGCCACTGTGCCCGTAGCATGGCAAGCGCAGCGAGCCCGCAAGGGGCTCATTTGCGCTCGCCACACTGTCGGTAAGCCGGCAGCTGGCCTCCCGGCGCCGGTATGCTGGTCGCCGGGAGGCCGGCCGATCGTAGTGAACCCGTTTATTGGGCGTTGTTGCATCGTTGGGGGGGGCAAGTCTGGAAAACAAAGGCGTGTCCGGACTGTGGGGTAATCTCGATTTTCTGCAAAACTACAACTCATGCTGTATTAGGTCCATAGTCTAATAAACTCCAGAAGTTTTCACTATAGAATGATGAGACAAATACAAAGAAGATATTATAAATATCTTCTTTGTATCATTCTAATAATTTTTATAGTCAAAACTTTGGAGTATACTGCACAGTGACAGGTGAGGCAGTGCCTCCCCTGCCTACCTTGTCTGTACATCTCTGATCAAAACTCACCAAATTTCCAGCAGTACAGTATATACTGCTGCACCTTATATAGGTGGTCATTCCGAGTTGTTCGCTTAGTTATTTTACACAAAAGTTAGGTATTTTACTCACGGCATAACAAGGATTTTTCATCGTTCTGGTGATCGTAGTGTGATTGACAGGAAGTGGGTGTTTCTTGGCGGAAACTGGCCGTTTTCTGGGCGTGTGCGAAAAAACGCTGGTGTTTCTGGGAAAAACGCGGGAGTGTCTGAAGAAACGGGGGGAGTGTCTGGGCGAACGCTGGGTGTGTTTGTGACGTCAAACCAGGAACGAAACTGACTGAACTGATCGCAATGGCTGAGTAAGTCTGGAGCTACTCAGAAACTGCTAAGAAATTTCTATTCGCAATTCTGCGAATCTTTCGTTCGCAATTCTGCTAAGCTAAGATACACTCCCAGAGGGCGGCGGCTTAGCGTGTGCAATGCTGCTAAAAGCAGCTAGCGAGCGAACAACTCGGAATGAGGGCCATAATGCCCACATGAACCCTTGGGCTCATATACAGTATGTGTGTGTAAATTTGGCTCTGATACTAGCCAGTGCCTCCCCAGTCATTTACCTCACAGCATGTCACTGGTTTTAATTGTACACACTACAAATCTAGTATTATTTCTGTGAGTTTGTATACAGAATGGATTTTTCAGTTACAATCTACTACAACAATATGGTGTGGAACTTAAGGTCCATACACACTTAACGATAAAATGAGCGACGTCGCTCATTTTCCCCCTTCTTGAGCGACGTCGCTCATTTTATCGCCAAGTGTGTATGTTGCCAGCGACGACCGATGTGCGGCCCCGCGGGTCGGCAACGATCGTCGCTGTCGGTAGGGCATGCATGAAGGATGTGGACTGTCGTCCACGACCTTCATGCAGGGCTGGCGGGGGCGTGACGTCACTGAGCGATATGAGCTGTCATATCGCTCAGTGTGCACAGTGGGCCGCCGACCGGCCGGCCCGGGAGGGGGAAACGTTAGACGATGTCGCTCACAGAGCGACATCGTCTAATGTGTATGGGCCTTAAGACTATTACTGCAGTCACATCTAAGCTTAACCACACCTGTCAGACAAGTGAGTTGGTCAAATTCTGCGTTTCTCTAGCAATGATGATGTTGCATTGAGAAACTCCCGTGGTGTCACAATGTAATAAACAGGAAACCACATGTCATGCCACACATCAAGTATTTCACTGAGCTTTAACTGTCACAGTTCTTCACAACATTAGGTTAACACATTTAGGGGTATATTCAATTGGCGCCGGATTCATTCCGACATGCATTTGTCTGAATGGATTCGACAACCCCTATTCTATCCCATCTCAATTTGACTTTTTCAAGTCGAAATTGAGATGAGTGACCAAGAGGAGGAGGGGGGGAGGGGGAGCCACGGGGAGACCAGCGGGGGACAGCCGCCGGCAGACGGAGGAGATCAGCGTTACAGTAGCGGTGCAGAAGGATGTCACACAGCCGCCCAACCTCACGGCTGTGTCCACCCGGCTCCAGCAAGCGTGACCTCACTTGCTGGAGCCGGGTGGATGCTGCCGTGAGCGGCGCGGCTGTGTGACATCCTGCTGCAGCGCTGTGCTGTAGCGCTGATCTCCCCCGTCTCCCTGCGGCTCTCCCCCCTCTCCTCCTCTGGGTCCACATCTCAGTCCGACATTCTTTTATGTCAGACTGAGATGGTCGAAAACGGGGCCAAAACCTGTCGGTTTTGGCCCCGTTTTCGTCACAAGCACGTGGATCGGCAGCTATACCGCCGATTCACGTGCTTTTCGACAAGTCGAATTTTTCAACTTGTCAAAAATATTGAATAGGTTGGAACCCCTTCCGACCTAGAAAAAGTCGAAAACTGACGTCTTTTCGACAGACGGCAGCTTTCGACGTCAATTGAATATACCCCTTATCCTCTTGCCCATTAATGATAATGGTTTCACACATGACTGTGTAAATAAGGTGCATGTTGTAGCAACCACATGCCTGCTTCAGTTTCTAAGTAATGCTAGATAACCAGCATAAGGAGGCAGTCAATTAGCCGGTTGTCGGGATCCCAGCTGTCAGGATGCTGACGCCGGAATCCCGACACCTGGTGAAATACCTGCAGTCGAAATCCCACATGCCAGCTGGAATCCCCTCTATGGTGGTGGTCCATGCTGCCAACCGAGGGGGAACATAACCAGGCTCGAAGTGTGGCGAGCACAGCGAGCCCGTGAGGGGACACGCTGCGATCGCCGCCGGTGTCCCAGCTTTCGGGATCCTGGCGTCGGTCTCCTGATCGCCAGGATCCCGACAGCTGGGATATCATACTGATCCCCCAGCTTAATACTACCCAATATGAAGGAAAATAAAAATGTCCCAGTAGAAAATAAATTGAAGAATTCCAAAGGATTCAGAAGACTATGACAAGAATTTGATAGCTTCTACCTATCATATTTAGAATGCACTTGATAGATGCTAGGTAGAAGTTGGTAGGTTGCTATGGGCAACTTCTTCACTAATCCACTTCTTTAGAAGGATTGATACATTTCATTCTAAATTACTAAGTCAATGAACAGAGAGCGATGGTAGAATCTAATATGAGGACCAAGAAGAATAAATGACTATGGCAATTTTGTTGGCTTAGTGAATGGACAAAGGTAACAGTAATAAAAAGCATACCTTTGTAAATTGTAACTGTTTTAGTCTCCGCTCTAATAAACAAATAATATAATCCGGCCAGTGGCGGAACTACCACCAGTGCAAGCGATGCCTTGCACTGGGGCCCGCCACTGTCAAGGGGCCCAAAGCCAGCGCGGCATGTAATGAGTCAAACTGACTAATTACATGCCACCTGCCACTGTGTGCTACGGGCCACCGCTGCAGAGGAAAAGAGCACAGAGACGCAGCGGCCACGGGGGAGGAGGAGGGAGGTGGAGGAGGGAGCCATAGCAGCGCAGTGTAATTGGTGGAGGCGCTGCTGCAGCTGTCCCTCTCCTTCCACATAGGCTGGCCACCGCTAGGAATGCTGGGATGCGCTTCCCTCATCACAGCGGCGGAGGACAGCCTATGTGGAAGGAAAGGGACAGCTGCAGCGGCGCCTCCCCCAATTACACTGCACTCCTCCTCCTTCTTCCCTGCCCGGGATCTGCCAGAAGTCGCTGCACCGAGGAGCCTGACTGCCAGCGAAGACAGTAAGTATAATGTATTCTATCTATCTATCTATCTATCTATCTATCTATCTATCTATCTATCTATTCTGTCTGTCTGCCTTAATGTGTAAAAAGGGGACTCTGCCTGCCGTACTGTGTAAAAAGGGGACGCAGTCTGCCGTAATGTGTAAAAAAGGGGACGCTGTCTGCCGTTATGTGTAAAAATAGGATTTTGATAACCTACCAGTAAATCCTTTTCTCCTAGTCCGTAGAGGATGCTGGGGACGACATCAAGACCATGGGGTATAGATGGGATCCGCAGGAGACATGGGCACTCTAAAGACTTTTCATTGGGTGTGAACTGACTCCTCCCTCTATGCCCCTCCTCCAGACCTCAGTTGTAGGAACTGTGCCCAAGGAGACTGACATTTCGAGGAAAGGAATTACTTAACTAGTGGTGAGATATCTACCACCTCACACCCTCAGCCATGCCGCACACATGGCATTCAACATAACACACGCCAACAGGCATGAACTAATTGCAGCAACATGCTGAAACCAAGATAACACAACTTGTGTAACTGTAATAACTAAAATGCAGGTAAAGTACGCACTGGGACGGGCGCCCAGCATCCTCTACGGACTAGGAGAAAAGGATTTACCGGTAGGTTATCAAAATCCTATTTTCTCATATGTCCTAGAGGATGCTGGGGATGACATCAAGACCATGGGGTCTATACCAAAGCTCCAGTACGGGCGGGAGAGTGCGGATGACCCTGCAGCACCGATTTACCAAACTTGAGGTCCTCATCGGCCAAGGTGTCAAACTTATAAAATTTAGCAAATGTGTTTGACCCTGACCAAGTAGCTGCTCGGCAAAGTTGTAAAGCCGAGACACCCCGGGCAGCCGCCCAGGATGAGCCCACTTTCCTAGTAGAATGGGCCTTCACCAACTTCGGTAACGGCAAGCCTGCCGTAGAATGAGCATGCTGAATTGTCCCTCTGATCCAGCGCGCAATAGTCTGCTTAGAAGCAGGACACCCAATCTTGTTGGGAGCATACAGGACAAACAGAGCCTCTGTTTTCCGTAACCGAGCTGCTCTTGCGACATAAATCTTCAACGCTCTAACCACATCTAGAGACTGTGACTCAGTGAAAGTGTCAGTAGCTACTGGCACCACAATAGGTTGGTTTATGTGGAAGGACGAAACCACCTTTGGAAGAAATTGTTGATGAGTTCTTAACTCTGCCCTATCTTCATGGAAGATCAGGTAAGGGCTCTTGTGAGACAAGGCCCCCAACTCATACACCCGCCTTGCGGATGCCAAGGCCAAAAGCATCACCAGTTTCCAAGTGAGAAACTTCAATTCTATCTCTTGCAGAGGTTCAAACCAATCTGATTGAAGGAACTGCAACACCACATTAAGGTCCCATGGGGCAACTGGAGGCACAAATGTAGGCTGGATGTGCAGAACCCCTTTCACGAACATCTGAACTTCTGGAAAGGAGGCCAATTGTTTTGAAAGAAAACTAATAAGGCCAAAATCTGGACCTTGATTGACCCCAATCTAAGGCCCGCATCCACACCAGCCTGCAGATAATGGAGAAAACGTCCCAACTCAAACTCTTCCGTAGGAGCCTTCTTGGATTCACACCAAGACACATATTTCCTCCAAATACGGTGGTAATGTTTAGACGTTACTCCTTTACTGGCCTGAATAAGAGTGGGGATGACTTCCTTAGGAATACCCTTTTGGACTAGGATCTGACGCTCAACAGCCATGCCGTCAAACGTAGCCGTGGTAAGTCTTGATACACACACGGCCCCTGTTGTAGTAGGTCCTCTCGAGGAGCAAGAGGCCGAGGTTCTTCTATGAGCAACTCCTGAAGATCTGGATACCAAGCCCTCCTTGGCCAGTCTGGGGCAATGAAGATTGCTCAAACTCTTGTTCTTCTTATTATTTTGAGAACTTTTGGAATCAGTGAAAGTGGAGGGAAAACATATACCGACCGAAACACCCACTGGGTCACCAGTGCATCCACTGCTATTGCTTGAGGGTCTCTCGACCTGCAACAATATCTCTGAAGCTTCTTGTCTAGACGAGATGCCATCATGTCTACTTGAGGAACTCCCCAAAGACTTGTCACCTCTGTGAAGACTTCTTGGTGGAGAGCCCACTCTCCTGGATGGAGATCGTGTCTGCTGAGGAAGTCTGCTTCCCAGTTGTCCACTTCCGGAATGAAAATTGCTGACAGAGCTCTAACATGTCTTTCTGCCCAGAGGAGAATCCTTGTCACCTCTGCCATTGCCGCTCTGCTTTTCGTTCCGCCTTGCCTGTTTATGTACGCGACTGCTGTTACATTGTCCGACTGGATCTGCACGGGATCTTGAAGATGTACCGCTTGTAGAAGGCCGTTGTAAATGGCTCTCAATTCCAGAACGTTTATGTGAAGGCAGGCTTCCTGACTTGACCATTTTCCTTGGAAGCTTTCCCCCTGTGTGACAGCTCCCCAGCCTTGGAGACTTGCATCCGTGGTTAGTAGGACCCAGTCGTGAATCCCAAACCTGCGTCCCTCTAGTAGGTGAGAACTGTGTAGCCACCACAGGAGCGAAATCCTGGCTTTGGGGGACAGGATTATTTTCCGGTGAATGTGTAGGTGGGATCCGGACCACTTGTCCAACAGGTCCCACTGGAATACTCTGGCATGAAATCGGCCAAACTGTATGGCCTCGTAGGTCGCTACTATTTTCCCCAACAACCGAATGCATTGATGGATCGACACCCTTGTTGGTTTCAATATTTGTTTGACCATTTTCTGGATTTCCAGAGCCTTTTCCACTGGAACAAATACTCTCCGTACTTCTGTGTCCAGAATCATTCCTAAAAAGGACAATCTTGCCGTCGGTTCCAACGGCGACTTTCGAAAATTCATGATCCAACCGTGTTGTTGGAGTATTGACAGGGAGAGTGCGATGTTCTGCACCAACTGTTCCCTGTATCTGGCATTTATCAGGAGATTGTCCAGATAAGAAATTATATTGACTCCTTTTTAACGAAGGAGGACCATCATCTCCGCCATCACCTTGGTGAATACCCTCGGTGTAGTGGAGAGTCCGAACGGCAACGTCTGGAACTGGTAATGGCAATCCTGTACTGCGAATCTCAGATAAGCTTGGTGAGGAGGGTAAATGGGAACATGCAAGTAAGCATCCTTTATGTCTACTGACACCATGAAGTCCCCCTCCTCCAGACTAGAAATCACTACCCTCAGGGATTCCATCTTGAACTTGAACCTTTTCGGGTAGAGATTCAGATTTTTCAGGTTTAAAATTGGTCTGACCGAGCTGTCCGGTTTCGGAACTATGAAGAGGCTTGAATAAAAACCTTCTCCTTGCTGTGCCAAGGGTACCAGGACAATGACCTGATCCTGACATAATTTTTGAATTGCCATTGTTACTGCCTCTCTTCCCGGAAGAGAAGCTGGCAAGGTCGATTTGAAAAATCGGCATGGGAGGACGTCTTGAAACTCTAGTTTGTACCCATGGGACACTATTTGTAAGACCCATTGGTCCAGGCCAGATTGAATCCAGATTTGGCTGAAAAGTTTCAGACGTGCTCCCACTCGAGCGGACTCCCGCTAGGGAGCCCCAACATTATGCTGCAGATTTGGCAGAAGCAGCGGTGGTCAGGAGACGCTGCGGATTTCTTTCCTTTTCCCCTTCCCCTACCTGCAAAAAACGGGTGAACCTTTGGCCTTTTTGTATTTGTTTGGCCAAAAGTACTGCATGTGAGAGTGATGTGTCTTTTTCAACGGTGTAGGAGCATAAGGCAAGAATGTCGACTTACCTGCGGTAGCCGTCGAGACTAACGCATCCAGCCCATCACCAAACAAGGCCTCACCTTTATACGGGAGAGCCTCCATATTTCTTTTGGAATCTGCATCAGCATTCCACTGGTGAATCCACAACGCCCTCCGAGCCGATACTGCCATGGTAGCAGTTCTTGTACGTACGCAGCAGAGTCTTTGATATGACCTAACATTAGGAGTATCTCGTCTCCATCTATTGTGTCAATGTCTAATGACAAGTTTTCTGACCACTTTTCAATAGCACTACTCACCCACGCACAGACAATAGTAGGCCTGAGTAGTTTTCCATTGGCCACATCAATAGATCACCTCACTCACTTGCGGTCTGTCGGCTCCTTAAGTGAAGTCATTCCAGGCGCAGGGAGAAACACCTTTTCTCTTTTATGACAGGGCACTGTCTAAAATGTGGTTTGACTCCCACCTTTTTTGGAAAAAGGTAAGCTGCCTGATATCCTTTTGGGAATCAGAAATTTCTTTTCAGGTTAAATCAGACCTGAGGTGCAGGGAAAACTACATTACTTCTTTACTAAAGTAAACCCTCTCCTTGTGGTAAAAGAGGGGGCTTCGTAACTTCTAACACCTCCTTTATAGCTAAAACATGTTTTGAATGCTTTTTTGCTAACTTAGGACCTATTACCCTGGAATCACTAGTGTCGACACAGGAATCAGAGTCCGTGTTGGTATCAGTTTGTACTACTTGTGCAAATTTGTATGTGACCCAGAAAGGTCCCTGTGGATGAAAGGCAGAACTATTAAAAATCACATCTTCAACAGATTATTTTCATTTTATGTATGAGATTCAGTCCAACCTCTTACTGATATGATTCACACTATCATGTAACCTTTCACCCAGTCAGGCTCTTGGTGTCATATTACACCTCTGTGTCCCGAAAAATGTCTCCACAGAGTTCCCTGCCATAGACATGTCACACATGTGCAGAACCACACCACAGACACTCCGGGATTTATAGGGGACAGACCCACAGTAAAATCTGTCAGAGGGACACAGATAGGATTTTGCCAGTTCACAACCCAGCGCCAGTAACACAATGCCTGTGAACACAAAATGCCCACTGACATTCAGCGCTTTTATAATGTTAATCACACAATTATATAGCACCAAATTCACTGTGGCCCCCCCCTGTTTTGCACCCTGATACTTGTTCAGTAGTGGAGGAGGACCAGTGTTGTCTCTGCAGCCTGAGGAGAGAGAGAAAATGGCACTGAGCAGTGTGCGGGCTGACTGAGGAGGAAGCTCCACTCTTCAATGGTGTGTTTCTCCTCAGCTTTTATGAGGTCATTTTTTATACTGGCGGGGGTAGGACTGTGCCTCAGCAACTTATGCCCCTTATTTATGCCAGTTTCCAGCCATGAAACTCTTTAGGAAGTTGGTTCCTACTTCTGCCCCCTCAGTCCCACGAAGCAGGGAGTCTGATGCCAGCAGATCTCCCTGAAAATAAAAAACCTAACATAAGTCTTTTCAGAGAAACTCAGTAGAGCTCCTCAGAGTGCATCCAGTCGACCTGGGCACATTTCTAAAACTGAGGTCTGGAGGAGGGGCATAGAGGGAGGAGCCAGTTCACACCCAATGAAAAGTCTTTAGAGTGCCCATGTCTCCTGCGGATCCCGTCTATACCCCATGGTCTTGATGTCGTCCCCAGCATCCTATAGGACAGGGGTGGGGAACCTCCGGCCCGCGGGCCGTATAAAGCCCGCAAAGCCAACTGATCCGGCCCGGCCACCCGCTGCTGTGTGTGACAGGGGAGGAGAGCGCAGCGTGCGCCTCTCCTGCCCCTTTGAGCTCAGTTTGGCCGTGGCGGCGTGTGTCATCTGCAGGGAGGAGAGCGCAGCTACAGTATGTCCACTGTCCAGCGGTGGCGTGTAGGATCTCAAACCAGCCGCCGGTTCGTGAGCCAATCAGAGCTTGCGGACCGGCAGCCAATCAGGAGCCGCGCTGCCGGTCTGTGAGTTCTTATTGGCTTACGAACTGGCGGCTGGTTTGAGATCCTACACGCCGCCGCTGGACAGCGGACATAGCTGCGCTCTCCTCCCTACAGATGACACACGCCGCCGCTGCCGGACTGAGCTCAAAGGGGCAGGAGAGGTGCACGCTGCACTCTCCTCCCTTGTCACACACAGCAGCACAAAGGGGCAGGAGAAGGCCAGCAGCAGCGGTGAGCAGGGCGGGGGCATATCTGTATCTGGCACTGTGGGGGCATACTGTATCTGGCACTGTGGGGGCATACTGTATCTGGCACTGTGGGGGCATACTGTATCTGGCACTGTGGGGACATATCTGTATCGGGCACTGTGAGCACATGTGTGTACCTGGCACTATGGGGGCATATCTGACACTGTGGTGGCATATCTGTATTGGGCACTGTGGGGACATGTGTGTACCTGGCACTATGGGGGCATATCTGACACTGTGGTGGCATATCTGTATCTGGCACTGTGGGGGCATACTGTATCTGGCACTGTGGGGACATATCTGTATCTGGCACTGTGGGGACATATCTGTATCTGGCACTGTGGGGACATATCTGTATCTGGCACTGTGGGGATATGTGTGTACCTGGCACTGTGGTGGCATATCTGTATCTGGCACTGTGGTGGCATATCTGTGTCTGGCACTGTGGGGACATATCTGTATCTGGCACTGTGGGGACATATATGTATCTGGCACTGTGGGGATATGTGTGTACCTGGCACTGTGGTGGCATATCTGTATCTGGCACTGTGGTGGCATATCTGTGTCTGGCACTGTGGTGGCATATCTGTGTCTGGCACTGTGGGGACATATATGTATCTGGCACTGTGGGGACATATATGTATCTGGCACTGTGGGGACATGTGTGTACCTGGCACTGTGGTGGCATATCTGTATCTGGCACTGTGGTGGCATATCTGTGTCTGGCACTGTGGGGACATGTGTGTACCTGGCACTATGGGGGCATATCTGTATCTGGCACTGAGGTGGCATATCTGTATCTGGCACTGTGGGGACATGTGTGTACCTGGCACTATTTGGGCATATCTGTATCTGGCACTGAGGTGGCATATCTGCATCTGGCACTGTGGTGGCATATCTGTATCTGGCACTGTGGGGACATATCTGTATCTGGCACTTTGGGGACATGTGTGTACCTGGCACTATTTGGGCATATCTGTATCTGGCACTGAGGTGGCATATCTGTATCTGGCACTGTGGTGGCATATCTGTATCTGGCACTGTGGGGACATATCTGTATCTGGCACTGTGGGGACATGTGTGTACCTGGCACTATTTGGGCATATCTGTATCTGGCACTGTGGGGACATATCTGTATCTGGCACTGTGGGGACATGTGTGTACCTGGCACTATTTGGGCATATCTGTATCTGGCACTGTGGTGGCATATCTGTATCTGGCAATGTGGTGGCATATCTGTATCTGGCACTGTGGTGGCATATCTGTATCTGGCACTGTGGGGGCATATCTGTATCTGGCACTGTGGCGGCATATGTGTATCTGGCGGTGCACTACTGGCGGCATATGTGTATCTGGCACTGTGGCGGCATAGGTGTATCTGACACTGTGGCAGCATATGTGTATCTGGCGGTGCACTACTGGCGGCATATGTGTATCTGGCACTGTGGCGGCATATGTGTATCTGGCAGTGCACTACTGGGGTCATATCTACTGGGGCATAACTACTAGGGGCAGGCTAATTTTAAGTTGATAATTTTTGTATGGCCCCCAAAGGATTTTATAAATGTCTAAATGGCCCTTGGTAGAAAAAAGGTTCCCCACCCCTGCTCTAGGACGTATGAGAAAAAGGGGATGCTGTCTGCCGTAATGTGTAAAAACGGGACGCTGTCTGCCGTAATGTGTAAAAGGTGGACTCTGTCTGCTATAATGTGTAAAAAGGGGACACTGTATGTCGTAAGGTGTAAAAAGGGGAATCTGTCCGCCGTAAGGTGTAAAAGGGGCTCTATCTGGTGTAGTGGCGCTACTCTGCGGCGTAATTTGAATAATGGAGACTACTGTGCACAGTTATATGAATTGGTATTATTTTGTGGCCACACCCCTTCCCCATGAAGCCACGCCCATATTTTTGTGCGTGCCTATGGCGCGCACTGCCCCTATTTTACATAAGGGGGGGGCGCTGATGCCGTTTCTTGCACACATCGCTAAAAGGTCTAGTTACGGCACTGTTGCTAGGTATCCATTTCCCTAGCCCTGCGCAGGTCCCCTTCACCAGATCCCCTCCAGGGGTGAGGGGGTGGACTTGGACGGGACGAGGGAGGGGGAGCTCAAAGCATTTTGTTGCACCTGGGCCCACCGCTCGCTAGTTTCGCCACTGAATCCGGCAGAGGGCAGAATGATGTTGGGCACAATAGACATAACAAAATTACCTCTGGGGCTGCATTACTTTAAGCACCCATTAGATTCACATCCAATGCTACTAAGTTTACAATCTGTAGGAGCTAATTAGTTAGTCTTCTAGCACATTTCCAGAATACATATTTCTTATTTCAAAAGGGCTTGGTATATTACAGTATGTCTACATTTATGTTTACATGAGCATACTAATAAGATTATGTCATGTTCATTATGTCAACGTTCACCATGCCGACATTCCCATGGATGAAAGATTGACATGGACAGAATGTGGACAATGGGGTCTATTTACTAAACCTTGGATGGATAAAGTGGATGGAGATAAATTCCCTGCTAATCAGCTCCTAACTGCCATGTTACAGGCTGTGTTTGAAAAATGGCAGTTAGGAGCTGATTGGCTGATACTTTATCTCCGTCAAAGGCTTAGTATATAGACCCCAATGTTTCAGGTCAACCATATTCCAATGGTTCCTAAACTAGGTGCCGTGCAATGGCGGAACTTGTGAGTGGTGGGCCCAGCCCCAGGTGCAAAAATATCATTTGGGCCCTCCTCCTCCACCCCAACTCAAGTACAGAATATGCCACACGGCAGTGGCTAACAGGGAGAGGCAGATAGAGAAAGCGTAATGCAATGTAGAGAGGTCATGTACCTTGATTGGGGCAGGAACACAGTGGCCTCTGCTCTGTGTGTGACAGAAGTCCCCATCCCTTGTGCTTTCCTCAGTTTGGCATTCCGTAAGGCAGACTCTGACAGTGTCAGTTATACCGTGTGTGAGCTGCCTGTAATTCACAGACAGCAGTGAATCAGAAACAACGTACAGCTGTCTGTTACTTAGAGGCAGTAGAATTCCTCTATCAGTCCGGCACACACAAGGTCAGCCCTGCCTCCTAAAGGTATGGGGTAGATCCCTCAGACAGTGGGGGCCCACCCTGTTGTCTGCACTGGGCCATTCATCTGACATTGCTCAAAATGGTCTCCGGGGGGCCCAGGGGGTAACTCATTGCTGGTCTGGGCAGCAGTGGGCCCCTTAGTCCTCAGGGGCCCCGGTGCAATGCACCTGCTGCACCAATAGTAGCTCCGCCTTTGGTGATGTGGGATGGAGGTCCAGGGCCAAATTAAATTCTTTATGGTCAATGTGATAGGTAAAACTAGTGCAGGTAGCTACCAAACATAAAATCTGGATAAACAGAAGTGCAACTTGTCCACCACCACAAAACTGATCCTGCGGCTGATGAAATTCTCCATAAGAAACTTTTAGTGCCGTGAAAAATAAATGCTGATACTCTAGGGCACTGTGATTTAAGAAAGGTTGGGAATCACTGCTTACCCTAAGCCTAACTCTAATCCCTAACTCCTAAACCTAAGACTAAATCTGTTAGAATATGGGGGGTCATTCCGAGTTGTTCGCTCGCTAGCTGCTTTTAGCAGCCATGCAAACGCTAAGCCGCCGCCCTCTGGGAGTGTATCTTAGCTTAGCAGAAGTGCGAACGAAAGGATCGCAGCGTGGCTACAAAAAAAGATTGTGTAGTTTCAGAGTAGCTCCAGACCTACTCCTACCTTGCGATCACTTTAGACTATTTAGTTCCTGTCACGAACACGCCCTGCGTTCGGCCAGCCAAATCCGCGTTTCCCCAGGCATGCCTGCGTTTGTATCTGTCACGCCTGCGTTTTTACACACACTCCCCGAAAACAGTTACCTCCCAGAAACACCCACTTCCTGTCAATCACTCTGCGGCCAGCAGTGCGACTGAAAAGCGTTGCTAGACCTTGTGTGAAACTGCATCGGCTTTTGTGAAAGTATGTCGCGCGTGCGCCGTGCGCCGCATACGCATGCGCAGAAGTGCCGATTTTTAGCCTGATCGCTGCGCAGCGAACAACGGCAGCTAGCGAACAACTTGGAATGACCCCCATGGTGCGCTCTGTACCCATCTCCTTCTGTGCACCAGTCTATGGGGTAATTCAGAGTTGATCGCAGCAGCAAATTTGTTAGCAGTTGGGCAAAACAATGGTGGTCATTCCGAGTTGTTTGCTTATTGCCGTTTTTCGCAACGGAGCAATTAGGTAGAAAATGCGCATGCGCATGGTACGCAGCGCGCATGCGCTTAGTTATTTAACACAAAACTGGGTGTTTCTGGGCGGAAACTGGCCGTTTTCAGGGAGTGTGCTAAAAAACGCAGGCGTGACAGATACAAACGCAGGCGTTCCAGGTTAAAATGCAGGAGTGGCTGGAGAAACGGGGGAGTGGCTGGCCGAACGCAGGGCGTGTTTGTGACGTCAAACCAGGAACTAAACGGACTGAGCTGATCGCAATCTGTGAGTAGGTCTGGAGCTACTCAGAAACTGCAAAGAATTATTTAGTAGCAGTTTTGCTAATCTTTCATTCGCTATTCTGCTAAGCTAAGATACACTCCCAGAGGGCGGCCTAGCGTTTGCAATGCTGCTAAAAGCAGCTAGCGAGCGAACAACTCGGAATGACCACCAATGTGCACTGCAGGCGTGGCAGATATAACATTTGCAGAGAGAGTTAGATTTGGGTGGGTTATTTTGCTTTTGTGCATGGTAAATACTGGCTGCTTTATTTTTACACTGCAATTTAGATTTCAGTTTGAACACACCACCCAAATCTAACTCTCTCTGCACATGTTCTATCTGCCCCCCACCCCTGCAGTGCACATGGTTTTGCCCAACTGCTAACAAATTTGCTGCTGCGATCAACTCTGAATTAGGCTCAATGGGTGCATCCCCTAGTGTTAGACCTCTAGTGCTAGGAGTCACTCGGAAGCGGAGTTATATAATGTAGTTTCCTGTTGCTCCATCTCAGAGAAAGTGAGGAGAATGTGACACACACAGAGACTGAGAGACAGAGTCCTGGTGTACAAGTGTGCAGAGCTGAGACTGGGAGCAGATCTCAGCTACAGCGACTCACAGTGTTCTAGTGCATGCATCATCTTCTCTGCAGTGGGAGTCAGACTGCACGTCTGTGCAGTCCTCCATGCTTCACCACCACAGACATCTCCTGATAAGTACTACTACTTAATGCTGTTACCTTGTGTGATATATGGGCTCCTGATTAAAGCTATCAGTGTTCCATCTGAGTCACCTGTGTTCACTAAATAAACCTGCGTTACTGTTTGAGTCACTAAGTGTGTGGACTGACGTCACTGCACTCTGCCAACAAAACCTACATCAAACCCTAAACCTAAGCCTAAACCTTCAGCAAACTCTAACCCTAAAGCTAGACCTAACTGTAACCCCTAAACCTAAACCTACAGCTAGCCCTCAGACTAAATCAGCCTAATCCTACATCTAGCCCTAACTCGTCTAACCCCTAAGCCTAAACCTACAGCTAGCCCTAGGCCTAAACCTACCACTAGACTAGACTCTACAGCTAGCCCTAACTCTAATCTTTAACCCCTAAGCCTAAACCTACAGCAAACCCTAAATCTAACCCTACAGCTAGACCTAACTGTAACCCCTAAACCTAAGCCTAACACTTCAGCTAACCCTAACCCCTAAACCTAAGCATTTAGCTAGCCCTAAGCCTAACCCTTCAGCTAGCCCTAACCTCTAAACCTACAGCTAGCCCTAAGCCAAATCCTACAGCTAGCCCTAACCCTAACCCCTAAACCTAAGTATAACCCTAACTCTAATGTCCACACTTTCACAATGCTGACTTTTCATGTGTCAATATTCTGTCCATATCCATATTTTCCAAGTGTTGACAGATATGATGATAACATTTTATCCATCTTGACATCATAACTGCTGCCATTCTGGTGACAACATTATTAATATTAACATTGTGAACGTTGACTTTGTCACTGCATACCTCAACAATTGAACACATCACCGGACTTTACTTAGGAGACAACTCTGCAGGGTCCAATCAATCTATTTTCTATATTATTTCTTTCTATCTTACATCACTCTTATGTTTTAAAGTGCAAACATCCACTGGCCTTCAGTTCCAGCCATGGTGATTTCCTCCTGTACATGGTTTACTTGGCGAACTCTAGCACTCACCTTGCTCCTTTTTATAGCGCTGAGGAAATCCAGGTCAGTGGTGTCTGCCACTCCTCCATGTAAAATGAGGATCTTGCAGTCAATAATGGTAGCGAGGGGCAGCTGACTGTAGACATCCTCTAGCAGGTGTAGGATTTTCTGGCCATGGTTCTGCAAGTTAAATTATTTTTCATGCTTAGTATGCAATAATGTTATGTCTATTTGTTATATTCATTTCTGTTAACATTATATTTGCACTTATTTATGAATCAACTATATTATGACATACAGTAGGAACAGTGCTAAACTCTCCATGATTAAAACGAGTTTTATGGTAAGAACTTACCTTTGTTAAAACTCTTTCTGCGAGGTACACTAGGCTCCACAAGGAATGGACAATCGGGTGCAGAGTAGGATCTTGATCCGAGGCACCAACAGGCTCAAAGCTTTGACTGTTCCCAGAATGCATAGCGCCGCCTCCTATATCACCCCGCCTCCCTGCACAGGATCTCAGTTTTTAGTTAACCAGTCCAATGCAGTAGCAGGAAAAGAGACAACAACGGTTAGTAGCCACAACACCGCATTCTCGTGACAGGAGACGTGTCAGCGGCTAATGCCATACCAACCGAAAGAAGCTAAGTGCGTCAGGGTGGGCGCCTTGTGGAGCCCAGTGTACCTCGCAGAAAGAGTTTTAACAAAGGTAAGTTCTTACCATAAAACTCATTTTTTGCTGCGGGGTACACTGGGCTCCACAAGGAATGGACAATAGGGATGTCCTAAAGCAGTTCCTTATGGGAGGGGACGCACTGTAGCGGGCACAAGAACCCGGCGTCCAAAGGAAGCATCCTGGGAAGCGGCAGTGTCGAAGGCATAGAACCTTATGAACGTGTTCACAGAGGACCACGTAGCCGCCTTGCACAATTGTTCAAGGGTCGCACCACGTTGGGCCGACCAAGAAGGTCCAACAGACCGAGTAGAATGGGCCTTAATGTGATCAGGAGTAGAGAGGCCAGCCTTCACATAAGCATGTGCAATCACCATTCTAATCCATCTGGCCAGAGTTTGCTTGTGAGCAGGCCAGCCCCGTTTGAGAAACCGAAACAAAACAAAAAGAGAATCAAATTTCCTAGTAGGAGCAGTTCTCTTCACATAGATACGGAGAGCCCGTACCACATCCAAAGGCCGCTCTTTGAGAGACAGATCAGGAGAAACAAGTGCCGGAACTACAATCTCCTGATTAAGGTGGAACGAATGAAACCACTTAAGGTAGATAGCCGGGACGAGTCCTAAGAACCGCCCGGTCACGGTGAAATATCAGATATGGGGAACTACAGGACAAGGCACCCAAATCCGACACTCTTCTAGCTGAAGCAATAGCCAGTAGAAACACCACCTTAAGGAGACTCTTGTAACGCCCCCAAAACCACCGACGAGTCCCAAGGAGCCACAGGCGGGACATAGGGTGGTTGGATACGCAACACGCCCTGAGTAACGGTATGCACATCAGGTAAGGTCGCAATTTTTCTCTGAAACCACACCGACAAGGCAGATATTTGAACCTTGAGGGAGGCCAGACGCAGGCCTAAGTCCAGGCCCTGCTGAAGAAAAGCCAACAACTTGGCTATACTAAACTTGGAAGCGTCATAATCGTTAGATGCGCACCAAACAAAGTAAGAATGCCAGACCCTATAGTAAATCCGAGCAGAAGCCAGTTTCCAGGCCCGCAAAATAGTTTGAATGACCGCCTCAGAAAACCATTTAGCCCTTAAGACGGAAGCTGCAAGAGCCACGCCGTCAAAGACAGCCGGGCTAGGTCCTGGTAGACACAGGGGCCCTGAACGAGGAGGTCTGGGTGCTGTGGAAGTAAAATTGGACGCTCTGACGATAGGCCTTGCAGGTCTGAGAACCAGTGCCGTCTGGGCCACGCTGGAGCTATGAGAAGCAGAATTCCTTTTTCTTGCTTGAACTTCCGAATTACCCTGGGTAGGAGTGACACCGGAGGGAACACGTATGGCAGCCGAAACCTCCATGGTACCGCCAGCGCATCCACGAATTCTGCTTGAGGATCCCTTGTCCTTGCTCCGAAGACCGGAACCTTGTGATTGAGTCGAGACGCCATCAGATCTACGTCTGGAAGGCCCCACCTTTCCACTAGGAGTTGAAACACTTCTGGATGGAGGCCCCACTCGCCGGCATGCACGTCCTGACGACTGAGAAAGTCCGCTTCCCAATTCAGGACTCCCGGAATGAATACTGCCGATATGGCCGGTAGATGGCGTTCTGCCCACTGTAGAATCCGTGAGACTTCCTTCATTGCTAGGCGGCGTCGAGTACTGCCTTGATGAGTTATGTAAGCCATTGTGGTGGCATTGTCCGACTGTACTTGAACAGGACGGTTCTGAATTAAATGCTGGGCTAAGTTCAAGGCATTGAAGACCGCCCGCAACTCCAGAATATTGATCGAGAGGAGGGACTCCTCCTTGGTCCACCGCCCCTGAAGGGAGTGTTGCTCCAGCACCACACCCCAACCTCTTAGACTGGCATCTGTCGTCAACAGGACCCAGTCGGATATCCAGAACGGACGGCCCCTGCACAGTTGCTGGTCCCGGATCCACCAGAGCAGCGACAGACGGACCTCTGGAGTCAATGAGATCATTTGAGACCTGATCCGGTGAGGTAGGCCGTCCCATTTGGCTAGAATCAGCCTCTGGAGAGGGCGAGAATGAAATTGAGCGTACTCCACCATGTGGAATGCTGACACCATGAGGCCCAGCACCTGCATCGCCCAATGTATCGACACTTGCGGACGAGATAGGAAGCAACAAATCCTGTCCTGAAGTTTCAGGACTTTGTCCTGAGACAGGAACAACTGCTGGTTGTGAGTGTCCAATAGTGCTCCCAGATGCACCATGCTCTGAGCAGGGATCAGGGATGACTACTTCCAGCTGATGAGCCACCCATGGGCTTGCAGAAACCGGACCGTCACATCTAGATGACGCAGGAGAAGTTCTGGGGAATTTGCCAGGATTAACAAGTCGTCCAAATACGGCAGTATCCTGACCCCTTGACGGCGGAGTACCACCGTCATCACCGCCATGACTTTTGTAAAGACTTGCGGAGCCGTTGTTAAACCAAAAGGTAACGCCCAAAACTGGTAATGGCAGTTTCCAATCGCAAACCTCAGGTATTGCTGCTATAGGAACATGCAGGTAAGCATCCTGTATATCCAGGGAGACCATGAAGTCCCCAGGTTCCAAAGCCAGAACTATAGAGCGAAGGGTTTCCATCCGGAACTTGGAAACCTTTACAAACCTGTTCAATGCCTTGAGGTTGAGAATGGGCCGGGAGGACCCATTCGGTTTCGGGACTAGAAACAGCGGAGAATAGAACCCCCGTTGCCACCGTCCCACTGGGGGGCAAAGAGCCCCCAGAACCAGAGCCCAAAGCTGCTATACTCTCCTCATAGGTATCTGCGGCTTCAGCAACACCGGCAGTGTGTTCAGCCCCAGAACCGTTACCCTCAGAAGCAGACATGATATAACTTGCAGTATCAGGTAACACAGTACAATTTGTCAGCAGCACGATACCTCTAGCCCAAACCCCTGCGCAGTGTAGTCAGCACCAGCAGAGATAAAGGAGAGATATGGTGACTAAATCACAGATAAAAATACGTAATACAGTATATCTTTGTGAAAATCCTATATTAGATAAAACCTGACGCACCAAGCCCCCTCAGGTTATGGAATATAGGGATAGCAGGTTGAGTGAAAGACACAAAATGGACACCACTCAGCTATCAAATGCACACACAAATAGTCACAGTTTGTACAATGCAGAGGTTATTACTAACAATAATACTGCACTGGACTAGCTTACACAGCTATATAACAATAGATATAACAGGACACAGTAAGAACTGGATGTATATCACAGGGTAATTGTACTAGGAAACCCTGACTAAATGCACTCTTTCTTAACTAACACTGACTAAAAAAGGCAGGTAGAATACTTAAGTGTCTTGTAAAGTCACAGAAATGGTGGGAGTGGTGTTGCGCTCAATCCGGATGTTTGGTCTGTTTACTTAATAAATTGGTTAATGGAATATGAACCCTTAATTTCAGCAAATATGGATGAGGATGTGATGAATTAATAAATAAATAAATAAATGATTAGATTAATGAATGGTTAATTGAATTATGAACCCTTAATTTCAGCAAATATGGATGAAGATGTGATGAATTAATAGATAAATAAATGATTGGATTGATGAATAAATAAATAATCAATATATGTAACAATTGGATGCTTAGTGGTCCTATGTTCAAAAATTGCAATATAATGGAAACAAAGTGATAATCATATAAAATTTGGTACTTTTGTACCACTTTATTGAGATCAAACTAACTACTGTAAGGATGAGTGCTAGATGGCACTGTTGTATAGAAGGCCTTGGAAAGGCTGAAACGCGTTGGAGTCAACAACATACAGACTTTAAAGTTCTGCAGAACCGCTTTTGCATACCAGTAACATCAAGCGATACATTTACAAGACCCGGTAACGTGATCGGGAGAAACCCGGAAGCGGACCAGGTTGCCGAGCAACAGAAGATAGAGAAGCCGGTGACGGGACCTGGTGGACACAGGAGAAGGTAGGAAGTGAGTCTCCGTGTGCGGCGAGAGTTACTCAATAGGCGGCTCCGGAGAGCGCTGTCTGAGTTTCTCCCTCGCCCTAGACGAGATTACCGGTGCGGCGCCTCGGCTCTCGGGGGGTGTCTGTTCCAAGGCGCACCACGGGAAGCTGAGGCCGGCTTGTAAGACGAGTCCGGAGCCTCCCTATCACACCCCCATGTGTACTTGCCATATGCCCACACCGTGAAGACATACAGTGTTATACATACAGATAAAGCGTTATATGAGAGACTTTGAAGATTTGAGTGCACTCTAACAGAGACTAATATTCACATATGCGGGACGCCGCAATTTGAACTGATTTCCTGACCAAGAGTGACAATATACAACAGTGCCATCCAGCACTCATCCTTACAGTAGTTAGTTTGATCTCAATAAAGTGGTACAAAAGTACCAAATTTTATATGATTATCACTTTGTTTCCATTATATTGCAATTTTTGAACATAGGACCACTAAGCATCCAATTGTTACATATATTGATTATTTATTTATTTATTCATCAATCCAATCATTTATTTATCTATTAATTCATCACATCTTCATCCATATTTGCTGAAATTAAGGGTTCATAATTCAATTAACCATTCATTAATCTAATCATTTATTTATTTATTGATTTATTAATTCATCACATCCTCATCCATATTTGCTGAAATTAAGGGTTCATATTCCATTAACCAATTTATTAAGTAAACAGACCAAACATCCGGATTGAGCGCAACACCACTCCCACCATTTCTAAAGTTTCATCAGGTTAGTCACCTGAAGGTGTAGCAGCTCGTCCACACAAATAGATCCCAGTGCGTAGGTTATCGCATTTGTATTGTAAAGTCACAGCACTTACAACCAGGCGGCTTTACATAGGAGGATTTGCCCAAGCATTCCCAGGAACAGTGAGCTCAGGGATAATGGTGCCACAGACACTGCCAGGGAGTGAGGGAGAGACAGATATGCAGCTCCAGGGCAGGAACATTTGCAGAAAATGGCACCCTGGGGCTGGGGAAGGGGCTTCAGGTCCAAGCTCTATCCCCCTGCTGGCAAAACCACCGGGTACTGCGGGCTCTAATAAAACGGTTTATAGAGAAAACCTGACCTGTCCCATACCCTGGTGATCTAGTGGGATCGCCTGTACTGCCACAGTGTCCACCGCCAGTGCGCGCGGCCCGCCTACCACTGACCGCGCAGGATCGCAATAAAGACCGGGTCCCGCAAGCGGGACCCACTTACCACCTCCCGAAGCGCGGCCACGCGATCCCGGAGAGCCCCCGTCGTGTGTGCCTGACAAGAAGAAAACCGGAGCCTCCAGCTGTAGTTACCCGGCAACCAGGGCTCGGGAGTCTACAGCGCCGCTGGGGAGAGCCGGAGCTGCAGCCGTGAATGTCCACTGACATGTAACACTGCTGCTGCCCTTGAAGTCTTCACTTTTTTCCTCAGAAAAAAAGCTCTACTTAGGGCTGCCTGGAGCAGCCCCTCTGTTAAGTGCCTGCTACTGCAGCACCAACTACAAAACTGAGATCCTGTGCAGGGAGGCGGGGTGATATAGGAGGCGGGGTATCCGGACTCCAGGTCGACAGCACAAAGGTCGACACACCTTAGGTCGACGCCAATTGGTCGACACACCTTAGGTCGACATGGAAAAAGGTCGACATGGACAAAAGGTCGACATGGAAAAAGGTCGACATGAGTTTTTCACGATTTTTTTCTTTTTTTGAACTTTTTCATACTTAACGATCCACGTGGACTACGATTGGAACGGTAAAGTGTGCCGAGCGAAGCGGTAGCGGAGCGAAGGCACCATGCGAGGGGACGCGGTGCACTAATTGGGGTTCCCGGTCACTCTACGAAGAAAACGACACCAAAA
This sequence comes from Pseudophryne corroboree, assembly GCF_028390025.1. Taxonomy (NCBI): domain Eukaryota; kingdom Metazoa; phylum Chordata; class Amphibia; order Anura; family Myobatrachidae; genus Pseudophryne; species Pseudophryne corroboree. Next base: position 832,138,790 of record NC_086445.1, on the reverse strand, counting down.
AAACATAAAAAACTCATGTCGACCTTTTTCCATGTCGACCTTGTTCCTGTCGACCTTTTTTGTCCATGTCCAGGGCCGTCTTTTCGTATGGGCTCAATGGGCTCTTGCCCAAGGGCCCCAGGAGTGTAAGGGCCCTAGGCTGATAGCTGAGGGTCCCCTCTTTCCAGGGGTACCAGGTTTTTGAAAATCGGCCGTGGGGAACTGGAGATATCCGACTTGAAAGCAGGGGTCCCCATCCAAGCCTGTTAATTGCTATTCCCAGAAAGATATCTCTGGTTCTGTCTGACTTAGAGTGTCTCTGAGTGGATAACCAAAAAGCTGTGACTCTCCCCTTTTGGTGGACACTGGCAGCTTGTCTGTACTATGCCCAGAACCAGAGATATCAGCCTTCCAGCAGCTGGTCCCTGCTCCAGCTCCACATGCCTAATATGCAGTTTTAGATTTTCGTTGGTGGATTGCTCTGGCTCCTGAACTCTGATCCCCAAGTCCCCAGTACCTTCTGAAAGGTGGGACTCTCTAGTTTTTTTTATCCCATTCAAAGCTAAGAAATATATTTTCAGGAACATGAGATATCTGCAGTCAAGCAGGCAGCCCTCCCACCGGAAAATGATCAATTTTAAGCCCACTCCACTATCCACCCCTCCCCTACATATTAAACACCCCCTACCACCCTGGATGTCATGTACCAGGGCCCCTTCATTCAGCCCAATGCCCCCTTCTACAGTTTAGCCCCATCTGTGCAGTAAAGGAGTAATTATCAGAAATTACTGCTCCAGGTCCTACATGCTGAGCGGAAGATAGAACACCCCCTACCGCCCGCGGGACATCAAAGCTGACACTGATAGCACCCCCCAGCCCTACCGCTGGAGGATGGGTAGGGGGCCCAGTGCATTGCTGTGCCCAGGGGCCTACACTGTTAAGACGGCCCTGTCCATGTCGACCTTTTGTCCATGTCGACCTAAGGTGTGTCGACCAATTGGCGTCGACCTAAGGTGTGTCGACCTTTGTGCTGTCGACCCTCAGTCCCAGACCCAGGAGGCGGCACTATGCATTCTGGGAACAGTCAAAGCTTTGAGCCTGTTGGTGCCTCGGATCAAGATCCTACTCTACACCCCATTGTCCATTCCTTGTGGAGCCCAGTGTACCCCGCAGCAGAAAGCAGTGTTTCCCAACCACGGTCCTCAAGGCACACTAACAGTCCTGGGTTTAAGCATAACCATACCTAATCACAGGTGATTTAATTAGTACCTCAGTTTATTTTGATTGAACCATTTGTGCTCAAACATGGTTATCACTAAAATCTGCACTGTTGGTGTGCCTTGAGGACCGTGGTTGGGAAACACTGGGTTAAAGAAAGACTATCACCAACTGGCATATAAACAGTGTTTATGAACGTAATCTTGAAGCATGTGCAGAACATGCAAACATTTGTAAAGAAAAATCTATTCTGTGTTCATAACCATTTTCGCATCTGTGTGCATTTGGGATGTGCCGAGTTCTTTGGACATTGGCCCTCATTCCGAGTTGTTCGCTCGCTAGCCGCTTTTAGCAGCATTGCACACGCTAAGCCGCCGCCTACTGGGAGTGAATCTTAGCTTAGCAGAATTGCGAACGAAAGATTCTCAAAATTGCGAATAGAAATTTCTTAGCAGTTTCTGAGGGATCAGTACTAAATGCCGCTGGTCGGAATCCCGGCGGTCGAAATACCGACGCCGGAATCCCGACCACACAATGCCGACAGGGGTGGCGAGCGGAACGCAGCCCCTTGCGGGCTCGCTTCGCTCGCCACGCTGCGGGCACGGTGCCTCGCTACGCTCGGCACACTATTATATTCTCCCTCTATGGGTGTCGTGGACACCCACGGAGGGAGAATATGTCGGGATTGTGGCGGTCGGGATTCCGGCGTCGGTATTTCGGCCTGCCGGGATTCCGTCCGGCGGCATCTTGACCGGATCCCGTTTCTGAGTAGCTCGACACTTACTCTTCCACTGCGATCAGTTCTGTCAGTTTCGTTCCTGGTTTGACGTCACAAACACACCCAGCGTTCGCCCAGACACTCCCCCGTTTCTCCAGCCACTCCCGCGTTTTTCCCAGAAACTGCAGCGTTTTTTCACACACACCCATAAAACGGCCAGTTTCCGCCCAGAAACACCCACTTCCTGTCAATCACACTCCGATCACCAGAACGAAGAAAAATCCTCGTAATGCCGTAAGTAAAATACCTAACTGTTGAGTAAAATAACTAAGCGCATGCGCTCTGCGAACATTGCGCATGCGCAGTAAGCGACTAATCGCAAAATAGAGAAAATCGTCAACGAGCGAACAACTCAGAATGAGGGCCATTGCTTGTTCCATTTCAGTGTGTTCAAAGCATGCCACCGCACTAGGAAATGCACTTTGTACTCTGGCAAGTGATCCTTCTCTTATTCTGGGCTCTCAAGCGGAGCAGTTATCTCTTGTGTTTTTTTTTTTTGTTTTTTTTCAGTTTTTTACATTGGAGTGTCCCTTTGGGATTACAAATATGTAACATTTCTCTTTAAGAAACTACATTAATACAATGGTAGTGATAAAATAATAATAATAATAATAATAATAATGGTAAACAAATTGGGGTAATTTATTTGAATCCAAAAAGAAAAAGTAAAGTGTCGCTCAGCACCTGATTAGTATCATAGGGCCTAATTCAGACCTGATCCCAGCAGCAAAATTGTTCTCTAATGGGCAAAACCATGGGGGTCATTCCGAGTTGATCGCTAGCTGCTTTCGGTCGCTGCGCAGCGATCAGGCAAAAATTCGGCACTTCAGCGCTTGCGTATACGGCGCAATGCGCACGCGCGTCGTACTATTACAACGACCGATGTAGTTTCACACAAGGTCTAGCGAAGCATTTCAGTCGCACTGCTGGCCGCAGAGTGATTGACAGGAAGGGGGCGTTTCTGGGTGTCAACTAACCGCTTTTAGGGAGTGTTCGGAAAAACGCAGGTGTGCCCGAAAAAACGCAGGCGTGGCTGGGCGAATGCAGGGCGTGTTCGTGATGTCAAAACAGGAACTGAATAGTCTGAAGTGATCGCAATCGCTGAGTAGGTCTGAAGCTATTCTGAAACTGCACAAAAATATTTTGTAGCCGCTCTGCGATCCTTTCGTTCGCACTACTGCTCAGCTAAAATACACTCCTAGTGGGAGGCGGTATAGCGTTTGCACGGCTGCTAAAAACTGCTAGCGAGCGAACAACTCGGAATGACCACCCATGTGCAGTGCAGGTGAGACAGATATAACATGTGCAGAGAGAGTTAGATTTGGGTGGGGTGTGTTCAAACTGAAATCTAAATTGCAGTGTAAAAATAAAGCAGCCAGTATTTACCCTGCACAGAAACAATAAAACCCACCCAAATCTAACTCTCTCTGCACATGTTATATCTGCCCCACCTGCAGTGCACATGGGGGGTAATTCAGACCTGATCACTCGCTAGTGTTTTTTGCAGCGCTGCGATCAGGTCAGAACTGTGCACTGCAATGCTCAAGGCGTGTCGCATGGCTATGAAGTGGATTGTTGGAAGAGTACGTGGTGAACCGGAAGCAGAAGTGCGTGTGCCGGAGCACGCAGGATTGAGTGCGGGTGCTGGAGTGGAAACCTGTTCAGGTGTAGGAGCGGAGCGGAGCAGGAGAGTGAGCGGGAGAGCTGCTCCGTGTGTAAGGGAGAGAAAGGGAGAGTCGCCTGTTCGGGTGCGGGAGCAGAGCGGGCAGCGGGAGAGTGAGCTGCCGCTCCATATGCACATGTTGAGAGGTGCTGAGAGGTGAAAGCCACTGAGCAACGCAGTAAGCAGGAGTGAGCACTGCTGCTGCAACTCAGTGGGAGTGAGTGGGAGCCGCTGAAAGGTGCAGATGAGCGCTGCTGCTCTGAGTGAGAGTGTGGTGTGACGCTGAGCCACTGCCCAGGGTGTGTGTGTGGGGGGAAGCTGAGCTGTAACTGAGGAAGTGAATACCCGGAGCGACCAACCCTGAGTGTGGGAGAGTGAGATGGGGAACAGCTGAGTTTCTCAAGTGTGTTGGGGGCCATGCTGCAGGAGGTCCAGACAGGTCCAGATTCCCCCAGACACACAAGTATCATTGACGTTACTATATTATCTATTTTGCATTGATATATTCTTATACTGTACATTGTATAACCAATTGATTTTTTGTTTTTTCACCTGGAACAAGTCTGAGTGTGAGCGCATCTGCACGAGATGTGAGCAAACGCCTGCCCTGGTAGCCCAGGTAATTGATCTACAGCAGACCGTTACGCGACTGAGGAGTATTCACAATCTCGAGCAAAGTTTAGATAGAAAGGTGGAGGAGTTGCAGGGGGGAACACTGATAGACGAGGATGACCAGGTAGACAGCTTGGTCACGGTTAGAAGGAAGAAGAAGAGGGGGAGAGGGAGAGAGAACATCTCCGATCTGCCAAACCCCAACAAATTCGCCCGACTGGATGAGGATTCTGAGGATGGCAGTGAGGAAATGACAGAGCCGGAGGAGACTGTTCCCTATAGCAACCGGAGCAGCGGTCCAGATGGGAAAAAAAAGATAGTGAATTATCTAGACAGATTGTGGTGGTAGGGGATTCTATTATCAGGAAGACAGACAGGAAATCTGCTACCGGGATCGTGATCGCCGTACGGTCTGTTGTTTCCCAGGTGCTCGGGTGCGGCACATCGCTGACCGGGTAGACAGATTGTTGGGAGGGGCTGGTAAAGACCCGGCGGTCTTGGTGCATGTCGGCACCAACGACAAAGTTAGTGGTAGGTGGGATGTCCTTAAGAAAGACTATAGGGAATTAGGCAAGAAACTTAAGAAAACCTAAAACCTAAATATAAATTTAGAAAAACCTAATAGATAATAGGCTTAATAATAGTACACAATGTAAAAATGCAGCAAAGAAGGCAAGTACAGTCCTTGCGTGATAAAACGGGGTATTGAGACAAGGGACGAGGATATAATCCTGCCTCTGTATAAATCATTTGTACGCCCACACCTGGAATAATGTGTTCAATTTTGGGCACCATATTATAAAAAAGATATCTGGGAGCTCGAAAGAGTTCAAAAGTGAGCTACTAAACTTAGGGTTAGAGACACTGGAGTATGATGAAAGGCTTACTAGGTTAAATATGTATTCCCTTGAAAAGAGGCGACTAAGGGGTGACATTATTAATACATACTTACCGACATTGTATTTCTCCTCTCCGGGAGAAGCCCGGAGAGGAGACGCTGCAGGTGTCTTCGGGGGGCGAGGGCGGACTGTGACATCACTAAGCCCCGCACCGTGAAATGCCACGATTTGCTGGTCCGCGGGAAGGGGGCGGGGCAAAAATGACGTGATTTGCGTCATTTTAACCCCTTCTCCACCCGACGGACCCGCGTATGTGGGAGGTTATCTCTCCATCCTGCTCGCATCACTAGGGTGCGAGCAGGATGCGGGAGACCTGCCCACTCTTCCGGGGGTGTGGGGGGCTACCCCAAAAAACGGGAGCCTCCCACAGCTTCCGGGAGAGTATTAAGTATGTATTAATATCTTCAAATATGTAAAAGGGTCAATACAAAGAGTTAGCAGGGAATTTGTTTATTAATAGAACTCTGTATAAGACACGTGGGCACTCACCGAGGCTAGAGGAGAGAAAGTTCTGTACAAAACGTAGGAAAGGGTTCTTCACCGTAAGGGCAATAAGGATTTGGAACTCCCTGCTGAAGAAGGTAATACTGGTAGACTCTGTAAATGCATTTAAAAACGGATTGGACAGTTTTCTAGCTGAAAAAAGTATCCAAGGCTACAGCATTTAACATATTGACATTAAGTATATGGGAGTGATAGGACATATAGTTGATAATTGGTACGAAACCATTACTTCAGCTGGTGCATTATAATGTGCACTTCTTAATACAGAACACAGGTTGAACTCGATGGGCATTTTGGCTCTTTTCAACCTCATTAACTATGTTACTATGTTGCTGTGCGATGGGTTTTACGAAGAATCCATTCACACAGCCGATCGCAAGGAGATTGACAGGAAGAAGGCGTTTGTGGGTGGCAACTGACCATTATCAGGGAGTGTTTGGAAAAACGCAGGCGTGTCCAAGCGTTTGCAGGGCGGGTGTCTGACGTCAATTCCGGCCCCGGACAGGCTGAAGTGATCGCAGCGGCTGAGTAAGTTCTGGGCAACTCAGAAACTGCACAAAGTTTTTTTGTACCACTCGGCTGCACATGCAATCGCACACTTGCAAAGCTAAAATACACTCCCCAATGGGCGGCGACTATGCGAACGCAGGACTGCAAAAAACAGCTAGCGAGCAATCAGGTCTGAATAACCCCCATGGTTTTGCCCATTAGAGAATAATTTTGCTGCTGCGATCAGATCTGAATTAGACCCATAGATACACAGGCATAAATCTGCAGCAGCTGAAAAAGTGGTAATAACAACCTCACAACAACACAAAGAAATATAAATAAATTAGCTGCGCTAAGAAAACATAAAATTATTTATCCAGTGTGTAGATTATGACATACATGAAAGCTAAAACATTAGTTCCAGGGTGAAATGCATCATGGGGGGCCATTCCGACCCATTCACATGCTGCTGTTTTTCGCAGCGGTACGAATGAGTCGGTTCTGCACATGTGCGGCGGCCGCAATGCGCAGGCGCGTCGTTGGTCGCTGGGCAATGACAAGAAGAACGAAGAAAGAAGATTGACAGGAGGAAGGTGTTCCGGGGCGTCAACTGACCATTTTCTGGGAGTGGTGCGGCGAACGCAGGCGTGTCCAGGCGTTTGTAGGGTGGGTGTCTGACAGGCTGAAGACATCGCAGCAGGTAAGTAACTGAAGAGCTACTCAGAAACTGCACAAAATGTTTTTACTTAGCTCGGCTGCACAAGCGTTCGCAGCCTTGCTATGCACAAAAACCCTCCCCCATAGGCGGCGTCTAGTTGATCGCATGGGCAGCAAAAAGTTGCTACGTGCGATCAACTCGGAATGACCCCCCATATCTCAAACTGCAGCCAAACCTCTGAAAATCACGTTTTCTGATGTTTAGCATCTTTTCTGATATGCACAAAGCTCCAGAATGCGAGAAGTTACGGAGCTTAGAACCTATCGACCGAATGCTGTTACTGTGCGGCTGATGTGTGGGATCCCTATCTGTTACTCTGCAGCTGGTGTGGGGTCCCTATCTGTTACTCTGCAGTTGGCGTGTGTGTGTGTGTGTGTGTGTGTGTGTGTGTGTGTGTGTGTGTGTGTGTGTGTGTGTGGGGGGGGGGGGGGGGGGGGGGGTCCTATCTGTTACGCAGCAGCTGGTGTGGGGTTCCCTATATGCTACTGTCAGTGGCGTAAGTTTGTCCCAGTTGCCCGGAGGCAAGAAAAATATTGGTGCCCCCCTATAAATATATATATATATATATATATATATATATATATTTATTTGCTCCTACATAGCAAGCCTGCAGATTCTAACTACATGAAGCTACTACAAAACCGTTGCCAGCCACACACTACATAGATCTGCTCAGTCACTCACAATGCTGATCATTTCTCTGACAATTAATTTGCAAGTGTCATAGAACCCACAACCTATTACACTGGAAGCATGCACCTAACTGATGGAGATATCTGCTATTGCATAGGAAGTATGAGAATTCTAACTGCATGAAGTTACTTGTAATTGTCAGAGAAATAACTTCATATAGTTAGAATTTTCATGCTTCGTTTATAGGAGCAAATAGCTTCATCAGTATGGTGTCTGCTTCCTGTGTATCTATAATAAAGAGGGTGTGATTTGTAAGGTGTAGTGACTAGTGGGGAAGTCGGCTACGGAAGAGGTACTGGCTGCTGTCAATTAACTTAATTGTTTAATGTAGCTGAACACATGGAACAGGAGGTGAGGTGCCCCCCTTCAATGCAGGAGCCCGGCGGCAGCTGACTCCGTTGCCTCCCAGAGTTCTGCCTCTGGCTACTGTACAGCTTGGGTGTGGGGTGGTCCCTATATGTTACTGTGCAGTTGGTGTGTGGGGGTCCCTATCTGTTACTGTGCAGCTTGGGTGTGTGTGGGGGGTCCCTATCTGTTACTGTGCAGCTTGGGTGTGTGTGGAGGGGTCCCTATAAGTTACTTTGCAGTTGGTATGGGGTTCCAGTTGGTGTGGGGTTCTGTTACTCTGCAACTGGTGTGAGGTTCCTATCTGTTGCTGTGCAGCTTGGGTATGGGGAAGTCCCTATATGTTACTGTACAGTTGGTGTATGGGGTCCCTATCTGTTACTGTGCAGCTTGGGGGTGGGGGTCCCTATAAGTTACTGTGCAGTTGGTGTGGGGTTCCAGTTGGTGTGGGGTTCTGTTACTTTGAGCTGGTGTGAGGTTCCTATGTGTTGCTGTGCAGCTTGGGTATGGGGAGGTCCCTATATGTTACTGTGCAGTTGGTGTGTGGGGTCCATATCTGTTACTGTGCAGCTGGTGTGGAGGGGTACCTATCTATTACTGTGCAGACTGGTGTATGGGGCGGTCCCTATATGTTACTTTGCAGTTTTTGTGTGTGGGGGTCCCTATCTGTTACTCTGCAGCTGGTGTGGGGAGGTCCCTATCTGTTACTCTGCAGCTGGTGTGGGGTTCCCTATCTGTTATTGTGCAGCTTGGGTGTGGGGTGGTCCCTATATGTTACTGTGCAGTTGGTGTGTGGGGGTCCCTATCTGTTACTGTGCAGCTGGTGTGGGGGTGTCCCTATCTGTTACTGTGCAGCTTGGGTGTGGGGAGGTCCCTATATGTTACTGTGCAGTTGGTGTGTGCGTGGAGGGGTCCCTATCTATTACTCTGCAGCTGGTGTGGGGTTCCCCATCTGTTACTGTGCAGCTTGGGTGTGGGGGGGTTCCTATCTGTTACTGTGCAGTTTGGGTGTGGGGACAGAGCCGGCCATAGGCATAGGCAAACTAGGCAATTGCCTAGGGCATTTGATATGCCTAGGGGCATCAGCAGTTTCTGCTGATTAAAATGATATGCGGCATGCCTATATTCTGTGTGTAGCATTTCATATGCAGATACAGCCACAGTCTCACACAGTATATTGGCATGCTGCATATCATTTTAATCAGCAGAAGCTGCTTGTGCATCTTAGCCACATAGCAATGCAAATAAGACGCATTTTCATTAAAAAAATGTGCCCGACGTTAGCACTGAGGCAAGATTTATGAGGACACATCTGTATTCAAGCAGAGGCAGAGGTCACAGTGTTAGTGGCAGTGTGAGTGCTGTGTGCATGTGAGTGGGTTGGTTGTGCAGTAGTGTTAGGAATATGTGTAAGGAGCATTATGTGTGTCATGTAAAAATGCATTAATAATGTGCAACATATGTGTAAGGGGCACTATGTGTGTCATTATGTGTATAAGGGCATTAATAATGTGCGGCATATATGTAACAGGGGTACTACTGTATGTGTGTCATTATGTGTATAGGGGCACTAATAATGTGCAGCAAATGTGTAGGGGGCACTATGTGTGTCATTATGCGTATAAGGGCATTAATAATGTGCAGCATATGTGTAAGGGACATTATGTGTAAAAGGGCATTAATAAAGGTTGTCATAATGTGTAAGGCGCATTATGTTTATAAGGACATTAATAATGTGTCTCATATGTGTAAGGGGCATTACTGTGTGGCATTATGTGTATAAGGTGCTCTACTATGTGGCATTGCATATAGAAAGGGCACTACTGTGTCGTCTAATGTGAATAAAGAGCAATAGGGTGTGATGTAATGTGAATAAGGGGCTCTAATGTGAGGAGTAACGTTTATAAGGTAACGTGATACTACTGTGGGATGTAATATGAATTCTGGACACTATCGCATGATCAAATGTGAATAAACTTGCAGTACTGTGTGGCGTAATTGGAATTGGGGTTACTATTGTGTGGCCATGCCCCTTGCCAGCAAAAACACACCCCTTTTTGCTGTGCACCAAATGTGCGAACTGTTCCTATTTAAAATATAGGGGGTACAAACACCAAAATAGGGACTGCTATGGATGAGGGGTGGTGGTGCTAGGAAAGAGGTACAAGGTCAGAGGCGGAACAAGCGATGGTGCTAGGGGGCACCAGCCAAAATCTTGTCTAGGGCATCATATTGGTTAGGGCCGGCTCTGTGTGGGGAGGTCCCTATATGTTACTGTGCAGTTGGTGTGTGCGTGAGGGGGGGTCCCTATCTGTTACTCTGCAGCTGGTGTGGGGTTCCCCATCTGTTACAGTGCAGCTTGGGTGTGGGGGGGTTCCTATCTGTTACTGTGCAGTTTGGGTATGAGGAGGTCCCTATATGTTACTGCGCAGTTTGTGTGTGGGGGTCACTGTCTGTTACTGTGCAGCTGGTGTGTGTGGGGGGTCCCTATCTGTTACTGTGCAGTTTGGGTGTGGGGAGGTCCCTATATGTTACTGTGCAGTTGGTGTGGGGGGTCCCTATCTGTTACTGTGTGGCTGATGTGGGAGGGTCCCTATCTGTTACTGTGTGGCTGGTGTGGGAGGGTCCCTATCTGTTACTGTTCAGCTTGGGTGTGGAGTTCCCTATATGTTACTGTGCAGCTGGTGTGGTGGGTCCCTATCTGTTACTCTGCAGCTTGGTGTGTGTGTGGGGGTCCCTAGCTGTTAATCACCAACACATGCTGCTTGCACTGCATCCAGGACCCATGCATACGTAGTAAGATAACCCCTCAGCTGCCTGCCTAGCTTAATTTATGTAGCGGTTATGTCACCATCCATTAACCCCATAGGCAACAAATAGTCATGGCACGGGGGGGCTGCCTATTTTGTAAGTCCCGGGTCCCACAATTTGATGGCATCCCTACCTGTTGACCTTAATGTAACACTTGCTCACCTGTAAGATGGGACGTGGTAAACAAAACTACACTCACAATTTTATTTTTCTGTTGATTTTGGCTATGCCTCCACCCAAGTTTTGGGTTATTTCTAATAATAGGGCAGTCTTGGGAAACCCTAATACCATTAGCAAATAAGTACACTCAGTCAATTAAATTGACACAAGGAAAAAATAAATATGAAGAATTTATTAAGCTGGAACTTACTCTTCGACCGCCATCTTCCATAGACTGGCACAGAATAAAAATAAAGCATTAACTTTTAAACAATTATTAGCTAATGAACTCCCATGGCCAGCATATAAAAATGACCACAAAAGCTATTGATATATTAAATTTGGATGCAGTCACATTTCAATAAATATATAGAGTACAGAAACTTGTTTGATATAAAAGCTCGAATAAATAATAATAAATTTCTTTGCTATAACTCCCTCCAGCACCCTTGAGTTTGTACCCTTATTTCCCGAGTTAAACCGGTCCTGGACCCAATAAGATATACTACCTCACACAAACCCACACTCACGCGCTGTACCAAAGTTACTACTCTTGTAGTCTATGAAACTCTAAAATACAGAAATAATTAAAATATTAAGAATTAAATCATTTGTAAGTTTCGTTGTTGGCCATACTCTCGTTGGTGCACAAATTTGTTTATTATGGATGGTTCTTTATTGTTTGATGAACCCGGGTTCAATTACACTGAGTTGAATTAAATAAAGTTACAATTAGTTGATGTTCTACTATAATCTCTGTATATCAGTTAATATCCAACATTGGTAGTCAGTGACGTGCTCCTAGATCTTTCTACAGTAGTATCCAAGGGTATTAATCCCTTCTTTAAACAAAATCTCAGTTTCAGGGTAACCACTGTTCTGTTTTTTATATATCCCACTTGCAGCTGTCTAAAAAGTGCTCAGAATTTGACTTAGTCTGGACGGCAGCTATGCAGAACTAGCATAAACAGATGTTAGTATCTTAGAAAATCCTAAGGGTTTACTGAAACTGTGATATATATATTCTATTGGTCTTTGAGTTATGGCTGTGCTCCTGCAAATATGAAATACCAGTCTGATACTTGAAGTTATTTAGGCCTTAGTCGTTGATACCTCATTCAGGCTATACAATATATGACTGGAATGCTGCAAGTCCACTACTAGTAATAGAGCTAAAGTTATCTCCTCTCCAGTGTGTACTACTGACTCACTTCAGCTGTCATTGATGTAGCTCCTTTAATAAATCACTTTTCCTGGATTTACCACCTTAATTAGTGAGTAAGGGTTAAGTTACAGCTTTGCTTACTGTGTAACTAACTGTGGCTGCAATTTTATACAGTGTTGTTGTGTCTGCTTTAACTTACTAGCTGGATCCACTGTGTGGGCTGAAAACATCCAGGAACTGCAGCCTGTGTTCAATGTCTCTTCAGCCTGACCTCCTCTCCTGTTTCTGGGTAGCTGTCACTTCTAAATCTGCCTTCTGATCCAGCTTTCTGTGGCTAGTTTACTACTACCCACTATTCCTTTACCTGGATGTCTGTATTTACAGCTCTGCTGCTCCCCCGGACATAGCACTGCCCATTCAGCTGATCACTGTCGGCTTCCCTTCTCAGAGCAGTTCACTCAGACAGGACTTAACAAGGGGCAGGCTCTTGATCCTTCCATGCTGTAAATCAGGTAACCACGGCACCCTGCTCCCTTCTGAGGTGACAGGACAGGAGCACAGCTGTTTTCAGTCTGATTACCTCAGAGGAGTCTCTCACTCTCTCTGAACGGAGCTGTGCTATTTATAGCTTTTACTGTTAGTTCCCCGTATGTCTCCCGCTCAGTCCACTGCTGCACAGTCTATATATCCCTCACTGCACTTGGGCATTGAAGACATTAACCCTATGTTATAAACTGCACATGTTTAAACACATTGAAACACAATTTTCCCAGTTCTGATCACATATATACATATATACACAATGTCTATACATTCTATATCTAAACTACATTAAATATAAATATTTACGATATTATCACTACCCAATGGGTTACATTCTCCCCCTGGTGTACTGACACCTATAACTTATCCAATTCTAGGTGACTGGACACCAACTAAAGTTTTATATATATATTGTAGATGCAACTTATCTAAACGATATATTTTTCACTCACACCACACACATACTCAGGGTTATACCCAAAATAAGGCCATGAATATATAACACTTGGATGCACTATCCTAGGCATATCTTTAGAGCTACCCAAGCGATCATATGTGAGAATGTTAGGAGGGTGAATATTCCTTCGGGGCCGAAGGGAAGTATTTTGCACTTCATCCCGCTCCCTTACTGACATTTGCTCAGACTCAAAATTTGTGTTAAATTCCCCACTATCTAATGGCATATTCATCTCTTTGAAGCTTGAGTCAACATCTTTTCCAAAGACATTAGGTATAGGGAGAATCTGTTCAGGTGCTCCTTCCTGAGATGCTTCCATAATAATCTGTTCTTCTGCAGCATTATCCAAAGGAGTTTTAGGGGATTCATAATAAAAGTACCCACTCTCATCAGAATCATAAGAGGAATCAACATCATCCCTTTGAAGATGTGAAATTAAAAGGTTAGGCTGAGAACTATGTAGTGAAGAATGACTACGAAGTCTAGTGGTATTTCCCAAACCTTCTTTATCTAGTCTCTTTTGAGAGAATCTCATTGGATGACCCAAATGAAGCAAATGCTGCCGGTGATATGTCTTAATAGGCCCAGTGGCCCCGTCGGGTCTCACTTTGTAAGATGGAATTCCCGGAAGTTTTTCAATCACTTCATAGGGTTCAGATTTCCAGCGGTTAGACAATTTCCTTTTCCGAGGTAATCCTAGCAGTTGTACTAATACTTTATCACCAGGAATAAGAGTATGTTCCCTTACTTTTCTGTTGTACCTAATCTTATTACATTTTCCCAACTTCTCTGCAGCTTCTTCAGCTATAGTATATGCCTCCTTCAACTCTCGTCTAAGTTGTTCCACATATTTTGTGTGAGAACGATAAGGCTTTTCATGTGCTAGACCCATGCAAACATCAATTGGTAGACGGGCTTCACGCCCAAACATGAGGGAATATGGGGAGTACCCAGTGGATTCATTTTTAGTGCAATTGTATGCATGAACCAGATGACAAATATGTCTACTCCAATGCACTTTCTTGTGTGGATCCAAGGTGCCCAACATATTCAGAAGAGTCCTATTAAACCTTTCAGGCTGAGGATCCCCTTGTGGATGGTATGGGGTAGTCCTTGACTTCCTGATGCCACAAAGATGACACAAATCTTTAATGATCTGGCTCTCAAAATCCCTCCCCTGGTCAGAATGCAGTCGAGCTGGAAGCCCATAGTGTACAAAATATCGCTCCCATAAGGTTTTGGCTACTGTAGCAGCTCGTTGGTCTTTAGTAAGGAAAGCTTGAGCATACCTGGTGAAATGGTCAGTGACCACTAACACATTGCTCACTTGTCCCGAGTCCCCTTCCAATGACAAGAAATCTATACAAACCAAGTCTAAAGGTCCACTACTTGATATATTTACCATAGGTGCAGAACAAGTGGGCAAGGTCTTCCTCAAAATACAATTTCCACATGTCCGACAATATTCAGAAACTTCACTTTCCATTAGAGGCCAAAAGAAACGGTCAGATATTAAACTCATGGTCTTTTCTATGCCAAGATGTCCATGATCATCATGGAGAGCTTTTAGTACCATAGCACGATATTTTTCCGGGAGTACTAACTGATTTTTTATCTGTCCACTCCTAGTAGTCACTCATCTGTATAGTATGCCATGGTCTACCACTAACGATTTGTACTGTTTCGCCAAGAGCCTGGCCTTAAGTAATTTTAAATGTTTAAATGGTAAAACTTTACCATGTTTCACATCTAATCGCACGTCCCTTATATAAGGGTCATTCATTTGTTCAGATATAATTTGGTTTCTGCTTAACCTCTGTAAGTCCCCAATTTCTAAATTGGACAACCAACAAAAGGCCAAAGGAAGAGCACTCCCAGGCGCCCCCAAGGCAGCAACACTTCCCTCGAGTTGAGGCAAAATGACCTTACCTACTCGACATAAACTTCGTATTTCAGAAGCGGGGACCTCAACCCACTCATCCTCTTGTGAATGACAGGATAAATTTGGTCTTCGAGACAGAGAATCCGCATCAGTGTTATTTCTTCCTGGACGATACTTAATACAAAAATTATATATGGCTAAAGAAGCCATCCACCTGTGTCCAGTGGCATCCAGCTTGGCAGTTGTCTGAATGTATGTTAATGGATTGTTATCTGTATGAACCTCGAATTGAGCACCATACAAATACTCATGAAGTTTATCCACTACAGCCCATTTTAATGCCAAAAACTCCAATTTATGCACTGGGTAGTTCTTTTCACTTGCACTAAGCCCGCGACTTATGTATGACACGGGTTGAAGTTGATCCTGATGTTGCTGATAAAGCACTCCCCCCAGTCCTTCGAAAGAGGCATCCACATGAAGCACATAAGGTAATGCAGGATCCGCATATGCAAGAACTGGACTGTTGGTCAAACTCTCTTTTAGCTTCAAAAATGCTTGTTCACATTCAATAGTCCAACGTTTTCCAAACTCCTCATTGGACTTAAAATAAGGGCCATGGACTTGAACTTTCTTTGTTGAAAGGTTTGCTCGTCTGGGAGGAGGATATCCTTTGGTTAAATCTGTTAATACCTTAGCTGTTTTAGAAAAATTTGGTACAAATCTACGGTAGTATCCGCAGAAACCTAGGAATGATCTTAAATCTTTCAGTTTCTTTGGTCGGGGCCAATCAGCTACGGCAGCTACTTTCTCAGGGTCTGTGGAAATGCCTTCTCGGCTAACCACATGACCAATGTATTTAACTGATGTCTGACAAAAATAAGAATTTACTTACCGATAATTCTATTTCTCAGAGTCCGTAGTGGATGCTGGGGTTCCTGAAAGGACCATGGGGAATAGCGGCTCCGCAGGAGACAGGGCACAAAAAGTAAAGCTTTAGGATCAGGTGGTGTGCACTGGCTCCTCCCCCTATGACCCTCCTCCAAGCCTCAGTTAGGATACTGTGCCCGGACGAGCGTACACAATAAGGAAGGATTTATGAATCCCGGGTAAGACTCATACCAGCCACACCAATCACACTGTACAACCTGTGATCTGAACCCAGTTAACAGTATGATAACAGCGGAGCCTCTGAAAGATGGCTCACAACAATAATAACCCGATTTTTGTAACTATGTACAAGTATTGCAGATAATCCGCACTTGGGATGGGCGCCCAGCATCCACTACGGACTCCGAGAAATAGAATTATCGGTAAGTAAATTCTTATTTTCTCTATCGTCCTAGTGGATGCTGGGGTTCCTGAAAGGACCATGGGGATTATACCAAAGCTCCCAAACGGGCGGGAGAGTGCGGATGACTCTGCAGCACCGAATGAGAGAACTCCAGGTCCTCCTTAGCCAGGTTATCAAATTTATAGGATTTTACAAACGTGTTTGCCCCTGACTAAATAGCCGCTCTGCAAAGTTGTAAAGCCGAGACCCCTCGGGCAGCCGCCCAAGATGAGCCCACCTTCCTTGTGGAATGGGCATTTACATATTTTGGCTGTGGCAGGCCTGCCACAGAATGTGCAAGCTGAATTGTATTACACATCCAACTAGCAAAAGTCTGCTTAGAAGCAAGAGCACCCAGTTTGTTGGGTGCATACAGGATAACAGCAAGTCAGTTTTCCTGACTCCAGCCGTCCTGGAACCTATATTTTCAGGGCCCTGATCACATCTAGCAACTTGGAGTCCTCCAAGTCCCTAGTAGGCGCAAGACACCACAATAAGCTGGTTCAGGTGAAACACTGACACCACCTTAGGGAGAGAACTGGGGACGAGTCCGCAGCTCTGCCCTGTCCGAATGGACAAACAGATATGGGCTTTTTTGAGAAAAAAACCACCAATTTGACACTCGCCTGGTCCAGGCCAGGTCCAAGAGCATGTTCACTTTTCATATGAGATGCTTCAAATCCACAGATTTGACTGGTTTTAAACCAATGTGTTTTGAGGAATCCCAGAACTACGTTGAGATCCCACAGTGCCACTGGAGGCACAAAAGGGGGTTGTATATGCAATACTCCCATGACAAACTTCTGGACTTCAGGAACTGAAGCCAATTCTTTCTGGAAGAAAAATCGACAGGGCCGAAATTTGAACCTTAATGGACCCCAATTTGAGGCCCATAGACACTCCTGTTTGCAGGAAATGCAGGAATCGACCGAGTTGAAATTTC
This sequence comes from Pseudophryne corroboree, assembly GCF_028390025.1. NCBI lineage: Eukaryota > Metazoa > Chordata > Amphibia > Anura > Myobatrachidae > Pseudophryne > Pseudophryne corroboree. The sequence goes on along the minus strand of NC_086445.1, from coordinate 832,121,599 downwards.
TTCGTGGGGCCTTCCTGGCCTCACACCACGCAACATATTTTCGCCACATGTGGTGATAATGTTGTGCGGTCACCTCCTTTCTGGCTTTGACCAGGGTAGGAATGACCTCTTCCTGAATGCCTTTTCCCTTAGGATCCGGCGTTCCACCGCCATGCCGTCAAACGCAGCTGCGGTAAGTCTTGGAACAGACATGGTACTTGCTGAAACAAGTCCCTTCTTAGCGGCAGAGGCCATAAGTCCTCTGTGAGCATCTCTTGAAGTTCCGGGTACCAAGTCCTTCTTGGCCAATCCGGAGCCATGAGTATAGTTCTTACTCCTCTACGTCTTATAATTCTCAGTACCTTAGGTATGAAAAGCAGAGGATGGAACACATACACCGACTGGTACACCCACGGTGTTACCAGAACGTCCACAGCTATTGCCTGAGGGTCTCTTAACCTGGCGCAATACCTGTCCCGTTTTTTGTTCAGACGGGACGCCATCATGTCCACCTTTGGTAATTCCCAACGGTTTACAATCATGTGGAAAACTTCCCCATGAAGTTCCCACTCTGCCGGGTGGAGGTCGTGCCTACTGAGGAAGTCTGCTTCCCAGTTTCCATTCCCGGAATGAAACACTGCTGACAGTGCTATCACATGATTTTCCGCCCAGCGAAAAGTCCTTGCAGTTTTTGCCACTGCCCTCCTGCTTCTTGTGCCGCCCTGTCTATTTACGTGGGCGACTGCCGTGATGTTTTATCCCACTGGATCAATACCGGCTGACCTTGAAGCAGAGGTCTTGCTAAGCTTAGAGCATTATAAATTTACCCTTAGCTATATTTATGTGGAGAAAAGTCTCCAGACTTGATCACACTCCCTGGAAATTTTTTCCTTGTGTGACTGCTCCCCAGCCTCTCGGGCTGGCCTCCGTGGTCACCAACATCCAAAACTGAATGCCGAATCTGCGGCCCTCTAGAAGATGAGCACTCTGTAACCACCACAGGAGAGACACCCTTGTCCTTGGATATAGGGTTATCCGCTGATGCATCTGAAGATGCGATCCGGACCATTTGTCCAGCAGATCCCACTGAAAAGTTCTTGCATGAAATCTGCCGACTGGAATTGCTTCGAAGGAAGTCACCATTTTTTTACCATGGCCCTTGTGCAATGATGCACTGATTTTAGGAGGTTCCTGACTAGCTCGGATAACTCCCTGGCTTTCTCTTCCGGGAGAAACACCTTTTTCTGGACTGTGTCCAGAATCATCCCTAAGCACAGGAGACTTGTTGTCGGGATCAGCTGCGATTTTGGAATATTTAGAATCCACCCCTGCTGTTGTAACAGTATCCGAGATAGTGCTACTCCGACCTCCAACTGTTCCCTGGACTTTGCCCTTATCAGGAGATCGTCCAAGTAAGGGATAATTAAGACGCCTTTTCTTCGAAGAAGAACCATCATTTCGGCCATTACCTTGGTAAAGACCCGGGGTGCCGTGGACAATCCAAACGGCAGCGTCTGAAACTGATAGTGACAGTTCTGTACCACGAACCTGAGGTACCCTTAGTGATAAGGGCAAATTTGGGACATGGAGGTAAGCATCCCTGATGTCTCGGGACACCATATAGTCCCTTTCTTCCCGGTTCGTTATCACTGCTCTGAGTGACTCCATCTTGATTTGAACCTTTGTAAGTGTTCAAATTTTTTTAGATTTAGAATAGGTCTCACCTAGCCTTCTGGCTTCAGTACCACAATATAGTGTGGAATAATACCCCTTTTCTTGTTGTAGGAGGGGTAATTTAATTATCACCTGCTGGGAATACAGCTCGTGAATTGTTTCCCATACTGCCTCCTTGTCGGAGGGAGACCTTGGTAAAGCAGACTTCAGGAGCCTGCGCAGGGGAAACGTCTCGACATTCCAATCTGTACCCCTGGGATACTACTTGTAGGCTCCAGGGGTCCTGTACGGTCTCAGCGTCATGCTGAGAGCTTGTCAGAAGCGGTGGAACGCTTCTGTTCCTGGGAATGGGCTGCCTGCTGCAGTCTTCTTCCCTTTCCTCTATCCCTGGGCAGATATGACTCTTATAGGGACGAAAGGACTGAAGCTGAAAAGACGGTGTCTTTTTCTGCAGAGATGTGACTTAGGGTTAAAACGGTGGATTTTCCAGCAGTTGCCGTGGCCACCAGGTCCGATGTACCGACCCCAAATAACTCCTCTTCCTTTATACGGCAATACACCTTTGTGCCGTTTGGAATCTGCATCACCTGACCACTGTCGTGTCCATAAACATCTTCTGGCAGATATGGACATCGCACTTACTCTTGATGCCAGAGTGCAAATATCCCTCTGTGCATCTCGCATATATAGAAATGCATCCTTTAATGCTCTATAGTCAATAAAATACTGTCCCTGTCAAGGGTATCAATATTTTTAGTCAGGGAATCCGACCAAGCCACCCCAGCTCTGCACATCCAGGCTGAGGCGATCGCTGGTCGCAGTATAACACCAGTATGTGTGTATATACTTTTTATGATATTTTCCAGCCTCCTGTCAGCTGGCTCCTTGAGGACGGCCCTATCTATAGACGGTACCGCCACTTGTTCTGATAAGCGTGTGAGCGCCTTATCCACCCTAAGGGGTGTTTCCCAACGCGCCCTAACTTCTGGCGGGAAAGGGTATACCGCCCATATTTTCTATCGGGGGGAACCCACGCATCATCACACACTTCATTTAATTTATCTGATTCAGGAAAAACTACGGTAGTTTTTTCACATCCCACATAATACCCTCTTTTGTGGTACTTGTAGTATCAGAAATATGTAACACCTCCTTCATTGCCCTTAACGTGTGGCCCTAATAAGGAATACGTTTGTTTATTCACCGTCGACACTGGATTCAGTGTCCCTGTCTGTGTCTGTGTCGACCGACTAAAGTAAACGGGCGTTTTAAAACCCCTGACGGTGTTTTTGAGACGTCTGGACCGGTACTAATTGTTTGTCGGCCGTCTCATGTCGTCAACCGACCTTGCCGCGTGTTGACATTATCACGTAATTCCCTAAACAAGCCATCCATTCCGGTGTCGACTCCCTAGAGAGTGACATCACCATTACAGGCAATTGCTCCGCCTCCTCACCAACATCGTCCTCATACATGTCGACACACACGTACCGACACACAGCACACACACAGGGAATGCTCTGATAGAGGACAGGACCTACTAGCCCTTTGGAGAGACAGAGGGAGAGTTTGCCAGCACACACCAAAAACGCTATAATTATATAGGGACAACCTTATATAAGTGTTTTCCCTTATAGCATCTTTTTTATATATTTTTAACGCCAAATTAGTGCCCCCCCTCTCTGTTTTAACCCTGTTTCTGTAGTGCAGTGCAGGGGAGAGCCTGGGAGCCTTCCCTCCAGCCTTTCTGTGAGGGAAAATGGCGCTGTGTGCTGAGGAGATAGGCCCCGCCCCTTTTTCGGCGGCCTCGTCTCCCGCTCTTAACGGATTCTGGCAGGGGTTAAATATCTCCATATAGCCCCCGGAGGCTATATGTGAGGTATTTTTAGCCAAAAATAGGTTTTCATTGCCTCCCAGGGCGCCCCCCTCCCAGCGCCCTGTACCCTCAGTGACTGCCGTGTGAAGTGTGCTGAGAGGAAATGGCGCACAGCTGCAGTGCTGTGCGCTACCTTAAGAAGACTGAGGAGTCTTCATGCCGCCGATTCTGGACCTTCTTCTTGTTTCAGCATCTGCAAGGGGGCCGGCGGCGAGGCTCCGGTGACCATCCAGGCTGTACCTGTGATCGTCCCTCTGGAGCTAATGTCCAGTAGCCAAAGAAGCCAATCCATCCTGCACGCAGGTGAGTTCACTTCTTCTCCCCTAAGTCCCTCGTTGCAGTGATCCTGTTGCCAGCAGGACTCACTGTAAAATAAAAAACCTAAGCTAAACTTTTCTAAGCAGCTCTTTAGGAGAGCCACCTAGATTGCACCCTTCTCGGCCGGGCACAAAAATCTAACTGAGGCTTGGAGGAGGGTCATAGGGGGAGGAGCCAGTGCACACCACCTGATCCTAAAGCTTTACTTTTTGTGCCCTGTCTCCTGCGGAGCCGCTATTCCCCATGGTCCTTTCAGGAACCCCAGCATCCACTAGGACGATAGAGAAATTTACATTTGTCCAAAGATAACTTCCAACCATGTTTCAGTAACCTGTCAAGTACTCGTAATAAACGTGTATTATGCTCTTCTAACGTTTTCCCAAAAACAATGATGTCATCGAGATACACGAGGACCTCACGAAGATTCATGTCTCCCATAGTCTTGTCCATGCTCCTTTGAAAGGTAGCAGGAGCTCCGGATAAACCTTGTGGCATTCCTTCAAACTGGAAAAATCCCAAAGGACATATAAAGGCAGTTTTCTCAGCATCTTCTGGACTCATTGGGATTTGATAGTAACCATTCCTTAAGTCTAAAACTGAGAACCATTGGCTTCCGGACAGACAGTCCAATGCTTCATCAATTCGAGGAACAGTATACTGGTCTGGAACAGTACGACCATTCAAAGTGCGGTAATCTATGCACATTCGAACAGCCCCATTCTTCTTACGAGTTACTACAATTGGGGAAGCATATGGGCTACCTGACTCAATAATCACATTATGATCCAATAAGTTACGCAGATGTTGTCTCATGTCTTCTATATCTGCAGGAGCTAAGCGCCTAGAGCGTTCCCTAAATGGTGTGTCATCCTTTAACCGAATTTTATGCTCCACCCCTTTAGCTCGACCTATATCCCACTCATGTACAGAAAAAACAGATTTCCTTTCTGTTAGAGCAGTGATCAATTTGCTTTTAGCATTAAAAGGTATATCGCTACCCTCGAAACACTGTTGGAAGTCATCCCCAGACAAATCAACTATTGATGCCCTCTTGTCCTGCAGACTTTGGGTACTAACGGTCAGACTTTTTAAGGGTATTACCACATCCTGAAATAATTGTTTTCCCCCAATTTCATGACACCACTTAACCAAAGTCCTAAACATATTCGTGTTAGTTCCCACAATAATGGAAGCATTTCTTGTCTCTTCCGGTGACTCAGGACAAATCAAAGCCAAAGTAGTGACCGGTATCTCTGTTCCTACCACTTCCTTCGGAAAAATCAAAGTGATGGCAATGTAACCAAGGTATGGGTAACTCTGTGTACTAAGGCCCCAAACTACTAATCCAGCCAGGGGAGAGATCGGAACATTAGCCAGATTCTCTTTATACCAGTTCTCGAATATGATGGTCACCTGTGATCCACTATCAAGAAGGGCTGTACATGGCTTCCCATTTATATTTACTTGCACTAAAGGAGCTGGTCCCATCAGACCATCTGGTATGTTATGACTCCACTGGGCACTCCCCATTAAACACATACAATTATCTAGGGGACCAGTGCGGGGTTCACTGGTCGCCCCCTCCCGTTTCCCGATCTTTCTGGGTTCTGTGAGGGTAAATCAGAGTTGGAAAATGAGGCATTTAATCTCTGTCGGCATTCAAATGCCCTATGTCCAGGCCTTCCACATCGAAAACAATCTTGTGTTCGAATACCTCGACCTCGACCAAATGGCATTGAAGGATATCTCGCTGTTACAATTGTTTGCTGGTCTTTCTCACGAGTGGTTTCTAACTGCTGTAACCTCTTACTTAAGTCACTTATGTTCTTATTCAACTCTTCCATAGAAGCGGTAACATCAGCCTTGGTTACCGCAGTATAAGCTTTTTTCATATTCTTGTCTCGAGCTTCTACGAGAACCTCTTCTTGTTTGACTATATTCATCAATTGATGAAATGGGAGAGCTTCACGCCCCACTTCTGTGAATCGCAACTTTTGAGCAATGGGGTCTGAACCCAGTGCCCCCCGCAATAACTGTTGCAGTCTTTGCTTGTCTACTTCAACCTTCTGAAAGCCTCCTTTGTAGACAATGTTATAAATTAGTTTGTCTAGTCTATAAATAAAGGAAGAAAGTCTCTCATCCTGTTTCTGATAGGTATGACGTAACCTATAAACAAGATCGTTTACATCTTCTGGAGAACCATATTCTAAATCTAAGGCTTTCAAATAGTCTTGGGAGGTGGCATTGGCATTTCCTCGTCGGGTAGCTTGAACAACTTCTCCTGCAGGCCCTCGCAAACTTTCAGCTAACCTCTGCCTCTTCACTGATTCAGCACATTGCCACTCTTCCAATTGTTGCACAGCATTCTCTCTCCAAGTTTCATAACTGTCTTCTCCTGATGGAACTGGCATTATTCCTGAGAAATTTCGCAATCTCCGATAACCCCCTTCATGATGCAATTGACCAAATGCTCCAGCTATGTTGTTAAGAGCATTAGCCAGCTGGTTACCTTCACTCGGTGCCAAGTTTGGAGTATTTTCCAGAGGAAGTTCTTCCTTTGCCAAAAGACCAGGTGAAAATGTAACATTATCTATGCCATGGGAATCTTCCCCCTCGGAATCTATTCTAGCTATGGGCCACATTACCTTCCACTTTCTTCCAGGCACACTGCCAGCTGGAAGTGCCATAGGAATCATATCCCTTTCCAACGGACTTTGTGTGACAACTAATACAGCACAGATTACTCCCAAATCTCCTTTCCACTGATCGATGATAATAGGTCTTACTACTCCATATAATGGGCGGAGAACAGATTCAATGTCTTCCTCTGGTACATCATTTAAGTTTCCACATATTCCTATGCAATGATCAGGGTTCACATCTTTCCTCTTACACCAATCGTATATGTCTTCACAGGTAAAATCCCCCATAGCAACTATAGATTTGTCTCGAATAAACAGGAGATCCTATATTCAAATCTCAGCCTGTGGCTCCAAAAGTGTAACACTTGCTCACCTGTAAGATGGGACGTGGTAAACAAAACTACACTCACAATTTTATTTTTCTGTTGATTTTGGCTATGCCTCCACCCAAGTTTTGGGTTATTTCTAATAATAGGGCAGTCTTGGGAAACCCTAATACCATTAGCAAATAAGTACACTCAGTCAATTAAATTGACACAAGGAAAAAATAAATATGAAGAATTTATTAAGCTGGAACTTACTCTTCGACCGCCATCTTCCATAGACTGGCACAGAATAAAAATAAAGCATTAACTTTTAAACAATTATTAGCTAATGAACTCCCATGGCCAGCATATAAAAATGACCACAAAAGCTATTGATATATTAAATTTGGATGCAGTCACATTTCAATAAATATATAGAGTACAGAAACTTGTTTGATATAAAAGCTCGAATAAATAATAATACATTTCTTTGCTATAACTCCCTCCAGCACCCTTGAGTTTGTACCCTTATTTCCCGAGTTAAACCGGTCCTGGACCCAATAAGATATACTACCTCACACAAACCCACACTCACGCGCTGTACCAAAGTTACTACTCTTGTAGTCTATGAAACTCTAAAATACAGAAATAATTAAAATATTAAGAATTAAATCATTTGTAAGTTTCGTTGTTGGCCATACTCTCGTTGGTGCACAAATTTGTTTATTATGGATGGTTCTTTATTGTTTGATGAACCCGGGTTCAATTACACTGTAGTTCTCCCTTGCTGAGTTGAATTAAATAAAGTTACAATTAGTTGATGTTCTACTATAATCTCTGTATATCAGTTAATATCCAACATTGGTAGTCAGTGACGTGCTCCTAGATCTTTCTACAGTAGTATCCAAGGGTATTAATCCCTTCTTTAAACAAAATCTCAGTTTCAGGGTAACCACTGTTCTGTTTTTTATATATCCCACTTGCAGCTGTCTAAAAAGTGCTCAGAATTTGACTTAGTCTGGACGGCAGCTATGCAGAACTAGCATAAACAGATGTTAGCATCTTAGAAAATCCTAAGGGTTTACTGAAACTGTGATATATATATTCTATTGGTCTTTGAGTTATGGCTGTGCTCCTGCAAATATGAAATACCAGTCTGATACTTGAAGTTATTTAGGCCTTAGTCGTTGATACCTCATTCAGGCTATACAATATATGACTGGAATGCTGCAAGTCCACTACTAGTAATAGAGCTAAAGTTATCTCCTCTCCAGTGTGTACTACTGACTCACTTCAGCTGTCATTGATGCATACTTGCCTACCTGACCCTCTCCATGAGGGAGAAAATGCTCTGTTCCTGGACTTTCCTGGTAATGTATGATTGCCATCACCTATGGTGAAACACCTTTCTTATCAATTACCTAGCTCACCACAGGTGATGGCAATCATACATTACCAGGAAAGTCCAGGAACAGAGCATTTTCTCCCTCATGGAGAGGGTCAGGTAGGCAAGTATGCATTGATGTAGCTCCTTTAATAAATCACTTTTCCTGGATTTACCACCTTAATTAGTGAGTAAGGGTTAAGTTACAGCTTTGCTTACTGTGTAACTAACTGTGGCTGCAATTTTATACAGTGTTGTTGTGTCTGCTTTAACTTACTAGCTGGATCCACTGTGTGGGCTGAAAACATCCAGGAACTGCAGCCTGTGTTCAATGTCTCTTCAGCCTGACCTCCTCTCCTGTTTCTGGGTAGCTGTCACTTCTAAATCTGCCTTCTGATCCAGCTTTCTGTGGCTAGTTTACTACTACCCACTATTCCTTTACCTGGATGTCTGTATTTACAGCTCTGCTGCTCCCCCGGACATAGCACTGCCCATTCAGCTGATCACTGTCGGCTTCCCTTCTCAGAGCAGTTCACTCAGACAGGACTTAACAAGGGGCAGGCTCTTGATCCTTCCATGCTGTAAATCAGGTAACCACGGCACCCTGCTCCCTTCTGAGGTGACAGGACAGGAGCACAGCTGTTTTCAGTCTGATTACCTCAGAGGAGTCTCTCACTCTCTGAACGGAGCTGTGCTATTTATAGCTTTTACTGTTAGTTCCCCGTATGACTCCCGCTCAGTCCACTGCTGCACAGTCTATATATCCCTCACTGCACTTGGGCATTGAAGACATTAACCCTATGTTATAAACTGCACATGTTTAAACACATTGAAACACAATTTTCCCAGTTCTGATCACATATATTGTATACATATATACACAATGTCTATACATTCTATATCTAAACTACATTAAATATAAATATTTACGATATTATCACTACCCATTGGGTTACATTAAGCACTGTCAGTCGCCCTTTTGAACCTGTTAGACCTAATGCATATCGACCATTTGCTTTTGACCTAATGATTGTCAACCATAACTTCCATTGATCCACACCCTAGCTAGACACCACTTTAAAATGAACAAGAAATCTGTGAATTCAGCTCTGAACTCTAAATGCCCACAGTAATCAAAAACATATACTTTGCCAAAGGATAAATACTGTATACCAAAAAAGTTTTTTTGCCAGAGCAACACATGTTATTGTTTGAACCATTTATACTGTAGTGTATTAATAGATGTATGGACTACTTTGGAGTCTAACAAATTTATCAGCTGTAATTATTCCCTGTGTATGAGGAGGGATATCAATCCTTAAGGCTGGCTTGATGTATAACCACCCATATAGATATCACTGTACTGCATTTTCAGAGCCTAGCCGGGATCTCTTGCTCGTCTGCCCTGGTTCTCCTCCTTAACTGCCAGAGATGGTTGTGAATCAGCATGTCCCCTTTTGTTGCTTTGCTCTACCAGGTTAAAGGATGTAAATTGCCGAGAGCCATCAGTTGTAGGAGGCAGTTGTAGGAAGCAATCGCTTGTTTGAGCTCCCGCTTCGTATAAGCAAACGGGCAAAGTAGCAGAATATTCATTGTGGAAAGGCACCAGTAGTGGTGGGATCCCTGTGGGTGCTGCTGGCAACTATGCGTTTCATCCATCATGCACTTTTTCAAGTTGAAAAAATCCACAGCACTGGACAAAATTCATAGTTGCCCACTTTCTTTTGACTATTTTTTTCAATAACCCATTCATTTTTAATAGGATTTCAGGATGTACTGTAGCACACACAATGGAACCCCCAATGAAATGAGTGGGAAATTGAAATATATAGAAAATGCATTGTGCCACCTGACCTGCACACAGGGCTGTCGAGAGGTACTTTTTCAAGGGGCGTGGCCTAATCACAGGAGGTGTGGTCATGAACCCTTAGAAAAAAATACTGAAAAAAATTGTATTTTAAGCATCTCTATGGTCACACTGCAGCCCAGTACACAGCAGAGTGGGCTGGGCTGAAGAGAAGAGCTGCAGCTGCTGCTGCCAGGTAAGGGGGAGTGGGCCTGGGCCCCTCCATTAGACCTGGGCCCGGGTAATTTGTACCCTCCCCCCCCCTCTCTCGACACCACTGCCTGCACACTACCTGTATTGTGAAATTCATAACATTTATATACTGTTTTTATATGCCTCTAGCACACCAGCTGCATTCTGAAATGCATAGCATACATTACTTGCCCACATGCTGTGACAGCATTATATACCTATCACTCTTTAGGGTTTAACTTAAGTTCAGGCTCATCTGCTTTGGAACGCAAGCTGCAGGTATTTGGAACGTAGCTTGTGTTGTGATAACGCTGATTGGTGGGAGTGCCGGTCAGGTGACCGTTTGGACTCCTGTACCTGCGCCTTGCAGTGTGGTTTCTCTTTAGGAATTTTTACTCCGGGCGCACCACCCTTAGCTGCGGACTTCAGGGAGGTGGAGCTTGTGGTCTAGGAAGTACGGCATTAGGTGGAATGCATGCCATGGCTGTAAGTGGAACGCAGGTAACGGGAATCAGTGGATAAGTCTGATTTTGAGTTGGTAACTTGCTACTGGTATATTGATTGGATTTTATCCATGTGGTGGTATGAATGCGGTCCGGCCATGGTATTGGATGCAGCTATTTGACTGTTTATAAAGTGAGCTTTTTTAGATTTGAGTACAATAAGGGGTTAATTGTGTTAAATGATTAACTCTCTGTTTTGTGGGTGGGTCTATGGGGTATATATGTATGTCTTGTTCATTGCATGGATAGCTTGACAAAAGTCCCACAGAGGACTGAAACGTTGCTGCTACTCTTTGCACTGGTGTTGCTCTGAATAAAATTCAACTACTTTTTGAAGACTGGTGAGTGCTCCTAACTTCGTTGGCTATGATTGGATTGGTGTCTATTGAATTCACTCAGATTAGGATGGTCACCCCAGCAACTGTATTCATTATGTGAGTGTGGATACTTTTGGAGGACTCATTAATTGTAACTATTGGTTACATCATTATCCTGCACCCGTACCTTTGAAGATGTTTTGCCTAATCTAATATATTGGACATTTGAAACAATAACCCAGTGGATGGATATTTTATGCTTTCCATTTTTTGGATAGATGGACACCTGCTTTTTATATATCAATTGCTTTTTTCTTTTGTTTGTTTTTTCTTTTCTTTTTTCATTTTTCGTATTAATTGTTTTTCTCTTTTTCTGATCCGTGTATAGCCCTGTTCAGTGACACTGATAGTTAGTGATTTGGGTATATGGATAATTTAGTCTCCGCAGAGTTGTTATTTAATGCAGAACATGAGCAATTAGTATTGACTGATGAAGATGCAGAGAGGGTCCTTGCTGAGTTTTGTGATTTTGAACAATTGCCTAAAGAGAATCCTATTGATGATTATCATAGGTTGTTACCATTAGAAAAGAGCGAGGTGGACCTCCTGCTGCACGGCCAATTTTTGTCTGACTATTTTCGTAAAAAACATATTCCACGCGGTTTTCGCATTAAAAACGTTCCTACGATTGGTAGAGGAAACCCGGCCTTCTGCAGCAGGTGGTGCACCGTCCTTAACAAATGCTCACTTGATCTCCTTCTACTTGTTATAGAAGAGGTAGGGGTGGTACTTAAGAAGATGAGATTGGATATTTCGAGTCTTTGACCCTCTGCTATAGAAACCTTTTGTGTGGACATCTCACAACAATGGTTGAAGAAAATTAAGGTACAGGTTGATAACTATCGAAAGAACTGGTAGCATTCAAATGGAATAAATTGGTGAAGGTTGAAAGTGATTATAAAGAACATTGTGTGTATCGCTGGTTTATTGGTAATGATAACCCACTCCCATTTCGACAGAGGTATGGTCAGAGTAGGAACTGCAACTCCCAATTAGATAGTGTGTCATCTTTGGATAGGGACTCATCTGACACTCAGGTTACCCATAAACCTCCAATTCAACGGGCGAACACTAGATCAAGTTTAATGAAACCGCTTTATACAGGGACGGCCCCACCCGAGGCGGGGAAAATACAAAAGAAAAGAAAAAAACCTCAAAAGGTCAGAAGACACAGTAATTAACCTCTCATCTTATCAGTTGACTATACCTGAAAGTACCCTCCTCTCACGAGGATTAACTTTTATACCTACCACCTATTTTGATGAATTTGGATGGTCTGTAGACAGGTTTAAGGTTGGTCGTAAACCCAGGTTGGTTGAAAAATGTTAACCTCAGCAGGATAGTGTTAACTCCTCTAAATTACTAAAAAAGGGGAGTACTTACGGTCCAATATCATATAATCCTAGCATTAGGACGTTCACTAGAATGTTGGGGAATGATGTTCATGAGAACATCAGAAAACAAAAACTAGTGAGACACAATTTGAATCCACTGGAGCGTAAGGCCATGAAAGATCTCAGGGACAATGCAGCCATCACGATTAGGATGGCCGATAAAGGTGGTGCTGTGGTTTTGCTTAATACCATTGATTACAACAATGAAGCCTTTAGACAAATTAAGTGACTCCAAGACTTACAAATGATTGTCAGGTGACAATGTTGGTGCCTTCAAAAACTGTATGGACTCTACTCTAGACTTAGCATTAAATAATGGTTGGATAGACCCAGATACGGTTAATTTTTTACGTACTGCTTTTCCTATTTGCCCTATCTTATATCTTCTACCGAAGATTCATACGACTTTGGATAAGCCCCCTGGGTGACCCATCATTTACGCCCGAGGCTCATTGTTTGCCCCAATAGCCAAATATGTTGATACATTTTTACAATCTAGTGTTAAAAGAACAAGAAGCTTCTTAAGAGATGCAAACGATTTTTTGGTACTTATCAGGGATACACCCTTTGTACCACATAGCATTTTGGTGACCTTAGATGTTGTATCTCTGTATACCATCATTCCCCATCTGGATGGTCTAGGTATAGTTAAAAAAGCTTTCCTAAAGTCACACAGTGGTAATCCACCGATTGAATTTTTGTTGTCGCTGGTGGAGTTGGTTCTTACTTGTAACTATTTCACTTTTGGGGACCGCTATTACCTCCAGACCGCGGGAACCGCAATGGGTAGCAATTTGGCACCAGTTTATGCTAATCTATACATGGATGATTGTCACAACTGAGGGCTGGTGCTGACCAGGGGGAGCCTCAGTTGTAGGGGCTGAGGTATATGTGTACCTGGGAGGCAGTACAGGGTTCTTAGACAAGCAGGGAACCTTTAGAACAAATGCCCGAAGGCGTGACCAAGACAACGAAGGAAAGTTCAAAGGTTTATTAAACACAGTTCAGAGGAATACGGATGACTTGGTACAGGTAACAGGAATCACAGTTCAGAGAAATACTTGGGATCGATGGCGGAGCACCGATGGAGACTTGGGATCGATGGCGGAGCACCGATGGAGACTTGGGATCGATGGCGGAGCACCGATGGAGACTTGGGATCGATGGCGGAGCACCGATGGAGACTTGGGATCGATGGCGGAGCACCGATGGAGACTTGGGATCGATGGCGGAGCACCGATGGAGACTTGGGATCGATGGCGGAGCACCGATGGAGACTTGGGATCGATGGCGGAGCACCGATGGTGACTTGGGATCGATGGCGGAGCACCGATGGTGACTTGGGATCGATGGCGGAACACCGATGGTGCCTTGGGATCGATGGCGGAACACCGATGGTTACTGGGGATCGATGGCGGAACACCGATGGTTACTGGCAGGGCAGAGCACCGCTGGAAGCTAGAAGCTGGAAGCCGGTCTCAGGTAACTGCCAGTCACAGGGAGCAATGTAGACACTGCAGAGTCAGGCTGTACAGCAGAGAAAGTCCATGGAAGGACTGCACACTGGAATCACTGAAGACAATTGAAGCACTGACAACTCTTTCCAGCCCAGGAACAAGATATTTATACCAGCTGGGAAACAGGGATTGGCTGGCTGATTAAGCAGAGTCCAGAGTGCAGCTGCTGGGTAATCAGGCCGAGAGCAGAGTACAGCTGATAGGCTGAAAAGTAACATGTGATGAAAACAAACATGGCTGCGCCCATGTTTGAACTTGGAGGGAAAGACTGTTTGTAACTTGCATGTGAAACTTAACCCTGATGCTGCCAGAATCACAGTAAAGAGATTAGAAACAATGAGATGCAGCGTGCTGCACACAGACAGTGCAGATGGAATCCAGGCTTGGAACACTGGGACAGTCTCAGGAGACACTTGGAAGGTAAATACTGATAAGGAATTACCTGGATCGTGACAGCACCCCCTCCTTTAGGAGTGGCCCCAGGACACTTCTTATAAATTCTTTACCTGAACAAACGGAAGGATCTAGATTGAATCCTGATGAACTTGAACTGGCTGGAACCAGATGAGACTGTACTGGACCTATGGACGAGACCAGATTGAGTCCAGACAAACTTGAACCGGCTGAGACCGGCGGAGACTTTAGACCGACGGATAGGGCAGGATTAGATCCGAAGGTACTGGAGTCGGCTGGAACCGAAGGAGGCTGATCCGGACAGACGGATGGGACCGGATTGGGTCCGGAAAAGCTTGAACCGGCTGGGACCGGAGGAGTCTTTGGATTGACATTCGAATCAGCTGGAACTGAAGGAGTCTTTGGACCTACGGATGGAACCGGATTGGGTCCAGAGATATCGGAATCGGCTGGAACTGAAGGAGTCAGAATCCGGTTAGAACCGGAATGAGTTGTATCCGAGTGTTCAGTTAGACCATCCTGGACATGGTCCATGCTGGATGCCAACAGGGTGGTGCTCTCTGAAGACGGCAAACTGGAGTTCATAACTGCATCTGTAGCACAAAAATTTCCATCTGGGAACTTGGCTCTGGATACTTCCCTTGGGGCTGAAACTTTGGTGACCCCTCCTGGGGTTGACGAATCAGACACCTCTCTCAGGGTTGTTTTCTCCAGCACCCCTCCTGGGGTTGACAGATCAGAAACTCCTTTTTGAGAAGACTCATATGCCCCTACTAGAGCTTGAACATTGGATACCCCTTCTTGGGCTGCAGAAACAGACGCCCCATCTTGGGCTGTACACACAGACGCCCCTTCTTGGGCTGTAGACACAGACGCCCCTTCTTGGGCTGTAGACACAGACGCCCCTTCTTGGGCTGTAGACACAGACGCCCCTTCTTGGGCTGTAGACACAGACGCCCCTTCTTGGGCTGTAGACATAGACGCCCCTTTTTGGGCTGTAGATATAGACGCCCCTTTTTGGGCTGAGGAAAGTTCGGACACTAGGATCTGGTACTGTACCAGATATTTACCGACTGTTTGTGTCCCCTTACGTAGCCGGAGGATATCAGAGGAGGCTGAGGTCACACGACCTGGTTCATCAAAGATGCACCTGAAGGTTGCCACGAAGTCTGCATATGAAGAGAGCAGGGCATCAGACTTCTCCCATAGAGGTGATACCCAATCGAGGGCGGAGCCACTGAGGAGGGAGATGATGTAAGCAACCTTGGTGCGGTCAGTTGGGAAACTTCCAGGCTGTAACTCGAAATATATCTCACACTGATTTAGGAAACCCCGACAGGCTTTTGGGGAACCATCAAACTTGGCAGGTGTCGGTAAATGGAGACAAAGAGCAGAAACAGGAATGGTGGGTGGGGATACCACCAAAGGTACTGCAGTCGGCACACTGGACGCCCCTGAACCACGGAGGGTTACTTGTATTCCATCCAGCCGAGAGGAGAGATCCTGGAGACAGCGAATCACATGGCCCTGTGCAGTCTCCTGACGTTCAAGGCAGGCTGCAAGTTCTTGCATCGGCCTGGTCGCTTGGACCTGGTCTCCGGACGGATCCATTAGGTCAGTGCTTACTGTCACAACTGAGGGCTGGTGCTGACCAGGGGGAGCCTCAGTTGTAGGGGCTGAGGTATATGTGTACCTGGGAGGCAGTACAGGGTTCTTAGACAAGCAGGGAACCTTTAGAACAAATGCCCGAAGGCGTGACCAAGACAACGAAGGAAAGTTCAAAGGTTTATTAAACACAGTTCAGAGGAATACGGATGACTTGGTACAGGTAACAGGAATCACAGTTCAGAGAAATACTTGGGATCGATGGCGGAGCACCGATGGAGACTTGGGATCGATGGCGGAGCACCGATGGAGGAGACTTGGGATCGATGGCGGAGCACCGATGGAGACTTGGGATCGATGGCGGAGCACCGATGGAGACTTGGGATCGATGGCGGAGCACCGATGGAGACTTGGGATCGATGGCGGAGCACCGATGGAGACTTGGGATCGATGGCGGAGCACCGATGGTGACTTGGGATCGATGGCGGAGCACCGATGGTGACTTGGGATCGATGGCGGAACACCGATGGTGCCTTGGGATCGATGGCGGAACACCGATGGTTACTGGGGATCGATGGCGGAACACCGATGGTTACTGGCAGGGCAGAGCACCGCTGGAAGCTAGAAGCTGGAAGCCGGTCTCAGGTAACTGCCAGTCACAGGGAGCAATGTAGACACTGCAGAGTCAGGCTGTACAGCAGAGAAAGTCCATGGAAGGACTGCACACTGGAATCACTGAAGACAATTGAAGCACTGACAACTCTTTCCAGCCCAGGAACAAGATATTTATACCAGCTGGGAAACAGGGATTGGCTGGCTGATTAAGCAGAGTCCAGAGTGCAGCTGCTGGGTAATCAGGCCGAGAGCAGAGTACAGCTGATAGGCTGAAAAGTAACATGTGATGAAAACAAACATGGCTGCGCCCATGTTTGAACTTGGAGGGAAAGACTGTTTGTAACTTGCATGTGAAACTTAACCCTGATGCTGCCAGAATCACAGTAAAGAGATTAGAAACAATGAGATGCAGCGTGCTGCACACAGACAGTGCAGATGGAATCCAGGCTTGGAACACTGGGACAGTCTCAGGAGACATTTGGAAGGTAAATACTGATAAGGAATTACCTGGATCGTGACAATGATTATGAAACCACCCATATATTCCCGCGGTTTGGGGGTGAGATTGGTTTCTTTCGTCGATTTATAGAGGATATTTTTTTGATTTGGCTTGGATCAGAGACAGCACTTCTTAATATGGTTGATTCTTTGAACCAACTTGATTCACCAGTGAAGTTTACCTTGAATTATGATTTTAAGACTATACATTTTTCGGATACTACTGTATTTGTTACTGAACAGGGCTATGGATATAGGCTTTTCAGGAAGGAGACAGATCGAAACACCTTTTTATCATTTGATAGTCATCATCCGAAAACATTAAAACAAAGTTTACCAATATCACAATTTTTACGTATGTTCAGAAATAATTCAGATGAGGATACAGCAGAACTACAGATTGCGGAGATGAAAGACAGGTTTTTCAATAGAGGATATGACCGACTCACTATTGATTCCTGTTTACACAAAGCCAAGAATATCTTTTTGGGTGGCAACATGAGAAAACAAAGGACTAATGATAATCCGTTTGTCATCAGTACTACGTTTAATGTGGCTGGCCCACTTGTGAGGCAGGCAGTGAATAAACGTTGGCTTGTAGTTAGGAGCGACCCAGTCCTAAAAAAGAAACTCCCAAAAAAACCTCTAATTAGTTTTAGACATGGGAAGAATCTTAAGGATATATTGATGCAGCCTAATTGTTCAGTTACAAGCATGTCCAATACTTGGTTGGGACCAACGAAAATGGGATGCTATAGATGCCCCAACTGTACAACGTGCCGAAGCATGTCGGTAGGACAGTATTTCCATCACTCACATATGGGTAAGAAAATTCTGATACATCATCGGGTTGGTTGCTTATCTGATTATGTGATTTACACCCTTACTTGCCCTTGTTCACTTGTATACGTTGGTAAGACCATTCGCCCTTTTAGGGACAGAATGGCGAATCATCGAACTTCGATACGCCAAGCGTTGGAACAGGGTGGCTCAGACAAGCCAGTGGCACGTCACTTTTGTACAGCCAAGCACTCAATCTCTTCTTTAAAGAGCATGATTATTGACAGAATTGAGAAGCCACGTAGAGGAGGTGACCGTGGAAAGATGTTGCTGAAATGTGAAGCAGCTTGGATTTACAAGCTTGATACCATCTGGCCCCGTGGTCTATATGATGCCATACAATATAGTGTATTCTTGGAGTGAAGTTAACATAGCATTCCTCCCCTGGATTGGCCTTGGTTACACTAGTATTTTGGTATATACATTTTTCTTTTTCTTTTTTTCTATACAGGTTTTTGGTGTGGTAGATCTGTCTTTTCCTGAGATGCTGTGGTGTTTTCATCACATTTTTATTTTAAATTTGATGTATTAAAGTGTTCATCTTATTCAATTATGTGAATGTATTTGATATACTCCATTAGGCTCGTCTGCTTTGGAAAGCAAGCTGCATGTATTTGGAACGCAGCTTGTGTTGTGATAACGCTGATTGGTGGGAGTGCCGGTCAGGTGGCCGTTTGGACTCCTGTACCGGCACCTTGCAGTGTGGTTTCTCTTAAGGGATATTTACTCCGGGCGCACCACCCTTAGCCGTGGACTTCCGGGAGGTGGAGCTGGTGGTCTAGGAAGTACGGCATTAGGTGGAACGCATGCCGTTGTTGTAAGTGGAACGCAGGTAACGGGAATCGGTGGATAAGTCTGATTTTGAGTTGGTAACTTGCTACTGGTATATTGATTGGATTTTATCCATGTGGTGGTATGAATGCAGTCCGGCCATGGTATTGGATGCAGCTATTTGACTGTTTATAAAGTGAGCTTTTTTTAGATTTGAGTACAATGAGGGGTTAATTGTGTTAATTGGTTAACTCTCTGTTTTGTGGGTGGGTCTATGGGGTATATATGTATGTCTTGTTCATTGCATGGATAGCTTGACAAAAGTCCCAGAGAGGACTGGAACGTTGCTGCTACCCTTTGCACTGGTGTTGCTCTGAATAAAATTCAACTACTTTATGAAGACTGGTGAGTGCTCCTAACTTCATTGGATATATATATATATATATATCAATCTCGGGGGTCTGGCACTCCATAGTTAAAAGAAGCAGCATGCACCGGTGCCTTCGCTAAAATAGATGCAGATACTTACTCGGCGGCGCGGCACTCAGCTTTTCTATATGAATGAATGATGCGGACCACAGTCTGCTGATCCAGCAGACTGTGGTCCGCATCATTCATTCATACAGAAAAGCTGAATGCCACGCCGCCGAGATTGTATCTATCTATATATATATACACATATATATATATATATATATAATATGTGTGTGTGCTTTACATTTCCTTTATGTTATGCAAACGTAACTCCAGAGATTGAACATTCTGCAAATGTATAGAGTTGCATAAAACAGCATTTAAGTAATGATGTCACTCTTTTCTTATAAATAATTTTTTAGCATAAAGAATAGTGGCTTACACTACTTCAAAGCAGTGATGCCTACTTTCTAAAAAGGTATTGCTTAAAACGTATAAACTGACCTTGTACTTTTGCATTACTTCTTTTGTGAAGCCATACCTGAGTGAGATAGAAATATACACAATCACGATTTTTTATAGACAACAATCTCTCGCTATTCTCATATTGCTGCATATCTCTTCCTTATCCATCTATTATTATTTAAATGCACTGAGTATCATCCAACAACAGGGAAGTCAGCCCTAGATCTAGCAACCTCTAAATACATTCAGTTTACTGATCTCTTGTTTGCAATGTTCTGACCATACATGCTACTAATATAAATCTATGAAGTCATGTGTAGTTGGAGTGATGTATTTTATAGTGCCTAATTCAGAACTTATCGCTAGGCTGCGTTTTCTCACAACCTGCGATCAGATCTGAACTGCGCATGCGTGTGCACAGCAATGCGCAGGCGCGTTGGACCACAGCAACAGGGATCGCCGGGCAGCGATGGGACGGTGTGAAAAAAGCGATCGCACAGGCGATCGCAAGGAGATTGACAGGAAGAGGGCATTTGTAGGTGGTAACTGAGCGTTTTCTGGGAGTGTTTGGAAAAACACAGGCGTGCTCAAGCGTTTGCAGGGAGGGATCCTGACGTCAATTCCGGTCACCGGACAGGCTGATGTGATCGCAGCGGCTGAGTTAGTCCTGGGCAAAATCTGCTACACATGCGATCGCACACTTGCACAGCTAAAATACACCCCCCCCCAGTAGGCGGCGACTATCCGACCACAGAGCTGCAAAAATCGCTGCCCAGCGATCAGATCTGAATTACCTCCATAGTTTCCTTATAGCACCGGTATCCCCATAGACATGTAAACCATGTCTCCTAAACATGGCAGAAGATACCAGCAAATATTTGCATCACTTCTGTGCAATGGAACCACTGTGTTATAAACATGCTTTTTGTATCCATTTGTTCACTTTTTAGATGCTGATATTAATGAGTAATACCCCTTTCACACCAAATCCTAGGTCTGAGCTGGAATTTGGAATACAGTTCCATTCCTGGTCATATCCAGGACAGACACTGACTCGGGTTATTCCTGGGTTTGCTCCATTTACACCTGCATACGGGTGTAGTGGAACTATTCTGCCGTTGCTTGGCAATGACATCATCTCCAAGCGTCGGGAATATGGCCCTCACTTTGCTGTAAACAAGACCTAGGTCGGATGACCCAGGTTACCCGTTCACACTGCCCCTTAACCCGGGTTTGGTTCCTGGGTCACTGGACGCAGGTTTTTTTTTGGGGGGGACCCTTTTAACACCAAGCTGTGACTCAAGTTAACCCAATAATCAACAAGGCTGCCATCAGAAATTGTGGGGCCTGGGACGGACAAAATAGGCAGCCATAACACCCCCCCCCCCATCCCCCACAAACACACAAACACAAAAAAGAAATAAATAATTAAAACAATTATATATATATATATATATATATTTATTCCTGTGCACATACTCTGAGCAACACTATATTAAGCTCCACAAAGTAATGCCCCTTGCACCATAATAAGACCCCAAATGCAGTCCCCACACTAATGCCCCTGACACCATATTATGTCCACACAGTAATGCTCCTGTCACTATATTATGCCCCAGTATCTGCTCTCAGTGGTTCTGCTTGTTCTCAGGGTTTCTGCTCATTGTCAGGGGTTTTGCTCGTGGTCAGGTGAACTCCCCCTTCCCGCCCGGGAACCCCCACCTCCCGGGCCGCTGCCGCCACGGGTCCGCCGTCCCTGCTCCTTTCAACCTTTTGAAAATGTCTCACCCAAAATGGCTACCGCCTCCTTTAACATTTATAATAACTGCCTCCTCAGAGGTGGCAGCCATTTTGGGAGGGACATTTTTAATACTTAGAGCAAGGGCCCTCTCAGTAGCGGGCAGCGGCTGACGGTAGGGCGGCATGTGGTCCGGGCCCTCCACTCTCGGTCAAAGCAGCAGGGCCTGGGATAGTTTTGCATCCCCCTGATGGAGGCCCTGGTCAACTGGGTCAAAGTGGCATTGTAAAAGGGGTATAACCAGTGGTGGATTTTGCATATGGGCTGGAGGACTGCAGCCCCCATAGGTAGAATCTGCCACTTCAGCACAGAGTCTGTGAAGCCAGATGCAGTCGTGAGAAGTCCTACCTGCCAGTCAGAGACACTACAGGCAGTCCCATTAGGAGGTGTTTCCACCCTCCGAGACTGCCAGACCAGGCTGCGATTAGCAGAGAGCTGGCTTCCTGTAGGAAGCCACTCTCTGCCTTTTGGGCAGCCCTAGCTGGCTTCTACGGACTGCAGCCGATGCAGTCCATAGAAGCCAGGGGTTTGCGCATGTGCAGTACTGTCAGTGCTACTGCGCATGCGCCGGTCCCGGCATCTGTGAACTACTGTACATTGCACAGATGCAGGGACCCAGCCGGTGGCTGGGACTAGGGATCCGGCGGTAGGGACAAGGGAGGAGGGACCCAGCAGCATGATCAGCGGCAGCCCCCCTCCTCCACCAAGGTGGGAGCCGCCGCTGGATATAATTGACTTTGCCCTCCTCATAACCCCTCCTGAAAATAGTTTTCTAGCCAAAATGACTTTACTAATAATGACAATATTAAATGTACAGTATTGTGTTAGCATTGCTTTCTGCAGCAATCTTTAGGCAAATAAAAAAGTTTCCAGACTGCCTATTTTCTTGCTGTGTTAATCACCTATATGCCCTATGAAAACGGTACCTCAGATTCATGATTGGGTCCTCATGGTTGCCTCTATTCAAGTGTAGATTATTAGGATAGACGAGGAGGAATGCAAAGAGGATTATTAGTATTTCTATAGAATTCTTCCCTCTGTCTACAAAGTCTCCATTAAAAAGGTAAGTGTTCTCTGGTGAGGGGAGACCATTCTGCAGAACATAAGGAACAAAACATAGCAGGTGATACTGTAAACTAAACTAAAGCATTACAGAAATGTGCAAAAGTCCAGTAATCTTGATACATTTTATGGATAATACTTTTATATGTATGATCTGTGTGCGTCCTTCTGTTCAGGGTTTATAATAAAGCCTTTACTTAGTGTTTTAAACATCTTAGTGATATTTGGTGGACCCCTTTCTTTGAAAGTAAAGCATTCATAACCATAACCAGAAATAACGACACTGAGACTTGAATTTGGCAGAAAATTGCTAGCTATTTATTTGTCCCTAACCATTAGGAAACCTGTAATAAAAGAGATTAATTTAATATGCCGCTCCATCTGGCATATGGTGGCGGCCCAAAAGAACGGCTCCTTACTCTAAATTAACTTAAATAACTCGATCCTATAAATTTACTAAAAGCTTACCATAAACCGGTAATAGGTGACAACTCAACCCCCACAGTGACTACCCACCGCTCCTGGGTGCCCTGCCGCTGCCTTCCCGGATGGGTGGTCAAGCGGCCATAAGTCGATGGAGGTGAGTGCACCTAAACCACACCAAACTGTAAAACACTACAGTTTTCTCTACCATACGAAACTGCCGTTCTTTTCCGCCAATAAATAGCCAACGATAAAACAGCCAACAACTTAGAGCCACAGCACCACGTGCCACCATTTCCAACTACCAGGGCGGGTGGGTGGGAAACCGAGTCACCAAGAGACTTAAAATGGCTTCGCCTTCCCTATATATATCAAGCCCTCCCCTTCAAGGCTGTACTTTCCTAACAGCTAGGTCCACCCCTCCCCAGATGTTTAACTCTTTTCTCTCCTATGCAGTCAATACTCTCTTCTTTTAATGACAGTGACTCACTGACCAAGTGTAATCTAAGCGGAGCGGGAAATGGTAGGGGTGAGAAAGGTTGGTTATATCTTCTGTGTAATCTCCAATTCCCCTCATAAATGTTCAGCAATTTGGTCTCCCTGGCTTGATCATTATTGAGCATCCTCTCCCTTCTCTAATGGCCTCTGAGCAGATCTGATTGTTTGGTGCTCAATGCTCCCCGCCCTCAAATGGCTGCAGAATGTCATTCCCCTTATGGCTGCAGCCACACTGTGGTGGTCATTCCGAGTTGATCGCTCGCTAGCAGTTTTTAGCAGCCGTACAAACGATATGCTGCCGCCCACTGGGAGTGTATTTTAGCTTAGCAGAAGTGCCAACGAAGGGATCGCAGAGCGGCTACAAAATATTTTTGTGCAGTTTCAGAGTAGCTCAATACCTACTCAGCGATTGCGATCACTTCAGACCATTCAGTTCCTGATTTGACGTCACAAACACGCCCTGCGTTCGCCCAGCCACGCCTGAGTTTTTCCTGGCACGCCTGCGTTTTTACAAACACTCCCTGAAAACGGTCAGTTGACACCCAGAAACGCCATCTTCCTGTCAATCACTCTGCGGCTGCCTGTGCGACTGAAAAGCCTTGCAAGACCCTGTGTAAAACTACATCGTTCGTTGTAATAGAACATCGCTCGTGCGCATTGCACCACATACGCATGCGCAGAAGTGCAGTTTTTTTGCCTCATCGCTGCACAGCGAACTAATGCAGCTAGCGAACAACTCGGAATGACCACCTGTGTCTGACGATGCAGGACCCGATTTGCACATGCACCATTCAACAACTATCAGACTTTAAACCTTCGGGTTTGCATACATGTCTGAATTAAGTGATTAGTGATTTTACTTTACTGTGCACAAGGACAAACATGCTTTTGAGTTTATCCTCTTTGTAAACACTAAAGAAAATATGTACTGTAACTGTTCTTATAATTTAATAAATTGCTTCAAATGTGAATACTAATTTATTGAATGTTATATTTTGCAAAATTACCCCAAATGTATTACAAATTTGACTTAATTGAACTTTACTAAACAATTTATGAACAAAATATCTCTGAAATATAAATTCAAATGAAGTTATTTGGACTATAAAATCTAATAGAGGTATCCTCAGCACATATAAGAGCAAGCATTCGTAAGCAAGCATATTTACCTTATAGAATATCAGCAACAGATCATCCAATTTTCCATGAAGATCACCTGGCAAAAACAATATTGTAAAATATACTCCCCTTTCTGTAATACAATTTTGTTAAAGACTAACTACTGTAGTTCTAATAACTGTAATTATTTACTATGAAATATTGTTGAAATATTGCTTATTCATGTGTATACTTAAAGACAAACTGCAGCATAAACTGTTTACATATACGCATTGGCATTTCTATATGAGTGCAATGTGTCCAGTGGGGCCCACACTGCACACACTGCACCCATATTTTATTACTTACCTTTCCAGCGACCCGCGTCTAAGCTGCAGCAGCTGTAGAAAAAAATTCACCGGTAAAATGGCTGCAGTGCATGCGCGGTAGTGATTAGCTATGTTTTGGAGACCTGCGCATGCCCTATTGACCCTGGGTCTACAGTATCATAGAACAACCATTTGGGTGCTCTGATGTATTTATTAGAACACAGCACACACATTTTTACTCTATGATACTGTAGACCCAGGGTTAATTGGAGATTCAGAGTCTGCTCACTGAAAGCTGGCTCCTCTAAGTCTGATTGTGATCAGCTCCATGCTGACTTTTTCATCTGGAAGTTTCCTACAGCTCAGAAGCCCAGGACCTGGGAGTGCCCTTGGTGCCAGCCTTGTGCCCTTTGCAGATATCTGCATGTAGATGAGGGAGCCAGGCGTGCAGCCAACTTGTTGCAGCGGTGGCAGCAGCGGCTGCTGGGCGGAACAGGAGAGGCCGAGCACTGGAGGGAGGGCCAGAGCAGTCTGAAGTAACAGACAATTCGACTGATTTTCAGACTCCTTAGATCACTGACTAATACCCCTTTTCCACTAGCTGTTTTACCCGTGTTTTTGCACGGGGGCGCGCATCGACACGGATTTTTAGTAGGTGGAAACGGGTCAACACGGGTTGAGTGACCCAGGAATCCAACCTGGCTATTTACCTGGGTAGAACACGGTAATGACACGGATAGCGGTGCAGTGGAAACGGTCATTACACGTGTTTTCAGACCCGAGTAACGCTCTGAGACGCTGATAGGCTGCTTCTGGGGCACTGGAAGATGATGTCATCCCTGGGAGACACGCTGGGCACATGCAGGCACCGCAGCAGCAAACAACACTACGCTGGGCACATGCAGGCATTGAGGCAGCTTGCAAACAAAACACTCTGAAGTCGCGCTGGGTACATACAGATATTTTTATTGCAGCAGCTTCCAAACAAACAGACAATATACAGCAGCAGAAGCTCCAGCACAGCAACATGGCTAGCCATACCTGGTCAGACACAGAGATCAAAGAGCTGCTTAATATTCGGGGAGAGGAAGAAATAAGAAGGCAGGTGACTGGAACAGTTAAGGATGCTATCGTCTACAAGAACATATCCCTTATGCTGGCAGAAAGGGGCATCCAAAAAACCCAGCAACAAGTCGTTAACAAATTGAAGGCACTACGCAGACAATTCACCAAAGTACACGACCATAACCGCAAGAAAAGTGGTGCTGGGCGTATGGAATGGCCATATTATGACCTATGCTATAGTGTCTTCGGCAAAACTGCGATAACAAATCCCATAGCACTATCGTCATCCAGCTCTGCCAGTCGCCAGATGTCAGTCGACGAGGACTGTGACGAAACACAGCACAGCCTTCCCAGCTCACAATGCAGCCCATCATCCCCGCTGCTTATATCGGACAGCAGTTTCGAAGACTCGACCGTCAATGATGATTCCATCAGTGCCACTATTGAGGACGTACCACAGTCTCAAGCGGAGACGTCGCAACCCCCCAAGACCACGACTTTGCGCTCAAATAGTAAGTATTACCATTACAAATACAGTTGCAGCAGTCCCTATATGTAAAGGCATGGTAATGTTGCAGAGTATAGCTAGTGTGCAGGTGGGAGAAGGCCACAAACACGTATATGCTACCACTGCTATTTTTTAATAGAATCATGGTAATGTTGCAGAGTATAGCTAGTGTGCAGGTGGGAGAAGGCCACAAACACGTATATGCTACCACTGCTATTTTTATATTGTTGCTTACATTCTGTTTCATCTCCTTCACAGTCTACAACGTTCCATAACGGAAAAAGAAACTGAACAAAACAGAACAAACGGTCAAAGCAATGAAGTCCATTATCGTGGATCACCTGCGTGAGGCAGATAGTGAGCTCAATGCCCAGGAAGATGCACGGCTTGAGAGATTTCTTGCGTCAGAAAAAGAAATGCATCAAACTTTTATGAGTCAGTTAATGACCATGCATGATAGGCAGATGACATTTTTTGAACGCACGTTTGCACGTACCATAGGGAATACCACACAAACACAACAGCAAGACACAGCCTACCCACAGCACCCATATGGTCCATACAACTATGAGCCTCCCTCAAATCCCCCAACACAAATCCCGCAATCCTCAGAATTTCGGGTATATAGACAACTGCCTTAGAGCAGCGGGTTATAAAACAATGTTTGTGTTTTAAGGTTCTGTTTGCACTGTATCCTCAACCCTGATACCTACAAATGCAAACATTATTTTGATTTTACAGAGTGCCCTGTTGGCACTTTAAACTTTTATATTGTTACCTCAGAAAATGGGCAGTGGGATCCAGATATTGGGGCTACCTTTTTATATTGTTACCTCAGAAAATGTGCGGCAGTGTGATCCAAATATTGGGGGTAACCCGATACCTGCCAAACCAAACATTAGGGGTTTTTTTTTACAGAGTGCCCTGTTTGCACTTTACTCTTTTACCTCAGGGCAGGTGTCTTCACTATGTGGCCCTCTAGCTGTTGTGGAAACACATAGCAACACATGCTGGTACATGTTGTTCCACAACAGCTGGAGGGACACATGTTGAAGACCCCTTGAGTTATGTGGAATTTTACAGTGACATGTTTGCACTTAAATATTTTATATTGTTACCTCAGAAAATGTGCGGCAGTGTGATCCAAATATTGGGGGTAACCCGATAGCTGCCAAACCAAACATTAGGGGTTTTTTTTTTACAGAGTGCCCTGTTTGCACTTTACTTTTTTACCTCAGGGCAGGTGTCTTCACCATGTGGCCCTCTAGCTGTTGTGGAAACACATAGCAACACATGCTGGTACATGTTGTTCCACAACACCTTGAGGGACACATGTTGAAGACCCCTTGCGTTATGTGGAATTTTACAGTGACATGTTTGCACTTAAATATTTTATATTGTTACCTCAGAAAATGTGTGCCAACTGTTTAAAAGAAAAATATAATAACAACTTTTGAACCAAATTTTTATAACTGAAAAACGAAATAAACAAAAATTGTTTGCACACAAAAACTTGTCTGTCTTCTCTACTGCAACATTGTTTAAAGATTAGCTGCAATGGTGGCCCTTATGCACTCGCTGGCAGCGTCATGCCCCCCCACCAAGCCTGATGCATCATGTACAGCGACCCCCGCCCCATGATCATGTATATTCCACTCGGGGAGAAAGTTTTCCTTTTGAATCTCACATATGTTATGGAGAATGCAGCAGGCCGCTACTATATCTGCCATTATTTTCAAGTCCACATCATTCCTCTTCATGAGGCAGCGCCAGCGTCCTTTTAAACGCCCAAACGCATTCTCCACTGCCATACGGCCGAACTTAGGGCATGGGTATATGATGTCTGTTCGGGGGATAAGTGAACATGCTGGGTGTAGCCCTTCATTAGCCAGCGCTGTAATGGGTATGCTGCATCACCAATGAGATGGACCGGGATGTCCACACCATGTACGATCACCGATTTCTGTTAATAAAACATTAATATTATTACAGGGGTAAAACTTGACTATTGGTTTATGGGCGAACATTTCAGTTTAAGTAGTAAATAATCTTACCTCTCGAGGGAAAAGCCATCCACCAAGCTTGTCCTCAGCAATACTGTAAAGATCGGAGTTGGCGAGAACCCTTGCATCATGTGACCGTCCGGGCCACCCTATGAAGACATCTGTGAAACTAAAAATAAAGGTTTATGCATTATCACAAAACAGGCCAAGCCTATTTCAAACACATTAGTGAAACAGTGCTTACCAGTATTTGTGGTCCACTACCGCTTGCAGAACAATGGAATGCCAACCCTTACGATTGTAATAGTCTGCTGGGTTGTCACGGGGGGCGATGATGGGGATGTGGGTCCCATCTATGGCACCAGCACACTGTGGGTAGCCACGCTTCTTAAACCCTTTTATAGTCTCATCTAGCCGCTGTCCTTGTGGCAAGGAAATAAAGCGATGGTACATGGTATCCAGCAATGCCCGCGTGACCTGGTAGACAATCTTGCAGACCGTGCCAATCCCTACTCCAAATAAACTGGAAACTGTGCGATACTCTCCAGGGGTAGCATACCACCAGAGAGCAATCGCTAATCTCCTGGCTGGCTCAATGGGCTTACGGAACCTGGTGGTCTGCATGGTTATTGCGGGGGACAGTAGTTCCAAAACATACTCGAATGTAGCGCGAGACATCCTGAAGTTTGCCATCCACTGCTCCTCCTGATATGCTAGAATAGTCTGCATGAATGCTTCCCCATGTCTGCGATCTCTCATCCACATTCTTCGGCTTGGTGTACAGTTCATTGTTATGAGAGAAATAACAACAGTGGATGATATACGCGCTCTCCTCCTTTTCAAATATTTGCGTCGATAGGTAGCCCTCTCTGCAAAGAATTGAGCTCTCCTTCTCCAGCTCTGCAGTAGGTGGCACAAGGTGAAAAGCTGCATCAAGCTGTCTGTAGCAGAAAGCAGCAGTAAACTGCAAACAGTCTGCGACTCCATGCTAGACACAGCTACTGCACCGGCGTCCATTGCTGCAATGCTGTGAGCAGGCCCCACCCCTCTGTTTTGGGCCTTTTGATGACATCATCTTGATGAGACAGTAAAAAGTCCATTTGTAATGACAGCAATAGGCTTTTACAGAGCTTACCCGGGTTAGGTGGAAACAGATCAGACACGGGAATAACCCGTGTCGAAGTGTAGTGGAAACGGGGGAGCCGACACGGGTTGTAGCCGTGTTAAACATCCCGGATCGGACACGGTACGTAGGTGGAAAAGGGGTATAAGGGTGTGTACACACGGTGAGATTCTTGCTATGCCCGATTTTCACTTGCGATTTCCCTTGAACTCCCCGGAGCCCAGCACCACCGATTTTTGTCTAACTTTTATTGAGATATGGATGATGTGTGCTTAAGATTTTGGCTTATGTGAGATTTTGGCTTATGTGAGATGTCATTGACATGTGAGATGAACTAGATCAGAGGTTCTCAAACTCGGTCCTCGGGGGCCCACACAGTGCATGTTTTGCAGGTCTCCTCACAGAATCGCAAGTGAAATAATTAGCTCCACCTGTGAACCTTTTAAAATGTGTCAGTGAGTAATTAATACACCTGTGCACCTGCTGGGTTACCTGCAAAACATGCACTGTGTGTGGTCCTGAGGACCGAGTTTGAGAGCCTCTGAACTAGATAGTACACCGATCTAGCAAGGATTGACTTGCCTGCACAGTCTATCGTTTCTTGTGATGCTGACCTGGCGAGACCGCGCATCGGCATCGAATCGGGATCACAAGGTGACTTTCACCTTGCGATCTGCACTAACTTTTCTTGCAATTTTGACTATATAGTCAAAATCAAAAGAAAATATCTCACCGTGTGTACACATAAGAGTTCAGAGGAGTCATCAGCATGACGGTCAACAACATGAAGTGGCCCATGCTGAAATGTTTGCGACCCACTTTGGGGCACTGGCGTATCTATAATGGGTGCAGTGTGTGCGGTGCACACGGGCCCTTGGGTCCAGAGGGGGCCCACACCGCACACACCACCCATTTCTTCTATACTTACCTTTCCAGCATCCATCGGCGACTGTGTGTGGGCCCCCTCCTCTCCTGTAGCCATCACCGCCGCTGCTAGCACACAGTGCTAGAGACTCTGGCACAGTGCCAGAGTCTACAGCGCATGCGCATGACTCCGTAAAAATGGCGCGGCGGCCATTTTTCGGTGTCCTGCGCATGCGCTGTAGACTCTGGCACTGTGCCAGAGTCTCAGCGCTGAGAGCGCTTGCAGCGGCGGTGACGGCTACAGGAGAGGAGGGGGCCCACACAAGGAGTCTGCACATGGGTCCCCTCCTCTCTAGAAACGCTGCTGCTTTGGGGTCATGCTAAATTTTAGGCAGGTGTGGGAATAATGCTGCAAAGTAAGAATGCTTTCTAAAATATAAGTGTTAATAGTTTGATCAGTTCTGAAAATGCAAAGTGAATGAGCAGAAGAGAAATCTTAATAAAATCAATATTTGGATGACCACCCTTTGCCTTTAAAGCAGCATCAGTTCTTCTAGGTACACTTGCACAGAGTTTTTGAAGGAACTCTGCAGGGAAGTTGTTCCAAATTTACTGTAATTCATTACATTTTAATTGAAAAAAAAAAAAATCACTGATGTCTCTTACTGTTTCCATTGAGCCTTATTCTCTGTCAAGATGATTCCCCTATCATGCTGACAGACTGTGACACTGACACAGAAGAGAAGAACTGCGCTGCACTGGTTACATGGCATGTTCAGTGGTGTGAATCAGATTGGCAATAAAGATCCAATCTGTAGTGGGAGGACCCTCTCAGCCCTGTTTGACCATCTGCCCCCTAAAAATGTGTATATTTTAAGGAAATTCTAGCCCAGCAAGTAGGTTAATAAAGGAACCCAATTACTTTCCATTCATCCTTATTTGCACAGTAATGTTCCTGCTAAATCAGTTGTAAATGAATAAATAATATATACTGTAGATATATATATATATATTGTGCGCAATAAACTGCACTAATTTGAAATAAGCCCTGGAGTACCGTGTGTGTTGACTCACCTTGCAAGGTTTAATCATCACAGTGTTGCATTCTTACTGCAAAGGCACCTAGGTTGTTTTAAAAATTGTGCAAGAAATGGGAAAACTGAATTCTCCAGTAAGGTATGGGTAAGGTGGGCTATCTTTTAGGGTATGTTCTGAACATAGGCGCCATCTTGAAATCGGACATCTTGAATCTAAATCAGTTTTTTCGAATGGAAAGGGAATCGTATAACATGTCAAACAACATCAGAATTTGCTGACAAGTTTATTGCTCCAAACAGATTAGAAATAGCAGTTATGGTTTAAAAATTGCAACACTTTTTTGTTGCCGGTAACTGAAGATGGCTTTGAAAAAAGAGGAGAGAATTGAGGTCATTTTGATGTCTGGAGAACGAAGTTTCCGTGTAATAGCTACAGATTTTAACAACCGGCACCCAGAAAGACCTCCAATTTTACATAGCTGGATCTTGAATGGATGCCATCGATGGGCATGAAGGATTCATAAGATCAATGACTGGCTGATTCCACATTCTGCTGACAAACGTTGTGGGCTCTTCACGAAGGATGTCAAAACCATTGTTGAGGTTGTCTCGTCAGTAGCACTTTTTGGACGACCACTCCGTGACTTGTCAGAAACAGTCCCAGTTTTCCAGAATTTGGAATTTAGGCACCTGACAGTGTTAAGTGAAATTGTGGGTCTTTCTAGATGCCGGTTGTTAAAATCTGCAGCTATGACCCAGAAACTTCCATCTCCTATCTGTGTTATCACCAGCAACTAAATGACCCCTCAATCTGGGGGCTGGGTGGAGGAAAACAAGGAAAGTGAAGGGGAGGTGTGCAAAAAAGTGAGAGCCGGAAGAAAAAAGGAGTCCATGATGGGGAGATGTGAAGCAGACAGCCAGAGAAAGTTACATGATGTGTGAAAGCCTGATATAGGAAACAAGAATGAAAGGCAAGCAGCAAATGGGAAAAACAGTGTCCAAAGAGACAGAGGTGACTGAGACTTGTACAGCCAGACCAAGCATTTCAGTGGAAAGGAAAACTCCAAGTCATCCCAGATTGCCTTGAAGAAGGAGAAGCCTGATAGATGCACTGATTTGGTGAGAGACATCCATTTCTTCTATGCATTCACCAGCCTGTGCTAGACATTGTCTGTAATACATATATAAGCGCTGCAACAATACCATTGAAATAAAGAGCTTATTGACTTATTCACCCTATCCTATGAACATGGTTTGACTCCATTTCCTGTCCTTGGACAGAACTAAGTATTTATTACCCCTTTTAGACTTTATTACCCTGAGGAATGTTCAGTGTTAAACTATGCAAAGACTAATGTTGCACTGCCACCAGGTGGACAATTTATAAAATCACATGGACTTGTGTTAAACACAAAGATGACATTGGTTTCTGGACTTGAACAAAACCATACTGAGAGTGTATAGAAGTAGAAATATTTGACAACTGTTAAGTAGGCATTAGTGATTCCTGTGTTTGATATGATTTGAGAAATGCTTGCCATATGTTCCTTCAGTTGAAGTGACCCATACTAGCCTGTATTCAGAGTCTCAAGTAATAAATGCAAAAACCCATTTGCATACATTCTGTCTGCCACTTGTTCTCTATAGGTCCTCTGCAGAGGCGTCACGGTGTGTAGAGACACCCGGCGTGCACCCTTAATATGCCAGATTGCTGCTAAAAGGGGCGTGGTCGTAAAATAAATGGACGTGGCCTTACCGGTCATCACTCCGGGGGCGTGCCCAGCATCTCCGGAGATGCAGGGCTTTACTGGGCTGCCCCCGGAGACTGTTTGCAGAGCTGTCGGCTCCTCTTCTAGGACAGGAACCGGGTGCTGCAGCAGAATTTCACACTGCAGCACCTGGCTCCTGTCATTGTGGGCAGGGCCGTCTTTGCGTATGGGCTCAGTGGGCTCTTGCCCAAGGGCCCCAGGAGTATAAGGGCCCTAGACTGATAGCTGAGGGTCCCCTCTTTCCAGGGGTACCAGATTTTTGAAAATCGACCTTGGGGAACCGGAGATATCCAACGTGAAAGCAGTGGTCCCCATCCGAGCCTGTTAATTGCTCTTCCCAGCCAGATATCTCAGGTTCTGTCTGACATAGAGTTTTTCTGAGGGTATAATCCAAAATCTGAGACTCTCCCCTTTTGCTTGACACTGTCAGCTTGTCGCTACTGTGCCCAGAACCAGAGATATCAGCCTTCCAGCAGCTGGTCCCTGCTCCAGCTCCACACGCCTGGTATACAGTTTTATATATTCATTGGAGGATTGCTCTGGCTCCTGACCTCTGATCCCCAAGTCCCCAGAACCTTCTGAATGGTGGGACTCTCTAGTTTTTTATCCCATTCAAAGCTAAGAAATATATTTTCAGGAACTTGAGATATCTGCAGTCAAGCAAGCTGCCCTCCCACCAGAAAATTATGAATATTAAGCCCACTCCATTAGCCACCCCTCTATTAAACACCCCCAGCCACCCCGGAAGTCATGTACCAGGGCGCCTTCATTCAGCCCAATGCCCCCTTCTACAGTTTAGTGTTCTCCCTCCCACCCCATCTGTGCAGTAAAGGAGCAAATTACTGCTCCAGGTCCTACATGCTGAGCGGAAGATAGAACACCCCCTACCACCCACGGGACATTAAAGCTACCGCTGATAGCACCCCCCCCCACCCCTACCGCTGGAGGACGGGTAGGGGGCCCAATGCATTGCTGTGCCCAGGGGCCTACACTGTTGTTAAGACGGCCCTGATTGTGGAGGAGATTGGTGTCACCCCTTCTAGGCGTCACACCCGGGTGCAGGCAGCACCCCCCACACCCGGCTTGTGACGCCACTGGTCCTCTGGGGGTTGCCCTCATCTCTCTGCCGAAACGTCCACAGGAGTGACATCCGGAGCTCTTCAGGAGGCTGGGACAGACAACGGCGGGAAGGTACAGGTATGAAACGTACACCTGCAATCACCCGACTACTAGTGAATTATCACACATACATTACCCTGCAACATACCTAGATAAGAGCCTAGGTGGAGTAACTACTTCTGACACAAGGGGATTGCTACTCACCACATATGGTTATCTGCTTAGAGTATGATGTTGTTAAATGTACAACATTTGGCACTTGTCTCAAGAAAGTCTTGGCTTCATGGAACAGCTGAAGGACATACCGGACATGAAGTTGCTGAAATAAGGACAGTGTTAGGAACAAGGTATTGTGTACATACTGTATGTATACAATGGAGAGTTACCACTTAATTTATTACAATCAGTTTCTATCTATCATTTTATAGAATGTACAAATCATACTTGCCTACTCTCCCGGAATGTCCGGGAGGCTCCCGAAAATCGGGTGACCCTCCCGACCCCCGGAAGAGCAGGCAAGTCTCCCGATTTGAGGGGTCCACCCTGCCCGTCCGCCCACTTTGTGTGTAAAGTGGGCAGTCCGGGCAGTCGTTGACGCGATTCTTGCTGAATCGCGTCATCATAGCCACGCCCCCTGCAGTGTAATGCCGATGATCGCGGCGTTACAGAGCGGGGGCGTGGCTTATAGGAGGTGTCACCTTAACCCTGCCCCGTCCTTGCTCCGCCCCCATCCCACCTCTGGCCCACCCCCTCCTTACGTCATAGCGCTCCCCGGCCCGCCTGTTGAGCTGACCTGGCTGCTCTCTCCCGCAGAGAGCATCCAGAATGTCGGTAAGTATGGTACAAATGCTTCCTCTAAGCTGATTGGTTGCTATGGGCAACTTTTACACTGGTCCACTTCAATCTATTCACTGCTTGATACATTAACCTCTAAATTATTTAAAATCTGCATTCAACAATATAAGGACATTACAGCTATTTTCTTCTTGCATTGTGTCAGAAAATAGGCCTGTAAGGAGCGCAGTAACTAAGCTAGCATGGTAGTAGGAGCAACCAGAGGCATAACTAGGGTTGATGGCGCCCAGGGTACAATAAAAAATGGTGACACCTCTCCCCCAGCTGACTAGCCTCCCATCCCCCTGCCACATATAGTACCCAGAACATCCCATAAGGATGCAGAGCAATTGACATCCTGCGAAATCCCTTACATACAGACCAAGGAACCTCCAGTCAGGTAGGACAAAGAGACGCATGGGACAGGTAGAGAAAGTGACACCTGAGGCAGAGAGAGTAAGACCTGGGGTAGAGAGAGAGAGAGATGCGGCAGAGAGAGGGGGAAAGAGCGACCCAAGGCACAGAGAGTAAGACCTGGGGCAGAGAGATACCCGGACAGAGAGAGACATACATTGGGCAGAGAAAGAGAGAGACATAAGGCAGGGAGAGAAAGATCTAGAGCAGGGAGAGATAGACGTGGGACAGAGAGTGAAAAACACCTGGGGCAGAGAGAAAGATAGAGACCTGGGGCAGAGACAGAGGCCTGAGGCAGAAAGAGAGAGACCTGGGGCAGAGAAAGATAGATCTGGGGCAGAGAGAGAGAGAGACATGGGGCAGAGAGACAAAGAGACCTGGGGCAGAAAAAGACCTGAAGCAGAGAGAGACCTGAGGCAGAGAGAGAGAGAGAGAGACATGGGGAGACCTGAGGCAGAGAAAGAGAGAGAGAGAGACATGGGACAGAGAGAGAATGAGACATGGGACAGAGAGAGAACGAGACATGGGACAGAGAGAGAACGAGACAGGGCAGAGAGAGAAAGATACTTTGGGCAGAGAGAGAGAGACCTGAGGCAGAGAGGAAGAGAGAGACGTGGGGCAGAGACTTGGGATCACAAATGGCCTAGGGCTTTTTTGTTAGTTTAACAAGATATGGGCTTTTTTATATAAATTAAAGATGCCTAGCTAGACCATGCACTTTAACACATCGCTCAACATGATGGCTGAGTTAGAGACTGGAGTGGAGACAGTCAGTCAAATCCATTATGCAGTGCAGACTTTACAAAGAGCTCATCTGCAGTGCTCTTTAAGGCCAGGCTCCCTGTCAGTAGACAGTCAGTCTTCTGTAAATAGTGTGCAGAGTGCACTTTACAGACAGGTAGCAGGCATGATCAAAAAAATGCACTCCCCTGGTTAATCCTTTGTCCTAGGGTGTCCGTTGCTCAGCTCTCTTCTTCAATGAGCATGTATATAAAAGACATAAAACACACAGCACTCTCTTCGTGTAATACAGTCTAAATAATGCACACTTCAAATTTGCATAAACAAATATCCACATCGAGTGAAAAAATAAAAACTATATGAAATATAGTTATTTCCATTACTAATTCTCATAAGTAATGGAAACGATCTTCACCACGTGATAGATATTCGGGGACGCCTCCTTCAGTAACAACTCACAAGTGTAGATCTATAATCACGCCTGTCAGGTGGGTCTTTTCTCCTGGTGTAAATCTCCTTGTTCCTCCTTTCCCTATCTGGGATGTGAAAAACTCCTTCCCTTCTCATTTGGCAATGCTCAGGGTCAGAATAACATAATAGGGAGCAGGATTTTTAAAATGAAAAACCTTTTCTTTATTTCACAAAAACGTAGATACAAACAGAAGGGGATTGCATACCCAGGTTGGAGTGTGGAAGATGTTGATAGGAAAAACGGGGTCCCGTATTTCCAATTTCCTCCTCTCCAGGCAGCGAATCCCTTAGATGTCTAGTAGACTCCCCCACCAACGCGTTTCGGTCTTCCAGAGACATTTGTCCAGATTTACACTTGTGAGTTGTTATCGAAGGGGGCTTCCCCAAATATCTATCACGTGGTGAAGATCGTTTCCATTACTTGTGAGAATTGGGTGGTGATATGCCTATTTTATATTCTCACTCAGTGAGTGCATAGTATTGGGGACTTCCCCATAATATTATGTCAAAGTTGAAAAATATTGTAATGCATACATCATGTACTAACCACACACACATGCCCGCTGCGCGTGCACTTGTTCCGCCGTGCGTGCACATATCCGCAATTTGCGTATGATCGCTCCCGCGATCCTGCGCGTGGTATGGGTATTTACGGCGGAGTTTGTGAGCGCATATCAGAACATTACATATTTAACCCAAATAGTGCACATTGTACACATAGCCCCCCTGCACCACATCAGCAAGTATCAACAGTTTAAATGATTCCAGGACTAAGGGATTCACCTTTGCATGATAGGAAGGGACAGACTAAGGTTATAAGGTGATGTCTAGTATCCAGCTGTAGGGTATTTTAAGGGTAACATTCCGGTGTTGGTTAGAGGAAGATCGCATGTCCCTGCGTATAGTTATGTGCAGAAGTAGAATATTGATGTAAACTGTATTTACTGTATATTATGTATGCGGCGGGAATCCAGAGGAGACCACCCACAAGAGCAGTTGGGAAAGACATCGCCCACCTTTTCAAATCAACCTATGACCTCTCCTGTAATGTAAGGATGCATCTCTGTGTCCAATGAACAAAGGTATTACAGTAACCATTGTATTATTTATGGAAGTTGTGTATAAAAAGCCTATTGCTGCCTGGCCGGTCAGAAGACTCTGAACGCTATCTACCTGATGAGCGGAGGACTGGTCCAGGTTGCGCAAGCGAATATTCTCACGTATGTACATTGACTGTAGCCATTATTCTGTTGTAGATTTATCTTATTAGCCTTGTAGTGTATAATTTGTATTGTTATCCCCTTTCAAATAATCCACTGTGGTGTTAGAACCCAGCGGTTAACTACAGATCGGTGTTGTGTCCTCATTTCCCTGCTAGGGTTTAAAGTGTATTTAACTGTATATGGTTTAAGAGTGTATTGATAAGGTGTGTACGCACTGCGGGTACTTTATACCGTCAGCGCTGCGTAAGGTTTAAGGTATAACGTCACTGCATTGCATTACTAATAAGGTTTAAAGTTTATCAAAAGTGTGTGCGCGCGCTGTGCGTACTTTGTACCCCCAGCGCGGCGTTTGTACGCTAAGTGCGTACACGGTACGGAACTCTGTACACAAATAGCGTGCGAAGTGCGTAGCGTGTGTATTAAGTCTAGCGGCCACAGCGGCTCCATGGTAAAAGTGTATTTAGAGGTATAGCTTTATGTTTTAAGATAATATCGACATTATCAATTGGGGGCAACGTCTGGTTTTTCCTTACACCCACAACCTAGCAGGTGAAAGCAGACTTTATCTATCAGCAAAGGGCGGACAGGTATCCTACGTAAGCCTTTTCCTGGCCATAGAATACACCCTATCTCAATTGCTGATAAGATAAGCATCTGCTCTGCATGGTTTGTAGGGATGCTGGTGGGATCCGTAAGGTAAATACGCAAAGCTATTTTAAAAGTCTGTGAATTTTTGTTTGGCGCCAAATGCGCACACAACACACGCATACACCTGTACTTTATACTTTGTATACCTGCTCGCATTGTTGCCATAAGTATTGATTATTAGATTCATTTTGACCTGTGCTGATAAATTTGTTGCTATTTAGTTAAAACATAGACTAGATATTAAGGAAGTAAAACGTAAAACACAAATACAGTCTGGCCTAGTTAAACAGGTTTATACAGAAAGATACTGTGTTGTGTTAAGTAAACGATTATAGGTAATATCGCTTACATTTATAGAAGTGTGGGATTTGTACTACTGCGGACGTACGGTCTTTGTACACGTGTCTCGGACAAAGTACGGGACTGCGTACGCAACGTAAAGACATATGCACGGTCGCGTGTTTACGCAACGTGCGTAAGGGTTTGGCCGCTAAGTACAAATTACACAATAGCATTGTTTAGTTTAGGCGCGGGATGGTAGCCACGCGATAATAGCACAAATTGCTCAGTGTCCAAGATTTAGTTTAAATAAAACCTTTTCTACTGTATTACCTCTGGGGAAAGCTATCAGTCAACAGGAAAGGATATTTTTCTGATCAGAAAACTATAGAGCGTTAGTGTGGGCTGAAAAAGGTGTGAATGTATTGAACCCCGCTTGGTGAACTCGGTGAACTTGGTGAACTTGGTGAGCACGGTCTAGGTGAATACGTGCAACGGAGTGTGATAAAGCTTTTTAAAGGTGTTGTTTTCTTAGTATTACACTCCGGCTGTTTTAGAGCACAGTGTGAAGACTCCAGTGATCCTACAACTTATAGATAGCAAGTGTCTATAAGCGGTACGATTGGACCGCACGGTTGTGTGAGCAATACGTGGCACAACGTGATACGAAGTTTTGCATATTTGTGCGTAAATCTCATCATCATACGTGTTGTGTAAAGCACATGCAAGCGTGATTTGTGTAAACATTGTCTTTTAGGCAGATATTCACTGGGTACGGTAAGTTACTCCTAAAGGCCCAGGGGATATAGGCCGAAGTAGGGCCTGCATTGGCTACACGTGTCTGCTAAAAGGGGCGGATCCGTGGTACTCGGAGCAGAATAAGTTAGTGGAAGAACTTTGAGGACTTCCACCGTTACTGTGTTTGGAGCATTTTAGCAAGTTTTCCCATGTTAAAAGGGTCCACAATGGGAGCCAAGTGCACAACACAGGGACGTTCCTCAGTCAGGGTTCAGACAACAGAATTGAGACCGAGGGGGTCAGCTCGGTTGGTAATGTGGGGGAAGTATGGTCCCCACACTGAGACCTTTTGTGATGAATGGACACGAATGACTGTGGGGGATAAAGCATCATTTCCTGGGATAGGTAGTTTTGATCCAGAGGTATTGCAGAATTTAAAGGTTTGAATATGTCTGATAAAATCCCGAAAACAAAGGGTCAGACACACAAACTGTTTAAATTTATGGCAGCAAGAGGGCGATATGCAGAGGGAACTAGTTCACGCAGCCGGTTCCAAACCTAGCAGGAAACTGATGGCAACCGCACCACCACCACCGTATATTATAGGGGAGAAAGTGGCTACAGACAATGGCATACTGGTATATGATAAGAGTAAAGTTGATAAATGTACTAATGCTAACCCGTGCAAGTTGTATCCCATTCTAAACTTCCCTCAGGACTGCGAGCAAGAAGATGAGCCCAGCACAATATCGGCACTCTCTCTAGCAGCCACCATACAAGACACCCAGGTGGGCACGGCCCAACCAGTAAGAGCAGTAGTAAAGGCCCCTAGCGGAGGGATAGGTGAGGTCGTGTCCACAGGTAAGTACGGTACCGTACATTATGCAGAGACAATAGCACCTCAGATTGTAGAGTCAACTCAAAACGATGTAATTGAACTAAATCCTGTCAGGGTGATCGCAGTCCCCAATGGGAGGACTGACGCTCAGGGTGATAAAGCTAAATATTTATCGTATATAAAACACTTTAAGAGGTCTAAGAACACTGTACGCTATCTGCGTAAGAAGTACCGTAAGGGTACGCAAGTTGCGTAACGATCGCTCAACCGTAGTCGAGACGCTCAAGCGTCACATTCGCTTACGGCCCAGAGATCACAGGCAGGCACGCTATTGGCTGCCGACTAACGTAATGATTCGCTATAGCGTAGCGGACGCTCGGGACCACGAGGAGATCACCAGCGGTGCAGACGCTTATAACGTTAAACCTTTATATCTATACCTTTAACAACGAAATATACAGTAAACCTTAGTGTGGTGATAGAGTGTAAATGCAACCTGGTGTAACCTGAATAACTACAAAGCTGCTTGGGTGTCACCGACGCTCAGGGAATACTTAACACTATAAGAAATACACAGATACCTGGGCTTAGGGTCCAAAACCTATTATATGTATTATAACTATTATACTTGCAAAAGGAATCACAGTACAAATGATACACTACAATATAACATAGACTACCTAACCAGATAACTACATGGGAAATACAATACAATACAATTACGTTTAAGGGAAAATAAGAGAGGAAAAGGAGAAGAGAGAGAGAGAAAGAAATGGCTTACAATAACAAGAAGATCAATATGATTGCAGAGAAAGCTTACACATGTGAGGAACAATCGCTGCGCAGTCAGTCAATGCTGAGAATCTTTGTTTAGAAAGTACTTGAGCTTACCCATGCTGCCTGTCCCTATATACACAACACCCAGCAACACAATTGTCCCTACAATGCCGCATGGGGCAGAAGCTAGACTCCATTTTGGGAAAACTCCACTTGATTCCAAAGACTACACCACATGGCTGAAAGGGGGAGGGGAAAATACCCGGCAGCAGCCATTTTAGATTTGCAGGCCCAAACACATGGCACTCTCTACTACACCACAATCACATAGCAGAAAACACAAGACTCCATTTATTCCAAAATGTCCAAGCCTCAAAACAATGCATATGTTCTGATTTTACAATTCCAAACAATCTAAATCACCTTTCACAATTTCAATCCAACTTCCTAGAACCATCTTATTAAATCTCCATAGGCAAACAAATACCACAAATGCTATGCTACAGGTTGTCTAATGTTCCACTTCATCACAGACTTCACAGGGCACAAACAAGTTACATTCACACAGCTGCGCAAGCCTCACCATCCCCAAGCCATTTGTTTCTCCAAACCAACCACTCTATGCTTACCCATCATTCCACAACTACCCCACCACAAAACACACATTTAAAACTACTCTATGCCAATAAACCATGAGATATTGAGATTATGATACTTAGCCTTTTATGCCTGGCGATGATCCAGCCATGCTTCTGAGACCTCTGTTCTGAGTGCACCCACATCACATCTGCTCTCTGTGGCAACCAGCAACACTGACCCCAACCCCCCCCAGACAGGAACTATCCTCCTGTGTGTCTGTTCCTAGGGGAGGGGTCTCTCTCTCTCCTTTGTATATGCTAATCAGGTTCAGCCCTGAAAATCTTAGTAAAGGATTTGCTTGATCATCCATTGTTCCCAACAAAGTGATTTTAGCTTTTATACATTCAATCATATCTATCCGCTACAATGTCCCACAACTTAATAACAAGTATCAAATTAATCTACGCATTGAGCTGGTTGTTTTAATACCAAACATGATGTCTGGTGCTTGATATTATTATAATTATGTACTGTATGAAATAAGTGTCGAATCCATCTCCGTGCCATGTCCGAGCAAATGCGTGTGTTTCCATATATTGCTGTGCTCGCTGCGCATATTTGCAAGTATAGCGACTTAAATGTGTGTGGTTTGTATGCTCTCTCTATGTAATATTTTTTTGACTTTGACAGTCCACCCTTTGGCAGTCACCAATAACTGTCACTTCCTAAAACATTTCAAAAAGAGAAAAATATATGTCATATGTAAATACATTTCTATGATTGGGTAAGGGAGGAGAGAAGAAGGTGGGAAAAAGGTATGACCTAGTGAGATAGCAGAAGTATGTATGTATGAATCCATGTTTGGGGGGTCATGTATCATCGTGCCGTACGTGTTTTAAATCAAGCTTCGAGGTATTGCGAAGTATACATTTGAATTCCTTCTTATCCCGTATTAAGGGTCTGTGGATGGGCTGTCAAACTCTACCGAGCTCGTTTCGGCTTTTGGTTGCAACAAAATGGGGGAGCACATTTTAGTTGATGATACATGAATGGGGGAGGTATGTGGTTGCTGATATCTGTGCCTGTGTTCCCTATCGACTATGTGTGTCATTACCTGAGGGTTGTAGAGATGAAGATAAAGAACACTTATGGAAAATGCAGTGGTATTCTATGTCAGGTTAATGTACATCTGTCGGTTGAAGTTTTGTTCGGTATCAGTTGAAAGTCGTCTTCTTTGCGCTGTTTTGCCCATTAGGTGCGAGCAAAAAGCTTTGTCAATGCCATTAGATTTACAAAAAAATGTTGGGCTAGCGTAAGTTTAAGAATTCTAGGGAAACTGGGGATCCATGGCAAAGTTCATCAAATGTCCGTATCTAAAGTGGTCAAAACTTCTTCTTTGGTCAATCCGTTGTCTGCATAGCGTCTCGTCAACTTCCTCGTCCAAGTGGGTCTTTTTATCTTGGAGAAAAACGGAGAAACAGGTGAAAGAAACGGACCGTATAATCGCATTTTCATTACATCATTGTTTCTATCGTTGGGTCATAGATCAAATCCAGGTTAATTACAGTTTCCTCACTCCTCAAACTCATCACTCTTGTACTTTGTTTGCACTTCATTAAAGCCTGACCGCATCTAAATATCAAGCCAATTGATATGACAACACCTAAGATACATAGGAGAAACTTCCCAACATCCATTATGACTCCTTGAGCCCAGTCTCCTAAACCGGAGAACCAATTTCGCGGGTTCAACCATGACACCCAACCAGTCAGCTCATTACCTACAGCAGCAAGAGTGAGATTGTGTTTTCGGCGAAATTCCCACTTCAATTGGAGAATATCGTCCATCTTTTGGTCTATGACCTCGACCGGATCCTCGGTGCTATTCGTAATATATGTGCAACATTTCACGCCGTATTGTGTTGCCAGTGTGACACAATATCCGCCTGTCACTGCTGTGAGGTAATTGAGAACCATTCTATGCTGTACCAGTTCTGTTTTGTAAGCCTGAAGTTCTCTTCCAGTATACCTAAACGTGTCATCATACATTTCAGTGATATTGTCTAACAAATTTGCGAGCGCCGATATGTATTTATAATTCAGCACTCCTCTAGCGGTGCGGGTGAAATCTAACGCGATTAAGAATTGAATCCCGGTGGATTCACTTATCAGATCAGAGGCCGGATGCTCTGTCTTCTCTATCAGGTGCCTTTTAACAACGTGCTCGTAATGGGTGTGAGTATAAGGAGCTTGGGCACCACGGTGTATGTCTTTCATTTCATCATGTGACACAGTCATTACTTCAGGCAATACTTTTCCAATATAACACAATCCTTCAGAGTTTGGGGCAAGCCACTTGTACGCCTTTCTCCCGCATATGAAATATGCATCATCGGGGAGAACATATGGGACGGAGTAGGACATAACCATATTACACACCTTCCATGTGAAATCTCCTAACCCTAATTCTTCCATCTGCTTAGTACACGTATCAGGTTGTATGATATGTGCACAGTATCCTGGTGATACCTCTCCAACTTTAGTAATCCTATTTCCTAAGGTATACCTATACCGGAAGGATTTTCCTCTACTGGCTATGTGGCGTACAAGCTCCGTATCTGTAGGCATTCTATCTGCTCTATGCGAAAAGGTCATGGTGTGGTTACTCCATGACACTTCCCAATTTCCCGGTTTTCGGGGATTGGAGATGTTGAAACATAATAGGGACCTATCCACATGGTATTGGTGGAGCTTCAAACTAGGAGGGCTGGAGATATTAAACCTCCGGTCCACCGGTCTCCCACCATTTAACTCAAGTACCTCCTCTATCGTTAAAGGAAATGGTACTAGCCCTGATTTGCT
This sequence comes from Pseudophryne corroboree, assembly GCF_028390025.1. NCBI lineage: Eukaryota > Metazoa > Chordata > Amphibia > Anura > Myobatrachidae > Pseudophryne > Pseudophryne corroboree. The sequence goes on along the minus strand of NC_086445.1, from coordinate 832,076,871 downwards.
ATGACCCTGAGGTACTTGAGAGCATACCCAACAATCTGTTTTGTTTAACACACTACCCACTAAGGAGTGATAGTCACTCAATGGATGCCGGTCCATATGGATATTAAAACTGGATTGGCATTTCTTAATGCACCCATCTTCAATGACATTGTTACAGAGCCTACAGATACAGTTTTCTTCAGCTAACAATCCGTCACAATTTCTTCTATGGTCAATGCTATCGGATCGTTTTCTGATACTCGCCTTTGCTTGTTGGTTAGGTTGATCTTGGAAAACTACGCCTCCATCTTTATCATCAGAACCCATTCCAGAACCCCTCTCGACCTCCATGGTACTCTCGCCGGAACAGACTGCTCTGGTCAACATCATGGTCAACAGGAAAATCCATATCACAGTCTCTTGGGGCAAGTCCATCTTACAGGAGGAGAAAAGAAGAAATTTGTAAAGGGGGTATAAGAAAACAGTTTGAGGGGGAGAGAACTTGTTACGATAATAAGTTCTCTCGTCTTGTTGTTCTTCTTTTTTTTTTGTTCTGCTGTCCTCTCAAAGGTGCTGTCTCTCAGTCTTCCAAACGAACATTCTGGTGATGCAATATTCCTTCCTAACCGACGATCTTTCTGTAAGGAGCGAAAATCTGGCATTACCATTGGTCCAACTGAGGGGTGACATACCATCTTTAAACCATGAAAACATGAGTGAGAAGGAGAGAGAGAGAATAAAAAAAAAACAAAAGAGAGGGAGAACGCTTCATGTGCATAACTCAACAACAAACAACAATAGGAAACGAGAAACAAAGCATTTTTATCAAACATTTTTCAACATTAAGAAAACATTGTTAGCATTATCAGGCTGTCATATCTACGTGTCTAATGGTCTCCTTGAACAGTCCCTCCCCACCAGCACCTGCATTACTCCACTGTTTGTATCTGGCCAGAAATACATTGTGGCGGATAGGTCATGCTGGGGTTTGGTAGACTTCTGCAAGGACCAAGTGGATATGCAATGTGTGAATTCTTACCAATAATTGTCAGAGATGGGGATAGAGAGAGAGAGAAAAACATTTTTCTTCACAAATACATTTACAACGTTTCACCTGGTCATTCCTGTGTCTTCAGTGAATGACCTCCCAATTTATTAACCGTTACCTCAGGCTTTCCATCAGTCCTAATGATCACCTTTCCTGACTGCACATTATGGGTGTGGGCCAAAATTTTTCCTATATGATCCCTGATTATAATTTTGTGTGTTATAACTTTGCTCATTTCTTGGTCTAGGGGGTCTGACTTTATGTGGGTTATTACAGTTGCTGGCATAATGCCCTTCTCTTCTACAATTATAACAAATCCTTGGTTTCCTCCAAGTGTCAATGACCTGAGGTCTTGGTTGATTTGATGCCTCCTCAAACGCTCGGATGCTCATCGCCATCAACCGTTCTCCCTGCGCTTCCCTGGTTCTTTGGATATTGCGGTCATGCTCGATAGCGGACTCTCTTAATGCAGCCACCGAGATGCCTCTCCAGTGAGGTATAGAGGTTTGTACCCTGATTTTTAGTGTGTCTTTTAAGCTGTCCATTAATACAGACACAGCTACCTCTCTGTGGTGTACGTTAGTGTCAATGTCATCTATACCCGTGTACCTAGCCATATCCTGCAGAGCCCGGTGAAAATACTCTGATGCGGATTCACCTTCTTTTTGTTTTATTGTAAAGATTTTATTCCACTTTACTACTGTAGGGAAATATTCTTTCAACTGCAGATTAATTCTTTTTACATTATCTTGGTTATACTCGTTTGTTAGTGGCACTTCCTCATCTAGCTTACAATCAGCGATAAATTTCAATGAATCAACATCGGGGGGTAAACATGCCCTCAAAACTGTCCTCCAATCTTTGTTATTTGGCTCTGCAGTGTGTCCTAGCACTCTAATGTATCTTTGACAAGCAACTAAATCTTTCCTGGGATCAGGAAATTCAGACAGAATTGTTCTTACTTCTGTTCGGGAAAAGGGGCAGTACATGGCGATGTTCCTGACGGGGGTGACTCCTGAAGAGTCAGTTTTCCCATTTGGTACTGCAATTACCCTGACAGGATTAAGTCCAGTAACGTCATTCTGAATTGATTCTGCAATATGAGGTACATTTGTTTGTGCGTAATGTATAATACCATACGTACCTGTGGACACGACCTCACCTGACCCTCCATTAGGGGGTTTGTTTACAGTCTTTACCGATTGGGTCGCGTCCACCTGGATGTCTTGTGTGATGGCTTCTGGAAGAGGTGCCGACATCGTTCTGGGTTCACTTTCTTGTTGGTGTTCCTGAGGAAAGTTTAACATGGGGTGCGACTTGCATGGGTTAATAGTTGTACATTCAACAGTATTACAATTATCTTTGTTACATTTATTACACTTATTCTTATTATCTATACTACAGTTGCTAAGAGCGTTTTTATTGTTCACCCTTGTGCTTTTCTCCGCAACCACAATCCCCTCCATTGCCATGTCTCTCCTCTCAAGATGAAAGTTAGGTATGTGAGTTACATTTCTTTGCATTTCACCCTCCTGTTGCCATAACTGTAAACAATCATAATGCTTGATTCGTCTCTTTGCTGATTTAATGAGACATATCCTTCTCCTTAAATTATGCAACACCTCTGAGTCAAAACTACCTATCCCGGGAAATGGTGCCTTATCCCCCGCAGTCATTCGTGTCCATTCATCACAAAAGGTCTCAGTGTGGGGACCATATTTCCCCCACATTACTAACCGAGCAGACCCTCGGGGTCTGCAAGCTTCTGGAGTCTGAATCCTGACTGCCGACTGTCTCTGTGTCGTGCACTTGGCTTCCATTGTGGACCTTTTTAACACAGAAAAACTTCCTAAAATGCACCAAACACAGAAATTCGTTGGAAATCCTTAAAGCTCTTCCACTGAACTTCTTCTGCTCCGGGTATCTCCGATCCGCCTTCTAGCAGACACGTGTAGCCGTTGCAGGCCCTATCTTTAGAGATTTTCCTGAGAAAATTCCCTTCCTTTTTCTTTACACAAATCACGCTTGCATGTGCTCCCTACAACACGTATGAGGGCAAGACCTCATATCACGTTGCGTTATTGGTCACACATACAACCGTGCAGTCCAATCGTACCACTTATAGACACTTGTTGCCCATAAATGGTAGGATCATTGGAGTCTCCCTACTGTGCTCCAAAACAGCCAGAGCGTAACACAACGAAAACTTTATCACACTCTGTTGCACGTTTTCACTTCAGGCCGTGCTCATAGATCACACAGATCACAAAGTCCACAAAGCGGGATTTAATACCGTTTTATCACATAGACCACAAAGTCCACAAAGCGGGATTCAATACACTCATACCGTTTTCAACCCACTATCATTCTTATAGTTTTCTGATCAGAAAAATCATTTCCCGTAGTCTGATAGCTCTCCCCAGAGGTATTACAGTAAAGTAAGGTATTTAAACTAAGTTTTGGAAAACTGAAATCAATTTGTGCTATTTATCGCCTTGCGCTATTTACCGCGTTGCGCTATTTATCGCGTTGCGCTATTTATCGCCTGTTAAAATCAACTTGTGGTTTGAGTTACGTGGGCGTACACAGACGCTCCGTTGCGTAATATACGCTGCGTGCGTCGGCCTTTGGATTGTGTACGCAAGTCTTTGTTAGAGACACGTATCCACCGTAACACAATTTATACTTTTATCAATGTAGATTGATCCTTGATCATCTACCACACACCACACTGACTTCGCCTTATCTCCCAGGCAAAACTGTGTGTTTGTCTATATTTTAACTTTATTACCTCTGTTCTTAAGGGGGGTACTCACAGAGCGATATTCTAAGCAATCTGACTAGATTGCTTAGAATATCGGCAGGATCGCTCCGTGTATAGCCCCCTCGGCGATAGCGATGCGCGGCCCCGCACATCGCTATCGCCGCTGCTAGATTGGCCTGCATGCAGGCCAATCTAGCGGGTCGCTCACTTCACCCGCTGGGTGAAGTGAGCGGCCCCCCCGTCTCCCCCCGCACGCTCAGCACAGATCGCGCTGTGCTGAGCGGCAGGAGAGATGTGTGCTGAGCGGTTCGCTCAGCACGCATCTCTCCTTGATCGGCCCGTGAGTACTGGGCTTAAAACTCTGAAATAGCGGCAAATCTCTTTTAGCACGTTATCAATGCAAATGGCAAACAGGAAGGTGAGATATGTGAAAGTACACAGATGAAAATGCAATTCTAAATTTAATCTAATAACATACATTGATGTAAGCACAGACATATAGACATTTAGACCTTATTTAGTGCTTCTAATTTGCATATGAATTGCTTTTTCTTTCACTGCTGGGAGTTTCACTGATTGCATTTCAATGGCCATCCTGCACCAAGCAGAGTAGGGTGGTAAGGAAACCAAAAGAGAAAAAAAAAAAAACTTTGGCCCTCATTCCGAGTTGATCGGTCGCAAGGCGAATTTAGCAGAGTTACACATGCTAAGCCTACGCCTACTGGGAGTGTATCTTAGCTTCTTAAAATTGCGACCGATGTATTCGCAATATTGCGATTACAAACTACTTTGCAGTTTCTGAGTAACTTCAACCTTACTCTGCCTGTGCGATCAGTTCAGTGCTTGTCCTTCCTGGTTTGACGTCACAAACACACCCAGCGTTCGCTCAGACACTCCCCCGTTTCTCCAGCCACTCCTGCGTTTTTTCCGGAAACGGTAGCGTTTTCATCCACACGCCCATAAAACGCAGTGTTTCCGCCCAGTAACACCCATTTCCTGTCAATCACATTACGATCGCCGGAGCGATGAAAAAGCCGTGAGTAAAAATACTATCTTCATTGTTAAATTACTTGGCGCAGTCGCAGTGCGAATATTGCGCATGCGTACTAAGCGGATTTTCATTGCGATGCGATGAAAAATACAGAGCGAACGACTCGGAATGAGGGCCTTTGTTTTATCTGTGTATCGTTCTTAAATCAAATATTTAATTTGTTATTAACTGTTATTAAACTGTATCTGAACTACTTATGATTGACTATGATATGGACTAAACAAATGCATTCAAAAAAAACTCATTAAATGATGATTTCTTTTTGACAGTGGATGGCTGATTATTTCTTGAAAATCAGCCATTTTAGGGGGAAAAAAAAATTTGACCTTCCCAAAATGGCCGCTGCTCCTCCCCCTTCCACCTCCATGAGGGTCACACAAAATGGTGGACAGACCATGCGGCCTCTTGTCACAAAGAAAGTCATCATTCAAAACTCCTAAAGTTATTCTAGGCCTAGGAGTTTTTTTTTTTTTTTTTAAATTATATCAAGGCTATGCAGCAACTTTTAAATGTACTTTTAAACCTACTTAAACAGATAACGTACTGTTCCTACCTTCCAGTTCCCGAATTCCTTCAGCACCCTTTACTAAGCGAAACAGACGCTTATCCAATCAGCACTGCAAGGAATATGATCCCGCCCTTTGCTGATGGATAATGTCTGCTGATACTACCTAGCAGAGATATGTGAAGGCCAGGACGAGTCCCCCAATTGATAAAGCTAAATATTTATCGTATATAAAACACTTTAAGAGGTCTAAGAACACTGTACGCTATCTACGTAAGAAGTACCGTAAGGGTACGCAAGTTGCGTAACGATCGCTCAACCGTAGTCGAGACGCTCAAGCGTCACATTCGCTTACGGCCCAGAGATCACAGGCAGGCACGCTATTGGCTGCCGACTAACGTAATGATTCGCTATAGCGTAGCGGACGCTCGGGACCACGAGGAGATCACCAGCGGTGCAGACGCTTATAACGTTAAACCTTTATATCTATACCTTTAACAACGAAATATACAGTAAACCTTAGTGTGGTGATAGAGTGTAAATGCAACCTGGTGTAACCTGATTAACTACAAAGCTGCTTGGGCGTCACCGACGCTCAGGGAATACTTAACACTATAAGAAATACACAGATACCTGGGCTTAGGGTCCAAAACCTATTATATGTATTATAACTATTATACTTGCAAAAGGAATCACAGTACAAATGATACACTACAATATAACATAGACTACCTAACCAGATAACTACACGGGAAATACAATACAATACAATTACGTTTAAGGGAAAATAAGAGAGGAAAAGGAGAAGAGAGAGAGAGAGAAAGAAATGGCTTACAATAACAAGAAGATCAATATGATTGCAGAGAAAGCTTACACATGTGAGGAACAATCGCTGCGCAGTCAGTCAATGCTGAGAATCTTTGTTTAGAAAGTACTTGAGCTTACCCATGCTGCCTGTCCCTATATACACAACACCCAGCAACACAATTGTCCCTACAATGCCGCATGGGGCAGAAGCTAGACTCCATTTTGGGAAAACTCCACTTGATTCCAAAGACTACACCACATGGCTGAAAGGGGGAGGGGAAAATACCCGTCAGCAGCCATTTTAGATTTGCAGGCCCAAACACATGGCACTCTCTACTACACCACAATCACATAGCAGAAAACACAAGACTCCATTTATTCCAAAATGTCCAAGCCTCAAAACAATGCATATGTTCTGATTTTACAATTCCAAACAATCTAAATCACCTTTCACAATTTCAATCCAACTTCCTAGAACCATCTTATTAAATCTCCATAGGCAAACAAATACCACAAATGCTATGCTACAGGTTGTCTAATGTTCCACTTCATCACAGACTACACAGGGCACAAACAAGTTACATTCACACAGCTGCGCAAGCCTCACCATCCCCAAGCCATTTGTTTCTCCAAACCAACCACTCTATGCTTACCCATCATTCCACAACTACCCCACCACAAAACACACATTTAAAACTACTCTATGCCAATAAACCATGAGATATTGAGATTATGATACTTAGCCTTTTATGCCTGGCGATGATCCAGCCATGCTTCTGAGACCTCTGTTCTGAGTGCACCCACATCACATCTGCTCTCTGTGGCAACCAGCAACACTGACCCCAACCCCCCCCCCAGACAGGAACTATCCTCCTGTGTGTCTGTTCCTAGGGGAGGGGTCTCTCTCTCTCCTTTGTATATGCTAATCAGGTTCAGCCCTGAAAATCTTAGTAAAGGATTTGCTTGATCATCCATTGTTCCCAACAAAGTGATTTTAGCTTTTATACATTCAATCATATCTATCCGCTACAATGTCCCACAACTTAATAACAAGTATCAAATTAATCTACGCATTGAGCTGGTTGTTTTAATACCAAACATGATGTCTGGTGCTTGATATTATTATAATTATGTACTGTATGAAATAAGTGTCGAATCCATCTCCGTGCCATGTCCGAGCAAATGCGTGTGTTTCCATATATTGCTGTGCTCGCTGCGCATATTTGCAAGTATAGCGACTTAAATGTGTGTGGTTTGTATGCTCTCTCTATGTAATATTTTTTTGACTTTGACAAGGGAATCACTCCCATCAGAAACATTGCTATGCATTGTCCCTGGTCCCGGACCGAATTGAGGACAATTATGTCTGAATCTCCCGATCCCAGAAAGGATCTAGTCGCAAGCCAGAGGTTTATTAAAGAATTAGGTAGCGCCACCGAACCCACAAACAAAGATTGGCTACGGGCATGTTTACCCTCCAATATTGACCCTGCGAAATTCATTACTGATTATAAATTAGATGCAGAAGTACCTCTCACTGATGAATACACTCAGGAGAATGTACGACAGATCAATCTGCAATTAGGAGTATATTTCCCTACTGTTGTCAAATGGAATAAAATCTTTTCCATAAGACAAAAAGAAGGTGAAACGGCATCTGAATATTTCCATCGAGCACTGCAGGAAATGGCTAGATACACTGGGGTCGAGGACATTAAGGAAAATGTACATCACAGGGAGGCAGCTGTGCCAGTATTAATGGACGGGTTAAAAGACTCACTAAGAACCAGGGTACAGACCTCTCTACCAAACTGGAGAGGTATCTCGGTGGCTGCATTTAGAGAGTCCGCTGTCGAGCATGATAGGAACATCATTAGGCACAGGGAGGAACAGGGGGAAAGGCTGATGACAGTAAGTATACAGGCTCTTACAGCAAAGCCCCATCAGCCAAAACCCCAGGCCTCTGACTCATGGAGAAAGCCAAGAGTTTGTTATCTGTGTAAAAGGGAAGGGCATTATGCTAGCAATTGTAACAGCACACAAAAATTCAGACCCCCTAGACAAGAACACGAGCAAAGTTATGATACACGTAATTGGGATCAGGGATCACATAGGAGAAGTTATGAGCCACACGCAGGGGAAACGAGGTATCCACCTAGGAGGGACTGGCAGACCTCCGAAAATTCTCTGTTACCCCCCTCACATATTGTAGCTGCCAGTGCGCTGCAGGAGGGTCATAATATACAATAGGGGTTGGGCCACGCCTGTAGTCTGCAGCCAGTGAAGTTAATTTCTAGCCTTGGTAATGAACCTGAGGTCACAGTTGATGTAGCTGGTAGATCATTCCTTGTAGATACAGGGGCGGCCAGGTAAACTCTGTGATTTGTCTTCAAAGTTTCCTCTTCATTTCTTACATACACTGACAGGATTATAGTTCAAACGCCACATGCCTATTCGGTCTTTCAGAGCTCTGCCTAAATCCAGTATATCTCACCAGCATAGGGACACCAGTATCAGTGTGCCTGGTCATGCACAAAGGGTGGAGAATGGGAATACTGGTGAAGGTAGACTGTGCATAGATACCGATATACATGATGGTGTGACAGCCTGATGGTGAATGCAAATCTGACAAATTTTCTTTTTATTATTTCCCCTCTCTTCTCACTTCCCAAAGATCACACAACTGATAATAGACAACAGTTAAACAGATTTATGTTTCCTACAGAAAGGTCGCTGACCCGGAGAGAACATCGTATCACTGGAGTGTCTGTTCCGGGAAGGCTGAGAGGCAGGACTGTTGTCACGGCACCTGAGCGCGGAGAACAACAAGACCAGAGGCGGTTGTCGCACCAGTTTTCTTTTACCTTTTTTTTATTTTCTCCATCTCCCATTACCCTCCTTTCCTCCCCCTTCTTGTTCCCTTTCTCTTCCCTTAACAAGATGGACTTACCCCAAGAGACTGCGTTCCGGGTTTTCCTGTTAACCTTGTTGTTGACCAGAACCGTCTGTTTCGGTGAGAGTACCAGAGAGGTCGAGAAAGGATCTGGAATGGGTTCTGATGGCAAGGACGGATTTGTAGAATTCCAAGAGCAACACATCAATCGAGCAAAGGCGAGTATCAGAAAACGATCTGGTAGTCAGGAAACTAGGAGGCACTGTGAAGGGTTATTGGCTAAGGAAAATTGCATTTGTAGGAATTGTGAGAACATAGTTGAGGATGGGTGCATCCAGAGATGTCAGTCCAGCCTTAATATCAACATGGACCGTCATCCATTGAGTGATTACCACTCACTAGTGGGTAAGGTCTTAAACCAGACAGAATGCTGGGTGTGCTCACAAGTACCTCAAGGTCAGAGCAAGTCAGGATTAGTACCATACCCTTTAGCAATAGATGAGGTACTCGAATTACGGGGTGGGAGACCGGTGGACAAGAAATTTTATATTTATAGGCCCCCTAGTTTGAAGCTCCACCAGTATCATGTAGATAGATCCTTAGTATGTTTTAACATTTCCAATTCCCGAAAACCAGGAAATTGGGAGGTGACATGGAATAATCAAACCATGGCATTTTCGCACTGAGCTGATAGGATACCCGTAGACTCTGAACTTATACGCCAAATAGCCAACAGTGGAAGGTATTTTCGGTATAGGTATACTCTAGGAAGCAAGACCATGCGGTTTGGAGAAGTATCACCAGGGTACTGTGCGCATATCATACAGCCTGATACGTGTACTGAACAGATGAGAGAACTAGGGATAGGGTTTTTCACTTGGAAAGTTTGTAATATGGTAATGTCATATTCTATCCCATATGTTCTCCCCGATGATGCCTATTTCATATGTGGGAGGAAGGCGTATAAGTGGCTTTCCCCAAACTCAGAGGGATTGTGTTACATTGGAAGAGTGTTGCCAGAGGTCATGACCATAACCCATGATAAGATGAAAGACGTTCACCGCAGTGCTCAAACTCCTTATACTCATACTCATTATGAACACATCGTTAAGAGACACCTCATAGATAGGACAGAGCACGTAGCCTCTGATTTGATCCACGAATCCACCGGGATTCAATTCCTTCTCGCATTAGACATCACCCGTACTGCCAGAGGAATTATAAATTATAGGTACATCCATGCGCTAGCGAACCTGATAGATAATATCACTGAGATGTATGACGACACCTTCAGGTATACGGGTAGGGAGTTGCAAGCTTACAAAACGGAACTGATCCAGCACAGGATGGTCCTCAATTATATCACAGCCGTGACGGGTGGGTACTGTGTCACTTTGGCAACTCAATATAGTGTGAAGTGCTGCACGTATATTACAAACAGCACTGATGACCCAACCGAGATCATCGATCAAAAGATGGACGATATCTTGCAGTTGAAGTGGGAGTTCCGAAGGAGACACAACCTTACCATGACTGCTGTGAGTAATGAACTGACCGGCTGGGTCTCATGGTTGAACCCACGCAATTGGTTCTCAGGTTTAGGAGAAGAGAATGGGCTCAAAATGTTATTATGAGTGTAGGAACGTTTCTCCTTTGTATCCTGGGAGTCGTCATAATTATTGGCTTGATATTTAGGTGTGTTCGAATCTTAACGCGGTGCAAGCACGGCACAAAATTGATGAGTTTAAGGAGCGGGGGCATTGTTACAGCAGCAGATTTAATTTACGACCCATCCATGGAGACAATGTTGTGATAAGGATTGCAAATGAATTCCACGGCCAGTTTCTTTCACCCGTTTTTCCTGTGTTTCCCCCTCAGCAAAAATACACCCATCCGGAAAAGACTTCGATCAACTACACCCAAGAATGATTACGCAAATGTTATGTGAATGTATTTTTGATATGTGTCTTATCTTCAACTCTACTACCTTCAGTTAGTGACACACATAGTCGACAGGTGATATCCACATATATTAGCACTCACATATGTTCCCCCTCCATGTATCATCAACTAAATGTGCACCCCATTTGTTGAAACAAGAAGCCGAAAAAGAGCTCGGTAGTATTTGTTGGCCCACTTACAGACCCTTAATATGGGATAAGAAGGATTTAATGTATACTTCGCAATACCTCGAAGCTTATCTAGAACATATATGGCACAGTGATACATGCCCCTCAGACATGGATTCATACATACATGCTTTTACTATCCCACTAGGTCATACATTTCCCACCTACACCTCTCCTCCTACCATCCAATCATCTGTAGATATTGTATTGTATATTTTTCTGTTTAATGTTTAGATAGTGGCAGTTATTGTTGACTGCCAAAGGGTGGACTGTCAAAGTCGAAAAATATTGTAATGCATACATCATGTACAAACCACACACATGCCCGCTGCGCGTGCACTTGTACCGCCGTGCGTGCACATATCCGCAATTTGCGTATGATCGCTCCCGCGATCCTGCGCGTGGTATGGGTATTTACGGCGGAGTTTGTGAGCGCATAGAGGGTTATCAGAACATTACATATTTAACCCAAATAGTGCACATTGTACACATAGCCCCCCTGCACCACATCAGCAAGTATCAACAGTTTAAATGATTCCAGGACTAAGGGATTCACCTTTGCATGATAGGAAGGGACAGACTAAGGTTATAAGGTGATGTCTAGTATCCAGCTGTAGGGTATTTTAAGGGTAACATTCCGGTGTTGGTTAGAGGAAGATCGCATGTTCCTGCATATAGTTATGTGCAGAAGTAGAATATATATATAAACTGCATTTACTGTATATTATGTATGCGGCGGGAATCCAGAGGAGACCACCCACAAGAGCAGTTGGGAAAGACATCGCCCACCTTTTCAAATCAACCTATGACCTCTCCTGTAATGTAAGGATGCATCTCTGTGTCCAATGAACAAAGGGATTACAGTAACCATTGTATTGTTTATGGAAGTTGTGTATAAAAAGCCTATTGCTGCCTGGCCGGTCAGAAGACTCTGAACGCTATCTACCTGATAAGCGGAGGACTGGTCCAGGTTGCGCAAGCGAATATTCTCACGTATGTACATTGACTGTAGCCATTATTCTGTTGTAGATTTATCTTATTAGCCTTGTAGTGTATAATTTGTATTGTTATCCCCTTTCAAGTAATCCACTGTGGTGTTAGAACCCAGCGGTTAACTACAGATCGGTGTTGTGTCCTCATTTCCCTGCTAGGGTTTAAAGTGTATTTAACTGTATATGGTTTAAGAGTGTATTGATAAGGTGTGTACGCACTGCGGGTACTTTATACCGTCAGCGCTGCGTAAGGTTTAAGGTATAACGTCACTGCATTGCATTACTAATAAGGTTTAAAGTTTATCAAAAGTGTGTGCACGCGCTGTGTGTACTTTGTACCTCCAGCGCGGCGTTTGTACGCTAAGTACGTACACGGCACGGAACTCTGTACGCAAATAGCGTGCGAAGTGCGTAGCGTGTGTATTAAGTCTAGTGGCCACAGCGGCTCCATGGTAAAAGTGTATTTAGAGGTATAGCTTTATGTTTTAAGATAATATTGACATTATCAATTATTACATATAATTTTTATTTTTTCACTCAATGTGGATATTTGTTTATGCAAATTTGTAAGTGTGCATTATTTAGACTGTATTACACGAAGAGAGTGCTCTGTGTTTTATGTCTTTTATATATATTCTCATTGAAGAAGAGAGCTGAGCAACGGACCCCTAGGACAAAAGGATTAACCAGGGGAGTGTATTTTTTTGATCATTGATGTCTTGAGCGCCTATGTTGTACTATAGTACTTGTTTCATCTAAATTTCTGTGGGGGTTTAAAGGTGTGACCCTATATCTATAGTATTACTAAGGCAGCACAAGTGTGCGCACAGCGAATATAACATACACTTTTTTCCATTTGTAGGTAGCATGCATGAGGCTACAGCTAGAATGGTGCCACCTCCCTCATCCGCCCTGGCAGTTTCCACGTGGCTTTTAGATCTAGCTAGCTGTTCGGGTGATGTTCTGTTTTCTCCTGACTTCTGGTAGCCACAGTGTCCACAGGTAAGTGAGCGAAAGGGTGGGAGGGCTCACACAGTCATGGAGGGAGGGAGCAGCAGCAGCCATGCAACAGACAGGGGGAGAGGAACAGCAGCCATGCATCAGTCAGTGTGTGTGTTGGGGGCGGGGGACAGAAGCAGCCATGCACCAGTTGTGTGTGTGTGTGTGTGGGGGGGGGGGGGGGGGAACGACACAGTAGTAGCCATACAACAGTCGTGCGGGGGACAGCAGCAGCCATGTAAAAGCCAAGGGGTTGGGGAGAGCAGCAGCCATGCATACAGTCGGGGGTGGGAGGAGCAGCAGCCATGCATTGAGGGTGGAATGAGTGCATTTCTTGCCCAAGGGCCTACACTGCTGTTAAGATGGCCTTGGTTGGAATCAATGTACCGATGTTTGGTCCACTGCACATATGCTGAACCCGTACAGATGCAGATGTCATTTGACTGACAGTCGGCAACGTTTGGGGAAGGGAAGGAGCGGGGATGATCTCCATCTCCCAAAACAGCCTATTTCCCTAACGGGTCTTCATAACGTCAGCCGGCCGATGGTGTCGCAGGTGATCCAATGCCAGCAGAGGATCACACATGCATGCAGGAGGTGTCTACTTATACCAGATGCCTCCTGCTCCATCACCATATCTGAGCTTATTCTGTCCATATCTGAATCACCCCCTTGCACAATGAGTCTAGGTATCCCAATCCATCAGCATTGTGCCTCTGGAATGGTATCTACATTTCCAGTCACAGAAATACTTGCCTTCTCTTGCTTGAAAGCATGAAGGAGGGTATTTGTATCAGACACAGATAAAGGGAATGACAGGCGAGGTCCATCATAAGAGTCGGGAACTTCAATCATTTCATAAGTGATAAACTTTTCGTGTTCTTCTCTTGAACCATTGAAAATATCAGAAATCAAGTCTGCAAAATCAGATAACGGTATCAGCACTAAGACAATGTATAAACAAGCAGAAATAATTGCCACCTGTGCAGGGCCGGTGCTAGGGTGTTCGGCGCCCTCCTGCAAACTATCAATTTGCGCCTTTCTACAAATCCAAATGTGACCAATCTCATCCTCAGGGCTGTAACTAGACATTTTGGTGTACCCCTCCCTCTCAAGATCCACAACATGGACAGTGCGTGCCAAAGGCACGCCGCAAAAATATAGGGGCATAAAAAAATTACGTAAAATATAGCGGCGTAAAATAATTATGATGCACAGTAGTCTCCATTATTCAAAATTACGCCACACAGTAGTACCACTTATATACATTATGCCAGGTAGAGTCCCCTTTTACATATTGCACCAGGTAGAGCCAGTTGCACATTGTTCCAGGTAGAGCACCCTTTTACACATTGCGCAAAGTATAGTCTCCTTTTACAATGCCAGGCAGAGTCCCTTTTACACATTGTGCCAGGTAGAGCCCCTTTTACAATGCCAGGTAGAACCAGTCACACATTATTCCAGATAGAGCACCCTTTTACACAATGCGCCAGGTAGAGTCCTCTTTTACACATGCCACTTCCCCCAGCACACATTACTATGAACCCCCCTTCCACAGCACAGTAGTGTTCGCTAGTCACATTACACCGCATAGTAGTGTCTGTTAGTCACATTACACCGCATACAAGTGTCCATTAGTCACATTACACTGCACAGTAGTGTTCGCTAGTCACATTACACCACATAGTAGTGTCAGTTAGTCACATTACACCGCATACAAGTGTCCGTTAGTCACATTACACTGCACAGTAGTGTGCGCTAGTCACATTACACCGCATAGTAGTGTCTGTTAGTCACATTACACCGCATACAAGTGTCCGTTAGTCACATTACACTGCACAGTAGTGTCCGTTAGTCACATTACGCCACACAGTAGTGTTCGTTAGTCACATTACACCGCATAGTAGTGTCCGTTAGTCACACTACACTGCACAGTCTTGTCTGTTAGTCACACTACACTGCACAGTCTTGTCCGTTAGTCACATTAAATAGCACAGTAGTGTCTATTAGTCACACTACATTGCATAGTAGTGTCCGTTAGTCACATTACACTGCACAGTAGTGTTCGTTAGTCACATTAAATAGCACAGTAGTGTCCATTAGTCACATTACACCGCATAGTAGTGTTCGTTAGCCACATTAAACTACACAGTAGTGTCAATTAGTCACATTAAATAGCACAGTAGTGTCCGTTAGTCACATTACACTGCACAGTACTGTCCATTAATCACATTACATTGCACACTAGTACCCTTATACACGTTACACCACACAGGACAGCCGCTTATACATGTTACGTTAGAGTAAAAGCCTCTAATACTCATGTTATGCCAGATAGAGCTGCTTATACACATTATGCCAGGTAGAGCCCATTATACCCATTATGCCAGGTACAGCCCTTTATACACATTATGCCATGTACAGCCCATTATACTATGTACATCCCATTATACATATTATGGGGGTCATTCAGACCCCGCCACATTAGTGGCCCACAGTGCAGTTTGCCGGTGGCAGCAAACTGTGCATGCGCAGTGGGCATATACATTGCAGTCGCATCCCAATGGATGTGATCCCAACGTGATTGACAGGTGACAGAGCAGGAGGGTTAAGGCGTTGCGGGGGTGGCACCGGAAAAAACGGTGGTGGGCCGGGACCATTTTCGGGGCGGCTGCATGACGTCACACACAGTCGCTTTGAAAAAAGGCTGCTGACAGCACAGCCTGGCCAGGGGTAAACCTTAGATCAGATGCATCGGCAATGTAATTGCGGATGCATCGGGAGGCGGCGCTACACATGCTGGAAATCCTTACTTTGTGCCCAGCATGTGCAGGGCACAGCATGTGCAGAGATGAACGCAGAACTGGCTGCGTATGCAGTGATCTGATGTTCATCTCTGAATGACCTCCTGTGCCAGGTACAGTCTACATTCCCTCCACAGTGCGGCCCTGGTACCTGCAGGAGGTCCCAGCTCGGGCGCTGCTTCTCCTCTCCCTTCTTCTACGGTTTCTCGCAGGCTCCGTTTCTCCAGTTGCCAGTGACCCCGAGAGGTGGGGGAGGGTACTAATTACCCGGGCCTGGGACTGATGGAGGGGCCCGGTGGGGGCCCTGGTCCACTGCACTCCCACCTTACTGGGCAGCAGCATCAGCTCTCATCTTGGCAGCACAGCACATGCTGCAGTGTGCTGAGCTGCAGTGGGGCTGAGAGGCTGCTGCTGCTGCTGCTGCTGAGTCTCTGTCTGTTCCTGTATGGGTGGAACTGATTACACTCCCCCCTCGAATTGACTCTGGCTGAGGGTGGGGGCTCAAGGATCAGGCACTGCAGACTGTACCCACCCTGCTCGGCACTGGACATATTTTTTTATTACTTTTTCCATAAAGGGCCGCGGCCATGGCTCCCGCGATTAGGCCATGCCCCCAGACCTCTAGGCAGCACGGGATGTCGGCTCTGTGTTTGGGCTGAGGCCGCACACTGCATGCTCTCTCTGGGGAGGACAAGGAGGGAGCCGCGCTGTAAGCTGCCAGCGCCACTACCTGTCATCCAGTGTGACAGGCGCAGCAGCAGCCGGCAGCAGCAGGGATGTAGAGCAGGAAGAGCGCCTCTTCAGCTGCGTGCCTCTCTGCATTGCATCCCTTTGCTGAGTGGCTAGCGCCGGCCCTGCACCGTTGGCACTAGTAGATGTCAACTGTAAAATATGCTGCAGCCAAAATAAGTCTACAGAAGTCTGCAATAGACAAAATAGAATGTAGAATAATATATAAGTTAAATATTCCAAATGTATCCCATGCAGAGGTACAGTAGATATAAATAAAATACTGTAGCATCCATCCAATGAGCATAGATGTAACAGTTCAAAAGAGATAACACTGCATAAAATGTAATCATATGTAACTATACTAGTACCTACTGTGGTAGTGTCTAGTAAAAGGACTGGGAGCATTTCCACTAGTTTTCTGAGTGCAAATCAGGGTAAGTTGTGTATACACAGTTTGTTAGTCATGTGTCATGGCTCAACGGCTGCAGACACTGAGTGATATAAGCCATGCTTAGTCCTGGTTTTGGTGCAACAGTTTTAAGGGACTTTCCTGCAATTCCCCGATTTGGGAGGTACGACGCTGTGACTCATGCCCCCGCTGCATGCAGCAGAAAATAAAAAGGTTGTTATAGTAAAATTGCTGATTGGGGACGAAGCCACGTGCGTGGCCATGCCCCTTATGACATGATCATTTACCATCCTAATTTACACTTGGGTGACGTGGAGAGGTATGAATTGTTACCTGCATTTTTTGTAAATTCTTACCTGCATTTGTGCCACTTTTACCCAAACTTGTGTTACTTCCTACATGAATTTGTTACTTTTTACCAGAATTTGTGCCACTTTTATTACATGAGATTTACATGAATCTGAAGGGGGATACACACGGAGCAACGTTCACTTAATTTCTAAGCAATCCGACTAGATTGCTTAGAAATTAGGAACACATCGTTCCGTGTGTAGGGGTACAGGCGACAGCGATGCGCGGTTCCGCGCATCAGTATCGCTGGTGCTAGATTGGCACAATCTAGCAGGTCGCTCATTTCACCGCTGGGTGAAATGAGCGACCCCCGCCCCCCCCCCCCCCCTCGCTCAGCACATCGCGCTGTGCTGAGCGGGGAGAGAGATGTCTCCCTCCACATCTCCCCATCTGCACGACCCTTTACCTGCATTTGTTGTAATTCTTATCTGTATTTGGGTTACATCTTGCCTTCATTTGTTCTAACAAGTCTTATCTGTATTTGTGTAACATCTTACCTGCATTTTGTGCTACTTCGTTCTTACCTACATTTAAGTTGTTGCTTACCTGGGCCTGGACCTTGCTCATTCATCTGTGCAAAGTGATCAATCATGAATGTAAAAAAGTTAGAGAGCTGTAAGACAAAATAAATAGAGTCAGTAAAATAACGGTAGCACACAAATGGTCAACATGGTTTTTGTTTTTTTCACGTTTTCCCAACAGTTGCTTGATTTATTATCTACATGGAGTACAATTAGGATACGTAACCATGCCCGCAACGTGGTGAGTGAAGCGAGCCTGCAAGGGTCTGCGTTTCTACTGACGGTGGTCACAGAGCATGAAATATACACAATTTTGTAAAAATAAAATAAAATGTTGACTATATTTGTGTCGACCTCTGTAATGTTGACCTTTTGAACCTTTCAAGTTTTTGTACCAGTTGACCTTAACCACTGTCAACATTTAACCTGTCGACTTTTTGTACCTGTCGACCTAATGCATGTTGACCATATGTGACTATCTACCTACACACTGTAGATCTATTATACCACATCCATGGGGGTCATTCCGAGTTGTTCGCTCGCAAGCGGATTTTAGCAGATTTGCTCATGCTAAGCCGCCGCCTACTGGGAGTGAATCTTAGCATCTTAAAATTGCGAACGATGTATTCGCAATATTGCGATTACACACCTCGTAGCAGTTTCTGAGTAGCTTCAGACTTACTCGGCATCTGCGATCAGTTCAGTGCTTGTCGTTCCTGGTTTGACGTCACAAACACACCCAGCGTTCGCCCAGACACTCCCCCGTTTCTCCTGCCACTCCTGCGTTTTTTCCGGAAATGGTAGCGTTTTTCCCCACACGCCCATAAAACGGCCTGTTTCCGCCCAGTAACACCCATTTCCTGTCAATCACATTACGATCGCCAGAACGATGAAAAAGCCGTGAGTAAAAATCCTAACTGCATAGCAAATTTACTTGGCGCAGTCGCAGTGCGGACATTGCGCATGCGCATTAAGCGGAAAATCGCAGCGATGCGAAGATTTTTACAGAGCGAACAACTCGGAATGACCTCCCATGTGTATTACAGTACTGTAAACACTGCTAACTTTTGCTACCATTTCTGAGGTGCACTGATGTTTTCATACTGCAATATCCTGCAGGGCCTTGCGCTACCTTTATTCTACATCAGACCTGGCCAACCTGTGGCTGTCCAGCTGTTGTAAAACTACACATCCCAGCATGCCCTGCCACAGTTTCACAACAGCTTTAGAGCAACAAGTTGGCAAGGCCAATCCTACACCATTGTTAGTGGAAATAACCATTATCTTTTTATTACTGTTGTCCCCAATTGTAAAGCGCTGTAGTATATGGTGGTGCGATATAAACATTAATATTATATCTTCAGATACATTTGCACAGATTGAAGAACAACTCGATCCAACCATGGCCACAGAGGGTGGCATTGCCCAAGTCTTACAACTCTTGGGTTCTATGCAAACAAAAAAGACTTTGACCTGTTTGAATGTAAGCTTCAGGATATGGTTTGTACAGAGATAGCTAACATATAGACAAGAGGTTCCCAAAATGTTTAAATCACGGTGCCCCAGAGTATAAGAATTTATTTACAGCACCCCTAGACGAAAAGTTAAATTAAGTTATATGGTGAAAGACAGGATTCACTTCTGTTTATTCACATATTTTATGATTGAAAGCCACAAACACTGGGCTTTTCCTAATACATTGACCATAAATAATTTAAATTGGTCCTAAACCACCAACCTATGGCACCCCTGCTAGTGCCCTGAGGCACCCAGTTTGGGAACCATTGATATAGGCTGATGTGACGCACGCACTTGGGTACCAGACCGTCTGCACTCATGCAGTTCATGGATGTTTCTGTTGCCCCTTGTAATGGTCTGCGAGAGGCTGTGATACGCCAGGTGACTAAATTTAAGCTCCTTCAGGGCAGAATTGACAACCTACATATTAGGGAAAGATTACTAGAATCTTTAGAGCAAGATCGTAATTTCTCTATAAGGCATGACAGAGGGCAAAGGATTTTCAAACCTAGAGACTCCCCATCAGATCTACCTAGAGATGTAATTTATTGTCTGCATTATTGCACTCAGAAAGAGGACATCCACCATAGGGACCACCACCTAGATGGCATTGATATCGATGGGCAGAGGATAAAAATGTTCTAGGACCTGTTGTGGGCCACATTCCAAACCCACAGGGCCTTACAAGCCCTGATTGCGGAGTTGAGCTAGTTGGACATTAAATATAGATGAGTTTTTCCATTTAGTCTCAAGGTCTAGCAGAATGGTAAACTGTCTGTCCTAAAGGAGCCCTCTAACTTCTCTGTCATTTGTTCTGATTTGAGAATTCTGCCAGTTGACTCCCTCCTCAGCTCCATCCCACCCATCCTCACATCTGGCAAGGGCATTTAGCAGCTTATGGACCGGAGACTAAAGTAGCCTAAAGGCCGCTAGGACCCATTGGAGACCTTGTCAATTTGAATGGCCTTACCCAATGTCATCTGACTGCTTTTTCCTAGTGTTTGGCAATCCTGGTGATCTGATGAGCCTCCCTTTGTATTCTCTGGTTGGGTCGATGAAGCTACTCTCTGCGGGACTACCTGCCCCTTGAGTGCCTTAGGTTCTAGTGAGTCATAAATGATATTTGAGGCGTCATTGAACACTACTGTGAGACTCCAGTATTATATTTTATCTGTTTTTTCATAGCCAAACGTTTTTATATTCTCTTCATATTTACCTTCCGGTGTTCTGTTACTACATATGTTTTTTGCCTGTCACACCTGTTAACTCATTTTGATTCCTGTAGGTTGTGCAAGTAACTGTTTGTTATATTCATTTCCTGGATCTTACTATTGTGTTAGGGCTGTCGCTGACACCAACCCCTGGTGACCTCCAAACTTCCTATGTTTTCCCTCAAGCTCAGCCGTGCTTTTCATGTTTGGTCCTACAAGGGAAGGTTGTTTCTAGTTTATACAAATGTCTATATTTCAATGAATCAAGTGTATTTTCTGTTTGTTGTCTTCTCCTCCCCCATCTTCCCTCTGTTAATTCTCCAACCACCCACCATTGCTTGGTACTGTTCATTATATATGATCACGGCTAACGCTACGGCATTGACTATTAACATTGTCTCCATAAATACCAAGGGCCTTAATCAGATAAGAGCTTGGGAGCCTTAAGGCCAGTACTCACTGGCCGATGGCAGAGAGATGTGTGCTGAGCGAACCGCTCAGCACACATCTCTCCCGGCGCTCAGCACAGCGCGATCTGTGCTGAGCGTGCGGGGGGAGACGGGGGGGCCGCTCACTTCACCCAGCGGGTGAAGTGAGCGACCCGCTAGATTGGCCTGCATGCAGGCCAATCTAGCAGCAGCGATAGCGATGCGCGGGGCTGCGCATCGCTATCGCTGAGGGGGCTACACACGGAGCGATCGTGCTTAAAATCTAAGCAATCTAGTCAGATTGCTTAGATTTTAAGCAGCGATCGCTCCGTGAGTACCCCCCTTTATGGAATCTGTACAATATGCTGCAAAAGATGAAAGTTGCTTTCCTCCAAGAAACACACTTTAAATGCAATGCCGTCCCCTCTCTTAAAGATTAGAATTTCCAAGATTAGTAATAATAGGGTAAAACATTAGGGGTCGCTATACTATTTTCCTGATTACTTCCTTCCTTATAAGGCTTTGAAAATGTTGAGTCTAGTGGAAGGCAGGGCGCCTTTTGTTAAATGCAAATTGTATGATAATATGTACAGTTTTGCAAACCTCTATAAATCCCATAAACCCATAAATGAGTATTACACGGTAAGCTTAACCAACTACAGTAGGCTCTGGGATTAAAAAAGAAAAAAAAGTCAGAAACTTAAATTCTTACAAAAGCTAAACACTTTTATTATTGGGCCTCCTCATCTGATATAGCAACTACTGAGCTGACGAAGACTAGAGTTGCATTAAATAATCTTCTCTCTAACAGAATAAAACGTGATTGCCGCATTTGTCGGAATCGTTACTTTCAATGGGGCAATAAGCCTGGCAAGTTACATGCCCTGGCTCTACAAGCCCAACGTCTTACATCATATATACAGATCATCAAAGACTTTAATGTCAGGAAATGTAAAGTCACTTTAGACATCGTGGATGCCTTCCACTTCTACTATACTAAATTACATCATTTGAATGGGCATATGTTCACTGGTGAGGTAGCATCCTTTAGAGATACAGTGGTCCAATAACAGACTTCCCCACCCTCTCATGGCGGAGGAGGATTAGCTTGACTCTTCCTTTTCTGAAGCGGATTTGGATGAGGCTTTGACGTCAACTCCCAGTGAGAAAAGTCCGGGCACAGATGGCTTCACTAATTTGTTAAGCTAAAACCCCTTCGCAAGATACTTCATGTCTTGATATTTCTGCGGAGCATTATTTCTTAGGTGAATCCTTGGAGGCACATATCACAGTCATTCACATGGAGGGGAAGGATCAAGCCCAGTGCCCCAACTACCACCCTATCTCATTGCTCAATACAGATATCAAACTGTTTGCTAAGCTTATAGCTAACAGATTCAAGACATTACTCCCTACACTGATACATTTTTGACCAAGTGGACTTGGGTCAAGAGGCCCAATATAAGACCAACAAGGTCATTGATATCGCGCACTTGGCTCTTAATGACTCCGCCCTGGTAATCTTACTTTCCACAAATGCAGAAAAGGCCTTTGATAGTGAAAGAATAAGGTGCTATTTTATGAAAGGCTTGTTGACACATATGAGTTTGGGTTCTACCTCCCTTTATTGGACCCTTGCACTTTGCTATCATTCCTCCACGGATTAATGGCGCTCTCTTTGTGCCTGTTTGTATTAATAACATGCCTACATTTAAAAGATCACAATGTTTACATTTTGCTTGGGCTTTCAGGTCCTGTGCATATATTCAATACATGTTGGTATAACATCATATCATCATTATGATATTAATTTGTCAGCTGATAAAGCATAATTCATAAAATAAACTATACTGACCTGAAGTTGAGCCTGTTCCTCTGCATATTCTATAGACTGAAAGATACTAAGTGTGTAACGCCGTCTCATTTCCAGCCGCGCCATGTAGAAACGATACCATCTCTGTATCAAAACTGCTGCTTTAATCGCTGGATAAAATAATCAAAAAAGATGACACAAATAGTAAATAAAGAGCATATAAGGATTTATATTTTACATCTTAGGGGGGTATCCAATTAGCCGCGATATCGCAGTTTCACAATAAACAATTCCGATAATTCAGTGTCCTATTAGGGGCAATAAGTTATCAGCAATAAGTCTCCATAGGGTTTATAGTGGATTTCTCTTCACCATCTCTGAGCAGGTGATAAGTAGTGCAAAATCCCTATTTTAAGGTAAAAATGTGAGGATTTGGTTCAGAACCTCTGGACACCCCCTGAATGACTAATAACGCACAAGTTTTGAATTATTTTTAATTGGCCAATAATGACAAGTCATTTTTGGGGTCAAAAATGCAACTGATGGAAATTGGGGTACAAGGTATGGGACAAGTATATTAGGGTTCTTTATGGGTGGGACAAGTGTTTTTAGACTTGCAGGTGGGAGTAATCGGACCGTTTCCAATTATTGTTTAAAAATACCCTAAAATGACCCAAATGTGTACTTATACCCATTTTTATATGGCCCAAATATAATAAGAGCACTTACAGTATTTTGCTTTCTAGCATTTTTCACATAAAAAAAATGCATATAACAGCCATTTAACCAAATTTAATGACTCCAAATAGACTTCTCTAATGTTTTCCTATATTAGTTTGGCTTTTTGGGGGTAGGGGCAGATCTACCCATATTCTCCTATACTTGTCTCAGCTTTTGCCGGCTAGAATTATAGCGAGAATACCATTATCGCCATTTTGGAATAGGATAGGTGCGATAAATGGGAGTGCGCAAGCTGCGATAAGCCCATTTTTTCGGGAGATAGGTGCGATAACATTAGCCATTGTGATATTGCGGTTAATTGGATACCCCCTTAGTGTTTACCAGTAATAAAGTTACAGCATTTATGCAGGGGATAGGGGAGAAAGGAGGCACAGTAAGGAACAGTATATTACCCTAAATAAATGGAGACTGGGAGAAATTAGAAGAGTATGGGAGGGGCGGTCATGCCTTGAGCTGGTGTTTACTAGTTTACACTGTCGTATTCCTCACTATGCACATGAGGCACATGCCTAGGGGCGGCACCTGCTGGGGGAGGCACAGCAGTACCCCCCCCCCCCAAACCAGAGGAGCAGCACAGAAGTCCTCCCTCCGCCTCGTGGCGGTTTTAAGTGCGTCAGGGCAAGAAGGGTGGGCAGTGACCCCGCCAGCGTTATAGCATCTGCCTGCTGAATGGATCCAACATTGTGCTATTCGTCATCCACCCTGGCCACCTCCTGCTGCCTGCATCCCCCCACCGGCCTTCCGCTGCCCACATCTCTCCCCACCATCCACCCACTGCCTGCACCCGCCCGCGCAGCTACTCACTTGACATTGGGCAAGAAGATCCGGGAGCTGAGGAACAGGGCTACCTGGTGTAATGTGTATAAGGGGCTACCTGGTGCAATGTGTATAAGGGGCTACCTGGTGCAATGTGTATAAGGGGCTACCTGGTGCAATGTGTATAAGGGGATACCTGGTGCAATGTGTATAAGGGGCTACCTGGTGCAATGTGTATAAGGGGCTATCTGGTACAATGTGTATAAGGGTCTACCTGGTGCAATGTGTATAAGGGTCTACCTGGTGCAATGTGTATAAGGGGCTACCTGGTGCAATGTGTATAAGGGGCTACCTGGTGCTATGTGTATAAGGGGCTATTTGGTGCAATGTGTATAAGGGGATACCTGGTGCAATGTGTATAAGGGGCTACCTGGTGCAATGTGTATAAGGGGCTATCTGGTACAATGTGTATAAGGGTCTACCTGGTGCAATGTGTATAAGGGTCTACCTGGTGCAATGTGTATAAGGGGCTACCCCCCTCCCCTGCATCAGAGCAGCGGTGCAACATGGCATTCTCCCCTGCCGCCACTGCATCAGAGCAGCGGCGGATGGAGGGGCGGACGGACAGGCGGGTCGGGAGGAATGGCTGTAGAGGCACCGAGCACCCGAGCAAAGGTACAGCTGGTGAGTTATTAAGGGGGGGTGGATGTTCAGTCCTTTTGCATGTGACATGTCACATATGATCCCGTTCCCCACTGTCGGAGCCCGCCCCAAGTTGGTGGTCGGACATGCAGCACGTCCGATCTCCTACTCCGATCTGATGCGCATGGGAACGCGCATTGGATATGACCTCGTGTCACACACACCGAGTGATTTGGACAGTTTTCATCTAATCCGTCGGAATTGGATGAAAACAGGCCAAATCGGACCTGTGTATGGGGGCCTTTAGTATTTCTGGAGGCAAGATCAGAATATCTTCACATATTTAGACCTCCTTACTAGGAAGTATGATGTTGTGCCACCAGTACGAGTGGGTCCTGGGTATTTGCCGATTTATCCCCTATTTGGACAGCCAGAGTGGTGAAGCCAGTGAGATGTTATGTATGTCTGGCTGGTCCCCTCTCACATCTCCTTACACCAAATCACACTTATACCCCTTTCAGACCGCATCAAAAACCTGGTATATTGCAGAGTTTTAGCCATGTCAACCCGGTTTGAGCTGCAGTGTGAAAGCACCATAATGAATTTACCGGGTACAACAACCCGGTATTTCAACCCGTGTTAAAAGAAGGATTCTACACGGTTCGGACTCGGTTCATTTGGCAGTGCTAAAGCCTTAGACCCGGTATATTCAACCCTGGAAGCTTAAAAATGAGGCGATAGTCCGGTAAGAGCCCAGGACCAGATGGCTTCACTCTCACCTATTATAAACAATTCAAGGACCTCACATCCCCTTATCTTCTCCAGGCCTTTAATTCAATATCCGCAAACACCCATTTTTCTAGCCAATCCTTAGAGGCGCATATCTTCGTTTTGCCCAAGCCCGGCAAGGACCCCTCGGTGTGCTCCAGCTATAGACCCATATCTTTCCTAAACGTCGATGTCAAGCTCTTCGCAAAATTAATGGCAAACAAATTGAACGCTTTCCTGCCTTCCCTAATCCACAGCGACCAGGTGGGGTTTGTCCCGGGCCGCGAGGCCAAGGATAATACCACTAAGGTACTGAGCCTGATTCATATTGCGTCCCGGGGCGGCCCACCGACAGTGTTGCTATCCACTGATGCTGTAAAGGCTTTTGATAGGGTCGGTTGGGGCTTTATGAGGTCCGTGCTGGAGCATATTGGATTGGGTCCTCAGATGCTTGATAGGATAATGGGCCTTTATAGATCCCCCACAGCTCGGGTCCGAGTGAACGGATCTTTATCCGATTCCCTCCCTATAGGTAATGGGACACGACAAGGTTACCCACTATCTCCTCTACTCTTTGTCCTCTGTATCGAAGCTTTCGCTAGAGCTATTAGGGCCAATGACGGCATTACGGGCTTGACGATTGGTGATACGGAGCACAAACTTTCCCTATTTGCGGATGACCTACTAGCCACAATAACGCACCCGATCTCCTCCCTCCCCCACTTTATGCGAGAGCTATCCCACTTCGGTTCACTCTCCAACTTTAAAATCAATATGTCCAAATCATGCGCCTTGAACATCTCCCCCCCCCCCCCGACACCGTAGCTAAACTTGAATGATCCTTCCCCTTTAATTGGAATGCCTCTCATCTGTCCTACCTAGGAATACAGCTGCCAAATGACCTATCTCACTTATACACTTTAAACTTTTCCCCCCTCCTTCGAACACTCAGGGCTGATTATAGCAGATGGTACCTCAAACCACTCTCATGGCTGGGGAGGGTGAATGTTGTAAAGATGAATACTCCCCAAACTGCTCTACAAACTACAGACCCTCCCCATACAGATCCCAGACTCATGGTTCAGATCCATCCAACTGTTAATACAACAATTCATCTGGTCTCTGAGACGGCCAAGAATAAGCCGATCCATTATGATCCGCTCTACCCGATGTGGTGGTTTCCAATTGCCGGATATCAGAGGCTACTATCGGGCAATAATGCTCAATAGGGTTCTGGATTGGACGAGGAGTCGAGAAACAAAGCAATGGGTGGCTATAGAGGGACTATACATGCAGCAATTCCCAGAGATCTTTCCCTGGCTCCCCTCCTTGCCCAAACCCCCCTCACCCCACCCAACTATTACAGCGACCCTATCCTTTTGGAAAAAGGCGCGCCGCTGGCCTTTCCTCTCTTCCGATTTCGGCCCACTGACCTCTTTTCTAGCTAACCCCGACTTCCAGCCCGGTTTAACACCATCCCACTTTCGTGACTGGGCCCTCGAAGGCCTCTTTAGAGTGGGCCAGGTGGCAATCTCCTCAGGAATTAAACAATTTTCAGAAATACGGTCAAAATGGGAAGTCCCGCAGCGTGACTTTTGGAAGTACCTACAGCTTAGACACTTTTTGCACTCTGAGCGTAGGTATCTCCGGGCCTCACGTGAGTTAACACAGTTCGAGAGGATGTGCGTCGCCACATGCCCCCCTCAGCACACCATCTCCTCACTTTATAGATACTACAGACCCCAAACGCCCAGACGCCCATGCCCTTTAAGCTGGCCTGGGAAAGAGATCTCGGGATCTCCCTGACAGATAAAGACTGGCAGATGATATTCCTCTAATCCCACAAAAGCTCAGTCTGCATACAAGTTAGGGAAACCCAATATAAGCTTTTAATGAGATGGTACAGGCATCCCTCTCTCCTCCACTTCATGTATCCTGGAGTGACGGACAGATGTTGGAGATGTCTCAGCGCCACAGGTTCCCTTGTGCATATCTGGTGGAACTGTCCCCTACTAAAACCATTCTGGAAGGATGTTATATCCATCTCTCAAGACATACTTCACACTCCCGTTCCCACAGACCCAGCCTTCTGGCTACTTTCCCACTCCTCAATCTCACTAGCTCAGCATAACACATCGCTACTTCGACACCTGTCTAATGCAGTGAGGGCAGTCATCCCCACACTATGGAGATCTAGGAAACTATGGTTTAACAGAATTAATCACTATATGAATATGGAAAACATCCTCCTGGTTTCCAGAGATAAACTCTCGGAGTTTATGATCATATGGATGCCCTGGATAGAGTATATGTCCTCCAAAGACTATAAGGATTATGTTTATGCCGTCAAATGATTTCAACGCACAATCTATCGAATAGATAGACTGTACTACACCTCCTCCCCAATTCGATAACTCCCCCCAGTTTGGTCACACCATGTTTTCTCTCTACTATCCCTCTCATTTCTTTCCTCTCTCTTTTCTACAGCTTCTCTACAATGCCATCTAAGATTGCAAATACATTATAGTATGGATAGATGGCGAAAGGATATCAGATGGTTGTCACAGAAACACCTACTAACGCTAGTGCCTTTACTAACCCCCAGCGATGGGGATGATACGCTACCCTACTCTTTAAGGCTATGATGTATTAGACCTTCATTTGTGTCCTGATGATTTTCTTCTTCTTTTGTTAAAATGTGAAGCAATCCTTATATTGTTATACTGTCCTAAATAAAAACAGATTATACAAAAAAAAAAAAAAATGAGGTGATAGGCTGTCTCCCTACATGATGTCACCAGCCTGAACCCGGAAACAACAGGCAGCACTTTGTAAACAGTGGGTGAGCTTTTATACAGCATTCACAGTGCTTTTAAAAAATGGCAACCTGGAGTGATAACGAAGTTAGGGAGTTGTTGAGAATTAGAGGGGAGACTGAAATTGCAAGCAAATTACAGGCACTGTAAAGGATGCAATAACCTATAAAAACTAGAGATGTGCGGCTGGCAATTTTCGTGTTTTGTGTTTTGGTTTTGGTTCTAATTCCATTTTCGTGTTTTGGTTTTGGCTTGGTTTTGCCAAAACCAACCTTTCGTGTTTTGGTTTTGGATCAGGATGATTTCTGAAAGAAAACATAAATACAGCTAAAATCACAGAATTTGGGGGTAATTTTGCTCCTACGGTATTATTCACCTCAATAACATTCATTTCCACTCATTACCAGTCTATTCTGAACACCTCACACCTCACAATATTGTTTTTAGGCCTAAAAGTTGCACCGAAGTGGCTGTATGACTAAGCTAAGCGACACAAGTGTGCGGCACAAACACCTGGCCCATCTAGGAGTGACACTGCAGTGGCAGACAGGATGGCAGATTTAAAAACTAGGGTCCAAACAGCACATGATGCAAAGAAGAAAAAGAGGTGCAATGAGGTAGCTGTATGACTAAGCTAAGCGACACAAGTGTGCGGCACAAACACCTGGCCCATCTAGGAGTGGCACAGACAGGATGGCACAAAAAAAACTAGTCCTCAAACAGCACATGATGCAAAGAAGAAAAAGAGGTGCAAGATGGAATTGTCCTTGGGCCCTCCCACCCACCCTTATGTTGTATAAACAGGACATGCACACTTTAACAAACCAATCATTTCAGCGACAGGGTCTGCCACACGACTGTGGCTGAAATTACTGGTTTGTTTGGGCCCCCACCAAAAAAGAAGCAATCAATCTCTCCTTGCACAAACTTGCTCTACAGAGGCAAGATGTTCACCTTATCATCATCCTCCGATTCTTCACCCCTTTCACCGTGTACATCCTCCTCACTGAGTATTAATTCGTCCCCACTGGAATCCACCATCACAGGTTCCTGTGTACGTACTGGAGGCAATTGCTGGTAAAGGTCTTCCCGGGAGACTTTATTATTCGTTTTGATGAACATCATCTTCTCCACATTTTCTGGAAGTAACCTCCTACGCCGATCGCTGACAAGGTTACTGGCTGCACTAAACACTCTTTCGGAGTACACACTGGAGGGGGGGGGGGCAACTTAGCTAAAATAAAGCCAGTTTGTGCAAGGGCCTCCAAATTGCCTCTTTTTCATGCCAGTATACGTACGGACTGTCTGACATGCCTACTTGGATGCTGTCACTCATATAATCCTCCACCATTCTTTCCATGGTGACAGAATCATATGCAGTGAAAGTAGACATGTCAGTAATCTTTGGCAGGTCCTTCAGTCTGGACCAGATGTCAGCTTTCGCTCCTGACTGCCCTGCATCACCGCCAGTGGGTGGGCTAGGAAATGTTATCCTTTTCCTTGCAAGCCCAGTGGCGGGAGAAATTGAAGGAGGAGCTGTTGACAGGTCACGTTCCGCTTCAGTCGACAAGTTACTAACCAGCAGGTATTTGCACACTTGTGTCTGCTGGAAAGAGAGATACAACGTACAGTAGGCTTTAAACCTAGGATCGAGCACGGTGGCCAAAATGTAGTGCTCTGATTTCAACAGATTGACCACCCTTGAATCCTGGCAAAGCAAATGAAGGGCTCCATCCACAAGTCCCACATACTTTGCGGAATCGCTCCGTCTTAGTTCCTCCTTCAATTTATCCAGCTGCTTCTGCAAAAGCCTGATGAGGGGAATGACCTGACTTAAGCTGGCAGTGTCTGAACTAACTTCACGTGTGGCAAGTTCGAAGGGTTGGAGAACCTTGCACAAGACGGAAATCATTCTCCACTGCGCTTGAGTCAGGTGCATTACCCCTCCTTTGCCTATATCGTAGGTGGATGTATAGGCTTGAATGGCCTTTTGCTGCTCCTCCATCCTCTGAAGCATATAGAGGGTTGAATTCCACCTCGTTACCACCTCTTGCTTCAGTTGATGGCGGGGCAGGTTCAGGAGTGTTTGCTGGCACTCCAGTCTTCGGCACGCAGTGGAAGAATGCCGAAAGTGGCCCACAATTTTTCGGGCCACTGACAGCATCTCCTGCACACCCCTTTCATTTTTTAAAAAATTCTGCACCACCAAATTAATTGTATGTGCAAAACATGGGATGTGCTGGAATTTGCCCAGTTGTAATGCACGCACAATATTTTTGGCGTTGTCCGATATCACAAATCCCCAGGAGAGCCAAATTGGGGTAAGCCATTCTGCGATGATGTTCCTCAGTTTCCGTAAGAGGTTGTCAGCTGTGTGCCTCTTATGTAAAGCGCTGATACATAGCGTAGCCTGCCTAGGAATGAGTTGGCGTTTGCAAGATGCTGCTACTGGTGTCACTGTGGGATACCATACATCTACCCAGTGGGCTGTTACAGTCATATAGTCCTTAGTCTGCCCTGTTCCACTTGTCCACATGTCTGTGGTTAAGTAGACACTGGATACATCCGCATTTTTTAGGACCATGGTGACTCTTTTCTGACGTCTGTGTACATTCTCGGTATCGCCTGCCTAGAGAAGTGGAACCTAGATGGGAATTGATACCGGGGACACAGTAGCTCAAACAAATCTTTACGTGACTCTGAACTAATGGTGGATACCGGATGCACCTCTAAAACCAACATAGCTGTCAAGGCCTCAGTTATCTTCTTTGCAAAAGGATGACTGCTTTCATATTTCATCTTCCTCACAAAGGACTGTTGGACAGTCAATTGCTTACTGGAAGTAGTACAAGTGGTCTTCCGACTGCCCCTCTGGGATGACGATCGACTCCCAGCAGCAACAACAACAGCGGCAGCAACAGCAGCAGGCGTACCACTCAAGGATCCTACGGAGGAATCCCGGTTAGGAGAGGACTCCTCAGTCTTGACAGTGACATGGCCTGCAGGACTACGGACGTTCCTGACTGAGGAGGAAGTTGACGTTGAGGGAGTTGGTGGTGTGTCTTGCAGGAGCTTGGGTACAGGAGGAAGAAGGGATTTAGGTGTCAGTGGCTCTTACAGAAAGTTTCTGAACTTGACTGACTTCTGATGAATGCGCAGCAGGTGACGTATAAGGGAGGATGTTCCTAGGTGGTTAACATCCTTACCCCTACTTATTACAGATTGACAGAGGCAACAGATGGCTTGACACCTGTTGTCCGGATTTGAGGAGAAATAATTCCACACTGTAGAGGTGGCTTTTTTGGTACTTTGCCCAGGCATCACAATGGGCTTCTTCGTCCCAAGGACAACAGGTGTCTCCCCCAGTGCCTGACTTAAACAAACCACATCACCTTCAGAATCCTCATTGTCAACTTCCTCCTCAGCGCCAGCAACACCCATATCCTCATCCTGATGTACTTCAAGAGTGACATCTTCAATTTGAATATCAGGAACTGGACTGTGGGTGCTCCTTCCAGCACTTGCAGGGGGCGTGCAAATGGTGGAAGGAGCCACCTCTTCCCGTCCAGTGTTGGGAAGGTCGGGCATCGCAACCGCCGACACAACTGGACTCTCCTTGGGGATTTGTGATACCATCTCAGAGCACACAGTTCTTTTCTGTGCTCTTTCCAGCTTAACTCTTTTAATTTTTCTAGCGGGAGGATGAGGGCTTCCATCGTCATGTGAAGATGAACCACTAGCCATAAACATAGGCCAGGGCCTAAGCCGTTCCTTGCCACTCCGTGTCGTAAATGGCATATTGGCAAGTTTACGTTTCTCCTCAGATGATTTAAATTTCTTTTTTTGGTTCTTTTTACTGAACTTTGGCTTTTTGGATTTTACACGCCCTCTACTATCACATTGGGCATCGGCCTTGGCTGACGACGTTGATGGTATTTCATCATCTATGTCATGGTTAGTGGCAGCAGCTTCAGCACTAGGAGGAAGTGGTTCTTCTTGATATTTCCCTATTTTCTCCTCAAAATTTTTGTTCTCCATTATTTTTTGGGAGTTATAAGAGACAATATGCATCTCAGGAATGACTGGAATTACTGATGACACAGGACACTACCAATGGTCTGATGCAGCCTAACAGATTGTTATAATTGTTATACTGCAGCAGTGGATATATAGCAGCAGCGTATATCGCCACTGGAATTACTGATGACACAGGACACACACTACCACTGATCTGATGCAGCCCAACAGCTTTTTAATAATAATATAATTGTAAGTAATTTGTTATACTGCTGCAGTGGATATATATAGCAGCAGCAGCGTATATCGTCACTGGAATTACTGATGACACAGGACACACACTACCACTGGTCTGATGCAGCCCAACAGCTTTTTAATAATAATATAATTGTAATTTCTTATACTGCAGCAGTTGCTCTATATATAGCAGCAGCGTATATCGTCACTGGAATTACTGATGACACAGGACACACACTACCACTGGTCTGATGCAACCCAACAGCTTTTTAATAATAATATAATTGTAATTTGTTATACTGCAGCAGTTGCTATATATAGCAGCAGCGTATATCATCACTGGAATTACTGATGACACAGGACACTAGATATATGGCAGCAGAGAACACCAACAAGGTGACTGCCTGGACTGATGCCGCACAATACACTGAGTGACTACACTGGACTGGTCTGCACAACACAGCCCCACTTTACAGCTACACTGGCTATATGGCAGCAGAGAACACTAGTACCCCTTTTCCACTAGCGTAGCACGGGTCGCAGCCGTGTCGCCTGACACGGCTGCGACCCGTGCTACAGCCCCCTGCAGACAGCGCTCACCAACCCGGCAATTGCCGGGTTGGTGACGCGCTAGTGACGCGGCAGGGGCGGCGCTGGGAGATCACATGATCTCCCAGCGCCGCCCTCCCTATGCACTGTGAACGGGAGCCACTATGGAAAAACACGGGTAAATGCGCGCCCCCGCGCATTTACCCGTGTTTAAAAAAGCTAGTGGAAAAGGGGTATAACACTGTGACTGTCTGGACTGATGCAGCACAATACACTGAGTGACTACACTGGACTGGTCTGCACAACACAGCATCCACTTTACAGCTATACTGGATATTTGGCAGCAGAGAACACCAACACTGTGACTGCCTGGACTGATGCAGCACAATACACTGAGTGACTACACTGGACTGGTCTGCACAACACAGCATCCACTTTACAGCTATACTGGATATTTGGCAGCAGAGAACACCAACACTGTGAGTGCCTGGACTGATGCAGCACAATACACTGAGTGACTACACTGGACTGGTCTGCACAACACAGCATCCACTTTACAGCTATACTGGATGTTTGGCAGCAGAGAACACCAACACTGTGAGTGCCTGGACTGATGCAGCACAATACACTGAGTGACTACACTGGACTGGACTGCACAACACAGCATCCACTTTACAGCTATACTGGATATTTGGCAGCAGAGAACACCAACACTGTGACTGCCTGGACTGATGCAGCACAATACACTGAGTGACTACACTGGACTGGTCTGCACAACACAGCATCCACTTTACAGCTATACTGGATATTTGGCAGCAGAGAACACCAACACTGTGACTGCCTGGACTGATGCAGCACAATACACTGAGTGACTACACTGGACTGGTCTGCACAACACAGCATCCACTTTACAGCTATACTGGATATTTGGCAGCAGAGAACACCAACACTGTGAGTGCCTGGACTGATGCAGCACAATACACTGAGTGACTACACTGGACTGGTCTGCACAACACAGCATCCACTTTACAGCTATACTGGATATTTGGCAGCAGAGAACACCAACACTGTGAGTGCCTGGACTGATGCAGCACAATACACTGAGTGACTACACTGGACTGGACTGCACAACACAGCATCCACTTTACAGATACACTGGATATATGGACTGGACTGAGCAGCACAACACTTGTCACTCCACTTTGCCGCCCCAATAAACAGAGACTGAGCACACTGAATACACGTCCTCTCACTCTCCAAGACAGGAGTGAAAATGGCCGCGTCACGCGGCTCCTTATATGGAATCCAAATCCCGCGAGAATCCGACAGCGGGATGATGACGTTTTGCCGAGTTCGGGTTCCGAGTCAAGAGGGAAAAGCCGAGCCTGGCTCGGATCCAGACTCAGAAGCCAAAGTTCGGGGGATTTCGGTTCTCTGAGAACCGAACCCGCTCATCTCTAATAAAAACACAAGTGAGACTATCACAAAGTCTCTACAGACATGTGCTCTGTCGCCCATTATTGCTGCACTGCTCAGAGCACTCCCCAGCCCCTCCTTTCACTGTGAAACGTCTTATGTGAGACAGAAAAGTCCATTTAAAGTGACATCACACTGTTTTATATGGGTGAACTGGGTTCAGTGTGAAAGGCACCAACCCGGGAATAAACTGGTAATAACCTGGCTCTAAAATGCGATGTGAAAGGGGTATAGCTTGTTCAGACCCGGTTCGGACGTGTGTTCAAAAGCCGTGTCCTTACCGGGTGTGCGATGTGAAAGCGGTATCAGTGTAAAGGACATTTTTTGAGTTCCAAAATGATTAAATAGCAGCTGAGTCTGCAAAGCCCGTGGACCTGGTAGCACCTGCAAACTCTACTGAGACATTACTTTGGCAAGCAACACTTTCTATGACACTGTAGAGTTGACACTAAGCGGCCTCAGGGCCTAATTCATGTTTGTACGCAATGCCGATGGTTATGCAGAGTAAACACGTGCCGCAATTGCAGTGCGCACATGCCAAGGTGCCTCTGTGATGCGTACTTGAAGTTGAAAGTAGCTGTGGATGTCTGGCTGTATTCAGATTCGGCCACATCTATGTGACTGTAGTGACCATATACATCTACTTGTCAGAGCAGTGGTTATCACTATTAGCATGAATGTGCAATACTGTAGGCTTACACTTTGTGCAACAGATATGTCTGAAATAGCTTGATCTTTGCATAAGCTTACCTTTCAAAAGGCCACAATACACACCCACAGCAGGGTGTGGTACAAAATGTCGACATTCAGAATGATGTCAAATGTCTACAATAACAATGTCAACACAGACAATGCCAGCAGTCAGCATGTCGACAAGGTATTTTCAGGTGCCTAACGCTATCTTGTCCCTAACTTTGGGCGTAGCCTAACCCTAATCCTATCCCCGCAATGGACCATTCAGACCATGTTGACATTCTAGATGAACAATAACGATCTTTTCTGCAAGATCTATCGTTCATATCGTCCAGTGTGTATGGATGAGTGATGTACGATATGCGCATCCGCGGGTCGTTATCATTCATCCATCATCTACAGAACATGCAGCTCAATGTTAACAATATCTTTGAGCTGCATGTTTGGGGAGTGAGGGGGATGACGTCACTGAACTACATAGTACATCGATATCGTTCAGTGTGTATGCACTGGCGATCTCCACTAATTAGAAATCCGCGATATAGGGGGTCATTCCGAGTTGATCGCTCGCTAGCAACTTTTTGCAGCAATGCGATCAGATA
The DNA here is from genome assembly GCF_028390025.1 of Pseudophryne corroboree. NCBI lineage: Eukaryota > Metazoa > Chordata > Amphibia > Anura > Myobatrachidae > Pseudophryne > Pseudophryne corroboree. The sequence goes on along the minus strand of NC_086445.1, from coordinate 832,040,620 downwards.
GTCGCCGCCTATGGGGGAGTGTATTTTTGCTTTGCAAGTGTGCGAACGCTGTTGCAGCCGACGGCACATATTTTATTTTTGCGGTTTCTAAGTAGCTCTGGACTTACTCAGCTGCTGCGATCACTTCAGTCTTTTTGGTCCTGGAATTGACGTCAGACACTCGCCCTGCAAACGTTTGGACACGCCTGCGTTTTTGCAAACACTCCCAGAAAACGGTCAGTTGACACCCACAAACGCCCTCTTTCTGTCAATCACCTTGCGATCGGCAGTGCAAATGGATTCTTCTTTAAATCCGTCGCCCAACACCGATCCTCTTTGTACCCGTACGATGCGCCTGCACATTGCGGTTTTGCCGCAATTTAACCTGATTGCAGCGCTGCAAAAAGTTGCAATCACCTCGGAATGACCCCCATAGTGCTGATTGCTAACTAGCTGAGGTTGCCCAGTGTATACCCAGCTTAATATAAGTGGTCAGGAAAGGTTAAACATACAGTACAATAATACATAAATACACAAACATAATAGAACCGATACTGCACTAACTAAGCATACATTCTTCCACCTCATGGTAAGGCTCCTGTCTCTTCATCCTGGTAGCTAGTCTCTGGTCAAGTACACTGACTGAGAACTGAGATCCACACTCACAGCAAACTTGGTAGAAGAATGTGCAGCATCTCTGCTCTATCCATTAAACTGCATGATGTGGCGGCAGCTCTAGTGATCATATACTGTATATACTATTGCTATTGTCATAATTTTAGCCACTTGCCAAGAGAAGGGGGGTTTCTGGGCAACTGGAACCCCCCCACCATCCTGCATTTTTCTATGCCACTACCACACAGTTGCATCCATTTAGTCACAAAAGGAGATATGTCTGACTTCTCTACTGCTCTGATTAGTCCCCAGACCTGCAGATATGTGTATGATCATGGATGCATGCACCGTGCGAAAAATCACATACTGCCACATTGTTTAGAGAGACACATGGCCATATAAATAGACAAAAGACAGTTTATACCCAATTTAGGTGGCACCCTGCCATGCATCTATGCATCTATTTACAGACCAGAACTCCCATCATTATGTGGAATACATGCTGCCAGTCCAGCCCCACTGACAATAAGAGGAGGATGCTGTCAGTGTACCAGCTCTATGCTGTCAGTGTACCACTGCTAGAAGAAATGCTGTGTAGATGAATATATTGCTAGGGAGAGATAACTTTCTATAAACACAAATACTGTAGCAACAGAACAATACCTTCACACTGAGGGAGTGATTCAGAGCTGATTGTAGATATGCGAAAATATGCACATCTACGATCAGAATCAGAGGCACGCGTCAAGCCCAGCAAGCAACCCCCCCCCCGACCCCCCGCAGAGGTGTGAAAGCATTGCACAGCAGCGATGATTTTGTACCGATGCTTTTGGCGTCACGTTTTGTGACGTCACGCAGCCGCTGTGGGCCGCCCCAGCAACGATCCGGACTGTGGGCCTAATTCAGACCTGATCGTAGATGTGCTAAATTTAGCACATCTATGATCAGTTTCGCATACATGCATGGGGTTGCTTAGCACTAGTCCACCCCGCATGTCTGGCTCGGCCCCCCACCCGCACAGGTACAAAATCATCGCATGGCGACAATGCTTTTGTACCTGAGGAGTAGCTCCCTACCAGCACAGCTCCTGCACGCTGGCAGGGAGCTACTCGTCCCTTCCTGTGTCGCATCGGCTGCATGTGATGTCAAGCAGCCGCCGCGACCTGCCTGCACGGTCCGGGCATGCCTGCCGGCCCACCCCCTCCCACCCAGCTACCGCCTCTGCCTGTCAATCAGGCAGAGGCGATCGCTGGGCTGAGATGGCCATCGGTTCTCTGGTATGCACATGCGCACTGCGGCGTATGCGCAGTTCAGACCTGATCGCCCGCTGTGCGAAAACGCTCAGCAGCGATCAGGTCTGAATTAGCCCCCGTGTCCCCCCAACGCCATTTAAACGCAGCTAGCACGCTCCCTCTCGCCCCACGACCACCTCTGCTCGTGCGCACAACACAGTGGGCATCAGACCACAATGTATAGCTGGGTACAGACCACAATGTATAGCATACATAACAGACTATGGTACATACGGTATATGTATGTCATGAATCATCATCTTATATTAAATGACATAAGCTGTATTTCAGAATCAGAATCTTTTTAACTATAATCTCCCTTAAGGGAAGAAGTAAATGTAGTTATAGAAGCAGGAAAGCAAACAAGTACTTACTATAATAAGAGACAAGATTGTACTTGTCCCAGCTTTGTAATTGGTTAAAAGTACTGACAAATGATCAAATAACACCTGCTTCAGAGTACACTCTATTCATTTGTTTTACTTTATCCTGCCCTCTGGGTACAAATGTGTGAAATGACCTGACTTCACCTTAACAAGATGCTTTGTGTGAGGACACACAGTAGATGACTAGAACACGTGAATGCTCTCTGTTAATGTTGAAATATGTACAACAGACTATGGGTTTGTTTCTATGCATGTAGTTACCGTACAGGGGCAGCAGATGGCGCTGTATACTTACAGAGGTGTAGTGTTTGTCTGTTGCATATGTTTGTACTTTTTTGTTTTACCTCACATGTGTGTTCTAGAAAGGTCTCTGAGAGAAGGAGATGAGCTGATGATACTGAAACTTGTTGTTATATTGATCCTGCTATTCAGTACTATATAAAGAAGATATACATCTCAAGTCTCGTTCTGTCTGTATACAAGGTAACTCCTGAGGTGATACTTTATCTATAAGACTTCCCGCTGCACACCTATGGTATCGATCCATCGCACTATGCCAATAGGTTATGGGCCCAGACTGGAGTCTATACAAGATAAAGTTTTCAGGAGTGCATCCTAAGCAGCATCCAGATCACGAGTCGCACTGCAAGTCCCAGCAGGCGCAGACAGCAGACTGTGTAACGCACACAAGAAACAACCCAGGAGAACCTTGGAAAGAAAACTGTGAGTAAAACAAGTTTAATACCACAGAAGAATAGAGAGATCTATACAAGGAAGGGTTATGGCAAATTACACAGATCTCAGACTAGCTGCTAGCAAGCTTTCTAATGAGAACTATCAAACATGGAAGTTTAAAGTAGAAATGCTATTAACCAGAGATGATTTATGGGATGTTATAAATGCAGACAGACCTGAAGGAGAGGATCAGCAGTGGATTAAGAAGGACAGACAGGCAAGAGCCACTATAAGTTTACTAGTGGAAGATGAACAGCTTATACACATAAGACAAGAGAGTACAGCTAAAGGCATGTGGTGTGCTTTACAGAGAGTGCATGAAGGATCAAGTTTGAACAGCAAACTATTCCTATTAAGAAAATTATATCAAATGAGATTTAATAAAGGCAAGACAATGCAAGAACACATCAGTGCACTACTAGAGATAACCATACAGCTCAGGTCAATGGGAGAAGAAATCAAAAGCAACCACATAGTAGCCATCCTCCTTTGCAGTTTACCAGATACATACAGTGCACTAATAAATGCACTAGAAATGAGACCTGAAGCAGAAATCACACCAGACTTTGTGAAGAACAGGCTCATAGAGGAGTATCAACGCAGAAAGGAGCTTACAGAGTGCAATACTGAAAGTGACACAGAGAAAGCACTTAAAATGGCGGACACTAAGCCACACACCAGGGAAACAAGAGCATGTTTCAGATGCAAGAAAGTGGGTCACCTGAAAAAAGATTGCACCATATGGAAGACAGAGCAGCACAAACCACCAGAAAGATTACACAAACAAAGAGCCAAAGCCACACTTACAGATACAGGAGCACACAATTGGAATGGAACATTTAAAGCGACAGTAACCCAATTATCAGAAAAGTGGTATGTAGACTCAGGAGCGACTAGTCATATGACAAATAACAAGGACTTCTTTACTGAACTTGATTTGAACCATAAAGAAACAATCTACCTAGCAGATGGAACAAATATCATTGCAGAAGGGAAAGGGAATGGTAAATTCCTATGCTCCAAGGGTAATGGCAGCTATGCAGAAATACCCGTAACAGATGTGCTATATGTTCCCAAGCTTGAGGGAGCACTGCTATCAGTAAAGAATCTAGTAGAAAAAGGACTTACTGTAAAGTTTCAGAATAATAAGTGTTTTATCCAAAACGGAAGAGAAACACTAGCTACAGCCAGAATAAAAGAACATTTATACTGTCTGGATATCGCAGCACAGCAGGCAAAGCTGAGTACACAGAAACACGCTGACTGTATTCACAAATGGCATAGAAGATTAGGACACAGACACCCAGATTGCATAAAGGAAATGCAGAAGAGAGACCTAGCCAGGGATCTCAAAGTGTCAGACTGTTCGGAAATGATGAAGTGCCAATGCTGCATAGAAGCAAAAGCAACAAGGACGTCAATTCCTAAGAAAAGTGAAAACAGAGCTTCCAGACCACTAGACCTGGTACATAGTGATGTATGTGGACCTATGAAAACGCGAACCGTAGGAGACAAAAGGTATATGCTGACATTCATTGACGACTACTCCAGGTTCACAGTCACTTATCTAATAAAAAGTAAAGATGAAGTCTTAGAAAAGCTGCAAGACTACGTGACCATGACCAGAAACAGGTTCAAGAGGAATATGCTAACTCTTCGCAGCGACAATGGAGGCGAGTTCACAGGACAGAAAATAGAACGGTACTTAAGAGGACTCGGTATTGAGCATCAGAAGACAGTACCATATACACCAGAGCAAAACGGTGTATCTGAGAGGAAAAACAGATCACTAACAGAAATGATAAGGTGCATGCTTACAGATTCAGGACTACCTGATAAATATTGGGGCGAAGCAGCAGCAACAGCCACCTATCTTCAAAACAGACTACTTTCCAAAGCAGTAAGGAAGACACCATATGAGCTGTGGCACGGTAAGAAACCCAGCTTAAAGCACATTAGAGTTTTTGGATGCAGAGCCTTCGTCTACATTCCTGCTGAAAAACGAAGCAAGTTGCAGAACCGAGCAGAAGAGGGAGTTCTAGTCGGCTATAGTGAACATTCAAAAGGCTACAGAATCTTAAATCCAAGAACTGGAAAAGTAGTTATAAGCAACAGTGTGACATTCATAGAAGAAACACGAGATGATGTCATAACTCCAGTAGACTCTACTGAAGAAGAAGAAAGCACTGAATCCAAAGAAACAGATGAAGTAGAGATCACTCAAGAAGTTGAAGTACAACACAAGACAAATACCAGCGACACTCATGAGAGTGCATCCGAGGGGGTGAGACGCTCTTCAAGAGAAAATAAGGGAAAAGCACCTACACGTTTATCTTACAAAGCAAAAGCCATTAACATACAAGAACCTGCAACATGGGAAGAAATTGCAAATTTTTCTGAAAGAGAAGCACAGAAATGGCTAGGAGCCGCAAAAGAAGAAATGGAATCAATGGAAGACAATCAGACATGGACATTGACCAGACTACCATTAGACAAAAAGGCCATAGGATGTAAATGGACTTTTAAGGTCAAGTATGATTCTGAAGGAAAAATAGAAAGATACAAGGCAAGACTCGTTGCTAAAGGATATTCACAGAAATTTGGAGAAGATTATGATGAAACGTTTGCTCCAGTTGTGAAGCACACTACCATTAGAACCTTACTCCTAACAGCAGCCATAAAGGGTATGCAAGTGAAACATTTCGATGTAAAGACGGCTTTCCTACATGGTGAACTAAAGGAAGATATATACATGGAACAACCACCAGGCTTCGTGAATTCTCAGAACCCAGATCATGTATGTAAACTGAACAAGAGTATATATGGTCTTAAACAAGCAGCAAGAGCATGGAATACAAAGATAAATGGAGTTCTGATAGAAAAGGGATTCGTCAGAAGCAAAGCAGACCCATGTCTCTATACAAAGTTGATAGAGGAAAGATGGTTCTATGTATTAATTTACGTGGACGATTTGCTAGTTTGTTTTGAACAAGAAGGGGACGAAGTTGAATTGTTACAAGAACTAAACCGTCAGTTTGAAACAAAAGACCTCGGCCACATAACGCATTACTTGGGAATGCAAATCTCAAGAGAAGGTGATGGAACATTCACACTAAGTCAGAGATACAAAATTCAGGAAACCATTGAGGAATTTGGTATACAAGATGCAAAGACAGCAAGCACTCCTATGGAGACAAGTTATGAAAAGGAACCAAATGATCAGAGCAACCTGTTAGAGGATAACCATCTATACAGAAAAGCCATAGGAAAATTGCTATACATTGCAACCGTCACCAGACCAGATATCTCCACAGCAGTCGGGATTTTAAGCAGAAAAGTCTCTAAACCAACAAAGATGGATTGGAATGCAGTTAAGAGGGTAATTCGTTACTTAAAGGGAACGATTAACAAGAAGCTTAAGCTCTCAGCAAACACAAGTCACAAGTTAACAGGATATGTTGACGCAGATTGGGCTGGAGACACAAGTGACAGAAAATCCACAAGTGGATATCTATTCTCTATTGGAGAAGGATTAATCAGCTGGACAAGCAAGAAGCAGTCTACCGTAGCACTATCTTCTACAGAAGCTGAATATATCGCAGCAGCTCAAGCCAGTCAAGAAGTGGTATGGTTAATGCAACTACTATCAGACCTAGGAATGCCTCAAGAAGAACCTATCAAGATATATGAGGATAATCAAGGATGCCTTGCATTAGCGCAAACAGAAAGAGTGAACCCAAGAACCAAGCACATTGATGTCAAGCATCACTTCCTGAGGGATCTACAGGAACAAGGTCTTATAGAGTTGAACTATTGCCCAACAGAAGATATGACAGCTGATATCATGACTAAACCTCTTACCAGACAGAGACATTGGAGACTTACGTCAAAGATGGGTCTAACTGAAGAAACCCAGTCCGTTGAGAAGGGGTGTTGAAATATGTACAACAGACTATGGGTTTGTTTCTATGCATGTAGTTACCGTACAGGGGCAGCAGATGGCGCTGTATACTTACAGAGGTGTAGTGTTTGTCTGTTGCATATGTTTGTACTTTTTTGTTTTACCTCACATGTGTGTTCTAGAAAGGTCTCTGAGAGAAGGAGATGAGCTGATGATACTGAAACTTGTTGTTATATTGATCCTGCTATTCAGTACTATATAAAGAAGATATACATCTCAAGTCTCGTTCTGTCTGTATACAAGGTAACTCCTGAGGTGATACTTTATCTATAAGACTTCCCGCTGCACACCTATGGTATCGATCCATCGCACTATGCCAACAGTTAATGCTCGGGCTATGAGAGACGTGGAGGAGCCCTGAGGACACGGTGCATTCCCCAAGGCTCCAGATACTGTAGAGCAAATATTATTCTACGTGCAGATCTCCTGCAGATTTTTAGGAATATTCCATGTAAGTTATTTTGCCTAATAAATTATTATGTTGAGTACTACAGCTCAGGGCCGAAACTAGAATTTTCGTTACCCGGGGCAAGGCAGTAAATCCCCCCCCCCCCCCCCCCTCAAAAAAAAAAAAGCCTATCAGACTAAAATAATTAGATTATCATTTTTTTTTTTAAAGGGATACTACTGTACAATATTCCCCTATATGCCTCAAATGTCCTATGCGTCACATGCCCCACCAGAATGTTCAACTATATGCTCCTCTGTGTGTCCTCTTACATTGCACTATAACATAACACTTCATCACTGCACTACATTCTCTTATCCACTGCACTACATAACTACACTATGGGGGTAATTCCAAGTTGATCGCAGCAGGAATTTTGTTAGCAGTTGGGCAAAACCATGTGCTCTGCAGGGGAGGCAGATTTAACATGTGCAGAGAGAGTTAGATTTGGGTGTGGTGTGTTCAATCTGCAATCTAATTTGCAGTGTAAAAATAAAGCAGCCAGTATTTACCCCGCACAGAAACAAAATAACCCACCCAAATCTTACTCTCTCTGCACATGTTATATCTGCCTCCCCTGCAGTGCACATGGTTTTGCCCAACTGCTAACAAAATTCCTGCTGTGATCATCTTGGAATTACCCCCTAAATGCGCCTATGCACTGCATTACATACCATATATGCTACACTACATCACTACGCTACATCCCCTTATATGCTACACCACATCAGTGCACTACATGCCCCTATATACTGCAATACATTACTACACTACATACCCTATATGGTACACTACATCACCCCCTTATAAGCTACACCAAAGCCCCCCATCTGGGAGGCAAAGCGGAGGTTGATACTGCTACCTGGGAGCACAGTGAGCTTCTAAAGCTTGTGCGGGGCACTGCATGCTAGTCGCAGCACTGCATGGCAAAGAAGAGAGTTTAATACAGAAGCTGACATAGGAGAGATCCCAGGTACTGGAGCTCACCCGCACAGCTTTGGAGCCAGCTACGGGCAGACAGGTGGGTCAGATACATTGCCCAGGGAGCTGTCTGCTGTCTCACTGGAGCAGCACAGCACTGCCAGTAAAAAAAAAAACCCTGCTCCTCTGTAACTCCTTGGCTCCCCCTCAAATCCTACACCCGGGGCGCATGCCCCCTTAGCCCCCCCCTAGTTACGGCCCTGTACAGCTTACTGGGATAACTCTTGAAACTTGATCATGGACAGTTGTATGAAATCACCAGTTAATAGCTAAATAAATATGTTGCTTCCATTTGACAGCTTGTGAATAACTAAGGTTAGTAAGAAAGCCAGCTATGACAAACCTACTTTTTAGGGCTGCCCTCACTATGTACATACCTCCCAACTGTCCCGATTTTGGCGGGACAGTCCCGTTTTTCACGGTCTGTCCCGCTGTCCCACCCGCGGGTTGCAGTGTACCGCGGGTGGGGGGGCAGTTGGGAGATCCCTCCCTGTCACTCGCTGCTCTGAGCAGAGCAGCAGTGAATAGATGCTGTGCGCATGCGCACAGCGTCTATTCACGGCAGAGAGGGATAGGGGGCATGACCAGCAGCTCTCACAGCGCTGTTCATGCCCCCATAATGCTTAAAACGGGGGCGTGGCTTGCGATTGTGGCACTTGCCGCGAGGCCACGCCCCCTTTCCGGTAGGCCAGGGCCCCTAAAATCGGGCGCGCGGCGAAGGCGCGCAATAGTGTCCCTCCTCGGATGAGAGAAAAAGTTGGAAGGTATGTATGTACTCCACTGTTGTACTTACTCCACATCGGTCTCACTCTGTCTAGACTCTTGTGGGGGAATTAGGGGCCTAATTCAGAGGTGATCGCAGCAGCAAATTGGTTAGCAGTTGGGCAAAACCATGTGCAGTGTACAAAGCCGGCCCTAATCAATATGATGCCCTAGGCAAGATTTTGGCTGGTGCCCCCTAGCACTACTGCTAGTTCCGCCTCTGGCCCTGCACTCCTTTCCCATCACCATCAGCCCTCAGTAATAGCAGTCCTCATTTTGCTGCTCCTTCCCCCTATATTTTAAATAGGAACCATGCAGTCCAAAAAGGGTCATGTTCTTTTGGGAAGGGGCATGGACACACAATAGTACCCCCAATTCAAATTGCGCCACATAGTAGTTTAATTTTATTCACATTATATCATGTGATAGTGTCCCTTATTCACGTTACATCACACAATAGTACCAATTTAACTTATATACATTACTAATCACTGTAGTGCTCCTTATTCACATTACATCACACTGAATTGCACCTTATTTAGATTATACCACACCATAATGCTCTTTATTCACATTAGACCACACAGTAGTGCCTTTTCTATACATTGCGCCACACAGTAGAGCACCTTATACACATAATGCCACACATAAGTAATGCCTTTATACACATAATACCACACAGTAATGCCCCTTACACATATGACACACATTATTAATGTCCTTATAAACATAATGCACCTTACACATTATGGCAACCATTATTAATGCCCTTATACACATAATGACACACATAATGCCGTTTACACATATGTCGCACATTATTAATACATTTATACATGACACACATAATGCCCCTTACACATATGCCAAAGACTATTACACAACCAACCCACCCGCACACCGCTAACACTGTGACCTCTGCCTCTGCTTGGATACAGATGTGTCCTCATACATCTTGCCTCAATATGTCATACAGCTCCCGTCCAGCTCTGCTAACGTTGGGCGCCTTATTTTCATTGCTATGTGACTAGGATGCACAAGCAGTTTCTGCTGATTAAAATTATAATTAGCATGCCTATATTCTGTGTGCAACTGTGGCTTTATCTGCATATTAACTGCTACGTTACAGTGATTTTCAGGAATACACTGTAACATAGCATTTCGTATGCAGATACAGTGGCAATTACACACAGAATATAGGCATGTTGCATATCATTTTAATCAGCAGTCTCTGTTTGTGCCCCTCCAAATGCCCTAGGCATTTGCCTAGTTTGCCTATACCTAAGGCCGTCTCTGGCACTGCAGGGGGGGGCGAATATATCATGTGCAGAGAGCGTTAGATTTGGATGGGGTGGGTTCAAACTGAAATCTAAATTGCAGTGTAAAAATAAAGCAGCCAGTATTTACCCTGCACAGAAACAATATAACCCACCCAAATCTAACTCTCTCTGCAAATGTTATATCTGCCCCACCTGCAGTGCACATGGGCCCTCATTCCGAGTTGATCGGTCGCAAGGCGAATTTAGCAGAGTTACACACGCTAAGCCGCCGCCTACTGGGAGTGAATCTTAGCTTCTTAAAATTGCGACCGATGTATTCGCAATATTGCGATTACTAACTACTTAGCAGTTTCAGAGTAGCTCCAGACTTACTCTGCCTGTGCGATCAGTTCAGTGCTTGTCGTTCCTGGTTGACGTCACAAACACACCCAGCGTTAGCCCAGGCACTCCCACCGTTTCTCCGGCCACTCCTGCGTTTTTTCCGGAAACGGTAGCGTTTTCAGCCACACGCCCCTGAAACGCCGTGTTTCCGCCCAGTAACACCCATTTCCTGTCAATCACATTACGTTCGCCGGAGCGATGAAAAAGCCGTGAGTAAAATTACTTTCTACATAGCAAAGTTACTTGGCGCAGTCGCAGTGCGAACATTGCGCATGCGTACTAAGCGGATTTTCATTGCGATGCGATGAAAAATACCGAGCGAACAACTCGGAATGAGGGCCATGGTTTTGCCCATCTGCTAATAAATTTGCTGCTGCGATCAAATCAGAATTACCCCCTAAGTTCAGCGTGATGGATGCGATTTGCCATTTGGGGTTGGTAAAAATCACGTTCTTCTACATGGCAAGTTTTGCCTTGCACCTGCAATGTCAGGGCTAGCTGATACCTGCACGGCATGAAAATGTCCGCTGTGCCTTTTTAACAGTGATTTAACAGCACTGCTGATGTCGGCGTGGGACTCCGGAGGGGTGAGTTTATAACAAAAAAATAGGTGCAGCTGCATTATAGATACGCCAGTGGCCACACAGTAGTGCCACTTATACACATAATGTCCACAGAAGTGCCGCTTATACACAAAATGGCCACAGTAGTATAGTAGTGACTCTTATAAGCATTATGCCCTTACACATAATGCCCATAATAGTAGTGCCACTTACACATAATGCCCACAGTAGTGCTGCTTTTACACATAATGCCCACAGTAGTGCCCCTTATACACATCTCTGCCTCTGTCACTCCAGCAGCTCACCGCCTGTGTCCCTCCCGCAGCTCCATGCCCTGTATCCCACCAGCAGCTTCCCCACCTCTCTTGTCCCTCCATCCCCCCCTCTCAACTTGTCTTCAAGATACATAGAGCCTGCTCCTCTTCATGGCTCCTCTTCACTTCAGTAGCAGTGACAGAATTACATCACATATGCTGTGCCGGAAAAGGAAGACATTGGGACCTGGGGAGGAGATGAATGCTGTCCAACAGACACAGCATGTGTCAGTACCAGGAAAGGTGGGCTGTACCATGGAGCCACCAGAACCTGAAGAAGGGGGAGGTGGCTGCAGCTAACAGTAGCGCCGCCTGCATCATCTACTGATATAGGTGATGGGGCAGATGTTTTAATTAATTACTGTGCATGGCAATGGAGGTGGAGGAACTAGTTCCCCTTACCATTACAGGTGGTGGAACTCAGTTCCCACCTTCTTCCCCCCCACTTGAACCCCTGGTTACTGCACCATAAAACCATGATCTTTAAGGAACAAATAATGGATTTCTTGTGATGTAAGGTGAAGGAGAAAAGCCAACAAACTAATGGGTATGACCACGGAAAATTGGTGTGGTTTGAGTTGATCTTGGCGTGGTATATTTGACAATGAAGAATAAAATATCTATTTTTTTGTAGCTTTAAAAAAAAAAAAAAGGATTTTGTTATATAACTGGCAAGAACTGACAAGAACTTTCATCCACTCACTGAGAAAGGACAAAACTAAAGGGGAGATTTATTAAAGTTTGGAGAGAGATCAAACGGAGAAAGATAAAGTACCAACCAAACAGTGTATGTCATTTTTGAAACACAGCCTGTAAGATAGAAGCTGATTGGTTGGTACTTTCAGGAGCGGCTGTTGCCACAGGCAAGCAGGCTTTTTGCCCGGGGCGCCGCAGTCCTGAGGGCGTTGCCGGCGCTGCCGCCTGACCCTCCCACATGCTCTCTGACCCTCCCACGTACTCCCACATGCTGCTGTGCACACCACAATGCCACGCACCGCACCTCCGCAGACGCTAGAGGTCATAATTGACCTCTAGTGTCTGTGTGGCGCTATGGAGAAGCGTGACGTCTCTCCCGTAGATCCAAGGAGCGGTGGCCGGAGACGGAGGACAGCAGCAGCGGTCGGGAAGCAGGAGCGGGGCTGGTGAGTATTTTTTTTTGTAAGCAGCACTACAAGGGGCATATTTACAGGTGGCACAACTACTGAGGGCACAACTACTGAGGGCACAGCTACAGGGGCAAAACTACAGGGGGCACAACTACTGGGGGGTACAGCTACAGGGGGCACATCTACAGGGGTCACAGCTAAAAGGAGCACAACTACAGGGGGAACAAATATAGGGGGCATAACTGTGGCCACGCGCCTCCCCTATTTTTTGCCAAAGGAAACTTTCGCCCTGGGCGCCAGAAGGTCTAGAACCGGCCCTGGGTACTTTGTCACTCTCCGAGGCTTAGTACATCAACCCCATGACTGATACAATTACTTAACACTTTAAAAAAAACAACAACGCACAGCGGCTACCAAATTTGGATGCAATAAATAAATATATATATATATATATATATATATATATATTTTTTTTTTGTGTGCCTTTTTTTAACATATTAACAATAACATACAGATGTGTCCACATACATTACTGTTGCAGTCGCTCCCTTCTCAGTATATTAGGCCAGTATCGACCATCTATTTTGCATCTTTTTTTGCCGAAAATGTGCCTTTAGCCACAATGCAATGTGACTAGCGCAAACCAGGAGACTGTGCTGATTAATTTTATATGTGACACTTGTATGTCTGTGTGTGACTTAGGGGTCTAGTATTTACTAAGCCTTAGATGGAGACAGAGTACACAGACATAAAGTCCCAACCAATCAGCTTCTAACTGTTATTTTTCAAACACAGCCTGTGACATGGCAGTTAGAAGCTGGTACTTTATCTCCATCCAAGGCTTAGTAACAGACCCATGAATCTCTGAATCTATATATAGGGGCTAATTCAGATTGGATCGCAAATTGCAATCCAACTGGAATTTTTACGATCGCCCCGCAGGCGCATCCTCAACGCCTGTCCTGCGCATGTGCCTGCACTTTCTTTGATTGACAGGCAGAGATAGTCGCGGGGCGGGCAACACTCCGTTTCCAGGGAGGAGATGGAGCGTTGCGGGGGCGGTGCGGCGTGAATGGGGGCCGAGTCGGCTAAACGGAGGCGTGTCATGGGCGTGATCACAGCGGCTACGTGACGTCACACGCAGCTGCCGTGATCAGGGAAAAGGTAGCGGGTCTCCTGCAGGCGCAGCCAAGTATTTCTGATAACAAGCAGAAATTGCGATCACTAGTAATTTCTGCTTGTTGAAGGGGGGGAGGCGGCCCCCAGCATGCTAGGAAAAGGATAGCAAATTCTGCTGATTTTGAATTTTGATCAGAATTTGCAATTCTTACTGGATTAGCCCCTTACTGTATGAAATGCTACAATGCAGCAGCTGGAGCTTTTTCACATGCCAAGTTACATTATGCTCCGTATACAGATTCAGTCACACACATACAGTGTATACAAATGTTGCATATCAAATTAATCAGCGCAGTCTCCTGGTGCATCCTAGTCACATCGCTCTGCAGCTAAGACGCATTTTCTGGAAAAAAGACACCTGATGCTAGAAGAGTTGCACAGGACCTGGCATCTCGCACTGCATGGTGTATTGAGGCTAGATGTTTGAGGAGGACACATCTGTACTGGGCCTGATGCACAGTTAGACACGTGCCGGTTGACACAGAGTATCTTGTGTGTTTTTGCATTGTGCACATTCAGGAACTAAGCATGGGCATACCAGCGTGGTTTGCATTTTGAACCCATGGGTACAACTATACATTACATAATTGAGCAGGCTATGCGGACCTGGCCATGAGCATAAACACATGTATCCTTCGCACTCAGTGTAGGGCAGGCGCAAATTCACACTGATGACAAGAGCTTGTGTTAAACCAAGTATGCGCAAAGTTGTGAGTACCACTAGATGCACATGTCTTGGGCCACATATCTATACGGGCCAATATAAGCATTTTTGTCCTATGCTCACAATAGGGAAACTCATGCACCCTATTTCATTTGCATTGGGCACTTAAAACTAAATTGAAGTGGAAAAAATAATTTATAATGAATGAATATTTCCTGTAACAATACAATATAAAAATAACTTAATTTCAGTTTATTCCCAAATACTAAATGAAATAAACAAACTGACAGATATAGAAAGAGATCACAAAGATAAGGATGCACAGTATATCACTCACCCTTTTCTGATTTTTTGGTTTGATTTTCAGTCTTTACTGATGTCCCACATCCCATGGCTACAAACCTGGAGGTGTCGTGCATCCAATCTGCTCCAGCTGGTGCTGTGTGAGGCTTGCAGCTGATGTGTCCTCCCCTCCAGCTGTTCTAGCTTCCCATGCTTGTTTACCTTTAGCCGCTTTGCTGTGTAATACAAAGGGAAGGGGGGGGGGGGGGGGGTCACACACAGAGAGAAGACCAAGAAATTAAATTACATGGATTAGCAGTGTAGTTTCAAAGGGACTGCTGCGGTGAAATCATTAAAGCTCGTTAAGAAGCAGATCATATGATGAGGATCCTGTCACTGAAACATCTGTTTGCTGTTACATCATTGCTATGGTTGCCACTTGCTATTTCTCAAGGTAGTAAATGAATATGCATGTATGTGTCCAACCTTCTAGTTATCTGGATGCCTGATTCAGAGGTGGGTGCAAATGTCGCCTTCGCTGCATCTTTGTATACAGCGGGTGTGCAAAACTATGCAAATGCCACAGGAGGCATCTTGTGTAAAGAGACACCCACTGTCAGGTTTCTCTGATCCACAGGCTGCCACCAAAGACACACCATCGGATCAACCCTACGGTTACTCAGAATGTCTACTACAACAGAGTCTGCTCAGAGGGGGAGGAGTATTATACTGGCACGGAACGTGCCGCTACAGCTCTTCCTGTTTTGCCTTTTTACTTAGTGCTGATATACTGTCTCCCCTCCTGGCCTGCTCCAGTGGGCATGAGCGAGATCTCGCAAGCATCACGAGATCTCCTAAGCAGCCCGGAGCCAGCAGCCACAGCAGCCAAGTACACTGGCTGTGAATGGGGCAATGAAAGCTGTGGCTGTCTGAATGGTCAGTGCCACTGACTTCTCATACATTGGCAGGCACATCAGCACACGATCTTAAAGATAGCAGTGCCGATAATGACAGGGGCACATAGCACCCCTGTCACTTACTACACATTGCCACAGTAATACATGGGGGAGAAGCGGTATCGGCACACATAACATATGCTGATGCCACTTTACCCCATAATGCCTGATTATACATCTACCCCAGAGTCTCTGGACTCTGCATCGGAAAATGCAGTCTCTGGTCTCTGGCTACGACAAGCCCAAAAACAGGAGAAACACTTCCATTTTGAGCAACGGTCCCTTGCTCCTCCACCATACTCCTGCAGCGTGTTAATCAAGATGCAGGGCCGTCTTTTCGCATGGGCTCAAAGGGCATTGTCCCAAGGGACCCAGGAGTAAAAGGGCCCTAGGCTGATAGCTGAGGGTCCCCTCTTTCCAGGGGTACCAGATTTTTTTTTAAATCGGCCCTGGGGAACCGGAGATATCCGACTTCAAAGCAGTGGTCCCCATCCAAGCCTGTTAATTGTTCTTCCCAGCCAGATATCTCGGGTTCTGTCTGACTTAAAGTTTGTCTGAGGGTATACTCCAAAAGCTGGGACTCTCCCCTTTCAGTGGACACTGGCAGCTTGTCTCTACTATGCCCAGAACCAGAGATATCTGCCTTCAAGCAGCTGGTCCCAACTGCCCCCCAGGTCACCTGTCCATATTTCCCAATTCCCAGTGTGTTGGAATTACGTCATGCGTGACACGACACACAAGGCTGCGCCATCCCTTCCTCTCATTATGATGACTATAAGCAGTGATTACATGGGATATGGTCATGTGACCGGTGCTCTGGATCCCAGCGGTCACCAAGCCGACGCCGGAAGCCCGACCGGTCACAATGCAGCCCGACGAAATGCCGACACACACGGACTATTCCCAATTGTGGGTGTCCACGACACCCATAGAACCTGTGGTGAGCGCAGCGAGGTACGAAGACTTCTGCGTGGCGAGCGCGGCGAGCCCGCAAGGGGCTCTGTTGAGATCGACAACCCCTCCCGGCACTCTGCTGCCAAGATCCCGCCGTTGGTATGCTGACCTTGGGGATCCCAGCAGCCTACCTTCCCCTTCACATTCAGGTACTGTAGGACTATTATTCAAAGTACAGTATCAACTACCTTCTACCCTCACTAATCACTAATTATAATTATACAATACTTGTGGCCTGGTTAATTAACAACCTCAATCTCCCTTACCCCTGAAGTTGTGTATTCCATTACTTTCTAGAGTTATAGTTTCTATGTGTGATAATATTGAATATGGCATTAAGTGATGTGTGATATCAAGGTGTTGGCACAATGCTGGTATTTCTAAATACCATAATTGTTTTTTTAATTACTCAAACCTGTATCCCATCTAGTACAGTCATTTATTCAAGCTTTCTATCATGTAAAACTGCTCCATGGAGCATTGATAAGGACAGTGCATGTCTTCCATTTCCACAGGAATTTAGATATGCTTTTGTAGAAAATGGTTTAGGGGGTAGCTCCATCTTTTTAATAGTTGCCATTCTGCCCATCCACAATAACACTATATTTTGCAATTGTGCCTGGGGGGGATGGGGGGGACAGAGATATCAGTTTACCGGGCCCCTTTATTTCTTTCGCTGGTCCTGGATGCAGTCACATTTTCTAGTTTATATGTATATTTAGATTTGTTTGGAATACGTTCCAATTTCCAGATTATTATCTTCTGATTGATTAAGTAATATGAATTGTGAAGGTTAGTGCTTCTCCTTTCCTTTGGTTTTATATTTGATATTTTAGTTGTTTGTTTGAGCTACTGTTTTATATTTGTTTTTGCACCATATATAGGAAAATACAGTATATTATTATATAACATAATATTTTGAAAAGGTGAATATATTAAATAAAACATTGTTTCTCTTATGTCCTAGAGGATACTGGGGTCCATTTAGTGCCATGGGGTATAGACTGGTCCACTAGCACTTTAAGAATTTGATAGTGTGCGGCGGTTCCTCCCTCTATGCCCAACCTACCAGAAATTGTGCCTGGAGGAGCCTCCTGAAGAGTTTTATGCATTTATTTTCTATGTTTGTTGTTTTCAGGCAGGGCTGGTTGGCACCAGCCTGCCTGCTTTGTGGGACTTGGGGGGGGGGGGGAGATAACGGCCCAACCTCTTCAAGGGTTAATGGTCCCGTTCCCGCTGACAGGACACTGAGCTCCTGAGGGAATTATTCCCAAGCCCCACCACGGCGAGCGTACATTCCCACAGCACGCCGCCTCCCCTAATAGAGCCAGAAGAATGAAGAGTGGTGAGTACTGAGCCATTATGGCGACATGAGGGTACGAAGATACATGGCTTCTAAATGGGGAGGACTGCGTCTCCAGACACAGTACACAACTGCATCTCAGTACACTGTACACAGTACCCAAACTGGCAAACACAGCCTTAAAATGGTTCTGCTCCATTTTAAGCACAAAAATTACCTCAGCCAGTATAAAAAAAGAGGGAAGACCGCGCGCCATTGAAGGGGCAGGGCTTCACTATGAGAGGATCCAGCAGCTCACCAGCGCCATTTTCCCTCTGCAGTGGAGACAGACGCTGACTGACAGGGACGCGCAGCTCCTCCGGTGTGACTCCAGATGACCTCAGCGGTACCAGGGGGTCATAGCGGGGGGGGGGAGCGACTATTAGTGTACTAAGTCCCCTATCAGGGTACTTAATCTGCAACCCGGCTAAGCTTGGCATTAGCGATAAGGGTGCGGTGGGGGCTGGCTCCAAACAACTCTGTGTCTCCCTGAAAGGCACTTTGTGGGTTACTTGTGCTTAGCCTTTTCCTGTGTGTGCTGTCACATTTACATTATGTCAGGCAAAGAGTGTGTTTCTTGTAAAGCGGAGTGTTCCTCTTCATCAGGGGGCTCACTACTGGGTACTCAGGGTTCACAGAATAGCGGGCTGAACCGGAGTGGGTTAATTCTCTTAAAGGAATGATCTCCACTCTTTCTACAAAATTGTCCCGCAATGAGAAAGAGACGCAATACTTAAAACAGACTGTGGATGAGTTTATGCACAGAGACTCAGTCCCCTAAACAGCGTCTCAATCCCCTCCCATTTGTCCGCAAAAGCGATCTCTGACCCATATCCTGCAGTCTGACTCTGACGCTGGCGGGTCAGACATGGAGGAGGGAGAGGTGGATTTGGAGTGGGGGATGCTACTCTGTCACAGGGAATAGAGGCTCTTATAGAGGCTATCAGAGATATTCTGCAAATTCCTGATAAGGTGTCAGAGGAGTGTGAGGAATCTTATTTTAACGTAAAAAAGAAATCCTCAGTTACTTTCCCTGTGTCAAAGGAATTGAATACCCTGTTTGAAGAACCATGGGTCAATACTGATAAGAAGTTTCAAATCCCTAAAAGGTTGCTCTCATCTTTTCCTTTTCCTCTGGAGGATAGGAAAAAATGGGAAAATCCACTGATAGTGGACGCATTAGTCTCTAGGCTGTCACGTAAAATTGTATTGCCTGTTCTTGGTGCAGCCGCCCTGAAAGACATGGCTGATCGTAAAATTGAGACTACACTCAAATCATTGTACACAGCTGCTGGGGTGGCCCAAAGACCCACTACTGCATGTGCATGGATCACTGAAGCCATTCCTAAATGGTCAGGTAACTGAGGGGTTAGATTCCTTATCTAGGGGGGATGTTGTCTTACTCCAGGCATATACAGGACTCTGCAAACTTTATGGTGGAAGTCATAAAGGAAATAGGCATGCTTAACGCACGCACCACCACTATGGCAGTGTCGGCATGCAGGGGCTTGTGGCTACGCCAGTGGACTGCTGATGCGAACTCCAGGAAATGCGTGGAAGGCCTACCATTCACAGGAGAGGCCTTGTTTGAGATTAATTAGACAAATGGATCTCCACAGCTACTGCGGGTAAGTCTACGTATCTCCTTCCGCAGCCTCCCCCAACCAAGAAGACTTATTCAGCTTCTAAGTTACAGTCCTTTCGGACGGCCAAGTTCAAGGGTAAATCCAGAGGTGCTTCTACATCCTCCAGCGGCGCAAGAGGTAAACCACGCAAACCAGCAACAGCAGGTGCTCAGGAACAGAGCTCAGGCTCTGCTTCCTCAAAGACTTCAGCATGACAGTGGACCGCAATGCCTGGAAGGCTGTCAGGTGGGAGCCCGACTACAATTTTTCAGTCAGATCTGGTCAAATTCGTGCCAGGATCCCTGGGTCATAGATCTTATTTCCAAAAGCTCCTGCCTCACAGATTCTTCAAATCAGGCTTGCCAGTTTCACAAGAGGCAAGTAACTTTACAGCATGCCATCCAAAAACTGGTACAGACTCAGGTCATTGTTCCAGTTCCACCTCATCTACTAAACAAGGGGTTCGGTAAGACCAATTCTGAACCTCAAGTTTTTGAACTCGTAGTTATGAGTGTTCAAATTCAAGATGGAGTCTCTGAGAGCGGTGATCTCAGGTCTGGAGGAGGGGGAATTCCTAGTGTCTCTGGATATCAAGGATGCGCACCTTCATATTCCGATCTGGCTGCCTCATCAGGCTTATCTCCGGTTTGCACTGCAGGACTGTCACTACCAGTTCCAGGCCCTGCCATTTGGTCTCTCCAATGCACCGAGGGTGTTCACCAAGGTGATGGCAGAGATGATGTTTCCACTCCGCAAATAGGGAGTGAACATAATTCCGTACCTGGACGATCTCCTGATAAAAGCGCCGTCCAGGGAAAGGTTGCTGGACAGCATTGCTCTCTCAACCAAACTCCTCCAGGATCACGGGTCGATTCTGAACCTTCTGAAATCTCACCTAGAGCCAACATGGAGGCTCCCATTCCTGGGAATGATACTGGACACGAAGTCACAAAAAGTGTTCTTTCCATTGGAAAAGGCATTGGTAATCTAGTCGATGGTTCGGAATGTCCTGAAGTCAACCCGGGTGTCGGTGTTTCTGTGCATTCGCCTTCTGGGGAAAATGAAAGGTTTCACGCAAGACCCTTCCAGCTCGATCTGTTGGACAAATTGTCCGGATCGCATCTTCACATGCACCAGAGAATCCGTCTGTCGCCAAAGGCCAGGATTTCCCTTCTGTGGTGGCTACAGTCTTCTCACCTCGTCGCAGGATGGAGGTTCGGAATTCAGAACTGGTTTCTGTTAACCACAGACGCAAGCCTCAGAGGTTAGGGAGCAGTCACTCAGGGGGTGCAGTTTCAGGGAAGATGGTCAAGTCAGGAAATCATCCTTCCAATCAACATTCTGGAACTCAGGGCCATATACAACGCTCTTCTGCAGGCCTCACATCTTCTTCAAGATCGGGCAATTCAGGCCGTGTCGGACAATGTGACAGCAGTAACGTACATAAACCGACAGGGCGGAATGAAAAGCAGAGTAGCAATGTCAGAGGTGTCAAGAATTCTCCTCTGGGCAGAAAGAAACGCTGTGGTGTTGTCAGCGGTGTTCATTCCGGGAGTAGACAACTGGGAAGCAGACTCCTCAACAGATACGACCTGCACTCGGGGGAGTGGGGCCTTCACCCGGAAGCGTTCAGGTGCTTGACAAGTCGATGGGGATATCCATAGATCGACATGATGGCCTCTCGTCTCAACAAGAAGCTCAGGCGGTATTGCTCCAGGTCGAGAGACCCACAGGCGGTGGCGATAGACGCCCTGACAACTCCA
The DNA here is from genome assembly GCF_028390025.1 of Pseudophryne corroboree. Classification (NCBI taxonomy): domain Eukaryota; kingdom Metazoa; phylum Chordata; class Amphibia; order Anura; family Myobatrachidae; genus Pseudophryne; species Pseudophryne corroboree. The sequence goes on along the minus strand of NC_086445.1, from coordinate 832,019,052 downwards.
TGGGTCTATCAGATGGTGTACGTGTTTCCTCCACTTCCTCGGATCCCAAGAATTCTAAAATGAATGAAAAGGGAAAAGGATCAAGCTATTCTCATTGCTCCAGACTGGCCAAGAAAGGCCTGGTACGCGGACCTTCTGGAGATGCTCCTTGAAGATCCGTGGCCTCTACCTCTTCACGAGGATCTTCTGCAACAGGGCCCGTTTGTCTATCAGGACTTACCGCGGCTACGTTTGAAGGCATGGAAGTTTAATGGCTGATTCTAGCCAGGAGAGGGATCCCTAACAAGGTTATCCCGACTATGATCCAAGCCAGTAAGGGGTAACGTCTAAGCATTACCATCGTATTTGGAAGAAATACGTCTCTTGGTGTGAGAGCAGAAATTATTCTGCGGTGGAATTTCATCTGGGACGTTTCCTGCTTTTTCTGCAGGCAGGCATGGATGTGGGCCTGCGTCTGGGCTCCATAAAAGTCCAGATTTCGGCCTTGTCCATTTTCTTTCAGAAACAATTGGCTTCTCTCCCTGAGGTCCAGACGTTCTTGAAAGGTGTTCTGCACTTCCAACCTCCCTTTGTGCCTCAATGTGTGTGCTGCAGTTCCTCCAATCGAACCACTACAGGAGGTGGACATAAAATATCTTATGTGGAAGACCGTCCCACTGTTGGTCTTGGCTTCAGCAAGACGTGTGTCGGAGCTGGGGGTTTTGTCTCACAAAAGTCCCTAGTTAATTTTCAATGAGGACAGAGCTGAACTCAGAACTCGTCAGCAATTTCTTCCTAAAGTGGTGTTCGCATTTCACATCAACCAACCTATTGTGGTTCCGGTTGTCCCCGACACCTCTGCTACTTCAAAGTCTTTGGATGTTGTGAGGGCTTTGAAGGTGTATGTGAAAAGAACAGCTCATCACAGAAAGACGGACTCACTGTTTGTTCTTTATGATCCCAATAAAATTGGAAGTCCTGCTTCAAAGCAGACAATTGCACGCTGGATCAGACTTACTATCCAGCATGATTATTCCATAGCAAGTTTGCTGTGTCCAAAAACTGTACAGGCCCACTCTACTAGGTCGATGGGTTCTTCCTGGGCGGCTGCCCGGGGTATCTCGGCTCTACAGCTCTGCTGAGCAGCTGCTTGGTCAGGTTCGAACACGTTTGCTAAGTTCTACAAGTTCGATACTTTGGCCTCTGAGGACCTTCAGTTTGGTCAATCAGTTCTGCAGGAACCTCAGCACTCTCCCACCCGGTTTGGGAGCTTTGGTACATCCCCATGGTACTAAATGGACCCCAGTATCATCTAGGACGTAAGAGAAAATAGGATTTTAATTACCTACCGGTAAATCCTTTTCTTGTAGTCAGTAGAGGATACTGGGCGTCCGCCCAGTGCTTCGTTTTTCCTGCACTGTTACTTGGTTAAGTAATGTTGGTTCAGCCGTTGCTGTTCCTGTTTCAAGTTTGGTTAGCTTGGCTTTCCTCTTGTTGTGTGCACTTGTTCGGAATCTCACCAGTATCCTTATCTATCCTTCTCTCAAAGTATGTCCGTTTCCTCGGGCACAGTTTCCTAGACTGAGTCTGGTAGGAGGGGCATAGAGGGAGGAGCCAGCCCACAGTATCAAATTATTAAAGTACCAATTGGCTCCTAGTGGACCCGACTATACTCCATGGTACTAAATGGACCCCAGTATCCTCTACGGTCTACGGGAAAAGGATTTACCGGTAGGTAATTAAAATCCTTTAAAAAAAACAAAAACATAGTAGGATAAGACAGAACAGAGGAACATTGGGCCTAATTCAGACCTGATCGTAGATGTGCTAAATTTAACACATCTATGATCAGTCTTCAGACATGCGGAGGGACGCCCAGCACAGGGCTAGTCCGCCCCGCATGTCAGGCCCGACCCCCTTCTCCGCACAAGTACAAAAGCATCGTACAACCACAATGCTTTTGTACTGGAAGAGTAGCTCCCAGCCAGCGCAGCTCCTGCACTCTGGCAGGGAGCAACTCGTCGCTGTTCGGTTCACAGTGGCTGCGTGTGACGTCACGCAGCCGCCGCGGCCCGCCCCCAACGGTCTGGGCTTGGCAGCGTTTCCCAGACCGCGCCGCCTAAACGGCGGCCAAACGCCACCGGACCACCCCCTCCCGCCCAGCAACCGCCTCTGCCTGTCAATCAGGCAGAGGCGATCGCAGGGCTAAGACGGCCGTCGGCTGTCTGACATGCACCAGCGCACTACGGCGCATGTGCAGTTCAGACCTGATCGCTGCGTGCGAAAACAAACAGCAGTGATCAGGTCTGAATTAGCCCCATAAACCATATAAATATGCATTACAACCACCCAAGACAGTAGACACGGAAGCTGAAGCCATACATAACTGTACATATTAGAGCAGATAAGACTGCCAGAGACTATGCGTACTGTCTCAGAAAAGAGCGATTACAGCAAACTTCTCCAACCCCTCTTCTCTTCTAAAACACCTTTGAACTTTGACGTGTGGAATTGGTGGCAGTTAAGGAAGGGAGTTTGGTATTTGTGACCTGCACACTGCATACAGTACATAATGACAGCAACAATGGTGACAAATAAACATTGGGGGAGATCTCAGGGACATCACTTTTTGATGGTCTTGAAGGGTTTCCTTTCCGGTGGAGCATTAATTAATTCCTATTGGTGGCCACTAGAATGTTGCACAATAAATGTTGTGGCAATTTGAATGGTTGGAGAATTCAATGAGAGATTCAAAGAAGAAAGTGTGGTCTGCCCTACCTATACTTACAGGACCATTAGACGGGATCAGTACTAAATCCCGCTGGACGGGATCCCGGCGGTCGAAATCCAGACGCCGGAATCCCGACCACACAATCCCGACAGGGGTGGCGAGCGGAACACAGCCCCTTGCGGGTTCGCTGCGCTCGCCACGCTGCGGGCACACTAATTTGTTCTCCCTCTATGGGTGTCGTGGACACCCACGGAGGGAGAATATGTCGGGATTGTGCCGGTCGGGATTCCGGCGTTGGTATTTCGACCGCCTCCCCATTAGACACCAGGCTCCATGGCCAAGTCTGCATTTTGAGGTGCCCATGTTACATACAATTAAGAGAAAAGATGACTGATGAGTACGATTATTTTTCATTGTTTTCATTTTTTTACAGAAAAGACCATAATTTTAGTTGAGAGGTAAACCCCTAATTATACTGCACAACAGAGGAACACAGAAGTAGGCATAACATACCTTAACAAAATTCATTTTCATCAGGAGGAATTAACAAAAGGGAACATTGACAAGCTGTGATTCAAGCCCAGGTCCCCAGGTGTATAATTATATCATATTACTGCTGCCTAACATTGCTGCTTATGTAAAGGCACACTACCTCCAAAACAGACTTAAACTGTAAGTATCATTGCAGAAGCAATACTGAAAGGGAAATGAAAACCTTTTAGCATTACATATTAACAACATATAGGGGGTCATTCCAAATTGTTCGCTCGTTATTTTTTTTTCGCAACGGAGCGATTAGTCGCTAATGCGCATGCGCCAAGTAAATTTGCTATGCAGTTAGGAATTTTACTCACGGCTTAACGAGGTTTTTTCTTCGTTCTGGTGATCGAAATGTGATTGACAGGAAGTGGGTGTTTCTGGGCGGAAACTGGCCGTTTTATGGGTGTGTGTGAAAAAACGCTACCGTTTCTGGGAAAAACGCGGGAGTGGCTGGAGAAACGGAGGAGTGTCTGGGCGAACGCTGGGTGTGTTTGTGACGTCAAACCAGGAACGACAAGCACTGAACTGATCGCACTGGCAGAGTAAGTCTCGAGCTATGCAGAAACTGCACAGAGAAGTCTTTTCGCAATATTGCGAAACTTTCGTTCGCAATTTTGAGAAGCTAACATTCACTCCCAGTAGGCGGCGGCTTAGCGTGTGCAAAGCTGCTAAACGCAGCTTGCGAGCGATCAACTCGGAATGAGGGCCATAGGGCGGTATCCTATTGCCTGCGCTAATTTACCGTATGACAAAAACTGGCTATTTAGTATTATTGGGATATCCAGTTAAAGCCTGTTTTAACCAGTTTCGATAACACATGGGATCTGGGATAAGTTCCCGGAACCAAGTGTTATCACTGAATAACGTGTCTCTGAGGTCTGCTTATCGGGGATTCTGCTTTACACTAGAGATGAGCGCCTGAAATTTTTCGGGTTTTGTGTTTTGGTTTTGGGTTCAGTTCCGCGGCCGTGTTTTGGGTTCGAACGCGTTTTGGCAAAACCTCACCGAATTTTTTTTGTCGGATTCGGGTGTGTTTTGGATTCGGGTGTTTTTTTCAAAAAACACTAAAAAACAGCTTAAATCATAGAATTTGGGGGTCATTTTGATCCCAAAGTATTATTAACCTCAAAAACCATAATTTACACTCATTTTCAGTCTATTCTGAATACCTCACACCTCACAATATTATTTTTAGTCCTAAAATTTGCACCGAGGTCGCTGTGTGAGTAAGATAAGCGACCCTAGTGGCCGACACAAACACCGGGCCCATCTAGGAGTGGCACTGCAGTGTCACGCAGGATGTCCCTTCCAAAAAACCCTCCCCAAACAGCACATGACGCAAAGAAAAAAAGAGGCGCAATGAGGTAGCTGTGTGAGTAAGATTAGCGACCCTAGTGGCCGACACAAACACCGGGCCCATCTAGGAGTGGCACTGCAGTGTCACGCAGGATGGCCCTTCCAAAAAACCCTCCCCAAACAGCACATGACGCAAAGAAAAAAAGAGGCGCAATGAGGTAGCTGTGTGAGTAAGATTAGCGACCCTAGTGGCCGACACAAACACCGGGCCCATCTAGGAGTGGCACTGCAGTGTCACGCAGGATGTCCCTTCCAAAAAACCCTCCCCAAACAGCACATGACGCAAAGAAAAAAAGAGGCGCAATGAGGTAGCTGTGTGAGTAAGATTAGCGACCCTAGTGGCCGACACAAACACCGGGCCCATCTAGGAGTGGCACTGCAGTGTCACGCAGGATGGCCCTTCCAAAAAACCCTCCCCAAACAGCACATGACGCAAAGAAAAAAAGAGGCGCAATGAGGTAGCTGACTGTGTGAGTAAGATTAGCGACCCTAGTGGCCGACACAAACACCGGGCCCATTTAGGAGTGGCACTGCAGTGTCACGCAGGATGTCCCTTCCAAAAAACCCTCCCCAATCAGCACATGATGCAAAGAAAAAGAAAAGAAAAAAGAGGTGCAAGATGGAATTGTCCTTGGGCCCTCCCACCCACCCTTATGTTGTATAAACAAAACAGGACATGCACACTTTAACCAACCCATCATTTCAGTGACAGGGTCTGCCACACGACTGTGACTGATATGACGGGTTGGTTTGGACCCCCCCCAAAAAAGAAGCAATTAATCTCTCCTTGCACAAACTGGCTCTACAGAGGCAAGATGTCCACCTCATCATCACCCTCCAATATATCACCGTGTACATCCCCCTCCTCACAGATTATCAATTCGTCCCCACTGGAATCCACCATCTCAGCTCCCTGTGTACTTTGTGGAGGCAATTGCTGCTGGTCAATGTCTCCACGGAGGAATTGATTATAATTCATTTTAATGAACATCATCTTCTCCACATTTTCTGGATGTAACCTCGTACGCCGATTGCTGACAAGGTGAGCGGCGGCACTAAACACTCTTTCGGAGTACACACTTGTGGGAGGGCAACTTAGGTAGAATAAAGCCAGTTTGTGCAAGGGCCTCCAAATTGCCTCTTTTTCCTGCCAGTATAAGTACGGACTGTGTGACGTGCCTACTTGGATGCGGTCACTCATATAATCCTCCACCATTCTATCAATGTTGAGAGAATCATATGCAGTGACAGTAGACGACATGTCCGTAATCGTTGTCAGGTCCTTCAGTCCGGACCAGATGTCAGCATCAGCAGTCGCTCCAGACTGCCCTGCATCACCGCCAGCGGGTGGGCTCGGAATTCTGAGCCTTTTCCTCGCACCCCCAGTTGCGGGAGAATGTGAAGGAGGAGATGTTGACAGGTCGCGTTCTGCTTGACTTGACAATTTTGTCACCAGCAGGTCTTTCAACCCCAGCAGACTTGTGTCTGCCGGAAAGAGAGATCCAAGGTAGGCTTTAAATCTAGGATCGAGCACGGTGGCCAAAATGTAGTGCTCTGATTTCAACAGATTGACCACCCGTGAATCCTTGTTAAGCGAATTAAGGGCTCCATCCACAAGTCCCACATGCCTAGCGGAATCGCTCCGTGTTAGCTCCTCCTTCAATGTCTCCAGCTTCTTCTGCAAAAGCCTGATGAGGGGAATGACCTGACTCAGGCTGGCAGTGTCTGAACTGACTTCACGTGTGGCAAGTTCAAAGGGCATCAGAACCTTGCACAACGTTGAAATCATTCTCCACTGCGCCTGAGACAGGTGCATTCCACCTACTATATCGTGCTCAATTGTATAGGCTTGAATGGCCTTTTGCTGCTCCTCCAACCTCTGAAGCATATAGAGGGTTGAATTCCACCTCGTTACCACTTCTTGCTTCAGATGATGGCAGGGCAGGTTCAGTAGTTTTTGGTGGTGCTCCAGTCTTCTGTACGTGGTGCCTGTACGCCGAAAGTGTCCCGCAATTCTTCTGGCCACCGACAGCATCTCTTGCACGCCCCTGTCGTTTTTTTAAAAATTCTGCACCACCAAATTCAAGGTATGTGCAAAACATGGGACGTGCTGGGATTTGCCCATATTTAATGCACACACAATATTGCTGGCGTTGTCCGATGCCACAAATCCACAGGAGAGTCCAATTGGGGTAAGCCATTCCGCGATGATCTTCCTCAGTTGCCGTAAGAGGTTTTCAGCTGTGTGCGTATTCTGGAAACCGGTGATACAAAGCGTAGCCTGCCTAGGAAAGAGTTGGCGTTTGCGAGATGCTGCTACTGGTGCCGCCGCTGCTGTTCTTGCGGCGGGAGTCCATACATCTACCCAGTGGGCTGTCACAGTCATATAGTCCTGACCCTGCCCTGCTCCACTTGTCCACATGTCCGTGGTTAAGTGGACATTGGGTACAACTGCATTTTTTAGGACACTGGTGAGTCTTTTTCTGACGTCCGTGTACATTCTCGGTATCGCCTGCCTAGAGAAGTGGAACCTAGATGGTATTTGGTAACGGGGGCACACTGCCTCAATAAATTGTCTAGTTCCCTGTGAACTAACGGCGGATACCGGACGCACGTCTAACACCAACATAGTTGTCAAGGCCTCAGTTATCCGCTTTGCAGCAGGATGACTGCTGTGATATTTCATCTTCCTCGCAAAGGACTGTTGAACAGTCAATTGCTTACTGGAAGTAGTACAAGTGGGCTTACGACTTCCCCTCTGGGATGACCATCGACTCCCAGCAGCAACAACAGCAGCGCCAGCAGCAGTAGGCGTTACACGCAAGGATGCATCGGAGGAATCCCAGGCAGGAGAGGAATCGTCAGAATTGCCAGTGACATGGCCTGCAGGACTATTGGCATTCCTGGGGAAGGAGGAAATTGACACTGAGGGAGTTGGTGGGGTGGTTTGCGTGAGCTTGGTTACAAGAGGAAGGGATTTACTGGTCAGTGGACTGCTTCCGCTGTCACCCAAAGTTTTTGAACTTGTCACTGACTTATTATGAATGCGCTGCAGGTGACGTATAAGGGAGGATGTTCCGAGGTGGTTAACGTCCTTACCCCTACTTATTACAGCTTGACAAAGGAAACACACGGCTTGACACCTGTTGTCCGCATTTCTGGTGAAATACCTCCACACCGAAGAGCTGATTTTTTTTGGTATTTTCACCTGGCATGTCAACGGCCATATTCCTCCCACGGACAACAGGTGTCTCCCCGGGTGCCTGACTTAAACAAACCACCTCACCATCAGAATCCTCCTGGTCAATTTCCTCCCCAGCGCCAGCAACACCCATATCCTCCTCATCCTGGTGTACTTCAACACTGACATCTTCAATCTGACTATCAGGAACTGGACTGCGGGTGCTCCTTCCAGCACTTGCAGGGGGCGTGCAAATGGTGGAAGGCGCATGCTCTTCACGTCCAGTGTTGGGAAGGTCAGGCATCGCAACCGACACAATTGGACTCTCCTTGTGGATTTGGGATTTCGAAGAATGCACAGTTCTTTGCTGTGCTGCTTTTGCCAGCTTGAGTCTTTTCATTTTTCTAGCGAGAGGCTGAGTGCTTCCATCCTCATGTGAAGCTGAACCACTAGCCATGAACATAGGCCAGGGCCTCAGCCGTTCCTTGCCACTCCGTGTCGTAAATGGCATATTGGCAAGTTTACGCTTCTCCTCCGACAATTTTATTTTAGGTTTTGGAGTCCTTTTTTTTCTGATATTTGGTGTTTTGGATTTGACATGCTCTGTACTATGACATTGGGCATCGGCCTTGGCAGACGACGTTGCTGGCATTTCATCGTCTCGGCCATGACTAGTGGCAGCAGCTTCAGCACGAGGTGGAAGTGGATCTTGATCTTTCCCTAATTTTGGAACCTCAACATTTTTGTTCTCCATATTTTAATAGGCACAACTAAAAGGCACCTCAGGTAAACAATGGAGATGGATACTAGTATACAATTATGGACTGCCTGCCGAGTGCAGACACAGAGGTAGCCACAGCCGTGAACTACCGTACTGTACTGTGTCTGCTGCTAATATAGACTGGTTGATAAAGAGATGTCTATGTAACTATGTATGTATAAAGAAGAAAGAAAAAAAAACCACGGTTAGGTGGTATACAATTATGGACGGACTGCCTGCCGAGTGCCGACACAGAGGTAGCCACAGCCGTGAACTACCGTACTGTACTGTGTCTGCTGCTAATATAGACTGGTTGATAAAGAGATGTCGTAGTAGTATGTATGTATAAAGAAGAAAAAAAAACCACGGTTAGGTGGTATATACAATTATGGACGGGCTGCCGAGTGCCGACACAGAGGTAGCCACAGCCGTGAACTACCGCACTGTACTGTGTCTGCTGCTAATATATAGACTGGTTGATAAAGAGATAGTATACTCGTAACTAGTATGTATGTATAAAGAAAGAAAAAAAAACCACGGTTAGGTGGTATATACAATTATGGACGGGCTGCCGAGTGCCGACACAGAGGTAGCCACAGCCGTGAACTACCGCACTGTACTGTGTCTGCTGCTAATATAGACTGGTTGATAAAGAGATAGTATACTCGTAACTAGTATGTATGTATAAAGAAAGAAAAAAAAACCACGGTTAGGTGGTATATACAATTATGGACGGGCTGCCGAGTGCCGACACAGAGGTAGCCACAGCCGTGAACTACCGCACTGTACTGTGTCTGCTGCTAATATATAGACTGGTTGATAAAGAGATAGTATACTCGTAACTAGTATGTATGTATAAAGAAAGAAAAAAAAACCACGGTTAGGTGGTATATACAATTATGGACGGGCTGCCGAGTGCCGACACAGAGGTAGCCACAGCCGTGAACTACCGCACTGTACTGTGTCTGCTGCTAATATAGACTGGTTGATAAAGAGATAGTATACTCGTAACTAGTATGTATGTATAAAGAAAGAAAAAAAAAACACGGTTAGGTGGTATATACAATTATGGACGGGCTGCCGAGTGCCGACACAGAGGTAGCCACAGCCGTGAACTACCGCACTGTACTGTGTCTGCTGCTAATATATAGACTGGTTGATAAAGAGATAGTATACTCGTAACTAGTATGTATGTATAAAGAAAGAAAAAAAAACCACGGTTAGGTGGTATATACAATTATGGACGGGCTGCCGAGTGCCGACACAGAGGTAGCCACAGCCGTGAACTACCGCACTGTACTGTGTCTGCTGCTAATATATAGACTGGTTGATAAAGAGATAGTATACTCGTAACTAGTATGTATGTATAAAGAAAGAAAAAAAAACCACGGTTAGGTGGTATATACAATTATGGACGGGCTGCCGAGTGCCGACACAGAGGTAGCCACAGCCGTGAACTACCGCACTGTACTGTGTCTGCTGCTAATATAGACTGGTTGATAAAGAGATAGTATACTCGTAACTAGTATGTATGTATAAAGAAAGAAAAAAAAACCACGGTTAGGTGGTATATACAATTATGGACGGGCTGCCGAGTGCCGACACAGAGGTAGCCACAGCCGTGAACTACCGCACTGTACTGTGTCTGCTGCTAATATATAGACTGGTTGATAAAGAGATAGTATACTCGTAACTAGTATGTATGTATAAAGAAAGAAAAAAAAACCACGGTTAGGTGGTATATACAATTATGGACGGGCTGCCGAGTGCCGACACAGAGGTAGCCACAGCCGTGAACTACCGCACTGTACTGTGTCTGCTGCTAATATATAGACTGGTTGATAAAGAGATAGTATACTCGTAACTAGTATGTATGTATAAAGAAAGAAAAAAAAACCACGGTTAGGTGGTATATACAATTATGGACGGGCTGCCGAGTGCCGACACAGAGGTAGCCACAGCCGTGAACTACCGCACTGTACTGTGTCTGCTGCTAATATAGACTGGTTGATAAAGAGATAGTATACTCGTAACTAGTATGTATGTATAAAGAAAGAAAAAAAAAACACGGTTAGGTGGTATATACAATTATGGACGGGCTGCCGAGTGCCGACACAGAGGTAGCCACAGCCGTGAACTACCGCACTGTACTGTGTCTGCTGCTAATATAGACTGGTTGATAAAGAGATAGTATACTCGTAACTAGTATGACTATAAAGAAAGAAAAAAAAACCACGGTTAGGTGGTATATACAATTATGGACGGGCTGCCGAGTGCCGACACAGAGGTAGCCACAGCCGTGAACTACCGCACTGTACTGTGTCTGCTGCTAATATAGACTGGTTGATAAAGAGATAGTATACTACTAATATTATATATACTGGTGGTCAGGTCACTGGTCACTAGTCACACTGGCAGTGGCACTCCTGCAGCAAAAGTGTGCACTGTTTAATTTTAATATAATATTATGTACTCCTGGCTCCTGCTATAACCTATAACTGGCACTGCAGTGCTCCCCAGTCTCCCCCACAATTATAAGCTGTGTGAGCTGAGCACAGTCAGATATATATATACATTGATGCAGCACACTGGGCTGAGCAGTGCACACAGATATGGTATGTGACTGAGTCACTGTGTGTATCGTTTTTTTCAGGCAGAGAACGGATATATTAAATAAAACAAACAACTGCACTGTCTGGTGGTCACTGTGGTCGTCAGTCACTAAACTCTGCACTCTCTTCTACAGTATCACAGCCTCAGGTCAATCTCTCTCTCTCTCTCTCAACCCTAATCTAAATGGAGAGGACGCCAGCCACGTCCTCTCCCTATCAATCTCAATGCACGTGTGAAAATGGCGGCGACGCGCGGCTCCTTATATAGAATCCGAGTCTCGCGAGAATCCGACAGCGTCATGATGACGTTCGGGCGCGCTCGGGTTAACCGAGCAAGGCGGGAGGATCCGAGTCTGCTCGGACCCGTGAAAAAAACATGAAGTTCGTGCGGGTTCGGATTCAGAGAAACCGAACCCGCTCATCTCTACTTTACACACCTGCTTTACACGCCTGAGGTACGCGAAACCTTATCATAAAATAAATGTTGGCGGTAAGTGCTAATTGCATTGCCCCCAGGGGATCCATTAGCTGCATCCCCTGGAGGGATCCCCCTGATATACTGCAGCTAATAGGATACCCCTCATAGACCCTCTGCCTGTTAAATAAAAACTGTACGGGAGCAGCTGACTTCCTGTACAGTGCAAGTGGGTCACATTCAGTCAGAGGAAGAGGAAGTACACTGTAATTTGCTTTCCTTCTGTAACCCTGGTTAATGAGATGTCAGTGTGACAATGGGGGTCATTCTGACCCATTCGCACACATCGGTTCTTTGCTGCGGTGCGAACGGGTCGAAACTGCGTATGCTATCAACTCGGAATGAGGGCCAATATAGCTATACATAGGTATATTCATGGTGAATATGGGTATTGGCCCTCATTCCGAGTTGATCGCACGTAGCAACTTTTGTGCGATCAACTTGACGCCACCTATGGGGGAGTGTATTTTAGCATAGCAGGGCTGCGATCGTTTGTGCAGCCCTGCTATGCTAAAAAAGTTTCCTGCAAAACAAGACCAGGGTCAGACTTACTTACCCTGTGCGACGGATCCAGCAACGAAGGTCCCGAGATTGACGTCAGACATTCGCCCTCCAAACACCTGGACACGCCTGCGTTCGAATCTCCATGCCGGGAAAACGGTGAGTATCCACCCCGGAACGCCTCCCCGCTGTCAATCTTCTTGCGATCGCGCTAGCAATCACTTTCTCCTCTCTTCTCTACGATGTCCATAGATTCAGAAATTCCAGGATACTGGCTTTTCTGCAAAGAGGCCTGGACAGGTCTTTGTCTGGCCTCCCTTTAAGGTTCATATATCTGCCTTGTCGGTTTGGTTTCAGAGAAAAATTGCCTCTATACATGATGTACTGATATACTCTCTTTCTGCGAGGTACGCTGGGTTGCACAGGGAATACATCGGGGTGTAGAGGGGGATCTTGGATCCAGAGGCACCAACAGGCAAAGCTTTGACTGTCCCAGGATGCATTGGGGTCTCCTCTATAACCCGGCCTCCAGGCACTGAGAGCTCAGTTTTGTTAACCAGTCCAATGCAAGAGCAAGTAAAAGAGAAGGCAGATGTTAGTCACATAGAACCACAATCTCACGACAGGAGAGGGTATCAGCGGCTAATGCCAAACAACCCAAAGAAGCTACAGTAGGTGTGTCAGGGAGGGCGCTCTGTGGAACCCAGTGTACCTCGCAGAAAGAGTTAACCATGGTAAGTCTACCCTAACTCTCCTTTTCTGCAGCGGGGTACACTGTGTTCCACAGGGAATACATCGGGGATGTCCTAAAGCAGTTCCTCAAGGGAGGGGATGCGCCTTAGCGGGTAAGAGAACCCGGCGTCCAAAGGAAGCATCCTGGGAGGTGAAAGTATCAAAGCATAGAACCTCATGAACGTGTTAACTGGGATCCACGTAGCCACCTTGCACATTTGTTCTGTGGACGTGCCACAGCGGGCCACCCAAGAAGGTCCAACAGACAGAGTAGAATGAGCTTTAACTGCAGCAGGAGCTGGGAGTCCCGCCTGCGCATAGGCTTGTGCAATCACCATTCTAATCCATCTGGCCAAGGTTTGCTTATTAGGAGGCAGCCACGTTTGTGAAAACCAAACAAAACAAAAAGGGAATCTGACCTCCTCTTGGTTAAGGTGAAAAGATGACACCACCTTAGGCAAATAACCTGGGTGAGTTCTTAGAACTGCCCGATCCTGGTGGAATATGAGAAGGGGTGGGCGACATGACAAAGCGCCTAAGTCCAACACCCATCTTGCAGAGACAATAGCCAACAAGAACAGGACCTTGGCTGTGAGCCATTAAAGTTCCACCGATTCAAGAGGTTCAAATGGAGACTCTTGCAGAGCATTCAGCACAACAGACAAATCCCATGGAGCCACAAGAGGGACATAGGAAGGCTGAATCTGAAGAATGCCCTGAATGAACGTCTGAATATCATGTATAGAGGCAATTTTTCTCTGAAACCAAACCGACAAGGCAGATATATGAACCTTGAGGGAGGCCAGACAAAGACCTATCCAGGCCTCTTTGCAGAAAAGCCAGTATCCTGGAAGTTCTGAATCTATGGACATCGTAATTCTTCTCAGCACACCAGGTGAAAAAAGAATTCCAAACCCTGTAATAAATCCGGGCAGAGGCCTGTTTGCGGGCTTTCAACATCGTTTGAATAACCGCCTCTGAAAATCCTTTGGCTCTCAGAAGTGATGCTTCAAGAGCCATGCCGTCAAAGCCAGTCTGACCAGGTCTGGGTAGAGACAAGGGCCCTGTACGAGGAGGTCTGGTCGTTGAGGAAGTAGAAGGGGATGCTCCACCGATAGACCCTGCAGGTCTGAGTGCCAATGCCGTCTGGGCCACACTAGAGCAACTAGAAGCAGCTCTCCTCCTTCCTGTTCAAACTTACGTAGAACCCTGGGCAGGAGTGACACCGGAGGGAACACGTAAGGCAGCCAAAAGTTCCATGGAATTGCCAGTGCAACCACGAACACTGTTGCGGATCCCTTCACCTTGATCCGAAGACCGGAACCTTGTGATTGTGTCGAGACGCCATTAGGTCTACGTCCGGTAGACCCTACCTGTCCACTAGGAGTTGAAAGACTTCTGGATGAAGACTCCACTCTCCTGCATGTACGTCCTGACGACTGAGGTAGTCCGCTTCCCAGTTCAGGACACCCGGAATGAACACTGTCGATATACTCGGCAGATTGACGTTCAGACCAACAAAGGATTTTTGACACTTCCTTCATAGCCATGCGGCTTCGAGTGCTGCCTTGATGGTTTATGTATGCCACTGTTGTGGTATTGTCTGACCATACCTGAACCTGTCTGTTCTATACCAGAGGCAGGGCAAGTGATAATACATTGAACACCGCCCTCAGCTCTAGGATGGTTATCGGGAGGAGTGATTCTTCCTTGGCCCCCCGACCCTGAAAAGAGTGTTGCTCCAACACCGCTCCTCATCCCCTTAGACTGGCATCTGTTGTCAGGAGGACCCAGTTGGGGATCCAGAAGGGATGGCCCCTGCTCAATTGCTGGTCCTGGAGCCACCAGGTCAGCGACAAACGAACCTCTGGAGTCAACAAGGGATCTGATCAGATGAGGCAGGCCGTCCTACTTGGCAAGAATTAATCATTGCAGAGGGCGGGAATGAAATTGAGAGTACTCTACCATGTCGAACGTAGACACTATCAGGCCAAGCACTTGCATTGCCAAGTGAATTGACACTCTGGGGTGACGGATGAAGTGTCTTATCTGGTGACAGGTCAGTATCTGACTGTGTGTGTCCAGAAGCGCCTCTAGGTGCACCGTGCTCTGAGCTGGGACCAGCAAGGACTTCTCCCAGTTGATCAGCCATCCGTGGGCTTGTAAGCAACTCACCGTCAATTGTAGAGGACTAGAGGACATCGTGGGAACTCACCAGAATCAGCAGGTCGTCCAAGTATGGCAGGATTCTGACTCCCTGGAGACGGAGGTGCGCCGTCATCATGGCCATAACCTAGGTGAAGATCCAAGGAGCCATGGCCAGTCCGAACGGCAGCACCTGGAATTGATAGTGACTGTCGCCAATAGCAAACCGCAGGAACTGCTGATGTGATATGGCAATAGGAATATGCAGATAAGCATCCTGTATATCCAGGGATACCATGTAATATCCGGGTCCCATTGCCAGCACAATAGAGCGCAATGTTTTCATACGGAACTTGGCGACCCTCACAAACTTGTTCAGTGACTTGAGGTTGAGAATAGGACGAAAAGACCCATTGGGTTTCTGCACAAGAAACAGGGTCGAATAATAGCCTGTGCCCCGCTGGCACTGAGGTACCAGCACAACCACTCCTGTACTCGGGAGAGAACCTACCACGGTTTGCAGAGCCTGCACCTTCAACAGATCCAAAGGGAATACCGCAGTGCAGAACTGGCGAGGGAGACGTCTCTTGAAGGAGATAGCGTATCCGTGAGAGACAACTTCCAGTACCCAAGCATCTGAAGTGGTCTTTACCCAGACCTGGGTGACCTGTAGAAGTCGGCCTCCCACCAGGGGGTCCCTCAGGGGGAGGCCCGCCCCGTCATGAGGCAGGCTTGTCTTGTTTTGAAGCAGGCTGACGGGCTGCCCAGGATGGCTTCGTCTTGGGATTGGTGGTCTTGGGAGCACAAGATTGTCTGGGGTAAGACTGACCCTTGGCTTTCCCTTGAGGTCGAAAGGAAATTAAAGTGGTAGTCTTGAACGATTAGTAGGAGGAAGAAAAGCAGTCTTAGCAGCTGCCAATTCAGACACTATTTTATTCAGGTCCTCTCCAAATAAAATGTTCCCAGTAAAGGGGAGTACCTCCAAGGTCTTTTTGGAGTCCAAATCCAATTTCCATGACCTTAACCACAGTATGCGGTGAGCCAGGACCAACGTGGATGACGCTTTGGCTGCCAGTACCCCCGCCTCAGAGGATGCCTCCTGAATGTAGTAGGCGGCGGTGCATATGTGAGACAGGTATTGTCTGGCCTTGTCAGAAATATCCTCAGGCAGCTCATCCTCTAACGCCTGAACCCACGCCTCAATACCCTTTGTGGCCTAAGAGGCAGCTATGGTGGGCCTATGGATGACCCCTGCGAGGGAATATATAGACTTCAGGCATCCCTCCACACGCTTATCTGTTGGTACCTTCAGGGAGGTGACAGTGGTGTCAGGCTGAGTAGACACCACGAGATGGGTGATGTGAGAATCCACTGGCTGTGGGATTTCAGATTTACTACATAACTCTCCAGGGAGAGGATATCGAGCCAAATCCCGTTTAGGGAGCGGGAATTTCTTACCTGGTGTAGACCAGGGTTTCTTCCTGATGTCCACAAGAAGATCAGAATGAGGTAATACAGTTTTAACCACTTTATGTTGTTTAAACATTTCAGTTTTCTTGGCCACTGTAGTGGAATCCTCATCCTCAGTTATTTGAAGGATCTGCTTAATAGCATCCACCAGGCCAGGGACATCAACCTGTAAGGCAGAATCCTCGTCCGTAACACATGATTCAGAGTCTGACAAGACCGTATGCTCCCCCTCCTCGTCAGATGAAATCTCATCAGAGGAAGCAGCCCGCTTAGATGACCCACGGACACGGGAGTGACCTGGAGTAGATTTCTGTCTAACCAAAGACTGATTCAACTGTTGCAGCTGTGCAGACAAATTTTCCGCCCAAGGCGGATTTACTATAGGGACAATTTGTGGTGGCAGTGACACCGGAGGTCCCATAGGGGGGCTAAATGGTCCACCAGAGTCCCCAGGAGGGTGGTGAACATAGCCCAGGGTGGCTCCATTGTAGTTACAGGAGCTGCAGGCTGACTGGAAGGTGCATGACATTTAGGGGGTCATTCCGAGTTGAACGCTAGCTGCCGTTGTTCGCAGTGCAGCGATCAGGCTAAAAATTGGCATTTCTGCGCATGCGTATGCAGCGCAATGCGCAGGCGCGTCGTACAGGTACAATGAGCATCGTGGGTTTGCACAGAGTATAACGAACATTCCAGTTGCACGGCCGAATGCAGGAAGATTGACATGAAGTGGGCGTTTCTGGGTGTCAACTGACCGTTTTCAGGGAGTGCTTAGAAAAATGCAGGCGTGGCAGAAAAAATGCAGGCGTGGCTGAGCGTTCGCTGGGCGGGTGTGTGACGTCAAAAGCCATCCCTCCGTTGTTAGAATCAAAGCACACAAAGAGTAACTACAGGCTGGTCTTGTTTTGCACATAAAGATTTTGCAGGCACTCTGCTGCACAAGCGTTCGCACTTCTGCAAAGTGGAAATACACTCCCCAGTGGGCAGCGACAATGCGTTTGCACGGCTGCTAAAAACTGCTATCAGCGATCAACTCAGAATGACCCCCTTAGTACACAGACCATCACACAATATTTCCCCCTCAGGTAAAGCTTTTGAGCATACCTTGCAAGTTACAGGAGCTTCCAGAGTTTTACTGCCCTTATTGTTAGACATTGTAATAAAGCAACAACTTGCGGACAAAGTACACAAACAGCGTCAGAATACACAAACCTGTGAACTAAACCCTGGTGTACGTGACTGTAAAAAAGTAAAATATCTGGATAGCGATAAGTACTGCGTACACTATATTAGAGGACCCTGACGCACCTAGTCCCTTCTGGTATAGAATATAGTGATAGCTACCTTAGATGGGATACACATGAGAGTGAAACCATACAGCAGGTACAGGCACACACAGTCACAGGCAATGCAGAGATTATTATAAGCACTATAAAACTGCACTGGACTAGTATATGTACAGATAACAGGATTTTAAATACCTACCGGTAAATCCTTTTCTCGTAGTCCATAAGGGATATTGGGGACAGATTAGTACGATGGGTATAGACGGATCCAAAGGAGCCAGTGCACTTTAAATTTATTCAACTGGGTGTGCTGGCTCCTCCCCTCTATGCCTCCTCCTACAGCTCAGTTATAGGTAAACAGTGCCCGAAGGAGAATGACATACTTGAGAGTAGGAACATAACAACAAAAAGTGTGGTGAGATTTTCACACCAGCACACCAATATATAACTTAGCCAGCAACATCTGGCAACATTATCAGCAACAGCTGAACAGGAACACATAACAGAGAACCTGCAGAAAGTCACCACACAGAGGCGGGCGCCCAATATCCCTTATGGACTACAAGAAAAGGATTTACCGGTAGGTATTTAAAATCCTATTTTCTCTAGCATCCATAAGGGATATTGGGGACAGATTAGTACGATGGGGATGTCCCAAATCTTCCAGAACAGGTGGGAATGTGCGTAGACATCTGCAGCACCGCCTGCCCAAACTGGTATCCTCTTTGGTCAGGGTATCAAACTTGTAGAACTTCACAAAGGTGTTCTTCCCTGACCAGGTAGCAGCTCGGCATAGTTGCAGGGCCGAGACTCCACGGGCAGCCGCCCAGGAAGAGCCCACCGATGTTGTAGAGTGGGCCTTCAGAGACTGCGGAACCAGTAAGGCTGCTGACGCATAGGCCTGTTGGATAGTAAGCCTAATTCAACGAGCAATAGACTGCTTAGAAGCAGGGCAACCCTTTTTCTGCGCATCATAGAGCACGAACAAGGAATCCGTCTTTCTGATCTGAGCCGTCCTTTTGATATAAATTTTCAAGGCACGCACAGCATCCAATGCCTCCGGAGGAGCAGAAGTGTCAGAACTGGACGGAATCACGATAGGCTGATTCAAGTGAAACGCGGAGACCACTTTCGGCAGGAACTGCTGTCTAGTCCTGAGCTCCGCTCTGTTCTCATAAAAGACCAAGTACGGACTTTTGCACGACAAGGCCCCCAATTCTGAGACACGCCTAGCAGAAACCAGGGCCAGTAACATCACCGTTTTCCTCGTGAGGTACTTATCTTCTACTGTCGTCAGAGATTCAAACCAGGAGGACTGTAGAAAACGTAACACTACATCCAGATCCCAAGGTACCGTAGGCGGCACGAATGGAGGTTGTATGTGAAGCACACCTTGCAAGAAGGTCTGAACTTCTGGCAAGAGAGCCAACTTCTTCTGGAAGAAGATGGAAAGAGCCGAAATCTGGACCTTAATGGATTCCAGACATAAGCCTTTATCCACTCCAGCCTGCAGGAATTGTAGGAACCTTCCCAAGTTGAATTCTGCAGAGGGATATGTGCATTCCTCACACCAAGAGACATATCTCCGCCAGATATGATGATAGTGTTTTGACGTCACAGGTTTTCTGGCTTGCACAATAGTGGTAATGACCTTTTTGGAAAGCCCTTTGTGAGCTAGGATGTTCCGCTCAACTTCCATGCCGTCAAACGAAGCCGCAGTAAGTCCGGGTAGACGAACGGTCCTTGTTGAAGAAGATCCCTTCTTAGCGGTATGTCCAGAAGAGCCGCGTACCTCATTCTTCGGGGCCAATCCGGGGCAATCAAGATTGCTTACACTCTTTGATGTCTGATCTGCTTGAGCACCCTTGGGATCAGCGGAATCGGAAGAAACAGTAGAACAGCTGGTAAGGCCAAGGCGATGTGCATCCACTGAGCTCGCCTACGGGTCCCTGGTTCATGAGCAATAGCAGCAAAGCTTCTTGTTAAGATGAGAGTCCATCAAGTCGATCTGTGGGCATCCCCACTTGTCGATGATTTGCTGAAACACCTGAGGGTGAAGTCCCCACTCCCCCGGATTCAGGTCGTGGCTACTTAGGAAGTCCGCTTCCCAGTTGTCCACCCCCGGAATGAGGATCGTGGACAGTGCTCTTGCATTTCTTTCTGCCCAGAGGAGTATTCTTGACACTTCTCGCATGCAGGCCTTGCTTTTCGTCCCTCGTCGATTGATGTACACCACCACCGTGGCATTGTCCGACTGCATCTGGATTGCCTGATCCCGGAGTAGAGGGGATGTCTGAATCAGAGCATTGTATATAGCCCAAATTTCCAGAATGTTGATCGGAAGAAGGGCCTCTTGGGCAGACCACCTGCCCTGGAACTGTGCCCCCTGGGTGACAGCTCCCCATCCTCTCAGACTCACATACGTCGTGAGGAGGATCCAATCCTGAATCCCTAAGTGTCGACCTTCCAGCAGGTTGGAAGACCGCAGCCACCACAGGAGAGAGATTCTGGCCTGAGGTGACAGCCGAATCATCCGGTGCATCTGAAGATGGGAACTGGGCCACTTGTTCAGGATGTCCAATTGGAACAGTCTGGCATGAAACCTTCCGAATTTAATCGCCTTGTACGTGGCAACCATTTTTCCCAACAATTTTATGCAAAGATGAATGGAGCCTCGAGCAGGTCAGAGCACCATGCGAACCATTTCTTGACGTGTTCTTACTTTGTCCTCTGGGAGGGACACTTTCTGTGCTACAGTATCCAGTAGCATCCCCAGAAACAGGAGCCATTGAGATGGTTCCAGGTGGGACTTCTGCAGACTGAGGATCCACCCGTGGTGTGACAGAAGTTGGATAGTGCGATCTATCTGGAGCAATAGAAGCTCCCTGGAGCTCGCTTTTATCAGGAGATCGTCCAGGTATGGAATAACATTGACCCCCTGGACCCTGAGTTGAAACATAATTTCCGCCATCACCTTCGTGAACACCCCCGGAGCTGTAGACAGGCTGAAGGGTAACGCCTGAAACTGGTAGTGATCATTCAGCAGGACAAACCTCAGATAGGCCTGATGAGGAGGCCAAATTGGGATATGTACGTAAGCGTCCTTGATATCCAGGGACACAAGGAATTCCTGTTTTTCCTGGCCTGCAATCACCGCTCTCAAAGAATCTTGAGGCAGATGTATTAACCTGGAAAAGGCATAAGAAAGTGATAAACCAGTGATATGTGCAAGGTGATAAACACACCAGCCAATCAGCTCCCATATGTAAATTACCAGTTAGGAGCTGATTGGCTGGTGCATTATCACCTTGCACTTAACACTGCTTTATCACTGGTTTATCACTTCCTTATGCCTTCTACAGGTTAATACATCTACCCCCTTGAATTTGAAAACCTTCAGGTAAGGCTTCAAGGACTTCAGATTCAGAATAGGCCTCACAGACCCATCTGGTTTTGGTACTACGAATAGACTGGAGTAGTAACCCTGTCCTTGTTGTAGTAGGGGTACTGGAACAATGACCTGGGACTGGACCAACTTGTTGATGGCCAGCAGTAGCGTACCACGCATATTTTCTAAAGCTGGTAAGCTTGAAAAATCGTTGGGGGAGAGTACCGTCGAACTCCAGCTTGTAACCCTGAGAAATAAGGTCCTTTACCCAAGCATCTTGGCAAGAACCATCCCAGATATGGCTGTAGTGATGTAACCGAGCTCCCACCACGAGATCCCCTCGGGGTGGGTGGGCACCGTCATGCTGAAGTCTTTGCGGAAGCAGAGCTGGTGTTCTGGTCCTGAGATCCGGCAATGGCTGGTTTCTTAGGTTTACCTCTGGAGCCTCTAGCTGCATTGGAGGCTCCTCTGGCCCTATATCGAAATTTGGAGGACCGAAAGGACTGAGTAGACGACCCCGGGTAGGTACGTCTAGCAGTCGGAGCTCCCGAAGGGAGAAACATGGATTTTCCAGCAGTAGCTTTGGAAATCCATGCGTCCAATTCACCTCCAAAGAGCCATTCACCTGTGAAGGGAAGAGATTCCACATTACGTTTGGAGTCAGCATCAACAATCCACTGACGCATCCATATGGCTCTGTGCGCAGACACAGCCATAGCCGTGGTCCCAGCATTAATATTGCTAATCTCTTTAAGGGAGTCACAGAGGACTCTTGCTGTGTCCTGAATGTGATTCAGGAAAGTAACAGTATTAACTAAGGTCATATCACCCAAAAGACCTTCCTTAATTTGATTAGCCCAGGAATGAATTGAATGTGTCATCCAGCAATCTGCAATGGCTGGCCTTTGAGCAACACCTGCAGCAATGTAAATAGATTTCAGAGTGGTTTCAAGTTTCCTATCTGCCAGGTCCTTTACAGTAAAGGAGCCCGACCAAGGGGGTTAGAAGGGCGAAAGACTGAGACGTCTACTGCTGGAGACTCCTCACAGAATTTCCTGCCTTCAGGGGCAAAGGGGAATGTATGCAAAAACCGTTTTGACACCTGATATTTCTTATCTGGAGTCTTCCAGGCTATTTTAAATAAGTCATCCAATTCCTTGGAATCAAGAAATGTGACTGTCAGTTTGTCTTGTCGCTGAGCCCGCTCTTGTGTAGCTCCGCCCCCCGCCATGGCGCCGGAGCTACTTCTGTATATTTATACTGGCCATGCTCCCAATATGTACAACCTCACAGAAATGCTTGGTTTACAATATTTAGTCAGTCTCAGGCAGGGGCTATAGCGGGTCCCCCCCAGGAGGGACCCGTACACCAGACCCGCGCTTTCAGCCGCACAGTAAAACCGGAGGATCCCCCTAGCGGGGCCCCCGGTTGATACTCACCACCGATGATCACCTTTAGGCAGCGTTAGGGGTGTGCGGCATGCTGCGGCTGCGTCAGCCAAGGCGCCATGCCCCGCTGAACAAACAGACCCTCAGGACGGTGTCCTGCAGTAAAGAAGCGGCTCTGCACCTCAAGAGGCTGGTGACCGTCCCGTCCCCCCCAGCTCCCACGGTGCAGGTATGCTGTTGCCCAAACAGCATACCGAAATAAATAAAACTTTTACAAAGAAATTTAAGAAAAACTCTGGAGCTTGCAGAGTGTGCACCCTCTCCTGAGGGCACTTTTTTCTAAACTGAGCTGTAGGAGGAGGCATATAGGGGAGGAGCCAGCAGAGGTATATATCAGAATACTCGTACAATATATCCTGTAATAGGTACACTTTTTCTTAACTAATGCTGTCTGTATAAAGACATGTAGAATACTTAAGTGTTTGTAAAGTCACAGCGCTGTATACAGGCAGCTTTACAGGGGAGACCTTGCCCTGCAGTCCCAGAGACCAGTAGCAGCTATGCTTAGAAAATGGTGCCCAGCATCTCGGTCAGGGAGTGAGGGAGAGTGTGAGGCAGCTCCAGGGCGGGAAAATCTGCAGCAGATGGTGCCCTGGGCTGGGGAGGGGCTACAGTTCAAGCGCCGACTACCCTATGCTGCACTTCCACCCCAGGTACTAGCGAGCCTTATTAAATGGGGCGTTAGTACACCCGACCTGTGCTCTATTGCCCTGGTGATCTAGTGGGGTCCCTGCTCGGTGACAGTGTCCACGCCAGCGCCGCGGCCCGTCTTCTTAGGTCACGGACGGAATGCAATTTAATGGCGGGTCCCGTCTGGGGGACCCTTTTACCTTCTCCCCGTAGCAGCCACACGAACCAGGAGAGCGATTGCGACCGTGTGCCTAAAGCCGGAGCGTCTCCGCCGAGAGTACTCGGGAACAGGCCGCGGGAGTATACGATGCCGCTTGGGAGGTAATGGAGCTGCAGCGCTGAAGTGTCACTATGACATACAGCACTAATAGCCCAGTTTTGAAGAAATTTTCTGTCTGAAAATGCATTTTCAGGGCTGCCCAGTGCAGCCCACCTGTCAAGTGACCAGCTGCTGCAGACACTAACTGAAACTGAGCTCACAGTGCCTGGAGGCGGGGTTATAGAGGAGGCCCCAATGAATCCTAGGACAGCCTAAAGTTTTAGCCTGTTGGTGCCTCTGGATTAGTGATGTGCACCGGAAATTTTTCGGGTTTTGTGTTTTGCTTTTGGATTCTGTTCCGCGGCCGTATTTTGGATTCGGACGCGTTTTGGCAAAACCTCCCTGAAAATTTTTTGTCGGATTCGGGTGTGTTTTGGATTCGGGTGTTTTTTTACAAAAAACCCTCAAAAACAGCTTAAATCATAGAATTTGGGGGTAATTTTGATCCCATAGTATTATTAACCTCAATAACCATAATTTCCACTCATTTTCAGTCTATTCTGAACACCTTACACCTCACAATATTATTTTTAGTCCTAAAATTTGCACCGAGGTCGCTGGATGGCTAAGCTAAGCGACCCAAGTGGCCGACACAAACACCTGGCCCATCTAGGAGTGGCACTGCAGTGTCAGACAGGATGGCACTTCAAAAAAATAGTCCCCAAACAGCACATGATGCAAAGAAAAAAAGAGGTGCACCAAGGTCGCTGGATGGCTAAGCTAAGTGACACAAGTGGCCGACACAAACACCTAGCCCATCTAGGAGTGGCACTGCAGTATCAGGCAGGATGGCACTTCAAGAAAATAGTCCCCAAACAGCACATGATGCAAATAAAAAAAGAGGCGCACCAAGGTCGCTGTCTAACTAAGCTAAGCGACACAAGTGGCCGACACAAACACCTGGCCCATCTAGGAGTGGCACTGCAGTGTCAGGCAGGAAGGCACTTCAAAAAAATAGTCCCCAAACAGCACATGATGCAAAGAAAAAAAGAGGTGCACCAAGGTCGCTGGATGGCTAAGCTAAGCGACCCAAGTGGCCGACACAAACACCTGGCCCATCTAGGAGTGGCACTGCAGTGTCAGGCAGGATGGCACTTCAAAAAAATAGTCCCCAAACAGCACATGATGCAAATAAAAAAAGAGGCACACCAAGGTCGCTGTCTGACTAAGCTAAGCGACACAAGTGGCCGACACAAACACCTGGCCCATCTAGAAGTGGCACTGCAGTGTCAGGCAGGAAGGCACTTCAAAAAAATTGTCCCCAAACAGCACATGATGCCAAGAAAAATGAAAGAAAAAAACAGGACATGCACACTTTAACGAACCCATCATTTCAGCGACAGGGTCTGCCACACGACTGTGACTGAAATGACTGGTTGGTTTGGGCCCCCACCAAAAAAGAAGCAATCAATCTCTCCTTGCACAAACTGGCTCTACAGAGGCAAGATGTCCACCTCATCATCATCCTCCGATTCCTCACCCCTTTCACTGTGTACATCCCCCTCCTCACAGATTATTAATTCGTCCCCACTGGAATCCACCATATCAGATCCCTGTGTACTTTCTGGAGGCAATTGCTGCTGGTGAATGTCTCCACGGAGGAATTGATTATAATTCATTTTGATGAACATCATCTTCTCCACATTTTCTGGAAGTAACCTCGTACGCCGATTGCTGACAAGGTGAGCGGCTGCACTAAACACTCTTTCGGAGTACACACTGGAGGGAGGGCAACTTAGGTAGAATAAAGCCAGTTTGTGCAAGGGCCTCCAAATTGCCTCTTTTTCCTGCCAGTATACGTACGGACTGTCTGACGTGCCTACTTGGATGCGGTCACTCATATAATCCTTCACCATTCTTTCAATGGTGAGAGAATCATATGCAGTGACAGTAGACGACATGTCAGTAATCGTTGGCAGGTCCTTCAGTCCGGACCAGATGTCAGCACTCGCTCCAGACTGCCCTGCATCACTGCCAGCGGGTGGGCTCGGAATTCTTAGCCTTTTCCTCGCACCCCCAGTTGCGGGAGAATGTGAAGGAGGAGATGTTGACGGGTCACGTTCCGCTTGACTTGACAATTTTCTCACCAGCAGGTCTTTGAACCTCTGCAGACTTGTGTCTGCCGGAAAGAGAGATACAACGTAGGTTTTAAATCTAGGATCGACCACGGTGGCCAAAATGTAGTGCTCTGATTTCAACAGATTGACCACCCGTGAATCCTGGTTAAGCGAATTAAGGGCTCCATCCACAAGTCCCACATGCCTAGCGGAATCGCTCTGTTTTAGCTCCTCCTTCAATGTCTCCAGCTTCTTCTGCAAAAGCCTGATGATGGGAATGACCTGACTCAGGCTGGCAGTGTCTGAACTGACTTCACGTGTGGCAAGTTCAAAGGGTTGCAGAACCTTGCACAACGTTGAAATCATTCTCCACTGCGCTTGAGTTAGGTGCATTCCCCCTCCTTTGCCTATATCATGGGCAGATGTATAGGCTTGAATGGCCTTTTGCTGCTCCTCCATCCTCTGAAGCATATAGAGGGTTGAATTCCGCCTCGTTACCACCTCTTGCTTCAGATGATGGCAGGGCAGGTTCAGTAATGTTTGGTGGTGCTCCAGTCTTCGGCACGCGGTGGCTGAATGCCGAAAGTGGCCCGCAATTCTTCGGGCCACCGACAGCATCTCTTGCACGCCCCTGTCGTTTTTTTAAATAATTCTGCACCACCAAATTCAATGTATGTGCAAAACATGGGACGTGCTGGAATTTGCCCAGATGTAATGCACGCACAATATTGCTGGCGTTGTCCGATGTCACAAATCCCCAGGAGAGTCCAATTGGGGTAAGCCATTCTGCGATGATGTTCCTCAGTTTCCGTAAGAGGTTGTCAGCTGTGTGCCTCTTATGGAAAGCGGTGATACAAAGCGTAGCCTGCCTAGGAACGAGTTGGCATTTGCGAGATGCTGCTACTGGTGCCGCCGCTGCTGTTCTTGCTGCGGGAGGCAATACATCTACCCAGTGGGCTGTCACAGTCATATATTCCTGAGTCTACCCTGCTCCACTTGTCCACATGTCCGTGGTTAAGTGGACATTGGGTACAACTGCATTTTTTAGGACACTGGTGACTCTTTTTCTGACGTCTGTGTACATTTTCGGTATCGCCTGCCTAGAGAAATGGAACCTAGATGGTATTTGGTACCGGGGATACAGTACCTCAATCAAGTCTCTAGTTGCCTCTGAATTAACGGTGGATACCGGAACCATGTTTCTCACCGCCCAGGCTGCCAAGGCCTGAGTTATCCGCTTTGCAGCAGGATGACTGCTGTGATATTTCATCTTCCTCGCAAAGGACTGTTGGACAGTCATTTGCTTACTGGAAGTAGTACAAGTGGTCTTCCGACTTCCCCTCTGGGATGACGATCGACTCCCAGCAGCAACAACAGCAGCGCCAGCAGCAGTAGGCGTTACACTCAAGGATGCATCAGGGGAATCCCAGGCAGGAGAGGACTCGTCAGACTTGCCAGTGACATGGCCTGCAGGACTATTGGCTTTCCTGTGTAAGGTGGAAATTGACACTGAGGGAGTTGGTGGTGTGGTTTGCAGGAGCTTGGTTACAAGAGGAAGGGATTTAGTGGTCAGTGGACTGCTTCCGCTGTCATCCAAAGTTTTTGAACTTGTCACTGACTTATGATGAATGCGCTGCAGGTGACGTATAAGGGAGGATGTTCCGAGGTGGTTAACGTCCTTACCCCTACTTATTACAGCTTGACAAAGGCAACACACGGCTTGACACCTGTTGTCCGCATTTGTGTTGAAATAATTCCACACCGAAGAGCTGATTTTTTTTGTATTTTGACCAGGCATGTCAATGGCCATATTTGTCCCACGGACAACAGGTGTCTCCCCGGGTGCCTGACTTAAACAAACCACCTCACCATCAGAATCCTCCATGTCAATTTCCTCCCCAGCGCCAGCAACACCCATATCCTCATCCTGGTGTACTTCAACAGTGACATCTTCAATTTGACTATCAGGAACTGGACTGCGGGTGCTCCTTCCAGCACTTGCAGGGGGCGTGCAAATGGTGGAAGGCGCAAGCTCTTCCCGTCCAGTGTTGGGAAGGTCAGGCATCGCAACCGACACAATTGGACTCTCCTTGGGGATTTGTGATTTAGAAGAACGCACAATTCTTTGCTGTGCTTTTGCCGGCTTAAGTCTTTTCATTTTTCTAGCGAGAGGATGAGTGCTTCCATCCTCATGTGAATCTGAACCACTAGCCATGAACATAGGCCAGGGCCTCAGCCGTTCCTTGCCACTCCGTGTCGTAAATGGCATATTGGCAAGTTTACGCTTCTCATCATACGCTTTCAATTTTGATTTTTGGGTCATTTTACTGAACTTTTGTTTTTTGGATTTTACATGCTCTCTACTATGACATTGGGCATCGGCCTTGGCAGATGATGTTGATGGCATTTCATCGTCTCGACCATGACTAATGGCAGCAGCTTCAGCACGAGGTGGAAGTGGATCTTGATCTTTCCCTATTTTAACCTCCTCATTTTTGTTCTCCATTTTTTAATGTGTGGAATTATATGCCAGTATCAATAGCAATGGCCTACTACTATATATACTGCGCACAACTGAAATGCACCACAGGTATGGATGGATAGTATACTTGACGACACAGAGGTAGGTACAGCAGTGGCCTACTGTACCGTAATGCTATATATTATATACTGGTGGTCAGCAAACTGTGCAAAACTGAAATGCACCACAGGTAAGGATGGATAGTATACTTGACGACACAGAGGTAGGTACAGCAGTGGCCTACTGTACCGTAATGCTATATATTATATACTGGTGGTCAGCAAACTGTGCAAAACTGAAATGCACCACAGGTATGGATGGATAGTATACTTGACGACACAGAGGTAGGTACAGCAGTGGCCTACTGTACCGTAATGCTATATATTATATACTGGTGGTCAGCAAACTGTGCAAAACTGAAATGCACCACAGGTATGGATGGATGGTATACTTGATGACACAGAGGTAGGTACAGCAGTGGCCTACTGTACCGTAATGCTATATATTATATACTGGTGGTCAGCAAACTGTGCAAAACTGAAATGCACCACAGGTATGGATGGATAGTATACTTGATGACACAGAGGTAGATACAGCAGTGGCCTTCTGTACCGTACTCCTATATATTATATACTGGTGATCAGCAAAATTATGCACTGTACTCCTACTATATACTACAATGCAGCACAGATATGGAGTGTTTTTCAGGCAGACAACATATACTGGTGGTCACTGGTCAGCAAAACTCTGCACTGTACTCCTCCTATATAATACTGCTGGTCCCCAGTCCCCACAATAAAGCAGTGTGAGCACAGATATATGCAGCACACTGAGCACAGATATGGAGTGTTTTTCAGGCAGACAATGTATACTGGTGGTCACTGTCAGCAAAACTCTGCACTGTACTCCTCCTATATAATACAGCTGCTCCCCAGTCCCCACAATTAAGCAGTGTGAGCACAGATATATGCAGCACACTGAGCACAGATATGGAGTGTTTTTCAGGCAGACAACGTATACTGGTGGTCACTGTCAGCAAAACTCTGCACTGTACTCCTCCTATATAATACAGCTGCTCCCCAGTCCCCACAATTAAGCAGTGTGAGCACAGATATATGCAGCACACTGAGCACAGATATGGAGTGTTTTTCAGGCAGACAACGTATACTGGTGGTCACTGTCAGCAAAACTCTGCACTGTACTCCTCCTATATAATACAGCTGCTCCCCAGTCCCCACAATTAAGCAGTGTGAGCACAGATATATGCAGCACACTGAGCACAGATAAGGAGCGTTTTTTTCAGGCAGAGAACGGATAAAACTGGTGGTCACTGATCAGCAAAACTCTGCACTGTACTCCTCCTATATTAATAATACAGCTGCTCCCCAGTCCCCACAATAAATATTTGCATCAACAATGAATAAACGGAGAGGACGCCAGCCACGTCCTCTCCCTAACATTTCCAATGCACGAGTGAAAATGGCGGCGACGCGCGGCTGTTTATATAGAATCCGAATCTCGCGAGAATCCGACAGCGGGATGATGACGTTCGGGAGCGCTCGGGTTAACCGAGCCATACGGGAGAATCCGAGTATGCCTCGGACCCGTGTAAAATGGGTGAAGTTCGGGGGGGTTCGGTTTCCGAGGAACCGAACCCGCTCATCACTACTCTGGATCAAGATCCACTCTCCACCCTGATGTTTCCCTGTGGAAACCAATGTAACCTGCTGCAGAAATCGACTTTTGTATCAGGAAGAAACCTGCCTACAGGATGTTACTAAGGGCCCTAACTTGCGCACCCACTAACTATTCTGACTAGTCAGATGAAAGACTTAATATTTCTATAATTATACTGCAGTATAATATTTATAGTGGTTTATAGATATTATTGCAAAATGTGGTAACCTGGAACCACACTGGGACTTCATTGCATTGCTTGGGTACTGGGAAGTAGTAGAATTATATTGTACAACTCCTTTGGGTATAAGATGCATTGTAGTCTTAGTGACAGCAGTAGTTGGATGGGAAAGAGAGAAGGAGGATGGGTTGATACTCATTAAGTATATACTGTAACTGTTTTTGTCTTGTAAGGTTCGTAATTGACTAGCGTTATATTAAGACTGTGTTGGAATATTGTTTCTGAATGAAATCTAGATCTTATGTTTTATTATATCTAGAACTTGATTTTATGTATCTTTATGGTATCAACCAAAATAATTGTTAAATGAAATGTTCAACTGTGAAGAGTGGTGGAGCGGCCTTCCAACAGCAGCGCTGAGGAGTAAGTGGGTATAGATGTATGTATGTATGTATATATATATATATATATATATATATATATATATATATATAGGTTACAAATCGCCCCGGCACTCCTCTCTGTTAATACAGCTGCTGCGGTGCCCTCCCGGTGAAAGCTCAGTTCCACTATGTCAAAGTCGAAAAATATAGCGACCTATGATGCCTTGTACTAACCCCAATGCACGTGCCCGCTGCTCGCGCACCGACTCCCCCGTGCGTACGCATCCCCTCAGGTTGCGTAGGGGACGCTCTGACGTCGCCTGCGCAGGGAGATGGGTATTTACGGCGGTGTTTGTGTGCGACTAGCGAGCGACTCGATCGCTACATATTTAACCAATATAATGCATTTTATAGTTAATATTCCCCTTAATAATGTCAGCAAGTATGGTAAGTTTAAAACGGCTCTTGGACCTGAGAAATTCTCCTTTACATGCTGGGAGGGTTCAGACAAAGGTTGGAGGGTAGTGTTTGGTGTCCAGCTGTGGGGTATTGAAGAGGTGTTGTGCCTATGACAGTTGGGAGGGATTCGCATAGTTCCTGCTCATGGTTATGCACAGAAGTAGAACATAAGATTAATTGCATTCAGAATAAATTACACATAAATGCAGGGTGGGTGACTGGAATTCAGTCACCTCTTTCCCACAGACTGAAAACAAATAGCCTTATTTACACTAAGCTTTGAGATTCTATGAAGAGGGCTTACACCTTTGTTTATGAATAGGTCCAGGTTTCTCTCCAGAATAATGAGTGCTGAGATGTCATTGTCTCAACTGAAAGAGGTGACCGTGGGGTAAACAAAGCCCAGAGACAGAGTTTGTTTGGAAGATCCAAACAATAGGTTTCCACAATACAACCAGAGAGGAATTTAGAATACTAAAAAGTCCTAGCCAGCGCCCACTTCTTGAACTAACCAATGATCCCAGGTGCAGTACATGTCCCACCCCCTAACCAATGGAAAGAGGGCACAACAGTATCTATTGTAGTATGTCTTGAGCTAGTACATAAATATAGTTTGCAATAGGCTTGGGGACACAAGACTCTACTCTCCACAAGGTTTTCATCATTGACTAACTGGGAGCTGGATTTCCAGATTGCGCCTGCGATTCATTCCCATGTGTGTAAGTACTCTCTGTGACCACCCTTAAAACTCTGTCTGTATTTTGCCACGTTCTCTCTCTCATTGTATGTTATTGTTTGCGATTGTGCCACTATTGTATATTTATGTGTAGTTATACTGTTTAGATATTGATGTTAGCCTGTAGAGTATAAGATGTTAACTGTGTTTCCCCTTTTTGATATAACTAAATTTCGTTAGTAAAGGTTTTGGAGCCTTAGCAAGGTATTGTGTGTTTATTACATTGCTGAGGGTATTCAGAGCGTCTCAATCGCTCAAGCAGCTTTTATATTAACAAGGTTAAGCAGTGTTATATCGCTACAGTATTTCAGTAGTAAGGTTTACAGTATAAACTCAATCTTTCAAGTGGTTTGCATACAAGGTTTACTGAGTGTCATCCTGTGAGCGTCTGCGCCGCTCGTGTTCCCCTCACGGTCACAGCGTCCGCTACGCTAGTAGCGTAGCATTACGGTAGTCGGCCGCCTATAGCGTGTTCGATACCAAGCGTAAAGCTGTGAGCGAGCATGCCGCTTGTGCGTCTCGACCACGGCTAAGCGTCTGCTACGCTAAGTGCGTACCCTTACGGTACCCCATACGCCAATTGCGTACTGAGTCTCTTACCCATATATAGTGAATGTTATAAGGTAATAAATCAGCATTAACAATTGAGGGCTCGTCCTTCCTCCACATATCCGCACTAGCGAAACTAAGCAGACTTTATCTGTCAGCAAAGGGCGGGAAAGTAGTATCCCTTCGTATCCGTATTGGTGGTGAGGGATACAGTAGTGCTGACTAGATAAGCGCCTGTTTCGCTACGCTGTAGGAGTGCTGGTGGAATCTGGAACCGGAAGGTAAGAACAGTACGCTATTGTCTTTTTAAATCTGGTTTTAATTTCTATTTGGTGCCAACTGCACACGCAGATTGGATTGCGTGTCTGTTTAAATAGGTTTAAAAGTATTTTTTATCGCTCTGCATAGCGTGATAGTTTTTTAGCTCAGGCCTAGAATAACTTTAGAGGCTTGAATGATGATTTTCTTTGTGACAAAAGGAACCGCATGGTCTGTCCTCCATTTTGTGTAAACCTCATGGATGTGGAAGGGGGAGGAGCAGCAGCCATTTTGGGAAGGTCAAATTTTTTTTTTTCTGAACGGCTGATTTTCAGTTGACTCAGGAAATAATCTGCCATCCATTGTCAAAAAGAATCATCATTTAATGAGTTTTTAATGCATTTATCTAATCCATATCATAAATCAATTATAAAAAGTTCAGATGGGGATTAATATAAGTTAATAGTAAAATGAATATTTGATTTAGGAAATACACAAATAAAACAAAGTTGTGGGGTTTTTTTTTCTCTTTTCTCTTTCCCCAGTGTAGTCTGTTTAACTCTGCTACTTGTGAGATGGGCCATTGAAATGCAAATGAACCTGTGTAACTGGGTTTTGGTTTTTTTTTTTCTCTCCCAGCAGTGAAAGAAATCGCCTTCACAGATTAGTTAAAAAGCACATTCATATGCAAATTAGAAGCACTGAATAAGGTCTCATATATGTAATAGTGATTAGTACATATATGTAATATCTATATGTGCGTGTTTACATCAATGTATGTTATTAGATTAATTTAGAATTGCATTTTCATCTGTGTATTTTCACATCTCACTCTCCTGGTTGCCATTTCATAATTGATAACGTGCTGAGAAAGATTTGTTGCTATTGGTAGTTAAAAGTAAAAATAATACGTTAAGGAGTAATTTGTAAAACACGCACACGGCTTTGCCTAAAGATACAAGGAAAGATCTGTGTGGTGCTCGGTAGATGATTACAGTTAAAGATCATTTACATTGATATAAACGTGTTAGTTGTGTTTCTGTGGACATATCTGGCCTGCGTACACGTGTCCCTAACAAAGGGCGGGACTAGCGTACGTGACGCAAGGGTCAACGCACGGAGCGTATATTATGCAACGGAGCGTCTGGGTACGCCCACATGATACAAATCACACAATAGTATTATTTTAGAAGGCGATACGGAGGCAACGCGATAATAGCGCAAATCAATCTCAGTGTCCTAAATTTTAAGCTAATAGATCCTTCTCTAGTTGCAACTCCTCTAGGGTTAGGCTGCGATACTGAATGAAAGGGATTTCTGTACAGAAACGAAAGTAAAGAGTATATGAGGAAAGAGTGTGTAAATTAAGGTATTATTTTTGTGAACCCAGAAATCGGGATCCCGTCGGAGACCACATCAGGTGAGTGGACACTTGGTGGCGTGGGACTGGCTTGCCCGCGTTAACATTATATAAGGTAAAAGGAGCAAGTAGTATCCGCAGACAAAAGGACTGCGAAGGTTTAAGCGCAGCCCGAGGGGTTTGCGTAGCACCCATATAGTCAAGTTGAGCTCCGGCTGAAGGTTTCGCAGCCTAAACAACCGATTCCGTTGGTCGTAAAGCGTATAAATATTAAGTTACTTATGCGCAGTGCGACTGTACCGCACGTGATTGTGTGCATTAGTTTGTTACCTTGATACCCATTAAAATTTTACTGTGGGATCATAAACGCTATTTGTACATTCTAACGTGATTTGTGTAGATTTTTGTTATTTTAAGGGAGTTTCACTGGTCACTCAGGAAATCTCCAACAACCAATACTTACTGGGGAGGGTAGCATACTCCCACACGCCCCAGTAAATAGAGGTTACAAAAAGATCCCGCGAATTGGGTACGTCCAGTGGTGGGCACATTGCTGGAACTCGTATTGGCCAATTGGGGCGTAAAGTGAGTGAAGGCACTAGTTGAACTTTCACCTTCGCCTTACCGCGGGCAACTTGGTTTGTTTGTAAGAATTCGCTGAGACAGCAATATCTGCAAACGATGGGGGCCAATTGCTCAAAGAAGGGACGTCCAACAAGGGTTCACGTTGGTATTTGTTGGCCCAAAGGGTCAGCACGTTATATAATGTGTGAAAAATACGGATCACACACACAGGTATTATGCAAAGAATGGGAAAGAATGACTGTGCATGACGGGGAAAAGTTCCCACAAGTAGGCAGCTTTAGCCCCAAGGTGTTACAAAATCTAAGGAGATGGATATGTCTCATTAAATCTGTAAAGAGACGGATCCAACATTATGATTGTTTACAGTTATGGCAACAGGAAGGTGAGAGACAAGGAGGATTAGCTTGCACAGCTGACTCTCACTGTGGTAAGAAAAATATGGCAACAAGAGAGAAGGTGGTTACAGAGAGTGGCACACTGGTGTATGAAAAAAATGCACTTAGCAACTGTATTATTGATGATAAAAGTAACAAATGTAACAATGATAAAAGTAAAACTGTTAAATGTACAACTGTTAACCCATGCAAGTTGCACCCCATGTTAAACTTCCCTCAGGATTACCAACAAGAAAGTGAGCCCAGCACGATGTCGGCACCTTTTCCAGCAGCCATCATACAAGACATCCAGGTGGACGCGACCAAATCGGTAAAGGCAGTAATCAAACCCCCTAACGGAGGGTCAGGTGAGGTCGTGTCCACAGGTACGTACGGTGTTATATATCACGCACAAACAAATGTACCTCATATTGTAGAACCAACACAAGATGATGTAGTTGAATTTAATCCTGTCAGGGTGATCACAGTCCCCAATGGGAAGACTGACGCTCAGGGAATCATTCCCGCCAGGGACAGTGCAATGCGCCGTCCCTGGTCCCGGATGGAATTAAGAGCAATTATGTCTGAATTCCCTGATCCTAGGAAAGATCTAGTTGCATGTCAGAGGTTTATTAAAGAACTAGGAAACTCCACAGAACCCACCAACAAAGGTTGGCGGACAGTGCTGAGGGCATGTTTGCCCTCCAGTGTTGACCCTGCGAAATTTATTTCTGATTGTAAATTAGACACAGAAGTACCTCAAACGGAGGAACACATTCAGGAATGTATTAAGCAGATCAACCGACAATTAGGAGTATATTTCCCAGCCGTTGTCGAGTGGAACATCAAAAGACACCTGGAGTCACAGGGCAGTAAGCAAATGACAATCAGTAGACAAGCCCTGACAACGAAGCCACACCAGCTCAAAACCCAAACCCCTGTGAGAAATTCAAATGTGGTAGTTTGTTACCATTGTCACAAAGAGGGACATTTTGCAAGAGATTGTAGATCAAGAAGTAGACAAAGGTCATATCAACCCCCTAGACAACAACATAACCATGGTAACCAAGCACAGGGAAGCACAGGGAGGTAAGAAGTCTCAGATCCCTGTGGGTAAGTCAAAAGTGATAAGGTGTTATGATGGCCAGAAGGGAAGGGCTTTATGCCAGCTACTGTAACAGCCCACATAAAGTCAGACCCCCTAGACAAGAACGTGAGCAGAGTCATGATACACGAAATTGTAATCAGGTACCACATATGTAAGAAGTTTGAGCTACACCCATAAGATGCAGTCAGGAAAGGTGATCATTAGGACTGATAGTAAGCCTGAGGTTACAGTTAATGAAATTGGGAGGTCAGTTCCTTGTAGACACAGGAACGGCCGAG
The DNA here is from genome assembly GCF_028390025.1 of Pseudophryne corroboree. Classification (NCBI taxonomy): domain Eukaryota; kingdom Metazoa; phylum Chordata; class Amphibia; order Anura; family Myobatrachidae; genus Pseudophryne; species Pseudophryne corroboree. The sequence continues at coordinate 831,982,976 of NC_086445.1, read as the reverse complement.
TAAACGTTGTAATTTATCTGTAAATGTTTCTTTTTCCCCATCTCTGACGTTCATCGGCAGAACTCAAACATCACATAGCTACTTGGTCTTTGCAGAGGTCTACCTAACCCCAGTGTGACCTACCGACATCGGTGTGTCCTGGCCAGGCACAAAAGGGTGAAGTGTGGAAATACTGGTGGGGGAGACTGCGCAAAGATACCAATGGATGTGTTGGTGTGACAGCCTGATGGTGAACGGAAGATCTGACAATGCTATTTTTTGTTGTTTTATGTAACACATATATGAATTGTTCTCTCTCTCTCGTTTTTTTTTTTTTTTTTTTTTTTCTCTCTCATGTTCTCATGTTTTAAAGATGGTATGTCACACATCAGTTAGACAAATGGTAATGCAAGATTTTTGCTCCTTACAGAGAGATCGCTGATTTGGAAGGAATATTGTATCACCGAAGTGTTCGTTTGGAAGACTGAGAGACAGCACCTTTGAGATGACAGCAGAGCAAGAGGAACAACAAGACTAGAGGACATAAGACATCGTAACATTTTTTCTTTCCCCTCAAAGTATTTTTTTTGTACCCCCATTACAAATTTCTCTTTCTCCTCCTGTAAGATGGACTCGCCCCAAGAGACTGCAGTCCGTGTTTTCCTGTTGACCATGATGTTGACCAGAGCAGTCTGTTTCGGTGAGAGTACCAGTGAGGTCGAGAAAGGATCCAGAATGGGTTTCTGATGACAGAGACGGAGGCGTAGATTTCCAAGAACAACATAATCACAGAGTAAAGGCGAGTATCAGAAAACGATCTGGTAGCATTGACAATAGAAGGAATTGTGAAGGATTGTTAGCTGAAGAAAACTGCATCTGTAGGCATTGCGACAACATAGTTGAGGATGGGTGCATCAAGAAATGTCAGTCCAGTTTTAATATCCACATGGACATGGACATCCATTGAGTGACTATCACTCATTAGTGGGTAAAGTGTTAAATCAGACAGACTGTTGGGTATGCTCTCAAGTACCTCATGGTCATAGCAAATCAGGACTAGTACCATTCCCTTTAACTGTAGGAGAGGTACTTGAGCTAAGTGGTGGGAGGCCGGTGGACAAGAGGTTTAATATCTCTAGTCCTCCTAGTTTGAAGCTCCACCAATATCATGTGGATAGGTCCTTAGTATGCTTTAACATTTCCAATCCCCGAAAGCCGGGAAATTGGGAAGTGTCATGGAGTAATCAAACCATGACATTTTCACATAGAGCCGACAGAATGCCCATAGACACAGAGCTTATACGCCAGATAGTCGAGAATGGAAAATATTTCCGGTATAGGTACACTCTAGGAAGTAGGACCATGCGAGTTGGAGAAGTATCACCAGGATACTGTGCATATATCATACAACTTGATACATGTACTAGACAGAGGGGAGAATTAGGGTTAGGCGATTTCACATGGAAAGTTTGTAACATGGTTATGACATACTCCGTCCCATATGTTCTCCCCGATGAGGCATATTTCATATGCGGGAGGAAGGCGTATAGGTTCCTCGCCCCAAACTCAGAGGGATTGTGTTACATTGGAAAAGTACTGCCTAAAGTAATGACTGTATCCCATAACAAAATGAAAGATATTCACCGCGGTGCCCAAGCTCCTTATACTCACACTCATTACGAGCACGTCGTTAAAAGGCACCTGATAGAGAAGACAGAGCATCCAGCCTCTGATCTGATCTCCTCGCGATGGATATCACTCGTACCGCCAGGGGAGTGATAAACTTTAGGTATATAAACGCGCTTGCGAACTTGATAGACAATATCACTGAAATGTATGACGACACATTCAGGTATACTGGGAGAGAGTTACAAGCCTACAAAACAGAACTGGTTCAGCATAGGATGATTCTCAATTATCTCACAGCACTGACAGGCAGGTATTGTGTCACCCTAGCGACTCAGTATGGAGTAAAGTGCTGCACGTACATTACAAACAGCACTGAGGACCCGGTCGAGGTCATAGACCAAAAGATGGATGACATTTTACAATTAAAGTGGGAGTTCCGAAGGAGACATAATCTCACTCTCGCTGCTGTGGGTAATGAGCTGACCAGTTGGGTGTCATGGTTGAACCCACGAAATTGGTTCTCTGGTTTAGGAGAATGGGCCCAAGGTATTATCATGGATGTAGGGAAATTTCTCTTGTGTATTCTGGGAGTCGTCATATTGGTTGGTCTGATATTTAGATGCGTTCGGACTTTAACGAAGTGTAAAGGTAATACCAGAGTGATGAGTCTGAGGAGCGAGGACACTGTAATAACAACAACTAATTTGATTTATGACCCGACGATAGAGACACTGTTATGATGAAAATGTGATTCCACGGTCCGTTTCTTTCACCCGTTTCTCCTTTGTTTTCCTCCAAGGTACAAAGACATCCGCTTGGAAGAAGAATTTGACAACCTCTTTTATACAGACCATTGATGGACCATACCACAGACCCCCAATATCCCTAGTGACTTTAAATTTTTACGAAAGCCCAAATATTTTAGAGACTGTAACTTTCTGGACAATGGAAAAGCTTTTGTCGCCATTTATAGCAAAAGCATCGAGAGACTTCAGACAACATGTACATCAAGACAAGACACAAGACAAGACCTCAATCGGCGAATGCATACTAAACTCACATAGTTTATGACTGCATTTATAATAATTGCTTCTTATCTTCACCTCTACAACCTTCAGGTAATGACACACATAGTCGATAGGGAATATAGACACAGATATCAGCACTCGCATATTCCCCCCATTCATGTATCATCAACTAAATGTGCTCCCCCATTTGTTGCAACCAAAAGCCGAAAAGAGCTCGGTAAAGTTTGACAGCCCATCCACAGACCCTTAATACGGGATAAGAAGGATTCAAATGTATACTTCGCAATACCTCGAAGCTTGATTTAAAACACGTACGGCACGATGATACATGACCCCTCAAACATGGATTCATACACACATGCTTCTACTATCTCACTAGGTCATACCTTTTCCCACCTTCTCCTCTCCTCCCTTTACCCAATCATAAAAAGGTATTTACATGATGACATATATTTTTCTTTTTGAACTGTTTAGGAAGTGGCAGTTATTGGTGACTGCCAAAGGGTCGACTGTCAAAGTCGAAAAATATAGCGACCTATGATGCCTTGTACTAACCCCAATGCACGTGCCCGCTGCTCGCGCACCGACTCCCCCGTGTGTTTGTACGCATCCCCTCAGGTTGCGTAGGGGACGCTCTGACGTCGCCTGCGCAGGGAGATGGGTATTTACGGCGGTGTTTGTGTGCGACTAGCGAGCGACTTGATCGCTACATATTTAACTAATATAATGCGTTTTATAGTTAATATTCCCCTTAATAATGTCAGCAAGTATGGTAAGTTTAAAACGGCTCTTGGACCTGAGAAATTCTCCTTTACATGCTGGGAGGGTTCAGACAAAGGTTGGAGGGTAGTGTTTGGTGTCCAGCTGTGGGGTATTGAAGAGGTGTTGTGCCTATGACAGTTGGGAGGGATTCGCATAGTTCCTGCTCATGGTTATGCACAGAAGTAGAACATAAGATTAATTGCATTCAGAATAAATTACACATAAATGCAGGGTGGGTGACTGGAATTCAGTCACCTCTTTCCCACAGACTGAAAACAAATAGCCTTATTTACACTAAGCTTTGAGATTCTATGAAGAGGGCTTACACCTTTGTTTATGAATAGGTCCAGGTTTCTCTCCAGAATAATGAGTGCTGAGATGTCATTGTCTCAACTGAAAGAGGTGACCGTGGGGTAAACAAAGCCCAGAGACAGAGTTTGTTTGGAAGATCCAAACAATAGGTTTCCACAATACAACCAGAGAGGAATTTAGAATACTAAAAAGTCCTAGCCAGCGCCCACTTCTTGAACTAACCAATGATCCCAGGTGCAGTACATATCCCACCCCCTAACCAATGGAAAGAGGGCACAACAGTATCTATTGTAGTATGTCTTGAGCTAGTACATAAATATAGTTTGCAATAGGCTTGGGGACACAAGACTCTACTCTCCACAAGGTTTTCATCATTGACTAACTGGGAGCTGGATTTCCAGATAGCGCCTGCGATTCATTCCCATGTGTGTAAGTACTCTCTGTGACCACCCTTAAAACTCTGTCTGTATTTTGCCACGTTCTCTCTCTCATTGTATGTTATTGTTTGCGATTGTGCCACTATTGTATATTTATGTGTAGTTATACTGTTTAGATATTGATGTTAGCCTGTAGAGTATAAGATGTTAACTGTGTTTCCCCTTTTTGATATAACTAAATTTCGTTAGTAAAGGTTTTGGAGCCTTAGCAAGGTATTGTGTGTTTATTACATTGCTGAGGGTATTCGGAGCGTCTCAATCGCTCAAGCAGCTTTTATATTAACAAGGTTAAGCAGCGTTATATCGCTACAGTATTTCAGTAGTAAGGGTTACAGTATAAACTCAATCTTTCAAGTGTGTTGCATACAAGGTTTACTGAGTGTCATCCTGTGAGCGTCTGCGCCGCTCGTGTTCCCCTCGCGGTCACAGCGTCCGCTATGCTAGTAGCGTAGCATTACGGTAGTCGGCCGCCTATAGCGTGTTCGATACCAAGAGTAAAGCTGTGAGCGAGCGTGCCGCTCGTGCGTCTCGACCGCGGCTAAGCGTCTACTATGCTAAGTGCGTACCCTTACGGTACCCCATACGCCAATTGCGTACTGAGTCTCTTACCCATATATAGTGAATGTTATAAGGTAACAAATCAGCATTAACAACTATATGGTTCAGGGGTAAGTCGGCGGCACTCAGTCAAACTTATTTATTTATTTATTACCAGTTATTTATATAGCACACACATATTCCGCAGCGCTTTACAGAGAATATTTTGGCCATTCACATCAGTCCCTGCCCCAGTGGAGCTTACAATCTGTATTCCCTACCACATGTACACACACACACATTCACGCTAGGGTTAATTTTGTAGGGAGCCAATTAACCTACCAGTATATTTTTGGATTGTGGGAGGAAACCGGAGTACCCGGAGGAAACCCACACAAGTACGGGGAGAATATACAAACTCCGCACAGTTAGAGCCAGGGTGGGAATCGAACCCATGACCTCAATGCTGTGAGGCAGTAATGCTAACCATTACACCATCCTTATACAGCTGCAGTATAAACAAGTGGTTTATTAGGCCTAATAAACCACTTGTTTATACTGCAGCCGTATAAGTCTGACTGAGTGCCGCCGACTTACCCCTGAACTATATATATATATATATATATATATATATATATATATATATACACATCTATCTCTTTCTATGCTATGTTAAAAAAAATTCACACAACACAACTGTAAGCAGTGGGTTTTCTCAGGTAGCCCCATTCTGGTGGACGGACATAAAAGCATACCTGGGTATTAGCCCCCCATATGCAGGGGCCGGCTCCAGGCATGTTCGGATAGAGCAGCCGTGCAGGGCGCCACCCTTTATGGGCGCCGCATGCTGGCACCGCCATATTCGAGCCTGGAGCCAACCTGCTGCCCTACATCAGACGCCAGCGCCGCGCAGTGCGCATAGCGTGCACTGAATAGTTTTCCAAGTCTGCCCATGGCCCATAGCACTCCCCCTCCCAGCACAGCAGGTAGGTACTGTGGGGTTATATATGGCACTGTGGGGGCATGTATGTATCTGGCACTGTGGGGGCATTTCGAGCACTCTGGGGGCATTTATGTATCAGTCACTGTGGGAGCATTTCGGACACTGTGGGGGCGTTTATGTATCAGGCACTGTGGGGGCATTTATGTATCAGGCACTGTGGGGGCATATCTGGCACTGTGGGTGCATTTATGTATCTTGCACTATGGGAGCATTTATGTATCTGGCACTGTGGGGCATATCTGGCACTGTGTAGGCATTATGTATCTGGCACTGTGGGGGCATTTGTATCTGGCACTGTGGCGGCATTTATGTATCTGGCACTGTGGGGGCATTTATGTATCTGACACTGTGGGGGCATATCTGGCTCTGAGGGGGAATTTATGCATCTGGCACTGTGGGGAAATTTATGTATCTGGCACTGCTGGGGGGCATATCATGTCTATCTGGCACTGCTGGGGAGCATATCATGCGTAGCTGGCACTGCTGGGGGGCATATCATGTGTAGCTGGCACTGCTGGGGTGCATATCATGTCTATCTGACACTGCTGGGGGCATATCATGTATAGCTGGCACTGCTGGGGGCATATCATGTCTATCTGGAACTGCTGGGGGCATATCATGTGTAGCTGGCACTGCTGGGGGGCATATCATGTGTAGCTGGCACTGCTGGGTGGCATATCATGTCTATCTGGCACTGCTGGGGGGCATATCATGTGTATCTGGCACTGCTGGGGTGCATATTATGTCTATCTGGCACTGCTGGGGGGCATGTCATGTGTAGCTGGCACTGCTGGGGTGCATATTATGTCTATCTGGCACTGCTGGGGGGCATATCATGTGTAGCTGGCACTCCTGGCGGCATATCATGTCTATCTGGCACTGCTGGGGGCATATCATGTGTAGCTGGCACTGCTGGGGGCATATCATGTCTATCTGGCACTGCTGGGGGGCATATCATGTGTATATGGCACTGCTGGGAGCATATCATGTGTAGCAGGCACTGCTGGGGGGCATATCATGTCTATCTGGCACTGCTGGGGGGCATATCATGTCTATCTGGCACTGCTGGGGGGCATATCATGTGTATCTGGCCCTGCTGGGGACATATCATGTGTAGCTGGCACTGCTGGGGGGCATATGTCTATCTGAACAGCTGTGGGGCATATCATGTCTATCTGGCACTGCTGGGGGCATATCATGTGTAGCTGGCACTGCTGGGGGGCATATCATGTGTAGCTGGCACTGCTGGGGGCATATCATGTGTAGCTGGCACTGCTGGGGGGCATATCATGTGTAGCTGGCACTGCTGGGGGGGCATATCATGTCTATCTGGCACTGCTGGGGGGGGGGGCATATCATGTCTATCTGGCACTGCTGGGGGGCATATCATATCTATCTGGCACTGCACTACTGGGGTCATTATGTGTATCTGGCATTATACTGGAGACATTATGTGTATCTGGCACTATACTGGAGACATTATGTGTAAGGAACACTACTGTGGCTGTTATGGGTAAGGCTACTAATTGTGTGCGTAGAGCGGGTGTGAAAATATATTTATTTATAGTTTGATAATATGAAATAGTGAGGCCACGTCCACTTTTCCAGGAGCGCATGCGCCTTCAGCGCGCGCATTGGGGGGAGCGCTTTGACATTTTCTCGCTCAGGGTGCTAGCAAGCCTGCAGCCAGCCCTGCCCATAAGGTCCTAGCTAAAGGATGGGGGAGTAACACTTTTTTAGGTTGTAGATTAGCCAGTGAATGGGGGCATGTGGACAGGTCAAACTGGCAATTAGGCAGCTGTGAGGAGCATACAGAGAACAAGTAATGATATATGAGTTAGGCTGGACGGCACTGCCCGACATTTCTGCAGCAATGCTACTGGCTACAGGGTGTCATTTCAGGCACCCTGCAAGCCTACTGCAGGAGCTGTGAGACAGCGCCGGTGCCACCATCAGGGCCTTCCACACAACATACTGCCTCCCCATGTTCTGTGCTGCCTTCCCCCTACTCTGTGGTGCTGCACATCTATCTATCCCCTTTCCTCTTTCTTTCTGCCATTCCCCTGCTGCATACTGCCTGCCCAATGCTCTGTGGTGCTGCCCATCATCTGTCCCTTTTCCCCTGCCGCATACTGCCTGCCCCCTGCTCTGTTGTGCTGCCCATCATTTGTCCCTTTTCCCCTGCCGCATACTGCTTGCCCCCAGCTCTGTGGTGCTGCCTCTCCTCTGCTCCCTGCAGCTACTGCCTCTTTTCTAGTCTGTGGCCAGTAACTGACTTCCTCATGGTTTTCCTGTAATCCAGCAGCCTCAGCGATGTCATGGGGCTGCCAGAGGAAGGCAGGAGCCGTGCAGCCTAGAGAGCAGTCATGTAGATAATGCAAGCTACTACAAAAGTGAGTGTACACGAGTCCTTGTTCATCCTGTAAACGAGTCACAGTAAACCTGACTCATTTGCTGCAAATTAACTGTGATTAATCGATGCCGTGATGCATACACATGCGGCAAGCAAGTACCGACAGGATGAACAAGGACACATCTGTACATTTACACACTGGTCGATATATCGACCATTCAAGTGAACAGACGATATATCGTGAGCCCGTAGTTGGTGTTGATAATGCCGTTATATATGCAGGAATGAAAAGCTATACCTTATACACACTTTAAATACACTTTACCATGAAGCCGCTGCGGCCGCTAAACTTAATACACACTCTACGCAGTTTTTAGGCTGTTAGCGTACAGAGTCCCGTACCGTGTACGGACTTTGTGTACAAACACCGCGCTGACGGTACAAAGTACACACAGCGCGTACACACCCAATGAATACACTTTAAACCTTATGCAGCAATGCAGTGTGATGCTATTACACTTTAAACCTTATGCAGCAATGCAGTGTGATGCTATTACACTTTAAACCTTATGCAGCAATGCAGTGTGATGCTATTACACTTTAAACCTTAGCAGAGCAATGAAGACACGACACCAGATTGTAATTAAACTGCTGGGTTCCGACACCACAGCGTATTAATGCTGAAAGGGGGTTACAATACAAACAATACAATACAATATAACAGAGTAAATGGCTACAGTCAATGTTACATATGTGAGTGGATTCGCCGCGCTACCCAGTCTGGTCCCCTGTCATCTGATAGATAACATTGTGAGTCTTGTGTCTGACCAGGCCTGCTGCAGGCTCTCTTTATTCACTTCATCCAAAACATAACACAATGGATACTGTAATCTCTTTGTCCATTGGACACAGGGATGGTCATTTACAGTACAGGAGAGGTCATAGGTCGGTTTGAATAGGTGGGCGATGTCTGTTCCAACTGCTCTTGTGGGTGGTCTCCTCTGGATTCCCGCCGCATACATAATGTACAGTAAATAGTTTATATCTATATTCTGCTCCTGCACATAACTATCCGCAGGAACATGCGATCTTTCTCAAACCAACATCGGAATGTTACCCTTAAAATACCCTACAGCTGGATACCAAACATCACCTTGTAACCTTGTTCTGTCCCCTCCTATCCTGTAAAGGTGAATCCCTTTGCTCTGTTACCATTTAAACCGCTGTTACTTTCAGGTGTGGTGCAGGGAGAATATGTGTACATTGTGCACTATTTGGATTAAATATGTAATGTGTTTTGATAGCCTTCCATGCGCTCGCAAACTGTACCGTAAATACTCATACCACGCGCTAATGCGCAGGACCGCGGGAGCGACCATACGCAAATTGCAAATATGCGCACGCACAGCAGAGCAAGTACGCGCACGGAGGCCATCTGTGTGTAGTTTGTACATGATGTGTGTACTGCAATATTTTTCGACTTTGACAGTCCACCCTTTGGCAGTCACCAATAACTGCCACTATTTAATCACTAAACAGAAAAATATCTATACAATATCTACAGAAGTTTTGGACGGTCGGGGGAGAGTTGTAGGTGGGAAATGTATGACCTAGTGGGATAGTAGAAAGCATGTACGTATGAATCCATGTCTGAGGGGCATGTATCATCATGCCATATATGTTCTAAATAAGCTTCGAGGTATTGCGAAGTATACATTAAATCCTTCTTATCCCGTATTAAGGGTCTGTAAGTGGGCCAACAAACACTAACGAGCTCTTTTCGGCTTCTTGTTCCAACAAATGGGGTGCACATTTAGTTGATGATACATGGAGGGGGAAACATATGTGAGTGCTAGTATATGTGGATATCACCTGTCGACTATGTGTGCCATTAACTGAAGGTTGCAGAGATGAAGATAAGACATATAAATAAAATACATTCACATAAACATTTTGGGTAGGGCTGATGTCTTTTTCCGGATGGATGTATCTGGGCAGAGGGGGAGACAAAAGAAAAACGGGTGAACGAAACAGGCCATGAAATTCATTTGCAATCCTTATCATATCACAATCTCAATGGATGGGTCGTGAACTAAATCTGCAGCTGTAACAGTACCCTTGCTCCTTAGACTCATCAATTTTGTGCCGTGCTTGCGCCGCGTCAGAATTTGAACACACCTAAATATCAAACCAATAATTATGACGACTCCCAGGATACAAAGGAGAAACTTCCCTACACTCATAATAATATTTTGAGCCCACTCTCCTAAACCTGAGAACCAATTTCGTGGGTTCAACCATGAGACCCAGCCGGTCAGTTCATTACTCACAGTCGCCAAGGTAAGGTTGTGTTTCCTCCTGAACTCCCACTTCAACTGCAAGATATCGTCCATCTTTTGATCGATGATCTCCGTTGGGTCGTCAGTACTGTTCGTAATATACGTACAGCACTTCACCCAATATTGAGTTGCCAGAGTAACACAGTACCCACCTGTCACGGCTGTGATATAATTTAGGACCATCCTGTGCTGAATCAGTTCCTTCTTGTAAGCTTGTAACTCCCTTCCCGTATACCTGAAGGTGTCGTCATACATCTCAGTGATATTATCTATCAAGTTCGCTAGCGCATGGATATACCTATAATTTATAATTCCTCTGGCAGTACGGGTGATGTCTAATGCGAGAAGGAATTGAATCCCGGTGGATTCGTGGATCAAATCAGAGGCTGCGTGCTCTGTCCTATCTATGAGGTGTCTCTTGATGATGTGTTCATAGTGAGTATGAGCATAAGGAGCCTGAGCACTGCGGTGAACGTCTTTCATCTTATCATGGGTTATGGTCATGACCTCTGGCAGTACTCTCCCAATATAACACAATCCCTCTGAGCTCGGGGCAAGCCACTTGTACGCCTTCCTCCCACATATGAAATAGGCATCATCTGGGAGAACATAGGGGACAAAATATGACATCCCCATATTACAAACTTTCCAAGTAAAGAAACCTATCCCTAGTTCTCCCATCTGCTCAGTACAAGTATCAGGCTGGATGATATGGGCACAATACCCTGGCGATACTTTTCCAACCCACATGGTCTTGCTTCCACGAGTATACCTATACCGAAAATACCTCCCACTGTTGGCTATTTGGCGTACAAGTTCAGAGTCTATGGGTATCCTATCAGCTCTGTGTGAAAAGGTCATTGTCTGGTTATTCAACGTCACTTCCCGATTTCCCGGTTTTTGGTAATTGGAAATATTAAAACATAATAAGGATCTGTCTACATGATACTGGTGGAGCTTCAAACTAGGGGGCCTAGAAATATTGAATTTCTTGTCCACCGGTCTCCCACCCCGTAATTCGAGTACCTCATCTATTGCTAAAGGGTATGGTACTAATCCTGACTTGCTCTGACCTTGAGGTACCTGTGAGCACACCCAGCATTCTGTCTGGTTTAAGACCTTACCCACTAGTGAGTGGTAATCACTCAACGGATGACGGTCCATGTCGATATTAAGGTTGGACTGACATCTCTGGATGCACCCATCCTCAACTATATTCTCACAATGCCTACAAATACAATATTCATCAGACAATAACCCCTCACAGTGCCTCCGAGCTCCCTGACTACCAGAGCGCTTACTGATGCCAGCCTTTACTAAAATGATGTGCTGATCCTGAGATCCTACAAATTCATACTTGCCATCAGAACCCATTCCAGATCCCTGCTCGACCTCTCTGGGACCCTCACCAAAACAAACTGACCTTGATCAAAACCAGAATTACTAATAGAACCCTAAACGCAGTCTCTTGTGATCGATCCATTTCGTTTAGGGAAAGGAGGAAAATAAGAAGGGGAAAATACAGGAAAATGCAGGGGGAGGTGAAAAAAAAGAATGATACTACAACCGTTCTAGAGCTGTGCTCAGATGCCCTTCAACAGTCCTGCCTCTCAACCTTCCCAGAACAGACACTCCAGTGATATGAGGTTCTCTACACTCTGCTCTTTGTCACGAGTTCTCTCCGGGTCAGCGACCTTTGTGTAGGGAACATAAATCTTGCATTTCAATGTGTTTAACTGTTGTGTATTATCAGTTGTGTGAAGTAAACCATCTGTGGAAAGTGAAAAGAGAAAGGAAATAATAAAAAGAAAATTTTTCAGATTTGCGTTCACCATCAGGCTGTCACGCCATCATGCATATCGGTGTCTATATACAGTCTCCCTTCACCCGCATTCCCATTCTCCACCCTTTGTGCATGACCAGGCACACTGATACTGGTGTCCCTATGCTGGTGAGATTTGGGCTGGATTTGGGCAGAACTCTGAAAGACTGAGTAGGCCTGTGGCGTCTGAACTGTAACCCTGTCGGTGAACGTAAGAGATGAAGAGGAAACTTTGAAGACAAATCACATAGAGTTTAGTAACAGATAAGTTGGTAGAGGCAAAGAAGATTTTACAAAGTTTGACATCTGGATTGGGCACTACGGGGAATGATTCTCTACTCGGTCTGCTCCCCCCAAAAAAAATCTATATGTGTTATATCTCTACTGGGACTATCCCAGTCATCAATCCAGTGTCCTGTCCATTCTAAGTTCATAGGGAATCCGGTATCTTTGAGATAATTTCCTCTACCTGTGATGGACATGTATCTAGAACAGTGAAATGTAACCTTAGTCTTCGTGGGTATCCAACATAATTCGTACTTCCTGGGCGGGAGCACGCTATATGTATACCATCTCTAACAAAACTTCTGCTAAATTAATTAGAGGTCACTTCTGCTAGAGAAAGAAGCAGAAGTTTAGAGACCTCCTCCTAACCCCAGTAAGTTCTGTCAAAAGGGTAAAGTTGCAATTATTCCATTCTTCCCATTAACCGAATCTGTGTTTTCTATATGGCTCGTGACTCCTTACTATATGTCCCTTGATCCCGTCTATGTGTTTAATAACGTGGCTTGTTTTCTCTGTCTAGGGGTCTATATTGGCTATGTGCTCTACTACTCTTGCAATCTCTAGCAAAATGTCCTTTATTTTTTTCAAATGTAACAATTTCTCAGTCTATTCTTACCACCAGGGTTTTTGGGGTTTAGGCTGATGAGACTCTGGTGTAAGAGCCTGTATACTTTCAATCCTCAGCCTCTCCTACTGCAGTTCTCTACGCCTAGCAATATTCTTATGGTGTTCAATCGCGCACTCTCTACGACAAGCTACTGTGGCCCCTCTCCAATCAGGCAAAAAATGTTTGTACCCTGTCCCTTACTGTCTGATTGAGTCCGTCCATTAATACAGAAACAGCTACCTCCCTGTAATTCGCATCGTTCCCTGTATCTGATACCCCCATGTATCTATCAGTTGCAGGTCCTGATGGAAGTATTCAGATGTCATTTCATTTTCCCTCTGTTTTATGGAGAAATTTTTTTCTCCACTTAACAGTTGTGGGGAAATATAACTCTAGTTGCATGTTAATTTGCTCTAAGTTCTCCTGATTGTGTTTTGTCAGCATAAGACTATCCGACTCTAACCTACAATCAGTGATAACTTTTTAGGTGTCAATATTAGGGGGTAGGCACGCTTTCAAAAATATCCGCCAGTGTTTGTTTGTCGGTTCATACGCATTACCCAGATCTCTGATAAATTTCTGACATCTGGCTAAATGCTTCCGAGGGTCGGGGAATTCTGAAATGATTGATTGCAGCTCATCTCTGGGCCACGGGCAATACATCGCATTATTCCTAGTGAGGATTACTCCCTGACTATCGGTTCCCCCATTGGGAGTTACTATTTCCAAGACATGGTGTAATTCTACCATTCCGTTCCTAATCTGTTTACTGTGAGGTGTTGTTGTCTCTGTGCAATGAACAGTCTCACACTTACCGGTAGCTGTGACCTCACCAGTTCTTTCATTGGGGAATATTGTTACTGCTCTACCTGGTTGGACAGGCCCCACCTGAGTTTCCTGCAGCAAGGTGACTGCTTGGAGGAGAGCTGCGATTTGGCTGGATATATTTGTTATTAAAAAAAAAGATATAGATTCAATATATATATATTACAAAGTACAGTATACCTATAGTTACAACTCAAACAGTAAGCAGGTAAAACATACAGTTACATACAATTACAGTTACAGGCCAGCGATACAATTACCATTCCCTTCAATGCATCTTATGTCTCTCTCTCTCTGTAAATAAATACAGGAACTGATATGCCAGCAAGTCCATCATCCTCTTGTGACCTATAACCTTGAAAAGACTTCAAAAACAGGATACATCTTGCAAAAAAATAATTAGGGTTAATACATTGTTTTTGCATTCTACTATTTTTTACGGATATACCATTGACTGTAGCCATCTCTTCCCCTTTGATCTGTGTCGACAATGGTGTGTTTGTGTTCTCATTCCCGCTAGGTTTTGAACTTGTTTTGCGAATTTGTTCTCTTTGCATATCCCCCTCTTGCTGCCATAATTTTAAACAATCATTATGTCTAATCCTTTGTTTTCTGGATTTAAGAAGACATATTTTACTGCTTACATTCTGCAGTACCTCTGGTTCAAAGCTGCCCACCCTAGGGAATGGTTCCCTATCATTGTTAGTCATACATACCCACTCATTACATAAAACTTCTGTGTGTGAACCATATTTTTCACACATGATAAACCTTGCTGAGCCTTTTGGCCACAATTCTGCCTGAACCTTGTCTAAACGTCTCTTACTTGAGCAACTGGCTCCCATATTTGTGGGTCTTTTCTAATAACTTTAAAAAATTCCCACAAACACCAAAATACTCAATATAAGTAGACGGTGGAAGTATCCCTGAGCGCCTTCCACTCGCTCTCGCCCACGCTGGCCAGTCCAACGATACACTGTTGGTAGCGAATCGCAATGTACCCAACTTAGGGCTCCTATCAGACCTTACAACACCGTAATTTCTTTCGGTGGAAGTTCTGTTTGGAATATTTTCCTGAGAGAGGCAGCGAAAAATTCCTTTTCAGTATCTTTCAACTGGAATTGTTTGTTGGATGAAAAACAGAGAAATTAGATAACTATCCTTCACCCTTTCCAGTGAAGCCCACCATGGAGATTTCCCGACGTTATCAAAGAAAAACCCCTTTGTCTACACAATCACGTCGGCGTATGCTCTTCCACAGCGCATATGACACAATGGTATCACGTTGTGCTGTGCAGAACAAACGAACATGCGATGCAATAGCACAGCCTATAGATACTAGTTATCTATATGCCCTACAATTGCTGTAGACCACTTTAGCCTAGACCACTCCAGACCACTTTAGACCACTTCAGTTGTATGGGATCACTTCAGACCACTTTAGACCACTTCAGTTGTATGGGATCACTTCAGACCACTTCAGACCACATCAGTTCCTAATAACGCAGGGTAGCGAACCCTACGCCACCGGGCCTCTAATAACCCAGTGTTACCACTTCAGACCACTTCAGTTCTTGGGTTCAGTATCCACTCACTCCTGCGTTCGCTCACTCAAATACACTTTGTTTTTCTGTACAGAAAATTTGGATTCATTCAAGTTGGCAGCTTTACCTCCAGAGGCAATTTAAAAAAAAAATTATTTATACTAAATTTTGTTTTTATATTAAAAAAAATTCTTTTTTAGAAACCGGGTAGTTTTGTGCTATTGTAGCGTGGCTACTGTCCCACCTTTAAACTAAACGAACTATTGTGTAATTTGTACTTAGCGCCTGTACTCTTACGCAATTTGCGTAAACACGCGATCGTGCGTGTCTCTTACGCCGCGTGTGCAGTTCCGTACTGTGTCCGAGACATGTGTACAAAACCGTACGTCCACAATAGCACAAATCACACAATTCTATAAATGTGAGCAATAAAACTGCTATTGCCCACTATACACAATCCATACTTTTTCCGTTTTAACCCTCTTACTACTGGGCCAGAACTGCGTTTTGTGATTTTACTCTTACTTCCTTAAATACTTATTTTATTTTTAACTATATAGCAACAAATATCTCCGGTTTCACACAGGTCTAAATGAATCTAGCAATGATCAATAATTTAAATGATATGATTCAGATTGGATAGCCATCTTGCAGAACATACATTGATATAAACACACACATAATTATAATATATATATATATATATACCATTCACTGGTCTCATATGAGACTCATTTACCCATTCAGTGCTTCTAATTTGCATATCAATGCTATGTGCTTTTGGCTGCCTGTAAAAGTGGTTTTTCACTGCTAAGAAAAAGCAGTTACACAGGTTAATTTGCATTTCAATGGCTATCTTATAGCAAGCAGAGTTAACTAAATCCTAGAGGTAAAAGAAAAAAAACAAAAAACAACTTTGTTTATATCTGTGTAATTCTTACATCAAGTATTCATCTCACTAGCAACTTTCACTAGGCCCAATTGAAACTATTTGTAATTGACTATGGCATGGGTTAAATAAATGCATTGGTAACTCATAAATCGTGTTTCATGTGACCAAGGAAAGCTGATTATTCTGAGCAGACTGAAAATCAGCCATTTAGAAAAATGACCTTCCAAAATGGCCGCTGCTCCTCCCCCTTCCACATCCATGAGGGTTACACAAAATAGTGGACAGGCCATGTGGTTAGTCCAAAATGGAGGACAGACCATGCGGCTTCCTTTGTCCCAAAGAAATCACACATCATACATGCACCAGAAGTTATTTTAGGCCTGAGTTAAAAATAAAAACTATATCAAGGCTATGCAGCAACTTTTAAATGTACTTTTAAACCTACTTAACAGATAAACAATCCAATCTGAATCAAACACAATATGACTTATTTGAACCTTGTTTTGCAACAATAAAAATACACTTTAGCATCTTAAATATTATGAGAAACGCATTGTCCCTTGAATTTCATATCAGCGGCTTACTGATACCACAACAATACATTAACGTGGATGTTATTTTCATCAGCTTCTCAATGCGTCCATTGGAGCCGGTCAATTACAGCCGCGTTTGTAATGTACAGTGCATCATTAAGAACGTGATATCCCGTGAGAGCCCCCAATTGATAATGCCGTTATATATGCAGGAATGAAAAGCTATACCTTATACACACTTTAAATACACGTTACCATGAAGCCGCTGCAGCTGCTAAACTTAATACACACTCTACGCACTTTTTACGCTGTTAGCGTACAGAGTCCCGTACCGTGTACGGACTTTGCGTACAAATGCCGCGCTGATGGTACAAAGTACACACAGCGCGTACACACCCAATGAATACACTTTAAACCTTATGCAGCAATGCAGTGTGATGCTATTACACTTTAAACCTTATGCAGCAATGCAGTGTGATGCTATTACACTTTAAACCTTATGCAGCAATGCAGTGTGATGCTATTACACTTTAAACCTTAGCAGGGCAATGAAGACACGACACCAGATTGTAATTAAACCGCTGGCTTCCGACACCACAGCGTATTATTGCTGAAAGGGGGTTACAATACAAACAATACAATACAATATAACAGAGTAAATGGCTACAGTCAATGTTACATATGTGAGTGGATTTGCCGCGCTACCCAGTCTGGTCCTCCGTCATCTGATAGATAACGTTGTGAGTCTTGTGTCTGACCAGGCCTGCTGCAGGCTCTCTTTATTCACTTCATCCAAAACATAACACAATGGATACTGTAATCTCTTTGTCCATTGGACACAGGGATGGTCATTTACAGTACAGGAGAGGTCATAGGTCGGTTTGAATAGGTGGGCGATGTCTGTTCCAACTGCTCTTGTGGGTGGTCTCCTTTGGATTCCCGCCACATACATAATGTACAGTACAGTTTATATCTATATTCTGCTCCTGCACATAACTATCCGCAGGAACATGCGATCTTTCTCAAACCAACATCGGAATGTTACCCTTAAAATACCCTACAGCTGGATACCAAGCATCACCTTGTAACTTTGTTCTGTCCCCTACTATCCTGTAAAGGTGAATCCCTTTGTTCGGTTACCATTTAAACTACTGTTACTTTCTGGTGTGGTGTAGGGAGAATATGTGTACATTGTGCACTATTTGGATTAAATATGTAATGTGTTTTGATAGCCTTCCATGCGCTCACAAACTCTACCGTAAATACTCATACCACGCGCTAATGCGCAGGACCGTGGGAGCGACCATACACAAATTGCGAATATGCGCACGCACAGCAGAGCAAGTACGCGCACGGAGGCCATCTGTGTGTAGTTTGTACATGATGTGTGTACTGCAATATTTTTCGACTTTGACAGTGTGTACCTCCGATATGTCTTTGAATAATGTCACTCACAGACATGTTGCATTGGATGTGCAGCACAGCCGAAGGCCAATATATCAGCCTGTACACTTGCTGTGGGAGGCTGGCGTACAGTTGGGTGGGCACATTGAGGGTCCGTTCAGTTAGTATGTACACTTGCCTTGATGGGCTGCTTGCTTGGCGCGACTGCAGGTCCGCCTTGTCATCAGGTGTGTATCCAGCTTAAGACTAGTACACACTAGACAATATTTTGAATGATTTGCCCAATTCCGACGAATCGGAATGACAAAATGTTCAAATCATAAAGTGTGTATGCACTATGCACGCTCCTGCTACATCGTCTTTCGCATCTTCAGGTTGCCCCTACATACAGCTCAATCTGAGGATATCATCAACGACAGCATACTCCTTGATGGGGCCAATGACAATGGGCCTAATTTAGACATGATCGTAGTAGCAAATTTTGTTAGCAGATGGGCAAAACCATGGGCAGCGATCAGGTAACTACTGCGCATGCATATGCACTGCAATGCCGTACGGTTACAAAGTGGATTGTTGTTGTGCACTGGTTCTAGCGAAGAAACCATGGTTCTAGCGAAGAAACCATTCGCACAGCCGTTCGCAAGATTGACAGGAAGAGGGCGTTTGTGGGTGGCAACTAACCGTTTTCTGGGAGTAGTTGGAAAAACGCAGGCGTGTCAAAGCGTTTGCAGGGCGGGTGTCTGACATCATTTCTGACCTCGAATAGGCTGTGTTTAAGTGTTCCCTTTATTTTTTTGAGCAGTGTGTGTGTGTATATATATATATTCCATAGACAAAAAACCTTACGGTTTCACATGTCCCATTAAGGCTTCTTAGACATGATCGAAATTTCAGAAACCTGTTGTAACTCTTCCACTCAAACTCCAAAAAGCAATGAAATTCCGATCATTAAGGCTGACGCCTTAATGGACGTGTTCCTTGCGCAATACAGATATGGTATGCCATCACAGCCTGTGGGTAAGTGCAGATTCAGCACTCTCACAGAGTGAGATTGCTGTCACTCACACAATGGTGGAGCTGCTAATTCACAGATTTGTGTGCTCATTGGAATACACACATGCAGTCTATGCAACTGAAGGTCTGAGCAGTTTTGTGGTGCTCCCATCCCACACAGTGCCCACAACCATCCCATTCGGTCACCACAACCATCCCACCTTGTTACAACATCCTTCTGACTCCATACATCCATCTCACATAGTATACACATTTAGCTCCCTCAAACATCTTGGTTAATTGCTAAAACTATAATACCCTATCTACGGTCTATGCATCTACACTTACTTCCCCTATACACCCCCATGCTGCCCTGTCTTCCCCAATCCCTACTGCTGTGTTCTCCCATCTGTGCTAGTCTGTACTAACTTATCTGCACCATCTGTCTTTCCCCACCTGTGCCTTGTCTGTACCACCGTTTCCTTCTCTGTGCTGCTCAGTGTTTCCTTCTTCAACGTCACTCTGCCTCCTTCAGTACATGGCACACTATTTTCTCTCCCATCTGCACCAGTTTTCTACCCATCCATGCCAGTGTTTTCAACCCATCTGCACCGCTCTGTCTCCCTTCCCATACTTGCTGCTTAATCTACCCCCTATCCACACCACTCTTACCCCATTCATGTAGCTGACATCCTGAAGGTAAATTTCGTGGATCATGTGCTCTTGGCAGGGGGATAACCGCTACAGCCCACCCCCCAGTGGTCTGGAAACACCTCCGTTGTGCAGACCATGCCCTGCCAATGGCATGCTAACGCTGTTTGCACGCCCCCCTCCTTCCCCGCAACCACCTCTGCCTATCAATCAGGCAGGGTGATCGCAGCCAGTGAGATGCTGATAGCATCTCACTGGGCTCCTGGGGTACGCACGCACAGTGCGGCCATTGCACGTGCGCACCTCACAAACTAATTCAGACTGCGATTGCTGCTGCTGCGGTCTGAATTACCCCCTGTGTTTCTTTGTCCCCCCCATCAGTGCTGCTTAGTGTTCAACTCTATCCACACACTTCTGTTCCCCCATCCACACCGCTCTCCTCCCTCCAATCAACAACACTCTTACCTCATCTGAGCAGCTTTGTCTTCCGCTCAGACCTTCAGTTGCATAGACTGCATGTGTGTATTCCAATGAGCACACAAATCTGTGAATTAGCAGCTCCACCATTGTGTGAGTGACAGCAATCTCACTCTGTGAGAGTGCTGAATCTGCACTTACCCACAGGCTGTGATGGCATACCATATCTGTATTGCGCAAGGAACACGTCCATTAAGGCGTCAGCCTTAATGATCGGAATTTCATTGCTTTTTGGAGTTTGAGTGGAAGAGTTACAACAGGTTTCTGAAATTTCGATCATGTCTAAGAAGCCTTAATGGGACATGTGAAACCGTAAGGTTTTTTGTCTATGGAATTTCATCGCTTTTTTTAAATTTATTTTTTTTATTCAGAAATGTAAAATTTCACTGTAAGAACAAACATTTGATTTTTTAAATGTTTAATGAAAATGTTCGTATAACATCACTGTTCTGTGCAAAATTATTTTATTAACCAAACCGAATTGTTTAAGGTCCATACACACTTAACGATTTAATGAGCAACGTCGCTCATTTTCCCCCTCTTTGAGCGATGTCGCTCGTTTTATCGTTAAGTGTGTATGCCGCCAGCGACGAACGATGCGCGGCCCCGCGGGTCGGCAACAATCGTCGCTGTCGGTAGGTCATGCATGAAGGATGTGGACTGTCGTCCACGACCTTCATGCAGGGCTGGCGGGGGCGTGACGTCACTGAGCGATATGAGCGGTCATATCGCTCAGCGTGTACAGTTGGCCGCCGGCCGGCCGGGGGAAACATTAGATGATGTCGCTCACAGAGCGACATCGTTTAATGTGTATGGGCCTTTAGACTTTGGTCAAAATATTTTGCTGCCTTTGCAGCTGATGCAGGGAGGGGGGTAGGCGGCAGCAGCCTGTGACTGAGGCTGGAGGTAGGCGTGAAATGCATTGCTTGTACGTGTGAGTGCGTGGTGTCAGGTGCTGCGCGTGTATATGTGTGTGTGTGTCAGGTGCTGCCTGTGTATCAGCTCCTGTGTGTGTGTGTGTGTGTATGTGTGTCAGGTGCTGCGTGTATATACGAGTGTGTCTGATGGTGCGTGTGTATGCGTCAGCTGCCGCACGTGTATGTGTGTCAGGTGTTGCGGGTGTATATGTGTGTGAGTATCAGGTGCTCCGCGTGTGTACAAGGGTAGGTCTGGTGCTGTGCATGAATACGTATGTCTGTGTCAGGTGCTGCGCGTGTACATGTGTGCATCAGGTGCTGCACGTGTACATGAGTGTGCATTAGGTGCTGCGCGTGTACATGAGTGTGCGTCGGATGCTGCGTGTGTACATGAGTGTGCATTAGGTGCTGCGCGTGTACATGAGTGTGCGTCAGGTGCTGCGTGTGTACATGAGTGTGCGTCAGGTGCTGCGCGTGTACATGTGTGTGCGTCAGGTACTACACGTGTCTATGTGTGTGTGAGTAAGGTGCTGCATGTGTATGTGTGTGTCTGATGGTGTGCGTGTATATGTATGTGTCAGGTGCTGCGTGTATATGCATGTGTCAGGTGCTGCATGTTTATTTAATTGTGTCTGATGCTACGTGTGTGTGTCAGGTGCCGCACGTGTATATGTGTGTGTGTCAGGTGTTGCGCGTGTATGTGTGGGTCAGGTGCTGCATGTTTATTTTATTGTGTCTGATGCTACGTGTGTGTGTGTCAGGTGCCGCACGTGTATGTGTGTGTCAGGTTGCGCGTGTATGTGTATGTCAAGTGCCGTTCCCCTTCTTCCCATCCCAGCTCTCTCTGTAGAATACAGCTCTGCACCCAGAGAGAGGGAAAGACTAGGGGGCTGATCACTGCACTGCTCACTTTTTGGTCATGAGTTCGGCCTCCTGTTTCTTCCAGTGCTGTGTTCCTGCAGCCCAGCCCTCCCTGTTGTGCCAGAGAATCAGCCCTTCCTTCCCCTGCCAGAGAGAGAGAGCCAGAGGCAGAGACACTCTTCCCGTAGCTGGCTTACCCCCAGTACTTCAGCACTGGCCATGCGGCAGTCAACAAAGGAGACCAGCAGGGGGTTCTGGCAGCATCAGCTGTGGCCGCAGCTGGATCGGGGAGGCCTGTAGTGTCTGAGGTGGGCAGCACTTCCTCCGCCGCTGTCACCTTCCCCTGCCGGAGAGAAAGCCAGAGACATACCCTTCCCGCAGCTGGGCTACCCCTAGTACCTCAGCGCTGGCCAGGCGGAAGTCTATGGAGGGGACCGGCAGGGGTTTCAGGCCACAGCAGCAGCGGCCGCAGCCAGATCAGGGAGGCCTGCAGGGTCAGAGCTGGGCAGCACATCTACCAACACTGTCACCTCTGTGCTGGGCATGTACACCAGTCCGTACGGACGGAGGTGTCCACAACAGGCAGCAGTATAATGAGTCAGACAAACTCATTACACGCCGCCCACTGCTGCGCCGCATGCACTCGATGGAGGAAGCCTAGATGCGGTCCCCAGCTGCAGCGAGGGAGAAGGGTGATCACATCACCCTTCAACCCGGCACCTCACAATCAGCTGGGGATCTGCAGTAGCTTCATCTCTCTCTTCCTCTCTGACAGCACAGCAGCCCCTCTGGGTCCCATGTAGCTCTGCCCCCCTGCTCAGAGTTCACTCGGCCTCTCCTGATTAAAAAGAAAATAAGAGACTGACCTGCTGCTCAGATGCGAGGAGGGGACGGGCGGTAGGTCCTCTGTGAGTACACTACACAGTCAAAATTAACTCTGACTCCTCACAACAGTGTGGACTGCGGGCGACGTCAGACGCCAATTTGGGTGTGCTTGCCGCACTACCTGCCCATCAAGCCCAACGTGGTGCCATGGTGCAGCCCCGCCCACTATACGGATTCCATTTTGTATTAGGAACCCTATAACAGCATTCTGACATCCCTCCCCATGATGCTGCCATCCATACACTGCCGCTCTCACACAACTGTACACTGCTGCTCTCATACATCCATACACTGCCGCTCTCATACATCCGTACAACCCCGCTCTCATACATCCGCACACTGCCGCACTCTTACAGCCACACACTGCCGCACTCTTACAGCCGCACACCATTGCACTCTTACAGCCGCACACCATTGCACTCTTACAGCCGCACACCATCGCACTCTTACAGCCGCACACCATCGCACTCTTACAGCCGCACACCATCGCACTCATACAGCTGTACATTGCCGCTCTCATACATCCGCACACTGCCGCTCACATCTATACAAACATAGCCTTCATACATCTACACATCCAATCCCCGCGCAAGGGAACACTGAAATCACTATCACTTTTGCCCGGGGTGTGACCACAGCCAGCCACTACTCCGGCCACCTTCTTGTGACACCAAAATGCATCTTACCTATCATCAGGGTGGTGCTGCTGCTGGGGGTGGGTTGCTGCCTCAGTCTCCAGGTTGGTGCTGCGATTGGAGGGGGTACTGCTTCCCTGTGCTGCCACTGTCTCCCGGATCATCGTGCCGCTGGCTGAATTGCAGCTTGACGCTACTGCTGCCGGGAGTAACAGCTTCCTGGCTGTTGTTGCTGGTGGCTGCCTACTGCTCATTGCCACCGGAACACTGACCGGCTCGGCAGTGATGCTGGCGGAGGAGTAGTGGCGGTGGGGTGGGGGGGTGCCTGCTCCCTTCCCTCGAGCATGCTGCAGTGTACAAAAATAAATAATAAATAGAGAGCTTACCAGGGTGAGAGTCTGTATGGATCACAGTGATTACATGGGGCACAGCAAAAGGACACCTTGCTGTGAGGGGCTCTGCCCACACAGATTGCTGCACCCTCTCTGATGTCAGCCGCTGCCCTCTCGTTCTCTGGGCGGCTAGTTCCAGTGTGAAGTAGGAGAGGAAGAGAACACACAGGAGAGCAGCCCTGATATATAACAGAGGTGGAAGTTCTATAGGCAGCAGAGACGGAGACCAGCCAGCCAGTCTCCCAGTGCCCTGATCACTACACGCCTCCAGCACAGCATTACAGGAGGGTCCTATAGTGCTGCCCTGAGCTAACAGGTGTGTGTACCAAGTGTACCCCGTACAGTGTGCTGCGCCCTGGTGTCTCTGAGAGGGGTGAGGTCACCGTGCCGCTTTAGTATATGGCTTTTCCTTAGTACTGTACGTTACAGCCCTGCACTAGTGGTGGCAACTCTGCCCTATGTGAACCTGTGAGGTTATTTTCCTATTTACAGAATAACCGGGGAGAAGGCGGCCATATTGCGGCTCTCAAGTGAAGGCACTCTAATACACCCCCTGCTGGCGGCCACTGTGCAGGCGCAACAAATTGAAATGCCCGATCTCTAATGGGGCATATTTCTCTTAATTAAAAAAAACCTGTAACTTTCTGAAAAACCACAACCCCAAAAGGCACTTCACTGGGACATGCTCTATCTAATAAAACAAACCCCAAGTCATATATATATATATATATATATATATATATATATATACACACACACACACACACTCATGTATATACATGTATACACAAATACACGTATGTCCATGTTTATGTATGTATAATACATTGATAGAGTACATTATATTTATGAATTAATTGCTTCCCGATTCTGCAGCAGCATCATCAGCACCACCAGTGTTACTCACAGTCACTTCACACTGACTGCTGCACAACACATCACTTAATTTCCGGGCCGCCCGCCACCTGGTGAAGAGACATGGGAGATGAAGGACCAGCAGTGCCACGTTGAGCGGAAGTATTGTGAATTAGTTACCCACACACTCCTTGTGACACCTGCTCCCCGTCTGCCCTCCCACCCGCCGCCTGCCGTCCGGAACCCGCACTGACAAGTAAGTCTCAGCAGAATGTGTCTGCCGGCGGCTCCCAGTCCCCAGTGGTGTGGCGGCCGCGGCACACTAGGACTGAGAGACCGCAGCGGGAGGAAAGCACAGGTGGGCGGGAGGAGAGCATGGGCGGACATCACCAAGTCACATTGCAAGGTGACGCCAGTCCCCCCAGTGAGGCCGCCAACTAATGCACTCAGCATAGTATTAGCAGCAGGCAGAGGGGGGGCGGGCGCATCGGTGGTGGGAGGTACGGAAATGAGCTGCAGGCTAGGCTCCACCGATCACACACTCAGTGATCACTGTGCTACAGCAAGCGTGGCGTGCAGCGATGCTGGACATTAGGGAGTGCCTGTGCGCACCAGGCACCCCCTGTACGCACGCCTATGCGCTACCACCCCCCATATGCCACACTACATCACTATGCTATAGCCCTCCCATATGCTGCACTTCATAATTACACTATACCCCCCATACAACATACTACATCACCACACTACACTACTCACAATAAAATTAAAGCATCCCAGTTCCTCATTCTTAATGAGCTCACGTGAGTTCTCTTCCCAACGGAGCTCCAGACCAAGTAACAATGAAGACACCAGCAGCGTGTAGGGGCATGCCTGGTCCACTTGTCAGGAGAGAGCAGTCACTGGAGGGTAAGAAGGGGGCGGGGCCTAGTCCTACAGACGGGAGAGAGCACAGACAGGAGAGAGCAAGGTACAGGGGTACAAGGGGACGGCTGATGTGAAGAAGGGGGCGGGGCCTATTCTTACAGGCTTTCAAAATTCGATTTTTTTAAAAATTCGACATTTGACAAATTCGACTTTTCTGCAATGGTACAAATGCGGCAATTCGACAAAAGTATATTCAATTGAAGTTTGTAAATTCGACAACAGTGCTTTTAAACAGTAAATTCGTCATTTTCAATCCGCCACACTTTGCTGGCGGAATCTAATAAAAAAATGTAAAAACATGTTTTTTTTGCAGTTTTCTTTTTTGGTAATATCATATCTATTTATATTAGAAGGGATTAGGTACTTAGTTTGTCTTTTTTGGAGGCACAAGTATTATTTATATATTTTTTAAAAGATTATTATTATTTTTTAAATGGAATGTGAAAAACCCGTAAAAAAAATTGCGTGGAGTCCCCCCTTAAAGCATAACCAGCCTCGGGCTCTTCGAGCCGGTCCTGGTTCTAAAAATCCGGGGGAAAAACGGACAGGGGATCCCACGTATTTTTAAAACCAGCACCAGGCTCTGCGCCTGGTGCAAAAAATACGGGGGACAAAAAGAGTAGGGGTCCTCCTTATTTTTTACACCAGCATCGGGCTCCACTAGCTGGACAGATAATGCCACAGCCGGGGGTCACTTTTATACAGTGCCCTGCGGCCGTGGCATTAAATATCCAACTAGTCACCCCTGGCCCGGGTACCCTGGGGGAGTGGGGGCCCCTTCAATCAAGGGGTCCCCCCCCCCAGCCACCCAAGGGCCAGGGGTGAAGCCCGAGGCTGTCCCCCCCATAAAAGGGCTGCGGATGGGAGGCTGATAGCCTTGAGAAAATTGAAAGAATATTGTTTTTTCCAGTAGTACTACAAGTCCCAGCAAGCCTCCCCCGCAAGCGGGTACTTTGAGAACCACAAGTACCAGCATGCTGGAGAAAAACGGGCCCGCTGGTACCTGTAGTTCTACTGGGAAAGAAATACCCAAATAAAAACAGGACACAGACACCGTGAAAGTATAACTTTATTTCACACCTGCCGACACACACATACTTACCTATGTTGACACGAAGCAGTCGGTCCTCTTCTCCAAGTAGAATCCACGGGTAACTGAAAATAAAAGATAAATTATACTCACCTGATCCAGGTTCCAGATTAAATCCACGTACTTGGCAAAACAACAAACCGAACACACGGACCAGACGGACTGAAAGGGGTCCCATGTCCACGAATGCAGACATCCGAATCTCGCGAGAATCCGACAGCGGGATGACAACGTTCGGGCGCGCTCGGGTTAGCCGAGCGAGGCGGGAAGGTTCGAACCTGCCTCGGACCCGTGTAAAATGGGTGAAGTTCGGGGGGTTCGGATTCCGACGAACCGAACCCACTCATCACTAGTATGTACGTGTGCGTCAGGTGCCGTGCGTGCACGTACGTGTGTGTCAGGTGCCGCGCGTGTACGTACGTGTGTCAGGTGTCGTGCGTGTACGTGTGTGTGTGTCAGGTGGCGCGTACCTACATGTGTATGTCAGGTGCTGTGCATGTGTGTACGTACACGCGTGTATGTGTCAGGTGCCGCACGTGTACGTGTGTGTGTGCCAGGAGCCGCGCATGTCCATGTGTGTGGGTGTCAGGAACCGCGCGTGTACGTACATATATGTGTATGTGTGTGTGTCAGGAGCCGCGCGTGTACGTACATGTGTGTATGTGTGTCAGGAGCCACGCGTGTGCATACGTGTGTGTGTGTCAGGTGCCACACGTGTATGTACGTGTGTGTGTGTGTGTGTGTCAGGTGCCGCGCGTGTACGTACGTATGTGTGTGCCTGGAGCCGCGCGTGTACATACATGTGTGTGTGTGTGTCTCAGGTGCTGCACGTGTATATGTGTGTATCTCAGGGGCTTCATTTGTATGCGTCAGCTGCCACGTGGGTGTCAGGTGTTGAGAGTGTATGTGTTTGTGTCAGGTGTCGCATCTGCATGTGTGCGACTGTCAGGTGCTGCGCGTGTATGTGTGTGTCAGGTGCTGCATGTATATATGTGTGTGTTAGGTGCTGTTCATGTATGTGGGAGTGGCAGGTGCTGCATGTGTATATATGTGTGAGTAGCAGGTGCTGCGTGTGTATATGATTGTGTGTCAGGTGCTGTGCGTGCGTGCGTTAAATGCCACATGTATATATGTGTCAGGTGCTGCCTGTGTGTGTGTCAGGTGCTGCATGTCTGTATGTGTGTGGGTGTGTCAGGTGCTGCATGTCTGTGTGTGTGGGTGTGTCAGGTGCTGCATGTCTGTGTGTGTGTGTGTGTGTGTGTGTGTGTGTGTGTGTCTTTCAGGTGCTGTATGTGTGTGCCAGGTGCTGCATGTCTGCGTGTGTCAGGCGCTGCATGTCTGTGTGTCAGGTGCTGCGTGTCTGCGTGTGTGTGTCAAATGCTGCGTGTGTGTCAGGTGCTGCGTGTCTTTGTGTGTGCGTGTCTGTCAGGTGCTGCATGTGTGTGTCAGGCGCTGCATGTCTGCGTGTGTGTGTGTCAGGTGCTGCGTGTCTGTGTGTCAGGTGCTGCGTGTGTGTGTGTGTGTGTCAGGTGCTGCGTGTGTGTGTGTGTCAGGTGCTGTGTGTGTGTGTCAGGTGCTGCGTGTGTGTGTGTGTGTGTGTCAGGTGCTGCGTGTCTGCCAGGTGCTGCGTGTGTGCGTGTGTGTGTGTCAGGTGCTGCGTGTGTGCGTGTGTGTCAGGTGCACATCCCAGTTCCTCATTCTTAATGAGCTCACGTGAGTTCTCTCCCCAACGGAGCTCCAGACCAAGTAACAATGAAGACACCAGCAGCGTGTAGGGGGCAGGCCTGGTCCACTTGTCAGGAGAGAGCAGTCACTGGAGGGTAAGAAGGTGGCGGGGCCTAGTCCTACAGACGGGAGAGAACACAGACAGGAGAGAGCAAGGTACAGGGGTAGAAGGGGACGGCTGATGTGAAGAAGGGGGCGGGGCCTATTCTTACAGGCTTTCAAAATTCGACTTTTTAAAATTCGTCATTTGACAAATTCGACTTTTCTGCAATGGTACAAATGCAGCAATTCGACAAAAGTATATTCAATTGAAGTTTGTAAATTCGACAACAGTGCTTTTAAACAGTAAATTCGTCATTTTCAATCCGTCACACTTTGCAGGCGGAATCTAATAAATAAAAGTTGTTGTTTTTTTGGTAATAGCATATCTATATTAGAAGGGATTAGGTACTTGGTTTGTCTTTTTTGGAGGCACAAGTATTATTTATATATTTTTTAAAAGATTATTATTTTTTTAAATGGAATGTAAAAAACCCGGAAAAAAAAATTGCGTGGGGTCCCCCCTCCAAAGCATAACCAGCCTCGGGCTCTTCGAGCCGGTCCTGGTTCTAAAAATCCGGGGGGAAAACGGACAGGGGATCCCCCGTATTTTTAAAACCAGCACCGGGCTCTGCGCCTGGTGCTGGTGCAAAAAATACGGGGGACAAAAAGAGTAGGGGACCCCCGTATTTTTAAAACCAGCATCGGGCTCCACTAGCTGGACAGATAATGCCACAGCCGGGGGTCACTTTTATACAGTGCCCTGCGGCCGTGGCATTAAATATCCAACTAGTCACCCCTGGCCGGGGTACCCTGGGGGAGTGGGGACCCCT
The DNA here is from genome assembly GCF_028390025.1 of Pseudophryne corroboree. Lineage (NCBI taxonomy): Eukaryota > Metazoa > Chordata > Amphibia > Anura > Myobatrachidae > Pseudophryne > Pseudophryne corroboree. The sequence goes on along the minus strand of NC_086445.1, from coordinate 831,953,405 downwards.
TCAATCAAGGGGTCCCCCCCCCCAGCCACCCAAGGGCCAAGGGTGAAGCCCGAGGCTGTCCCCCCCATCCAAGGGCTGCGGATGGGAGGCTGATAGCCTTGAGAAAATTGAAAGAATATTGTTTTTTCCAGTAGTACTACAAGTCCCAGCAAGCCTCCCCCGCAAGCTGGTACTTTGAGAACCACAAGTACCAGCATGTGGGAGAAAAACGGGCCCGCTGGTACCTGTAGTTCTACTGGAAAAAAAATACCCAAATAAAAACAGGACACAGACACCGTGAAAGTATAACTTTATTTCACACCTGCCGACACACACATACTTACCTATGTTGACACGAAGCAGTCGGTCCTCTTCTCCAAGTAGAATCCACGGGTACCTGAAAATAAAAGATAATTATACTCACCTGATCCAGGTTCCAGATTAAATCCACGTACTTGGCAAAACAACAAACCGAACACCCGGACCAGACGGACTGAAAGGGGTCCCATGTTTACACATGGGACCCCTTTACACGAATGCAGACATCCGAATCTCGTGAGAATCCGACAGCGGGATGATGACGCTCGGGCGCGCTTGGGTTAGCCGAGCAAGGCGGGAAGGTTCGAACCTGCCTCGTGTAAAAGGGGTGAAGTTCGGGGGGTCCAGATTCCGACGAACCGAACCCACTCATCACTAGTATGTGCGTGTCAGGCGCTGCGTGTGAGTGTGTTAGGCGCTGCGTGTGAGTGTGTGTGCGTGTCAGGCGCTGCCTGTGAGTGCGCGTGTGTGTCAGGCGCTGCGTGTGAGTGCGCGTGTCTGTCAGGCGCTGCGTGTGAGTGCGTGTGCGCATGTCTGTCAGGTGCTGCGTGTGAGTGCGCGTGTCTGTCAGGCGCTGCGTGTGTCAGGCGCTGCGTGTCTGTGTCTGTCAGGCGCTGCGCGTCTGTGTGTGTCAGGCGCTGCGCGTCTGTGTGTGTGTGTCAGGCGCTGCGCGTCTGTGTGTGTGTGTCAGGCGCTGCGCGTCTGTGTCAGGTGCTGCGCGTCTGTGTGTGTGTGTGTGTGTGTCAGGTGCTGCGCGTCTGTGTGTGTGTGTCAGGTGCTGCGTGCCTGTGTGTGTCAAGCGCTGCGCGTCTGTGTGTGTCAGGCGCTGCACGTCTGTGTGTGTGTGTCAGGTGCTGCGTGTGTGTGTGCGTGTGTCAGGTCCGTGTGAGTGTCATGTGCTGCGTCTGTGTGTGTGTGTCAGGTGCTGCCTGTGTGTGTGTGTGTGTCAGGTGCTGCATGTCTGTATGTGTGTGGGTGTGTCAAGTGCTGCATATTTGTGTGTGTGTGTGTGTGTGTGTCAGGTGCTGCATGTCTGTGTGTGTGTCTGTCAGGTGCTGCATGTCAGGCGCTGCATGTCTGCGTGTGTGTATGTGTCAGGCGCTGCATGTCTGAATGTCAGGTGCTGTGTGTGTGTGTGTGTGTGTGTGTGTGTGTGTCAGGTGCTGCGTGTGTGTGTGTCAGGTGCTGCATGTCAAGTGCTGCGTGTCTGCGTGTGTCAGGTGCTGCGTGTCTGCGTGTGCCAGGTGCTGCATGTCTGCGTGTGTCAGGTGCTGCGTGTGTGTGTCAGGTGCTGCATGTGTGTGTGTGTGTGTGTGTAAGGTGCTGCGTGTGAGTATGTCAGGTGCTGCGTGTGAGTGCATGTGTCAGGTGCGTGAGTGTGTGTGTCAGGTGCTGCGTGTGTGTGTCAGGTGCTGCGTGTGTGTGTCAGGTGCTGCGTGTGTGTGTCAGGTGCTGCGTGTGTGTGTGTGTCAGGTGCTGCGTCTGTGTGTGTCAGGCGCTGCGCGTGTGTGTGTGTGTCAGGCGCTGCGTCTGTGTGTGTCAGGCGCTGCATCTGTGTGTGTCAGGCGCTGCGAGTCTGTGTGTGTCAGGCGCTGCGCGTCTGTGTGTGTCAGGCGCTGCGAGTCTGTGTGTGTCAGGCGCTGCGCGTCTGTGTGTGTCAGGCGCTGCGCGTCTGTGTGTGTCAGGCGCTGCGCGTCTGTGTGTGTCAGGCGCTGCGCGTCTGTGTGTGTCAGGCGCTGCGCGTCTGTGTGTGTCAGGCGCTGCGCGTCTGTGTGTGTCAGGCGCTGCGCGTCTGTGTGTGTCAGGCGCTGCGTGTGAATGTGTGCGTGTGTGTCAGGTCCGTGTGAGTGTCAGGTGATGCGTCTGGGGACGGCGGGGAGGGATGGACGGACACAGCAGGGAGGGCGGGGGGGATGGACGGACACAGCAGGGAGGGCGGCGGGGGGGATGGACGGACACAGCAGGGAGGGCGGCGGGGGGGATGGACGGACACAGCAGGGAGGGCGGGGGGGGATGGACGGACACAGCAGGGAGGGCGGGGGGGATGGGAGGGCAGGGGGGGATGGACGGACACAGCAGGGAGGGCGGGGGGGATGGACGGACACAGCAGGGAGGGCAGGGGGGGGATGGACGGACACAGCAGGGAGGGCGGGGGGGGATGAACGGACACAGCAGGGAGGGCGGGGGGGATGGGCGGACACAGCAGGGAGGGCGGGGGGGATGGGCGGACACAGCAGGGAGGGCGGGGGGGATGGACGGACACAGCAGGGAGGGCGGGGGGGATGGACGGACACAGCAGGGAGGGCGGGGGGGATGGACGGACACAGCAGGGAGGGCGGGGGGGATGGACGGACACAGCAGGGAGGGCGGGGGAGGATGGACGGACACAGCAGGGAGGGCGGGGGAGGATGGACGGACACAGCAGGGAGAGCGGGGGGGATGGACGGACACAGCAGGGAGGGCGGGGGGGATGGACGGACACAGCAGGGAGGGCGGGGGGGGGATGGACGGACACAGCAGGGAGGGCGGGGGGGGATGGACGGACACAGCAGGGAGGGCGGGGGGGAAGGACGGACACAGCAGGGAGGGCGGGGGGGATGGACGGACACAGCAGGGAGGGCGGGGGGGTGGACGGAAACAGCAGGGAGGGCGGGGGGGGGGATGGACGGACACAGCAGGGAGGGCGGGGGGGATGGACGGACACAGCAGGGAGGGCGGGGGGGGATGGACGGACACAGCAGGGAAGGCGGGGGGATGGACGGATACAGCAGGGAGGGCGGGGGGGTGGACGGACACAGCAGGGATTTGGACGGACACAGCAGGGAGGGCGGGGGGGATGGACGGACACAGCAGGGAGGGCGGGGGGATGGACGGACACAGCAGGGAGGGCGGGGGGGGGTGGACGGACACAGCAGGGAGGGCGGGGATGGACGGACACAGCAGGGAGGGCGGGGGGGGGGATGGACAGACACAGCAGGGATATGGACGGACACAGCAGGGAGGGCGGGGGGGATGGACGGACACAGCAGGGAGGGCGGGGGGGATGGACGGACACAGCAGGGAGGGCGGGGGGGGGTGGACGGACACAGCAGGGAGGGCTGGGGGGGGTGGACGGACACAGCAGGGAGGGCGGGGGGGGATGGACGGACACAGCAGGGAGGGCGGGGGGGGATGGACGGACACAGCAGGGAGGGCGGGGGGGATGGACGGACACAGCAGGGAGGGCGGGGGGGGGGATGGACGGACACAGCAGGGAGGGCGGGGGGGGTGGACGTACACAGCAGGGAGGGCGGGGGGGGGGGGGGGTGGACGGACACAGCAGGGAGGGCGGGGGGGGGTGGACGTACACAGCAGGGAGGGCGGGGGGGGGGTGGACGTACACAGCAGGGAGGGCGGGGGGGTTGGGCGTACACAGCAGGGAGGGCGGGGGGGATGGGCGTACACAGCAGGGAGGGCGGGGGGGATGGGCGGACACAGCAGGGAGGGCGGGGGGGGGATGGGCGGACACAGCAGGGAGGGCGGGGGGATGGGCGGACACAGCAGGGAGGGCGGGGGGGGGCGGACACAGCAGGGAGGGCGGGGGGTGGGCGTACACTGCAGGGAGGGCGGGGGGGTGGGCGTACACAGCAGGGAGGGCGGGGGGGATGGGCGGACACAGCAGGGAGGGCGGGGGGGGGATGGGCGGACACAGCAGGGAGGGCGGGGGGGGATGGGCGGACACAGCAGGGTGGGCGGGGGGGGTGGGCGTACACAGCAGGGAGGGCGGGGGGGGGGTGGGAGTACACAGCAGGGAGGGCGGGGGGATGGGCGTACACAGCAGGGAGGGCGGGGGGGGATGGGCGGACACAGCAGGGAGGGCGGGGGGGGTGGGCATACACAGCAGGGAGGGCGGGGGGGGTGGGCGTACACAGCAGGGAGGGCGGGGGGGATGGGCGTAGACAGCAGGGAGGGCGGGGGGGGATGGGCGTAGACAGCAGGGAGGGCGGGGGGGGATGGGCGTAGACAGCAGGGAGGGCGGGGGGGATGGGCGTAGACAGCAGGGAGGGCGGGGGGGGATGGGCGGACACAGCAGGGTGGGCGGGGGGGGTGGGCGTACACAGCAGGGAGGGCGGGGGGGTGGGAGTACACAGCAGGGAGGGCGGGGGGATGGGCGTACACAGCAGGGAGGGCGGGGGGGGATGGGCGGACACAGCAGGGAGGGCGGGGGGGGTGGGCGTACACAGCAGGGAGGGCGGGGGGGGGTGGGCGTACACAGCAGGGAGGGCGGGGGGGGTGGGCGTACACAGCAGGGAGGGCGGGGGGATGGGCGTAGACAGCAGGGAGGGCGGGGGGGATGGGCGTAGACAGCAGGGAGGGCGGGGGGGATGGGCGTAGACAGCAGGGAGGGCGGGGGGGGATGGGCGTAGACAGCAGGGAGGGCGGGAGGGGATGGGCGTAGACAGCAGGGAGGGCGGGGGGGGATGGGCGTAGACAGCAGGGAGGGCGGGGGGGATGGGCGTAGACAGCTGGGAGGGCGGGGGGGTGGGCGTAGACAGCTGGGAGGGCGGGGGGGGTGGGCGTAGACAGCAGGGAGGGCGTAGACAGCAGGGAGGGCGGGGGGGGATGGGCGTAGACAGCAGGGAGGGCGGGGGGGGATGGGCGTAGACAGCAGGGAGGGCGGGGGGGGATGGGCGTAGACAGCAGGGAGGGCGGGGGGGGATGGGCGTAGACAGCAGGGAGGGCGGGGGGGATGGGCGTAGACAGCAGGGAGGGCGGGGGGGATGGGCGTAGACAGCAGGGAGGGCGGGGGGGATGGGCGTAGACAGCAGGGAGGGCGGGGGGGGATGGGCGTAGACAGCAGGGAGGGCGGGGGGGATGGGCGTAGACAGCAGGGAGGGCGGGGGGGATGGGCGTAGACAGCAGGGAGGGCGGGGGGGGATGGGCGTAGACAGCAGGGAGGGCGTAGACAGCAGGGAGGGCGGGGGGGATGGGCGTAGACAGCAGGGAGGGCGGGGGGGGATGGGCGTAGACAGCAGGGAGGGCGGGGGGGATGGGCGTAGACAGCAGGGAGGGCGGGGGACGGACACGGCAGGACGGACACAGCAGGCCGGATGGACACAGCAGGGCGGGCGGGCGGGCGGCCGGGCACAGCAGGGCGGGCACAGCATCGGAGGACGGACACAGCAGGCCGGGCGGACACGGCCGGGCGGGCAGGCGGGGGACGGACACAGCAGGGCGGCTGGGCGGACACAGCAGGGCGGCCGGACACAGCAGGGCGGCCGGGCGGGCGGACACAGCAGGGTGGGCGGACACAGCAGGGCGGCCGGGCGGGCGGACACAGCAGGGCGGCCGGGCGGGCGGACACAACAGGGCGGGAGAAGTATAAGAAAAATAAGAAAGGATGGCATACATCCTGCCGACGCTCCCGCTGAGTTAAGTGGGCCCGGCTTCCTCCGAGCTGCGGCTATCTCCTCCCGCTGACACTCCTGAAGGGGACCCGGCTTCTGCTCCGTCGTTCTCCTCCCCCAGTAAGGCTCCCTCCGTCGCTCACGTCCCGCGATCTCCTCCGGGTCTTGTAGAGGCTCCCTCCTTCTCGTCCTCCCGCCGCCTGCAGCTGTCCTCGTCATGCACGAGACACTGCTTCCCGCGCTCTCCTCGTGCACAACTTGACAAGCTCATCTATGTTCACCCCCTGCTGGCGGCCACTGCGCAGGCGCAACAAATTGAAAAGCCCTATCTTTATAATGGGGCATATTTTACTTAATTAAAAAAAAACTATAACTTTTTGAAAAACCACAACCCCAAAAGGCACTACACTGGGACATACTCTATCTAATAAAACAAACCCCAAATCTTAATTTGTCCTCTATCCTGAGTTATGCCTTCCCAAAAAAATCCTCATTCACTCTATAGGAAAACCATGTCAAAAAGCCACAGAGGGAGTGGCAGAAAAAAACTGACAGTTGGAACTTTAGCTTACTCTCAATTCCTCATTTTTTATTATTTTGCCCTGAAATTTGGCATGCACCAGCGGGTGACGATTCTACACGTCCATGCCAAATTTCAGCTCGGTACGTCCAATCAGTTTTGAGGTGTAGCCCCTCAAACACCATGCCCCCATCTCAGAAGTTCCCTATGGGAGAATTCCGTTTGTTCGATTCAGCCTTAATATAAGGGCACGACCGTGCCCTTATAATATATATATATATATATATATAAAAAACACATGTTTGCACACTCCTATTTTTAACACAACCTGTGGGGTGCGTCCTTATTCCCCTGCTAGATACAGGGATAGATAAGAACAAACACAAGCCGCACTCTCCACTAAAATGTTCTTAGAACTCTTTAATCACAACACCTCTCATATATGGCAGAGAGATTATTCATTGATTTACATATTTTGCAATATTATCTCAGCAATACAGATATGTGAAAAAATCTGTATTGCTGAGATAGTCGACCGACACACACCCCGAGGTGTATAAAAACCAAAGACACCATAATTAAAGGCACCATAACTATGGACTATGATGGATACTTGTTGTAAAACAGCAACAGAGATCACATGTTACTTGGGTGGATACTGAGGACACTTTGGCCCTCATTCCGAGTTGTTCGCTCGCAAGGCGATTTCAGCAGAGTTACACACGCTAAGCCGCCGCCTACTGGGAGTGAATCTAAACTTCTTAAATGTGCGACCGATGTATGCGCATTTTTGCGATCAAAAACGAGTTAGCAGTTTCTGAGTAACTCCAGACTTACTCTGCCTGTGCGATCAGTTCAGTGCTTTTCGGTCCCGGCTGACGTCAGAAACACACCCAGCGTTCGGCCAAGCACTCCCACCGTTTCTCCAGACACGCCTGCGTTTTTTCCGGAAACGGTAGCGTTTTCAGCCACACGCCCATAAAACGCCATACATCCGCCCAGTAACACCCATTTCCTGTCAATCACAATGCGATCGCCGGAGCGATGAAAAAGCCGTGAGTAAAATTACTTTCTTCATAGTAAAGTTACTTGGCGCATGCGCAGTGCGAACATTACGCATGCGCACTAAGAGAATTCTCACTGCGATGCGATGAAAAATACCGAGCGAACAACTCGGAATGAGGGCCTTTGTTCCGGATGAGTACAAGCTTTGCTTTGCGAGGCAGATCAATCATGTTGTTGCTATATGACGTGTAAAAGCCATATGATATCCAATGTAACCTATATGTGAAAAAAATCTGTATTGCTGAGATAATATTGCAAAATATGTAAATCAATGAATAAAGGGGGTCATTCCGAGTTGTTCGCTCGTTATTTTTTTCTCGCAACGGAGCGATTAGTCGCTAATGCGCATGCGCAATGTCCGCAGTGCGACTGCGCCAAGTAAATTTGCTATGCAGTTAGGAATTTTACTCACGGCATTACGAGGTTTTTTCTTCGTTCTGGTGATCGTAATGTGATTGACAGGAAGTGGGTGTTTCTGGGCGGAAACAGGCCGTTTTATGGGTGTGTGTGAAAAAACGCTACCGTTTCTAGGAAAAACGCGGGAGTGGCTGGAGAAACGGAGGAGTGTCTGGGCGAACGCTGGGTGTGTTTGTGACGTCAAACCAGCACACGCTAAGCCGCCGCCTACTGGGAGTGAATGTTAGCTTCTCAAAATTGCGAACGAAAGATTCGCAATATTGCGAAAAGACTTCTCTGTGCAGTTTCTGAGTAGCTCGAGACTTACTCTGCCAGTGCGATCAGTTCAGTGCTAGTCGTTCCTGGTTTGACGTCACACACACCCAGCGTTCGCCCAGACACTCCTCCGTTTCTCCAGCCACTCCCGCGTTTTTCCCAGAAACGGTAGCGTTTTTTCACACACACACCCATAAAACGGCCTGTTTCCGCCCAGAAACACCCACTTCCTGTCAATCACATTACGATCACCAGAACGAAGAAAAAACCTCGTAATGCTGTGAGTAAAAATCCTAACTGCATAGCAAATTTACTTGGCGCAGTCGCACTGCGGACATTGCGCATGCGCATTAGCGACTAATCGCTCCGTTGCGGAAAAAAAATAACGAGCTAACAACTCGGAATGACCCCCCATGTGCACTGCAGGTGTGGCAGATATAACATTTGTAGAGAGCGTTAGATTTGGTTGGGTTATTTTGTTTCTGTGCAGGGTAAATTCTGGCTGCTTTATTTTTACACTGCAATTTAGATTTCAGTTTGAACACACCCCACCCAAATCTAACTCTCTCTGCACATGTTATATCTGCCTCCCCTGCACTGCACATGGGGGGTCATTCCGACCCGATCGCTCGCTGCAGTTTATTGCAGCGCAGTGATCGGGTCGAAACTGCACATGCGCCGCTGCCACAGTGCGCCGGCGCATGCCAGACGGCCGCAGAGGCGGTCGCTGGGCGGGAGGGGGGCGGCACGGCGGCGTTTGTCCACCATTTTGGGTCCGCGGCCCGCTGTGAAGAGGGTCAGCAAAGAGCTGGCCGGGAGTTACTCCTCAAATGCAAAAGCATCGCCGCTGTGCGATGCTTTTGCACTTCTTCGGGGGGGGGGGGGGGGCGACACTTACATGCAAGGCGGGCTAGCCCTGTGCTGGGCATCCACCCGCATGTCTGAGTGCCTGATCGTAGCTGTGCTAAATTTAGCACAGCTACGATCAACTCGGAATGACCCCATGGTTTTGCTCATCTGCTAACAAAATTGCTGCTATGATCAGGTCTGCATTACCACCAATATATCTTTAGATCTTTTGCAAGATTGCACAGTGTGTATGCAATATCGGCCTAAATCGGCATGGATCGCTAATTAGAGAATTCACAAATGAAGCAATTATTGAACAACAGCACATGCGTACATGTGTGGGGTAATAGTGACAGAAAATGCATACAGATCGTAAATGCAATGCAGCTGTTGTTTGACTGACAGGAAGCCGGGTGAGGGTCTCTGATGTCAGCGCAGACCACTTCCAGGCCATCTCAGTCGCAGACAGAGGCGTAACTAGCACAGGGCGAGCAGGGCACGTGCCCTGGGCGCCGTGGCAGCCCCAGCAGAGGGGGGCGCCACCGGCACCTACACGGCCCGCTCGCCCCATGCGCCCACAGCCGCCGGAGCTCTGCCCTCCACAGAGGAGTGCGCCGTGTGTTCAATAATACAGGCCGCTTCCCTCATCACCAGCCCCTTCGGAGCCCGTGCTGCTGACTAGGAGCGGAGGCCGTGTTGCGCTGCTTTGTGCGGAAGTGACGGGCTCGGGGATGCCGGGGCGCAGCCTCTCTGGACGGAGACACCAAGGGAGCAGCAGAGACGGTAGTGATCAGCAGCGCGAATTCGTAGATCAGGTCACTCCTCCCCGCTGACCTCTCCCTTCTCTCCATGTTAACCCTGTGCCTCTGCCGCGGTGCACACAGCCGGTAAGGGGAGAAATAGAAGTGGTCAGAGTGCAGACGGGAGGGTGGTAGCTCTGTCTGTGTTTGTAAAAGTGCGTGTTGCATGTGTGTGTGTGATCTGTGTATTTATATGTGCATGATGTATGTGTGTGTGTGATCTGTGTATTTATATGTGCATGATGTATGTGTGTGTGTGATCTGTGTATTTATATGTGCATGATGTATGTGTGTGTGTGAGATCTGTGTATTTATATGTGCATGATGTATGTGTGTGTGTGATCTGTGTATTTATATGTGCATGATGTATGTATGTGTGTGATCTGTGTATTTATATGTGCATGATGTATGTGTGCGTTGCCGGCCTACTGCTGTTCAGGACTGGGACCGCTGGAGGAGGACACAGTGGTGGTGAGTGACAGTGTAAAGCCCCGTACACACTGGTCGATATAACGGCCGATATATCGCGGGACCGTCCGCCAGTGTGTACGGCCGATACGTCTGTGAACTCCGTCGTTCACAGACGTATCGCGTCGGCCCCGCAGCACAGCCGTCGGCCAGTATATCTACCGATATATTGGCGCGTTGCTGTGTATGTACGGGGAGGTCGGCCGACCGCCCGTACACATGCTGCGGCGGCCGGGGGTGATTGACAGCTGAACTGGGCGGGCGTGTGTACACGCCCGCCCAGTTCATGACGTCAGTCCCCGACGGATTGGGCAGTGTGTATGCTGAACACACTGCTCGATCCGTCCATAGATATATCTGCAGATCAATTGATCTGCAGATATATCTACTAGTGTGTACCCACCTTAAGTGTGTGTTTGTGTACATAATGTTGTGTGTATATTTTCTATCTGTGTGTATATTTATGTGTGTATGTGTTCAGTGTGTTTGCGTATAATTGTGTATTTTGTGTGTATGTGTTTCATGTGTGTGTGTGTATGTATATATATATATATATATATATATATATCTGTATATATATATAATATATATTTATATATATATATATATATATATATATATATTCTGCAAACACGGGCGGCACTCACGGCGTATGAAATAAAGACAGACACAGGGGTCTGATGTTCAACGTTTCAATGTCATTTCGGCATTTTCGTCAGGATATTCTAAGGGACGCAGCACCGCTGTCGCCATTGGGAGGGCACCGGCTTTTCAGCTTTGTTTCCAGCCTTCTTAGGGATTTGGGAGTGCCGTGGACTTTGTATACTATATATATATATATATATATATATATATATATATATATATATATATATGTATATGTATATATATATATATAATCTCTCGTAGAAGCGGCTGACCCGGAAGTTTATATATTTTTTTTACATAGCAGACAGCAGCAGCACGTAGGAAGGAGCCCTGGAGGACTCACCAAAGACCGGAGGAGGAGCGGAGACATGCGCACCAGCTGGAGAGACGTTAGGGAGCGAGCCGCAGGACAGGAGAGGACCAACGCCAGGGAGGAGCTGCCTGTCACCAGAGCGACCAGAGCCGTCCGTGCTGAGTGGAGAAGATGCCGTAGAAGAGGAGGAGTCCAGCCAGCCGTAGACCGGGTAAGGACATCCAACCTTCAGTGGACCAGGACCCTGCAGCAAGGGAGGAGACTGACCAGCGACTGGAGCACCGGCATCGCGGAGGACACCCGCTTACCGGAGCAAGGACCCGCAGAAGACCCTGGCTGGCTTAAAGAAAATGGCGGGGAGGACGGCACACATCGGGATCCTGCAGCAGGAGAGAAGATCCCCCTTCGGAGCACAGCAGACCATACTGAAAAGGGTGCATTCCCGGTGCAGTGCTCTGTATTCCGGGTGGCGCCGAAGACGTGGAGTGTCGGAGGTGGCAGAAGCGCCGCAGCTTGGGGTGAGAAACCGCTGCAACCCTTCCGCTGCTAAACTCTGCAATTAGTCAATTAAGGGGGTAGGCTCGCCTCACCACAGTGCCCCACAGGCCTTGTTAATTAAGAGGTAGGCTCCCCTCACTCTATAATGTGAATTTTGGCTCATACCATGTGCTATAATGTGAATTTCGGCTCATAGCGTGTGCTATAATGTGAATTTTGGCTCACAGCGTGTGCTATAATGTGAATTTCGACTCATAGCGTGTGCTATAATGTGAATTTTGGCTCATAGCGTGTACTATAATGTGAATTTCGGCTCATACCATGTGCTATAATGTGAATTTTGGCTCATAGCGTGTGCTATAACGTGAATTTCGGCTCATACTGGGTGCTATAATGTGAATTTCGGCTCATACCGGGTGCTATAATGTGAATTTCGGCTCATACTGTGTGCTATAATGTGAAAGGGGCACCAGTACTAGATAGTATAAGGGGACCTACTACACTGAAGGACATGCCCCCTTTTCAGTGACCACGCCCCCTTTTCCGGCTACCTTCACTTTTTCATTCCCTCTTCAAAAATTCCACTTCAATCCACTGTACCTACATCTATACATACACACCCTGACATCTTTATATACAGTGACACCGGTGGTGTGCGCACATACTTTCCTTTTTTTTGGGGGGGTGAGGGGGGGGGGGCGCCATTGTTGTTCTTGCCCTGGGCTCCAAAAACCCTAGTTACGCCTCTGGTCGCAGATTACTAGCAGCCTCAGACCTACTCACATTTGCTCAGACGGCAAAGACTCTTCGATGTTCCAAGATTTGCATATGCATCTGTGAGTGTATAGCATTTGATGCATCCGCAAATTTGCACGGTGCATTTTTTTCTTTCTGTCAGCGCGGCGCCTTTCTACTCGCAGACAACTGCAATTCCTCAGATTAACGATCCATGCTGAATTAGGCCCTATATCGTTTGTCTGGGAGTTCAAGGAAAATCTGGACGACCATTGCACCGCTTGCTGCCCAGCATTAGATTTGCATTTTCCCTAGCACACCACTCACCCGTCCCCTATGTTTGTGTATCATGTCAGTATCCTTTTCCCACTTTCACCTTTGTGTTACTTTTTATAGCGTTCTCTCCATCCTCCCTCTTTCTATGGTGTGTCAGTTGAACTATAAGCCTTTCCCTGGTGCTTTACTTTTTTCAGCGGGGGGACAAAAGGAAAATTTACCCTTGGTTCCACTTGGTTTAAAACTGGTCATGCTTAGCATAACCTGTTTTTGCAGTGTTGGATGTTTGCTGGTGGCCATATACAATGTGTGTCCCTGCCCCCTGCTCTTGGTTTCCAGACTGGGGGATTTGGTGATGTCTTGTAAGAAGACCTTTCCTCTGGATGCAGGCAATAAAGTTCCACCAGTGGGCTTCCAATGCCTTTATTCTAGCCATGCTGCTTTTGCTGGCTGGTGGGGACCTTTTTCTTCCCTCTTCATACATCTTTAAATGGATTCTTGTATCTACCCTTCACAACATAATTGGAGATGATTCCCCCTTTCTACAGGGAGAGATGGAGCTGTCGCAGATCACCGGCCAGCTAGCCAGTGACAGAACTACTCTGCTGCTTATGAGGTAAGTATGTAGAGCAGTAGGGGTCCGTGTCCAGGGTTAGGGGGCGGGGTTGGTAGCAGTGAGGTGTGATGAGCTAAGATAGGAGCAATGTGAACCGCAGGGGGACAGTGAAGTGTGATGTGGGCAGCGAGGTGTGATGGGGGAGTGAGCTGTAGGGGAACCACTATGGTGTGAGGGGGGAAGTGTGAGCTATAGGGGAAGTGAGCTGTGATGAGTGAGAGCAATGTGAGCAGTATGGGTGCAGTTAGGGATGGGGGAGCAGTGAAGGGTGATGTGGGCAGTGAGGTGTGATGCGGTAGTGAGCTGGGGACGACGACAAGGGCCCTACACATTCGGCGATCCGCCGCCGAGCTGCCCGACGGCGGATACGGCCGACGGGTGACCCGGCTGCGGAGGGGGGGAAAGGTGACGGGGGGAGTGAAGTTTCTTCACTCCACCAGTCACCCGGCTCCATAGCAGTGCATGCTAATATGGACGAGATTGTCCGTATTGGCCTGCATGCATAAGCGACGGGGCACCAACGATTAACGAGCACGGGGCCGCGCATCGTTAATCGTTGGTGCCTACACACTGCACGATATGAACGAGTTCTCGTTCATTAATGAATGAGTACGTTCATATCGTGCAGTGTTATCTGGCAGTGTGTAGGGCCCTTAAGTTGTGAGGAGAGATATGTGAGCTGTAGAGGAGGGAGGGCAGCGAGATATGGAGATAACTGACAAGGAGAAAGCTATGAAAGGGATAATGAAAAGGCTTAGGAAGGGCAATCGGGGAGATATGGAGGGAGGGAATAGTAAGAGACATTGCCATATATATAATGGGTGCAGTGGGTGCGGTGCCTACATCGCATGCGCTACACCCATTTCTTTAATACTGTACTCACCTCTCCGGAGTCCCCTGTCAGTGGCAGCAATAATCAAATAATCACTGGGAAAATGGCGCTGCTGTAAATTTCCCGGTATTTTGTTCTTGGCAACTAGATCAGTGCATGTGCATTAGAGTGCTCAGACTCTGAGGCGCTTCCAGCTAGAGAGGAGAAGGCCCGGACAGAGGAGGCTACACACAGGCCTCCTGTCTTAAATTGATGTAACGTGCAGAGAGAGTTAGATTTGAGAGGGGTGTGTCCAAACTTAAATCTAAATTGCTGTGTAAAAATAAAGCTTACAAGCATTTGTAGGCTGCATGCAAAAGCGGCAATTATTTACCCTGCATGCAAAAAGAAAAAAAAGTACTTGCACCCATTGCACTGAAACATGGTTGGTCCAGGAGCACAGTTACTTGGTCTTGTTTTGCTTTACTCCCATCTCAGAATCAGGCTTAAACAAAGCATAGAAAGACACAGCTGCCCGAGAGAATAACCTCGGAGCCAACTACTAGACTTGGAGACCACAGGGATCATTCATACCTCCCAAGAGAGAATAACTCAGCTGCACATTACACTCACCAAAACTGCTACATACATCTCCACGAGGACACATCGACAAGAAGGGAGGACCAGCGTAAACGTTTTATAGCATATATAGGGGGAGATGTACTAAGCCTGAAAAGGGATAAATACCACTGTGATAAAGCACCAGCCAATCGGCTCCTAACTGCCATGTTACAGGCTGTGTTTGAAAAATGACAGTTAGGAGCCGATTGGCTGGTACTTTATCACTGTGATATTTATCACTTTTCAGGCTTAGTACATCTGGCCCATAGAGAGTTATATACAGTATACTGTATGTATTTAAGATAAAATGTTCTTCCTACACCGATAAACACAGGGAAGCATTAGGAAAAATGAAAACACTTGATAATAACACTTCCATTTCCAAAATAATAACCGCGTACAGGAACAAAAACTACATATTGCTAGATTATCTCTCTGCTGTGTTTATGCTGTCTTTTAATTTATATGTAGGGTGAAGGACCCAGGTTTGTGTAGTTCTCCCCTCTGGGACCTATTATTTAGCCTCAGTATAAAGGGCATTTATTAATTAGGGTGAAGGGTAATCTTACAGAGCCTGATTCACCTACAATGTAACCCAGCCCATGTTATATTCAGGGGAACTGAAAATAAAGTGGTTGGAGTGTGTTTATTTACCTCGTCATCTTTGAAGCTCCAGTTGTCTGTGATCGCCCTCTAGCGGTGGGAAGCAATACATGCATACAACCCAGGTTTATGTGAAATTCTCTGCGTGTAAAATTTCGATCAAACGTTTATTTTAATTACTGATACACTGTGTGTCACCTTATTACATTTATCTGAGTATGAAATCTGCATGTCTGGTCTGTAGCTTTGTTATTTCATTTGTTTTCTTGATCAGAATGTGCTTTATCTTGCAGGAATTTCTCTCCAGAGTAAAGGGTTAATGTAGGTAGCATCCATCATAAGCATATCAGTACTTATTCATTTTTGTACATGAAAAAAGGACAGTATATTTTTATATATAACAATGTTTCAGTCCAATTTTTTTTGTAAGTGGTTCCATAGTGTAGTGGTTATCACGTCTGCTTTACACGCAGAAGGTCCTGGGTTCGAGCCCCAGTGGAACCAGGTTTTTATTTTTATTTTTTCTCTCTCCTCATTACTCAGCTGTTTTATTTATTTTTATTGTTTAGAACAGTCAGATTTGTAATGAACTTTAGAAAACAAAAGAAAATCTTGTAATTTTGGAGCAGTTATTTATACGGGTTACACACATTATACAGGTGGACAGGATGCCGGCTTTCAATATCCCAACAGCGGCATCCCGCCTGCCAGAATGCCGGCAGCGGGCAGAGCGCTAAGAGTCCCCTTGTGGCCTCACTGCCAGGGCCGAAACTAGGATTTTCGGCACCCGGGGCAAGGCAGAAATTTAGCGCCCCCCCCTTCCACCACCACAACCACCACCGCACACACATACAAAAAAATAATAATAATAATAAAAAAATAAAAAAAATTATATATATATATATATATATATATATATATATATATATAATATACACATACATACACACAAGTGCAGTCAGCGGCACTCTTCTCCTAAATACAAAACAGCATGATAGCCGGTGCCTTTCATGAGAAACACACAGGGTCCCCATACAGTGGCGTAACTACTGCTCCCGCAGTCCTCGCGGTGGCTTGGGGGCGAGGGGCTGCGGGGGCGCCACTGATTTAGCACAGATTGACATGCGGACGAGCGGCCGCATGTCAATCTGCTCCTACTAACCCTCCCTGCTGTGTTGGAGGGACACAGAGGGCACAGCGCGCGCCTCTCCTGTGTCCCTCCTGCATCATCTCCGGCGGCCGCGGGTCTAATAAACGAAGTGCCGTTCGTGAGCTCTGATTGGCTCACGAACCGGCACTTCCTCTATTAGACCCGCGGCCGCCGGAGATGATGCAGGAGGGACACAGGAGAGGCGCGCGCTGTGCCCTCCGTGTCCCTCCAACACAAACCAGCGGGGGAGCGGCGGCGGCGGGGGAGGGGCACGCACTGAAGGGGCATATATGGCACTGGGGGGGGATATCTGGCACTGGGGGCATATGTGGCACTGGGGGGGAGGGGGGGGGAATCTGGCACTGGGGGCATATGTGGCACTGGGGGGGGAGGAAATCTGGCACTGGGGGCATATGTGGCATTGGGGGGAATATCTGGCACTGGGGGCATATGTGGCACTGGGGGGGGGGAATCTGGCACTGGGAGCATATCTGGCACTGGGGGGGGGGATATCTGGCACTGGGGGCATATGTGGCACTGGGGGGGGGATCTGGCACTTGGAGCATATGTGGCACTGGGGGGAACATCTGGCACTGGGGGCATATGTGGCACTGGGGGCATATGTGGCACTGGGGGGGAATATCTGGCACTGGGGGCATATGTGGCACTGGGGGCATATGTGGCACTGGGGGGGAATATCTGGCACTGGGGGGCATATGTGGCACTGGGGGCATATGTGGCACTGGGGGGGAATATCTGGCACTGGGGGCATATGTGGCACTGGGGGGGGAATCTGGCACTGGGAGCATATCTGGCACTGGGGGGGAATATCTGGCACTGGGGGCATATGTGGCACTGGGGGTGGAAATCTGGCACTGGGGGCATATGTGGCACTGTGGGGGAATATCTGGCACTGGGGGGGAATATCTGGCACTGGGGGCATATGTGGCACTGAGGGGGAATATCTGGCACTGGGGGCATATGTGGCACTGAGGAGGAATATCTGGCACTGGGGGGCATATGTGGCACTGGGGTGGTATATGTGTACCTGGCACACAGGGGGGGGGGCTATATTGTGCACTGAGGTCATGTGAGTACCTGGCAACGTGGGGTAATATCTGGCACTGGGGACATATGTGGCACTGGGAGCACAGCCCTAGCAACAAGCACTACCCCCTAGCAACGAGCATGACACCCACTGCATGAAACCCCTGGCAACGAGCATGACACCCAGTGCATGAAACACCTGGCAACAAGCATGACACCCAGTGCATGAAACCCCTGGCAACGAGCATGACACCCTGAGCATGAAAACCCCTGGCACCGTGCATGGAACCAAGAGCATGAAACCCCTGGCAACGAGCCTGACACCCAGTGCATGAAACCCCTGGCAACGAGCATGACACCCAGTGCATGAAACCCCTGGCAACGAGCAGGTAATTTAAAAGTAATTAGAAGCCTTACTGTAGGACTTAATGTGTAATGGGCATTACGGTGTGTGGCATACTATATCACGGGCATTGTGGTATGTGGTATAATGTCTCAGGGTCATTGCAGTGTGGCATAATGTATAACGGGCATTGCAGTGTGTGGCATAATGTATCACGGACATTGCGGTGTGTGTCATAATGTATCAGGCATTACGGTGTGTTGTATACTATATCACGGGCATTGTTGTATAATGTATCAGGGGCATTGCAGTGTGTAGCATAATGTATAACGGGCATTGCGATTCCTGTCATAATGTGTCAGGCATTACGGTGTGTTGTATACTATATCACGGACATTGTGGTATGTGGTATAATGTATCAGGGGCATTGCAGTGTGTAGCATAATGTATAACGGGCATTGCGATTCCTGTCATAATGTGTCGGGGGCATTACGGTGTGTGGCATAATGTGTCGGGGGCATTATGGTGTGTGCATATTGTGTCATGTGCATTATTGTGTGTGGCATAATGTCTAAGGGCCATTGCAGTATGTGGCATAATGTATACTGGGCATTACTATAAGGAGGAAAAATGACAAATAATGTAAGGGGCATGAATCAGGATTATTTTTCTTCCCTGTGGTGGCTAACGTCTGGGCGTGCAGGTTGGAAAACTGGGGTATAAGGTAGTCTTTTCCTGCAATGCCACGCCCCTTTATGTGAAGCCACGCCCATCCCAACGAAGCCACACACCCTATTTTGCGGCGCGCGCCGAAGGCGCGCGCACATTTATCCCTTTAATAGTGCCAATTATGGGGGATGGGGGGGGGGGGGGCGCCGAAGAATTTTTTGGCTTGGGGGAGAAAAATTTCTAGTTACGCCACTGTCCCCATATATAAATGAACTGTCAGCGGCACTCACAGCATCAAAGAAGGAGACAAGACTGTGTTTAATAGTCAACGTTTCAATGTTATAGTATAACATTTTCATCAGGACAATGCAATGTGAGCAAAAACATACCTTTATACCCGCCAGACCGTTCGTGGCACCCAGTGTCCGCCGCACCCGTTCAGTGAAGATGACGTCATCATGGGACGCTGGACGTGGCATCACGAAGAATCTCACCTGGTAGTGATACCGAACAAACAACTTATTACAAGGATAACAAACCATATAAAAAAAAAGGGAAAGAATAAATGTGTATATAAGAATAAATACACACTAATATCGGCGGACGCTGGGTGCCACGGACGGTCTGGCGGGTATAAAGGTATGTTGTTGCTCACAGTGTATTGTCCTGACGAAAATGTTATAATGTAACATTGAAACATTGACTATTAGACACAGTCTTGTCTCCTTCTTTGATGCTCTGAGTGCCGCCGAAAGTTATATATATATATATATATATATATATATATATATATAGCATCACATGTCCATCCCGCAACAGAGTCACTAGTATAGACAGGACCAGCACACTGTAGTTTAGTCAAAGTGCAATATTTACTCCATATGTATGAATGAAGATACAAGGCTCAACGTATACTCATCGTAAGCAAGCACAAAGAAACACAGTAGACCTCCCGAACAGCCGTTTTCGGACTTAATCCATCATCAGGGGAACGGTCATCAAAAGTGCCATAGTGCCTTGTGCAAATAATGCCTGTATAAAGTGCCTAAAACCAACCTCACTTGTGTGCTCTATTTAAGCACACCTAATGGCGCTTACCTGCCGCACCTGTGATCTCCACCGCTGCCCCTTGATGATCGGACCCACTACACTGCCTGTCCAGGTCCCCCGCCGCTGGAACGCACGCCGGCGCACCACATGGCCGGAAGTCCGGGTTCGTGACACGCACGCATCACCTAGCCGGAAGTCCGGACCCGTGGACCGCATCCCGCGCTCCACCAGCAGCGTAATCGCCCCTTATGCAGCGTAACGGTATTCTGAGCACCCAGGGCGCATGTCCGAGATCCGGTACCCGCAGGCTATGTCCATAACAGTATATCAATGTTATCCAACACAAACATAACAAAACAGCGCACACTACATTAGTGTCTAAGTGAACACCCCTCAATGCTGTCATGCATCTGGTTAAATAATCAATAAACGGTATCATCCCTCAATCTTAAAAACGGGGGAACCAAAATGATATACCACGATGCCCGGCAGCATTGATGAAGTTAACATTTAACATTATATACAATCTAAAAAATAGAGAATGATCTCAAAACAACCTATTAGTTAAGCCAAAAGTAAACACATGTATTCATTGTATATAGCGATCTATCATTTGCAGGGTCAACAATCTATCACCAGTGCCAGCCCTATAGAAAAGAAGCAAATGAACATTCCTCGTCCATTAGGGACCATCGCATCCAGCATGTAAATCCATCGACATTCCTGTTGTAATAGAAGTCTGTGCCTATCCCCTCCTCTTCTCAAAGGGGGTACATGATCTATGGGCATAAATTTAAATTCGCTTAACTTATGTCCAGTGGTTACATAATGTCTTGCTACCGGTGGTGTGCTTCCATCCATTTTTTGGTACGCTTTCTTCATAGAAGATCTATGCATGGCGAGCCTCTCCTTTAGCATACGTATTGTTTTCCCTATGTAGATTTTCCCACAGGGACAAAGAATCATGTATGTCACAAACTTAGTGTCTCAAGACATCCGGAATCATAACGGGTACACTGTCCCTTTAGTTGGATGACTACACGTTTTTCCTGTCATCATAAAGCTGCAATTCACACAGCCATGGCACTTAAAGGCACCCTTTTGTAGCTGCAACCATCTGTTTCCCCTGCCCACTCTGGGGCTAATGTCAGCAAAAGTCACCTCCTCTTTAAGATTATGGCTACACCGATAGCCAAATAAAGGTGGCTCTTCACAAAAGTGCTTCATCACTGGGTCAGACTGCAATATATGCCCCGAGACGTTGACTGCACTGAATACATTGGTTTGAGGTTTTTCACAAGTCTGCTGAGTGCCGCCTCTCATTGTCCACCTGTGTGTATACTAAGGGTTTTTCACCCTGAGGAGGGCACCGGAGCAAGTTACACCCACCATTTGGGGAGGCCAGGAGTGCCGGAGTATTTGTTGTTTATATATATATATATATATATATATATATATATATATATATATATTTATTTATTTATTTATTTATTTTTAAACACACAGTATATATATATGTAACCTCACCTTACTTTTGGCGTGCCTCCACCCAAACATACACACCCGGGCTTGCTTGGGAAAGCCTTCCTCTAGTAGAATAGGGGGTGTGAAATATAGTATATGTCGTTGTTTAGGAACAAATGTTTATAATGATCGTGGTTCCTCACCTGTTTTTCCAATGTCACCTCCTCATCGGATTCTTCTTCTCTTTTCCAGGGCTCTCCAAATAATAAAGATCAAGTACTCAGTATACGCTATAACAGGTAAGTCGTTTATTTTAGTAGAATCCTAAATGGTTAATCCCTATTCAAGGTATTTCTCACTTATAAGATGATATTCTATTAACTTTCTTACTTTACTACATTAAAGGTAACATCAGTAACTGCATGCATTACACAAAATTACCTACCACAGTCTATCTGACTATGGACCCGGGGTTTTGTATCAAAATTACCAGATTACCTTTACCATTGGTACCAGTATACACTTATATTACTGTAGGAAATAATATTATAAGTGATCACTATAGTTAACTTGCTGAACCGGTCAGTATCAAATCAGTCGACTGTGGTAGTTGTTCATTAGATAAATACAGTCGTAGTAGCTGCTAAAGGGGATATGCGATGGGCAATCTTCTTCCCCTTTCCACTTTCCTCAGCCTATGGATGGGTAATCTTTCCGTGGTTCGCACCCTATACACTAACCGTTAATGGAGGAGGGCTGTGTCCTCTTGTAATATCACTCCGGTGCAATAGTTTCAATGGGGTGCTAGATCCCCAATATTTACCTTTCACGGCAACAGGATGCTATCGATGTGGTCTCCTATTGGGCCAATAGTCTATATACTTGACCTATACCACTAGGTGAAAGGCTATTAATTCCTCATAAATAACTTTATTCTCAGCAGATTCTGATTGAATATTCACGAAACAGGTATATTACACGGTTGATCATTAGAGTAGTAGGCTATAATTTAGTTCCTCCCTTGCTGTATATATCTGATGTTCAGTTCAATACTCGTTATTTGCTATCAGAGACCCGGCATGGGAGTTGTCGATATCTTGAAGTTTCTAAGTCCAACAGCAAGATTATATGTATCAAATCCTTAGGCACCTTTAGAAATGTCGAGTGCGTCTCTATGATACTTTATTACTTTTGTTGACATCTGATGACTAGGTACTACTCCGTTTAAGTACCTCTAAATGGGGGAGTCAGTATGATATTAATACTGTGCCATCCAATATATATGACTGTCCCCAACAGTTAGGCTTGTAGTGTAACCAAATTCTAAGTGTCCCTTAATTAGAGGTTGAGAATAGTGTCTTTAGTAGGGTGCTAAAATCCTCCCTCTAGGCATCGGGAGGGTTAATTAGTAGTTCACCCACCTTTTTGGGAGTATCTCCCCGCACTGGCTCCTCCCGCTATGGGCTTGTTCTTTCCCTCCGCCTCTCAGTAGGCGGGTTTGGCATGGAGGGCGTCGTATGGCCGAGTTGTGCCACAATGACGGAGACTCCGTTCTTCCCCGCCTGGCGGCTGTCGCTTCACTGGGTCCGGACGGCTGTATTACCGAAGGTCAGTCTCCTCTCCTCAATTACAGCGCCTCCTCATCCTGGCGCTCTCCGACCCTCTCTCTCTCATCCGTCCCTAACTACCGCCTTTCTTCACTGCGCACTCCGTCTCCCCCTTCTCCTCTCTCGTGCCGGCCTCTCAACCGTCTCTCTCCTCGTGCAGACCCCCCCTTGCCTTGCAGCGCGCGGGGCTCTGGAAGCTTCCAGACTCCCTTTTTCCATACCAATACATAAACAGCCCCATATACAATAGCAGACCCAATATGCAATACATTTATATATATATATCGGAGCAGAACCCTTATAATAGGTTACAATATTATATACCTATATCTATCATTTAACATGAGGAGTTACTTTATTATATACATCTATTCCTACCTAACCACTATAAGGGGTTACATATAGATATATAGATATATATATATATGTACCGACACACACACACACACAGCAGACACAGTATAAGCATATATGCTCTATACCAGGCATTCCCAACTACGGTCCTCAAGGCACACCAACAGTGCAGGTTTTAGTGATATCCAGGCTTCAGCACAGGTGACTTAATTAGTAGCTCAGTTATTTTGATTTAACCATCTGTGCTGCAGCCTGGATATCACTAAAACCTGCACTGTTGGTGTGCCTTGAGGACCGTGGTTGGGAATGCCTGCTCTATACATATATTGCACAGGCTGCTCCTCCTGCCTGGACTCCCCCCTCACACAATGCCCGCTTGCCTTAGCCCAGAGTGGGGAGTTCGATGAACTTGTCGCTGGCTTGTCTTCTCTCAGCGTCCCTCCGGAGGCACAGGCAGGCAGGCAGCTGGGCTGGAGCCGGGTTTGCAGAAGGCGCTGCCGGACAGGAATACAGAGGTCACCTGCTGCAGCATTGGGACCGCGGCGCCTCCGTACTCAGCTTCAGGACATGATCGCGGTGGCCGAGTGTTGGACAAGCAGCTGCAGTGGGAGTCTCTGGCTGTAACCTAGCACAGGGAGACGTGCAGCAGCGGCGGCACCGCACCGGTTACTCAGCTGATGGAGATTATCGCGGCGGGCGGGAGTTGGAGAAGCAGCTGACAGAGGGGTAGAGGTCCCTGTGCCCCCGGAAATCCGGTGCCCGGGGCGCGTGACCCCTTAGCCCCCCCCCCCCCCTAGTTTTGGCCCTGTCACTGCACTCGCCACGCTGCAGTCTCGCCACAGGATCTATTCCCACTGTACAGGTGTCATGGACACCCATGAGTGGGAATAACCTTGGTGAGCCAGGATTCCGGCTGTCGGCATTGTCGGCAGTCGAGATTTTGGCGTCGATATCCTGAATGCTGGGATTCTGACAGCAGGCATTTTAACTGCATCCCATTTTACACATATTGTAGTTAACTGTTTACATAGTTAATTGTTTACAATTTACATATACTCAGGGCCGGTGCAAGGTTTCTCAACACCCTAGGTAAAACTTCTGCCTACTGCCCCCCCCCCCCCTCCCCCCCTCCCAATACCCTCTGTCCACCCAGGAAAGGGGAGAGGGGTGAGTCGTGAGTCACGGTGTGTGAGGGGTAGATATAAGGCAGCAGGGGGAGCAGGAGAGAGAGTGAGGGAGTGAGAGAGAGACAAAGAGGGTTTCAGGGAGAGAGAGAGAAAAAGAGGGGGGAGCAAGGGAGAGAGAGAGGGGAGAATGAGCAAGAGAGAGAGAGAGAGACTGTATCAGGGAGAAAGAGGAGAGTGAGATAGTGAAACAGGGTGTCAGGGAGAGAGAGAGAGGGAGCGAGAAAGAGACGAAGAGAGAGAGAGAGGATGTCAGGAAAATAGTAGGGGAGATCAGGGAGAGAGAGAGGGTGTCAACCAAGGAGAGGGGAGGTTTTGGGAAACAGTCAACAAGCACAGAAATTTAAGTTGAAGTAGTTAGGGAGGGGTTATAGAACAGTCCACATCAAAATGACATCAAATAACTAGCGTATATATCATATAGCAGGTGGAGGTGCGCCCAGAGAGTAAATATAGTATTAACAGAAAAAAGACAGAAAGAAACTCTCTTGTTGGGGCACTCTTGTCTATGAAAAAATGGAAATCGTTAAAACTCAACTTTTATTAGTTATCATTAGAATAGATATACGATAGCCTCAGGGATAAATTTCACATGGGGCATAACACTAGAAAGAAATTTCTAGGGTTGGCGAAAATATCAGCAATAATATCAAAACATATAGGCATTCCTATATAAATATATTGACAGTCCGATACTGTTATAAAATTGTCCGGAACCTGAAATATAGATAATAAAAAGCAGGAGGCTTCAATATAAGAAGTTTTAATCAATTATAGGTCACACTGACACTATGGGCCTAATTCTGAGTTGATCGCAGCAGGAACTTTGTTAGCAGTTGGGCAAAACCATGTGCACTGCAGGGGAGGCAGATATAACATGTGCAGAGAGAGTTAGATTTGGGTGGGTTATATTGTTTCTGTGCAGGGTAAATACTGGCTGCTTTATTTTTAATTTTTATTTGGGTGTGGTGAGTTCAAGCTGCAATCTAAATTGCAGTGTAAAAATAAAGCAGCCAGTATTTACCCTGCACAGAAACAAAATAACCCACCCAATTCTAACTCTCTCTGCACATGTTATATCTGCCTCCCCTGCAGTGCACATGGTTTTGCCCAACTGCTAAAAAATGTCCTGCTGCGATCAACTTGGAATTACCCCCCATGTGCAGTGCAGGTGTGGCAGATATAACATGTGCAGAGAGAGTTAGATTTGGGTGGGGTGTATTCAAACTGAAATCTAAATTGCAGTGTAAAAATAAAGCAGCCCGTATTTACCCTGCACAGAAACGAAATAACCCACCCAAATCTAACTCTCTCTGCAAATGTTATATCTGCCCCCCCCCCTGCAGTGCACATGGTTTTGCCCAATTGCTAACAAACGTGCTGCTGCGATCAACTCAGAATTACCCCCTATATTAGGCTGAAGCAATTTCCACAGACACAATCAATTAGTAACACATGCAGTCACAAAATACATGAGTGGCATGGGTGTGGTAAGTAGGGATGACAGTAAGTAGGTCGACAGTGTCTAGGTCGACCACTATTGGTCGACAATAACTAGGTCGACAGGGTTACTAGGTCGACATGGTCTAGGTCGACAGGTCAAAAGGTCAACATGAGGATTTTTTGTTTCGTTTTCTCCGTACAGTGACCGGGAACCCCAATTAGTGCACCGTGTCCCCTCGCTTCGCTCGCCATGCTTCGGGCAAGGTGCCTCGCTCCACTACCGCTGTGCACGGCACAGGTTACTGTTCCCAATCGTAGTCCACGTAGATCGTTATGTATGAAAAAGATGAAAAATTTTTTTTTTTTTAAACTCATGTAGACCTTTTGACCTGTCGACCTAGAACATGTCGACCCAGAGACCCTGTTGACCAATAGTGGTCGACCTAGACATTGTCGACCTAGAGACCGGATACCGAGTGGCATATACAGTCCATCTCAATAACCTGGATGTTAATGGTTAACAGATTCCCTCTGTATGGTAACAAACAATAGTGTGTTGCTGAACTAGCTAACAATGTGTCAGTGTAAAAACTTAATGTGATACAATACTGCTGTGTAGGGGTGGTGTAATGAAAGAAACAAATCAGAATCATTAAAGAGCAATTCAAAATAAGTCTGCCACATAGATGGATACAATGTATAAGATAGCTAGCAGTGAACATATTACTGATTAGTTTAGATTCAATGATGTATCTACCACAATAAAACCATGCGTGGGTACACTCAGGGGTGATAGAAAAGAAGATCTCATGGTGTATGAGCTCTGCAGGGCAGCTGCTGCTCTGTCATATGCAAAGGGTCGCAGTGATGACAGCGTTACCGTGTCTGCAGAGCTGGCACTCTAGACAGAAGACAGGGGGGTATATAGAATGTCTGCTATTAGAAAAATAGAGCCAGATTGTCCCTGTTGAATTCAATTAACTAATTAAATTCAGTATAGGGACACTGCTGACACATGATCCAATGAGAGCACTCTGGGAGAGGAGAGGTGTGGGCAGAGGAGAGGAATAGAGCTGGAGAGGGGTAGAACAAAGTTCCAGTGAGGTTGTAGAGAGCCGCTGCTGCCTGCTGTATGTGACGAATAGTCACAGTGGACAGCGGTGAGCGGGTCCTGCCGCAGCTGTGACCAGATAGAAGGACATAAGAGTGGGCAGCTGTGGAGAACTGTTGAGTCAGCAGCGTACCCTGTTGCAGTGCCCTGTTTTGAATTGAGTCATTAAACTCAAATTTCTTAATATTATTCCTGATATTTTCGCCAACCCTAGAAATGTCTTTCTAGTGTTATGCCCCATGTGAAATTTATCTCAGAGGCTATTGTATATCTATTCTAATTATAACTAATAAAAGTTAAGTTTGAACTAATTCCATTTTTTCATAGACAAGAGTGCCCCAACAAGAGAGTTTCTTTCTCTCTTTTTTCTGTAGAGAGAGAGAGAGAGAGGTTGTCAGGGAAAGAGAGGGAATGAGAGAAAGAGAGAGGAGACAGAGAGAGAGAGAGAGAGAGAGAGAGAGAGAGAGAATGAAAGAAAGGGGAGACAGAGTGATGGAGAAAGAAAGAGGAAAAAGGGGAGAGAGCGTGAGGGGGAGAGAAAGGAGGGAGAGAGACAGTGTCAGGGAGAGAGGGAAAGTGGGTGGGAGAGAGACAGAGTGTCATAGACAGAGAAGGAGGAGGGATGGGGAGAGACATACTACCTGTCCCAGCCTTGCTAGGCTTCAGCACAGGTCTCGGATTGGGGGCGGGCTCTTCACTGCATTAGGCTCCGCCCCTTCCCACCCGCAAATCGCGACAATGCATTCCCCTGCTGCAAGGAGCCGGCCAGGTAGACTTGAGTGGTCCCACCGGTCAAGCAATATTTGTCGCATTGCGGGGGCCCTGGATGTCCGCACGTCTGTCCTATAATCCGGCCCTGCACACATACACCGCACGCCGGCACTAGAGCTCCAGCAGTGACTCCACCAGGCCAGGCTCCAGCTGCAGGGGAAGAAACGTCCCGTGTCCCTGGCGCTGCCATAGTTACACTCACCATGTGTCCACACGATGCTGCTCAGGGGCTTTTTGCAGTTCACCGGTCTCCTGTTCGTGCCCCTGCTGCCCGGGATCCATCAGTGCGATCATCATGCAGGGGGTCCCGGTGGAAGTGGCTGTCCAGGAGGCAGCGGATGAGCGCCAGGTACTGGGGTGGAGGGCGGCACCATCAGGTCACGTCACGGTGTGTTGAGCACATGGGGGGACCACCTGACCTAGGCACGCTTACCCACTGATGTCCCTGAGTCTGGCAAACTGTCAGACTGAGTACAGCATGCGGGTCAGAGATCAGTTCCTGCCATCACCGGGTGCCTCCCGAAAAATGTCTTCCAATGGTTTGCTTAATTTTTTTTACCAAGGCAGCCTCAGCGGGCTGCCCTTTAGATCCCAGCGCCCATAGCTGCCTAAAGCTGCCTAGTGGAAGCGCCGGCCCTACATATACTAGTAAAACAAATAGTAAAACCCCCTTGTTTGTGTTAATAAATACATTTAAACCACAATGGAATATCTATTATTAATACAAAGTCTTCTAGAAGTCAGAGTTCACTAAAAGGTGTTCTCAAAGCTGATCATACAAGGTTTTTAAAGAACATATCCTGAGGGGGATGCAGTCAGGATGCCGGAGGTTGGGATGCCAGCGGTCAAAAATCCCATCACTGGAATCCCAACACACAGCCAGAATGCCGGTGCCAGAATCCTGACATCACTCAGAATGCCGACCCCAGAATCGTGTCAGCCGTCATCCCGACCGCAAGTACGCTGGGGGTGGGGGGGAGGGGAAGGTTTACGCACCATAGGGGAGGTTGCAGTTAGGCTGTAGGTAAGGGACGGTTAGGAATAGGCTATGGGGAGAGGGGTTAGGGTTAGGCACCACTAAGGAGGGATAGGGTTAGGTTGCGGGGAGGGGGAGTGTAAGGGTTAGGCTGCAGAAAGGGAGGGATGGGGGGGAGGGTAAGTATACTTACCTGGCCCCTGTCAGGATTCTGAGCATCGGGATGCCGGTGTCGGTCTTTTAACTGACGGCATCCCAAACGCCGGTCTCACGTATCACACCTGTGTTGGGGATATGGTAATCATGGAACGGTGAATGCAGTGGTTTGGCTAACTTTTATTTTCATAGTATCTTTGTTACCCAATGAAAATAAAAGTGGCTCAAATAGTATGTTTGCAGCATTGTGCCAATGTAAATAGGTACACAGGGCCCGTGTCGGTCATGAGAATCCCGGCACCAGAACACTGACCGCCGACATCCTGAAGGTAAGTACTGGAGTGACTGTTAGGGTTAGGGCCTGGGGGGTTAGGGATAGGCACTAGAGGGGGTTAGCCATAGCCGCCACCCCCTAAGCCTTAGCCCTAGCCACCACCCCCGGTGTCTTAGCTCTAGCTGCCACCCCAGGCATGTTAGAGTAGGGGACAGCGGAGGGTTTAAATAATTACCCCATCCCCTGTCGGCATTCTCAATAACGGGATGCTGGTGTCGGTCAGGAGACCGCTGGCATCCCGACAGCCGGGATACCATACCCAACCCGGTACACAGATTGCATTGTAGATTAAAATTATGTACTGTTTTTAATTTTGTTAGAATAGCAAACAGTAGCGAAAAACAAATACTTACAGGTTTATACTAAATAATAAAAACCAATTAGTGCCACATTCAGTTACATGACCAGCATAACAGCCACATGCCAATAATTATCAGCTTGATGCAGTGGCGTAAGTTCATCCCTGTCGCCCGGAGGCAAGTTAGAGTTTGGTGCCCCCAACCCTCGAAAAAAGTGCCAGGACAGAGGTGTCAGGGACAGTACTGTGATGAAAGGGAAAGTCCAGTGGGGCCAGGACAGACTAAGACAGAGGGGACAGGCACAGGACAGAGGTGACAGGGCCAGGACGGAACAGAGGGCCAGGAAAGATGGGTGACAGGACCAGGACAGAGGGAACAGGGAGAGTACAGGGATGACAGGGCCATGACAGAATAGAGGGGACAGGAGAGAAGGGTGTCAGGGACAGGACAGAGGTGAACGGGCCAATACAGCGATGACAGGGACAGTCCAGTGGGGAAGAACAAAACTGACAGGACCAAGATAGAGGTGACAGGGACAAGGGAGAGGTGATAGGACCAGGACATAGGTGACAGGACCAGGACAGAGGGGAAGGGGAAAGGACAGGAAAGGGCTGACATTGGCAGAACCAGGACAGAACTGAAGGGATAGGAGAGACGGTTAGCAGGGTCAGGACAGGGATAGGGGTGGCAGGGACTGTACAGAGGGGACAGAATGGAAGGGTCAGCAGAGAGAGATAAGGCCAGCAGCACAGAGGTGACAGGGATAGGAAAGGGGTGACAGTGACAGGAAAGAGGGGAGACAGGGCCAGCACAGAGGTGGCAGGGATGGGAACAGGACAGGAGAGAGGGAAAGTTAAACGACCCTGTGAGCGGTGACAGCAGCAGGTGTTCTGTCTTCCCCCTCACATGTTCCCCCTCTCCCAAAAGGGCTTGCACTTACATAGGGTATAGTTTTCAGGAGTCCACGCTTCTGACTGGAACAGCCTCGCTTTCCCGCACTGCGCTCTCTCTCTCTCCTGGCGGCTGCTGCTACAGTATGTGTCCTGGCGGGCAGCGGCTCTGGGTCGCGTAAGGATGTCACGTGACACCCGCGACCCAGGCCAAAGCGCAGCAGCAGAGAGCACAGAGAGGAGGAGTGAGCGCCGCTGATGCTGATAGGCGCTGCGCTCGCACGTCGGCTCCTCTAGCAGCGCCTGCTGCACTACAGAAATGAATCGTGTGGACGGAACGGGGGACAACGGAGCAGGTGCCGTGCCCCCTTCAGGGCCAGGAGCCCGGCGGCAACGGACTCCGCTGTCTCCTGGAGTTCCGCCCCTGGCTTGATGCCACCATGCCAAGCTCACACTGTACCAGTTCCATTTACAAATACATGGTCAGCATTACAGCCACATGCCAGGTGCATATAACCGGGATACCACAGGCAAAGTGAAGACTTGCTCAGCTGAGTTGCAATCTCAGGATGTCATGAGCGCTGCACCACTGGATCTGCATCATGAAGGCTTTGTGATGGGCCACAGAGCCAGGAACTTAAACCAAAAGGTTAAGCTGGGGTAACTTGCGGAGAGCCATAAACAGCTTTGGGCCTCCAAGGGGTTAAAATTTGTGGGTGACTGAGATGGGCAGCACCCCTGGTGAGTACCATCCTGGCATACCAATAGTTGTGGCCCTATCACATGCCACGTCTACAGTCATCTATACGGGCCAATCAATAATGATGCAACACTCCTAATTGTAAAATAAGGTCACACCTGTTTTTCCTTTGAAACTATGCCTTTAAAAAAAAATCTATTTATCTTAACAGTTAACAAGAAATGTACAGCTATAGTAAACAATCACATATCTTGTAGAAATAGTCACAATAAAGCATTGTCACAGAAAAATTTAATGTATACAGTACAATTTTATTATTGTTAGAGATGAGCGGGTTCGGTTCCCTGAGAACGGAACCCTACCGGACTTCACTACCCGAGCCAGGCTCGGGTTTTCCCACCTGACTCGGAAACCAGAATGAGGCAAAACGTCATCAACCCCCCGGTGGTGGATTCTCACGGGTTTTGGATTCCGTTTAAGGAGCCATGCGTCGCCACCATTTTCACTCCAGTCCTGGTGTGTGTAACGAGAGAATGTGCCTCCATCCTCAGTGTCTGTGTGGGAGGGAAAGTGCGATTCCAGTGCTGTCTTGTGCTTTTTAGTCCAGTGTAGTGTCTTATGCTGCATCAGTCCAGTCACAGTGGTGGTGTCCTCTGCTGTCATAGGTCCAGTGCTGCTGTATAAGTCCAGTCCAGTGGTGCTGTGCTGCATCAGTCCAGTGGTGGTGTCTTGTGCTGCATTAGTCCAGTGACAGTGGTGGTGTCCTCTGCTGCCATATGTCCAGTGCTGCTGTATAAGTCCAGTCCATTGCACTGGTGCTGTGTTCTCCTGCATCAGTCCAGTGGTGGTGTCCCTGTACTGCTGTATAAGTCCAGTGGATGCTGCCTTATAAGTCCAGTGATATTGCCATATATGTCCAGTGATACTGCCATATATGTCCAGCGGTACTGCCGTATAAATCCAGTGATACTGCTGTATATGTCCAGTGGTACTGCCATATAATTCCAGTGAAATTGACGTATATGTCCAGTGGTACTGCTGTATAAATCCAGTGATGCTGCCGTATATGTCCAGTGGTACTGCCATATAATTCCAGTGACACTGCCGTATATGTCCAGTAGTACTGCCGTATAAATCCAGTGGTACTGGCGTATAAATCCAGTCCAGTGGTACTGCCATATAATTCCAGTGATACTGCTGTACATGTCCAGTGGTACTGCCATATAATTCCAGTGATACTGCCATATATCTCCAGTGATACTGCCATATAAATCCAGTGATACTGCCATATAAATCCAGTCCAGTGGTACTGCCGTATAAATACAGTGGTACTGCCGTGTAATTCC
Source organism: Pseudophryne corroboree (assembly GCF_028390025.1). Taxonomy (NCBI): domain Eukaryota; kingdom Metazoa; phylum Chordata; class Amphibia; order Anura; family Myobatrachidae; genus Pseudophryne; species Pseudophryne corroboree. Next base: position 831,921,332 of record NC_086445.1, on the reverse strand, counting down.
AGTGATACTGCCATATAATTCCAGTGGTACTGGCGTATAAGTCCAGTGATACTGCCATATAAATCCAGTCCAGTGGTACTGTCGTATAAGTCCAGTGGTACTGCTGTATAATTCCAGTGATACTGCCGTATTATTCCAGTGATACTGCCGTATAATTCCAGTAGTACTGCCGTATAATCTAGTCCAGTGGTACTGCTGTATAAATCCAGTGGTACTGCCGTATAATTCCAGTGACACTGCCGTATAAGTCCAGTGATACTGCCGTATAAATCCAGTTCAGTGGTACTGCCGTATAATTCCAGTGGTACTGGCATATAAATCCAGTGATACTGCCTTATAATTCCAGTGGTACTACATATAACTTCAGTGGTACTGTCCTGTGCTGTATATTATTTACTCAATTTAAAGGGGTTATTAATATTTAATCCAAATCATTTTTACAGGGTTTGCCCTGTGTGGTGTAGGGATATGCTGTCCTGTGCCGCATATTGTGTTATATAACTCCAGAAAAATAATGGAGAACAAAAATTTGGAGGATAAAATAGGGAAAGATCAAGAACCACTTCCTCCTAGTGCTGACGCTGCTGCCACTAGTCCTCACATAGATGATGAAATGCCATCAACGTCGTCTGCCAAGGCCGATGCCCAATGTCATAGTAGAGGGCATGTAAAATCCAAAAAGCCAAAGTTCAGTAAAAAGACCCAAAAAAATTAATTTAAATGGTCTGAGAAGAAACGGAAACTTGCCAATATGCCATTTACGACACGGAGTGGCAAGGAACAGCTAAGGCCCTGGCCTATGTTCATGACTGGTGGTTCAGCTTCACATGACGATGGAAGCCCTCATCAACCCGCTAGAAAAATGATAAGAGTTAAGCTGGCAAAAGCACAGCAAAGAACTGTGCGTTCTAAGATGGTATCACAAATCCCCAAGGAGAGTCCAAGTGTGTCAGCGGTTGCGATGCCTGACCTTCCCAACACTGGACGGGAAGAGGTGGCTCCTTCCACCATTTGCACGCCCTCTGCAAGTGCTGGAAGGAGCACCCACAGTCCAGTTTCTGATATTCAAATTGAAGGTGTCACTGTTGAATTACACCAGGATGAGGATATGGGTGTTGCTGGCGCTGAGGAGGAAGTTAACGATGAGGATTCTGATGGTGATGTGGTTTGTTTAAATCAGGCACTGGGAGAGACAGTTGTTGTCCGTGGGATAAATAAGCCGATTGTGATGCCTGGGCAAAATACCAAAAAAGCCACCTCTTCGGTGTGGAATTATTTCTCCACAAATCCGGACAACAGGTGTCAAGATGTGTGTTGCCTCTGTCAATCCATAATAAGTAGGGGTAAGGACGTTAACCACCTAGGAACATCCTCCTTTATATGTCACCTGCTGCGCATTCATCAGAAGTCATTGTCAAGTTCAGAAACTTTGGGTAAGAGCGTAAGCAGTCCACCGACACCTAAATACCTTCTTCCTCTTGTATCCAAGCTCCTGCAAGCCATACCACCAACTCCCTCAACGTCAACTTCCTCCTCAGTCAGGAACGTCAGTAGTCCTGCAGGCCATGTCACTGGCAAGACTGAGGAGTCCTCTGCTAACTGGGATTCCTCTGGAGGATCCTTGAGTGGTACGCCTACTGCTGCTGCTGTTGCTGCTGCTGCTGTTGTTGCTGCTGGGAGTCGATCGTCATCCCAGAGGATAAGTTGGAAGACCACTTGTACTACTTCAGTTATGCAATAGACTGTCCAATGAGGAAGATGAAATATGACAGCAGTCATCCTGTTGCAAAGCGGATAACTGTGGCCTTGACAGCTATGTTGGTGTTAGACGAGCATCCAGAATCCGCCATTAGTTCAGTGGGACTTAGAGAATTGATGGAGGTAGTGTGTCCCCGGTACCAAATCCCATCTAGATTCCACTTCACTAGGCAGGTGATACCGAGAATGTACAGAAACGTCAGAAAAAGTGTCCTCAGTGTCCTAAAAAATGCAGTTATACCCACTGTCCACTTAACCACGGACATGTGGACAAGTGGAACAGGGCAGACTAAGGACTGTGACAGCCCACTGGGTAGATATATTGCCTCCCACACAAACAACAGCAGCTGCACCAGTAGCAGCATCTCGCAAACGTCAACTCGTTCCTAGGCAGGCTACGCTATGTATCACCACTTTCTGTAAGAGGCACACCGATGACAACCTCTTACGGAAACTGAGGGACATCATCACACAATGGCTTACCCCAATTAGACTCTCCTGGAGATTTGTGATATCGGACAAAGCCACCAATATTGTGAGTGCATTACATCTGGCCAAATTCCAGCACGTCCCATGTTTTGCACATACAATTCATTTGGTGGTGCAGAATTTTTTGAAAAATGACAGGGGTGTGCAGGAGATGCCGTTGGTGGCCCAAGAAATTGCGGGCCACTTTTAACATTCAGCCACTGTGTGCTGAAGACTGGAGTGCAAGCAAACACTCCTGAACCTGCCCTGCCATCACCTAAAGCAAGAGGTGGTAATGAGGTGGAAGTCAATACTCTATATGCTTCAGAGGATGGAGGAGCAACAAAAGGCCATTCAAGCCTATACATCCACCTATGATATAGGCACAGGAGGGGGAATGCACCTGACTCAAGCGCAGTGGAGAATTAGTTACGTCTTGTGTAAGGTTCTCCAAGACACTGCCAGCTTGAGTCAGGTCAATCCCCTCATCAGGCTTTTGCAGAAGCAGCTGGTTCTATCACCATTGAAAGAATGGTGGAGGATTATATGAGTGACAGCATCCATGTAGGCATGTCAGACAGTCCGTATGTATACTGACAGGAAAAAGAGGCAATTTGGATGCCCTTGCACAAACTTGCATTATTTTACCTAGGTTGCCCCCCCTCCAGTGTGTACTCCAAAAGAGTGTTTAGTGCAGCCGGTAACCTTGTCAGCGATCGGCATAGGAGGTTACTTCCACAAAATGTGGAGAAGATGATGTTCATCAAAATGCATTATAAATTCCTCCAGGAAGACCTTTACCAGCAATTGCCTCCAGAAAATACACAAGTACCTGTGATGGTGGATTCCAATGGGGACAAATTAATACTCTGTGAGGAGGAGTATGTACACAGGGCCGGTTCTTGCCCTTTCGGCGCCCCGGGCAAAATTTAGGGGCGTGGCTTAACATGGGGGCGTGGTCAGTCACGCCCCCCATTTGTAGCGCTGCTGGAAAAAAAAAGAAAAAAAAATTATACTTACTGTACCCCGCTCCTGTTTCCAGACCCTGCAGACCGGCGCCGCTCTTCTCCTCGGATCTATGGGAGAGACGTCAGTCATGACGTCTCTCCCATAGCACAGCATAAGCGCTAGAGGTCAATTATGACCCGTAGCGTCTATGCCACAATGCTGTGCGGTGCGCGATGACGTCATCGCGCACCGCACACCAAAGGTCCTCTCCATGAAGGGAAACTAGATGCTTAGCGTCTGATTCCCTTCAGAGCGGGGGAGGACCAGCGCCACGAAGGGAAACCAGACGCATAGCGTCTGGTTCCCTTCTCACAGCGGGAGGGGGGGCACAGCGGGGGGACACTGCTGGGGCGCACACTGACAGTGGAGGATCTTGCCATGGTGCGGCGCCCTCCGGATGGCGCCGGCGCCCTCCGGAAGGCGGCGCCCCGGGCAAAAGTCCTGCTTGCCCGTGGCAAGATCCGCCACTGTATGTACACATTGAAAGGGGTGAGGAATCGGAGGATGAGGATGAGGTCGACATCTATCCTCTGTAGAGCCAGTTTGTGCAAGGAGAGATTGATTGCTTCTTTTTTGGTGGGGGCCCCAGCAAACCAGTCATTTCAGCCACAGTCGCGTGGCAAACTCTGTCGCTGAAATGATTGGTTTGTTAAAGTGTGCATGTCCTGTTTATACAACATAAGGGTGGGTGGGAGGGCCCAAGGACAATTCCATCTTGCACCTCTTTTTCGTCTTTGCATCATATGCTGTTTGGGGACAAGTTTTTTATCCTGTCTGACACTGCTGTACAACTCCATGGGTACTGCCGTAGAAGTCCAGGGGTACTGCCGTATAACTCCAGTCCAGTGGTGCTGTCTTGTGCTGCATCAGTCTAGTGGTGGTGTCTTGTGCTGCCATAAGTCCAGTGGTGGTGTCCTGTGCTGTATATTATTATAAAAATAAGAATTTACTCACCGGTAATTCTATTTCTCGTAGTCCGTAGTGGATGCTGGGGACTCCGTAAGGACCATGGGGAATAGACGGCTCCGCAGGAGACTGGGCACATCTAAAGAAAGATTTAGGTCTATCTGGTGTGCACTGGCTCCTCCCCCTATGACCCTCCTCCAAGCCTCAGTTAGGACACTGTGCCCGGAAGAGCTGACACAATAAGGAAGGATTTTGAATCCCGGGTAAGACTCATACCAGCCACACCAATCACACCGTATAACTCGTGATAGGAACCCCGGTTAACAGTATGAAAACAACGGAGCCTCTGAATAGATGGCTCGCAATAACAACCCGATTTGTGTAACAATAACTATTTACAAGTATTGCAGACAATCCGCACTTGGGATGGGCGCCCAGCATCCACTACGGACTACGAGAAATAGAATTACCGGTGAGTAAATTCTTATTTTCTCTGACGTCCTAGTGGATGCTGGGGACTCCGTAAGGACCATGGGGATTATACCAAAGCTCCCAAACGGGCGGGAGAGTGCGGACGACTCTGCAACACCGAATGAGAGAACTCCAGGTCCTCCTCAGCCAGGGTATCAAATTTGTAGAATTTTGCAAACGTGTTTGCCCCCGACCAAGTAGCAGCTCGGCAAAGTTGTAAAGCCGAGACCCCTCGGGCAGCCGCCCAAGATGAGCCCACCTTCCTTGTGGAATGGGCTTTTACAGATTTAGGCTGCGGTAGTCCCACCGCAGAATGCGCCAGCTGAATAGTGCTACAAATCCAGCGCGCGATAGTCTGCTTAGAAGCAGGAGCACCCAGTTTGTTGGGTGCATACAGGATAAACAGCGAGTCAGTTTTCCTGACTCCAGCCGTCCTGGAAACATAAATTTTCAGGGCCCTGACTACGTCCAGTAACTTGGAATCCTCCAAGTTCCTAGTAGCCGCAGGCACCACAATAGGCTGGTTCAGTGAAACGCTGATACCACCTTCGGGAGAAACTGAGGACGAGTCCTCAACTCTGCCCTATCCATATGGAAAATCAGATAAGGGCTTTTATAGGACAAAGCCGCCAATTCTGACACACGCCTGGCCGAAGCCAGGGCCAACAGCATGACCACTTTCCACGTGAGATATTTCAAATCCACAGTCTTTAGTGGTTCAAACCAATGTGATTTCAGGAACTCCAAAACCACATTGAGATCCCAAGGTGCCACTGGGGGCACAAAAGGAGGCTGAATACGCAGAACTCCTTTGACAAAAGTCTGAACTTCAGGCAGTGAAGCCAGTTCTTTCTGGAAGAAAATCGACAGGGCCGAAATCTGGACCTTAATGGACCCCAATTTGAGGCCCAACGTCACCCCTGCTTGCAGGAAATGCAGGAATCGACCCAGTTGAAATTCCTCCGTTGGGGCCTTCCTGGCCTCACACCAAGCAACATATTTCCGCCAAATGCGGTGATAATGTTTTGCGGTGACATCCTTCCTGGCTTTGATCAGGGTAGGGATGACTTCCTCTGGAATGCCCTTTTCCTTCAGGATCCGGTGTTCAACCGCCATGCCGTCAAACGTAGCCGCGGTAAGTCTTGGAACAGACAGGGCCCCTGCTGCAGCAGGTCCTGTCTGAGCGGCAGAGGCCAAGGGTCCTCTGAAAGCATCTCTTGAAGTTCCGGGTACCAAGCTCTTCTTGGCCAATCCGGAACCACGAGTATAGTTTTCACTCCTCGCCTTCGTATTATTCTCAGTGCCTTGGGAATGAGAGGCAGAGGAGGAAACACATAAACCGACTGGTACACCCACGGTGTTACTAGAGCGTCCACAGCGATCGCCTGAGGGTCCCTTAACCTGGCGCAATATCTTTTTGTTGAGGCGGGACGCCATCATGTCCACCTGTGGTCTTTCCCACCGGTTTACCAGCATTTGGAAGACTTCTGGATGAAGTCCCCATTCTCCCGGGTGGAGGTCGTGCCTGCTGAGGAAGTCTGCTTCCCAGTTGTCCACTCCCGGAATGAACACTGCTGTCAGTGCTAACACATGATTTTCCGCCCATCGGAGAATCCTTGTGGCTTCTGTGTGACTGCGCCCCAGCCCCGAAGGCTGGCCTCCGTGGTCACCAGGACCCAGTCCTGTATTCCGAATCTGCGGCCCTCTAGTAGATGAGCCCTCTGCAGCCACCACAGCAGCGACACCCTGGTCCTTGCTGACAGGGTTATCCGCTGTTGCATCTGGAGATGGGACCCGGACCATTTGTCCAACAGGTCCCACTGGAAAGTCCTTGCGTGGAACCTTCCGAATGGAATTGCTTCGTACGAAGCTACCATTTTTCCCAGGACTCGTGTGCATTGATGTACCGACACCTGTCCCGGTTTTAGGAGGTCTCTGACTAGAGATGACAACTCCTCGGCTTTTTCCACTGGAAGAAACACTTTTTTCTGGTCTGTGTCCAGAATCATTCCCAGGAACAGAAGACGTGTCGTCGGGACCAGCTGTGACTTTGGAATATTGAGAATCCAGCCGTGCTGTTGTAGCACTTCCCGAGAAGTGCTACCCCCACTACCAACTGTTCCTTGGACCTCGCCTTAACAGGAGATCGTCCAAGTACGGGATAATTAAAACTCCCTTCTTGCGAAGGAGTATCATCATTTCGGCCATTACCTTGGTAAAGACCCTCGGTGCCGTGGATAACCCAAACGGCAGCGTCTGGAACTGATAGTGACAGTCCTGTACCACAAATCTGAGGTACTCCTGGTGAGGAGGGTAAATGGGGACATGCAGGTACGCATCCTTGATGTCCAGGGAGACCATGTAATCCCCCTCGTCCAGGCTCGCAATAACCGCCCTGAGCGATTCCATCTTGAACTTGAACCTTTTGATATAAGTGTTCAAGGATTTTAAATTTAAGATGGGTCTCACCGACAAACATCACACACAAACATTGTGGAATAGTAACCCTTCCCTTGCTGAAGGAGGGGTACCTTGACAATCACTTGCTGTGAATACAGTTTTTGGATAGCCAACAACACTGCCTCCCTGGCGGAGGGAGTTGCTGGTAAGGCAGATTTTAGAAAACGGCGGGGGGGGGGGGGTACGTCTCGAATTCCAGCCTGTACCCCTGAGATACTACTTGAAGGGTCCAGGGATCCACCTGTGAGAGAGCCCACTGTGTGCTGAAATTTCTGAGACGGGCCCCCACCGTACCCGGATCCGCCTGTAAAGCCCCAGCGTCATGCTGTGGACTTACCGGACGCGGGGGAGGACTTTTGCTCTTGGGAACTGGCTGTATGTTGCAGCTTTTTCCCTCTACCTTTGCCTCTAGGCAGAAAGGATGCGCCTCGAGCCCTCTTGTGTTTATGGGGCCGAAAGGACTGTACTTGATAATACGGTGCCTTCTTTTGCTGTGGGGTAGCCTGTGGCAAAAATGTCGATTTCCCAGCCGTAGCTGTGGAAACGAGGTCTAAAAGACCATCCCCAAACAGTTCCACCCCCTTATAAGGCAAAACTTCCATGTGCCTTTTTGAATCGGCATCACCTGACCACTGCCGAGTCCATAACCCCCTTCTGGCGGCAATGGACATTGCGCTTATTTTTGATGCCAGCCGGCAAATATCCCTCTGTGCATCACGCATGTATAAGACAGCGTCTTTTATATGCTCTACTGTCAGCAAAATAGTGTCCCTATCCAGGGTATCAATATTATCCGACAGGGAATCTGACCACGCAGCAGCAGCACTGCACATCCATGCTGATGCAATCGCTGCTCGCAATATAATGCCCGTGTGTGTATATATAGCTTTTAGGGTAGCCTCCTGCTTTCTATCAGCAGGATCCTTTAGGGCGGCCGTATCCGGAGACGGTAGTGCCACCTGTTTTGATAAACGTGTAAGCGCTTTATCTACCCTAGGGGATGTTTCCCAACGTGACCTATCCTCTGGCGGGAAAGGGTACGCTGCCAATAACCGTTTAGAAATTATCAATTTCTTATCGGGGGAAGTCCAGGCTTCCTCACACACCTCATTTAATTCCTCAGATGCAGGAAAAACTACTGGTAGTTTTTTCTCACCGAACATAATACCCTTTTTTGTGGTACCTGGGGTACTATCAGAAATGTGTAATACATTTTTCATTGCCTCAATCATGTAACGGGTGGACCTATTGGAGGGTACACTAGTCTCATCGTCGTCGACACTGGAGTCGGTATCCGTGTCGACATCTGTGTCTGCCATCTGAGGTAGCGGGCGTTTTAAAGCCACTGATGACATTTGAGACGCTGGAACAGTCACAAGCTGAGTAGCCGGCTGTCCTATGTCGTCAAACCTTTTATGTAAGGAGCTGACACTGTCACGTAATTCCTTCCATAAGTCCATCCACACAGGTGTCGACCCCTCAGGGGGTGACAACACATTTACAGGCATTTGCTCTGCCTCCACATCATTTTCCTCATCATACATGTCGACACAGCGGTACCGACACAGCACACACACAGGGAATGCTCTGACAGAGGACAGGACCCCACAAAGCCCTTTGGGGAGACAGAGGGAGAGTATGCCAGCACACACCAGAGCGCTATATACCACAGGGATATCACCTATAAAGAGTGTTTTCCCTTATAGCTGCATATATATATTATACTGCGCCTAAATTTGTGCCCCCCCTCTCTTTTTTACCCTTTCTGTAGTGCAGGACTGCAGGGGAGAGCCAGGGAGCGATCCTTCCAGCGGAGCTGTGAGGGAAAATGGCGCCAGTGTGCTGAGGGAGATGGCTCCGCCCCTTTTTTGGCGGGCTTTCTCCCGCTTTTTGTGTTATTCTGGCAGGGGTAATTTACACCTATATAGCCTCTGGGGCTATATATGGTGTCAGTTTTGCCAGCCAAGGTGTTAATATTGCTGCTCAGGGCGCCCCCCCCCCAGCGCCCTGCACCCATCAGTGACCGAAGTGTGTGGTGTGCATGAGGAGCAATGGCGCACAGCTGCAGTGCTGTGCGCTACCTTGGAGAAGACAGAAGTCTTCAGCCGCCGATTTTCCGGACCTTCTTGCTTCTGGCTCTGTAAGGGGGGCGGCGGCGCGGCTCCGGGAACGGACGACGAGGTCGGGTCCTGTGTGCGATCCCTCTGGAGCTAATGGTGTCCAGTAGCCTAAGAAGCCCAAGCTACCACCACTTAGGTAGGTTCGCTTCTTCTCCCCTTAGTCCCTCGCTGCAGTGAGCCTGTTGCCAGCAGGTCTCACTGTAAAATAAAAAACCTAAACTATACTTTCTTTCTAGGAGCTCAGGAGAGCCCCTAGTGTGCATCCAGCTCGGCCGGGCACAGAAATCTAACAGAGGCTTGGAGGAGGGTCATAGGGGGAGGAGCCAGTGCACACCAGATAGACCTAAATCTTTCTTTAGATGTGCCCAGTCTCCTGCGGAGCCGTCTATTCCCCATGGTCCTTACGGAGTCCCCAGCATCCACTAGGACGTCAGAGAAAGGCTTATATACATTACTTATATTATTATCAAAATAATTTTTACAGGGTTTGCCCTGTGTGGTGTAGGGATACGCTCACCTGTGCTGCATATTATTATAATAGCTCCAAATAAAAGGGTTCTTATTATCCAAATTAGTACGCTCTCCTGTTCCACCAATATTGTGCATGTATTACATCTGGGCAAATTCCAGCACGTCCCATGTTGTTTGTGCCGCACACTTGTGTCGCTTAGCTTAGTCATACAGCTACCTCATTGCACCTCTTTTTCTTTTTTGCATGATGTGCTGTTTGGGGACTAGTTTTTTAAGTGCCATCCTGTCTGCCACTGCAGTGCCACTCCTAGATAGCCCAGGTGTTTGTGCCACACACTTGTGTCGCTTAGCTTAGTCATACAGCCACCTCGGTGCAACCTTTTGGCCTAAAAACAATATTGTGAGGTGTTCAGAATAGACTGGAAATGAGTGGAAATGAATGTTATTGAGGTTAATAATAACGTAGGATCAAAATTACCCACAAATTCTGTAATTTTAGCTGTTTTTTGTTGTTGTTTTTTAAATCATCCAGATCCAAAGCCAAAACCAAAACACAAAACACGAAAAGTGCCCGCCGCACATCTCTAATTATTGTACAACTGTTGTATTTTTCTGAGTTACAAGAATAGAGCCGAAACTACTCAAAACTACAACATAACAAGTGAAGTGCATCACTATAATGGGGACAGTGGAAAGGTGAAAGGAAGATTTGAGGGAGAAGGCAACATGCAGTATACTGCACAACAAACTAAAGAAGACCATCTTCATTCTATTCCAGGCAACCAAACCAAAGGAAAACTAGAATACCAAGGATCCCATGTAGTGTGAAATTTTGACACTGTGTCAAGAAGGGGGGCAGTCATATATTACAGAGAGGCTAATTACCAAATTTTATTGGTTAGGGCCGTCACTGATGGATTCTCTATTTGCTCCCAGTTAACAGCAATTGAAAGCATAGCCGCTTTGAAAATGTGACCACTAAGATTGTTTTGAGGTTTTGAGAGCGATCTAATAGGTTTGCATGATAGCAGATGTAAGGGGTCACTGGGTGAGGAGATACCAATCACCTTAGACACCAGAGATGCTATTTCATCCCAAAATGTAGATATAGTGGGGCAGCCCCACCACATAAGCATGTAAGAGCCTATGTGACGGTATTGCCGCCAGCAAAAACCTGAGGACCCTGGGAAATCTGGTGCAATTTTGAGGTAACCATATGTCAGCATGAATACACTTTAAATGAGTTTTCTTTAATATTAATGGAGAATTTAGTCACCCATTGCCTGATATCTACATACTCCAAACTAATTCCCAAGTCGTGCTCCCTGATCTGTTAAAATGGTTCTTTGAGCTCAGGAGGTGAGGGTGCCAGCAACAAGTATAGAGATGATATGGAGCCCCTACAACCAGGTTTATGAATACACCAGCGTTCAAAGGAAGTGGGGTGTCACATTGTCTGAGGTTCATTAGCTGAGCAAATAAAACTGCAGATTTGTAAATATGCAAATTGAAGGCCTGGAGAGACACCATGGGGGTAATTCCAAGTTGATCGCAGCAGGAATTTGGTTAGCAGTTGGGCAAAACCATGTGCACTGCAGGGGAGGCAGATATAACATGTGCAGAGAGAGATAGATTTGGGTGGGGTGTGTTCAATCTGATTGCAGTGTAAAAATAAAGCAGCCAGTATTTACCCTGCACAGAAACAAAATAACCCACCCAAATCTAACTCTCTCTGCACATGTTATATCTGCTTCCCCTGCAGTGCACATTGGGGGTCATTCCGAGTTGTTAGCTCGGTAAATTTTTTCGCATGGCAGCGATTTTCCGCTTAGTGCGCATGCGCAATGTCCGCAGTGCGACTGCGCAAAGTAAATTTGCTATGCAGTTAGGTTTTTTACTCACGGTTTTTTCTTCATTCTGGTGATCGTAATGTGATTGACAGGAAGTGGGTGTTTCTGGGCGGAAACAGGCCGTTTTATGGGTGTGTGCGAAAAAACGCTACCGTTTCTGGGAAAAACGCGGGAGTGGCTGGAGAAACGGAGGAGTGTCTGGGCGAACGCTGGGTGTGTTTATGACGTCAAACCAGGAACGACAAGCACTGAACTGATCGCAGATGCCGAGTAAGTCTCGAGCTACTCAGAAACTGCACAGAGATGTCTTTTCGCTATATTGCGAATCTTTCGTTCGCAATTTTAAGAAGCTAAGATTCACTCCCAGTAGGCGGCGGCTTAGCGTGTGTAAAGCTGCTAAAAGCAGCTTGCGAGCGAACAACTCGGAATGAGGGCCATGGTTTTGCCCAAATGCTAAAAAATTTCCTGCTGCGATCAACTTGGAATTACCCCCCATATTTTTTGTAAACATCTGCAAAGTTTTGTGGGCCAAATTCCCCTTGAATATACATGATTCTCGTTATCCCTGCAGATGCCTAAGGGTTCAAGTAGAAGGACATACAACCTAATATGAAGTGTGTATGCCTCCACAATGGGGTCAAGGGGAATGGATAGGGGGTCAATTCCAAGTGCTTATTTAATTTATCCCACACCTGTAAGATGGCCCTCCTGCAGGGGACTCCCAGAACCAAGACTGGTCTCATGACTGAAAGGAGCCATGGAAGAAAACTAACGTGACAGTCACCCACCAGGTTGCTCTCAAGTGACACACAGTTTTTGCTCCTCTCCCGTGCATGTCAAGACGTGATATGGCTTACTGTGACGCAAAAAAGTATCGTTCAAAAATGGGAAGTTCCAATCCGCCGTTAACCGCCGATTTGGACAGGCACACGCCCTGCGATTGTCTGAAAGAGGTTTAGCAACTAGGTAAGATATTCATCTTTATCGAGTTAATACAACCAGTCCATGAGATGCAAATAATATGCTTTAATAAATTCTTTTTAATCTTGTGGAGTAAAGGGGTGTTGTTAGCCTGAAATAGCTGTTCATATGTCTTTGTATATTACTCCCTAAATAATTAAAACATTTCGGACGCCAAATATAGTCAAATTTAATCTCTAGAAGTTTCTGTGTGGAAGGAGGGAAATGGAATGCTGACTTAGGACCCTATTCAGCTTAAGTTGCAGTTTTGCTAATTTATCAAAACGGCAACTGCTTGCGATCGCATGGTGGGGGCCGCCCAGCATGCTAATTGCCACCAGTGATGCGATCACAATTCAATTTGCAATCGCATCACTGAATAAGGTACCGGAAGTCTGGCTGCCGTCATTTTCCCCATTGTAGCTGCCATGTGTGACGTCAAGTGGCTGCCCCGCCCTCCCCCATTTTTGTCACCACACCCACACAACTCTGCATTGCCACCCTGGACCGCCCCGTGAACACCTCTGCCTGTCAAAGGGCAGAAGCGTTCACATCAGTGCAATGTGAACGTATTTCCCGATCCTTGCACGTGATCCTTGCAAAATCATCAGTATGCGATGGCATCGCTGATGTGATCCATACTGAATAAGGCCCTTTGTGCAATTCACCTTATGCCCTGAACAGCCACCGCAGACACTTAGTTCAGCTTGTATATTAGGGAGAGATGTCAGGGGTGATGTCAGGGTTAAAAGGACATCATCTGCGAACATGGATATTTTGTACTCTGATCCCTATACTAAGACACTTTTAATGTCAGGATTATCTTGAATTTTAGTAGCTAAAAGCTCAATTCTCAGGGCATAAAGCAAAGGTGAAAGAGGAGATCCAAGTCTTGTTCCAAAGACCGGAGAGGCAAGACCGTTCATCGAAACCATGATATAGTAGCTGATAGAAAGCTGCCACAGAAGCCGTATAACTCTAAAGGGTCTATTTGCTAAGCCTTCAGTGGAGATAAAGTGGACGGAGATAAAGTACCAGCCAATCAGCTCCTTACTGCCATGTTACAGGCTGTGTTTGAAAAATGACAGTTACAGTATGAGCTGATTGGCTGGTACTTTATCTTCATCCACTTTATCTCCATCCAAGGCTTAGTAAATAGACCTCTAAGGCCTGGAACATAAATGACTATGATAGTCGACTGAAGGCCTTTTCAGCGTCAAGTGACAACAGCACAGCCGGTAGCTTAAGCTTGTTGATATATTGTAAGAAATCAGGTTAATAGTCTGCCTGGAATTGTCTAAGGCCTGCCTAGAAGGCACAAAGCCAACTTGGTTGGCATCAATCAACTTTAGTAAATATGAGTTCAGTCTATTACCCAGGACTTTTACGACACAGCTTAATGTCAGCATTAAGTAAAGAGATTGGCCTATAGTTCATTTGACAACAAGGGTCCTTTTATGGCTTCGGCAACACTATGATAACAGATTTAAGAGAATCAGGATAGAAATGTTCAGCCTCCAGTATCCTAATAAATACAGAAGTCAAATGTGGGGGATGCGGTCAACATCCCGCTGGACGGGATCCCGGCGGTCGAAATACAGACGCCGGAATCCCGACCGCCACAATCCCGACCGCCACAATCTCGACCGCCACAATCTCGACGGCCACAATCCTGACATATTCTTCCTCCGTGGGTGTCCACGACACCCATAGAGGGAGAATATAATAGTGTGCCCGCAGCGTGGTGAGCGAAGCGAGCCCGCAAGGGGCTGCGTTCCGCTCGCCACCCCTGTCAGGATTGTGTGGTCGGGATTCCGGCGTCGGGATTTCGACCACCGGGATCCCAAATGTGGAGATAGTAAGGCTAACAACGTTTTATGACAGGCCATGGGCAGATCATCAGGACCAGGGGCCTTAGATGGCTTCTGTAATTTCAAGACTAAATCCATCTCTTCATCTGTGATAGGCGAGTTCAGTTTGGATATGAAACTATGCTTTTTTTTTATAGTGGTCTACACTCCTTTTAACCTCTAAAAGTCAAGAGGTATGACATATAGATCCATCATTCCACCACATAGCCATAGCAAATCACTATGGTTCCATGCTTAGACTCCTACTCATCATTACCCTCAGTAGGTATGTCTACATAATACTGCTGCATGTATTTTTCTCCTCAGGAGCCAGGGCTTAAAGGAATTTGAAGCAACCTTTAAGTCTGCTATACATTATAGCCCTAAAAAATGTACATCATACATTAAACCCCAGCATCAGGCCCGGCGCTACCCGCTCAGCGAAGGGATGCAGTGCAGGGAGGCGCTGGGACAGAGAGGCGCTCCCCCTGCTCTGAATCCCTTCACTGCTGCGCCGTCCTGTCCCCCTGCTGCTGCTGTGACTGTCACGGTATGACAGTCACTGGCAGCAGCGCCTGCTGAATGAAAAACCTCCTGCCTCCCCTCCCCGTGTGACAGCGGCTGACGGGCTGAGTATGGGACAGAAGGGGGCGGAGCTAACCGGGTCGAAAGGGGCGGGGCTAAACGGGACAGAAGGGGCGGAGCTACACTGACCAGGCTGCAGTACAGAGGGAGACTGGCTTAGGTAAGTGGTGTGTGTGTGTGTATATATATATATATGGTGAGTGTGTATGTGTGCATATGGTGGGTGGGTGTGTATGTGTGTGTATATATGTGTGAATTGTGTGTGTGAGGTATGTCTGCGTACGCGCACTTTATGGTTGCTAGTATTGGGGGGGCATTACGTATAATGACGCTACTACTGGGGGAGGCCATTACATGCAAGGACGATACTACTACTGGGGGGGCATTACGTATAAGGACGCTACTACTACAGGGGGGCATTACGTGAAACTACGCTACTACTGGGGTGGCCATTATTTATAAGGACGATACTACTACTAGGGGGGAATTACGTATAAGGATGTTACTACTACTGTGGGTGCACTACGTATAAGGATGCTACTACTACAGGGGGGGCTTTACGCGTAACGACGCTACTACTACTGGGAGGGTGCATTACGTATAAGGACGCTACTACAGGGGGGGCATTACGCGTAACAACGCTACTACTGCTGGGGGGGGCATTACTTATAAGGACGCTACTACTACTACTACGGGGGAATTACATATAAGGAGGCTTCTACTGGGGGTGCATTATGTATAAGGACGCTACTACTACTGTGGGGCATTACGTATATGGACGATACTACTATTAGGGGGAATTACGTATAAGGACGCTTTTACTACTGGGGGTGCACTACGTATAAGGACGCTACTACTGCTGGGGGGGCATTACGTATAAGAACGCTACTACTACTTGGGGGCATTATATATAAGGACGCTACTATTACTGGGGGGGCATTACGTATAAGGATGCTACTACTGGGGGGGCATTATGCATAAGGACGCTACTACTATGGGGGGGGCATTACATGTAAAGATGCTACTACTGGGGGGGGCATTACGTATAAGGACGCTACTAGTACTGTGGGGGGGCATTACGTATAAGGACGCTACTACTACTAGGGGGGAATTACGTACAAGGACGCTTCTACTACTGGGGGTACACTACGTATAAGGACGCTTCTACTACTGGGGGGGGCATTACGTATATAAGGAAGCATCTACTACTGGGGGTGCACTACGTATAAGGATGCTACTACTACTCTGGGTGCATTATGTATAAGGATGCTACTACTACTGGGGGGGCACTACGTATAAGGATGCTACTACTACTGGGGGCATTATGTATAAGGATGCTACTACTACTGTGAGTGCATTATGTATAAGGGTGCTACTACTACTGGGGTGCATTACATAAAAGGACGCTACTACTACGGGTGGGGCATTACGTATAAGATTAATAAGATTGTGCTACATTGTGGCGTAATTTTAAATGGGGGTACTATTGTGTGGCCATGCCCCTTACTTGTGAGACCACACCCCTTTTCCCGGCGCACGCCAACGGAATATGGGAGGGCGCAATTTTATAGTTTGCAGGGGGGCGCCGAACACCCTAGCACCGGCCCTGCCCAGCATATAACATGTCAGAAATTCTTAGTGCTGTAATCAATTATGGCATAATAGTTGTTCCTTATTAGGCTTAGCATACAGTTGTGTGAAATGTTTTCCCTACAATGAAACGTGTCATGTGACATGCTTCTAAATAAGGAAAATGCTCCAAACCATTTGTCTCTTGAGTGGAGCATTTCATGCATAAATGTTAGGATCTATAAAAAAGTGTTATACAATGCCTCTATTTAAATAGCTCCTATCATGCATATAATGTTACTCAAACATAAAGCTTACAACGTTTCTAGTGACGGGTGTACAATCATATTATAGAATATACTTTTTGAACACACATTTTTATGTCTATTATTGCTTAAATCAACACTGCATAATTAGCATTGTCTTGTCAACAATGGCATGTTATAATAAGAGGGTTTTGGTTGGAGGCCCAGGCAATAAGGAGGCCTAAACCTTTCCTACTGTACTTAAAGTCAGAGATGACTGTATGACATTGTTAAAACATATGATATATGGGTTGTTACTCCAATGAATTTTGAGATATTTATATGTTGTTTATTGCATATTCTCAGATAGCAGTTGCACTCATGGGTATAGTTGGTGCAGGAAGTGCCATTGCTATGGGGCCCAGAGACTTAGGGGGCCCATCCCTGGGGCTTGACTCACATGCATTCAGTTCATTAAGTTGTCTACTAGGGAGCAATGCAGAGTGCGCACCGGTTGTCACCACACCTGGTGACGCCTCTGGGCAGGGGCGTAGCTCCCAGAGGCAATGGAGATGCCCAAGGTACACCTGTATGTGCAGCAGCACCTGTGTGGTTCACAGCAGGATCCAATTGTGACCGCTGCTCTTCCAATGGAGCTTAGTGAGGCACCCACTGCTGCTGCAGAGCTAATTTCTCTGTCCCAGGAGTCCTGCTAACATATCCAGTAGAGGGCAGGATCGCTCCCACCTGGTACCGCTCAGCCTGCGCTGCAGCAAGCACCAGTGTAACCGGCACTGCTGCTGAACCGTGAGATGGGACCCACCAGTGACCGCTGACTCTGCATGTTGCAGACGTCTGAATCTTGTGAGTTTGACCTTGACCCACTGGCCACTGTCACTCAGCATTGCTGGAGCCCTGCCAATTCACTGTAGACTCTGGTCGCTGCAGACCAGCTGAGAGTTCTATCTATATAATTTTGTAAGTTATGTGTATTTATATATACATACATACATACATACATACATACATACATACATACATACTGTACACACCATACCCCCCCCCCCCCTTTTAGGGGGAGGGGGGACCAAACTCCAAATTGCATCTGGGCGGCTGGTATGAACTTAGGCCCCTGATTGCGGGCTCTGTGTGGGATGTGTACTGGCGGCAGTGCAATGTGGCACATTGTTAATTTAGGGCACTATGATATGGTATAATATGAACTGGGTGCACTGTATAGTATAATGAAAACTAGAGCACTACTATGGAGGCATAACATGAATTAAGGCACCACTATCGGTCATAAAATGAACTATGGCACCACTGTTTTATGGTGCATAAAATGAGCAACTGTTGTGGAAAGAGGTGTCTCTCTAGAAGGGGATAGGGTCCCCTTCAAAATGTTGCTGTGGGGCTCACTGAATATTAAAAATGATCATGTGTGTGAGGGAGCATTAATCATGAGTGTGTCAGTAGGTGCCCCATCTTGGCCACTCTTACTGTTCTCCAGATCAGTAAAGGAAAATCTGCAGTCCTATTATTCTTCACCACGGCTTTCTCATGATACCAGGCTGCTATAAGCATTACACATTTAAGGAAAAGCCTTAATGTTTATTTAGCAGTATGTAGAGCAGAGATTTTCAACCTTTTACAACTGGCGGCACACTGAACAAGATTTAAATATTGCCAAGGCATATTCAAATAAATGGTGATGCATGGTGCAGTTGCGTGTCCTAGGTAACGCCTGAGCCACATCTAAGAAAGCCAGAAGAGCCCAATACTGCCCGGGTCCAAAACTAGAACTGGTTCTGCAACCACTAAACTCACCAGGGCCTCAGTAGCGGCAAAATACTGACGGCTGTGCTTCTATGGCGGCACACCTGGAGACTGCTCAGGGCACACTGATGTAGAGCCTACATTTTGATTAAAAAGTAAATTATTCTAAAATGTTTATTGACAAAGGTGTGGTGATAGGTTGCAGTCAGGCATGTTGAGATCTTAAGCTGCCCATACGCCTAAATATTTATTGTCAGATATGGCTGGTTGGAATGAAAACCTGGTAATGGATGAGAGCCAATTATCATTAGTTCTCATCCATTACCAGGTTTTCATTCGAACCAACCAGATCTGATAATAAATCTTTAGGTGTACGGGCAGCAATAGGAATGTACATTTAAAAAAAAAAAATATCTCCATTTCAAGAATTAAAGTAAAAAACACATTTTCGGTATGATTTCCTGAGCAAAGCTGGCCACACACCTTAAGATTTATCTTTCCAACAAGCCAACTATTTGGCTGGTTGGAATAAAAATCTGGTAATGTACAGTATGGTAGAAATTGATAATCAGCCGTTTGATCCTAAACACTGAAGAAGAAGAAAAAAAGATGAAAATTGTTGTTCAGACAAGTTGGTCCAGGGGGGTATCCAATTAGCCATGGTAATTTACCACGGCTAATTGGTTCGCTGGGAGCTGCTATTCTATTAGCCCCGATAGCCAGCACTTATCGGGGATTGGTTTCACCTGCCTCAGGCAGGTGAAGCCAAATCCCAGGTAAGTGACTATTTTTGCTGCGATAAGTACAGCAAAAATACATAGATATGTGGCTTTTTCGCAGACCCTATGTATTTTCGCTATAAAAATTGGGCGATATCATAAGATACTGGTGAACATCGGTGATAAAATTAATAAAATAAAAAAGAAACATTTTTTTTGCGACTTCTGCATTTTCCCCCCATTTTCTGGTGTTTGGGAGCAAATGATCGGCTGTAATTTTTTCTCATACATTACCAGATTTTCATTCCAAGCAGCCAAATAGTTGGCTGGTTGGAAAGATAAGAGCAGATTTAACAACAAGTGATATCCTTGTTATCACTCGTTACAAATGATAGATGGTGCTCCTGTAAATCGGCTTCTGTCATTTTTCACACACATGACAGGAGCTGATTGATTTAAGCACCATTTAGCATTTGAAACGAGTGATGACAAAGGTACTGTATCACTCGTTTGATACATCTGCCCCATAATCTTTACGTGTATGGCCATCTTAAGTCCCATTCTAATCACTTTAGCGGCATATAGCAGTTGCTTGTGAACCTGCAGGGTCGCCCCAAAATTATTAAAATGGAGTTCTTGGAAAGTTCTGTGCTAAAATGGGAGATCAAATTTCAACAGGCAAGGTTGCCTTCTATTAGCAGCACTATTCACAATTACTAAACATTTTGAGTTCTGCACAGTGATCCTAATGTAATGAGTCGTACCATACTATAGGAGGTGGAAGAAAACACTGGTTTGCAGGAATCTGACCTGCAAACCGGATTTGTTCTAAGGAACAGGATTACCAGCTAGCAACAGCAGGTGGGTAAGGCAGCAAGCCTCCCGAATCACTGAGGCAGAAGAAAGTAAAATAATTTTCAGTTCCTGTGCGCGCACACGGAGCAGCACCCGGACGTGGGTCAAGTGCACATCGCATGCATGCCCACGTGGTCGTGCATATGAGAAGTTGATTAGATTTTTTGGAAGCTCACTAGTAGCCAGGCTTGGACTGGCCCACAGGGGTACAGGGGAAACACCAGTGGGCCCCACTGCCTGGGGCCCACCTCCTGCTCTAAGGATCAGGTTCCAGACTATATACTTGAATTATACATTATACATACAGTATGTTACCTTATACTGGACTATGGTGTATTTTCTACAGTGCATTGTTGTTATTAATCTGTTATTAATCTGGTACATTATCATGCATGCAGCAGCTGAATTTACTGTATATATTTATGAAGGGGCCCAGACATTGCACTCTAATGATTAGTCAAACCAATGAGGTGCAGACTGGTCACACCCCTAACATGGTTCCCTACCTCTGCATTCCCCAGGTGGGCCCTACATTCCCCAGTAAGACACTGCTAGTAGCAAACCTATTCCCGTAGGAAAAGTGGAAGGTAAGGTAACCTTTATACGTGATGAGACTGGCACCCTATTCATAAAGAGTATCAGACTGCGAATACTTTAGAACCAAGAACAATTTATTGAACTATAACTGACAACTTTCCTAAATGGAAGAAATGGTATAAATGTTATGGTCATAACCGGTAGATACAAGAACTGCAAACTTAACTTTGGCTCCAAACTCAAGGCAGAAATATCTGTGCTGGGAAGTAAGTTATTTATGTTCCTAATTTGTGGCTGCTTGAGGTCTCTTTGGGTTCCTCGCTGCGCCTTGAGGGATGATAAGAGGAAATTTTATTACTACCCAGTGCAGAAATTTACAGAAGTAACAACAGACCTACTTTAGCAATGCAGAGGAAAGAAGGGTGGGAGCTCTTGCTAGGTAGCAATACTGTTCCCTAGAACAGATCCGGTTTGCAGGTCGTAGATTCCTGCAAACCACTGTTTTGTTATTCGGGAGGCTTGCCACCTAGCAACAGCAGGTGGGACGACTATAACATACCTGGTGGTTGCTCTGAGAAACTCAATCTGTTGTGTATCACTTGGTCTCCAGCAGTGTTTTGCGAAGGTATGAGCCGAGGACCAGCTTGCTGCTAGTATGATCGACTGCAAAGGTATACATTTAGCTGCTGCTCTAGTTGCAGCCACCACTCGAAGAGAATGGCCTTTGAAATGGTTAGTATCCACCCCAGCTTCCATCATGGTTGCCACGATCCATCCCCTATTAGTGGAAGATCTTTCTGGGTGAAATGGTTTCCTGCAAGTGAGGTAGAGCTGGGTGATATTGTCCCTTATTGGCGCAGTTTGAGCCAGGTAGGAATATAAGCACAAAGCTACACATAGTTTAGGCTCTGAAGGATCATGTATAATATTGAATTCCACTATCGGGCTACTAAATGAGAAGGTTTTAGTGTGACCCTTAAGGATAATGTGGTACCATGTGGTAGTTTGCGAAAACCATGGATCTGAGATATGTATGAGCCGAGGGTCAGGTGTGCCCTTCTAGCTGCTATAACTAAAGCTAGTAAGGAGTCCAGCTTTTGGGACACTAGGCTAATATTGGTGTCCATCTCCAAAGTAGCTAGGAAAGAGAGGAAGGGTTCGATATCCCAGGTGTGGGAATACTTGGGTAGGATGGGCTTAGAGAGTTAGATGCCTCTCAATATACATAGATACAATTTATCTGTTTGGAATCATGATGTCTAAAGCAGAGCCATATGACTTTGAAGTAGTGGACGCTAGTCCTGATTGGTATTTAGAAGCTAAAAAATCCATAGCTAAGTGGAGAAGTGAAGGCTGATGAGTCAAAGCATGTTGGGATCACCAGAAATCAAATTCTTTAATGATTGCTCAGTATCTAGCCCACGTTTGAGGCCTCAGGATAGCATTAATTAGTACTTTTGTGGAAGATGCTAGGGCCAAGTCTGTATCAGTCTAGTAATGTTGCCATAAACATGAACTGGGGAAGGGAGTCTAGTATATCTGGGGTTACTCTGGAAGCATTCCTTGGATAACCCATGGGGAATCTTGGGGCCTTTACATTGTTGGCCGATCAGGGTTAATCATACTCTGGATGGCCATACAGGGCACATAATCACAATCTGGGGCACCCGGTCTTCTCTGATTTTCTGTAGGACTTTCAGAAGAAGGGCAGGAAAAATATAGGGGTGAGGTAGGTCTGTCCAGGAAAAGGACATTGTGTCCATTCTCCATACCCCTTTGCTCCATATCCTGAATACAAACCATGGAATCTGTGCATTCATGGGGCTAGCAAAAGGGTTCCCGAAGGTTTGAACTTTGCTTTAAGCTGTCTATCATGCTGCATTGTGCTATCAAAATACACATTCGGTACGGATCTCACCCACATACATGCCATGTTTTCACTCCAAACACTTGACTTGTGTGACATATTTTAAAGGCCTTCTTTCTGTGTTTACACTGCCTTTAGCGGTCTATCAAGCTGTATTGTGCTAACAAAATACACATACTGTATGGATCTCACTCACATACATGCCATGTTTTCTGGAGGAATACATTTGTTGTGTGACTCATATTACAACATTCCCACCATACTGCACGTTTACATACAATGTTCAGCAATGATGCTTCAGGTACTAGATTAATATTGTGGGTTTTTTTTAAACCCATAAAAAATAGTCATAGTATTATGTTTTTAAAAATAAATCAGACATTACCATGCATCACAATCAAATCAACACTATTTTTGGGCAAAGTGTAGGGGGGCGCAATTTTTTTTAATCATAAATCATAATTTTTAAATTCATAACACAAAAAGAACAAAAAGAAGAACTCTGCCAAATGGCATAGCAACAAGTACCTGGCTGTGCACAAAAGAGGATTGTAGTACCCAGTAGTCAGTTACCCCCATCTCTGCAACAAACACAACAAAAAGCTGGTCTCAGTACCCTGGCTGAAGAAGATGTGGTGCAAACTGAGGAAGATTCTGTGTCCACTACCCAAACGCAACAATCAGGCCCACAAACTGAAGAGGAAGGTGTGGCAAGTTCACAGGTTACTGCATCACAGCCAGGGAAAGAAAAGAGAAGATGCCAACTCCCATTTGGCAGGTGGGAGTTGAACATTCTTGTCTCACAATCCATTGACAAAATTAATTTTGGAAATAAGAACATGGGCACTGGAACCAAGGGCCGCATCTGGAGACAAATCACCATTTGCCCCTTCTTTTGGCTGGCTGAAGGGGGTATTCTTCAGAGTTGGGTCTGCGCGTGGTTCTGCAAGGGGCCTGCCCAGTGAGATGTTGTTCCTGGACAGGGCTAGGGGCTGGAGCAGGTGTTGTGGCCTCCCTGAGAGTCTGGCCAAGGAGGACGGCGATGGTCTGCATGCCTTGGCCAATAGTGGTGGATATGTCACGCATGGCTTCAGCAATAAAGGAGATCTCACACATGTCTTGTCACATAGTGGAGGTGAGCTCACGGACCTCCAGGAGCATCTGGTCTTGAAGGCTGCTTTGTTTCTCCATTGGCGCTCAATTTGCACCAGAAGGACCTGGAGACTAGATTGGGGGGGTGCCTCAGTGTGTTGGCGGGATGGTGAGCTTTCCGGCCCAGCACTGGAACCGCCCTCATTAGCACCCTCCCCAGCCTCAGTGAGCTGCACCTCATGTGCTGTGATAGGAAAAGGAGAAAAAAAAACATTAGTAAACCCATTTTTTTGTTTGTATTTAACAATTCTCAAATATGTATCAAAATTTGCCTGGCAAGGCATGTGGAGATTCAAAGGCAGGCAGTCTGTGTCCATTTTGGACACACCTGCCGCCTCCCCATCCGCCACACAGAATTTGGCATTATTACATTGTTTTCATTTTTTATACTTTACTTTTTTAAGTAATTTTTTATTTTTTTAATGAGTTATTGGTGCAATTGTATACATCAAACAATCACAAATATCATAACCTAAATTACTTAGGCCAACTTCTACTTGTACACATACATAGCAGTAAATATTGTAACATGATATGTTTACTTCAAGAATGAATTATACACATAGCAAACAAACATTAAATTGCTAATTTTTCTTACACCTTCTAGAAGGTTTATATATGTAATAGTCTTGGTTGCTATAGGCAACATCACATCTAAAAAAGAACTAGCATCTTAGATAATGCACACAATAGTGTTTTTGTGTGTGATGAAGTATGTACTTACCATCTCTTTACTTCTTGGGGTGTGTGGATAATTGGGGCCATCTCATTCACGGCGTCAGTGATTTCTCTCCAGATACGTTCCTTGGTCGCAGTGCCCATGTTCTTATTTCCAAAATAGATTTTGTCAATGGATTGTGGGACAAGAATGTCCAACTCCCTCCTGCCAAATGGGGTTGGCATCTTCTCTTTTCTTTCCCTGGCTGCTATGCAGTAGCCTGTGAACTTGCCACACCTTTCTCTTCAGTTTGTGGGCCTGACTGTTGCGTTTGGGTAGTGGGCACATAATCTTCCTCAGTTTGGACCACATCTTCTTCAGCCAGGGAACTGAGACCAGCTTCTTATTGTGTTTGCACAGTAAATGGGGGTACTTCACTACTGGGTCCTGCTGCTCTCTCCTCTGCACTGCCAGGTGCTTGTTGCTGTGCCATTTGGCCTGGTCTTTCCCTCCTTTCTCTTTGTCTTTGTCTAAAGGATGCATATTGTGCTTTTAATCTTTTAATTTGAAGTGTGATCTCAGTATCCAAGTCCATGATGCTGGTAGCATGTGCGTATGGTTCAGGGGGTGTTGTTTTATACCTGCGTATGCATGCTTAGCGTGATTTAGCACAGGTGATGCATACACAATTGGTACATTTGCTTTGATTGCTTGCACTATTAAAGCATGTTCTAGCCATCCATGGTTTGTGGGTGTATGGAGGAGAAGAAGGTTTGTGTCGTGGTGAGAGTTGTAGAGAGGTCTTTGGAGGTGAGATTTATTTTATGAAATTATTAAATGAAATAGGCAGTTGTTTTTTTTTTATTATTAATTTCCTTGGAGTAATGTTAATGTAATGTGTTATGCAGAGTTGTGCTGGTTTTGCTTATTATTGCCATTCTTCTGGTAAGTATGTGGTATGGTGATGGTTGTGTGATTCCGCACAGCGTGTGTTTGCAACACGGCCTTGTGTGGTGTGTTTAGGGGTGTGTTGCGTTTATGTGGTGCATTGCGGTCGCACAGCGTCTAGGACAAACAATGCATGTTGTTTTAATGGCTTTTATGTTTGTATTTAAGTATGTTTGTAGTGTGGATGACCTGACTGACTTTTTTTTTCAATGTATTTTTATTTCTATTTTGTCATTTATTCCCAAGGGAACAACTGTTGTCTTTAGTTTTTTGGCCAAGTAGCCTTTTTTTTTTTTTTTAAATAACCTGCCCTTTTGGCTTTTTTTTTTTTAGCAATATATATATCTGTGGGTAAATATATGCATGTTCATAGGTGTGTGTTGTGTGGTGGGGTGTTGTTTTCTCTTAGTGTGCTTATTATGATTATTTCTCTCTTTCCTGAAGGGAGCAGCATTTTAAGTTGTTTTTTTGGCAAAGTAGCCCATTTTCTTTTGTTCTTCTGGCCTCTTGCATTTTTTTTGAGTTTCCGACAGTGGTGCAAGTGGGCGGGTACGGGTGGGTACGGCGTACCCGTAAGAATTTAGCCGTGGGTACGCCGTACCCACACCAACGGGCCGCCGCTCCTCGCACCGCCGCTGATGTGAGGGAAGGAGAGCGCAGCCTGTGCCTCTCCTTCCCCTCAGTCTCCGGCGGCTGTCATAGTTTAATTCAGCGCCGATCCGTGAGCCAATCAGAGCTCGCGGTGCGAGCTCTGATTGGCTCACGGATCGGCGCTGAATTAAACTGTGAGACACCCGCCGGAGACTGAGGGGAAGGAGAGGCACAGGCTGCGCTCTCCTTCCCTCACACAGGACGGCAGCGGCCAGCGGCAACGGTGAGCAGGGAAGGGGGGGGGGGCATGTTATACCTGGCACTGGGGGATATCTGGCACTGGGGGGGCATTTCTATCTGGCACTGGGGGATATCTGGCACTGGGGGGCATATATACCTGGCACTGGGGGATATCTGGCACTGGGGGGCATATATACCTGGCACTGGGGGGCATATATACCTGGCACTGGGGGATATCTGGCACTGGGGGGCATATATACCTGGCACTGGGGGATATCTGGCACTGGGGGGCATATATACCTGGCACTGGGGGATATCTGGCACTGGGAGGCATATATACCTGGCACTGGGGGATATCTGGCACTGGGGGATATCTGGCACTGGGGGGGCATATATACCTGGCACTGGGGGGCATATATACCTGGCACTGGGGGATATCTGGCACTGGGGGGCATATATACCTGGCACTGGGGGATATCTGGCACAGGGGGGCATGTATACCTGGCACTGGGGGATATCTGGCACAGGGGGGCATGTATACCTGGCACTGGGGGATATCTGGCACAGGGGGGCATGTATACCTGGCACTGGGGGATATCTGGCACAGGGGGGCATGTATACCTGGCACTGGGGGATATCTGGCACTGGGGGGGCATGTATACCTGGCACTGGGGGATATCTGGCACTGGGGGCATATCTGGCACTGTAGGGGCATTTCTGTATCTGGCACGGGGGGCAATGTATATCTGACACAGTGGGGGCATTTGTGTATCTGGCACTGTGGGGCAATGTGTATCTGGCACTGTGGGGCAATGTATATCTGGCACTGTGGGGCAACGTGTATCTGACACTGCGAGGCAATGTATATCTGGCACTCTGGGGGCATTTCTGTATCTGGCACTGTGGGGCAATGTGTATCTGGCACTGTTAGTCAATGTGTATCTGGCACTGTGGGGCAATGTATATCTGTCACTGTGGGGCAATGTGTATCGGACACTGCGAGGCAATGTATATCTGGCACTCTGGGGGCATTTCTGTATCTGGCACTGTGGGGCAATGTGTATCTGGCACTGTGGGGCAATGTATATCTGGCACTGTGGGGCAACGTGTATCTGACACTGCGAGGCAATGTATATCTGGCACTCTGGGGGCATTTCTGTATCTGGCACTGTGGGGCAATGTGTATCTGGCACTGTTAGTCAATGTGTATCTGGCACTGTGGGGCAATGTATATCTGTCACTGTGGGGCAATGTGTATCTGGCACTGTGGGGCAATGTATATCTGGCACTGTGGGGCAACGTGTATCTGGCACTATTGGGGTCATACGTGTATCTGCCCCTCCCCCATATGTGTATCACGCCCCCATTTCCATTGGCCACGCCCCATGTGGCATTTGGCCACATCCATTTTTTTGCGCGCACGCCTTCGGCGCGCGCACACAGTACCAGTAAGACATTTTTTCTACTTGCACCACTGCTTTCCAACTCATCTGCAGGTAAGTATATGCATGTTCATAGGTGTGTATCGGGTGGTGGGGTGTTGTTTTCTCTTTGTGTGCTTATTAAGGGGTACATTTATTCAATTAAAGTCGGATCCATTCCGACATGTATTTGTCGGAATGGATCCGACAACCCCTATTCAATCCCCATCTTAATTCGACTTTTTCAAGTCAAATTTAAGAGGGGACGCAGAGGAGGCGAGAGGGGCGAGCCACGGGGGGGCAGCCAGCGGGGCGTACAGGAGAGATCAGCACTACAGTAGCGCTGCAGTATGATGTCACTCAGCCGCCCGACCTCATGGAAGCTTCCACCCAGCTCCAGCAGCGTCTACCAATCAACAGCAGCCAGACAGTATAAATAATAGCAATTATGGGTAATATGACATTAGCACCATGCGAGCTGCCGCATTCTCACTCCGGGAGCTGCGGCTCCTCACCTCGGTCATGGACCGCCATATAGGTCGCATGGGCCCATATGTGTCAAACGCCCAAAAGCGTGCGGCCTACACGGAGGTCCGCCGAAAATTTGTGAGAGGGGCCGCGCCTAGCGGACCATTGTACAACTGGATTGGCAGTGGTCCGACCTCCGCCACCATCAGCCGCGTTTGCTGGCACAACTGCACCAGCAAATACTGGACAGTAAGTAATGCATACTGTAGCATTTGTATTTGCATGAGTGTGCTTGCTTGCAGTTAAATGAATAGTAATATTTACATCCATAAATGTGTGTATGTTGTTTAGTCTGTAGATAGTGCTAATGTATTTATTTAGGCATACATGTTTGTATGCATGTATACAGTATGTGTGTGGGTTGTATATTGGTATGTCATATCCATTGATTTAAAATGAGTAAACAACCAACCCACACACATACTGCCCAGTGCATATGACATAAGAACATGTTATATATTTTTTTACACAATTTATGTATTTATAATTCATTTGGACTTTTTAAATAACATTTATTATATTGATTACACAATGGTACAATACTAACAAAAACAAATTTATAATTGTGCATTATAGAGTAGCTAATGTGTTTGTATTTTCATAAAAAGTCAATGTTTAAAAATGAACATATAACTGTGTTCCTCTCTACTTAGGCAGAGCACAAAGAAGGAGTAGGAGGTAGCAGCGGGGCAGTTCCTCCCCCAACAAAGCCCTGCAATCCCTCAATATCCATCACCCAATCAAACTCCCTCCCCGCCTCAATCTTCCATCCCCTCTCAAACACTATCCCCCCTCAATCTTCCAATACTCTCAACCACCCCCCTCAATCTTCCACCGCCTCTCAACCACCATCCCCCCTCAAACTTCAACCCCCTCTGAACCTCCCTCCATCCCTCAAACTTCCAGCCCATCTGTACCTCCCTCCCCCCTCAAACTTCCACCCACTCTGAACCTCCCTCTTCCCCACAAACTTCCACACACTCTCAACCTCCCTCTCCCCCTCATCCTCCATCCCCCACTCAACTTCAATCCACCCATGAAATACCCACCCCCTCTTAATCTGATCCTCCTTCCCCCATCCAACCTCCCACCCCCTTTCAAGCCCCTTACCCATCCAACCTCCTACCCGCTTTCAAGCGCCTTCCCCCATCCAACCTCCACCTCCCTCTTTTGATTAGAATATTGAAGAGGAGGCAGAGTGGGCGGCTATGGCCCCAGATCAAGAGGAGGATGAGCTGCTGGATGTGGAGGATAGTAAGCATATTTTTAGTTAACCTAATATTTTTTTTTATTATATACAACATGTGTCTTCAACCTATGTCCCTGCAGCTGCTGTGTAAATACACATCCCAGCATTCCCTGCCACAGTTTGGCTATTAAGGCATGCTATCTCTGAGGCAGGCCATGCTTTGATGTGTAGTTCCACAGCCAGGGTTAGCGGAAACCGCTCAGCAAAGGGGTGCAAAGCAGGGAGGCGCTGTGCTGGAGAGGCGCTCTCCCTGCTCTGCGTCCCTGCTGGGCGCTGAGCGTATCATCACGTTTGGAAGCACTTTAAGCAGCACATGAGTTGCTTGCATCCATTCTCCCAGTTAGGGTGAGACTGCATGCAAAGTCAGCAAGTTAGGGAGGGAGGAACAGGGCCATCTGTTCTTAGGGGTTTAATGGGCATATGCCCAGAAGCCCCATGATTGTAAGGGCCTAGGCCAGCAGTAAAAATCCCCTCCCCAAACTCCCCGCTGAACAGTTCTCTCCTCCCCAGCCAGGCTGGATGTTGCTTACACAGTCGAGGCATCCAGGTACAATCAATCAGGGACGTGTTGGGCCCAGAGCCAAATGATTCTAACATGGATGCTTCTGCTTTAAAGCCACATCCCTTCTTGTGAGGGACAGGGCTTAACGGGCCGCAATCGCATAGGGAAGTGGGGGTGTACATGGTCTGAATGTGAAAGACTCAATGATATTACTCCCCAGCTAACCCAGCCTCCCAGCCTGAGTCCCCTCCTTCTCTGGGTGTCGCTGATACAGACAGGCCTATGAGATAGCACGAGGAAATCTCATACCCAGGAAGAGCAGCAGCCTGAACTAGCAAGCAAGAAACAACACAGAGGCAACACAGATGTAGAGAGAAGTAACAAGAGAAAGGTTGGGGTGGTTGAATTTGTGCTATTGGAGCCTGTGGACTGTATTATATGTTACAGTATTGAGGCTGTAATATATATTGGGTCACTTGAGCCGCTTTCCATCACAATGCCGGTTCGCACCCGGGATTTGGAAATGGGTCCCTCCTGGGGGCAACCCGGCATTGGACCCTTTCAGGTTGGCTTCCTGACCCATCGCAGGTAGAGGGCGGAGCCAGCACTGATGACATTGGGGGCAGGGCTCAGGCTGCGCTGGGAGATGAGACCATCTCCTCGCCGCCTCTGCCTATACCGTGAATGGGATGTACAGAGGGGGAAAAATGCAGGTGCGCTATCTCATACTAGCTGTAACCTGTAATAACCAGAGGCATTTAGCATATTCCTGGCCAGGGCTATGAGCTTACCCACTGCACCAAGGTAGCCTCTCACTGGGTAAGTCCCTAACACTAACTGCAGGGGTTCAGATCCGGGGGGCAGGACACCCCAAACTCACCCAGCCACACAACCCCAGGGCACTGTACATACAATAATCTACACAAGTGACAATAAATGACATACACATATGAACAGTGCTTAAAGTGGTCCTAGAGAGGTGGTGGAACTCCCCCCCTCCCCCCAGCGCCCATGCAACAAAGGTATTGCGCGTGCTCCCCAAAAGGGGCATGGTCTCAAAAAGAAAGAAAGAGGCGTGTTCACACAATAGTATCCCCAATTAAAATTAAGCCACACAGTAGCACAATCTTATTCACATTACACCACATAGTAGTGTCCCTTATTCATGTCATGACACACATTAGTGTCCCTTATACACAAAGCCCACAGTAGTAGCACCCCTAATACACATAATGCACACAGTAGTAGCACCCCGTAATACACATAATGCCCACAACAGTAGCGCCCCTTATACAATGCGCACAGTTGTAGTGCCCCTTATGCAATGTCCATTGTACTGGTAGTGCCCACAGTGGTAGTGACCCTTATATAAATCCTATAGAGTGGTGCCCCTTATACAATGTCCCCAGTAGTAGTAGTAGTGCCCCTTATGTCCCCAGGAGTGATGCCCCTTATGAAGTGCCTCCTTTACAATGCCCTCATTAGTAGTGCCCCCAGTAGTAATACCCTTAATAGTAATACCCCCAGTCGTTTTACTCCTGTAGTAATGCCCCCAGTAGTTTAGCCTCTGTAGTTTAGCCCTCATGTAGCTTTCCAAATGTAGTTTAGCCCCCAGTGGTAATTCCCCTGTCATTTCACCTTTTAGTTATAGCCCCTGCAGTTATACCCCCACTAGTTTAGCCCTCATGTAGTTTGCCCCATATAGTTTAGCCCCCCAGTAGTAATGCCCCCAGTATTTTAGCCCCTGTAGTTTAGCCCTCATGTAGCTAGCCCCCTGTAGTTTAGCCCCCAGTAGTTTAGCCCCCAGTAGTTAGCCCACCTGTAGTTTGCCCCCAGTAGTTATCTCCCTTGTAGCTATCCCCCTTGTAGTTATACCCCAGTAGTTGGCCACCAGTAGTTAGCCCCCAGTAGTTTTCACCCAGAAGTTAGCCCCCAGTAGTAATGCCCCCAGCAGTTAGCCCCCTTGTAGTTTGCTTCCAGTAAAAGCACTGCTAATACACTCAAACATATAGAAAAAAAAACCCACAATACTCACCAAGCCCCGCTCCCGCATCCGACTGCTGCAGTCCTTCCGGTGTCCACTCCTCGGCACTATGGGAGAGATGTCATGACGTCTCTCCCATAGCGCACACTGACAGAGTCGAGAGCCGGAAGCCAGAGCTTAGTAGTGAGCTCCTGCCGCTGGTAACACAATCTCAGTGGGTGCCCGGCATCGTCCTGCAGCGCCAGGCACACATTGGGTTAGGTGAGCAGGAGGAGGCGGAACTTTAATCCCTGCATATGAACAATATTTAATAAATAAAATGTATGAAAAAATATACTGTATATGGCTACTGTGTGTCCGTTGTTTAAATTCAGACATAATTACTTATATTGAAAAGTCCAAGCTGAGACAAAGTAGCCATCTACAGTGTATTTTTTTCATCCATTTTATTTATTGAATATTGTTTATATGTGTACAGTATGTCATTTATGGTCACTTGTGTAGATAGGTCGTGTTGATGGGATGGTGTTAAAATGCAGGCAGGTGGGATGCCGGCAGTCAGAATACCGACCGCAGCATCGTGCTGTTCAGAATCCTGGGTCGAGAAGGAAGCTACCCCTTACCCCCTAACCCTTCCTTACTTCAGCCTAACCCTAACTTTCCCCACAGTCTAACCCTAACTCTCCTCAGTGGGCCATTTCCGAGTGATTTGCACATGTGCACTGTAAATGTCCCCGGGAACAAGGCACGGGCACCAGGTTCCCAGAGATCTGCACATGCGCAGTAGACTGGCATTATGCCAAAGTCTACTGCTGCCGAAGAGGAGAGGGCCTACGACGGAGGTTGCATGCAGGTCACCTCTCTCTTAAAACGCCCCTGTGCCTAACCCTAACTCCCCCCTCCCTGCAGCCTTGAGGAGGCCACATTGCAAGTCAACAAGTTGCAGCCCCAAGACCAGCCACAAAATGCAGCGCCAGGCAGGGAAAAGTTAGCGGCCACTCAGGGGAACTCAAAGACTAGCAGGGGGTCCCCTGAACACCTAATAAGGTGCTCCAGTACACACATCAATCCTGGAACTCAGTAGGCAACTCCGCTCCTCCCGTCTCTACATACAGTAGTAAAAAATAAAGTCCCCAGTAAGCATCTGTCTGTTCGGGCTAATCTCGAGAACCACTGGGCAGATTTTAATGTTTCATACATCTAAACACACTGTATAAATAAATGCTGTATAGAATTGTGAAAACTGCATCAAAAACCATCCACTAAATATATATATAGATAAAAAGTCCTGATGAAAGTGCTGCTTAATTAAAGATACTGAGATGTGAACAGAAAAAAACTATGCCTAACTGGTGATGATTGCTACTCTTGGACTGCAGCACCTTCTGTGGCAATAGACAGAGAGACAGAGAGATAAAGAGACAGAGATACAGGGCGGGATGTATTAACATACATCGCCGCCCCTCACCGGTTACCGCAGCGATGTTGATCGCATATGTACTAACATATGCGATCAACATCGCGATGCGGTGACGGAGGCCCCCCGCGATACCTGTTAGGTGGTCTGCGGGGGGTCTCCGTCACCTCCCCGGGGTCCCCACACTGGCTAGATGCCGGGAAGCAGCAGCAGGCTGCCCCCGGCACCTCCTCCTCCCCCCTGCAGCCGGAAGGATGTCCGGCTGCGTTGCTAGGGGGAGGAGGACACTACCTTCCGGGTCCAGGGCAGCCTGGAGGAAGGTAAGCCAGGGGGAAGGGGGGTCGGCGTCTGCGGCGGGGGTCGACGGTGTCGGCGGGTTGCGGCGGTCGGCGAAAAGAAGCCCATAGGCTTCTATAGGGTTTCGCCATCCAGAGATGGCGAAACCCTTGACGCCGAAAACGCTGCGGTAGGGTCTTAGTAAATATGAAAATGCGGTAAAACCCCCGTTTTCGGGGGTTTTACCGCATTTTTGCTTTAGTACATCCCGCCCACAGAGAGATAGATAGATAGATAGATAGATAGATAGATAGATAGATAGATAGATAGATAGATAGAGAACATACTCCTCACTATTAGTTCCCTGATCAGAATTTAATTCACATGACCCCAGACCTACCATATGACATAGTGATGCTGGCCACAATGCTAAAATAGTCATGCCAGAAATTGTAAGTCCCCAAAATGTGTGTCAGTAGAATGTATTGTTTAGTGACAGTCTATGAACTACTAGTGTGAATTGATATTCTTGAAAGCTTCCCAATCAGTCCAAATATAATGAGTTGGAAGTATGCTTTTCACAACCGACAGCTTCACTTTACGGAATCATGTGGAGAGACAGCGCAGGACTGCAGAAGGGGCATGTTGTGATTTTTTTTTAACTGGTTCCCGTGAATGGGTGTGTAGGAGCCCAAGTGCATGGCTCTACTGTGTGTCATACCGTGAATAAAGGGCACAACTATGTGGTGTAATATGAATAAGACTGTGCCGCTGTGTGGTGTGATTTGAATAGGGAGTACTATTATGTGGCCACGCCCCTTCCTTGGGAGACCACACCCCTTTTCGTGGCATGCACACTTCCTTTATCAAAAATGAGGGAAGGCGCAAATTTATAGTTTGTATGGAGGCACCGAACACCCTAGCACCAGCCCTGTCCACAGCAGCTGGAGGGACACCGGTTGAAGACACATGTACTGCAACAGATTATAGTAAAACCAGCGGTGCAAGTAGGCGGGTACGGGTGGGTACGGCGTACCCTTAAGAATTTAGCCGTGGGTACACCATACCCACTGCTGATGAGCCACCGCTCCTCGGCGCTCCCTTCCTCCCTCCGCTGCTCACCGCCGCTACTGCGAGGGGAGAAGAGTGCAGCGTTCACCTCTCCTGCCACTCAGTGTCTTCCTTCAATTCAGCGCTGCCCGTGAGCCAATCAGAGCTCGCGGACTGGCAGCCAAGGCTGCCGGACCGCGAGCTTTGATTGGCTCACAGATCGGCGCTGAATTGAAGGAAGACACCCGCACAGCAGCCGGAGACTGAGGGGCAGGAGCGGTGCAGGCTGCGCTCTCCTCCCCTCACACACACACACACACACACACACACACACACACACACACACACACACACACACACACACACACACACAGGACAGCAGCAGTGTTCAGCAGCAGGGGAAGGGGGGGTGGGGATTATGTATACCTGGCACTGGAGGCACTGGGGGGACATGTGTATCTGGCACTGGGGGGACATGTGTATCTGGCACTGTGGGCATATCTGGCACTGGGGGGGACATGTGTATCTGGCACTGTGGGCATATCTGGCACTGCGGGGGACATGTGTATCTGGCACTGGGGGCATATCTGACACTGAGGGCATATCTGGCACTGGGGGGACATGTGTATCTGGCACTGGGGGCATATCTGGCACTGGGGGACATGTGTATCTGGCACTGGGGGCATATCTGGCACTGGGGGGACATGTGTAACTGGCACTGTGGCCATATCTGGCACTGCGGGACATGTGTATCTGGCACTGGGGGCATATCTGACACTGAGGACACATCTGGCACTGGGGGGACATGTGTATCTGGCACTGGTGGCATTTCTGTATCTGGCACTGGGGGCATATCTGGCACTGTGGGGGCATTTCTGTATCTGGCACTGGGGGACAATGTATATCTGACACAATGGGGGCATTTGTGTATCTGGAACTGTGGGGCAATGTGTATCTGGCACTCGGGGCTTTTGTGTATCTGGCACTGTGAGGCAATGTGTATCTGGCACTGTGAGGCAATGTATATCTGGCACTCTGGGGGCATTTGTGTATCTGGCACAGTGAGGCAATGTGTATCTGGCATTGTGGGGGCAATGTATATCTGGCACTGTGGTTCAATGTATATCTGGCACTGTGGGACAACGTGTATCTGGCACTATTGGGGTCATATGTGTATCTGCCCCTCGCCCCATATGTATAATACGCCCCCATTTTCATTGACCATGCCCCATGTGGCATTTGGCCACACCCATATTTTGGCATGCGCACACAGTACCTATAAGACATTTTTTCTACTTGCACCACTGAGTAAACCATTCATTGTTTTGCAAAGTTGGTCATAACAGACATAGAGGTAGGAAGGCCCTGTTTCTTAAACAAAGTATATGTATTTTAGAATTTCAAACAAGGGCCCTCATTCCGAGTTGATCGCTCGCAAGGCGAATGTAGCAGAGTTACACACGCTAAGCCGCCGCCTACTGGGAGTGAATCTTAGCTTCTTAAATGTGCGACCGATGTATGCGCAATATTGCGATTACAAACGAGTTAGCAGTTTTTGAGTAGCTTCAGACTTACTCTGCCTGTGCGATCAGTTCAGTGCTTTTCGGTCCTGGCTGACGTCATAAACACACCCAGCGTTCGCCCAGGCACACCCACCGTTTCCCCGGCCACTCCTGCGTTTTCTCCGGAAACGGTAGCGTTTCCAGCCACACGCCCCTAAAACGCCGTGCATCCGCCCAGTAACACCCATTTCCTGTCAATCACAATGCGAACGTCGGAGCGATGAAAAAGCCGTGAGTAAACTTACTTTCTTCATAGTAAAGTTACTTGGCGCAGTCGCAGTGCGAACATTGCGCATGCGCACTAAGAGAATTCTCACTGCGATGCGATGAAAATCTCCGAGCGAACAACTCGGAATGAGGGCCAATGCTAGGAAGTAATTCTAGCTAGCACTATCATAGTGCACCAATAACATTGCTAAGACATTCATTATGTATTGGAACTTAATTGTGAAAGGATTTAGAAGGTCATGTGTGTTGTAGGTGCATCTAAAAGGCTTGTATGAATAGCTAATTTTCCAGGACCATCTTAAGAGACCATTACATAAGATGAGTAGTGGGCCAACAAACTCCAGAAAATTGTGATTGTGAACAAGTCAGCCGTTAACATGACAGATGCATAGTGTAGATGGAATTTGTTTGTTTTGACTAGATAAGGGGAGAAATATATATTTATTTTTAAAATATGTATGCTAATAATTGTTTGTAGATGTGAGTGTAAGCTTTTATGTTATTAATCAGTAGCATATGTGAAGAGCATAATCAGCTTTGCAGTGCTGTTCTTAATGAATTGCAGTGTTGAAGATTTACAGACTATGGGGGTCATTCCGAGTTGTTCGCTCATTGCCGATTTTCGCAACGGAGCGATTAAGGCAAAAATGCGCATGCACATGGTTAGCAGTGCGCATGCGGTTAGTATTTTACCACAAAACTTAGAAGATTTACTCACACCCGAACGAAGATTTTTCATCGTTGAAGTGATCGTAGTGTGATTGACAGGAAGTGGGTGTTTCTGGGCGGAAACTGGACATTTTCTGGGAGTGTGCGGAAAAACGCTGGCGTGCCAGGGAAAAACACGGGAGTGTCTGGAGAAACGGGGGAGTGGCTGGCCGAACGCTGGGCGTGTGTGTGACGTCAAACCAGGAACGAAACTGACTGAACTGATCGCTATTTGTGAGTAAGTCTCGAGCTAATCAGAAACTACTAAGTAATTTCTATTCGCAATTCTGCTAATCTTTCGTTCGCAATTCTGCTAAGCTAAGATACACTCCCAGAGGGCGGCGGCTTAGCGTGTGCAATGCTGCTAAAAGCAGCTAGCGAGCGAACAACTCGGAATCACCCCCAATGGGGGTAATTCCAAGTTGATCGCAGCAGGAAATTTTTTTGCAGTTGGGCAAAACCATGTGCACTGCAGGGGGGGCAGATATAACATTTGCAGAGAGAGTTAGATTTGGGTGGGTTATTTTGTTTCTGTGCAGGGTAAATACTGGCTGCTTTATTTTTACACTGCAATTTAGATTGCAGATTACACTCACCACACCCAAATCTCTCTCTCTCTGCACATGTTAAATCTGCCTCCCCTGCAGTGCACATGGTTTTGCCCAACTGCTAACAAAGTTCCTGCTGCGATCAACTCAGAATTACCCCCTATGCTTTTATGTTTCCCCACTTATTAAAATCCTACATGTTAAAAATACCAGACTCACTCATTCCATGCATAAGTTTCTGGCAGTTTTACTTTCGTCTTCCTTCCCTTTGTTTACATTTGGTTTACAAGGTAAGTCATTTGAGTTGTAGAATTTGCTTTACAACGTCACAATACTATTTATAATATTTCTTACATTGATGTTATTTGCTATGTGATGTGGATATACTACTTTCAAAGTCTTTAAATAAAGAATTTAATAAAAAAAAAAAGGTAGACACAATCTGACTGTCAAGTTGTGAACTGTGATCTCGTACTAGGGGGGTAATTCAGACTGGATCGCTGCAGCGGCAGTAATCGCAGTCTGAATCTCTTTGTGGAGTGCGCATGTGGGTTGCCACGGGAGACAAGCCGCCGCCGGGTACCCCCTTCCCCGGGCCATCAGGCTGGAAGCCACTGTTGGGCCGGATGCTGGCGGCGGTCCCCGCATCACCGGGAGCGCCCACGGGGTGTAGCATCATCATGGGGCGATGTGGACAGAAAATCTGAGGCCGCCACGTCACCTGGCCCAAAAGCCCCCGTGTCGGGGTTTTAAAGGCATGGGAGAGGAGAGGGCAGGCTGCACGTGGAGAGGAGAGAGAGAGGAGAGAAATCTCCTGCTGCTGCCGCAGCTGCTGTTCATGCTGCTGCTCCTCTGGTTGCTGCTGCGGCTGACCCTGGTGTTCCTGCTGTCCAGACTTCTGCTGTTGCTGCATCCACCACTACCTCTGCCCCTGCAGAGAAATAGAGAGGGAAGAAGGTCCTGCGATGAGTGGACCACAAATGCGACGGGGCCTGACTTTCAAGGTAGGCCCTCAGGGAGGCTCCTTTCTCTATACTGTGGGTATTATGTTTCACTGTAATTCTTTATACTGTGGGTATTGTGTTTTCACTGTATTTCTCTATACTGTGGGTATCGTGTTTCACTGTATTTTCCTGTATCGCATTCACTGTGCGCATAGCGTTCTGCGGTATTTCGTTGCATAGTTGGTTATTGGGTTTAGATTATTTAGGTTGTAGGTTGTTTAGATTGCGTTAGGCCGCAGGCATCGCTTAGGCATTAGGCCACAGGCATCGCTTAGGCCGCATTCATTGCTTAGGCATTAGGCCGCAGGCATTGCTTAGGCACTAGGTCGCATGCATCGCTTAGGCGCAGCAGGTACCCAGCCCAGGATTCCCCCCGCGTGGTGTGTCACAGTCAGGCCCTTATTAAAGGTAGGCTGTTAGCCATGAAAAGTCAGGTCAGTGGCCAGGAGCCGCTCTCACCTGCCCGTTGCCGGGTGTCGCCGCCCTGCGGTGCCTCTCTCGTGTATTTCTGTCCTAGGTACCAGAAGTAAGACCGTTCGTCATGCAAGCTGACAAGATAGTTCTGGTGAGCAATCCTGTGTTCTGTGTGATTCTATGTAGGTTCGTCACCCCATCCCCCAACCCCCCTTTGTGGGCGTTTCCATTCAGGGTCGCACTGGGTGCTTCCGCACCTCACGGGCACCCAGTCTGAGGCCACAAGTGCCAATGATTACAATGATGACCCATTTCTTCCCTGTTGTGCGTCTGTATGTAGTGTCTCCTTACAGGAACCACGGAGGACCTTTAGCCCATTTTCATCTAGCAAGCTGGAGCCATCGTCGGGGTGAACCAGGAGCTTCCGAAGGGGAGCAGAGGGACCACTCTTGGTAAGTGTGGAAGACACCCGACCCACATCGGGACCTCATCCCCCCAACCCGGGGCCACCTAATACACGCATGCAGGAGGGACTCCGGGAGCTCAGTGAGATGCTTACAGCATCTCTGGGCTGCGATCGTCTCTGCCTGATTGACAGGAAGAGGCGGTCGCAGGGTGGGCAGGGGCTTGCCAACGGCGTTAGAACACCACTGGCGGGGCGTGGTCCAGACAATGCAGGTGCGTCTGGACCGTTGTTGGGGTCTGGACATGCAGCCGCTGCAACCCTGGACATGGTGGGTAGCCTCCTGCAAGTGCGCAGGAGCTGTGCTGGCAGGGAGCTACTCGTTGGGTGCAAAAGAATCGCAGCTGTGCGATGCTTTTGCACCCATGCTGGGGAGGGGGGGTAGAGCCAGATATGCAGGGTGGACTAGCCCTGTGCTGGGCGTACCCCCACATGTCTTAGAAACTGATCGTAGATGTGCTAAATTTAGCACATCTTCGATCAGATATGAATTAGGCAATAAAGTTCTTGTGAAATGTCAAGGCACAGAACTGTACATAAGCAGCACTGCAGTCCAAAGAAGTCAGCATGTTCACTTCCTTCACAAACTTATTATGGAGCTCAACAGAGGCCATGATCATCTATGACTAAGAGTGGTTTGGGTGGAAGCACCATTCCGAACTACTGTGTTTAAATGGTTTGCAGAATTTGGAAGATGAGGAACGCTGTGGCCGACCTGTGTCCACCATCACCGAATACAACATTGCTCCCATACAGGTCATAGTTGATGTGGATGCCTGGGTGAACGTGGCCTAGTAAGAGAAGGAGAGATAGGCATCTCATTGGGATCCAACTGCATGATACTCCATGAAAAGCTTGGCCTGAGCAAGGTTTCTGCACGATGGGTGCCCTATTAGTTGACTTGAGAGCAGAAGGAGAATTGGGTGACTTAGTGCTGAAACATACTGGCTATGGTTGAAGGCAGTTGCTCAAATTCTGTCTGGGAGATCATCAGTGGTGATGACCAAACAGTCAGCCCAGTGGATCCTAGAAATTCCAATGTGAGCGCAGTGTGGCCAAGCAGATTGTGAGCACAGTGTGGCCAACACTGGTCATGTAGCTCCCATACCACTCATTCAGCATCGCACCATCACTTGGGACTGGTACACCAACTAATGCCTATGGCAAGTGCTGGAAGCCATTTCCAAGCACCATCCAAGAACTCATGCTTGCAGTGCCCTTCTTTATCATGACAATGCACTTGCCCACAAGTCTAGGAAAGTGATGGATTTTCTGGCCCATGAACACATACAGGAGCTTGGACATCTGCCATACAGTCCAGACCTGGTACGTTGTTCCTTTTATTTATCTCTGTCATGCAGGGTTTTATGAAACTCAGAGGAAACACATGGAAATATCAGTCTGGATCCAGATGTGTCCAGAGAGCTGTCTTAAAAAAATACACCACAGAATTATATATGATACGCTGACTCTCCACTTACTCTCTGTAAGCGGGTTACATGCACGTTGTGTGGAGTACACAGTCTCTGTCACTGTGACAGATTTACTGAGAATGTCCTCCATGGCTGGCAGTGTTAAGGGGAAAAAAGCCCATAAAAGAGCAATATCTTCCTCCCCCTCATCCTCTCCCTCTTCAGAGGACATTTCTAAAAAGAAAGGCTGTCACCTCTGGCTTTTCAGATTCTGAGGTAGGAAAGTT
Organism: Pseudophryne corroboree; assembly: GCF_028390025.1. NCBI lineage: Eukaryota > Metazoa > Chordata > Amphibia > Anura > Myobatrachidae > Pseudophryne > Pseudophryne corroboree. The sequence goes on along the minus strand of NC_086445.1, from coordinate 831,880,215 downwards.
TCCTCAGTATGCTATCAGGTCACCTTCCTGTTCATGGAGCCCTCAAGCAAGTAAGGAAAGACTAAAAAAGACACATAAGAGCAAGTTTAACCCCAGGGAACCCTATTCGGGTAAAATTCCCCCATTCCCTGGTATTGCTCATAGCAGACAAAATGAAGGTGCTCGGAGCAAGCCCAATACTCATGCCCATAGCTGGCAAAATATCTTTGCTCATAGCAGGCAGCATGAATGTACCCGTTCTCAGTATATGGGGTCACCTGCCAGACAGCCTCATAGTTCCCCTAGGGAATACAACCATTCTTCCTCAGTAGATTGTGAATCTGAGGAAATTACAAGAACCTCTGCTTCATCCCAGCATTGGGAATTTAGCAAGATACAGTGGCCAGAGTGGCTTTAGCAGGGTAAAACCCCTTCAACAAAATTATACGTCTCACACTGGGCCCTAGAATGCTATTCTGAGGTCCAAAAGTTTTGCTCAGTTGGCATTTAGAGCGACACTCATCAAGGACTTACGCTCTTATACGGGGTTATCAGATGTTCCTGCATTATTTGCTCCTAACACTGACCCAGCATTAAAAAGGCACAATGACCCCGCAGATCATACTTTGAGGAAGATCCAGTATAAGTTGGTGGACGCAGCTGCCCCTTACTGTTCATGTTAAACAAAGCAAAGAGGGAAGGGGAATCCAGCGTCATGCTAGATTCTCTGGTGACGTCTAAGCTTGCCCTCCTTAAGGCCAGTAGCAGAGCAGTGCTTATAATAGGCCATACCTTCAATCATATTACTAACACCCACAGATATAGATGGATTACTAGTGCAGGATTAGCTGACCTAGCCCCAAAATCTCTAGAATTCCCAAACTTGACGATGCCGACCTCAGTTTATTGAGGAGGTTAAAACGAGACATAAGAGTAGAAAATCCTTCATACTGTAGATCTCAAAAAAGGAAACAAGCATTTCAAGAGACCCTTTCCTCAAGGGGGTCGGGCTTCGAGAGCCACGGGTCTGACCCGAGATTTCCAAAGCACAAGAGGAGCCCAAAGAGGAGGCTTTGGACACAGATCCTACGACACCCCTAGAGCATCGACCTCAAGCAGTTGGAATAACCCTAAAAGAGGCCTCAACTACGGTAAGCTTACCCTGATACCCTCCTCTTCACAAAACTCTCAAAGAACATTTCCATAAGTGGCAAAAGATTACCACAGACCTATGGTTGCTTAAAACAATCCAGTTTGGGTTAAACCTCCCTTTAATTTGTTTTCCACACCAGGCATTCCATGTTCCTTGTTCAAGAAATTGCAGCCCTCAGCTAGACAAGGTACTAACAATAGCCCTACATCAGGGAAAGATAGAACCAGCAAAACCAAGCATAAAAGGCTGGATAAGCCATCTATTCTCTATAATAAAGCAAGACGGCTCCATAAGACCAAGGCTTTGAACCGATATCTTAAACCGAGAAGGTTTTGAATGGAAAGCATCCTAGACATTCCCTACCTCCTCACAAGAGATTGCTTCTTTATAAAAATAGACCTAAAGAAGCTTTCCACTCTATGGGCCTAAATCAGACCTGATCGCTAATCAATGCGCACGCAAGTACCGTTCGCAAGTGTGCAAACAGAATGCAAGCTTGTGAACAGACATAAAAACACGCCCATCATGCATGAGTGCACACAAATGTGCAGCAGTGCACAAAAGAGGTGATTACTATTTTGAATCGCACGGGAGCGATGCGTTCACAAGATTGCTAATCAAATCACTTTCAATATAGAGCTTGTCGTACATGTTCGTCGCATTCGCTAGCTTGAAAATAATCGCACAATGATGTGGGGTTTTTCCAACATATGTAAAACAATCACCCAAAGGAATTGTAATGTAATTGATCAATTAAGTGATGAAACACTGCAAAATGAAGAGTTTGACAATTTAATTGCTCAATAACATTCAGCAATTAAGGCAACAAACATACTGTTTGCACAAAATATGTTTGTTGACTTATTTGCACAATACACTAAATACTATTTTTAAAAACGATATAGTCAAATATGTAGGGCGGGATGTACTATAACTGATCGCTGCCCCTCGCCGCCTACCGCAGTGATGCTAATCGCATACAGTATGTACTAACATATGCGATTAACATCGCAATGCGGTATGGGAGGCGATTATGTCTGCAGGAGTCAGCGGGGGTCTCCGTCACCTCCCAGACCCGGGAGGCGACGTGTGCAGGGAGTTGCCGGGCTCCTCCTCCTCCCCCCTGCAGCTGGAGACAAGGCTGTGCTGCGGGGAAGAAGGAGGAGGGAGGCCGTAACACCAGCAGCTCACTGGACACACAGGTATGGCGGGGGGTGGGAGGTCGTCGTGAGTGGCGCAGGGCGACGGTGGGATGCGGCGGTTGCGGTAAGAAGCCCATAGGCTTCTATAGGGTATCTTCATAAAAAGATGGCGATACCCTAAGAAGCAAAACGCAGCGGCCGGGGGTTAGTACATATGAAAATACGGTAAAACGGGGGGTTTACCGCATTTTCCTTTTAGTACATCCCGCCCCAAGTCTTTTAAAATAGTGATATGGTAAACGCCCCTTCCCCCCCCCAAAAAAAGAAAAAGACAGATAAAAGGTACAATATTCAGTTTAATAAAAACACAACACAATAGCATTTTTTTTTATTGTTTACTGTGTTTTTTGGTACAAAAATTTAGATTTTTTTTTTTTAAACAAAATATTAAAATAAATGTAATAATTTGGAAACATTTCCGAGCAGGGCCAATAGCTCCCTCCTTATGGCCTTATCACGATCTCCAACCTCAGAATCTGTAATAAGTAGAGATGAGTGGAGAACCGAACCCCCCCCACCCCCCCCACCCCCCCGGAACTTCACTACCTGGGCCCGGATCCGAATCAGTCTCAGGTTTTCCTGCCTGACTCGGAAACCAGAATGAGGCAAAATGTCATCACCGCGCTGTCGGATTCTCGTGGGGTTTGGATTCCATATAATGAGCCACGCGTCCCCACCATTTTCACTCCGGCATTGGAGTCAGCGGGGGTCTCTCCGTCCTCTGTGTCTTGCTTCAGTTCAGTGTTAGTGTCTTGTGCTGCATCAGTCCAGTCACAGTGGTTGTGACCCCTGCAGACAAATGTCCAGTGCTGCTGTATAAGTCCAGTCCAGCGGTGCTGTGTTGTGCTGCATCAGTTCAGTTGTGTATTGTGCTGCATCAGTCCAGTCACAATGGTGATGTCCTCTGCTGCCATATGTCCAGTGCTGCTGTATAAGTCCAGTCCATTGCAGTGGTGCTGTGTTGACCTGCATCAGTCCAGTGATGGTGTCCCTGTGCTGCTGTATATGTCCAGTGGTACTGCCGTATATGTCCATTGATACTGCAGTATATGTCCATTGATACTGACGTATAATTCCAGTGATCCTGTAGTATAATTCCAGTGATCCTGCCGTATAATTCACGTGATGCTGCCATATAATTCCAGTGGTACTGGCGTATAAGTCCAGTCCAGTGATACTGCCGTATATGTCCAGTGATACTGCCGTATATGTCCAGTGATACTGCCGTATATGTCCAGCGGTACTGCCATATAATTCCAGTGATCCTGCCGTATAATTCCAGTGGTACTGGCGTATAAGTCCAGTCCAGGGATGCTGCCGTATATGTCCAGTGATTCTGCCGTATATGTCCATTGATACTGCCGTATATGTCCATTGATACTGCCGTATATGTCCAGTGGTACTGCCGTTTAATTCCAGTGATCCTGCCGTATAATTCCAGTGATCCTGCCGTATAAATCCAGTGGTACTGGTGTATAAATCCAGTGATCCTGCCGTATAATTCTAGTGATCCTGCCGCATAATTCCAGTGGTACTGGCGTATAAGTCCAGTCCAGTGATACTGCCGTATATGCAAAAAATATATTATATATCAAGTATATAATAAACAGGCGCAAAAATGAGTGGTTTTTTCCTAGCCGCTGTGATTGGAGAAAGTCAATCTCCAGAACAAAAGAAAGCAATGGAAGTGAAATACAGCGCTAATACAACTGATGCTAATTATATATAGATTTATTCATTAAAACAGACTGATAATATCAGTCTGTTTTAATGAATAAATCTATATATAATTAGCATCAGTTGTATTAGCGCTGTATTTCACTTCCAATACTGCCGTATATGTCCAGTGATACTGCCGTATATGTCCATTGATACTGCCGTATCTGTCCAGTGATCCTGCCGTATAACTTTAGTGATCCTGCCGTATAATTCCAGTGATCCTGCCGTATAATTCCAGTGGTACTGGAGTATAAATCCAGTCCAGTGATACTGCCGTATATGTCCATTGATACTGCCGTATATGTCCATTGAAACTGCCGTATATGTCCAGTGGTACTGCCATATAATTCCAGTGATCCTGTCGTATAATTCCAGTGATCCTGACGTATAATTCCAGTGGTACTGGCGTATAAGTCCAGTCCAGTGATACTGCCATATATGTCCAGTGATACTGCCGTATATGTCCGTTAATACTGCCGTATATGTCCAGCGGTACTGCAGTATAACTCCAGTGATCCTGCCCTGTCGCGTAAGTTCATCACAGTCGCTCGAGGGCAAGATAAATATTGGTGCCCCCCTATTTCCTATATTAAGATAAATATATGTATGTATGTATGTATGTATGTGTGTGAGATATATATGTGTGTGTGTGTGTGTGTGTGTGTGTGTGTGTGTGTGTGTGTGTGTGTGTGTGTGTGTGTATATGGAGTGTTCTGAAAAAAAATTATATACTGTATTTATACATTTAATTGTCTTTTATTTTAAATCACACATTTCTTAGCAGTCATACCCAGGATTAGAACCCATGACCTGTTACACTAACAGCAGACACTTTACTGATGGAGTTATTTGCCTTCCTACCTCTGTCTGTCTGTCTGTCTGTCTGTCTGTCTTTGCCCAGTTTTGTTCTATAATTGTTGTTCTAATTGTAAAGCGCAACGGAATATGCTGCGCTATATAAGAAACTGCTAATAAATAAATATATAAATTTGCTCCTGTAGAGGAAGCATGAGAATTCTAACTATATGAAGTTACGTGTAATTGTCAGAGAAGTAGCTTCATATAGTTAGAATTCTCATATTTCCTATACAGGAGCAAACAGCTTCATCAGTAAGGTGCCGCATCCCGTGTAATAGGTTGTGGTTTCTAATCCTGGGTATGACACTTGTAAAATGTGTATATTCTTATTCAGTATAAAAAGTGGGTGTGATTTGTAAGGTGCAGGGACCAGTGAGGGAGTCGGCAACTGAAAAGACAGCGGCAGCTATCAATTAACTAAATTCAATGGTATCACAGAATGGGAGGAGAGGTGCCCCCCTTCAGAGCAGGAGCCCGGCGGCAGATGACTCCATTGCCTCCCAGAGTTCTGCCTCTGATCCTGCCATATAATTCCAGTGAGCCTGCCGCATAAGTACAGTGATCTTGCCGTATAAGTCCAGTGATCCTGCCGTATAATTCAAGTGATCCTGCCGTATAATTTCAGTGGTACTGGCGTATAATTCCAGTGATACTGCCATATAATTCCAGTGATACGGCCGTATATGTCCAGTGGTACTGCCATATAATTCCAGTGATACTGCCGTGTATATATATATACCCTGTTGCAAAGCGGATTACTGAGACCATAACAACTATGCTGGTGCTAGATGTGCATCTGGTATCCACCATTAGTGCAGTGGGACTGCAGTGCCAACCCTAGATGTGCCAGGTATTTGTGCCGCACACTTGTGTCACTTAGCTTAGTCATACAGCTACCTCATTGCCCTCTTTTACTTCTTGACATGATGTGTTGTTTGGGTACTATTTTTTTTTAACATGCTATCCTGTATGACACTGCAATACCATTCCTAGATGGGCCAATTGTTTGTGTCGCTTAGCTTAGTCATACAGCAACCACTTAAACTCTCCTGGGGATTTGTGATATTGGACAATGCCACCAATATTGTGGGTGCATTACATCCTGGCAAATTCCAGCACGTCCCATGTTTTACACATACAATTAATTTGGTGGTGCAGAATTTTTTGAAAAATGACAGGGGTGTGCAGGAGATGCTGTCGGTGGCCCGAAAAATTGGGGGGGTTCTCTCAACATTCAGACACTGTGCGCCACTCCTAGATAGGCCAGGTGTTTGTACCGCACACCTCTTTTTTTCTTTGCATTATGTGCTCTTTAGGGCCTAGTTGTCAAAACTGCCATCCTGTCTGACACTGCAGTGCAAATTCTAGATGGGCCAGGTGTTTGTCCCACCCACTTGTGTTGTGGCACTGCAGTGTCACAAGTGTGAGGCAGCGACACAAGTGTGAGGCACAAACACCTGGCCCATCTAGCAGTGGCACTGCAGTGGCAGACAGGATGGCACTTTTAAAAACTAGGCCCCAAAGAGCACATAATGCAAAGGAAAAAAATTGTCCTTGGGCTCTCCCACCCACCCTTATGTTGTATAAATAGGACATGCACACTTTAACAAACCATTCATTTCAGCGACACGACTGTGGCTGAAATTATTGGTTTGTTTGGCTCCCCACCAAGAAACATGCAATTATTCTCTCCTTGCACAAACTGGCTCTAGAGTGGCAAGATGTCGTCCTCATCCTCAGATTCCCCCCCCCCCCCCCCCGCTCAGTGTTTACATCCTCATCCTGACAGAGAAATAATATTCAAACAAAACCCACATAATTTACAGTATGTGTCAGTGGACTGCTTACGCTATTGCCCAAAGTTTCAGAACTTGATAATGACTTATGATGAATGTGCTGCAGGTGACGTATAAGGGCGGATGTTCCTAGGTGGTTAACGTCCTTACCCCTACTTATTATGGATTGACAAAGGCAACAGATGGCTTGACACCTGTTGTCCGGATTTGTGGAGAAATAATTCCACACTACAGAGGTGTCTTTTTTGGTATTTTGCCCAGGCATGACAATGGTTTTTTTCATCCCATGGCCAACAACTGTCTCCGCTGGTGCCTTATTCAAACAAACCACATCACCATCAGAATCCTCATCGTCAACTTTCTCCTCAGCGCCAGCAACACCCATATCCTCCTCATCCTGGTGTATTTCTACAGTCACATCCTCAATCTCAATATCAGCAACTGGACCGGTGGTGCTCCTACCAGCACTTGCAGAGGGCGTGCAAATGATGGTAGGAGCCTCCTCTTCCCATACAGTGTTGTGAAGGTCAGGCCTAGACATCACAACCGCAGACAGTGCCAGCACCCCTACATTTTCACAACAGCCCTGTCATTTTACAGCATACAAGACAGGGCCAGTGTAACTTGATTTTCACTGCACCCTAGAATAATTACAGCATACAATACAGGGCCAGTGTACATTGATTTTCACTGTACCCTAGAATAATTACAGCATACAAGATGCACCTCTGACTTTTTACAACATACAGGGCCAGCAACACTCCTATATTTTACAGCATACAGCAGTGTGCTTTTAATTTTTAACAACTGCGCCTCTGAATTTTTACAACATACAGGGCCAGTGTAATGTTATTTGAACAGCAGCAGCACCCCTATATTTTACAGCATACAGCAGTGTGCTTTTAATGTTTAACAACTGCACCTCTGACTTTTTACAACATACAGGGCCAGCAGCACTCCTATATTTTACAGCATACAGCAGTGTGCTTTTAATTTTTAACAACTGCGCCTCTGAATTTTTACAACATACAGGGCCAGTGTAATGTTATTTGAACAGCAGCAGCACCCCTATATTTTACAGCATACAGCAGTGTGCTTTTAATGTTTAACAACTGCACCTCTGACTTTTTACAACATACAGGGCCAACAGCACCGCTATATTTTACAGCATACAGCATATATTTTTAATGTTTAACAACTGCACCTCTGACTTTTTACAACATACAGGGCCAGCAGCACTCCTATATTTTACAGCATACAGCAGTGTGCTTTTAATTTTTAACAACTGCGCCTCTGAATTTTTACAACATACAGGGCCAGTGTAATGTTATTTGAACAGCAGCAGCACCCCTATATTTTTCAGCATACAGCAGTGTGCTTTTAATGTTTAACAACTGCACCTCTGACTTTTTACAACATACAGGGCCAACAGCACCGCTATATTTTACAGCATACAGCATATATTTTTAATGTTTAACAACTGCACCTCTGACTTTTTACAACATACAGGGCCAGCTGCATCCTCATATTTTCCAGCATACGGGAGGACAGTGCCCCTGCACCCTGTACAACACAGTGACAGCCAGGACAGCAACACCCATGTACAGCTGCAGCACATGAACCACCAGTGATAGCCAGGACAGCACCCCTAACACAGCACAGGTACACCACAGTGACTGCAGCAGCACCCCTACAGAACACACACTAACCCCACCCGATGCCACCACCCACAGAGAGAGACAGAGGTCTGTCTCCCCCACTCTCCAAGTCTGGAGTGAAAATGGCGGCGATGCACTGCTGTTTATATGGGATCCAAAACCCACTCAAGAATCCGACAGCGGGATGATGACATTTTGCATCATTCTGGTTTCCGAATCTGGCAGGAAGTCCCCAGCCGGACTCGGATCCAGGCTCGGGACGTGATGTTCGGGGGGGGGGGTGTTCGGTTACCAGGGAACTGAACCCGCTCATCTCTAATTTTGCTGAACCCTGACAAATCACCAATTGGCGGATTCCAATGTACAGCAGATTGGAATCAGATTGGAAAAAAGTAGTACCAATGCATCTTGGCACCCAGAGCACTAGCTCCCCCTGATCTGCTCATGCAAGGATCCCTGATTATAAGCATTTTCCTCTTCATTAGGTTAGTCAAAAAGATTTTTCAATGGGAAACAAATACCGTATTTGCCGGCGTATAAGACGACTGGGCGTATAAGACGACCCCCAACATTTCCACTCAAAATATAGAGTTTGTTATATACTCACCGTATAAGACTACCCCCTCTTCCGCACACCTTCCACACACCAAATAAAACGTAAAAGAACATCAGACTACAACTTTAAGTTTAAAACTTGCGTCATATTTCTTTCTTTTTGCTAAGGCCATGATAGGGTTGATAGGGGTTTGACTGCTGGACATTTTCTATGCTGTATTGTACTGTATTGTACTGTACAATGGTGCAGTACTGTGGTTGGCTGTTGGCTGTATACAAAGCCTGATTGGATTGGTCCCTGCTCCCTGTCTGCCCTCCCTGTCTCCCTGTCACTAGCAGCAGTCTATTAATACCAAGTGACATTACTATATTATGACCGCAAGGGGCGGGCCGGAGCGACGCTGCTTCCCGAGCAGAACGGGCCGGTCACCCCCCGAAAAGGCTGGCACCCCTGTATCGCCGCAGCCACGCTGATGACACGCAGCGGCCGCAGTGCATCGGGAGGCACTGCGGCGTTTAAGACGACCCCCGGCGTATAAGACGACCCCCCACTTAGTGGCATGTTTTGCAGGGCTAAAAAGTCGTCTTATACGCCGGCAAATACGGTATATATTATGTCAAAATATGTTCTTCTATAGCCACATGAAGTATGGCTGTACCTTCCTGTTACCTCTACAGTTATGTTACTGAATTAAGCCATTGAATTCCATAAAAATACATGCCATTTAAAACAAACAAAAAAAGATTTTTCTTAAAAAATACAAAATAATAAATGCCATGTAAAGTTGCATGCTGTTTATCTCTGTTTAACAGAACATTCATCACTGTGGAACACATACATTACATATTTAAAATTAATTTCTAGGAATTTTGGCAGTACAAAGAAATAGTGAAATATGTAGCAATTAAGCAGAATACAGTGTGGGCAGTGTTTATTCCCTAGGTTGTATCTTGTTAGAAATTCATCATTATACAATTTTACAAAGCAAAACAGCATGCGTGAAATAAAAGCTTTACAAAGCATGAATTCATTTAAAGCATTCACAAGTGCCTTAGCTGAGATGCTATATTATATATTAGATTTACTTTGAAAATAATTATATAGCAGTTATTGTATACAGAACTACTGTATAATACTTTAGAAATGAATACCACATATTACATGTATTAAAAGCAGGTATGGATTTACCTTCCATGGCGGTCATTAATAAGGCATACTGATGTTTAGTTCTTTGGTTATGTTCTGCTAAGTAGGGATGGCCATCGACCATCAATTATTACAAATCAGCAATTGTTTTAGGTCCAATGGTGAATACTTTTGTCATAGATGGGGGAGAACCAGATGGTTTCCTGTTGTCAATGGTACAGAACTTCACCCCACATCAGTACGCCATAATGACAACGTGAAAAAAAAACTTTTTTCCGATTTTTGCAAATTTATTAAAAATAAAAAACGAAGAAATCACATGTACATAAGTCTCCACAGCCTTTGCTCAATACTTTGTTGATGCACCTTTAGCAGCAATTACAGCCTCAAGTTTTTTTGAATATGATGCAACAAACTTGGCACACCTATCTTTGGGCAGCACCTCTCAAGCTCCATCAGGTTGGATGGGAAGCGTCGGTGCACAGTCATTTTCAGAGCTCTCCACAGATGTTCAATCGGATTCAAGTCTGGGCTCTGGCTGGGCCACTCAAGGACATTCACAAAGTTGTTCTGAAGCCACTCCTTTGCTATCTTGGCTGTGTGCTTAGGGTCGTTGTCCTGCTGAAAGATTAACTGCTGCTCCAGTCTGAGGTCAAGAGTGCTCTGGAGCAGGTTTTCATCCAGGATGTCTCTATACATTGCTGCATTCATCTTTCCCTCTATCCTGACTAGTCTCCCAGTTCCTGCCACTGAAGAACATCCCCAAAGCACTATGCTGCCACCACCATGCTTCACTATAGGGATGTTATTGGCCTGGTGATGAGCGGTGCCTGGTTTCCTCCAAACATGATGCCTGGCATTAACGCCAAAGAGTTCAATCTTTGTCTCATCAGACCAGAGAATTTTGTTTCTCATGGTCTGAGAGTTCTTCAGGTGCATTTTGGTAAACTCCAGGCGAGCTGCCATGTGTTATTTTACTAAGGAGTGGCTTCCGTCTGGCCACTCTACCATACAGGCCTGATTGGTAAATTGCTGCAGAGATGGTTGTCCTTCTGGAAGGTTCTCCTCTCTCCACAGAGGAATGCTGTAGCTCTGACAGAGTGACCATTGGGTTCTTGGTCACCTCCCTGACTAGGGCCCTTCTCCCCGATCACTCAGCTTAGATGGCCGGCCAGCTCTAGTAAGAGTCCTGGTGGTTCCGAACTTCTTCCATTTTTGGATGATGGAGGCCACTGTGCCTATTTAGCCCTTCAGAGCAGCATATATTTTTCTGTACCCTTCCCCAGATTTGTGCCTCGTGACAATCCTGTCTCGGAGGTCTACAGACAATTCCTTTGACTTCATGCTTGGTTTGTGCTCAGACATGCACTGTCAAGTGTGGGACCTTATATAGACAGGTGTGTGCTTTTCCAACTCATGTCCAATCAACTGAATTTACCATAGGTGGACTCCAATTAAGCTGTAGGAACATCTCAAGGATGATCAGTGGAAAAAGGATGCAAATGAGCTCAATTTTGAGCTTCATGGCAAAGGCTGTGAATACTTATGTACATGTGATTTCTTAGTTTTTTATTTTTAATAAAGTTGTAAAAATCTCTAAAAAAAACTTTTTTCACGTTATCATTATGGGATATGGGCCCTCTTTCCGAGTTGTTCGCTCGCTAGCTGCTTTCAGCAGCATTGCAAACGCTAGGCCGCAGCCCTCTGGGAGTGTATCTTAGCTTAGCAGAATAGCGAACGAAAGATTAGCAGAACTGCTACTAAATATTTTCTTGCAGTTTCTGAGTAGCTCCATACCTACTCCTAGATTACGATCAGCTCGGCCCTTTTAGTTCCAGGTTTGACGTCACAAACACGCCCTGCGTTCGGCCAGCCACTCCCCCGTTTCTCCAGACACTCCCGCGTTTTTCCCTGACACGCCTGCGTTTTTTAGCACACTCCCGGAAAACGCTCAGTTACCACCCAGAAACGCCCCTTTCCTGTCAATCACTCACCGATCAGCAGTGCGACTGAAAAGCGCCGCACAGACAACAGCAAAACTGCTAAGTTTTTAGTTAAATAACTAAGCGCATGCGTGCTGCGTACCATGCGCATGCGCATTTAGCAACAAATCGCAGCATAGCGAAAATCGGCAACGAGCGAACAACTCGGAATGACCCCCATTGTTTGTAGAATTTTGAGGGAAAAATCAATTTATTCCATTTTAGAATAAGGCTGTAACATAACAAAATGTGGAAAATGTGAAGCGCCGTGAATACTTTCTGGATGCACTGTATATGACTTCAAAGCAGTGGTCCTCATCCGAGCCTGCAAATTGCTCTTCCCAGCCAGATATCTTGGGTTATGTCTGACTTAGAGTTTTTCTCTAAGTTTTTGCTCCAAAAGCTGGGACTCTCCCCTCTCGGTGAACACTGGGAGCTTGTCTCTACTACAGTATGCCCAGAACCAGAGATACAGTATCAGCATTCCAGCAGCTGGTCCCTGCTCCAGCTCCACATGCCTGGTATGCAGTTTTATATTTTTGTCAGTAGATTGCTCTGGCTCTGAACTCTGATCCCCAAGTTTCCAGTACCTCCTGAAAGGTGGGACTCTCTTTATCGCATAGAAAGCCAAGAAATCTATCTCCAGGAAATGGAGATATCTGCAGTCAAGCAAGCTGCCCTGTCAACTGATAATGATGAATATTAAGCCCACTCCACTATCCAACCCTCCCCTGCATATTAAACACCCCCTACCACGCTGGAAGACATGTACCAGGGGCCCCTTCATTCAGCCCAATGCCCCCTTCTACAGTTTAGTGTTCTAGCTCCCGCCCCATCTCCCACCATCTGTGCAGTAAAGGAGCAATTAGCAGTAATCACTGCTACTGGTCCTACATATTAAGTGGAATACAGAATACCCATACCGCCCGTGGGACATCAGAGCTGCCACTGGTGGGGGATGGGTAGTGGCCCCAGTGCATTGCTTTGCCCCTTGTCAGACACAGCACACCTTTATGTACAACAAAGCACGTCTGGGGACAGACCACCTCCCAGTGTCACAAAACATGCATGATACACTGCAGTGTCACAGAATAATAGTATAGTACATTGGGGTAGAGCAAATATATATATATATATATATATATATATACAGTTGTGCTCATAAGATTACATACCCTAGCAGAATTGTGATTTTCTGGCCATTTGTCAGAGAATATGAATGATAACTCACAAACTTTTCTTTCACTTATGGTTAGTGGTTGGGTGAAGCCATTTATAGTTTCTGTTGCCATTATGATTTAAAAAGAGTAAACACAGTTGTTTGACAATAAATGGCTTCACCCAACCACTAACCATGAGTGAAAGAAAAGTTTGTGAGTTATCATTCATATTCTCTGACAAATGGCCAGAAAATCACAAATTCTGCTAGGGTATGTAAACTTATGAGCACAATTGTGTGTATATATATATATATGTAGTAGATATTCGGCACTCACTATCAAGAAGAAACAGCTTGCCTGGTGCCATCCATAGTGAAACTCCACAGCATACACAGACAGAAATTGTCGGCACTCCCGGACTTTTCAAAAGCTAAAGGACCACAGAAGCCTTCTAGCGCTTAACGTTTCGGTTTATTTCAACCGTCATCAGAAGCAATACACATCTTACAAATGAACATACCTTTATACACACACATATTACCACACGTGCACGATCCCCGGAGCCCCGGGGGCGGACATCCGGTTGCGTCATCTCACACTGACAAGCCTGCCCAGCCGATGACGCTGCCCGGTTTCTGTGTACACCATCACCATGGAAACATCTACAGAATACATGAAGAGATCCGGCCTCAATGTTACAAACTAACTACATGTGTAACAATATGACATAAACAACTGTAACAACTTCATGATACTTATATTCAACAATAAGATACTTCTTGATCCAGTTTTAACAAGATATAAACGATGCATTAATAACAGTGTCATGTCTTCCAGATGATAATAACACCTTGCAACCCCCATTATCCATGGGGTAATCGAGCATATATTTTGGTAAAATGTTATTATAAATAATTTGTACAAACAGTTATAGAAAACAGGAGAGAGATAAAGTCTCATTAAGGCCAAAGGGAGACACCGTATTTAAACGGTGTATCCATCACGCTTCCCTTTGAAGTAACTGCCTTGCTCTATCCTCCCCTCGTTTGGAAAACGGCACATGGTCCAGCATTTTGTACCTCAAGGATGACAGATTATGCCTATGTTCCTTGAAATGCTTAGCAACAGGCTGATCAATCTGTTTGCCTTCTAAGATTTGTTTGATGGCACTCCTATGCTGGGTCATTTTCTCTTTAAATTGGCAGGTAGTTTTGCCAATATAATACAACCCACAGGGACATCGTAGACAGTAAACTACATATCTGCTTGTACAAGTTAATACATGTGAAATCATAATGCGCTGACCTGATTGCGGATGTAAAATGTAATCACCCGTTTCCAAGTAAAGGCAAGTGGTGCAGCCTGTGCATTTATAATTGCCAGGTTTTTTCGTTAGAAATGTGGTATTGATCTTGGAGGAAAACTGTGAGATGTCTACATGAACAACCATGTCTCGGATATTGCAACCACGCTTGTAACATGGTAACAATCTATGCGTCGACAAGCTGGACAGATCTGGATCTGTTTGGATGATAGGCCAGATTCTTTTTGCCGTGCCCATTAATTTGTGACTTGAGTTGGTATACTCAGTAACACAGATCATAGCTTGATCGGTTCTTTTTTTCGGTTTCGTAGAAACCGAAACAGACGGTTCTTTCAACGCCCGTGTCATCGCATGCTGCAATAGTTTATTTGAATACCCCCTCTCTAAAAATCTGTGGGTCAGCTTCTGCATTTGTTCTCTCTTATCATCCGCATCACTGCAAATGCGGTGAATGCGGAGATAGTGTGAATATGGAAGACCATTTTTTAATGGTCTTGGGTGATGGCTAGATGACAGTAAAAGACAGTTGACATCAGTGGGCTTACTGTACACTGAGGTGACAAATTTATCTTTGTTTTTAGTAATATTCACATCTAAGAAATGTATACTTTCCAATTGTATGTTAAAGGTAAGTTTTATTGAATCATCTATGGAATTAGCATACTGCATCATTGAAATAAACTCCTCTTTGGGACCAGTCCAAAGCATAAATACATCGTCGATGTAGCGTGTGTATATCGCGATATGTGGACTGAAACGATTATTGGAGAAGAACATATTCTTTTCGACGCTAAACATGAAGGCATTTGCATACGGATACGGGGCAGTACGGATGGTGTAATGGTTAGCATTACTGCCTCACAGCACTGAGGTCATGGGTTCGATTCCCACCATGGCCCTAACTGTGTGGAGTTTGTATATTCTCCCCGTACTTGCGTGGGTTTCCTCCGGGTACTCCGGTTTCCTCCCACAATCCAAAAATATACTGGTAGGTTAATTGTCTCCCAACAAAATTAACACTAGTATGAATGTGTCTGTGTACATGTGGTAGGGAATATAGAATGTAAGCTCCACTGGGGCAGGGACTGATGTGATTGGGCAAAATATTCTCTGTACAGCGCTGCAGAATTTCTGTGCGCTATATAAATAACTGGTAATAAATAAATAAATAAATAATATGCCGGAGCTGCGCAAGAACCCATTGCGCAGCCCTGCAATTGCCTGAAGAATTCATTGTTAAGAGACATAAAAAAATCAACATCTGGGCTTGTGAAGTGTATATTATCCCTGATTAAAGTTTCAACTGCTTGTAAGCCACGTTCATGTGGGATACTAGTATATAGGCTTACTACATCGGCTGTACAGAGCCAACATTGATCAGCAGAGATGACAAATTCATTCAATTTCTTCAAAAATGTGGTAGTATCTTTTAGGTATGTAGCCTGGTTTTGAATAACAGGTTGCAAGAAATAAGCAATGTATTTTGCTACCTGTGAGTACAACGACTATTATCATCTGGCAGACATGACACTGTTATTAATGCATCGTTTATATCTTGTTAAAACTAGTGATGTGCACCGGACATTTTTCGGGTTTTGTGTTTTGGTTTTGGATTCGGTTCAGCGGCCGTGTTTTGGATTCGGACGCGTTTTGGCAAAACCTCACCGAAAATTTTTTGTCGGATTCGGGTGTGTTTTGGATTCGGGTGTTTTTTTCAAAAAACCCTAAAAAACACCTTAAATCATAGAATTTGGGGGTCATTTTGATCCCATAGTATTATTAACCTTAATTACCATAATTTCCACTCATTTCCAGTCTATTCTGAACACCTCACACCTCACAATATTATTTTTAGTCCTACAATTTGCACCGAGGTCGCTGGATGGCTAAGCTAAGCGACACAAGTGGCCGACACAAACACCTGGCCCATCTAGGAGTGGCACTGCAGTGTCAGGCAGGATGGCACTTCAAAAAAATTGTCCCCAAACAGCACATGATGCAAAGAAAAAAAGAGGCGCACCAAGGTCGCTGTGTGACTAAGCTAAGCGACACAAGTGGCCGACACAAACACCTGGCCCATCTAGGAGTGGCACTGCAGTGTCAAGACAGGATGGCACTTCAAAAAAATTGTCCCCAAACAGCACATGATGCAAAGAAAAAAAGAGGCGCACCAAGGTCGCTGTGTGACTAAGCTAAGCGACACAAGTGGCCGACACAAACACCTGGCCCATCTATGAGTGGCACTGCAGTGTCAAGACAGGATGGCACTTCAAAAAAATTGTCCCCAAACAGCACATGATGCAAAGAAAAAAAGAGGCGCACCACAGGTATAGAATGTAGATGGATAGTATACTTAATGACGACACAGAGGTAGGCACAGCAGTGGCCTTCCGTATCGTACTGCTATATATAGTATACTGGTGGTCACTGTGTCAGCAAACTGCAAAACTAAAATGCACCACAGGTATAGAATGTAGATGGATAGTATACTTAATGACGACACAGAGGTAGGCACAGCAGTGGCCTTCCGTATCGTACTGCTATATATAGTATACTGGTGGTCACTGTGTCAGCAAACTGCAAAACTAAAATGCACCACAGGTATAGAATGTAGATGGATAGTATACTTAATGACGACACAGAGGTAGGCACAGCAGTGGCCTTCCGTATCGTACTGCTATATATAGTATACTGGTGGTCACTGTGTCAGCAAACTGCAAAACTAAAATGCACCACAGGTATAGAATGTAGATGGATAGTATACTTAATCATGACACAGAGGTAGGCACAGCAGTGGCCTTCCGTACCGTACTGCTATATATAGTATACTGGTGGTCACTGGTCAGCAAAACTCTGCACTGTACTCCTCCTATATAATATTAATTATACTGGTGGTCCCCAGTCCCCACAATAAAGCAGCACACTGAGCACAGATATTGAGTGTTTTTCAGGCAGACAACGTATACTGGTGGTCACTGTCAGCAAAACTCTGCATTGTACTCCTGCTATATAATACAGCTGCTCCCCAGTCCCCACAATTAAGCAGTGTGAGCACAGATATATTATGCAGCACACTGAGCACAGATATGGAGCGTTTTTTTCAGGCAGAGAACGGATAAAACTGGTGGTCACTTATCAGCAAAACTCTGCACTGTACTCCTCCTAACAGCTGCTCCCCAGTCCTCCCCACAATTAAGCAATAAAGCAATCAAGTTCAACAATAAACGGAGAGGACGCCAGCCACGTCCTCTCCCTATCATCTCCAATGCACGAGTGAAAATGGCGGCGACGCGCGGCTGCTTATATAGAATCCGAATCTCGCGAGAATCCGACAGCGGGATGATGACATTCGGGCGCGCTCGGGTTAGCCGAGCAAGGCGGGAAGGTCGAACCTGCCTCGGACCCGTGTAAAATGGGTGAAGTTCGGGGGGGTTCGGTTTCCGAGAAACCGAACCCGCTCATCACTAGTTAAAACTGGATCAAGAAGTATCTTATTGTTGAATATAAGTATCATGAAGTTGTTACAGTTGTTTATGTTATATTGTTACACATGTAGTTAGTTTGCAACATTGAGGCCGGATCTCTTTATGTATTCTGTAGATGTTTCCATGGTGATGGTGTACACAGAAACCGGGCAGCGTCATCGGCTGGGCAGGCTTGTCAGTGTGAGATGACGCAACCGGATGTCCGCCCCCGGGGCTCCGGGGATCGTGCACGTGTGGTGATATGTGTGTGTATAAAGGTATGTTCATTTGTAAGATGTGTATTGCTTCTGATGACGGTTGAAATAAACCGAAACGTTAAGCACTAGAAGGCTTCTGTGGTCCTTTAGCTTTTGAAAAGTCCGGGAGTGCCGCCAATTTCTGTCTGTGTATGCTGTGGAGTTTCACTATGGATGGCACCAGGCAAGCTGTTTCTTCTTGATAGTGAGTGCCGAATATCTACTACATGTATTGAGCTTGATCCGGCTGGACGAGCTTACTCATTAAGGCACCTGCACATCACACTGCATCCATATTGCAGTTAATTAAGCATCAGTCTCATCAGCACTTGTGGTGGGTTATCACATTTGTGGTGTAACATGGACACACTACATGAGGAGGTGACTGGATTCCGACATACAGCTCTTTTACAAGGTGAACAACTGATACTATCTGATGTCGATGCAGAGAGAATTTTATTTAAGGAGAAGATGTCATCTGCCACTGCTGCTGATACAGTGAAGCAATTATATTTACAGTTACTAAGATTGAAGAACCGTGAAACTGATTTCTTTTTACATGGTATCTCTGTCCGATTATTACAGAGAGAGGATGTTACCAAGGGGATTTCGGATTCGGAATAACCCCACCATTGGGAGGCACAACCCGAGTTATGCAGAAAATGGGCTGCAGTCCTAAATAAGGCTTCGTTTGACCTTATCATGCTTGTGGTTGAGGAGGCGACCAGAGAACTTGAATTAATACGACATAGAATCACACTGTTTGAGGATGAATACTTACCCACCATTTCTGCTGACTCCTCTGGTGATTGGTTGATCAAACTTGCTCAGCAAGTGGACAAATGTAAATCTGACCTCATAGAGTTTAAGACCAAAAAACATGACACTGTGGTTAAAGATTATGAACAGAACCAGGTGTATATTTGGGCGAATAATCCATCAGGCCCACAAAAATCCTTTCGGATGAGAAATTACAGAAGGAGACGCCGTTTCCCGGCGGAGGGGGACACTTCCAGTGGCGGCACTAATAGTGATTCTGACCAGCTCACAGGTAATAAAGGTAACTCAACATCACGAGTCCCTTTGGGAGTACAAACCAGGGCCCAGCGAGAAAGCCCTGCAGAGCAAGAACGCGGCGCGGCAAACAGTGCCAGAGGGAGAGGAGGAAAAAGTTCAAAAACAAAGAAGTAATTTACAACCTTTCATCAAGGACATTAACAGAGACTGAGATTAATGTTTTGTCCAAAGGACTTAACTTTGTGTCGACAAATTCCCACAAGGTATTTGAGAGTAAGATTGATTTAAGCCGTTTTAACAGGCAATTGCGTTTGAAAGAATTCTTTAATGATAGATGCAGTGATGAATCTGTGAGAACTACTGGTTGTCCTGTTGTGGCCAAATCAGTGTTTGATCCATATTCTAATAATCCAGCTATAAAAACGTTCACCAAAACTATGTCTTGTTGTATTGAGGAATGTGCTTTACAAGTTGACCAGTTTCCCTCAAACATAACTGCGGCTGAACGTAAAGCCTTAAAGGACCTGTCGGCCTATGCTGATATCACTGTGCGCCCCGCCGACAAAGGTGGGGGCATAGTGATTCAGGATATAGCCGACTATAAGGCTGAAGTATATCGTCAATTGAATGATGCTGATGTTTATGCTAAACTGTTAATGGATCACACGCAGGAATATTTGCAGGAATTACATGTGTTACTAGATCAGGCAATAGAAAGGGGAATTATTTCTAAATTGCCTTAATTGTTCCTTCGCCCCATATACCAGTGCTGTACACGATCCCAAGCTGCATAAGGATGCAGTACACCCACCAGGGCGTCCGATCATTTCAGCAAGAGAGTCGTTGTACTCACAGGTAGCAAAATACATTGATTATTTCTTGCAACCTGTTATTCAAAACCAGGCTACATACCTAAAAGATACTACCACATTTTTGAAGAAATTGAATGAAATTGTCAACTCTGCTGATCAATGTTGGCTCTGTACAGCCGATGTAGTAAGCCTATATACTAGTATCCCACATGAACGTGGCTTACAAGCAGTTGAAACTTTAATCAGGGATAATATACACTTCACAGGCCCAGATGTTGATTTTTTTATGTCTCTTATTTGGTTAACTTTACATCGAAATTACTTCCTGTTTAACAATGAATTCTTCAGGCAATTGCAGGGCTGCGCAATGGGTTCTTGCGCAGCTCCGGCATATACAAATGCCTTCATGTTTAGCGTCGAAAAGAATATGTTCTTCTCCAATAATCGGTTCAGTCCACATATCGCGATGTACACACGCTACATCGACGATGTATTTATGCTTTGGACTGGTCCCAAAGAGGAGTTTATTTCAATGATGCAGTATGCTAATTCCATAGATGATTCAATAAAACTTACCTTTAACATACAATTGGAAAGTATACATTTCTTAGATGTGAATATTACTAAAAACAAAGATAAATTTGTCACCTCAGTGTACAGTAAGCCCACTGATGTCAACTGTCTTTTACTGTCATCTAGCCATCACCCAAGACCGTTAAAAAATGGTCTTCCATATTCACAATATCTCCGCATTCACCGCATTTGCAGTGATGCGGATGATAAGAGAGAACAAATGCAGAAGCTGACCCACAGATTTTTAGAGAGGGGGTATTCAAATAAACTATTGCAGCATGCGATGACACGGGCGTTGAAAGAACCGTCTGTTTCGGTTTCTACGAAACCGAAAAAAGAACCGATCAAGCTATGATCTGTGTTACTGAATATACCAACTCAAGTCACAAATTAATGGGCACGGCAAAAAGAATCTGGCCTATCATCCAAACAGATCCAGATCTGTCCAGCTTGTCGACGCATAGATTGTTACCATGTTACAAGTGTGGTTGCAATATCCGAGACATGGTTGTTCATGTAGACATCTCACAGTTTTCCTCCAAGATCAATACCACATTTCTAACGAAAAAACCTGGCAATTATAAATGCACAGGCTACACCACTTGCCTTTACTTGGAAACGGGTGATTACATTTTACATCCGCAATCAGGTCAGCGCATTATGATTTCACATGTATTAACTTGTACAAGCAGATATGTAGTTTACTGTCTACTATGTCCCTGCGGGTTGTATTATATTGGCAAAACTACCTGCCAATTTAAAGAGAGAATGACCCAGCATAGGAGTGCCATCAAACAAATCTTAGAAGGCAAACAGATTGATCAGCCTGTTGCTAAGCATTTCAAGGAACATAGGCATAATCTGTCATCCTTGAGGTACAAAATGCTGGACCATGTGCCGTTTTCCAAACGAGGGGGGGATAGAGCAAGGCAGTTACTTCAAAGGGAAGCGCGATGGATACACCGTTTAAATACGGTGTCTCCCTTTGGCCTTAATGAGACTTTATCTCTCTCCTGTTTTCTATAACTGTTTGTACAAATTATTTATAATAACATTTTACCAAAATATATGCTCGATTACCCCATGGATAATGGGGGTTGCAAGGTGTTATTATCATCTGGCAGACATGACACTGTTTATACACTGTTTATGCATCGTTTATATCTTGTTAAAACTGGATCAAGAAATATCTTATTGTTGAATATAAGTATCATGAAGTTGTTACAGTTGTTTATGTCATATTGTTACACATGTAGTTAGTTTGTAACATTGAGGCCGGATCTCTTCATGTATTCTGTAGATGTTTCCATGGTGATGGTGTACACAGAAACCGGGCAGCGTCATCGGCTGGGCAGGCTTGTCAGTGTGAGATGACGCAACCGGATGTCCGCCCCCGGGGCTCCGGGGATCGTGCACGTGTGGTGATATGTGTGTGTATAAAGGTATGTTCATTTGTAAGATGTGTATTGCTTCTGATGACGGTTGAAATAAACCGAAACGTAAAGCGCTAGAAGGCTTCTATGGTCCTTTAGCTTTTGAAAAGTCCGGGAGTGCCGCCAATTTCTGTCTGTATATATATATATATATATATATATATATGTGTGTGTGTGTATATATATATATATATATATATATAGTGTAGAGAGAGAGTTTCTTATTAGGTTTTTTGCTAATTGTTAATTTTTTTACACTGGGGTCATACCACTAGATTGACAGAGCACCCCCGGATGAGCACAGCAGTCCCTTGTCGGACACAGCACCCCTTCATGTACAACTAAGTATGCACAGTGTCACAATACTGTACATGTATGATACACTGCGGTCTGACAGGAAGTGTCACAGAAAAATACAGTAATAATATAGTACACTTGGGAATAGCTTTCAATTAAGGTGTTTTTTTTATTTTGTTTTTTTCAACACTAGGGTTGCACAAAGGGTTTTGACACTGCGCTAATGGAGAAAATGTACCCACTTTACTTGGAATGCTGCTGTGGAAAATTGTGGAATCACTACCTAATTCCACTGTACAAACAGAAAATGTAAAAATGGTATTTCCCAGCACAAAATCAGTAAAAAAATGAGTGACAGAAATACATAATATATCAAGATTTTTAATATTAAAAAATTCTAATTCATATGAAATATGCAATGAAATTCATTTCATAGGGAGATATAAATCCTCTAAAAATAGTCTTCAAAGAAGAGATAGATATAAAAAGCTTGTGAGTTATCATTCATATTCTCTGACAAATGGCCAGAAAATCACAAATTCTGCTAGGGTATGTAAACTTATGAGCACAACTGTGTATATATATATATATATATATATATATATATATATATATATATATAGAGTGTAGAGATGCCCGGCACTCCCAGTATACTATGGCAAAAACCGGGTGCCCTCCGCAGACAACAATGCAGAAAAGGAAAGAAGCAGCGGCACTCCGTCGGTGTAAACAATCAGATATGTATTCAAATAAAACACATAATAGTGGTCACATACAAAACCTTTTTTTACACTGGCATTCAGGAGCACACCAGGGCAGAAGTGTGCAAAAGGACTGGCTTGCATAAGCTTGAACTTGTGACTTTTCCAAATCACTGCCATTGTGGAGTTATCTTCCTTTAAAAAAAACTTTTGTCAATCTCCTTTCACACACCCACAGAGTGGATAAGTCGCTGACAGGCGCACCCCTCTGTTTGGGAAGACACTTTCCAAACATATCATTTGTGTCTCAAGTGTATGATATAGGACAGCATTCAAACGGATATATATCTCAGAGGTGCACATCAGAGGTCTAGTTTGTTTATGTGTTATATGTAGTTTGTCTTTTTGTTTACCGGTAATAGGTGTCATAATCCTTAATTTACATATAACATCTGCTAGAATTCATATACCCCCTAATAAAAAACATATATTGTTTTATTTAGCATTATCTTTTCACAGATTAGAAGACCTCTATACTTATGAATCTATCTGATAAAACTCTTTCTTAGATTTTATACAGTAATTTTTATATCTATCTCTTCTTTGAAGACTATTTTTAGAGGATTTATATCTCCCTATGAAATGAATTTCATTGCATATACCATATGAATTAGAATTTTTTAATATTAAAAATCTTGATATATTATGTATTTCTGTCACTCATCTTTTTACTGATTTTGCGCTAGGAAATACCATTTTTACATTTTCCGTTTGTACTAGGGTTGCACCACTAGATTGACAACCCCTGGATGGGCACAGCATGAACATAGCACCCCTGGAGGACAAAGCAGCTCCAGCCCCTTGATGGACAACACAGCAGCACCCTTGGATGGAAAACACTGCAGCACCCCTGGATGGACAACACAGAACGCCTGGATGGACACAGCCCAGGCAGAGCACTCCTGGAGAAAGCAGCCGCAGTCCCTTGACGGACAATGCTGCAGCACCCCTGGATGCACAACATAGCACCCCTGGATGGACACAGCACGGACACGTCCACTCACTACAAGCACCACCATCGGAGTGAAATGACGCAGATCACCAGGGGCCTTATATAGAATCCAAAACCCACAAGAATCCGACAGTGGGAGGATGACGTTTTGCTTCCCCTTTTGGGATCCGAGTCAGACAAGAAAACCCGAGCCGGACTCCGATTCCAGTTCAGAATGCTATATTCGGGTGGGTCCGATTCTCCGAAAATCGGGCCTGCTCATCTCTACAGTACTTATTACTAACCTAGAAGAATGCCCTTAAAAATGTGACCTAGGTTATTGTTCTATTTTCCACAGACTGGGGACTTATTTTGAGCTCTATGTACAACAGCTCTTTGCATTTATCAATGTGACAATTTATACTGCCCTAAGTTCTGCTCTGTATCTTTATTGTCTTCTGTTGTATATTGTGTTCCCTAATATTGTAAAACAGTAAAAAAAACAAATGTACAGTAGCCTTGTTATCACTCTTTCATTTTAATATCTGCCTGCCAAACATCTTGGTACAATAATGCGCCTACTCGTACCTGCAGAGGAATGTTCTCGTGCCATTCATCCTTTCCATAATTCTTAGGAAAACTCTTCTTGATCACAAATGCAGCAATAAACCGATACACTTTGTTGAAAATTAAATTGCACCACCGAAGAGGATTTTGGGCTACTCTACAGTTTTGTGCGTCAAAATTAGACTATTTAACCAGGACCGTTTCTAGGGGCGTGTTGAGCCGTGCAATCAAATGGGGCGCCTGCCAGCCCCTGACCCCCGCTGGCTGCTGTGCTGTCACCCTGCCGGCATCTGCTTACATCACACTGCCTGGCAACGCTGGAGTGTTGTTGGCCCTGCCTTTAACATTTAAAGTGCATGAGCCTTTTCTTAGTCAATTATTTTATGGCTGGCTTAAACTGTGTGGAAGAATATATTTTTTACACAGTTATTTGCAACTCAAAAGTCATGTCATATGTTGAAAGAATTGACCAATCAGTGGTCTTGAAATATGACCAGCTTGTTATGTGAAGCGCTCCAGTACAGTTGGGAAATAAAAAGCCTCCAAGAAGAATGGTATTTACAATTAGGAGAAAATTCAGCTAAAGGGTGTAAATTTGTATCTGGGCAAACCATGGGGGTGATTCAGACCTTAACGCTGGGCTGTAATCTTTGCTGTCCTGCGTTCAGAATTTGCCGCCTCCAGGAGGAGTGTAAATCCACTGTGCACGTGTGCGATCCCATGTGTACGCAGAGCTGTAAAAATCCACTTTGTGCAGTCTCTGCGCAGCCCAAGACTTACTCCTACCGTGCGATGAGAACAGGCTGATCGGGGCCGTAGCTGACGTCTGACACCCTCCCTGAAGGGTGGTCTTCAGTTTGCCAGCTGTCGGGATCCCGGCGCACAGTATACCGGTGCCGGAATCCCAGCAGCCGGCATACCAACACCTTTTCTGCCTCTTGAGGGTGCACGACCCTCCTGGAGGGAGTGAGCCCGCAAGGGGCTCATTTGCGCTCGCCCAGCTGTTGGTATGCCGGCAGTCGGGATTATGGTGCCGGTATGCTGGCTGCCAGCATACCCTACTACACCCCTCCCTGAAAATGCTTGGGAATGCCTGCATTTTTCAGGACACTCCCAATAAATGGTCAGTTACAACCCACAAACTGCTTCCTCCTGTCAATCACCTTGCAAACGCCCGTGCAATCTACTTTTTTCACACCATTCCATCGCTGACCGACGATGCCCTTTGTTGTTGTCCGATGCGCGTGTGCATTGCGGTGCATATGCATGCGCAGTTACTTCTTGATCGCCCACTGTGGTCAGGTCTGAATCACCCCCTATGTTGCCTCACAATGAGTGCAAATGTTGGATACAAATGTAAATGAATTTATCTATTTATTTATTTATTTATTTATGTAGTGTTTCATTCATATAAATTAGGGATGAGCGGGTTCGGTTCCCTGAGAACCGAACCCTACCGAACATCACGTCCCGAGCCCGGCTCGGGTTTTCCCACCAGGCTTTGAAACCAGAATGTCATCATCCCACTGTTGGATTCTCGCAGGTTTTGGATTCCATTTAAGGAGCCGCACGTCACCACTATTTTCACTCCAGTCCTAGAGAGTGTAGCGAGAGGACGTGTCTCCTCAGTGTCTGTGCGGGAAAGTAGTGTGGCGTGTGGGGTGGCGACCTGCTCTATTGTGTCGTTCCAGTGCTGTCTTGTGCTGCATCAGTCGAGTGGTGGTGTCTTGTGCTGCATCAGTTCAGTCACAGTGGTGGTGTCCTGTGCTGCCATAAGTCCAGTGCTGCTGTAGAAGTCCAGTCCAGTGGTGCTGTCTTGTGCTGCATCAGTCCAGTAGTGGTGCCCTGTGCTGCCATAAGTCCAGTGGTGGTTTCCTGTGCTGCCATAAGTCCAGTGGTGCTGCTGTATATGTCCAGTCCAGTGGTGCTGTGTTGTGCTGCATCAGTCCAGTGGTGGTGTTCTGTGCTGCCATAAGTCCAGTGGTGGTTTCCTGTGCTGCCATAAATCCAGTGTTGCTGCTGTATATGTCCAGTCCAGTGGTGCTGTCTTGTGCTGCATCAGTCCAGTAGTGGTGCCCTGTGCTGCCATAAGTCCAGTGGTGGTTTCCTGTGCTGCCATAAGTCCAGTGGTGCTGCTGTATATGTCCAGTCCAGTGGTGCTGTGTTGTGCTGCATCAGTCCAGTGGTGGTGTTCTGTGCTGCCATAAGTCCAGTGGTGGTTTCCTGTGCTGCCATAAATCCAGTGTTGCTGCTGTATATGTCCAGTCCAGTGGTGCTGTGTTGTGCTGCATCAGTCCAGTAGTGGTGTTCTGTGTTGCTATAAGTCCAGTGGTGGTGTCCTGTGCTGCCATAAGTCCAGTGTTGCTGCTGTATATGTCCAGTCCAGTGGTGCTGTGTTGTGCTGCATCAGTCCAGTAGTGGTGTTCTGTGTTGCTATAAGTCCAGTGGTGGTGTCCTGTGCTGCCATAAGTCCAGTGGTGCTGATCTATAAGTCCAGGGGTACTGCCTTATAAGTCCAGTCCAGTGGTGCAGCCGTATAAGTCCAGGGGTACTGCCATATAAGTCAAGTCCAGTGGTGCAGCCGTATAAATCATGGGGTATTACCGTATAAGTCAAGTCCAGGGGTACTGCCGTATAAGTCCAGGGGTATTGCCGTATAAGTCAAGTCCAGTGGTGCTGTCCTGTGCTGTATATTATTTACTCCAAATAAAGGGGTTATTAATATTTAATCCAAATACATTTTAGGGTTTGCACTGTGTGGTGTAGGGGTACACTCTCCTGTGCTGCATATTGTTACATAACTCTAGAAAAATAATGGAGAACAAAAATTTGGAGGATAAAATATAGAAAGATCAAGAACCATATCCTCCTACTACTGCTGCTGCTGCTGCTGCTGCTGTTGTTGCTGCTGGGGGTCGATCGTCATCCCAGAGGGGAAGTCAGAAGACCACTTGTACTACTTCAACTAAGCAATTGACTGCCCAACAGTCCTTTGCGAGGAAGATAAAATATGACAACAGTGATCCTGTTGCAAAGCGGATAATTGAGGCCATGACAGCTATGTTGGTGTTAGACATGCGTCCGGTATCCGCCATTAGTGCAGTGGGATTTAGACAATTGATGGAGGTAATGTGTCCCTGGTACCAAATCACATCTACTGTACATTCCACTTCACTGGGAAAGCGATTCCCGGACTGTACAGGGATATTAAGAAAAGTGTCCTCAGTGTCCTGAAAAATGTGGTTGTACCCAGTGTCCACTTAACCCTGGACATGTGGACAAGTGGAGCAGGGCAAACTAAGGACTACATAACTGTGACAGCCCATTGGGTAGATGTATTGCCTCTCGCAGCAACAACAGCAGCGGTACCAGTAGCAGCATCTCACAAATGCCAGCTCATGCCTAGGCAGGCTATGCTGTGTATCACCGGTTTCTGTAAGAGGCACACCACTGACAACTTCTTACGGAAACTGAGGGACATCATTGCACAATGGATTACCCCACTTAAACTCTCCTGGGGATTTGTGATATTGGACAATGCCACCAATATTGTGGGTGCATTACATCTTGGCAAATTCCAGCACGTCCCATGTTTTACACATACAATTAATTTGGTGGTGCAGAATTTTTTGAAAAATGACAGGGGTGTGCAGGAGATGCTGTCGGTGGCCCGAAAAATTGGGGGGGTTCTCTCAACATTCAGCCACTGTGCGCCACTCCTAGATGGGCCAGGTGTTTGTACCGCACACCTTTTTTTCTTCTTTGCATGATGGTCTGTTTGGGGCCTAGTTTTTAAAAGTGCCATCCTGCCTGACACCGCAGTGCCACTCCTAGATGGGC
Source organism: Pseudophryne corroboree (assembly GCF_028390025.1). NCBI lineage: Eukaryota > Metazoa > Chordata > Amphibia > Anura > Myobatrachidae > Pseudophryne > Pseudophryne corroboree. The sequence continues at coordinate 831,851,730 of NC_086445.1, read as the reverse complement.
CAGGTATTTGTGCCGCACACTTGTGTCACTTAGCAAAGTCTTCCAGCTACCTCAGTGCAAACTTTTGGCCTAAAAACAATATTGTGAGGTGTCAGGTGCTCAGAATACATTAGAAATGAGTGGAAATTAATGTTATTGAGGTTAATAATACAGTAGGATCAAAATTACCCCAAAGTTCTGTGATTTTAGTTGTTTTTGTGTTTTTTTCAAAACTCATCCAGATCCAAAACCAAAACCTGAAAGGGTGATTTTGGCAAAACCAATCCAGATCCAAAACACAAGTGAGGATCCAGATCCAAAACCAAAACACAAAACACGAAAAGTGCCCTCCGCACATTTCTAATATAAATTACAGCTGAGAGCATCTTCCTCCCAACTCTTAAGAGGTATATTTAAAAAAAAAAAAAAAAAATATGCAATTGACTTCCATTACCTATCTTGCTCTGGACTGACAATGGGCCTTATTCAGGTGCGGTTGTTCTTACGATTGCTGTTGCTATCTTTTGCAGTTCGCAATTGCGATTATATGCTAATATACTGTAGTTATAAGTAGAGATGAGCGGGTTCGGTTTCTCTGAATCCGAACCCGCCAGAACTTCATGTTTTTTTTCACGGGTCCGAGCGACTCGGATCTTCCCGCCTTGCTCGGTTAACCCGAGCGCGCCCGAACGTCATCATGACGCTGTCGGATTCTCGCGAGGCTCGGATTCTATCGCGAGACTCGGATTCTATATAAGGAGCCGCGCGTCGCCGCCATTTTCACACGTGCATTGAGATTGATAGGGAGAGGACGTGGCTGGCGTCCTCTCCATTTAGATTATAAGAGACTGAGAGAGATTTACTGGAGCTGACTAGGAGGAGTACTGTTACTGTAGAAGTGTAGAGACTGAGTGGAGAGAGTTTACTAGTGAGGACAGTGCAGTTTACTTTATAATCCGTTCTCTGCCTGAAAAAAGCGATACACAGCACACAGTGACTCAGTCACATACCATATCTGTGTGCACTGCTCAGGCTCAGGCCAGTGTGCTGCATCATCTATTATCTATATATAATATTATATATATATCTGTCTGACTGCTCAGCTCACACAGCTTATAATTGTGGGGGAGACTGGGGAGCACTACTGCAGTGCCAGTTATAGGTTATAGCAGGAGCCAGGAGTACATAATATATTATATAGTGAGTGACCACCAGACACACAGTGCAGTTTATTTAATATATCCTTTCTCTGCCTGAAAAAAGCGATACACACAGTGACTCAGTCAGTCACATACCATATCTGTGTGCACTGCTCAGGCTCAGGCCAGTGTGCTGCATCATCTATATATATTATATATCTGTCTGACTGCTCAGCTCACACAGCTTATAATTGTGGGGGAGACTGGGGAGCACTACTGCAGTGCCAGTTATAGGTTATAGCAGGAGCCAGGAGTACATAATATTATATTAAAATTAAACAGTGCACACTTTTGCTGCAGGAGTGCCACTGCCAGTGTGACTAGTGACCAGTGACCTGACCACCAGTATATATAATATTAGTAGTATACTATCTCTTTATCAACCAGTCTATATTAGCAGCAGACACAGTACAGTGCGGTAGTTCACGGCTGTGGCTACCTCTGTGTCGGCACTCGGCAGCCCGTCCATAATTGTATATACCACCTAACCGTGGTTTTTTTTTCTTTCTTTATACATACATACTAGTTACGAGTATACTATCTCTTTATCAACCAGTCTATATTAGCAGCAGACACAGTACAGTGCGGTAGTTCACGGCTGTGGCTACCTCTGTGTCGGCACTCGGCAGCCCGTCCATAATTGTATATACCACCTAACCGTGGTTTTTTTTTCTTTCTTTATACATACATACTAGTTACGAGTATACTATCTCTTTATCAACCAGTCTATATATTAGCAGCAGACACAGTACAGTGCGGTAGTTCACGGCTGTGGCTACCTCTGTGTCGGCACTCGGCAGCCCGTCCATAATTGTATATACCACCTAACCGTGGTTTTTTTTTCTTTCTTTATACATACATACTAGTTACGAGTATACTATCTCTTTATCAACCAGTCTATATATTAGCAGCAGACACAGTACAGTGCGGTAGTTCACGGCTGTGGCTACCTCTGTGTCGGCACTCGGCAGCCCGTCCATAATTGTATATACCACCTAACCGTGGTTTTTTTTTCTTTCTTTATACATACATACTAGTTACGAGTATACTATCTCTTTATCAACCAGTCTATATATTAGCAGCAGACACAGTACAGTGCGGTAGTTCACGGCTGTGGCTACCTCTGTGTCGGCACTCGGCAGCCCGTCCATAATTGTATATACCACCTAACCGTGGTTTTTTTTTCTTTCTTTATACATACATACTAGTTACGAGTATACTATCTCTTTATCAACCAGTCTATATATTAGCAGCAGACACAGTACAGTGCGGTAGTTCACGGCTGTGGCTACCTCTGTGTCGGCACTCGGCAGCCCGTCCATAATTGTATATACCACCTAACCGTGGTTTTTTTTTCTTTCTTTATACATACATACTAGTTACGAGTATACTATCTCTTTATCAACCAGTCTATATATTAGCAGCAGACACAGTACAGTGCGGTAGTTCACGGCTGTGGCTACCTCTGTGTCGGCACTCGGCAGCCCGTCCATAATTGTATATACCACCTAACCGTGGTTTTTTTTTCTTTCTTTATACATACATACTAGTTACGAGTATACTATCTCTTTATCAACCAGTCTATATATTAGCAGCAGACACAGTACAGTGCGGTAGTTCACGGCTGTGGCTACCTCTGTGTCGGCACTCGGCAGCCCGTCCATAATTGTATATACCACCTAACCGTGGTTTTTTTTTCTTTCTTTATACATACATACTAGTTACGAGTATACTATCTCTTTATCAACCAGTCTATATATTAGCAGCAGACACAGTACAGTGCGGTAGTTCACGGCTGTGGCTACCTCTGTGTCGGCACTCGGCAGCCCGTCCATAATTGTATATACCACCTAACCGTGGTTTTTTTTTCTTTCTTTATACATACATACTAGTTACGAGTATACTATCTCTTTATCAACCAGTCTATATATTAGCAGCAGACACAGTACAGTGCGGTAGTTCACGGCTGTGGCTACCTCTGTGTCGGCACTCGGCAGCCCGTCCATAATTGTATATACCACCTAACCGTGGTTTTTTTTTCTTTCTTTATAGTCATACTAGTTACGAGTATACTATCTCTTTATCAACCAGTCTATATTAGCAGCAGACACAGTACAGTGCGGTAGTTCACGGCTGTGGCTACCTCTGTGTCGGCACTCGGCAGCCCGTCCATAATTGTATATACCACCTATCCGTGGTTTTTTTTTCTTTCTTTATACATACATACTAGTTACGAGTATACTATCTCTTTATCAACCAGTCTATATTAGCAGCAGACACAGTACAGTGCGGTAGTTCACGGCTGTGGCTACCTCTGTGTCGGCACTCGGCAGCCCGTCCATAATTGTATATACCACCTAACCGTGGTTTTTTTTTCTTTCTTTATACATACATACTAGTTACGAGTATACTATCTCTTTATCAACCAGTCTATATATTAGCAGCAGACACAGTACAGTGCGGTAGTTCACGGCTGTGGCTACCTCTGTGTCGGCACTCGGCAGCCCGTCCATAATTGTATATACCACCTAACCGTGGTTTTTTTTTCTTTCTTTATACATACATACTAGTTACGAGTATACTATCTCTTTATCAACCAGTCTATATTAGCAGCAGACACAGTACAGTGCGGTAGTTCACGGCTGTGGCTACCTCTGTGTCGGCACTCGGCAGCCCGTCCATAATTGTATATACCACCTAACCGTGGTTTTTTTTTCTTTCTTTATACATACATACTAGTTACGAGTATACTATCTCTTTATCAACCAGTCTATATTAGCAGCAGACACAGTACAGTGCGGTAGTTCACGGCTGTGGCTACCTCTGTGTCGGCACTCGGCAGCCCGTCCATAATTGTATATACCACCTAACCGTGGTTTTTTTTTCTTTCTTTATACATACATACTAGTTACGAGTATACTATCTCTTTATCAACCAGTCTATATATTAGCAGCAGACACAGTACAGTGCGGTAGTTCACGGCTGTGGCTACCTCTGTGTCGGCACTCGGCAGCCCGTCCATAATTGTATATACCACCTAACCGTGGTTTTTTTTTCTTTCTTTATAGTCATACTAGTTACGAGTATACTATCTCTTTATCAACCAGTCTATATTAGCAGCAGACACAGTACAGTGCGGTAGTTCACGGCTGTGGCTACCTCTGTGTCGGCACTCGGCAGCCCGTCCATAATTGTATATACCACCTAACCGTGGTTTTTTTTTCTTTCTTTATACATACATACTAGTTACGAGTATACTATCTCTTTATCAACCAGTCTATATTAGCAGCAGACACAGTACAGTGCGGTAGTTCACGGCTGTGGCTACCTCTGTGTCGGCACTCGGCAGCCCGTCCATAATTGTATATACCACCTAACCGTGGTTTTTTTTTCTTTCTTTATACATACATACTAGTTACGAGTATACTATCTCTTTATCAACCAGTCTATATATTAGCAGCAGACACAGTACAGTGCGGTAGTTCACGGCTGTGGCTACCTCTGTGTCGGCACTCGGCAGCCCGTCCATAATTGTATATACCACCTAACCGTGGTTTTTTTTTCTTTCTTTATACATACATACTAGTTACGAGTATACTATCTCTTTATCAACCAGTCTATATTAGCAGCAGACACAGTACAGTGCGGTAGTTCACGGCTGTGGCTACCTCTGTGTCGGCACTCGGCAGCCCGTCCATAATTGTATATACCACCTAACCGTGTTTTTTTTTTCTTTCTTTATACATACATACTAGTTACGAGTATACTATCTCTTTATCAACCAGTCTATATTAGCAGCAGACACAGTACAGTGCGGTAGTTCACGGCTGTGGCTACCTCTGTGTCGGCACTCGGCAGCCCGTCCATAATTGTATATACCACCTAACCGTGGTTTTTTTTTCTTTCTTTATACATACATACTAGTTACGAGTATACTATCTCTTTATCAACCAGTCTATATATTAGCAGCAGACACAGTACAGTGCGGTAGTTCACGGCTGTGGCTACCTCTGTGTCGGCACTCGGCAGCCCGTCCATAATTGTATATACCACCTAACCGTGGTTTTTTTTTCTTTCTTTATACATACATACTAGTTACGAGTATACTATCTCTTTATCAACCAGTCTATATATTAGCAGCAGACACAGTACAGTGCGGTAGTTCACGGCTGTGGCTACCTCTGTGTCGGCACTCGGCAGCCCGTCCATAATTGTATATACCACCTAACCGTGGTTTTTTTTCTTTCTTTATACATACATACTAGTTACGAGTATACTATCTCTTTATCAACCAGTCTATATATTAGCAGCAGACACAGTACAGTGCGGTAGTTCACGGCTGTGGCTACCTCTGTGTCGGCACTCGGCAGCCCGTCCATAATTGTATACTAGTATCCAATCCATCCATCTCCATTGTTTACCTGAGGTGCCTTTTAGTTGTGCCTATTAAAATATGGAGAACAAAAATGTTGAGGTTCCAAAATTAGGGAAAGATCAAGATCCACTTCCACCTCGTGCTGAAGCTGCTGCCACTAGTCATGGCCGAGACGATGAAATGCCAGCAACGTCGTCTGCCAAGGCCGATGCCCAATGTCATAGTACAGAGCATGTCAAATCCAAAACACCAAATATCAGTAAAAAAAGGACTCCAAAACCTAAAATAAAATTGTCGGAGGAGAAGCGTAAACTTGCCAATATGCCATTTACCACACGGAGTGGCAAGGAACGGCTGAGGCCCTGGCCTATGTTCATGGCTAGTGGTTCAGCTTCACATGAGGATGGAAGCACTCAGCCTCTCGCTAGAAAAATGAAAAGACTCAAGCTGGCAAAAGCAGCACAGCAAAGAACTGTGCATTCTTCGAAATCCCAAATCCACAAGGAGAGTCCAATTGTGTCGGTTGCGATGCCTGACCTTCCCAACACTGGACGTGAAGAGCATGCGCCTTCCACCATTTGCACGCCCCCTGCAAGTGCTGGAAGGAGCACCCGCAGTCCAGTTCCTGATAGTCAGATTGAAGATGTCAGTGTTGAAGTACACCAGGATGAGGAGGATATGGGTGTTGCTGGCGCTGGGGAGGAAATTGACCAGGAGGATTCTGATGGTGAGGTGGTTTGTTTAAGTCAGGCACCCGGGGAGACACCTGTTGTCCGTGGGAGGAATATGGCCGTTGACATGCCAGGTGAAAATACCAAAAAAATCAGCTCTTCGGTGTGGAGGTATTTCACCAGAAATGCGGACAACAGGTGTCAAGCCGTGTGTTCCCTTTGTCAAGCTGTAATAAGTAGGGGTAAGGACGTTAACCACCTCGGAACATCCTCCCTTATACGTCACCTGCAGCGCATTCATAATAAGTCAGTGACAAGTTCAAAAACTTTGGGTGACAGCGGAAGCAGTCCACTGACCAGTAAATCCCTTCCTCTTGCAACCAAGCTCACGCAAACCACCCCACCAACTCCCTCAGTGTCAATTTCCTCCTTCCCCAGGAATGCCAATAGTCCTGCAGGCCATGTCACTGGCAATTCTGACGAGTCCTCTCCTGCCTGGGATTCCTCCGATGCATCCTTGCGTGTAACGCCTACTGCTGCTGGCGCTGCTGTTGTTGCCGCTGGGAGTCGATGGTCATCCCAGAGGGGAAGTCGTAAGCCCACTTGTACTACTTCCAGTAAGCAATTGACTGTTCAACAGTCCTTTGCGAGGAAGATGAAATATCACAGCAGTCATCCTACTGCAAAGCGGATAACTGAGGCCTTGACAACTATGTTGGTGTTAGACGTGCGTCCGGTATCCGCCGTTAGTTCACAGGGAACTAGACAATTTATTGAGGCAGTGTGCCCCCGTTACCAAATACCATCTAGGTTCCACTTCTCTAGGCAGGCGATACCGAGAATGTACACGGACGTCAGAAAAAGACTCACCAGTGTCATAAAAAATGCAGTTGTACCCAATGTCCACTTAACCACGGACATGTGGACAAGTGGAGCAGGGCAGGGTCAGGACTATATGACTGTGACAGCCCACTGGGTAGATGTATGGACTCCCGCCGCAAGAACAGCAGCGGCGGCACCAGTAGCAGCATCTCGCAAACGCCAACTCTTTCCTAGGCAGGCTACGCTTTGTATCACCGCTTTCCAGAATACGCACACAGCTGAAAACCTCTTACGGCAACTGAGGAAGATCATCGCGGAATGGCTTACCCCAATTGGACTCTCCTGTGGATTTGTGGCATCGGACAACGCCAGCAATATTGTGTGTGCATTAAATATGGGCAAATTCCAGCACGTCCCATGTTTTGCACATACCTTGAATTTGGTGGGGCAGAATTTTTTAAAAAACGACAGGGGCGTGCAAGAGATGCTGTCGGTGGCCAGAAAAATTGCGGGACACTTTCGGCGTACAGGCACCACGTACAGAAGACTGGAGCACCACCAAAAACTACTGAACCTGCCCTGCCATCATCTGAAGCAAGAAGTGGTAACGAGGTGGAATTCAACCCTCTATATGCTTCAGAGGTTGGAGGAGCAGCAAAAGGCCATTCAAGCCTATACAATTGAGCACGATATAGGAGGTGGAATGCACCTGTCTCAAGTGCAGTGGAGAATGATTTCAACGTTGTGCAAGGTTCTGATGCCCTTTGAACTTGCCACACGTGAAGTCAGTTCAGACACTGCCAGCCTGAGTCAGGTCATTCCCCTCATCAGGCTTTTGCAGAAGAAGCTGGAGGCATTGAAGAAGGAGCTAAAAGGGAGCGATTCCGCTAGGCATGTGGGACTTGTGGATGCAGCCCTTAATTCGCTTAACAAGGATTCACGGGTGGTCAATCTGTTGAAATCAGAGCACTACATTTTGGCCACCGTGCTCGAGCCTAGATTTAAAGCCTACCTTGGATCTCTCTTTCCGGCAGACACAAGTCTGCTGGGGTTGAAAGACCTGCTGGTGACAAAATTGTCAAGTCAAGCGGAACGCGACCTGTCAACATCTCCTCCTTCACATTCTCCCGCAACTGGGGGTGCGAGGAAAAGGCTCAGAATTCCGAGCCCACCCGCTGGCGGTGATGCAGGGCAGTCTGGAGCGACTGCTGATGCTGACATCTGGTCCGGACTGAAGGACCTGACAACGATTACGGACATGTCGTCTACTGTCACTGCATATGATTCTCTCAACATTGATAGAATGGTGGAGGATTATATGAGTGACCGCATCCAAGTAGGCACGTCACACAGTCCGTACTTATACTGGCAGGAAAAAGAGGCAATTTGGAGGCCCTTGCACAAACTGGCTTTATTCTACCTAAGTTGCCCTCCCACAAGTGTGTACTCCGAAAGAGTGTTTAGTGCCGCCGCTCACCTTGTCAGCAATCGGCGTACGAGGTTACATCCAGAAAATGTGGAGAAGATGATGTTCATTAAAATGAATTATAATCAATTCCTCCGCGGAGACATTGACCAGCAGCAATTGCCTCCACAAAGTACACAGGGAGCTGAGATGGTGGATTCCAGTGGGGACGAATTGATAATCTGTGAGGAGGGGGATGTACACGGTGATATATCGGAGGGTGAAGATGAGGTGGACATCTTGCCTCTGTAGAGCCAGTTTGTGCAAGGAGAGATTAATTGCTTCTTTTTTGGGGGGGTCCAAACCAACCCGTCATATCAGTCACAGTCGTGTGGCAGACCCTGTCACTGAAATGATGGGTTGGTTAAAGTGTGCATGTCCTGTTTTGTTTATACAACATAAGGGTGGGTGGGAGGGCCCAAGGACAATTCCATCTTGCACCTCTTTTTTCTTTTCTTTTTCTTTGCATCATGTGCTGATTGGGGAGGGTTTTTTGGAAGGGACATCCTGCGTGACACTGCAGTGCCACTCCTAGATGGGCCCGGTGTTTGTGTCGGCCACTAGGGTCGCTAATCTTACTCACACAGTCAGCTACCTCATTGCGCCTCTTTTTTTCTTTGCGTCATGTGCTGTTTGGGGAGGGTTTTTTGGAAGGGACATCCTGCGTGACACTGCAGTGCCACTCCTAGATGGGCCCGGTGTTTGTGTCGGCCACTAGGGTCGCTAATCTTACTCACACAGCTACCTCATTGCGCCTCTTTTTTTCTTTGCGTCATGTGCTGTTTGGGGAGGGTTTTTTGGAAGGGACATCCTGCGTGACACTGCAGTGCCACTCCTAGATGGGCCCGGTGTTTGTGTCGGCCACTAGGGTCGCTAATCTTACTCACACAGCTACCTCATTGCGCCTCTTTTTTTCTTTGCGTCATGTGCTGTTTGGGGAGGGTTTTTTGGAAGGGCCATCCTGCGTGACACTGCAGTGCCACTCCTAGATGGGCCCGGTGTTTGTGTCGGCCACTAGGGTCGCTAATCTTACACAGCTACCTCATTGCGCCTCTTTTTTTCTTTGCGTCATGTGCTGTTTGGGGAGGGTTTTTTGGAAGGGACATCCTGCGTGACACTGCAGTGCCACTCCTAGATGGGCCCGGTGTTTGTGTCGGCCACTAGGGTCGCTTATCTTACTCACACAGCGACCTCTGTGCAAATTTTAGGACTAAAAATAATATTGTGAGGTGTGAGGTATTCAGAATAGACTGAAAATGAGTGTAAATTATGGTTTTTGAGGTTAATAATACTTTGGGATCAAAATGACCCCCAAATTCTATGATTTAAGCTGTTTTTTAGTGTTTTTTGAAAAAAACACCCGAATCCAAAACACACCCGAATCCGACAAAAAAAATTCGGTGAGGTTTTGCCAAAACGCGTTCGAACCCAAAACACGGCCGCGGAACCGAACCCAAAACCAAAACACAAAACCCGAAAAATTTCAGGCGCTCATCTCTAGTTATAAGCTAACCTGAGCGTAGGCACATCAACTGTAGTCGCATCACATCCCCCTGATAGAATACTGTACAACTGTTGATACATAGGTACCAACGTCACAAATTGGGTCATGTCGCAGAGTCTGAGTGCCTCTGAAGAATCACAGGCTGAGCTGCTCTCCCGGGATGCAGAGAGCTCTTCAGTAGCAAGTGAGATTGTAACTGCTAATTTATGCACGCCATGACATGTCTGCATTTATCCAACCACTCCCAATTACCTTCCCCAAACACTGTCTTCCTGACACTCACTTTGCAACTAATTCCTTGGTGCGGCCGCCATAGAAATTAATTTGCTGCATATGCGCACTGCGGCTCAGTCGCATGCGCAGTAAGAAAACATCTTCCAATTTACATACAATAGTCGCTTTGTATTCCATACCATTGGCATTGACCTTGATCATGCCTCATGATAACACTGTGTATTCCAAGAGCCGTATTTATGAGATGAGAGCTTTTTCGCTGCTTTTTGGTAGGCTTCAGGTGAAAATTGAGAGTGCACTCACATTCAGGGGCATATCTACCCATTGGCCAGAATGGCACTCGCCAGGGGCACCTGCCGATTGTTAGTTTCTTATGACTAGCACTATCATTGCTGCAGTCTGTGCAGCTGCTCGGAGCGTCATTACGATGCTCCGGGCAGTGCTGCACTTACTACAGCTGCCAGCCGTCCCCGCCCCCTCTGTGTGATGTTGTGTGGTTAGGAGGCGGGGCCAGCAGTCTTCACTGTGTAGGATCAGATTCAATAGGAACATAAGCATGTGCACAGGCACACACTGTCAGGCACCCATTCACGAAAGAGCCCATCCATCAGCATATGTTTCTAACTAATGTCCCCGGGAGAATCATCATGGTTCCCAGCTCCCGGCTCCACCTCCCGGCCGTACCTTGTATCTGCGATGACATCATGCAGTGCGTGCGCACGCCCATTACCAGGCAACAACTTTGTCTGAGGGGGTATTATTATAAAATTCTGTTTATACAGTATTATATTAAAGGCATTGAAAACAGATCTTATATATATATATATATATATATATATATATATATACATACAATATTTTTATTTTTTTTAGAAAAGTGCTGTATAAATTATTATATGTGGCAGACTTTGCCAACCACTGATCCTGATCCCCAGGGTGTTGCCTAAACCAAACCCCCAATTACCACAGCCTACTAACCCCAACCCTCCCCATGGGTGCCTAAACCTAACCACCCCCTCCCCGCAGCCTAACCCTCCCCCAAAGCCTAGACCTAGCTTTACACCCTCCCCCAACGTCTTACATACATACATAGTAACATAGTATCTAAGGTTGAAAAAAGACAATTGTCCATCGGGTTCAACCTATTTGTGGTCTCCTATGCATGATGATTTTGTATAAAATTTTGACTGAAGTTGATGACTGCCGTTACGTTTTACCCCTCTTTTTTATATTAACCATAGTGCGTGACTATGCCCCGTAACCCTGGATATCCTTATCCATTAGGAATTTATCTAACCCATTCTTAAAGGTGTTGACTGAGTCGGCCATTACATCTCCCTCAGGCAGGGAATTCCAAACACGTATCGTCCTTACTGTAAAAAAGCCTTTACGCCGTATTGTGCAGAATCTCCTCTCCTCTAACCTGAGCGAGTGTCCACGAGTTCTCTGTGTTGATCTAACCAAAAACAGGTCCTGCGCAATATCTGTATATTGTCCCCTTATATATTTGTAAATGTTGATCATGTCCCATCTTAATCTCCTCTTTTCCAGTGTAAACAGGCCTAGTCTTGCAAGCCTTTCCTCGTATTCCAGCGTCTCCATACCCTTAATTAGTTTGGTCGCCCGCCTTTGAACATTTTCCAGCTCCATTATATCCTTTTTGTAGTAAGGTGCCCAGAATTGTACACAGTATTCAAGGTGTGGCCTCACAAGTGATTTATATAATGGGAGTATAATACTCTCGTCCCTAGCATCAATTCCCCGTTTATGCATGCTAATATCTTATTAGCCTTCTTTGCTGCAGTCCTACTTTGGGTACTACTGCTTAGTTTGCTATCTATGAGGACACCCAAGTCCTTTTCCAGTACAGAATCCCCTAATTTTACCCCATTTAGTAGGTAGGTGTTATTTTTGTTCTTGTTGCCACAGTGCATTACCTTACACTTGTCTGTATTGAAGCGCATTCTCCATTTCGCTGCCCAAGCTTCTAATTTAACTAAGTCATTCTGAAGCGACTCAGCATCCCCCTCCGCATTTATAACTTTACACAATTTGGTATCATCTGCAAAAATTGACACCATGCTCTCTAGACCTTCTATTAGGTCGTTAATGAAAATATTGAACAATAGCGGTCCTAATACTGAGCCTTGCGGCACACCACTTAGCACTTCAGTCCAAGTTGAAAAAGATCCATTTACCACACGCGCTGCTCCCTATTATCTTACCAGTTTTTGACCCAAGTGCATATTGTGCTTAATAGGCCTGATTCTTGTAGCTTGTAGATAAGTCTCATGTGTGGTACAGTGTCGAACGCTTTGGCAAAATCTAAAAAGATTACATCCACCTCTTTACCCTGATCTAGGTTTGCGCTTACTGTTTCATAAAAGCCAAGTAAGTTGGTTTGACAGGATCTGTCCTTCATAAACCCATGTTGATGCCTTTTAATGACCTTATTGACTTCAAGGAACTTCTGAATACTATCTCTTAGAATACCTTCCAATACTTTCCCACTATAGATGTAAGACTAACTGGTCTATAATTACCTGGTTCAGCTTTACTTCCCTTTTTGAATATAGGCACTACTTCCGCTATACACCAGTCTTTGGGAACCATACCTGATATTACTGAATCCTTAAAGATCAAAAATAGCGGTTTTGCAAGTACAGAGTGAAGCTCTATTAGAACCCTTGGGTGAATACCATCGGGACCTGGTGACTTATTAATCTTTAAATGTTTTAATCGGTCACAGACTACTTCCTCGCTTAAATAAGTACCTATCAGTGGGATATTCTCATTATTGAGATTATGTGTTAGTCCCTGAATTGGGTCCTCTATAGTAAATACTGTTAAAAAAAACTCATTTAGTGTGTCCGCTATGTCATTATCATTTTTGCTAAGACTCCCAACTTGTCTTTTAAAGGGCCTATACTCTCCTTCTTTAATCTCTTGCTATTAATGTATTTAAAGAATTTTTTGGTATTCGCTTTGCTTTCCTTTGCTACTAGTTTTCCAGTTTCTACTTTAGCCGCTCTTATTTCCTTTTTGAAAATTTTGTTACATTCCTTATAGTGCTGAAATGACTCTGCTTCCCCGTCAGATTTGTATTTTTTAAATGCTCATCTTTTCTTGCCCATAAGTTCCTTTATCTTTTTGTTAAGCCACATCGGTTTATGATTTTTAGTCCTTTTTTTGCAGCTCGTAGAAATAAATTTGAGTGTATTTTTAGCTAGCAGGAATTTTAGTACCTCACATTTCTCCGTAGTATTTTTTCCTAAAAACAAACCTTCCCATTCAATATCCCTGAAAAATACCCTCATCTTTTCAAAATTCGCTTTGCTAAAGTTTAGAGTCCTAGTTGAGCCAGTATAGGGCTGTTTATGAAAACTGATATTGAATGTGACCATATTGTGGTCGCTGTTTCCTATGGGTTCCCCTACTATAATACCTGATACCAAATCCCCATTGTTTGTTAATACCAGGTCTAAGATTGCATTGTACCTAGTTGGTTCCTCAATTAGTTGAAATAAGTAGTTATCATTAAGTGTGTTTAAAAACATATTGCCCCTAGCAGTATCACATGAATCGTTTTTCCAGTTTATCTCTGGATAGTTAAAATCTCCCATCACTACTATGTCTCCTACTCCTGCTGCTCTTTCAATTTGCTTTAGTAACAATTCCTCATCAGATACGTTGATACCAGGTGGCCTATAGCATACGCCCAATACTAACTTTTTTATTCCTTTTTCCCGGCATGCAATTTCTACCCATAATGTCTCGACAGTGTCTACAGTCCCCTCCTGAATATCTTCCCGTGTATCAGGTTTTAAAAACGGCTTTACGTAAAGACACACCCCTCCACCCTTTTTGTTTAGTCTGTCTCTCCTAAACAGTGTATAGCCCTCTAGATTGACTTTCCAATCATGAAATTCGTCCCACCAAGTTTCAGTAATACCTCTCTCCGGCGGCCCAGCTGTGTCTCGTTTTGGTTGCCGGGGATGCCAGCACAGGGATTGTGATCTCATTCGGTATGCTGGGCGCTGGCATTCCGAGCAGTGTCGGGATCCCGGCGTCGGTATTTCAACTGTTGGGATCCCAACCTGTTAAAGTAACGTGCTATTTTTTCCCCCTGTTCGCCATCGTGATTATATGCTAAAATGCATGAGCTAACCTTAGCATAGGAATGCCCACTGCTGCTTCTTCATGTCAGTCCACCAGGGTATAATTGCTGATGCATCGGTACCATTGTCGCAGATGGAGTCTTCACACAGGTTCTGGGATGCAGAAGGCTCTCCAGTAACAACTGCTAATTTATGCACACCCAGAAAACGCTGCCTGGACGGCCATGACACGCCTTAAGTTACCCGACCACTCCCAGTTACCTTCCCAAAATGTTGTCTACCTGTCATTCACTTTGTGACTAATTCCTCGGTGAGATAGACATCGCAATTCAATCACATTATCGACCGATTTGTATACAATAGCTGCACTGTGACCACAACTGAATGACCCGCCTAAACGTAACACACCCCTGCAGCCTAACCCTAACACGCCCCTACCCCCCTGCAGCCTGATCCTTACTGTCCCCTTCCACAGCCAGTGGTGCTGAGAGAGGGGTGGGGGGGGGGGGTGTTAGGGTTAGGTGCAGCTCTTCTCCTCAACCCCAGCACACGGTGCTGTGCGGCCCTGGAGGCACTTAAAATACCATTTATTTCTAAGGGCGCATGACCACGCCTCCTGTGATTGGGCCATGCCCCCTGAAAACTACTTGAGCCCAGCCAGACTCTCTACTTCCCTGCCCATAGCCTACCCCGGTCTTCCCTCCCCCACAGCCTAACCCTAACAGTCCCCCCCGGTGCACTGACTCTGCGCCCTCATGAGGAGGCTGGTCCCGGGTCATACTGTTGTGACATCAGAGGTCCTAGCCCACTTGGGTCAAGCATCTACCTTTACCAGACATTTGCTGCATTAGCATTTATCAACCACTACTGTTGGACTGTGGCAAAGAGAAAACCTGTACAGCTGTAATTATTCTGAATATATGGGGGGGGGGGGGGGGGGGGAGCGCCCGCCCCTTTCTTTGCCAGGGGCTCTTGGAGACATCCATAATTGGAGGGCCCATATCGATATTCTTAAAAGTTCAGGGAACTTTACACGTAGGGCCTGATTCAGAGGTGTACGAACTGCTAATTTTGGATGTAGTTGAGCAATTTTTTGTGCTACTGCGCTTGAGTCTAAGTTGCACTGCAAATTCGTCCAGACTGTGTCCATACAGAGTCACAATTGCAATTTCAGATGCATGCACATAGACCTGTATTGAAAATGTAGTGGGCGGTGACAAAGAGGTGTCAGTGCATGCACAGAGATGGCCCGTCTAATGGGTGTGTTATAAGAGCGTTTGGGTGTGACGGTGAAAGTGCATGCACAGGCGCTCAATCGCTCACATAGGAGGCCACAGAGCTGTAACTAGACATTTCGGTGCGCTGTGCCAGAAAGAGAATTGGTGCCTCTCCCTCCCCCCATATTTAAAATAGTAGCAGTGCGCGCCAAAGGCATGAGCTCAAAATGTTGGGGTGTGTTTTAATGGGGAAGAGTCATGGCCACAGAATAGTACCAATTTACATTACACAGCACAATAGTGTCCATTAGTCACGTTACACCACACAGTAGTGTCCATTAGTCACATTACACCCCACAATAGAGCCCCTTATAAATGTTACAAAACAGTAGAGCCGCTTATACATGTTATGCCATACAGTAGTACCGATTATACACGTTACACTACAGTAAAGCCGCTTATACATGTTATGCCACAATAGAGCCCCTTAATCACATTACGCCACAGAAGAGCCCCTTATACATATTATGCCACGGTAGAGCTCCTTACGCACATTACACCAGAGTAGAGCTGCTTATTTACATTATGCCAGGTAGAGCCCCTCCACCTTATTCTTCCTCCTAATTCCTCCTCATAATCCACCACCCCCAAAGCAGTACATCACTACATCCCCCCATATGCTGAACTGCATCACTACATTACTTTCCCCTGATGCACTGCACTACATACTTCATCTCCCTTCCTACAGTATATGCTGCACAAATCACTACAATACCCTACACTAAATCACCACAGTGTACTAGACTAAAACAGGATTTTGATACCTGCCGGTAAATTCTTTTCTCCTAGTCCATAGAGAATGCTGGGGTCCACTTCATGACCATTGGAGTATAGACGGTTCTGCAGGAGCCATGGGCACTCTTAAGACTTTTCAATGGGTGTGAACTGGCTCCTCCCTCTATGCCCCTCCTCCAAACCTCAGTTATAGAAACTGTGCCCAGGGAGACGGACATTTTGAGGAATGGATTTACTTTAATACTAATGGTGAGATACATACCAGCTCACACCTCAACCATGCCGCACAACATGACATTCAACATAACACACGCCAACAGGCATGAACCAATTACAGCAAACATGCTGAAACTAATAAAACACAACTTGTGTAACTCTAATAAACAAAACTGCAGGTAAAGTTCGCACTGGGACGGGCGCCCAGCATCCTCTACGGACTAGGAGAAAAAGATTTACTGGTAGGTATCAAAATCCTGTTTTCTCATACATCCTAGAGAATGCTGGGGTCCACTTCATGACCATGGGGTTTATACAAAGCTCCAGTACGGGCGGGAGAGTGCGGATGACCCTGCAGCACTGATTGACCGAACTTGATGTCTTCATCGGCCAAGGTGTCAAACTTGTAGAATTTTGCAAATGTGTTTGACCCCGACCAAGTAGCTGCTCGGCAAAGTTGCAATGCCGAGACCGCCCGGGCAGCCGCCCAGGATGAGCCCACCTTCCTAGTGGAATGGGCCTTCACCGACATCGGTAACGGCCCTCCAGCCGTAGTATGAGCGTGCTGAATCGTACTTCTGATCGAACGCACAATAGTCTGCTTGGAAGCAGGACACCCAATCTTGTTGGGAGCATACAGGACAAACAAAGACTCTGTTTTCTGTATTTGAGCTGTTTTAGCGACATAAATCTTCAAAGCTCTAACCACATCTAGAGACTTTGACTCAGTGAACGTGTCAGTAACTACTGGCACCACAATAGGGTGGTTTATGTGGAAAGATGAAACCACCTTTGCAAGAAAATGTTGACGAGTTCTCAACTCTGCCCTATCTTCATGGAAGATCAGGTAAGGGCTCTTGTGAGACAAGGCCCCCAACTCAGACACCCGCCGTGCGGATGCCAATGCCAAAAGCATCACCACTTTCCAAGTGAGAAACTTCAACTCTATCTCTTGTAGAGGCTCAAACCAATCCGATTGAAGAAACTGCAACACCACATTAAGTCCCATGGTGCCACTGGAGGCACAAATGGAGGCTGGATGTGCAGAACCCCTTTCACGAAGGTCTGAACCTTTGGAAGAGAGGCCAATTGTTTTTGGAAGAACACTGACAAGGCCAAAATCTGGACCTTGATTGACCCCAATCGGAGGCCCGCCTCCACACCAGCCTGCAGAAAATGGAGAAAACGTCCCAACTGAAACTCTTCCGTAGGAGCCTTCTTGGATTCACACCAAGACACATATTTTCTCCAAATACGGTGGTAATGTTTCGACGTTACTCTTTTCCTGGCCTGAATAAGGGTGGGGATGATTTCCTTGGGAATACCCTTATGGGCTAGGATCCGGTGCTCAACAGCCATGCCGTCAAATGTAGCCGCGGTAAGTCTTGATAGACGCACGGCCCCTGCTGCAGCAGGCCCTCGCGAAGAGGAAGAGGTCGAGGATCTTCTATGAGCAACTCCTGGTACTCCTTGGCCAGTCTGGGGCAATGAAGATTGGACTCTTGTTCTCCTTATGATCCTGAGCACCTTTGGGATCAGCGGAAGTGGAGGGAAGACATACACCGACTGGAACATCCACTGGGCCACTAGCGCATCCACTGCTATTGCTTGAGGGTCTCTCGGCCTGGAACAATATTTCTGTAGCTTCCTGTTGAGACGAGATGCAATCATGTCTACTTGAGGAACTCCCCAAAGACTTGTCACCTCTGCAAAGACTTCTTGGTGGAGGCCCCACTCTCCTGGATGGAGATTGTGTCTGCTGAGGAAATCTGCTTCCCAGTTGTCTACTCCCGGAATGAAAATTGACGACAGAGCCTTTACATGTCTTTCTTCCCAGAGGAGGATCTTCGTCACCTCTGCCATTGCCGCTCTGCTTTTCGTTACGCCCTGACTGTTTATGTACGCGACTGCTGTTACATTGTCCGACTGGATCTGCACGGAATGATCTTGAAGAAGATGTACTGCTTGTTGAAGGCCGTAGTAAATGGCTCTCAATTCCAGCACGTTTCTTTATGTCTACAGACACCATGTAGTCCCCCTCCTCCAGACTGGAAATCACTGCCCTCAGTGATTCCATTTTGAACTTGAATCGTTTCAAGTAGAGATTCAGATATTTCAGGATCGGTCTGACCAAGCCGTCCGGCTTCGGAACTACAAAAAGGCTTGAATAAAACCCCTCCCCTTGTTGTGACAAAGGTACCAGGACTATGACCTGATCCTGACATAATTTTTGGATTGCTGCCGTTACTGCTTCCCTTTCTGGAAGAGAAGCTGGCAAGGTCGATTTGAAAAATCGGCATTGGGGAACGTCTTGAAACTCCAGCTTGTATCCCTGGGACACTATTTGCAACACCCAGGGATCCAGGCCAGACAAAATCCAACCTTGGATGAACAGTTTTAGACGTGCCCCCACTCGAGCGGCCTCCCGCAAAGGAGCCCCAGCGTCATGCTGAAGATTTGGCAGAAGTAGGGGTAGACTTCTGCTCCTGGGAACCTGAAGCTGCTGTGGACTTCTTTCCCTTTCCCCTTCCCCTACCCACAAAGAAGGGGGAACCTCTCGCTTTTTTGTATTTATTGGGCCGAAAGGACTGCATGTGCGGGTGATATGTCTTTTTTGCCGGTGCAGGCGCAAAGGGCAAAAATGTCGACTTACCTGCGGTAGCTGCCGAGACTAACGCATCCAGTCCATCACCAAATAAGGCCTCACCTTTATATGGGAGAGCCTCCATATTTCTTTTGGAATCTGCATCCGCGTTCCACTGGCGAATCCACAACGCCCGCTGAGCCGATACTGCCATGGTAGCAGCTTGTGAACTCAAGAGTCCAATATCTTTCATCGCTTCTAGCATGTCTCTGGCAGCGTCTTTGATATGCCCTAACTTAAGGAGTATCTCATCTTTATCAATCGTGTCAATTTCTGATAACACGCTTTATGACCATTTTTCAATAGCGCGACTCACCCACGCGCAAGCAATTGTGGGCCTGAGCAGCGTAGCATTGGCAACATAAATGGATTTCAATGTAGTTTCCATCTTTCGGTCTACCGCCTCTTTTAGTGAAGCCGTGCCAGGTGCAGGGAGAATTACCTTCTTTGTCAACCTGGACAGTGCACTGTCTAACACAGGGGGTGACTCCCATTTTTTCCTGTCCTCCACCGGGAAAGGATAAGCTATCTGAATTCTCTTGGGAATACGACATTTCTTTTCGGGATTCACCCACATGCCACAAAGAGTGTATTAAGCTCGTGGGAAGGAGGGAAAGTGACCTTAGATTTCTTTTCTTTATAGAAATAAGCCTTCTCCTGAGGTACAGGAGTGGCTTCCGTGACTTCCAGAACTTCCCTTATAGCCACAATCATATATTGTATATTTTTTGCCAATTTATGATCTATTTCTCTGGAGTCACTATCGTCGACACAAGAATCAGTGTCCGTGTTGGTATCAGTATTCACAATATTCGCAAACGGTCTCTTTTGTGATCCAGAGGGGTCGCCTGCGGATGGAAGAACAGAGACCTGAAAAATCACATCCTCCACAGATTTTCTCCAGCACTCAGCATTAGATTCAGACTTATCTAATCTCCTATTGATATGATGCATACTATCACGTATTTCTTTCACCCATGCAGGCTCTTGGTGTGCCGGCAGCGCCACCACATTACACTTCTGTGTCCCTAAAATGGTTTCCTCCGGGGAGGAACTTCCTGCCTCTGACATGTCTTACACACGTGTACAACACACACACAGACACACTGGGACTTATAGGGGACAGAACCACAGTAAAATCTGTCAGAGGGACACAGTTTAGGAGCAGCCAGTTCACTACCCCAGCGCCAGTATCTAATGCCTGTGAACACAGAATGCCCACTGACATGCAGCGCTATTTACACAGTAAAACACACTTGTAAAGCACCAAATTAGCTTGTGCCCCCTCCTGTTTTGCACCCTGATACTTGTAGTCAGAAGTGAAGGAGGACCAGCGATGTCTCTGCAGCCTGAGGAGAGAGAAAATGGCACTGAGCAGTGTGTTAGCTGCCTGAGGAAGAAGCTCCGCCCTTCTTACCTCAGAAACTTTTCATAATATTTATACTGGCGGGGTAGGGCTGTGCCTGGGCATCTTATGCCCCCTTTTTGCCAGTTTATAGCGGTGTTTTTGCTGCCCAGGGCGCCCTGCACCCTGCAGTGCCTGTGTGTATGGGCAGCAATGGCGCGCTGCGCTCCCACCTGCCGCACTGTACCTCAGCCGTCACTTTTCTTGATAGAAGATCTGTCTTCTTCTACTTACCTGTCTTCTGACTTCTGGCTCTGTGAGTGGGGTGACGGCGTGCTGTGGGAGTGAGCATCTAGACACGGCTAGCGTTCAGTACCCTTCAGGAGCTAATGGTGTCCTGTCAGCCAGAAGCAGAGCCATGAAACTCTTCAGGAAGTTGGTTCCTACTTTTGCCCCCTCAGTCCCACGAAGCAGGGAGACTGTTGCCAGCAGTTCTCCCTGAAAACAAAAAACCTAACATAAGTCTTTTCAGAGATGCTCAGTAGAGCTCCCCAGAGTGCATCCAGTCTGCCTGGGCACATTTCTAAAACTGAGGTCTGGAGGAGGGGCATAGAGGGAGGAGCCAGTTCACACCCATTGAAAAGTCTTAAGAGTGTCCATGGCTCCTGCAGAACCGTCTATACCCCATGGTCATGAAGTGGACCCCAGCATCCTCTAGGACGTATGAGAAATCTACAGTACACTACACTACAGAGGGTGGTAAAAAAACGCAAGTAGAGCTATTGGAGTTAGTCTACCCAATATTCAGGATGTGTATAAGAAAAGGCTCCTCACCAAGGTGAAAAGCATCCTGGGAGATCTATCACATCCAAATCTCTGGATTTTTTCTATGCTGCCATCTAACAAGCGATAACGATTTAAACTTTGCTGGACTAGCCGTCTAAGAGCCAGCTCTTTTCCGACAGCAATAGATATGTTAAATAGGACAAATGTTAGATAATGGAGATATTCTGGAGAGGATGTGCTTTGTTCTGTTTGTTCTGTTTCTGTTCTGTTTGTTCTGTACTTTTTGGTTTATGTACTTGCTCAAGTTCAAATTTTTTCGGTTGCTCACGCATGTGAACCATGCATGAATATTATTATTATTATTATTATTATTATTATTATTATTATTATTTATTTTACTATAACATTAGGAACATCCCTCCCAATGAACTTACCAGCTCCTCTGTCCTATGGAGCTCCAATAGAGTAGAGGATGCAGACAGGGTAGAGTGGAAGGAGGGGGTGGATCTAGCAGCAAATTAGAACTGAGGGTGAAAGGATGGAGAGGAAGGAAGGTGACTGTGTAGAAGGGACGAAGGGGTTCAAATAGACCACGGACGGGGACCTGTGGCTGTCTCTATTAATGGCATTGGCCTCATCCCCTGTCCGGTGGTGACTGTCCACAGCCACACACAGCAGGCCAGATGATCTGGATCTTTTTGAGTCCTGAGTGTTTGAGATCACTGCCGGCAGGTGATTGTGGTCAATGCGGACGGTGCGCCCACATGGCAAATGCTCTGTGTGCTGAGCACTGTCCGCACCACCCTAGTTATGGTTCTGGGAGGCCAAACTGGAATGGAGAAATTGCATCTGCCAAAATTGAGCCACTTCCATTTTGTGTTTCACTAGTCTTGTAGTACCCAACACCATTTTACAAAAAAACATAAAACCCCCCAAAATTTCAGGCTGTAGAGGTAGTTATTGATGAGTCCCTTCACTTCCATATGAAACCTCAAAACTGCTTGAACCCAGTGTGTAACAGGGCTACAAGGTGCACTGTGCCGGCCACGCCTCTGACCATGCCCCCTGACCAATGGTGGCACAAAGGAGGCAAGGCCACCTTGTCCCTCGATTGATGTTATAGAGGGAGTAGGGCTACTGGCACTGGCAAGTGCAGCATTGCCCAGATTGTCCTCAGGATGCTCCAGAGATTGGGTGCCACTCTAGGCATCCTGCTAGCCAAATGATGGTAGAGTAGGGCAGTAATGGTGCCACCCACAGAGCCTTGCTTTCTGTGCGGCAACACTGCTCAGACACCCCTATTTACGGCCCTGCTTGGACCCATTAGCAATTATTACCAGAGGGGCACTTGCTTCTGCCTTGGGGAGTACTGCTGGCTAATAACATTGAAAAAGTCTAGACGGAGGTATTTTAAGAGATAGACAGGGAAACTTTCAGAAACAAAATGAGTATCAAGAATCAAGAATGAAGGTTGACATGAAAAGACAATATTTTAGGATTGACAAAGGCACAATAGTACATCTTGTCTCTTGAGATACAGAAGTGTAATGCCAGCTTTCCATTTGACAAAACAAAGTTCCAAATAAAACCATAATTGATGGTGCTTTGCTTGCCAAATAAGTCAGTGCTAACTAGAACCAATTTCACTATAAATATAAATAATGTCTTAATGGCTTCTTCAAATCATTATCCAGAATTTGGCAGAATATATGGTTAGAATTGAAATTTTCACCTACATATATGTCTGTGGATTGAGGATCAGGCCTTCTCCTTATTTTCCTAATGTGATTGTCAAGGTTTTACTAAATATATCCCACACTTTTGAGAGAGAATGCAGATGACTGCTTTAGCCCTCTCTAGCAAACTATCTATGCAAATTGTTTTTCTTTTTGGAAAATGTTTCTATTGAAACACTATTATGAAATATAGTAACATCCGATCAAAAAGCAAATCTAAACTCAATTTTGGAATCACAATGTTACATGTAATATCTGTATGCAAATCTATTTGCAACCTTTCATTACACAATCCCATAAAACTTTAATAAGATGGTCTCCACTCTGGACTATTATTATTGTATTGTTGAAGGTCCTGTTCTTGATATTATTCCTAACTAATCTTCACTTGTTAGATCCCATACCTCCCGTCACCCATATCCTTCTACTTTGTTTCGCTACCATTACTGATACCGTAATTTATCCCTCTTTTGACATTGGTACAGTATATGCATTATACAGTTCCCAAAAATGTTTTATTCTGTTGACAATTATACTGTGTTTCACTGTTTCATCAATAAAAAACAAAGAAACAAAACAGACATTAGTGACGGCTGCTTACATAATGCAAATGAAATGAGCTATTGAGATATGACTGTAATATACAGCAAATAGCTCCCATTCCCAGCATCTTATTGACACCCCCCCGCAACTTGAAAATGATAGAACAGGGAACAGTGAGCCATACTGCAAAGTCCTGAGTACATAATATGTTGAGAACTTGCTCTACACTAGAAATCATAATATGAGGTCTGCTTAACAGTATCCATCAAACTGTAGTTACATGGTGTAGTTTTCCCATCACACCAGTAGTACTTGAAGAAGCGATGTAGAGTAGAAGGAAGAGACAAGGCAAATTCAGCCAAAGAAGCAACTGGGGGAAAGCATTTTCTTAGGCATACCAAAGGCATTTTTCCGTCATACTTCTTGGCATATTTAATCTTACATGGAATGCAACTCCATAGTGCAGCTGTACAGTACATGAACTGCATTACTCAGGCTCAGTAACTATGTGAACTGAACTCCTTCAATCAGGATTCAGAATACAAGGCTCTGACACTCAGCCTCGTGTGACTGAAGCTGAGTGAGGGAGGAAAGATAACTGAGGATGAAGGATGATCAAGAAAAATTGAGAATGAATGAAATGAGGCAAAAACAAAAAGTGACCCAATCCCTTGCTTTTGGTACCCATTGTATGACTAGACCTCAGTAAGCATCAATGGTGAGAATGGCAGACTGATACATTGTATGGAATGGAAAGAGTAGCCAACATGTGATTGAAGCATAGAGAAAAGTCTTCTGGATTAATGAACTTCAGGTACTATCATGCCCTCTATATTATATATATATATATATAAACATAATAGGCACTCCAAATAGATAAGCATAACCACGGTGCCCTCCTCAAATGGAATATACACACAAAGGTCCCCTGGGTGGGCATATGGCGATCCCCCCAATAGCAAACAGGAACCAGGCGGCACTCACTGTCACCTTGAGAAAAACGCCCTGCGTGGCGTTGAAACGTCGGTTGATTACTAAGAATGCCAAATTGATTTCTCACAAATATTTAAAATGCCCGCTCTAATATATATTGCAGACGTCAGGCGCATCTTATTACCATATACGATAAAAGTGCGCTGTACATTGCAAAACACTGTATCCCACAGCTCTATAAATGTGAACAATACTAATTACTATTGCCCATTAGACACAACTTCTTCTGTATAAACTTTAATGCAGACCTGCGTTTGTGTCTTTACGCTTACTTCCTTGAAATACTGTTATTTCAAATTTACCTATAAATTTACCTATATAGCAACAAATGTATCCTATTTCACACAGATCTATAATGACTCTAGCAATAATCAATAATTTTAATGATATGATTCAGATTGGATAGCTATCTTGCAGAACATACACTGATATAAATATACACATAATTATAATAATTATATATATGTACTATTCACTGGTCTCCTATGAGACTCATTTACCCATTCAGTGCTTCTAATTTGCATATCAACAGAGGTTCATATGCCTGTTCAAGAGGGTAGTGGGACAGGTTAATTAACATTTTAATGGCTATCCTAAACTAGCAAGCAGAGTTACTAAATCCTAGAGGTAAAAGAAAAAAAAAAAACACTTTTTCTTTTTTTTTCTGTGTAATTCTTACACTAAGTATTCATCTCTTAACTCTCACTAGGCCCAGCTGAAACTATTTGTAATTGACTATGGCTTGGGTTAAATAAAGGCATTGGTAACTCATGAATGGTGTTTCATGTGACCAAGGAAAGCTGATTATTCTGAGCAGTGAAAATCAGCCATTTCGAAAAATGACCTTCCCAAAATGGCCGCTGCTCCTTCCCCTTCCACATCCATGAGGGTTACACAAAATGGTGGACAGGCCATGTGGTTAGTCCAAAATGGAGGACAGACCATGCGGCTACCTTTGTCACAAAGAAATCACACATCATACAAGCACCAGAAGTTATTTTAGGCCTGAGTTAAAAATAAAAACTATATCAAGGCTCTGCAGCAACTTTTAAATGTACTTTTAACCCTACTTAACCTTGTTTTGCAACAATAAAAAAAAATTTTTGCATCTTAAATATTATGAGAAACGCATTGTCCCTTGAAATTTCATATCAGCGTCTTACTAATAACACAACAATACACACGGATATGATGATTTTCTCAGCTTTTATGATGCGTCCATCACAAGCTGATCGACCACAGTGTCACGTTTATAATGTACAGTGCATCATTAAGAACGTGATATCCCGGACCAGCCCCATCTAAGAATGGCAAAATGATTTCTCACAAATATTTAAAATGCCCGCTCTAATATATATTGCAGACGCCAGGTGCATCTTATTACCATATATGATAAAAGTGCGCTGTACATCGCAAAACACTGTATCCCATAAGAGAAAACAATACACCCACACATTATATGAGTTCCAAAGCTCATTGATGTATATATTTGTTATTAAAAGGATATGGATTCAATATATATTACAAAGTACAGTATACCTATAGTCACATGATTACAACTCACACAGTAAGCAGTTAATACATAAAGTTACATACAGTTACATGCAGTTACATGCCAGCGATACAATACCATTATTCTTAAGTTATATAAATTTGTCTTTCCATATCACTCTCTCCCTCTGTAATGTAATGCTGGGACTCCATCTTCCTCTGAGACCTTACAGCAACTAACTGACCTCCTGTGTGGTCATCTTATGTCTCATCTAGTTTCTGGGGGAGGGTACTCATGATGAGTCACCAGTTCCTTTGTATATGGTAATCAGATTCAGCCTTGAAGACATCCAAAGGGCTGGCTTGAGTTTCCTGTTTGGAATATCTATTGTTCTAATAAAAGTGATTTTAGCTTTTATACATTCAATCATAATTATCCGCTGCAATGTCCTACAACTTAATAACAAGTATCAAATTAATCTACACATTAAGCTGGTTGTTTTAATAGTGAATATGACAGGTGTATCTGGTTTCGTTCAAATAATACACATTCATGACATTAATTCATTAGATAATTTTAAATCATCATGATGTCTGGCGCTTGATATTATTATAATTATGTACTGTATGAAATAAGTGTCGAATCCATCTCTGTGGCATGTCCGTGTAAATGCATGTGTTACCATATATGGCTGTGCTCGCTGTGCGTATTTGCAAGTATAGCGACTTAAATGTGTGTAGTTTGTATGTTCTCTTTATGTAATATTTTTTGACTTCGACATTACCATGCTTTTTTCCACTTTCAATATATAACCTTTTTCATCAAATCCAACGAGTGCCGCCTGGTTCCTGTTTGCTATTGGGGGGATCGCCATATGCCCACCCAGGGGACCTTTGTATATATATATCGCAATCGTATGCTTTGGACCACGTACTTTCAAGCCCCTTTTTTCAACTTATAAATTGAATTGAGGTATCCCCTGGTCATTTATCTCTAAAAATATTAAAGGAAAGGGTTAATCTTCTATTGTTCAGGACAGAACCATGCCCTTTCTTCAATTCACAGTAGTTAAGGTCTATAAACCTGTCATGTGTGGGTCATTTAGGGGGGAGAGATAGGAGGGTGTGCACCTTTGATACCCCTTTGTATGCAGACCCTGACTTGGGGTGATGGGGAAGGGCACCATGAGCATGAGTTCTTGTGCGGCATCTGAAAATGTCTTCCAACTCTTGTGGCAGGCATTGCTTGGCGTACCAATCCCCAGTGATAAAGTACTGCTGCATAAGTGGTACAGTAGCTACATAACCAGTGTTGGCCACAAAAACAGCCACCAATTGCATGGTCACGCTGCTCTCACGTTGGAATTCTGTGGCAGCGCACCTTTAACTGGGGTTTAGCAGTCTCGGTGTCAAAACTGTGGATCCAGGATTCATCGCCACTAATGATCTCCCAGAGTTTGAGCCCGCCATCAAGCCTGGTCAGCATGTTGCGGCACCAAGTCATCTGAGCCTTCTTCTGCTCTCGAGTCAGCTGATGGGGCAACCAGCATGCAGAAACCTTGCTCAGGCCAAGTGTTTTGTGGTGTATAAAGCAGATGGATCCTGATGCGATGTCAATCTCCTTCTCTAACTGGGCCATGGTCAACCTGGTGTTCATCTAAACTTTGGCCCAAACGGGCGCAACGTAGCACCTCGGTTATGGCAGACACAGGTGGGTTGTCTTGCTCCTCATCTTCCAGGGACTATCTCCAATTTTAGAACTGCATGATTTGTGTTAGGATGTTCTCTGTATTGTATGGTTTTCACTAAGGTGCAGTCCTTATTTTATTGTATAATAGAATTTTTCTTGTATTGCAGATTATTCACTATGATGTTATT
This sequence comes from Pseudophryne corroboree, assembly GCF_028390025.1. NCBI lineage: Eukaryota > Metazoa > Chordata > Amphibia > Anura > Myobatrachidae > Pseudophryne > Pseudophryne corroboree. The sequence continues at coordinate 831,823,719 of NC_086445.1, read as the reverse complement.
TGTAGTACATATATTAGTCCCTAAAATGCTCTGTGTATTTTTATCAGTCACTAGATTGCCCAATGTATTGTATGTCACTAGCATGTGTTAAATTAAAATGTAGTTACAAATAGGCGGCGGCCATGTGATTTATTTTTATTTCACACTACTAGGTAAATGTATTTTGCTATGGACATTCTTATGTTGACTTTTTTTATATGTTTTTCCAGGGGCACCTTAACTTTCTAATGTTGCCTCTGTATGGATTTTTTTCTTTGCATCAGATACTGTACCAGCTATAAAACATCATCTATATAGATAGGGATTAAATGCTCTAAAGAAGTTTATCCAAAACGCGTTGGGATGCCATGTGCTAGAAATGGGTGCAGACACCATCAGTCTGTCTTTAGAGAAAATATACGTTTCTGTGGGCCCTATAGAAAACTATTTAAAGTCTATTTGAACACAATACTAAAGCTAATCTCTCTGAATTATATTTATAAAAGCAATAAACTCTGGTTCAATCATTAAATGACAGTAGTAAAGCCAAAGATTTGATGCCAGGTCACATCATGCTAGGAAGGAAGCTTAAGGTGCTTAATGAGGGACAGATTAGGTTAATCTCACTCTTATGTACTACAGTGTACTGCACATCTTCCTAAAACAGACAGAGATGCATCTCCACGTTGGGACATCATTGCTTCTTCTCCTATTTTGCTCGGAAGGTAAGAGAAATGTTACACTGTAACTTACAGTTTTTATAGGAAACACCATAATATTCCAAAAAAGATGACTGCTATTTAACAAGTAAGTAGAGAAAATTACTGCTTACTGTATCCTTGCCTCAAATGCTGCATGGAAAAAATTCAGAATATATTCAAACCATCATATTTAATAAAACAACAAAACTACTGTATATAAGTCATCACAGCAATTAGTAAATGAGCACAGATAATTTAGTGTAGCTGATGTAGTATACAGTGTACCTTTGTTTGACCTAAAGCGCTGTGTTGACTTTTTTAAATTCTTAGAATCCATCTCAACATATGTATAACATGTGAATACATTAGACGATAGGATTCATATATGAATTAAAGAAGTCCCATTTCCTGAACAAAAGTTTATATTTGAATACCAAACAGCAACTTTTTATTTCCAGGAAAAGGGATTTCTTACCAATTATGTAAGCACTTTGTTATACATAAACATTGAGTCAAATGCATCCAGCTAAACAACAGTAATATTTGCACAAGGCAAATGAAGTACTATTATGTAATGCAAATAGAGATCTATGGCTAGATATAAGTTGCAACTTTTATATAGCTATACAGATATATGGACCTAATTCAGACCTGATTGCAGCAGCAAATTTGTTAGCTAATGGGCAAAACCACGTGCACTGCAGGTGGGGCAGATATAACATTTGCAGAAAGAGTTAAGCCAGGCATACACCATACAATTGTCTGTCAGATAATCTGCCAAATATAATTGGTTGGAATAAAAATCTGGTAATGATTGAGAGCAAATGACAATCAACAATTTGTTCCCAAACACAGGAAAATAAAAAACAAACTATTGTTCAGACAAATTGGTTAAATCACGGATTTAACCAATTTGTATGAACTATTGTTTTTGTCCATTTTCCACTGTTTGGGAACAAATGGTCAAATGTCATTTGCTCTCATCCATTACCAGATTTTCATTCCAACCAGTCAGATCTGGCAGATGATCTTTCAGATAATTGAATGGTGTATGCCTGGCTAGATTTGGGTGGGTTATATTGTTTCTGTGCAGGGTAAATACTGGCTGCTTTATTTTTAAACTGCAATTTAGAATTCAGTTTGAACACACCCCACCCAAATCTCTGGACATGTTTTATCTGCCCCCCCTACAGTGCACATGGTTTTGCCCATTAGCTAACAAATTTGCTGCTGCGATCAGGTCTGAATTAGGCCCTATAGCTGCAACATTTAGATAGATAGATAGATAGATAGATAGACAGATAGACAGATAGACAGATAGACAGATAGACAGATAGATAGACAGATAGACAGATAGATTGATTGTACTTGAGGGGTCAACATGAAATCAGCCAGTCAGAAGTGGCTAGATAATGCTGCTCATGATATGATCATTGCACTAGCCCTCCGGTGTTCACAAAAGATAGCCTTTTTAAAAGGTATATCTGGGGATATGTCCACATCCAAATGTGAAATGTGTTTCAATTACTTTAACATTCACTTACTGTATAAGGCTTATGGGGGGTCATTCCAAGTTGATCACTCGCTAGCTAGTTTTAGCAGCCGTGCAAACGCTATGCCACCGCCACTGGGGAGTGTATTTTAGCTTAGCAGAAGTGCGAACGCATGTGCAGCCGAGCTCTACAAAAACAGTTTGTGCAGTTTCAGAGTAGCTCTGAACCTACTCAGCGCTTGCGATCACTTCAGCCTATTCGTGTCCGGATTTGACGTCATACACCCGCCCAGCGAATGCCCAGCCATACCTGCGTTTTTTCAGACACGCCTGCATTTTTACAAACACTCCCTGAAAACGGTCAGTTGACACCCAGTAACGCCCCCTTCCTGTCAATCTTCTTGCAGCCACCAGTGCGAAGGAAAACCTCACTAGAACCTGAGCACAACCACAAAGAGCTTTGTACCCGTACGTCGCACGTGCGCATTGCGGGGCATACGCATGCGCAGAAATGCCATTTTTTCACCTGATCGCTGCAAAAATCGGCAGTGAGCGATCAACTCGGAAATCGGAATGACCCCCTATGTTTGCTTGCCCCTGCCCTACCTCTCCAGGAGTAGGTGGTCGTAGGTTAACAATATGCAAACATCTATATATGGATATATGTGAGCCCGGGATGTAATGGGAGCCAACTTTTGTGCGCAGGAAAAAGTCGGGCAAACTCGGACATTATAATGTGTGCCTTTTTCCCAGAACTCACCCAATGTATTGGTTTGCGTCTTTTACACTCACAATGCAAATCGGATCCGACTTCTGATGGCTTTTTTAGACCAGGAAGCATCCGATTTTTTCAGACCAACACCCAAAAGTCCCAAGATTAAAGCAACAAACCATAAATTAACCCCAATCCTCCAGGACGCACAAGCAGCTTATACTGATTTAAATGATATGCTGCATGGCTTTATTCTGTGTAAAATAGAGGCTGTATCAGCATAGCAAATTATTTTACATTGTTTGGCAGGAAAACACAGTAGCATTACATTTTGTATGCAGATACAGTTGCTATTACACACGTATAGACATGCTGCATGTCATTTTAAACAGAGGGAGCTGTTTGTGCATCATATATGCATCATTTTATGTCTAAGAATTATTTTCCGGGGGAAAAATGTGCAAAAATGACACGTACAGTACACAAACTATTTTGAGAGATCAAAGGGTTTTTTGTTTTTTTTAAGGTTGGAAATAATTAAATAAATGTTTATTTGTTGTAAATGTGCTGTAAATGTGTATTTGTAATTGATTTCCAACATTGTCAAATAAAACTCACCCCCCAAAAAACAGCTCTATTTATGTCCGACTTTGTAGAACCGTTTTGTGTGAGATTTTCAAACTCAGACTCAATTACATCGGCCCAGTTGTATATTTAACATGTGGAAAGCATCTGGATCCGTTTTTTAACGGCCTCTCTTTGTAAGAGTAGAAAACACCTGACTTTACATGTACTCGGACGCCATACCCTTGGCGGCGAAAAATCCGGCGGCCCTTGGCGATACCCTTGGCGGCGAAAAACCCAGCGGACGGCTCTTAGTACATTTGAAAATGCAGTAGAACCCCCGAAAACGGGGGTTTACCGCATTTTTCTCTTAGTACATCCCACCCTCTGTCTGGCTGTGCTTCTATCTGTGCCCTGTTCTGTCTGTGCCTCTATCTGTGCCCCTTCTACCTCTCTGTGCCTCTGTCTGTACCTACTGCCTCCCTATGTCCCCTACTGCTTCTCTGTGCCTCTAATCTGTACCACCTTCTAACTATCTGTGTCTCTCTTTGTGCCCAGTTCTGTCTGTGCTTCTATCTGTGCCCTTTTCTTTCTGTGCCTCTGTCTGTGCCCAGTTCTGTCTGTGCCTCTATCTGTGCCCCTTCTACCTCTCTGTGCCTCTGTCTGTACCTGCTGCCTCCCTGTGTCCCCTACTGCTTCTCTGTGTCTCTAATCTGTAACACCTTCTAACTATCTGTGCCTCTGTGCTAATGCTCTGTGCCTCTCTCTGTGTCCTTCTATCTCTCTATGCCTCTGCCTGTACCCTCAGTGCCTCTCTCTGTATGTGTACTGCCCCTTTGTACCCTCTTCTGCTTTTCTGTGCCTCTATATGAACCCCTACCACCTCTCTGTGCCCCCTTCTGCTTCTTTGCGCCTCCATCTGTACACCTTTTCTGCCAGTTTTCCTTTTCTGCACTACCCATTCTTTATTTCACCCCCTCTGTGTTCTCTCCTGGCCTTCACTGGATTTCCCACTGCCCTATTGTACAGCAGCAGCATGGCTTCTTTGGTGTCCCCTCCCCCGGTCGGTGGTGCATCAGCAAGTACATCCAGGGTCTCTCACAATTCAGTGACTGGCATAGGTACATATGTTTTGCCCTTGCCCCTCTGCACCACTTGGGTCATCCTGCATCTTTGCCACCAATACTGCTGTAGAAGCGCACTTCCATGAGCCACTCTTACTGGTGCCCAGCAGCTAGCTTCCTTTCCCACTCCTTGATGCTATTGGCGCATGAAGCTCCAACTCCTCCCATCCTCAAACTACCCCTCCTTCTGAAGAATGCTCAGTCACTGCTTGCTAGTTGCCACTGCACACCCTATGTAAGCCCAGTAGATATCTAATGTTACATAAAACACCCCATTGTTTTGAACACATTACAGAAGGCAGATGGGCTCTCTAGGACCCACTGGGCGATGTCAGCTGTCTGGTCCGCCTTGTGGATAATCTGGCCATGAGCAGTATATGTATGGTGACTCACGCTAAATCTGCAATGGTGTAAGATCAGAAGTTACAGCTGGCTTCCAGTGCCAGTCTAGTGGCGGAAATGGTGAATGTTTAGATTTGGTGCTGTCGGCAAGCCAATCGGGGCTCTCGGACCGGTGACCAATAGGAATCAGTATCAAGCATTTGAATTTAGTGCCAGGTATGATTTAATACTGCTCATAGACTGGCAGTCAATCAGGAGCAGAGGGAGCAATCCATTTGTATGTCACTGCATCAAAGCAGCCCACTCACGGCATCTGAGCGCCCAGTTCAGTGGTGGAGGGAGAAGGAAGAGACCAGAAGACAGAACAGTCAAGAAAGAAGATGCCTGGTGCTGGCTGGCCAGAGGAAGAAGCGGCACCGCTAGCCAGGATGGGTCAGTGGCAGAAGACAGAAGCTGAGGACCAGAGAGTGCTGCTAGTGAGGGAAGCGAAAGAACTAACAAAGCTCTCCATTTCAGCTTTCCTATCATACTCGTGGGCTGCCGTGACCACATGCAATTAGCCTCTACCTTAGAACACCCGGTGTCAGGCACTAGGCCCATGGGGGCCTTAGGCCTTTGCGCAGTTAGGCAGGTAGAGAGCTTGTGTCCCTAGGTGTGACTCTGAGCATTTGGCTCAATTCACTTAACTGTGCCCCAGTAGGCAGGTTAAAGGCTTCTTTGGTTAAAGTTATCTAAGTACTAGGCCCAGATAACTCTAGTGGTTAGGCAGGCCTGAGCTCTTGATAAAGTGACCCTGGGTATTAGGCCCAGGACACTAAACTGCTCCTGTTTAGGCATGCAATGTACCTAAGCCCCTTGATCAAAGTGATCTGGGCATTAGGCCATCGAGTGGGAATAGCCCCAGCTGTCTGCATTGTCAGCGTTTGGGATTTTGGCGTCGGTATCCTGACCACCGGCAAGTTAACTGCATCCCATCTAAAGTCATGGATTTTACAAGAGGATAATTTTCAAGTAAGCTCTTCAATGTCTTAAACTGTGATACAGTAGCCTACAGTACAATAATGTGCTCAATCTACTTAAAGTGTACGTCAACACTACAATCTAATGGCTCATGAGATGAAATGACTTGGCTGGTTTTGATTGATAAGCTTTATTTAAGAATAGGTCAGAGAAAACTAAAGCGATGCTTTAAGACATGGGTCTTCAACCTGCGACCCTCCAGCTGCTGTGGAACTACATATCCCAGCATGCCCTGCCTCAGTTTTAGCATACCTTAATAGCAAAACTGTGGCAGGGCATGCTGGGATGTGTAGTTTCACAGCAGCTGGAGGGCCACAGGATGAAGACCCATGCTTTAAGACATACACCGATCAGTCATAATATAAAAACGACCTGCTTAATATTGTGCAGGCTCCCCTTGTGCCTCCAAAACAGCTTTGACCCATTGAGGTATAGAGTCCACAAGACCTCTGAAGGTGTCCTGTAGTATCTGGAACTAAGGGGGGAATTCGATTGATAGTGGGTATGTAGTATGTGTCTATTTGCAAGGGTGTATGAGTGTCTGGGAGTGTGTGTATGAGTGAGTGTGTTTGTGTATGAATGTATGACACCCATTGTGTATGTGATCCCCCATAGTGTATTCCCCTCTCGGAGGCAGCGGCTTGGAGAACTACATCACCCAGCAGCCCCTGAGCCACCCAGCAGCCACCAGAGACCATAGTAGGGGTGAGTATACATTTTTTTTTACTCGTCCCACAGGTTTTTAGTGCTGAAAACCCTGTGACCACATTTTTTTAATTAGATACCATGGGTATCGGGAGCGCCATATACCCGCACTAATCCAACATTGGGCGCAAGGTACACAAGGTTTTTTACATTGCTAAACCTTGCGCCCAATTGCATTCCTCCCTAAGACATTAGCAGCAGATCCTTTAAGTCCAGCACATCCGACAGATGCTTAATTAGAAAGTAATTTGGAGGTCAACACATTAAACTCTTTGTCATGTTCCCCAAACCATTCTTGATCAATTATTGCAGTGTGGCAGGGTGCATTATCATGCTGAAAGAGGCTAATGCCATCAGGCGATATCAATGTCATGAAGGGGTGCACTTGGTCTGCAACAACGTTTAGGTAGGTGGTACTTGCCAAAGTAACATCCACATGAATGCCAGGACTTAATTTCTCCCAGCAGAACATTACTCAGTGCATCACATTGCCTCCGCCGGTTTCCCTCCTTCACAAAGTGCATTTGGGTGCCATCTTTTTCCAGGGAAATGATAAACACTTATCTGGTGATCCACATGATGTAAAAGAAAACATGATTCATCAGACCAGGCCACCTTCTTCCATTGGTCCATGGTCCAGGTCTGACGCTCACTTGCCCATGGCAGGTGCTTTCCATGGTGGACAACGTTCAGCATGGGCACTTTGACTGGTCTGTGGTTACAAAGCCCCATACACTCCTCAAGACATGCATTTTGGAGATGCTCTGACCCAGTCGTTAAACCATCACATTTGGCCCTTGCTCATATTTTTACGCTTTCCAATTATTACTGCTTCCAACACATCAATTTCAAGGGGTTGGACACCCACCAGTGGGGATAGCCCCTGTTGATCGGCATGCCGACCGGCATTTTGGGATGCTGGCATCAGTATTGTGACCGGCGGTCGCAAAACACCATCCCATTTCAAGCACCGAGTGTTCACTTTCTACTTAACTTATCCCACCACTGAGCAGGTGCTGTTGTAACAAGATAATTATGTTATTCAATTCACCTGTCAGTGGTTTTAATGTAATGGCTGATTGCTGTATGTGTCCCTATGACAACTATCACTTTAGTAGGGGCCATCTCTCCTCTGTTTCTGAAATGAACATTGTACAGATGTATACTCATGCATCTAGCCTCAACCTAGAACTAGGTTTCCCAGCGGCTGTAGAAGCTCTTTAAGGACCTTTTTTTCTTTGAGCTTCAAGGAATGGGTATGCTGGGCCTTGTGTCTTATAGGGCACAGTACAAATAACTATGCTGCTTACATATACAAACAGGTGTAGAATGTTTTATAACAAATCAAAGAGGAACTCAGCTACTATTTCTCCTAATCAATGTGCAACGAGAGTCTTAATAAGAAGACAAATTGAGTTTTTCATATATATTTAAATATAGAATTAAGTCTAAATTCTGCTTATTTAGTTTATGTTTACAACAGAGGTTCCCAAACAAGGTCTTCAAGGCACTCTGACAGTTCAGGTTTTAAGGGCAACCAGGGCCGTCTTTTTGTAAGGGGACTATCGGGCTGCTGCCCAAGGGCCTCAGGAGTATAAGGGCCCTAGGCCGATAGCTGAGGGTCCCCTTTTTCCAGGAGTACCAGAAATTGGCCCTGGGGAGCCATAGATAATCTGACTTCAAAGCTGTTAATTGCTCTTCTACGTCAGATATCTTGGGTTCTGTCTAACTTAGAGTTTTTCTGAGAGTATACTCCAAAAGCTGTGACTCTCTCCTTTTTGGTGGATACTGAGAGCTTATCTCTACTATTCCCATTACCAGAGATATCAGCCTTCCAGCAGCTGGTCCCTGTTCCAGCTCCTGTGTTACAATTTGAGGTAGATACCTGGGCAGACTGGTATGGATATCAGGACGACTGATGATGATGATCAGGTCGAACTTGGAAAGATGATGGTCTTCTGGATTACCCTGGATCTCCTGGAAAGTAACCACAGACACCTGGGTGAAAGACTCGTAGAGTGCACTCAGCAGGTCTTCTTGCCTATAAAAGCCTCTTTTCCCGTAAGACTTTATGCGCCTACCAGTACCGGGATGCCCACTAGGACTTATGCCCCTGGTGACAGTACGAGCTTACCCCCGAGATGACCAGAGTTATCTTTCAGTAGAAAAGACAGGGACATGAAGAGAATGACTGAGACCAAACATGGGTCAGGGGACAGGCTGACAGAACCGAGATAAAGTATGAAGATGCAAGGTGCCAGGGAGAGACACTGTAGTGGAATGGGACTGTGGTGAAACATAGAAACATAGAATTTGATGGCAGATAAAAACCACATGGCCCATCTAGTCTGCCCTTTTTTTTTTTTTTTTTACATTATTTTTTTTACATTATTTTTTTCTCTAACCTTGTTTGATCCTTATTTCTTTGTAAAAGTGAAAGAGGCAAGTGTGGTGGTAATGTATGAAGCAGCTGTATGCAAATAACAAAGATAATGGATGACTAACAGAAAGACAAAGATAAAGGCAGATAAAGAATAAATATTATGTGGAAGTATCCACACTACACCTGATGCTAAGGCAGACAGGATCCACACAGGACAGGGTCCAGCAAAGATTCTTCAGTACGAGGCTCACAGGGCTGGCAGTTTCTCATAAGAAGCAGGAAGTATAACCAACGTTGAGGGAGTACAGAAGAACAGAATATAACAGGTGCCTGCACCAATCCCAACTCAGATGTCCTAATGACAGAATCTCGTGCAGCTGCCCTGCTGCACATATACACACATAATAACTAATCACTGAGCAATGGGGAACACCATTTGCCTCCGGCGTCCCCATTGCTAGGTGCCCGGCGGCTCCCAGGCACCCCTGCGGAAGCATTGCCAAGTACTTTGCGGGGCCCAGAATTAGATTAGATTAGGCGCAGTGTCCTGGACACCTGGCAACGGCCGGGACCTGCATCTTCCCTGACTTAAGGAACTCCTAGATCCTGGTCTCCAGGGAAATTCCTGAAAAAGCTTATTTTCAATTCAGGAGCATGGAGGAACCTGCCAGGAACCCAAGCTTTCTCTTCAGGACCATAGCCCTTCCAATAAACTAAAAAAAATTACCTGGCCCTGAACAAACTTGGAGTCTAAGATCTTTACCACTACAAACTCTTGACACCCTTCAACCATGACTGGGGCACGTCTCCTGGATTTTCCAACATAAACCTCTTTGAAACAAATGCAGGCTTAAACAAAGAATAAGGAAATGTGTTATTGATTTTCAAAGATCTCAGTAATTGAAGACGGAAGGCAACAGGATTAACTTGCTAAATTATTCTAAAAGGCCCAATGATACCCAATTTCGGAGATGGCTGGTGGAGCTTGATGTTCCGAGCAGACAACCACACCATATCGCCTACCCTGAAAGAGCACAGTCTCCAATATCTATCAGCAAACCTCTTGGGCCAGACCGCGGCATCTTCCAGAGCCTAGTGTACTTTCTACCAAATCTTCTTGAGTCGAGACACAGGGGAAAAAGATGGACCTGACTGTTGAGATGGAGTGAAAGTATTGGAATTGGGGTGGGAACCAGAAACACAAAAGAATGGAGACATGGAAGTTGAAGAATGTCCGGAATTACTATATGCAAATTCTGCAAAATTGGATGGTCAACCCAATCATCCTGACATTTAGAAACATAACATTGTAGGTACTGCTCCAGAGGCTGATTAACCCACTCTGTCTGTCCGATGGACTGTGGATGATACCCTGAAGAAAGGCTGATGTTAATTCCCAATTCAGAACAAAAAGACCTCCAAAAACGTGCCACAAATTGGGTGCCCCTATCAGAGACAATGTCCTGTGGTAAACCATAAATACAAAAAACATGTTGAATGAACAAAGAGGCAAGATCCCTGGCACTAGGCAATTTGGATAGCGGAATGAAGTGAGCCATTTTACTGAAACGGTCAACAATAACCCAGATGACTTAACACTTGGAAGATTCCAGCAGATCCACAACAAAATCCATTCGCAGATGAGTCCATGGCCTGGAAGGTGATTGATAAGAGTAGCAACTGCGCTGAAGGAAGAACTCAGGGGAGTTTTATTTTTGGCACAGACACTGCATGCCCTTACACACTCCTGTACATCTGTCTTGATGGTCGGCCGTCACACAGACTGTGAGAGAAGATCCAATGTTTTAACAATCCCTGGATGTCCAGAGGACTTACTGAAATGGAACTCAGATAAACCAGCAGACCTGAATTTCTCTGGTACAAAGAGAAGTCCAGAAGGAGTTCCAGATGGGGCCTGCATCTGGGCTCACTGAATGCGTGACTCCAGATCCATCGTAAGACCAGCAAAAATACATTCAGGGAGAAAATGGGAACCAGAGGCTTGGAAACTACTTGACATGGCACAAAACCCCGGACAAGGCATCAGCCTTCACATTCTTGGATCCAGGCCTAAAGGTGATCACAAAATTGAATCTAGCAAAAAACAGAGAAAAACTTACGTGAGAATAGGGCCCAGGGTTGAAGTTTGTGGTCGATTGGATCTTCCTGTGAGAGAATGGCTCCAACTATGGCTTCAGAAGTGTCAACTTCTACAATGAAAGGCAAATCCGTATCAGGGTGACAAAGAACTGGAGTGGAGATGAATGCTTTTTTTTTTTAAGATCTTCAAAAGCTTTCACCACCTGAGGAGACCAATGAGTAGGATCCGCACCTTTCCTGGTTAAACTCACTATTGGTGCTAATATGGTGGAGAAAGAATGTATAAATCTATAATAATTAGAGAAACCGAGGAAACGTTGAATGGCTTTCAGTCTTGTGGGAAGAACCAAGTCAAGGATGGCTTGGAGTTTCTTAGGATCGGTAAAAAAAACCTTGGATGTAATGATATATCTTAAAAATGCTACCTTTTCCACCTCAAACTCACACTTTTCCAGTGTGGCATACAGATGATTCTTCCTGAGTTTCAGGAGAACAGCCTTGACATGTGCCCGATGTTGCTCAAGAGTTTGAGAATAAATCAGAATATCATCCAGGTATACGACCACAAACCTCCCCAAGAATTCCCAAAGAACATCATTAATCAGATCTCGGAAGACCGCTGGAGCTTTAGAAAGACCAAATGGCATCACTAAATACTCATAATGACCTGAGTGGGTATTAAAGGCAGTTTTCCACTTGTGACCCTGCTTGATCTGGATTAGGTTGTTTGATCCTCGTTGATCAATCTTGGAGTCTTTTGTAGCCTCCCTTAACTGATCGAGCAGAACAGAGATTAATGGCAGTGGGTAGCAATTTGTAATAGTAATCTTGTTTAGACCACCATAGTCAATACATGGCCGAAGGGAGCTGTCCTTCTTGGCCACAAAGAAAAATCTGACCCCTACAGGTGATTTGGAAGGATGAATGAAGCCCTTTTCTAGACTCTTCTGAATGTACTCCTCTATGACCTTGGTTTCTGGCAAGGACAACACATAGAGCCAACCCTTTGGAAGTTTAGCTCAGGGCATGAGGTTGATTGCGCAGTCATAGGAATGATGGGAAGGCAGTAACTCAGCTTGCCACTTGAAGACAACATCAGCGAAAGCCAGGTATTGGGTTGGCAACCCTTCTGGGACTGGAAGTGCCGAACAGACAGGTATGGCCAAACATTTTGCAGAATATTCTGAGCCCCAAGAAACAAGATCTCCGGTTCTACAGTTGAACACTGGGTTATGTGCTTTGAGCCAAGGCAGGACCAGTGAAACGGGAGTTAGAGGACAATAGATAAGGAAGAGGGACAATTCCTCAGAATGTAAGACTCTGACAGAAAAATGAAGCATTGGAGTCCGGGAGTTTACCCGCCCATTGAGAAGCAGATGTCCATCCAAGCCACAAATGGATATGGGTAAATAAAGATCTTCTATAGGAATTCCCCGGGCACAAGCAAATTCCAGATCCATAAAATTTCCGGTGGCTCCAGAATCCAAGAAGGCCAGAACTTTGAACTCGGCAGATGGGTTGAACAGCTTAGCGGGAAGCAGGAATTAATTATTAGGGGAGATGGAAGAGAGACCTGAGAAGATCCCCCATTTTTTACCCAGGTCTATTTTTTTCCGCCCTTTGAGGGCAAGTGCTTGCCAAGTGTCTCTTGCCCCCACAATACAGGCATAACCCAAGGTTACGTCGCCTAGCCATCCCCTGAGGGGTCAAGCGGAAAGCCCCAATCTGCATGGGCTCTTAGTATCTTTGGAAACCTCCAGCACCGTCCATTGAGTTGATGGCAAAGGAACCTCCTTTTTCAGCTTCCATTCCTAAATCTGGCTGTTGATTCTGATGGCCAATTCCATGAGGGCGTCCAGGGTTGCCGGGCTTGGATATTGGACCAGAAAATCCTAAATTTGCTCCAGAAGACCTAGGCAAAGCTAGATCTGAAGGGCCGGTCATTCCATCCGCAATCACTGGCCCAACAGCGAAATTCAGTGCAATATATTTCAGCAGAATTTCTCTCCTGCTTTAGGGAATGAAGATGTGCCTCAGCATACACTGCCCGATCCATGTTGTCATAGAACACCCCTAGGGCCTTGAAGAATGCCTACACAGAACGCAGACTAGGATGATCTGCTGGAAGACCAAAAGCCCAAGAATGAGGATCACCCTGCAGGAGGGAAATGACAATACCCACCCACTGGGTCTCTGATCCCGATGAGTGAGGCCTAAGTCGGAAGTAGAGCTTGCAACTCTATTGGAAATTCACAAACTGTTAACTTTCCCTGGTGAACCTTTCAGGAAGATTAAGTGTTGGCTCCCAAGGTGTAGATGGTGAGGATGAGTGGGACCTTTGGCTTTCCTCCTGAGAATCCACAGGAAGGGAAAGATCCTGTAGCTGTTGGGTCAATCCGTGGATCTGATTAGCCAGAATCTGGGCAACGTTTTGCTGTGTTGGATCCATCCATACGAGAACAACCCATGAAGCTACAGTTTTGTTGGCTGGTTATACTGTTATGATTTGCCGTAGATACCTGGGCAGACTGACGTGGAGACCTGGGTGACTGCTGATGATGAGTAGGTCGAACTTGGAAAGATGATGGTCTTCTGAAAGATTACCCTGTGTCTTCTGGACAATAACCCCAGACCCCTGGGTGAAAGACTCATAGAGTGCACTCAGCAGGTCTTCTTGTCTATAAGAGCCACTTTTCCCTTAAGACTTTATGCACCTATCTGTACTGGGATGCCCATGAGGATTTATACAAGTTTACCCATGAGATGACCAGAGTTATCTATTGGTAGAAAAGATAGGGACAGGAAGAGAATGACTGAGACCAAGTATGGGTCAAAGGATAGGCTGGCAGAACCGAGATAAAGTATGAAGATGTAAGGTGCCAGGGAGAGAGACACTGTAGTGGAATGGGACTGTGGTGAAAGAGGCAAGTGTGGTGGTAATGCATGAATCAGCTGTATGCAAATAACAAAGATAATGGATGACTAACAGAAAGACAAAAGATAAAGGCAGACAAAGAATAAATATTGTGTGGAAGTATCCACACTACACCTGATGCTAAGGCAGACAGGATCCAGACAAGACAGGGACCAGCAAAGATTCTTCAGCACGAGGCTCACAGGGCTGGCAGTTTCTCATAAGAAGCAGGAACTACACTGCTCAAAAAAATAAAGGGAACACTAAAATAACACATCCTAGATCTGAATGAATGAAATATTCTTATTAAATACTTTGCTCTTTACATAGTTGAATGTGCTGACAACAAAATCACACAAAAATGATCAATGGAAATCAAATTTATTAACCCATGGAGGTCTGGATTTGGAGTCACCCTCAAAATTAAAGTGGAAAAACACACTACAGGCTGATCCAACTTTGATGTAATGTCCTTAAAACAAGTCAAAATGAGGCTCAGTAGTGTCTGTGGCCTCCTCGTGCCTGTATGACCTCCCTACAATGCCTGGGCATGCTCCTGATGATGTGGCGGATGGTCTCCTGAGGGATCTCCTCCCAGACCTGGACTAAAGCATCCTCCAACTCCTGGACAGTCTGTGGTGCAACGTGGCATTGGTGGATGGAGCGAGACATGATGTCCCAGATGTGCTCAATTGGATTCAGGTCTGGGGAACGGGCGGGCCAGTCCATAGCATCAATGCCTTCATCTTGCAGGAACTGCTGACACACTCCAGCCACATGAGGTCTAGCATTGTCTTGCATTAGGAGGAACCCAGGGCCAACCGCACCAGCATATGGTCTCACAAGGGGTCTGAGGATCTCATCTCGGTACCTAATGGCAGTCAGGCTACCTCTGGCAAGCACATGGAGGGCTGTGCGGCCCCCCAAAGAAATGCCACCCCACACCATTACTGACCTACTGCCAAACCAGTCATGCTGGAGGATGCTGCAGGCAGCAGAACGTTCTCCTTGGCGTCTCCAGACTCTGTCACATCTGTCACATGTGCTCAGTGAGAACCTGCTTTCATCTGTGAAGATCACAGGGCGCCAGTGGCGAATTTTCCAATCTTGGTGTTCTCTGGCAAATGCCAAACTTTCTGCACGGTGTTGGGCTGTAAGCACAACCCCCACCTGTGGGCGTCGGGCCCTCATACCACCCTCATGGAGTCTGTTTCTGATCGTTTGAGTAGACACATGCACATTTGTGGCTTGCTGGAGGTCATTTTGCAGGGCTCTGGCAGTGCTCCTCCTGTTCCTCCTTGCACAAAGGTGGAGGTAGCGGTCCTGCTGCTAGGTTGTTGCCCTCCTACGGCCTCCTCCATGTCTCCTGATGTACTGGTCTGTCTCCTGGTAGCGCCTCCATGCTCTGGACACTACGCTTACAGACACAGCAAACCTTCTTGCCACAGCTCGCATTGATGTGCCATCCTGGATGAGCTGCACTACCTGAGCCACTTGTGTGGGTTATAGGGAGGTCATACAGGCACGTGGAGGCCACACACACTACTGAGTCTCATTTTGACTTGTTTTAAGGACATTACATCAAAGTTGGATCAGCCTGTAGTGTGTTTTTCCACTTTAATTTTGAGGGTGACTCCAAATCCAGACCTCCATGGGTTAATAAATTTGATTTCCATTGATCATTTTTGTGTGATTTTGTTGTCAGCACATTCAACTATGTAAAGAACAAAGTATTTAATAAGAATATTTCATTCATTCAGATCTAGGATGTGTTGTTTTAGTGTTCCCTTTATTTTTTTGAGCAGTGTATATATAGTGTTGGGGGAGTGCAGGCGCCTGCACCAATCCCAACTCAGATGTCCTAATGACAGAATATCGTGCAGCTGCCCTGCTATACGTATACACACATAATAGCTAATGACTGAACAACGGGGAATGCCATTTGCCTCCGGCGTCCCCATTGCTAGGCACCCGGCACCTCCCAGGCACCCTTGCGTATCGTTGCTAAGCGCCAAGCGGGACCCAGAAGCCGGAGGAGGCGCAATGTCCCGGTCGCCTGACAATGGCCAGGACCTGCGTCACCCCCGAGCCACCACTGACAGGTTGGTATTTAGTGTTCATATTTTCATTGGTGTATTGCTCTGGCTCCAGAACTCTGATCCCCAAGTTCCAGTACCTCCTGAAAGGTGGGAACTCTTAGTTTCTTTAGCCCACTGAAAGCTAAGAAATCTATTTCCAGGAACTGGAGACATCTGCAGTCAAGCAAGCTGCCCTCCCACGGGAAAATTAGCACACCTACGATCAGATCTGAATCACCCCCAGATATTTGTCTTGTCTGTTACCTCTTCCATGGGCATGAAACATGCTGCAAACATGCTACTGCAAATACCCTCCATAACAATTGTTGTCAGGACGTAGCCTTGGTGAAAAAAGGTGTGACTTGCAAAATCATTTAGGAATATTTTTTTGGTTTAAATATATTTTCACCAAATGTGTGGTGTTATCACCATTATCATGCATCAGTGATGTCATTAGCTTCTAGTGAACCTACAGTGGGGATCGAAAGTTTGGGCACCCCAGGCAAAAATTCATTTTAACGTGCAAAAAGAAGTCAAGGAAAGATGGAAAAATCTCCAAAAGGCATCAAATTACAGATTAGACATTCTTATAACATGTCAAAAAAAGTTTGATTTTATTTCCATCATTTACACTTTCAAGAGAACAGAAAACAAAAAATGGCATCTGCAAAAGTTTGCGCACCCTGCAGAGTTAATGCCTTGTACTGCCCCCTTTGGCAAGTATCACAGCTTGTAAATGCTTTTTGTAGCCAGCCAAGAGTCTTTCAATCCTTGTTTCCGGTATCTTCGCCCATTCTTCCTTACAAAAGTCTTCCAGTTCTTTGAGATTCCTGGGCTGTCGGTGACGCACTGCTCTTTTAAGGTGTATCCATAGATTTTCAATTATATTGAGGTCAGGAGATTGTGAAAGCCATGGCAAAACCTTCAGTTTACACCTCTTAATGTAATCCACCGTGGATTTTGAGGTGTGTTTAGGATCATTATCCATTTATAGAAGCCAGCCTCTCTTTAACTTCAGCTTTTTCACAGATAGCATCAAGTTAGCGTCCAAAATTTGCTGGAATCTTATTGAATCCATTTTTCCTTCTACTCGTGAAATGTTCCCTGTGCCACTGGCTGCAATACAACCCCAAAGCATCATTGATCCACCCCCATGCTTAACAGTTGGACAGAGGTTCTTTTCATTAAATTCTGTGCCCTTCCTTCTCCAAACGTACCTTTGCTCATTCCGGCCAAAAAGTTCTATTTTAACCTCATCGGTCCACATAACTTTATTCCAAAATGCATCAGGCTTGTCTATATGTTCATTTGCAAACTTCAAACGCTGATTTTTGTGGAGAGGATGTAGAAGAGGTTTTCTTCTGATGACTCTTCCATGAAGACCATATTTGTACAAGTATCTCTTTATAGTGGAATAGTGTACCACAACTCCAGTGTCTGCCAGATCTTCCTGGAGGGATCGTGCAGTCAAACGTGGATTTTGACTTGCTTTTCTCACAATCCTACGAGCTGTTCTGTCTGATATTTTTCTTGGTCTTCCAGATCTTGCTTTAACTTCCACTGTTCCTGATGACTGCCATTTCTTAATTACATTCTGAACAGAGGATATGGGCATCTGATAACGCTCTGCTAGCTTCTTATAGCCTTCTCCTGCTTTGTGAGCGTCAACTATTCTCAGTTTCAGTGTTCTACACAACTGCTTAGTGGAACCCATGGTGCTGATTGTTGGAGCAAGGTCAGATGAGTCTGGGCTTTTAAACCCTTTGAGATTGACATCACCTGGTCTTTCCAGACGATGATTGAGAACAATCCATGACACTGCCAGGTCTCAGCTGTCGAAAGGGGGCAGTACAAGGTATTAACTCTGCAGGGTGCCCAAACTTTTGCAGATGCCATTTTTTGTTTTCTGTTCTTTTGAACTTTTTTTTGACATGTTATAAGAATGTCTAATCTGTAATTTGATGCCTTTTGGAGATTTTTCCATCTTTCCTTGGCTTCTTTTTGCACATTAAAATGAATTTTTGCCTGGGGTGCCCAAACTTTTGATCCACACTGTATAGGGAAAAAACCCACATGACTACTTTCTCAGCCTCCCCAATCTCTGAGTCGACATTTAGAATGTGGACAGTGTAATGTTGACAGCCATAATGTTGACAGCCGACTTTAAGGCTAGGTTAGGCTTTGGTTAGTGTTAAGGGTTTAGCCTTAAATTCAAACTGAATGTAAAATCGCATTGTCAACATACAGAATGTAGACATTCTATCAATGCTGATATGTCAGTGTTGACATTTCACATGTTGACTTTTTTTTTTTTAAAGTTAGAGTTTTTATTGAGAGTGGTCAGTAATCACAAGGTTAACAAAAACAGACTTGTGCAGGTTAGGGAAATAGAACATGAAAACAACCGTTTCACATATCAAGTTAGAAATATAAAAACAATTCTATGAAATCATAGACCAACAGATATTAGTAATATGCTCCCTGCTAATTTCTAAGCGCATACTTGACCTGTCTCGTTTTATTTTATAGATATAGTATAAATTTTATACTAAAACTGAGAGTAAACCCGTGAAGAGTAAAAGTAAAAGAGAAAAAGAAAAGGCAGGGAGAGAGGACGCTAGAGTATATAGCTCAATAGAGGGAAATCATTGGGACAATTACATATGGGGAGGCAAGAGGGTGGGAACAGTTCCCCGTATCAATAGGAGAGGGGGAGACAACATAGGTGATAGAGGTATTAGCAGAGTTAGCAGTATTAGCAGCATCAACATAGTCCGGGCATCAATAAAGACCGAGCGAGGTACCAAGGAGACCAGATGTTGTGGAACTGGGCCACTGTGTTATTTCTCAGGCTTGTAATATATTCCATACTGGCTATATAATTAATCTTGGACATCAGTAATGCCTTGGAGGGAGGTTTATGGTCTTTCCAGCATTTAGCTATCAGAGATTTTGCCGCCATGCAAAGTAGCATGGCAAGCTTGTCCTGGGTTTTGGGTAACATTGGTATGGGGGCATGAAGTAGAGCAGTTTCAGGGGAGAGGTCTAAATTATGTCCGCATGTTTGAGCAACAAGTGCTCCTACCATTTTCCAAAATGGGCGAATCGAGGGGCACGTCCACCATATGTGGTAAAAGGTGCCCTCCTCTCCACAGAGTCTCCAACACATATTTGATGTCGTGGGGTAGATGGAATGTAACATGTTGACTTTTTGAATGTCAACTTCTTATACCACACCTGTGTAGGCTTTGTGTGCACTTAGGGTTTTGTTCAGGTTGGAACAGAGAGTTGGCAAGTATGGTAGCAGTAATCACTAAAACTAAGGTCAGATATGGAAAGCAAATATATGACATTTTTGTAAATGTCTTGTACTGTACATTTCTGGTAATAATATGTTTTCGCTTTCTCCATAATATACAATAGGCCCATACTAAGCACCTGAGCTGTTTATTGTATAATTAAAAAAAAGAAAGTTTAATGGTAAAATATTTTGAAGATCACAAAGCTCTCAGGAAGCAGCAAAG
The DNA here is from genome assembly GCF_028390025.1 of Pseudophryne corroboree. NCBI lineage: Eukaryota > Metazoa > Chordata > Amphibia > Anura > Myobatrachidae > Pseudophryne > Pseudophryne corroboree. The sequence goes on along the minus strand of NC_086445.1, from coordinate 831,804,081 downwards.
ACTCCAAGTGTTATTATGTTCAGGTTCTGTGACCACCGGTAGAATGCAGGGTCATACTTGCCCACAGGGGTACAGGGGAAACCACCGGTGGGGCCAACTGCCTAGGGGCCCTCCTCCTCTAGGGATCAGGTTCCAGACTGTGCACTATTTTAATTATACATACAGTATGTGACATTATACTACACAGGACTATGGTATATTTTCTAGAGTGCATTGCTGTTATCAATCTGGTACATTATTGTGCATGCACTAGCAGTATTTACTATATATATTTATCAATGGGCCAGATCATGTATTCACTAATGCTTAGCGAAGCATCTGTGGTGACCGGCCACATCCCCTCTGAAGACTGGTCACTCCCATAAGAATGGGCACCTACCACTGCATTTCTCCGGTGGGTCCTTCATGCTTCAGTCCGACACTGGTATAGAATGTATAACATATCTGAAAATCGAGGGACCATAGATTCTGGGACCTAACAGAGTGGCCAGACCCAGATGGTTTTCACCTCTACTATAGTTACTGCACCAATTGTAGTTACAGTAGGCCCGTGCTTTGGCACTGATTATTATAGACAGCATGGCACGGTTCAGACTGCTTTTCTCATTCATTACTGTAGGAGAATGGGAAAGTGCATAAGTATGTCCGTGAAAATTAATTGAGACCAAAGCTCAATACCTCTGTGGATAGAAAATTAGCATGGTCTATTTACTAAACCAGGAATATGTCATCCATACTTCCTGTGATAAATAAGCCACATTACGTGACCGCTGAAGAGGTCATTGCACTGTATGTAATGAGAAATATGCAACAGCAGACTTTTACCAAAGATTTATAAGGTGCTGGGTTCTAAGGGGATGTAGTTATGTGACCGGCGGTCAGGAGACTGCCGGTCGCAACACCTCCCCCTACATCCCGCCAATTCTAAGAGGCATTGAATCACTGCATGACATGCAATCATCATGCCTGCGGCAACGTGTATTGGTAATATGTACTCATATATTTGTATACTGACACCATAATGCTAGAGACTGAACCTGCATTTACATGAGTAAGCTCAATTATCCCCAGATTCCTGGAGCCCTGTGATACATGTACTTAATGAGCCAGTATGGAAATCCCTTCTTGTTGTTCGCCCCTGATTGTTTCTTCTGAGATACAGTATTTTAAATAACACTTTCCTTCGTCCTGCAGCTGTGCAAGGTGGCAAATATGGTGAAGATGCCGCACCTGCTGATAGTGAGAATGACACATCTACAAAAGGTCTGGCGATATCAAGGGTGTACTTACTGTTATTTGTTTGCATTTAAAGTCTAGCATCAAGTTTGATATTACCTGTAGTTATTAATTTATTCACAGGGGGAGATGTACTAAGCCTCGGAGAGAGATAAAGAGGAGAGGCATAAAGTACCAGCCAATCAGCTAACTGCCATGTTACAAAAAAGGACAGTTTGAAAAATTACATTTATTTAAAAATTGACAGTTAGGAGCTGATTTGTTGGAAGTTTATGTCTCTCCACTTTATCACTCTATACAGCTTAGTACATTTCCCATAATGTTTTGTAGAACTTTTGCCAGTACCAACAACCCACTGACATAAATAATATATATTGATATCCTGTATCTTGCAGGGTATCTTACAATAAAAATATACAAATCACCCCAAAATTAGATTTATTTGAATTAATTTCCCAACAGAAAGACTCAGGAGAAAGCCTGGAGAGTAGACCAGTTGGCAGGCTCTGCTTGTCAGTCCTCTGTTTATGTGCCAGCCTTTCATGTCAGCATTCTCAACACACAAACAGAAAGGAAAGCGGTTCAGCAATGTGAATATGGTCTTAATACACCTGGCAGAGGCATTGTCATCGTCGTCGGGACTAGGGAGAGTAACAATGGGGAGCATACTGTACCACATCCCCCTGGGGGAATGCCTACCACTGTTGTACATTTTAACTATTAAGAGCACACTACTGTATGCTTCAGTCAGCCATCATAAGAAAACATAACTAGGGTAAAGTAAAATAAAATAGGCTTGTATCAAATAAAGTGATATAGAGACCTAGGGTGTGATTCAGAGGTGGACACAGTGCCACTAGGTGTGTAGTTGACCAATGTTTCTTTTACTGCGCATCCACCCTAGTCACACCATGCCTGTGTCATAACTGTACGTGCACAGAGACAAAGCATAGACTCTAACAAGGGGTCTGAGAATTATATGTTGTTGTTTCTGGGAGGTAACAGTGGGGGAAGCGAAGCCGACGCGGACATATTGCTGAAAGCGGCTTCATTCAAAGATGCACAGCCGTTCACACAGAAGGCCATTTTCAGATGGAAAAACTGTTCCTGCAGAGCTGTTTCAAGTTTTGATGGTGCGACTGAGGGTGCTTCAAAATACATGGAGTGATTGTATTGTGCGACACAGTGCTCTCACGGTAATATCCCAGTAGTCAGGTGTAGTCCTTCAGAGAGTACCTCTAAAACTGAATATAGCAGGAGTAGGTGCCCACTATACACTGTATATCCCATTCTGCTTCATTGTAAAATATAACAAATCCCTAAGGGGTACAGTCAGACCAATCTGATGAAGATAGTGAGCTGTTAAAAGTCCCAATTGTGGTATCTAACAGCAGGAATAGTTCTGTCTTACTGGTAAGCCTTAGGGTACTCAGCGGGAGAGTGCTAACTGCTATGACTCCATGAACTTGATTGTTGTGTCTCAATGCATACATTCCTTATATGAAAGTTTTATATACCTCATGGAGCCACCAGGTTAGCAACAGATGAACCTTCGGAGTCAAAAAGATCATGTGAAATCTTATCCGATAAGGCAGGCCGTCCCACTTGGAAAGGATTAACCTCTGCAGTGGCCGGGAATGATATTGAGTGTACTCAGCTAAAATTAATTGGCCTGATGGTGTCGAAAGCCGACACCATCAGGCCAATTACTTGCGTCGCCGAGTGTATATACACTCTACTCAGAATGGTGCTGGCTGGACGCACACACAGCTGCTGTTGATCGATTGAAGACCATGCTGACAAATTCACCGGTCCTGCAATACTTCAACGTGCATGATCCGGTAGTCCTCTCTGCTAACACTTCACAGAGTGGTCTAGGAGCCGTGTGCCTCCAACACCGCAGACCAGTGGCTTTTGCTTCCAGGGCTCTCACTGACACTGAAACCAGGTATGCACAAATTGAGAAAGAACTGTTGGCACTGGTGTTCGCCTGCCACCGTTTCCATGACATCACCTATGGTCATCCTGTCATGGTGGAAACCGACCATCAGCCTCTCATCATCATACTGAAGAAACCCATCCACTCTGCTTCTTCTCGTATTCACGGCATGATGCTCAAGCTGCAGCGGTACAACCTGGATGTCATATATAACTTTCGACTACTGACATAAATGCTGCTGAGGATGACTATGAGGTCCTGGCTGTGGAGGTGCTCCCTACCAAGCGGCTGGCAGAGCTGCGTGCTGCTACACTTGCGGATGATCTTTGCCAGCATCTCTCTGCTGTAATTCTCAACGGCTGGACATCCTCTACCAAGAAACTGCCGCACTGCCTTCGCTCCTTCTACTGTATGAGAGATGAGCTCACGGTGTCTGATGGTGTCATCCTGTGCGGTCATCGCTTCGTGATTCCGGCTGCCCTTCAGATGTTCTACACCCAGCAGATGCACCAGGGCCATCCCAGCCTGGAGGCTACCAAGCGTAGGGCCCGTGAAACCACATTCTGGCCCTCCATGTACGGTGACATTGACTGTGTTGTCTCATGTTGTGCACCCTGCAATGCCTTGCGTCCACACCTGCCATGGGAGCCCATGCTGCTCCATGACATTCCTGATCTACCGTGGTCCATTCTTGCGGCTGATCTATTCGAATGGAGGGGGAAGGAGTATCTGGTACTAGTTGACTCCTATTCAGGATGGTTCGAGATAAACTACTTGCCCAGCACCACAAGTCACATGGTCATTGCAAAGCTGAAGAGATACGTTGCAGCACATGGCACCCCACAGCAGCTGACCACTGATAATGCCATGCAATTCAAGAGTAGAGTGTTCAAGGACTTTGCGAATACATGGGACTTTCCAGCACATCACTAGTAGTCCACACTACCCACAGTCAAATGGATTGGCAGAGCGTGCAGTTCACTCTGCAAAGCACCTAATGGAGAAGTGTGCACGAGATGTATCGGACATATACTTGGCACTGTTAAACTTGAGAAACACGCATTGAGATGGACTTCCATCCTCCATACAGTGCCTATTAGCACGGCGCACCCGCACAGGCATCCCAATGGCAAAGCAGCTCCTGCAACCCAGAGTAGAGCCACAGGTACGGGAGAACATCAGCAAGCGCAGAATGGCTGCTAAAGCTTCTTATGACAGATCAGCATACCGCCTGCCACCACTGCCTCCAGGCCGGCCTGTCCGCATGCAAACCGAGCAAGGATTTGACAGAGTGGCAGTGGTTCATAATCCTGCAGGTCGTCCAAATAGCTACGTGGGACAGTCTGATAATACCCTTTATGAACGCAACCATCACCATCTGTTAAGTGTACCTGAAGAAAGCTCTACACAGCCTGACTCATCAGTTTCTACCACAGCTGCAACCAATGTCAGTGATGATTCGCATTGCATGGACAGTCCTTCCTCAGAGACCACATCTGAAGTAATAGAACCCTCTGGTGTCACAGCGGACATGCCTATAGGCAGGGCTGTCTTAACAACCGTGTAGGCCCCTAGGCGGCACAGCAATGCACTGGGCCCCCTACCCATCCTCCAGCAGTAGGGGTGGTGGCTGCTATCAGCGGCAGCTTTGATGTCCCGCAGGTGGCAGGAGGTGTTCTATCTTCCGCTCAGCATGTAGGACCTGGAGCAATAATTTCTGCTAATTATTCCTTTACTGCACAGATAAGGCTAAACCGTAGATGGGGGTATTGGGCTAAATGAATAAGCCCTGGTACATAACTTCCATGGTGGTAGGGGGTGTTTAATACATAGGGGAGGGGTGGATAGTGCAGTGGGCTTAATATTTATAATTTTCCGGTGGGAGGGCAGCTTGCTTGACTGCAGATATCTTAAGTTTCTGAAAATATATTTCCTAGCTTTGATAGGGATAAAAAAATCTACAGAGTCCCACCTTTCAGGAAGTCTTGGGGACTTGGGGATCAGAGTTCAGGAGCCAGAGCAATTCAACAACAAAAATCTAAAACTGCATACCAGACGTGTGGAGCTGGAGCAGGGAGCAGCTGCTGGAAGGCTGATATCTCTGGCTCTGGGCATAGTAGAGACAAGCTGCCAGTGTCCACCAAAAGGGGAGAGTCACAGCTTTTGGATTACACCCCCAGAAAAACTCTAAGTCAGACAGAACCCGAGATATCTGGCTGGGAAGAGAAATTAACAGGCTTGGATGGGGACCACTGCTTTTAAGTCGGATATCTCCGGTTCCTCAGGGCCGATTTTCAAAAATCTGGAACCCCTGGAAAGAGGGGCCTCTTAGCTGTCTGCCTACGGCACTTATACTCCTGGGGCCCTTGGGCAAGAGCTCATTGAGCCCATACGAAAAGACGGCCCTGCCTATAGGTTCCCAGTGTACCATTGCCAGATCGGACCGGTTGTCCAAACCCAACCCAAAGTTCCAAGACTTAATTGTATAATGTCTTTTCTTTTGTTCACGCCTAACATTGTCACATTGTTGCATTTGTTTCATCTATGTTCTGCATTGTTCCAGTTTGAAAGGGGGAATGTAAATGTATGCTGTGCATCATGGGAGATGATGTCATGCCGAGGTAACTCTCTTCCTGTTTGTGTCCTGTTACTTCCACTTGGTGTCTGGCTCATGCTGAGTAAAGACCTGTATTACACTGACGCTGCAAGTGTCGTCCTGATTTTGTTGTTACACATCTACACTAACAACCACAAATGAGTGCACCCAACTGCCTAGAATCCACAACAAAACCATGATGCAGCCTCCACCACTAACACTGCTCTATAAACATCACAACACTCGTTCTTTTTGTTATCCACAAATGTTTCCAATACGAGTTGGGAAGTACAAACAAAGCAAAAAAGCCACATAACTGGGTACAGATTATCTACTCTGGTGTTTTGTATGAGGTCTTCTTCGTTTAGTTGCCACCATTCCTAATTAGTGAAAGTTACAACTTATACGTTGGTTATTGGGATGATTCCAAGATGCATTCAGGTGTTGCTGATTGTGGAGTCAATTGACTGTAGGTATTTTGAATGTCTCTGGCATTTGTGAGCACTTACATTTGTGCAGTAGTTTATAGTCCAAGGTAGCAGTTGCCCTTGAAGTCACAGTAGTCTCCCTTCTATGCATACTGATTTTCCTACACATTTCCTCTTCTGTCGGCTGATTTCATCTTGTAGAGTGTTCTTATGTTGTATGTTTATTGCTGTTTTGCCATGATGTTATAAATTATTAATGTTCAGCTTTTTTCATAGTTCTATTTTAGTGCTCTTCTTAGATACATAGAGGCTGACGCAGAATTGGATGCATTCTTATTTGCATGTGTATCTTGCATGAAATTGTGCTTGGTATACCTTAGACTAGGGGTCAGGGAACTTTTTTTTACCTTTTACCCCAAAATATAGTTAGATACGCCGACGGTACCCTCATATATTATTGTGCATATATACTAGTTATCACTGTGTGTGTGTGTGTGTGTGTGTGTGTGTGTGTGTGTGTGTGTGTGTGTGTGTGTGTGTGTGTGTGTATATATATATATACACTGCTCAAAAAAATAAAGGGAACACTAAAATAACACATCCTAGATCTGAATGAATAAAATACTCTTATTAAATATTTTGTTCTTTACATAGTTGAATGTGCTGACAACAAAATCACACAAAAATTATCAATGGAAATCAAATTTATTAACCCATGGAGGTCTGGATTTGGAGTCACACTCAAAATTAAAGTGGAAAAATACACTACAGGCTGATCCAACTTTGATGTAATGTCCTTAAAACAAGTCAAAATGAGGCTCAGTAGTGTGTGTGGCCTCCACGTGCCTGTATGACCTCCCTACAACGCCTGGGCATGCTCCTGATGAGGTAGCGGATGGACTCCTGAGGGATCTCCTCCCAGACCTGGTCTAAAGCATCTGCCAACTCCTGGATAGTCTGTGGTGCAACGTGGCGTTGGTGGATGGAGCGAGACATGATGTCCCAGATGTGCTCAATTGGATTCAGGTCTGGGGAACGGGCGGGCCAGTCCATAGCATCAATGCCTTCGTCTTGCAGGAACTGCTGACACACTCCAGCCACATGAGGTCTAGCATTGTCTTGCATTAGGAGGAACCCAGGGCCAACCGCACCAGCATATGGTCTCACAAGGGGTCTGAGGATCTCATCTCGGTACCTAATGGCAGTCAGGCTACCTCTGGCGAGCACATGGAGGGCTGTGCAGCCCCCCAAAGAAATGCCACCCCACACCATTACTGACCCACTGCCAAACCGGTCATGCTGGAGGATGTTGCAGGCAGCAGAAGGTTCTCCTTGGCGTCTCCAGACTCTTTCACGTCTGTCACATGTGCTCAGTGAGAACCTGCTTTCTTCTGTGAAGAGCACAGGGCGCCAGTGGTGAATTTGCCAATCTTGGTGTTCTCTGGCAAATGCCAAACGTCCTGCACGGTGTTGGGCTGTAAGCACAACCCCCACCTGTGTACGTCGGGCCCTCATACCACCCTCATGGAGTCTGTTTCTGATCATTTGAGTAGACACATGCACATTTGTGGCTTGCTGGAGGTCATTTTGCAGGGCTCTGGCAGTGCTCCTCCTGTTCCTCCTTGCACATAGGCGGAGGTAGCGGTACTGCTGCTGGGTTGTTGCCCTCCTACGGCCTCCTCCATGTCTCCTGATGTACTGGCCTGTCTCCTGGTAGTGCCTCCATGCTCTGGACACTACGCTGACAGACACAGAAAACCTTCTTGCCACAGCACGCATTGATGTGCCATCCTGGATGAGCTGCACTACCTGAGCCACTTGTGTGGGTTGTAGACTCCATCTCATGCTACCACTAGAGTAAAGCATCGCCAGCCTTAAAAAGTGACCAAAACATCAGCCAGAAAGCATAGGAGCTGAGAAGTGGTCTGTGGTCACCACCTGCAGAACGACTCTTTTATTGGGGGTGTCTTGCTAATTGCCTATAATTTCCACCTGTTGTCTATTCCATTTGCACAACAGCATGTGAAATTGATTGTCAATCAGTGTTGCTTCCTAAGTGGACAGTTATTTCACAGAAGTGTGATTGACTTGGAGATACATTGTGTTGTTTAAGTGTTCCCTTTATTTTTTTGAGCAGTGTATTTATAAAATTATTTTTTGGCAATGGATGGGTTAATTAACACTTTCTCCCCAAAACACCAGAATGAATGTATGAAAGATGGACAAGGGGGAAAGGGGGGGACACACGACTTTTAGGAGACAGATGATCACATCCTCACCTCAGTAATGTCAGTGGGAATTTCCCACTGTTATGTGGGCCACTGTCTGATCCTGCGGAACTCCGTCTGCGGTCAGCCACAGAACACTTCAAGTTCTGTGTGTGGGTTGGCGGGCCGCAGGCAGGAGGACAGAACAGCGCAGGGCGGGCAGGAGGGAGCGCGGTGTGATGTCAGCACGTCACATCGTGAGCCGGCCTGTGCTGGACGGGGCTGTGTCTCGGCAGCGCAACCGTCCATTACCCCCCAGAATTTAATTTTTAGCCCGTTTGGGGTAATTTACCACTGTTCCCTGACCACTGCTTTAGACCTTGCTACTAAAAAGTATTAAAAGGGGATGGGAAGGGGCTTTCTCACATAGGCAAAGTCACACTTGCCGACATTGGAAATTCAGGCTCCAGGAGAGGTAGATACAGGTAGGCGACAAATTTTATAATTGCTGTCCTGCCCCCTCTACATTTTGCCATAATAGCGAATTGCGTCATCAGGTGTCTTGCCTCACCCACTTTATAAGGAAAACACCATGTTGTGGGGGAATTATCTAATTTCCTGGGGGCCGGTAAACTCTCCACCAAATTCTGGAGTCTTCAGAAATTTCCAGGAGCCTGACAAGTATGGCCAAACTTCAGTAAGAGCACGTTCACGCTAATGCGGCCAAGCAGACCAGCATATAGGCACACATGCTTCTTTTGCTTGCTATGGGCAGGTGCACATGCATACTGATAATAATGCCAATGCAGAGGAGTATGCCTCTTGCGATACATACGGCTGTGACTATGCGCAATAAATATGCTATTTTTAAATAAACTTCTCTATTAAGTCATTTGGGGGCATATTCATTATCCTTTAAATGTCACAATGTCTACACTCCCCAGGGGGTGCAGAAATTGTGACATTCATCAAACTCCAAAAAAGCATTTATTTTGGAGTTTGATCGTGAAACTGTTTGCTCAGATAGCGAACAGCCCCCGAATCTCTGCACAAGCTACCGTTTACATGCCGGCTTGTGCAGCAGGGACGGAGGGGGTAAGGGGTTGCTGCAGTGTGATCTCTGCAGCTGGGCAGCCTCCGGTAATAAAGGTGGCGTCGGTGGGGGGAGCAGGGGGGACTGCGGCTACAGAAAATCCTCTGCTGCAGCTGTGACTGATAGCCGGGGTGCTGGCAATAACATGCCATCAGCGGGGAGGGGGGGTTGCCGGGGTCGCCGCTACTTTGAGCAGCCGGGCAGCCTCGGCAATAACATGCCGCTGGGAGAAGAGGAGAGACCGCGGCTGCAGCTGGGCAGACCCACAATGAGAAAAAAAATATCACTTTCCTAAAAACTGTCTCCGCAAAAGGAGTAGTTTTTCGGAAGTGATCAATTTATTAGGCAGCAATAATGAATACTGGAAAAATTGTACTGAGAATTGAAAAACCAAAAATTGTCAGTTCACAATTTTTTCATGATGAATATACCTCTTAAAGTCTGCCCATTTTGTACCAACTCTTTATCAGCACTTAAAACAATAATATATAACTCATGGCAAACATAAGAAATAAGGATCAAATAAGGTTTGAGGTAAAAATATGGTAAAAAAAATGGGGCAGACTAGATGGGCCAAGTGGTTCTTATCTGCCGTCAAATTCTATGTTTTTATGTTTCTATGTTACCAGAGACACTCACATTAAAAATCAGAAATAACTATTTACATCCAGCTGACTACCCAATCAGTCAAAACTGAATGCACTTTGGTAATGACCCAATAAAAAACTAATATATTAATAGATAGACTCACAAGAGGGAGTAATACAAAAACACTTAGCATCCATAGCCTGCTGTAGAACATCACTATAACAAAATATTGATAATGTACTCAATTGAGTCCATTCTAACATGACACAGAAATGAAATTTAGAAATCTCTCAAGAGGAACTGTTAGGGTCTCCTGCCCTGTGCTGCCACGTCGTCATGGCAACCGGGAGACAAGTGCTAGTGGAGTAACCTGAGCGCAGCTGATACTCCGGTTCGGGTCTTTTGCTGTGCAGTGGTTATAGGCTCTGTGCACGGCAGGGGATCCGGTGCTGGTTTTTGTGCTCACAGTCTGTGAGGTCTGAGTGGGGCGTGGACAGCACCTGCTTTATAAGGCCTCTTTTCAGGGTAAGCAGATGCTGCTGAATCTCTGTTGGTTAGTCAGTTCATGAAAGTTAGCCAGTACTGTGTAGCTTTGTATTTGTTTGTTGCTTACTGCAAATAGGCCTGGGGATTTGGTATTACACTCTGCCAATCCAGACCTAGCAGTAAGACTGGAGTCAGTCGTTTAGCTTGCTGGGGTTCTGTTATTACTCTGTGAACTTAGCAAGTTTGCGGCTGTATTCTAACACTTGCCTGTCTAATCCTGTCTCACTGTGCTAGGTGTCAGGGGTCAGTTTAGTGGCAGTAAGCTTAAACCTGTGCACTGCAAGTGAGAATCAGGATTGTGGAGGCTCTCCTTGTGTCTATCATTCCATCTCTGACCAAGGAGTTTACTGCCACACCCGTTGGTAACCCTTTAGGGTTTTGCTGTTGCCCTTAGCAACAGCATTTTGGGTTCTCTACGTATTAAAACACAACATCTTGCTTTTTACATCTGAGCAGTTCTAATACAAGGGAGATACCCAGTTCCTTAGCCTCTGGGCTTCTCTGTTCACTGTGTGTGTATTTTGTTACCCTATCACCTTCTGTGTACATTATGTCATATTCCCCAGTTTGTCTGTGAGTCCATTTGTTTTGCATAACAGTTCAAACACCAGTACATTCCTGCAGGCACTGGTGTGCATAACATATTCAGCAGCCTAATACTCCTGTTGAAATTTTGTGGGAATATGGAGCATACCCCTCAAAATACGTTGCAACAGGTGGTCGATCAGGTGCAGGTCCTGACTCGGCAATTTAATGATTTGTCCATTAAAATGCACACCTCCCAGGCTGCTGGCGGAGCTCCCGCAGCAGCAGCACCTGCAGGGGTTAAGGAGCCGAAAGTAAATCTCCCGGATCGTTTTTCTGGAGATCGCTCGCAGTTCTTTTGTTTCAAGGAGAGCTGCAAGCTATACTTCCGGCTTAGGCCTCAGTCTTCTGGGTCGGAGATTCAGCGGGTGGGCATAGTGATTTCCTTGCTACAAGGAGACCCACAGGTCTGGGCATATGGGTTGCAGCCTGACTGTCCGTCGCTTAAAAGTGTTGATGCTTTTTTTACGGCACTGGGCATGTTGTATGATGACCCTGACAAGACGGCCTCAGCCGAGGCTCAGATTTCGATCCTTAAGCAAGGGCGAAGGCCAGTTGAGGTTTACTGTACGGAGTTTCGGAGGTTGGCCCATGATACCCAGTGGAATGACCCAGCCCTGAGACACCAGTACCGAAGAGGTCTTTCTAACCAGATAAAGGACCAACTGGTACAATATCCCTTGCCTGATAGCTTGGATCAGCTCATGCAGTTATCCATCCGGGTGGATAGACGGCTGAGAGAGCGTAGGCTTGAAAGGGAGACTGAGATTTCCTTCCTTCCCAAGGGAACCTCAGACTCTGAGGAATTTTCTGAGGAGCCTATGCAGATTGGGGCTACCCGCCTCTCCTCGCGTGAGAAGACGCGGAGGAGACAGCAGGGGTTGTGTTTGTACTGTGGGAATAAAGGTCATGTGGTAGTATCATGCCCAGAAAAGCCGGAAAACTTCAGGGCCTGAGGGTGATGGGAAATATCCTGTCAGGCCAGAAGTCAGAATTTCCCAAGAAGACTTTTATCATTCCGGTGACCTTGAAGATCCTCGGTCAAACTGTCAAGACTGAGGCCTTTGTGGACAGTGGGGCCGACGGGGTTTTTATGGACCGCCAATTCGCCCTAAAACACTCTGTTCCCTTAGTACCCTTGGCATCGGAAATTGAGATTTGTGGGTTAAACGGGGAACCATTATCCCAAGGTAAAATTACCTCTTGCACTAGCCAGATTTCTTTGTTTATTGGAGCCACACACTCTGAAAAATTGTCCTTTTATGTGACTGTCTGTACTTTTGCCCCATTGGTGTTGGGGTTACCCTGGTTAAGGGCCCACAATCCTCAATTTGACTGGGTCTCTGGGGAGATTCTTAGTTGGGGTACTGATTGTTTCAGGAGTTGCTTGAGCCTTCCAGTCAGGCTCTCGCAGCTAAGTTTGCCAGGATTGCCAGGGTGTTATGCAGATTTTGCGGACGTGTTCTCCAAAAAAGTTGCAGAGGTACTACCTCCCCATCGCCCCTATGACTGTGCCATTGATTTGTTGCCATATGCTAAGCTTCCCAAGAGCAGGTTGTACTCCCTGTCACGTCCTGAGACTCAGGCTATGGCAGAGTACATTCAGGAGAACTTGGCTAAGGGATTTATCAGACCTTCACAGTCTCCAGTTGGGTCGGGGTTCTTCTTCGTGGGTAAAAAGGACGGTTCGTTGCGACCCTGCATCGACTTCAGGGAATTGAACCGTATCACGATTAAAAACTCATACCCACTGCCTCTCATTTCGGTCTTGTTTGACCAGCTTCGTACTGCCACCATTTTTTCTAAGATTGACCTACGCGGTGAGTACAATCTAATCCGAATAAGAGAGGGGGATGAATGGAAGACTGCCTTTAATACCCACTCAGGGCATTATGAATATTTGGTGATGCCTTTTGGGCTCTGTAATGCCCCGGCAGTCTTCCAGGATTTCATGAATGATGTGCTCAGGGAATATTTGGATAGATTCTTAGTTGTATACTTAGATGACATCCTAATCTTCTCCCATTCCCTGGAGGAACATCGGAAGCATGTACGCTTAGTCCTCCAGAAACTCAGAGACCACCGGCTTGGGGCGAAGCTGGAGAAGTGCGAATTTGAAGTTCAGCAAATCGCATTTCTAGGATATATTATCTCCCCAGAAGGTTTCCAAATGGAGGGTTCCAAGGTACAGGCAGTCCTGGATTGGGTGCAGCCCACTAGTTTGAAGGCGCTTCAGCGTTTCCTGGGCTTTGCGAATTTTTATAGACGATTTATCGCTGGATTTTCGTCTATAGTGGCGCCCTTGGTGGCACTCACTAAGAAAGGGGCGGATGTTGCTCACTGGTCTTGTGAGGCTAAAGCGGCTTTTGCCCGTCTCAAAAGGGCATTTGTTTCGGCCAAGGTGCTGCGACACCCAGATCCAGAGCGTCCTTTTGTGGTGGAGGTGGATGCCTCTGAGATGGGTATTGGGGCAGTGCTTTCTCAGATGGGAGTGTCTGATAATCGCCTTCATCCCTGTGCTTACTTTTCCCGTAAATTTTCGCCTGCCGAGATGAATTATGACGTGGGTAACCGGGAATTGTTGGCTATTAAGGATGCACTCGAGGAGTGGAGACACTGGCTTGAGGGGGCTAAGTTTGTGGTCTCAATTCTCACTGACCATAAGAATCTGGCATATTTAGAGTCAGCGAAGCGTCTCAATGCCAGGCAGGCACAATGGGCTTTGTTTTTTGCTCGCTTTAATTTTTTGATAACATATCGCCCTGGGTCAAAAAACATCAAGGCTGATGCGCTCTCGCAGAGTTTTGCTCCAATCCAGGAGACCACCGAGGAGCCGTTGCCCATTGTTTCCCCATCATGTATTAAAGTGGGCATTACCCAGGACCTCTTATCATTAGTCCTTAGAGCACAGGAGCAGGCTCCTCCAGACCTTCCGGTAGGTCTTTTGTTTGTGCCTCCTAGGTTAAGACAGCGAGTGTTCCTGGAATTCCATGCCAAGAAGTCGGCAGGTCACCCGGGTATTGCCAGAACTCGGGAGTTGCTATCTAGGGCGGTGTGGTGGCCCTCGGTGGCTAAGGATGTGGATCAGTGGGTTCGGGCATGTGACATCTGTGCCCGAAATAAGACTCCTAGAGGGGTTCCTGTTGGCCCATTACATCCACTCTCTATCCCATCTAAGCCATGGACCCACATTTCAATGGATTTTGTGGTGGACTTACCCAAATCCTCGGGGATGACAGCCATCTGGGTTGTCGTTGACAGGTTTTCGAAGATGGCGCACTTCGTTCCACTGGTTGGGCTGCCATCAGCCAGATGCCTGTCTGAATTATTTATGCTGCATGTTGTGCGTCTCCACGGGTTGCCACTTGATGTGGTCTCTGACCGCGGATCCCAGTTTGTGGCCAAATTCTGGAGGGCATTTTGTTCCGATCTCCAGATTTCTGTCAGCTTGTCGTCAGGCTACCATCCGCAGTCTAATGGGCAGACTGAAAGGGTGAACCAGTCCTTGGAGCAGTTCCTCAGGTGTTATGTCTCCAAGTGTCAGACTGACTGGGTTGCTCATCTGTCCATGGCGGAGTTTGCCTATAACAACGCGGCTCACTCTGCTACAGGGATCTCTCCCTTCCTTTGTGTGTATGGGCATCATCCTAAGGCCAATTCTTTTGACCCCCTGGACTCCACGCCTGGTGGTTCCTCTGTGGTTTCGGTCCTTAGAGGTATTTGGCGGAAAGTGAAGAAAGCCCTTGTGTCTGTGTCATTAGTGACCAAAAGGGTTTTTGATAAGCGGAAAAGACCCTGCAGCTTCAAATTAGGAGACTTCGTCTGGTTGTCTACCAAGAATTTGAAGTTGAGACAGCCATCTCATAAGTTAGGGCCCCGGTTCATCGGCCCTTATAAGATCACCAGGGTTATCAATCCGGTGGCATTTCAGTTAGATCTGCCCCGTTCTTTGGGTATCAATAAAACATTTCATTGTTCCCTTTTAAAACGGGCGATTAGTAATCCTTCTTCCAGTGGAAGACCTTCCCCTCTTCTGATACGTGGCCAGAGGGAGTTTGTTGTTGAAAGGATTCTTGACTCCAAGGTGGTTCGGGGTCGGCTGTCATTTTTGGTGCACTGGAAGGGGTATGGCCTGGAGGAGCGGTCGTGGGTGCGCAGTTGTGATCTTCATGCCCCCAGACTGATACGCTCTTTCTTCTCGCAGTTCCCCGATAAACCCGGTGGTAGGGGTTCTTTGACCCCTCGTCAGAGGGGGGGTACTGTTAGGGTCTCCTGCCCTGTGCTGCCACGTCGTCATGGCAACCGGGAGACAAGTGCTAGTGGAGTAACCTGAGCGCAGCTGATACTCCGGTTCGGGTCTTTTGCTGTGCAGTGGTTATAGGCTCTGTGCACGGCAGGGGATCCGGTGCTGGTTTTTGTGCTCACAGTCTGTGAGGTCTGAGTGGGGCGTGGACAGCACCTGCTTTATAAGGCCTCTTTTCAGGGTAAGCAGATGCTGCTGAATCTCTGTTGGTTAGTCAGTTCATGAAAGTTAGCCAGTACTGTGTAGCTTTGTATTTGTTTGTTGCTTACTGCAAATAGGCCTGGGGATTTGGTATTACACTCTGCCAATCCAGACCTAGCAGTAAGACTGGAGTCAGTCGTTTAGCTTGCTGGGGTTCTGTTATTACTCTGTGAACTTAGCAAGTTTGCGGCTGTATTCTAACACTTGCCTGTCTAATCCTGTCTCACTGTGCTAGGTGTCAGGGGTCAGTTTAGTGGCAGTAAGCTTAAACCTGTGCACTGCAAGTGAGAATCAGGATTGTGGAGGCTCTCCTTGTGTCTATCATTCCATCTCTGACCAAGGAGTTTACTGCCACACCCGTTGGTAACCCTTTAGGGTTTTGCTGTTGCCCTTAGCAACAGCATTTCGGGTCCTCTACGTATTAAAACTAGAGATGAGCGGGTTCGGTTTCTCTGAATCCGAACCCGCCAGAACTTCATGTTTTTTTTCACGGGTCCGAGCGACTCGGATCTTCCCGCCTTGCTCGGTTAACCCGAGCGCGCCCGAACGTCATCATGACGCTGTCGGATTCTCGCGAGGCTCGGATTCTATCGCGAGACTCGGATTCTATATAAGGAGCCGCGCGTCGCCGCCATTTTCA
The DNA here is from genome assembly GCF_028390025.1 of Pseudophryne corroboree. Taxonomy (NCBI): domain Eukaryota; kingdom Metazoa; phylum Chordata; class Amphibia; order Anura; family Myobatrachidae; genus Pseudophryne; species Pseudophryne corroboree. Next base: position 831,787,719 of record NC_086445.1, on the reverse strand, counting down.
CATGTGCATTGAGATTGATAGGGAGAGGACGTGGCTGGCGTCCTCTCCGTTTAGAATTAGAATAGATTAGAGAGACACTTGATTTACTAATTTTGGGGAGCATTAGGAGTACTCAGTAGTGTACAGTGCAGAGTTTTGCTGATAGTGACCAGTGACCACCACTTTTATTTATAATCCGTTCTCTGCCTGAAAAAAGCGATACACAGCACACAGTGACTCAGTCACATACCATATCTGTGTGCACTGCTCAGGCTCAGGCCAGTGTGCTGCATCATCTATATATATTATATATCTGTCTGACTGCTCAGCTCACACAGCTTATAATTGTGGGGGAGACTGGGGAGCACTACTGCAGTGCCAGTTATAGGTTATAGCAGGAGCCAGGAGTACATAATATTATATTAAAATTAAACAGTGCACACTTTTGCTGCAGGAGTGCCACTGCCAGTGTGACTAGTGACCAGTGACCTGACCACCAGTATATAATATTAGTAGTATACTATCTCTTTATCAACCAGTCTATATTAGCAGCAGACACAGTACAGTGCGGTAGTTCACGGCTGTGGCTACCTCTGTGTCGGCACTCGGCAGCCCGTCCATAATTGTATATACCAGTGACCTAACCGTGGTTTTTTTTTCTTTCTTTATACATACATACTAGTTACGAGTATACTATCTCTTTATCAACCAGTCTATATTAGCAGCAGACACAGTACAGTGCGGTAGTTCACGGCTGTGGCTACCTCTGTGTCGGCACTCGGCAGCCCGTCCATAATTGTATATACCACCTAACCGTGGTTTTTTTTTCTTTCTTTATACATACATACTAGTTACGAGTATACTATCTCTTTATCAACCAGTCTATATATTAGCAGCAGACACAGTACAGTGCGGTAGTTCACGGCTGTGGCTACCTCTGTGTCGGCACTCGGCAGCCCGTCCATAATTGTATATACCACCTAACCGTGGTTTTTTTTTCTTTCTTTATACATACATACTAGTTACGAGTATACTATCTCTTTATCAACCAGTCTATATATTAGCAGCAGACACAGTACAGTGCGGTAGTTCACGGCTGTGGCTACCTCTGTGTCGGCACTCGGCAGCCCGTCCATAATTGTATATACCACCTAACCGTGGTTTTTTTTTCTTTCTTTATACATACATACTAGTTACGAGTATACTATCTCTTTATCAACCAGTCTATATATTAGCAGCAGACACAGTACAGTGCGGTAGTTCACGGCTGTGGCTACCTCTGTGTCGGCACTCGGCAGCCCGTCCATAATTGTATATACCACCTAACCGTGGTTTTTTTTTCTTTCTTTATACATACATACTAGTTACGAGTATACTATCTCTTTATCAACCAGTCTATATATTAGCAGCAGACACAGTACAGTGCGGTAGTTCACGGCTGTGGCTACCTCTGTGTCGGCACTCGGCAGCCCGTCCATAATTGTATATACCACCTAACCGTGGTTTTTTTTTCTTTCTTTATACATACATACTAGTTACGAGTATACTATCTCTTTATCAACCAGTCTATATATTAGCAGCAGACACAGTACAGTGCGGTAGTTCACGGCTGTGGCTACCTCTGTGTCGGCACTCGGCAGCCCGTCCATAATTGTATATACCACCTAACCGTGGTTTTTTTTTCTTTCTTTATACATACATACTAGTTACGAGTATACTATCTCTTTATCAACCAGTCTATATATTAGCAGCAGACACAGTACAGTGCGGTAGTTCACGGCTGTGGCTACCTCTGTGTCGGCACTCGGCAGCCCGTCCATAATTGTATATACCACCTAACCGTGGTTTTTTTTTCTTTCTTTATACATACATACTAGTTACGAGTATACTATCTCTTTATCAACCAGTCTATATATTAGCAGCAGACACAGTACAGTGCGGTAGTTCACGGCTGTGGCTACCTCTGTGTCGGCACTCGGCAGCCCATCCATAATTGTATACTAGTATCCAATCCATCCATCTCCATTGTTTACCTGAGGTGCCTTTTAGTTGTGCCTATTAAAATATGGAGAACAAAAATGTTGAGGTTCCAAAATTAGGGAAAGATCAAGATCCACTTCCACCTCGTGCTGAAGCTGCTGCCACTAGTCATGGCCGAGACGATGAAATGCCAGCAACGTCGTCTGCCAAGGCCGATGCCCAATGGCATAGTACAGAGCATGTCAAAACCAAAACACCAAATATCAGTAAAAAAAGGACTCCAAAACCTAAAATAAAATTGTCGGAGGAGAAGCGTAAACTTGCCAATATGCCATTTACCACACGGAGTGGCAAGGAACGGCTGAGGCCCTGGCCTATGTTCATGGCTAGTGGTTCAGCTTCACATGAGGATGGAAGCACTCAGCCTCTCGCTAGAAAACTGAAAAGACTCAAGCTGGCAAAAGCACCGCAAAGAACTGTGCGTTCTTTGAAATCCCAAATCCACAAGGAGAGTCCAATTGTGTCGGTTGCGATGCCTGACCTTCCCAACACTGGACGTGAAGAGCATGCGCCTTCCACCATTTGCACGCCCCCTGCAAGTGCTGGAAGGAGCACCCGCAGTCCAGTTCCTGATAGTCAGATTGAAGATGTCAGTGTTGAAGTACACCAGGATGAGGAGGATATGGGTGTTGCTGGCGCTGGGGAGGAAATTGACCAGGAGGATTCTGATGGTGAGGTGGTTTGTTTAAGTCAGGCACCCGGGGAGACACCTGTTGTCCGTGGGAGGAATATGGCCGTTGACATGCCAGGTGAAAATACCAAAAAAATCAGCTCTTCGGTGTGGAGGTATTTCACCAGAAATGCGGACAACAGGTGTCAAGCCGTGTGTTCCCTTTGTCAAGCTGTAATAAGTAGGGGTAAGGACGTTAACCACCTCGGAACATCCTCCCTTATACGTCACCTGCAGCGCATTCATAATAAGTCAGTGACAAGTTCAAAAACTTTGGGTGACAGCGGAAGCAGTCCACTGACCAGTAAATCCCTTCCTCTTGTAACCAAGCTCACGCAAACCACCCCACCAACTCCCTCAGTGTCAATTTCCTCCTTCCCCAGGAATGCCAATAGTCCTGCAGGCCATGTCACTGGCAATTCTGACGAGTCCTCTCCTGCCTGGGATTCCTCCGATGCATCCTTGCGTGTAACGCCTACTGCTGCTGGCGCTGCTGTTGTTGCCGCTGGGAGTCGATGGTCATCCCAGAGGGGAAGTCGTAAGCCCACTTGTACTACTTCCAGTAAGCAATTGACTGTTCAACAGTCCTTTGCGAGGAAGATGAAATATCACAGCAGTCATCCTACTGCAAAGCGGATAACTGAGTCCTTGACAACTATGTTGGTGTTAGACGTGCGTCCGGTATCCGCCGTTAGTTCACAGGGAACTAGACAATTTATTGAGGCAGTGTGCCCCCGTTACCAAATACCATCTAGGTTCCACTTCTCTAGGCAGGCGATACCGAGAATGTACACGGACGTCAGAAAAAGACTCACCAGTGTCCTAAAAAATGCAGTTGTACCCAATGTCCACTTAACCACGGACATGTGGACAAGTGGAGCAGGGCAGGGTCAGGACTATATGACTGTGACAGCCCACTGGGTAGATGTATGGACTCCCGCCGCAAGAACAGCAGCGGCGGCACCAGTAGCAGCATCTCGCAAACGCCAACTCTTTCCTAGGCAGGCTACGCTTTGTATCACCGCTTTCCAGAATACGCACACAGCTGAAAACCTCTTACGGCAACTGAGGAAGATCATCGCGGAATGGCTTACCCCAATTGGACTCTCCTGTGGATTTGTGGCATCGGACAACACCAGCAATATTGTGTGTGCATTAAATATGGGCAAATTCCAGCACGTCCCATGTTTTGCACATACCTTGAATTTGGTGGTGCAGAATTTTTAAAAAAATGACAGGGGCGTGCAAGAGATGCTGTCGGTGGCCAGAAAAATTGCGGGACACTTTCGGCGTACAGGCACCACGTACAGAAGACTGGAGCACCACCAAAAACTACTGAACCTGCCCTGCCATCATCTGAAGCAAGAAGTGGTAACGAGGTGGAATTCAACCCTCTATATGCTTCAGAGGTTGGAGGAGCAGCAAAAGGCCATTCAAGCCTATACAATTGAGCACGATATAGTAGGTGGAATGCACCTGTCTCAAGTGCAGTGGAGAATGATTTCAACGTTGTGCAAGGTTCTGATGCCCTTTGAACTTGCCACACGTGAAGTCAGTTCAGACACTGCCAGCCTGAGTCAGGTCATTCCCCTCATCAGGCTTTTGCAGAAGAAGCTGGAGGCATTGAAGAAGGAGCTAAAAGGGAGCGATTCCGCTAGGCATGTGGGACTTGTGGATGCAGCCCTTAATTCGCTTAACAAGGATTCACGGGTGGTCAATCTGTTGAAATCAGAGCACTACATTTTGGCCACCGTGCTCGATCCTAGATTTAAAGCCTACCTTGGATCTCTCTTTCCGGCAGACACAGGTCTGCTGGGGTTGAAAGACCTGCTGGTGACAAAATTGTCAAGTCAAGCGGAACGCGACCTGTCAACATCTCCTCCTTCACATTCTCCCGCAACTGGGGGTGCGAGGAAAAGGCTCAGAATTCCGAGCCCACCCGCTGGCGGTGATGCAGGGCAGTCTGGAGCGACTGCTGATGCTGACATCTGGTCCGGACTGAAGGACCTGACAACGATTACGGACATGTCGTCTACTGTCACTGCATATGATTCTCTCAACATTGATAGAATGGTGGAGGATTATATGAGTGACCGCATCCAAGTAGGCACGTCACACAGTCCGTACTTATACTGGCAGGAAAAAGAGGCAATTTGGAGGCCCTTGCACAAACTGGCTTTATTCTACCTAAGTTGCCCTCCCACAAGTGTGTACTCCGAAAGAGTGTTTAGTGCCGCCGCTCACCTTGTCAGCAATCGGCGTACGAGGTTACATCCAGAAAATGTGGAGAAGATGATGTTCATTAAAATGAATTATAATCAATTCCTCCGCGGAGACATTGACCAGCAGCAATTGCCTCCACAAAGTACACAGGGAGCTGAGATGGTGGATTCCAGTGGGGACGAATTGATAATCTGTGAGGAGGGGGATGTACACGGTGATATATCGGAGGGTGAAGATGAGGTGGACATCTTGCCTCTGTAGAGCCAGTTTGTGCAAGGAGAGATTAATTGCTTCTTTTTTGGGGGGGGTCCAAACCAACCCGTCATATCAGTCACAGTCGTGTGGCAGACCCTGTCACTGAAATGATGGGTTGGTTAAAGTGTGCATGTCCTGTTTTGTTTATACAACATAAGGGTGGGTGGGAGGGCCCAAGGACAATTCCATCTTGCACCTCTTTTTTCTTTTCTTTTTCTTTGCATCATGTGCTGATTGGGGAGGGTTTTTTGGAAGGGACATCCTGCGTGACACTGCAGTGCCACTCCTAGATGGGCCCGGTGTTTGTGTCGGCCACTAGGGTCGCTAATCTTACTCACACAGTCAGCTACCTCATTGCGCCTCTTTTTTTCTTTGCGTCATGTGCTGTTTGGGGAGGGTTTTTTGGAAGGGACATCCTGCGTGACACTGCAGTGCCACTCCTAGATGGGCCCGGTGTTTGTGTCGGCCACTAGGGTCGCTAATCTTACTCACACAGTCAGCTACCTCATTGCGCCTCTTTTTTTCTTTGCGTCATGTGCTGTTTGGGGAGGGTTTTTTGGAAGGGACATCCTGCGTGACACTGCAGTGCCACTCCTAGATGTGCCCGGTGTTTGTGTCGGCCACTAGGGTCGCTAATCTTACTCACACAGCTACCTCATTGCGCCTCTTTTTTTCTTTGCGTCATGTGCTGTTTGGGGAGGGTTTTTTGGAAGGGCCATCCTGCGTGACACTGCAGTGCCACTCCTAGATGGGCCCGGTGTTTGTGTCGGCCACTAGGGTCGCTAATCTTACTCACACAGCTACCTCATTGCGCCTCTTTTTTTCTTTGCGTCATGTGCTGTTTGGGGAGGGTTTTTTGGAAGGGACATCCTGCGTGACACTGCAGTGCCACTCCTAGATGGGCCCGGTGTTTGTGTCGGCCACTAGAGTCGCTTATCTTACTCACACAGCGACCTCGGTGCAAATTTTAGGACTAAAAATAATATTGTGAGGTGTGAGGTATTCAGAATAGACTGAAAATGAGTGTAAATTATGGTTTTTGAGGTTAATAATACTTTGGGATCAAAATGACCCCCAAATTCTATGATTTAAGCTGTTTTTTAGTGTTTTTGGAAAAAAACACCCGAATCCAAAACACACCCGAATCCGACAAAAAAAATTCGGTGAGGTTTTGCCAAAACGCGTTCGAACCCAAAACACGGCCGCGGAACCGAACCCAACACCAAAACACAAAACCCGAAAAATTTCAGGCGCTCATCTCTAATTAAAACACAACATCTTGCTTTTTACATCTGAGCAGTTCTAATACAAGGGAGATACCCAGTTCCTTAGCCTCTGGGCTTCTCTGTTCACTGTGTGTGTATTTTGTTACCCTATCACCTTCTGTGTACATTATGTCATATTCCCCAGTTTGTCTGTGAGTCCATTTGTTTTGCATAACAGTTCAAACACCAGTACATTCCTGCAGGCACTGGTGTGCATAACATATTCAGCAGCCTAATACTCCTGTTGAAATTTTGTGGGAATATGGAGCATACCCCTCAAAATACGTTGCAACAGGTGGTCGATCAGGTGCAGGTCCTGACTCGGCAATTTAATGATTTGTCCATTAAAATGCACACCTCCCAGGCTGCTGGCGGAGCTCCCGCAGCAGCAGCACCTGCAGGGGTTAAGGAGCCGAAAGTAAATCTCCCGGATCGTTTTTCTGGAGATCGCTCGCAGTTCTTTTGTTTCAAGGAGAGCTGCAAGCTATACTTCCGGCTTAGGCCTCAGTCTTCTGGGTCGGAGATTCAGCGGGTGGGCATAGTGATTTCCTTGCTACAAGGAGACCCACAGGTCTGGGCATATGGGTTGCAGCCTGACTGTCCGTCGCTTAAAAGTGTTGATGCTTTTTTTACGGCACTGGGCATGTTGTATGATGACCCTGACAAGACGGCCTCAGCCGAGGCTCAGATTTCGATCCTTAAGCAAGGGCGAAGGCCAGTTGAGGTTTACTGTACGGAGTTTCGGAGGTTGGCCCATGATACCCAGTGGAATGACCCAGCCCTGAGACACCAGTACCGAAGAGGTCTTTCTAACCAGATAAAGGACCAACTGGTACAATATCCCTTGCCTGATAGCTTGGATCAGCTCATGCAGTTATCCATCCGGGTGGATAGACGGCTGAGAGAGCGTAGGCTTGAAAGGGAGACTGAGATTTCCTTCCTTCCCAAGGGAACCTCAGACTCTGAGGAATTTTCTGAGGAGCCTATGCAGATTGGGGCTACCCGCCTCTCCTCGCGTGAGATCAAGCCTTGTGAAACGTACGTCAGGTCGTCTAAAGGGTGAGTCACGTGGTGCGCACACGTGACCCACCGGTCCGTCAGCAGAACAGTAGTGCGGCAGCTGGGAACGGAGGAAGTATCGGCCTGCCGCTGGCCAGAGCGGCCGCAGGAGAACGGGACACCGCGCGGTGATAGACGGCGGGGATTATTCACGAGTACAGCCGTCTACATGTGAAACTCCGGGGTGACATTTCCCCCTTTCTTTCCGCACCCTGTCCCGGGAGTGGTAACTATAATTGACAGAGTGGTGGCCAGTGATTACATACATGTGTAATTTATACGTGACAATCAAACTCTTTGCTTCCACCGCAAAAGATTAGGACAATAGAAAATAGCAACATGTCTTTTGATAGATGTATCATATCCATTTGATACAACATTTCTGACAAAGTATCAATATCAGCTACAAACACTGACAGCAGCAACAAAATTGTATCAGAGAAAACAGCTCATTATGACATGCTCATGAGCCTATGGGAGCTACCCATTGTCATAATTAATAAATGAGAACAGTGGTCACCCACACTGGCAGCAGCAGCTACATTGTATTAGAGAGAACAGCTGATTTTTATATGACAAACGGGTTTTGTCAGGCACTGTGAAGATAGTCATCCATTCATTCATATTTATATTTTTATCTTTATTTACTTTTTCATTTTTTTCAGTTTTGTTCAATTCTCAATAATCCTTCATGTGTTGGGGTATTTATGGGAGGAGTTTAGGGTAAAGTGAGAATAAGCATATTATCATGTAATTTGGATGATATTGACCAGTTATTATAGTAATTATAATCTCAATTGACCTTTCTGGAGTGTACCGCACCAGAGACAAATGTGCAGGTTTAAATCTCTGCACTACCTGTTATAAGGCATCAGGGAATACCCGCCTGAGTCCTCTTGCTTGATACCTCCTCTTCCTCTTCTTTCTGGCCAATTTGGACGCACCCACCCTCTCTCATTCCTCGTCCTATACCTGTTGGCAAGACGGGAGAACAGCAGAAGGGAGTCTGCTTATATCTTGGCCACTCTTCATACCTCTATGTGCTTAGTATATTATGATCATAAATTAGCGAGATACACCAGTAGCTGCTGGTAAGACTAGAAGTTTTTGGGTTAATGACCTCTGCTAAGTAATTAAATTAATTTCTCAATTTTTGACATTTATGTATATACTGAGGTATTGGTGCCTCATACCTCTGATATTGAACCATTTGGTATTTGTCAAAAAAAGAACCAAAACTCTGTATGCTGCATACCTTTGTCATGTATTTGAGATCATCTGATAACTTTTGAAAGGAATTGAGGGATTGGTGCCTCCATTTTTTCGTTTGGACATGGTAGTAAATAACAACTCTTTGTACTTCAGCAATTTATCAGTTTGCTGCTGAATCAACCATTTGATTAGTCATTGATCAAATAATTGAGGCAACCGTGCCCCATATCTCTGTCAGGACTCTTGTTTAAAACCATGGGACATATGTGAAAGACATCACGACAAGGAGATCAGGAGTGATACGTCCAGGGTTCTTCATAGAAAGGATTTGCTTTTGAGACTTAGGAATACTCGGCTGTGGATAATTAAGGTAAATTAACTTTTGGAGATCCACTATTCAACTATTTAGAATAAGCTATTTATCAATTAGACAACTGCCTGAGTGTCTTTACCTCAACATCTCCTTTCTTAAATCCAGCAGGCGGATTGCCTGACAGATTGCTGGAATAGAAAGCCTACGCACCTCGTATCTTTATATAAAAACCTCTATGATCCTTTCTGAAGGTAGTTTAAATAATTATATTTTTCTCTTTTTGGGTGATTAACCTATAAATAACTGGGATAAAACACACGGGGCAATTTGGTTATGACACGGGGGCCTTGCATTCTTTCATCATTTACGTAGGCGATTCAACATAAACCCTAACTCCTTGTCTCTTCATACAGGTGGTACCATTATCTCTGTCCCATTGATGACATGCCTTGACCTCTCATGTCTTGAAAGAAACCACTACATAGATACTTTCTCCACGTTAACTGGGCCACACGCTGATACACAATTGACCCAACTCAAAAACAATCCCTCCAGTGACCTATGATTCAAAATTACTGCCCTGAGAATCTGTATATGGGCACATATATGACAAAGATGATGGTCACACTATCTAAATTTTGATTTATTATTTATTATATTTATGAGTAGGGAACTACCACACTGACGGACTCAAATAGAATCAACTGTCTTTGACTGAGGTCAATTAGATTAGACCATAAATAATATTTTTTTCATATTTTTGCAAGTAGATCACATAATTACTAGTTCACTCACAAGAAGGATATATAAATTATTTTTAAGGCATACCAATAAAATTTGAAATCTTAATATTTATAATAATTTCTCATTAGTATCTCCTTTTTTTCTTAAAAATCTTTGTCTCGTTACCTCAGACAAGAGTGCTTCCAACCAGGGTTTTTTTTGGTCTTCTTTGTGGTCATTTTTATAATTTGTATCTCTATACCCTTGGGAGCACCACTGACCGTCAGAATTCATTGTAACCATTATACCAATAGGCTAGAGGTATACAAATGATTAACAAAAGGGAAAGCAATATCCCAATAGTGTCAGTTTTTCTGAGGTAATTATAATCTGCTAAATAATTATTTTTCCTGTGCGGCCTATATCCCCAGTCCCTTTTCCCCTTTGTTCTTTGCACCAGTACATTCCTGCAGGCACTGGTGTGCATAACAGGAACCTCAACAGACCAAAAGTAATTTACCCACTTGTTATAAAGGTGCAGCTCTTACAGCATAGTGGGATCCGTTCACCAACCACACCAAAAACTCATTAAAAACTGTCCCCATAACCTTATCATTATGCATGAGGCAAGTGAGGAAATGTGAGGATATGGAAATACATGGAGAAAACAGCTTTACATTAGTATTGATTAGAGTCCTACAACTATACACATGAAAGACTTAAGCACAACATACAGTATAATATATCTAAACCCCAACAGTACTGCATCCGCTTCCTACCTTACTTGAACAGGAAGCAGGTACCTCCTCCCCGGCCAGGCCAGCGCCATCTTTTCAGTGATATTTGGGAAGATGACGCTGGCCACTAGAAAGCAAAGACTCTACAGTGTCTTTGGTTTCTATGTGCGGTGCGATCTTCCCAAAGAGATTACCAGGAAGATGGCACCGCTGGCCACAACACAGGTATGCTGAGGAGGAATATCGAACCAGGGCCCCCTGCTGGACCCCTCCAGCAGCTCAGGCCCGAGTAATTTGTATCTGCTCCCCCCTCTCTCAGCACCATTCATCAGTTTACATTATTATTTATTTACATTATTATGCGGGTGTGCCCAGCACTTCACGAACAGCTGGGAAGTCTCCAGGCTCAGTTCAGTGCGCAGTTTAGATGCCATGCGCATGTGCACTACATCTATCCAGAGATCACACGCTGCTTTGCTATGCAGAACAGTCTAGAAAGATATAGCAAATCATTGTATGTGAAGTTCTTTCTCAACTTTAAACTGACCAGTTTTATTGTAAGCTAGAGAAATGTATCTTCATATGAAGTGAAGTCGCATTTCTGGGGTACATTATATCAGGTTCCAGCCTAAAGATGGACCCAGCAATGCTTGTTCATTGGCCTTGCCCAATCTGGTTGAAAGCGATCCAACACTTCCTGGAATTCTGGAATTTCTACAGACAATTCATCAAGAGCTATTCATGCATAGTGGCTCCCTTTACTGCGCTCACCAGGAAGGGCCAAGATACCAGGGTGTGGTCTTCTGAAGCTGAAGAAGCATTCTCTCAGTTGACGCAGTGTTCCATTTCAGCACCTTTCCTCGGCAACTCAACCGCAACCAGCCTTTCTTCCTGGAGGTGGATGTGTCTACGGTTGGTGTTGTGGCAGTGCTTTTACAAGAAGATGAAGCAGTTTATGTTGTACTCTTTTGGTTTCTTTTTCTGTAAGTTTTTGACTCCAGGCAAAAATGTTGCCGTTGGGGACAAGCCATCAAGCTAGCCCTGCAGGAATGGCGATATGTGCTGGATGGAGTATCTATCCTAGTGACAGTATTCACAGACCACAAAAACCTGACTTACCTCAAAACAGCTCAGTGCCTACATTGCTGTCAGTCTAAAGGGTCATTGTTCTTTTATTGCTTCTATTTGGTTATCACTTACCATCCAGGAACCAAAAACTATTAAGCTAAATGCTTTGTCTCGGGCATTTAGTATCGCAGAGGAAGATGACATTTCGGAGGATATGGTAATTTTGAATCCTGCATGCTTTGTTGTGGTAACCAGCTAAGTTAAGATTCCTCTGGGAAGAACATTTGTGGCCCCAAAGATACATACAAAAAATCCTCTAGTGGGCACATTTGTCATGTTTCACTGGTCATGCAGAAGTGAATTAGACTTTGGAATTAATTCTTAAAAATTATTGGTGGCCGACTATCCATCGAGATGTTAAAGATTTTGTGGCAGACACTTCTTTCTGTGCTCAGCATAATATTCCACCTCAATCTCCTATGAGTTCCCTACATCCACTACCGGTGTTTGATCATCCTTGGTCCCAAATCACCATGGACTTAAAGATCTGCCTTCTTGTCAGGGTTTCAACACAATCTGGGTAGTGGTGGATAGATTCTCCAAGACTGCACACTTCATTTCACTAAAAAGTTAACCATTAGCCTCGAAGCTGGCTGAAGTGTTCATAAGGAGAATTTTCACGTTTCATGGGTTTCCAAAGGACATTGTTTCTGATCAAGGGGTACAGTTTACTACCAAATTCTGGAGAGAGCTATGCAAGTGCTTCAACAACAACCTGAGTTTCTCTTAGGCCTATCACCATCAGAGCAATGGGGGGTAATTCCAAGTTGATCGCAGCAGGAATTTTATTAGCAGTTGGGCAAAACCATGTGCACTGCAGGGGAGGCAGATATAACATGTGCATAGAGAGTTAGATTTGGGTGTGGTGTGTTCAATCTGCAATCTAAAGCAGCCAGTATTTACCCTGCACAGAAATAAAATAACCCACCCAAATCTAACTCTTTCTGCACATGTTATATCTGCCTCCCCTGCAGTGCACATGGTTTTGCCCAACTGCTAACAAAATTCCTGCTGCGATCAACTTGGAATTACCCCCAATGTGCAAATGGAGTGAGTAAACCTAGATCTGTAGGAGTTTACTAGAGTTTACTCTCCCTTCTTAAAACCTGGTGATAGAGTGTGATTGTTAAAGCAGTACCTGCGGTTAAAGGTTCCTACCATGAAGCTAGCAACAAGATATAACTGTCCTTTACAAATCATCCAGGCATTCAATTCAGTGGAATTTTGATTAAAACTCCCAGGCACACTTAAGATACCAAAGGTATTCATTGTTTCCCTTCTCAAACTCTTAGACCATAATCATTGCTCAATGCCTTGCAATCCTCTTTCCCCCATTCCAGTAGTCCATCAAAAGGAAAATGAGGTGAAACAGATCCTGGCTTCCAGAGTTTCACAAGGCTCGGTTCAATGTCTGGTAGAAATAAAGGGATATGGTCCCAAGGAAGGCTGCTGGGCTAAAGCATCAGATGTCCATGCTCCACAGCTTCTACATAAATGTAACCAAATGTTTACCCATAAACCATTGGTGAGGTGTTCGGTGCCCACCCCCTATAGGGGAAGAGAAAAAGGGGGTAATGTCACAGTGCACCGGGACCCAGAGCTCACTTACCAGGTCTGGCAGCTGTGGTCTCCAGGGTCTGCTGTGGTCCCTCTGTGGGAAGAAGTCCATTGGCATCTGCCGCAGTGATGTGGTGGTGGATGGCATTCCCTCCTGCTGGTGACGCCTTTTCTAGTGCATCAGGTGGTTGCAGCTCCCATAGGGGCACTTGCACTGACTTGTTAAAAAGCAGTATGCTCACTAAATGTGACATCAAGTTTGGCACAAACTTTGAATGTCCTCCTAATAAAAGGGAGTCTCTGAGTGCCAAAATATATGTTCCAAAACCTAACTCCAGCATCTAGTCTTGAACTTACTAGTGATCTCTGGTTCTTAATTCTAGTCTTCCTGTGTGCCTGACACCTGTCTGTTCCTGAATCCAAGTTTACCATCTGGTCCTGACCCAGGGTGACAACTCCATGTTAATACGCCTCGCAGCATATTATCAGTTCCTACTTCAGTGCAAACCAGGCCCATACTTGCCAGGTGCAGCGAAGCCCAAACCTCCTTATGGGGGTCCGTGGCGAAAACCACCGGCACATTAAACCTTCGCCCCTCTGGTTTGGATCTCAGCGAAACCTAAAGTGTGGGTCAGCATCCATCATTCATCCATGGGTTGCTACAATTCCACTGTCCTATCCTATCTACCTGCACACTAAGTAAACCCAAATTGCCATACAGTATATTGAATGAAAGATCAATTATCCAATAATATAATGTACTCTAAGCAGCGGGATCTGTGTATGTCTATGGTTGCATACAAATTATACTAGGATCAAGGGGTCTATTTACTATGCCTTGGATGGAGAAAAAGTGGATGGAGATAAAGTACCAGCCAATCATCTCCTGTCATTTTTTCAAACCCAGCCTATGACACGGTAGTTAGGAGCTGATTGGCTGGTACTTTATCTTCTTACACTTTTTCTCAATCCAAGGCTTAGTAAATAAACCCCATATTGTGCCTACTATTCTGTATTGATCCAGCGCTAATTCAGCAAGAGAGCCCCCACCGGTGGATTGAACCTACAAATATATCCTGCAGTGGAGACTAGGTAACGTGATACCAAAGTTCATTGTCTGTGACTGTGCATTTCTATCACCTACCAATGAGTGTACCAGGACAGCTTGCTTATCCAGAGGATTTGAGCATTTCAATATGCACGGTTACACCTGCCTCGGGTAAAATGGAGACAGGCTCAATTCTGCCCTGCTAACTCTGGACTTATTGCATCTGGACATATTGAGTTTATTTCAACAATTAGTTGTCTGAAAATATATGATCCGCCTCCTTGGGAATTATCAATAATATATTTATATATTGACATTAAAAAGATTGATATGAGATACAGAGCTTTTTAATATTTATTTATATTTATTAATAGTAAGTAACAGGTTGCTTACTATATATAAATAATTTTATAACATTTTATTTTAATTGTGTTATGGCACTTTGGTCAGACCAGTTTTCTCTTGTTGAATTAGCACTTTTTCAGTAGAGAATATTATTAATATATTACCAATGATAACAAAGTTCCATTGTGTAAATTATTGTTACATTTATTTTCTTGCAAAATATTCAGGAATACTATTAGCAGCAGAGTGCCGTGAGAAATCAGATATTTTTCTGGGTTCTAACACCCACACATATTATTATAAAGCATTGTGTCATACAAAGAGGAAGGAAGTAGAAGTACAAAAATATACTGTACATGTCATGAATACGTTAAATTCTTGCATCATGATTGGCCATTACAGTATTTCATGGCTTTAAATGATTGGTTACAGTGAGAGTGTAACACCCCTTTCACACCTCTTGAGGAGGGTCGCACCCAGGAGCCTGACATGGGAGATCCCAGGGTGTGCCCCACCTCACGCACCCCATCACCACTGATGTCACCAACCCGACAATATGCTGGGTTGCAGACAGTGGCACCAGGTCTCCGGACATGCAAACATGATCTCCAAGCACCACCCGTACACACACAGTGAACAGGAAATGGGTCAAATCGACCCGGCTCCCGTTCACACTGCACAGCGAGCCGGGTTGAACACGAGTTCAACCCTGCTCGCTACCAGGGTTGAAATACCGGGTTGCTTGACCCGGTATTTTTCCCCTGGCATCTTTCAGACCGCACATCAACACGGGTTATGCATGCTCATGTACCAATAACCCATGTTCATAGCTGGCGGGCTGAAAGGAGTATTACTAATATTGAATGCTGCTCTTTTAACACCAAGCAATATTTCGCTATTCTTATACAGTATGTATCATCCATCCTCAATACCTTGTCCTTGTAGGGTTTTGTCTTCTTCTCCTTTACTCAATAAAAGCAGGTTCTAAACTTGCTTGGAAATAATTTTTATAAATATAAAGTTTATTGAAAGGTCACGAAGCATAAATACAATGACACATAAAAGAATATAAAATAAGTAGGCATGTGACTATCTAAAAACCTCAAAATACAGATTACATCATAGTGCCCAATTTTATATTTAGGAGAGGGAAAGAAGAACAATGGAAAGGGAATGATATGGCAGACTATGAAGAGAAAAGAAGAGGAAAGACAGACAGAGATAGATAGAAGAGAAGACAGAAAAAAGAGAGGACGGGATGGGTGGAAACCAATGTAAAGGATGAGGAATCTCATCCTAACTCAAATGGAGAGGTAGTGTTTTGAGAAGTGAGCAAGGGGCCCAAGATCTTATCAAGGGCTTTGGAGGAATTTTTAAGAATACTGGTCATGTATTCCATATGTTGTGTATACCAAATTCTAGATATAATTGAAGAAAACAAAGGAGAATCCAGTTGTTTCCAGTCAGCGGCTATCTGATAAGTGTTAGCTGAAACAATGTGACATATTAATTTATTTTGGTACTTGGTTGCAGTTGGGAGACTCACAGGAGAATCTGAGACAGGAGATTAATAACTTCCCTCCAGAGATTTGAGATTTTTAGGGACGATTTTTATGGAGGAAAGTACCTTCAGAGGGGCAGCCTTACCAACATCTGTTTGTAGTGTCTGGCAAAAGATAGGTTGAAACATAATACCATCTGTATAGTAACTTGTAAAGGGATCCGTTCAATTTGCCGGCTGTCGGGTTCCCAGTAGTCAGGATACCGATGCCGGAATCCCGACAGCCGGCAATACCGCCACCCAGAATCCCGGCAAAACAGGACTATTTCCACTTGTAGGTGTCCACGACATCCATAGAGTGGTAGTAGATCCTGTGGGGAGCACAGCGAGCCCGCAGTGTGGCAAGCACAGCTAGCCCACGAGGGAACTCTTTGCGCTCGCACCACTGCCGGCATTCTGCTGACAGGATATGGACAGCCGACATCCTGTCCGATGGAAAATCAGATGTATTCCCTTGTAAACATTTTTTTTAATATTTACACAAATTGAGCTGGAGGCAACATTTTCCCAAACTTTCTCAGATAGTTGTGAGTATAAAGATGAGACTAAGCCTTTGGTCGAGGACCGCCTAAGGCATAGAGATTCAAACATCGTAGGGGGTCTATGAGAGAGATGCTGTTTTACCTAATTTCCCACTAAGAGTGGAAGTGTCTAGGCTAAAGGAATTGTAAAAAAGATTCCAGGAGGTTATGTCCAGCTTATATTGAAGTTCTGAAAACGAGGAAAAGTCACCATCCTGAATGAGGTCATTTAAATATCTGATTCTCTGTGATTGAGTGAATTTCTGGACATACTGTACCATGGGAAAAGTCGGGATTATGGAAAATCAGGATTTTGGTACTTACCGATAAATCCCTTTCTCCGATTCCACAGGGGCCACTGGAGTGTAGTTACAATGGGGAAATAGTAGGCAGTAAATGGGAGCTGGCACTTTAAAATTCTCACACTGTGGCTAGCTCCTCCCCTACTATCTCCCCTCCAAGGCAGTCTACGTAAAACTGTGCCCGATGAGAGATGGAATAAACAAACCTTAAGGTAGAGGAGGATAATGACGCCCTGTAAACCAGGATAACCCAAACTAAACCTGGAACAGAACCTGACAAAAAACCAGGCTAGCCTGAACTCAACAAGCAGTCATATGGTGATCTGCAAACCTTTAAGCAAAATAAACAAGAAAAAGAGACCAATCTGTGCGCAACAGGATTAATTTCTAAAATATAGTTTTTATTAATAATCCAAAATATGGATAGAAAAAAATATTAAAATATAATGTATATAAAAATACACAGTATACACTATATAAATCAGAAGTGACCTCACAGTAATGTTGAACAGTTTGTAGCAAATTTTAAACCATCTGGATCATATAAAAGAACCTGCAATAATACCACAATCACTCTAAACTTAACTCGTGATATAATCACAATAAATCCCTTAATAAAAATCACACTGCAGTACACTGATTCATTAACCGTAAAATGTCCACATATGCTGGCCAGCCTGTATTTAAATGAGGTGTGTTACACCTATAGGTTCATCCAAGGAATCAGTTATTTTGTATAATTAATGTCTATACCACAGTACTGTGATTAAAACGAAAAAAAGAGAACCATATAGTTGAACCATTTGTATGCCATGCAATTGGGTACCGTCGGTATATAACAAGTGTCTCCTCTAGCTGAGCGGTGAATATCCTCCCCGTGCCACTGATGTAAGGAGCTATTTAGTGGGGATATTTTTGTAGAGTAACCGTCTCGTACTGACACTTGTACTTGTGCTGGTTCACTAGCTGGAATCACCCAAGACCTCCGTTATCTGTATTCCACGTACCGGCATTCACTGCATCGCCCGGTTACCACCCAAATAGTGCGGCTGGAATTTCCTTAACAGCCGGTGTCCAAAACACGTTGATACACGGAGTCCCTTTGCAGCGGGTTTAGGGTGTAGTAATTACCCAGCAATTACGGTAGTGGTGGCTGACATTCACCGTACTGCCTGGAAGCTATTCAGCTAGCACGGCTGATTTTACCTTTTGTAGCCGGAGTCCAATATACCGAGATGTGCAGAGTCCCTTGTTGCGGGTTCAGAGAAACGCGTTAGGTATTAGCTCTGGAGTGACCTCTGTATTTGTATCATCTACTATTGCCCTAATCATTGGGTAATTTGAACATTTCTGAACCCGCAACAAGGGACTCTGCACATCTCGGTATATTGGACTCCGGCTACAAAAGGTAAAATCAGCCGTGCTAGCTGAATAGCTTCCAGGCAGTACGGTGAATGTCAGCCACCACTGCCGTAATTGCTGGGTAATTACTACACCCTAAACCCGCTGCAAAGGGACTCCGTGTATCAACGTGTTTTGGACACCGGCTGTTAAGGAAATTCCAGCCGCACTATTTGGGTGGTAACCGGGCGATGCAGTGAATGCCGGTACGTGGAATACAGATAACGGAGGTCTTGGGTGATTCCAGCTAGTGAACCAGCACAAGTACAAGTGTCAGTACGAGACGGTTACTCTACAAAAATATCCCCACTAAATAGCTCCTTACATCAGTGGCACGGGGAGGATATTCACCGCTCAGCTAGAGGAGACACTTGTTATATACCGACGGTACCCAATTGCATGGCATACAAATGGTTCAACTATATGGTTCTCTTTTTTTTCGTTTTAATCACAGTACTGTGGTATAGACATTAATTATACAAAATAACTGATTCCTTGGATGAACCTATAGGTGTAACACACCTCATTTAAATACAGGCTGGCCAGCATATGTGGACATTTTACGGTTAATGAATCAGTGTACTGCAGTGTGATTTTTATTAAGGGATTTATTGTGATTATATCACGAGTTAAGTTTAGAGTGATTGTGGTATTATTGCAGGTTCTTTTATATGATCCAGATGGTTTAAAATTTGCTACAAACTGTTCAACATTACTGTGAGGTCACTTCTGATTTATATAGTGTATACTGTGTATTTTTATATACATTATATTTTAATATTTTTTTCTATCCATATTTTGGATTATTAATAAAAACTATATTTTAGAAATTAATCCTGTTGCGCACAGATTGGTCTCTTTTTCTTGTTTATCTTGTTTTGTGGGTGCTAGCAACCTTCCCCTTTTCACCAAATTGTGCAGCAATAGGAGGTTCTCTTAAAGTTGAAAGTTTCGGGCGCCCATTTTCCTTGTTTTTTCTTTAAGCAAAATACAAGGAGAAACAGCGCTGGGCGGGCGTCCAGTGGCCCCTGTGGAATCGGAGAAAGGGATTTATCGGTAAGTACCAAAATCCTGATTTCTCCTTCATCCACTAGGGGCCACTGGAGTGTAGTTACAATGGGGATGTCCCAGAGCTCCCAAAAACGGGTGGGAGAGCGCTGAGAGTCCTGTAAAAACTGCTCGGCCAAACTGTGATGCAGAGGCCGCAAAAGTGTCAAACTTGTAGAATTTGACAAAACGAATGTCGGTCTGACCAAGTAGCCGCCCGACAAAGTATTCATGGAGACCCCACGGGCAGCCGCCCACGAAGGTCTTACAACGCGCGTAAAGTGCGCTGCAATGGAAAACGGAGGCTCCCTAGCAACTGCCAAGAAGACTGTCTGATGGTCAGATGTATCCAACGGCCCAGCGTACGCTGGCACCCCGGCTATTTAGCACGGGAGCATCGTACAGAGACAAAGAAGAAAAACACTTCGTCGAATAGCCGAAGACCTCTGTAGAGAGAGTCGGCGAGCCCTGACAAGCCTTCAAAGAGGACCGAAAAACACTAGTGTCAGATTTATCTGAAAAATGGATATCCCCTCTGGAAGAAACGACTGCTGAGGCCGAAGCTCAGCCGGGGGAGTTGCCAATAGAGTACTCCCTGAAAAAGAGGCCGAACTTACGGTCGCTAGACTAATCTCTTTTGGAAGAAAACCGAAAAAGGCAGAGAGCTAAAATTCCGGTCATTGTGGTCTGAAGCGCAGCGGAGCCAAATCTCCCAGAGAAACCACAGATGAATGGTAACTGAAAGAAGGGGAAAAACCCCTTTTATCCTTATTATGTCCCATAAAGTTTTCCAAAAGTGGCAAAAGCGAGAAGAGGTAACAGATTTCTGAAATCGGTGCCCAGTAGGCCTAACCGAACTAGGGAACTCCTCCCTTCTGAGGTCTCGTGAACAGTCACCCGTTTAAACGAAACAAGTGTAAGATTGAACCAAGAAAAAAAAGGACCCAGTTGAAGTAGACAGTCCAGTCGAGGTAGGAGCCCAGGCTCCTCTACTGACAACAGGTGAATCTGTATCTTCAAGTCATGCGTGGCCCAACCAGCGCCACCGAGAGGACTAGCACACATAATTCCCTCCTGTGTTACAGAACATGAGGTAGAAATAGAAAAGGAGGCAGGATAGAGTAACCAGAAAACTCCCCGGAGCCCTGAGGGCCTCCTCGGCTACTGCCGCCAGAGCTCACGTCCGAGAGTAGTAAAGGGTTAAAGAGTCAGTCAGAACGCCCTGAGGTCGATCCAAAATCTCCGCCCACAGCGGACCGGCTGATAAAACTCCAGGGAATGTTCCCTCACCCGGGAGTCTGACCTGGTGGCTTGACCTGGAAAGAAGATTGTTGTCCCCCGCTCAGAGAGGAATGTAGGCGACCACTCATTGCGTCGCAACTTGATTGAAGGAATAGAGTACCTGGTGCCGAGGAAGGAAAAATCCTCTGACGAACCGTGTTGAGAAACGTCTACGAGGAGCATAGATAGGATCTGTGTCGAACCAGAAGCTCCTGGATCCTCCGGATATTCCAAAGCCACCTAATGTACAGAGTGGGATAGTAGCAGTAGATTGTCCCATTAGGGAACCAACGTCACCTACTGTCCTTGAAAAAGAGTTATTGTACGATCTTCATGAACCCTGTGGGAGCGGAAGAGAGAGACCGAAAGGAAAGGACTGACAGCGAAAATGAGAATCCTGTAATGCGACTCTGAGAAAAGCCCGTCCAACGGAAATCAGCAAACAGGCATCCCTGAAGACAAGGGACACGTAAAATCCCCTTTCTTGTTCAAAACTAGCAATCACAGACTGAAAGGATTGTAAGGCCAGAATAGGCCTGGCCTAGTCAATTGGCTTCGGAACGTGAACAGAAAACAAAGGCCTGAGTACTGTCCCGATTCAAAGGATATCTGAGAAACAGGGATCAACATCCTTTTCGGTTAAAAGCATATGGAGTGCCACCTGCAGTATGACTCTCTTGATTCCTGAAAAGGTTGTATAGCAAAATCTAGTCTGTAACCGCCCAATCCTTCTCAGTACTCCCCGTAGGACCACCGACATGTGCCTACCCTGGGACCCTCCAGCTGGTAGGAAGGTTTGACCTGTAGTGAGTGTATAGGATGACCTAAACTCGGACTGGACCGAGGATGTTGAACCGCTGCTTCAGCCTGTCACCCTGGCGACATAGATATCGTGTGTGGAGTCGAAAGCTTGAAAGGCACGGAAAGATCTAGATGAAAAACCGGTAAAGGTCTGTCCTGAAGCTGGGGCAGCAGTAGGAGAAAGAAAAGTGGACTTACCTCCAATGGTTCAAGAAATCCTGCAGATAGTTCCTTCCCCTGAACCATCTGCCCCGTAGGATTTCATGTTCACCTGTCACTGTCGCAGCCCCAGAGGTCGTCTGGTTAAGACAGCCCAAGCGAAAATGCAGGTTCCGAGTTTGCAGACGTGGAGACCTCCAAAGAAGATAAAGCAGAATCGTGATTCTGACCTGTACCAAAATATCAGTTTCCTGATGCGAAATATCCTGTAACCTAGAGGACAATTGGTCCACAACCTACCTGCTCCGGACAAGGTAGAACCCTGCTGCCGTATATGCTTCGATGGATACCTGAGCAATGTTGCCTCAGGAAAACGGCAGCTTGTTGGACCGGTGATACCTCGAGGGTAAACCTTGGAGAGGTTCTGATCCCATTTCCCTCCTTCTGCGGGGAAAAGATAGGAAAACAAACATTGTTTTATACCTGAAATTGTGTATGCGGGTGTCTGCAAGCCGCCTACCGGAGCCTGTCCAGCTCATCCGAAACTGGACCATTTCGTCATCGGCGCCGAACCCTGATGGATCTGACGTGTCCGCCTTCTTTACCTGCAGTATCAGACAAACTGCTGTATAATGCACCTGGATATTCTGAGACACTGGTTGAGATTGCACCGAAAACAGACATCCACTGTATCCTGGGCATCTCTCGCCTCCTCCCCGAGGGGCCTTTCCACTGCCGAGTCGTGTAATCTGGGAGGCTAGCAAGGTTCTTTTAGAAACCTGGAAAGGTGAAATGACGTACAAGGTCTCTGGTTAACAGTGACATTACCTGCGTAATCTGAGCTGTTCCAACAGGAGTGTCCTGCAGGTGCGTGGAGGGCTAAGCAGATGGCTCCACCGCATACTTCACACCTAAAAGGGAATTCTTTGACTATCCCAGGTGAGACAAACGAAAGGAGAAAAGGTGGGTTAAATAAACACAGCGCTATGTAAGGTCTGCACTATAATGTGTAGAGACCTACACAATTCCATATAAACTTTCTAGTGAACCCGTAGCGCTGCGCTGTTCTACTGACTGAGCTATTTGTGCTCTGTTGGGATTCAAAACCCCGGTCCCCCTGTTGAGATACCCGCTACTAGCGTACTGAGCCGCAACGCTAAAAGTATCTGTTGTGGTACTTGAACCCAGGCCTCTGTGGTTGGGTGTTTAGGGGATTAGTGTGCTGAGCCACTGTTTTATATATATACACATTCCCCAAATTGCCAATAGCATTAGTACCCAGTGACACCAAGGAATAATAAAGGGAAGGCAACACCCCGCCCTGTATGTAGCGTATCGCTAATTAAGGTGCACCAGATGTTTTTGGAGGTTCCGCTGGCTTTTCAAAATGGTGGCCAGCCTGCGAGAAGAGATGGGGGAAAGTGTTATGTGGCAAGGCGGGGCATTTTGTCGTTATAAAACATTGCTGAAGTGGTTTGTTTTACCCCCTATATCTGGCATTGTATGCATATATATCTAAATATATATATATATTACACCCGCACACATACAAATATCTATATACACAAACAAACACCCAACAAGGTAGATAAATACTGTGTGAAAAACTGTTATTGCACACTAGATTTAAATCCTTAATGAGCTGATCCCCAGCTCCTGTTATATAGCAGGCTCCCTGATCTACAGCCTTTTGTATGGAATGCCGGGCAGAGGACTCTCATGCAGGAAGGAATGGCTGCCAAAGTGAGATATACACAATATCTTATCTCCCTGCACAGAAAACTAAAATCCCCCTTTGTGACAATGAGCGCTGGGAGCCGCCGCCGGGAGCCCGCTGAGCAAAGCAGGAATGTCAGCCTCACCTTTTAAATGTGCTGGAGCGGCCGGGGAGCGGAGGTACTGGAGCGGTCGGGGAGCGGAGGTACTGGAGCGGCCGTGGAGCGGAAGTGCTGGAGAGGCCGGAGTACGCGCTGCTGGAGCGGCCGGGGACTTGTACGTGCTGCTGCAGCGGCCGGGGGACGGAGAGCGCTGAGCCTACAGCGCGGGAGTTAGCTCCGCCCCCCCGCTCCGGCGCCAATTTCAAAAATGAAACCCGCTGCACATGAAGCGGGAAGCGACTGTATCTCCCCGGCCGCCTGTATGCTGCGGCCGGGGAGCGGAGAGTGCTTAGCGCCGAACGGAGCGGGAGTTAGCTCCGCCCCCTCCACTATTGGCGCCCAATTCAAACTTTTTTATTTTGTGTAAAAATAAGCTCTGCATAAGCGGCTGCCTGTATACTGCGGCCGGGGAGTGGAGATCGCTGAGCCCGTTTACAGAGCGGGCTGAAGCTCCCATCTAAAACCCCAAATGCGCCCTTTATACGCTCCGGTATAGGGGGCCACATATGCAAACATTAAAACAGACAGTGGAAGGAGGAGGGGGGGGGGGGGGGGGAGGGGAGAGATTGTACTCACCGCTGTCCTTCCCGATACACGCCGCACTTAGCGGTGTTACACTGCTCGACAGAGCGGCCCCGACACGCGCCGCACGCAGCGGTGTCTGCTGGTGTAGCGGCCCCGACACGCGCCGCATGCAGCGGTGTCCGGCCCTTTATACTCACCGCTGCCATGCTGCCGGAATCTTCTGCTGGATGGAGTGGCCCCGACACGCGCCGCACGCAGCGGTGTCCGGCCAACTCAGGAGAGCTCAGTGTCTCCCTCAGCCGGGGCCCATCCCGAGCCGCACGCAGCTGCGATGGGACCCCGCCGGCAGCTCCCACGGTGCAGACTGGCAGTGGCAGAGCTGCCAGTCTGTGAGTGTAAGAAAGAAAAATAAAATAATAAAGAAAAAAGAAAAATTTCTTCAGCTAAACCCAAGTGAACCAGCTCACATCGGGCACTAACTAAGACTGCCTTGGAGGGGAGATAGTAGGGGAGGAGCTAGCCACAGTGTGAGAATTTTAAAGTGCCAGCTCCCATTTACTGCCTACTATTTCCCCATTGTAACTACACTCCAGTGGCCCCTAGTGGATGAAGGAGAAATCGGAACAAGTGGGGAGGATGTCGGGTAGTTAAGTATTTCCGACTAGTACTGTCCCATACTGTCAATGAGTGACCTACTATATAATTGGATGGGAGGAAATCAATCTAGGCCATTGCGACTTGTGGGAGCCAGAGGAGGGACGAGACAGCAAACAACCCCAAACTATTTCCCTCAAGTTCTGCCCAAACCTTTTGCGCTCCAAGATTGCACCATAAAACACATCAGCAAGTTGCAAGGCCAAATAATATTTCTTGAAGTTCAGGATACTGAGTCCACCACATTATGTATGGCTTTGAAGGACCTTTAAACGAACACGAGGGTGCCTATGGGCTCAAATAATATGAGATGTATAGGGGTAATCAGTTTTAACAAGCTAGACCTATTTCAGACAAAAAAGAATGACATTACTGTAAGTCATTGCTGCCACTCAGCTTCAGAATTACAAATATAAAGCCTTGACTTTCTCATTTGAAGGAAGTAATAGCTTAGAAAAATGTACAAAAAGCCATTACATCTATAACAATTTAATTCTTCATTAAGCAAAAATAATTTAGCCACCGTTTTGAATATAACGTTCACTTTTCTCATAAGGCAGGATCGGGCTTGGAAAAGTCACCCCGGAAAATGTACTATTGTCTGCTTGTAAAGTGTCAACCTGATTGCATTTTTCTATCTCTGAGTTACTGCCCATACTCCAGTGGCATCACAAGGGGGGTGAAGCACGCACCCGGGTGTCACCCGCCGAGGGGTGACACCAAAATGCTGACTTCTGCTCAGTGACAGGGACCAGGTGCTACACTGTAACATTATGTGCAGCACTCAGCTTCCGTCACTGTGTAGGAGCCGGCACAGCATTTCACTGGGGCCGTTTGTATATCCCGAACCCCCAGAATGATGAAAATGGGGTCCGGACTAGAAGCCCCACCCCTCCTGTGAAGCCCTGCCCATCTCACAAAGCCACACCCCTTTCACACCGTGCCGCACCAGGTACCTCTACAATAAGTGACGCCTCTACCATACCGTAGTCACTAATCCTTCTGTTATACCAATACAAACCCCTCCACTCATTATAGGGTTGCTCCTTGCCTTATGCCTGTCATGTCACCCTCTGCCTAGGCTAGTACCATTGTCTGGAGTTTGCTTTCCTAAAGACACTAACCATAGAGCATAACAGACACATAAAAGTACACATGGGCGATATCCTTTTAGTCCCGATGAGATTTTGGCCGATCAATATGGCCAGATATCACGATTAATGACAGATGGTCATTATCGCAGTATCCAATTGGAGGCCATTTTTAGTGGGCAAAATTGGGCCCGCGATTGCACGAAAACACATGGGATCGGGTATATGTCATCGATCCCATGTGTTATTGTGGCTCCGGCGGCCCCTTATCATGGATTATGCTCCAGGTGCCGCATAATCTCCGATAAGTGGCAGCATTGGGGGAAAAGGATGTCAGCATCGGGGCTGATAGGATAGTAAAGTACAGCTGCTAATAGGATACCGCCCTATAGTATAATAAGCTTGGTTGTTAAAAAAAAATTCAAAAAAATATTAAGTACTGTGTCCCTCTAGTTATGGTGTGCAAAATGAATAATATTTTTTGGGGGGAGAAATAGATAACATTTTAAAGACATGGAGGCATTTGCGTAAATTTATTATAATAATCTAGACCTGTAAAAAGAATCCACAGGTTATTGGTGCTGCAAAGTATACAGTTACAGCGTCTTTAATGTGTTATTGTTTGTTTTTCTGTGGGTTTATTGTGGCGAATTTTATTCTAAATATTTGTCTTTTCATATTTTGCACCCCCAGCATTGACTACTAATGAGGTGAGTTAATTACTGTTTATTGTATTTGTTCAATATTGAAGGCTACTAATTATGTGAGTTTATTACTATTTATTGGACCTATAACTGTTTGCAAACACTGAAATATATATATATACAATATATATATATACACACACACACACACTGCTCAAAAAAAATAAAGGGAACACTTAAACAACACAATGTAACTCCAAGTCAATCACACTTCTGTGAAATCAAACTGTCCACTTAGGAAGTAACACTGATTGACAATAAACTTCACATGCTGTTGTGCAAATGGAATAGACAACAGGTGGAAATTATAGGCAATTAGCAAGACACCCTCAATAAAGGAGTTGTTCTGCAGGTGGTGACCACAGACCACTTCTCAGCTCCTATGCTTTCTGGCTGATGTTTTGGTCACTTTTGAAAGCTGGCGGTGCTTTCACTCTAGTGGTAGCATGAGACGGAGTCTACAACCCACACAAGTGGCTCAGGTAGTGAAGCTCATCCAGGATGGCACATCAATGTGAGCTGTGGCAAGAAGGTTTGCTGTGTCTGTCAGCGTAGTGTCCAGAGCACTACCAGGAGACAGGCCAATACATCAGGAGATGTGGAGGAGGCCGTAGGAGGGCAACAACCCAGCAGCAGGACCGCTACCTCCGCCTTTGTGCAAGGAGGAACAGGAGGAGCACTGCCAGAGCCCTGCAAAATGACCTCCAGCAAGCCACAAATGTGCATGTATCTACTCAAACGATCAGAAACAGACTCCATGAGGGTGGTATGAGGGCCCGACGTCCACAGGTGGGGGTTGTGCTTACAGCCCAACACCGTGCAGGACGTTTTTCATTTGCCAGAGAACACCAAGATTGGCATATTCGCCACTGGCGCCCTGTGCTCTTCACAGAAGAAAGCAGGTTCTCACTGAGCACATGTAACAGACGTGACAGAGTCTGGAGACGCCAAGGAGAACGTTCTGCTGCCCGCAACATCTTCCAGCATGACAGGTTTTGCAGTGGGTCAGTAATGGTGTGGGGTGGCATTTCTTTGGGGGGCAGCACAGCCCTCCATGTGCTCGCCAGAGGTAGCCTGACTGCCATTAGGTACCGAGATGAGATCTTCAGACTCCTTGTGAGACCATATGCTGGTGCGGTTGGCCCTGGGTTCTTCCTAATGCAAGACATTACTAGACCTCATGTGGCTGGAGTGTATCAGCAGTTCCTGCAAGACGAAGGCATTGATGCTATGGACTGGCCCGCCCGTTCCCCAGACCTGAATCCAATTGAGCACATCTGGGACATCATGTCTTGCTCCATCCACCAATGCCACGTTGCACCACAGACTGTCCAGTAGTTGGCAGATGCTTTAGTCCAGGTCTGGGAGGAGATCCCTCAGGAGACCATCCGCCACCTCATCAGTAGCATGCCCAGGCGTTGTAGGGAGGTCATACAGGCACGTGGAGGCCACACACACTACTGAGCCTCATTTTGACTTGTTTTAAGGACATTACATCAGAGTTGGATCAGCCTGTAGTGTGTTTTTCCACTTTAATTTTGAGTGTGACTCCAAATCCAGACCTCCATGGGTTAATAAATTTGATTTCCATTGATAATTTTTGTGTGCTTTTGTTGTCAGCACATTCAACTATGTAAAGAACAAAGTACTTAATAATAATATTTCATTCAGTCAGATCTAGGATGTGTTGTTTAAGTGTTCCCTCTATTTTTTTGAGCAGTGTGTATATATATATATATATATATATATATATATATATGCAGTGTGTGAAGGGTGACACTTAAAGGACTTCCAACAAGAGAATAAATGACTACTGAGTCTGGCCTTGCATTCGACGTTTCGGTGTCGCCACCTTTATCAAGAACTCAATTAATGTAGAGAAAATTTGCACACGTGGAAATAGCGCTCACCAAATACCATGCAAGAACATATACATAGTCAAATGATATGAATAAAATACAATCACCCTTAATTGGATGATAATCCTCATATGATGATAAATGCTGGATAGAGATTCACTCTAAATAATCCTTATATCAGGCCCAGTATTCGGATAGGGTTAATGGTATCCCAGAGAGACCTGAAAAATAAGTGCCTCCTTCCCCATTATGAATGGGAATAGAATAAGAGGCACCATTAAACGCAGACCATGGTGTAGTACTTTTTTTAAAAATACGCACCAATTTAATGCACAGATAAAACTTACAAGAATTTAAAAAAAGAGAAGCATATCATGTAAGACTCCATAGGATAACACAGATAGTATATCACCAAGAGGTTCCTTGCAGCCGCAGCAAATGATGGTAGAAGCTGTGCACCAGATCTCCAGGTGCCTGATAGCATGCAGGGTAAACGCCAAAGGTGATTGTGTCCAAATGTCCCAGGGTCAGTCACGGATAAAAAGCAAGAGCCACGCTTAACGCGTATCGGACTAAATGTCCTTCATCAGAAGCGTGGTTTACTGGCTCCAGGAATGTGCTTTTATACCTTGTTAATGAGGGTTACAGCTGACTTCAATGAACATCCACAGATCGCGCTCCGAACAGCGCACATGCGCGATCATTGCCAGAACCAGAAGTCATCGATGCGGATCACATGCGTTCCAAATTACCGGAAGTCCTGCGCTCGGCTTCCCTTCACCATGCGACGTGGATATCCTTGCGGTTCATATGCGTTCCACTGATCAGGAAGCGCAATGAACCGTTATTGAGACCTCTAATGCAGCAGTTCCTTGCATCTAAAGTCCCATGTCATATATAATAATAAAGTCCCGGACTGGTATAAATCCATATACAGCGTACATAAAAAGAAAAAGAGATAGCAGCAATTACCAGCAATATATGCATCCAAATATAAAGTGCAAAACCGTGTAAGAAACAAGTGCGGGAACAAGTGAATGAATTATGTCAAAAAACATTTTAATTCAAAATCACCATTGAGTCCCCTTGGAATAAGGATGCTCAAACGGTGTATAGACTTCATCTCCACTTGAGAGAGTCTCTTATCCAAGTCCCTAGTTCTCCACTTCTGTTGAACTACTTGGATACCCCAAAAATTCTTTAAGGCACACGTATTAGAGTTATGTATCCTTTTAAAATGTGCAAAAACACTGTGAGATTCTAGACCCTTACGAATATTATATATGTGCCTCACCTCACCTTGGCACTCCTTCCTGTTTTGCCAACGTAGGCAAGGCCACATACACATTCGAGCACATATATAATATTCTTGGTATGGCACGTAATAAAATCCCGAATGGGATAAGTACGGCCATTCACAGTGTATTCAGTAAATTTTCTTACTGGAGCCTTAACAGTCTTGCACATTAGGCAATCACCACAGCGATGAAAGCCTTTGGTTCTTATACTCTGTCTCAATTCCATGTCAAGGCTACTCCTTACCAATTGATTTTTAAGGGATTGAGACCTCCTGTAAATAAAGGTGGGTCTATCTGGCAACAAATCACCTATTACTACATCCTGTTTTAAAATATTCCAGTTGTTAATGAACACTTTTTCTATTCCTTTGAAAGACCTGCTGTACTGGCTAACAAAGGCCCATTTGAATCTTTCATCAGGATTAGTGGTTTTCTCCTTAATTGCCAGCAGTTGAGACCTATCAACCTTATTCACCCTTTTCCTTGCTGATTCAAGAATGTTTGGTGTATAACCCTTTTGCAATAATCGAGCTGTAAGTTCATCTAATTGCTGATCACAGATGGCTGCATCCGAACAGTTTCGTTTGACTCTTGTGAACTGGCTGAATGGTATCCCATCCAGCCAGTTCGCATGATGTTGGCTTGTTCTATCAATGAAACTGTTGGAATCTGTTTTCTTCCTAAAAGTTTTAGAATGAACCTCTCCATTGAGGATATAAATACTCAAGTCCAAGAAGGACACTGTTATGATACCAGTACGTCTGACCAGAGGTGATCTTATGACGGAGGTCAGAGTACTGGAATGGAATGCTGGTCACGGGAACAGGATAGCCTAGTAACCCCTGGCGCCCTAACTCCGTTGTCTCGCCCGTGTTATCAGAAATCCCCTGCGAGACTATGGTTGCTTGAGCCCATGGCAGCCGCGTTTGAAGGGCGGATTATGTCTGCCCAACTCCGATGCCCCCTCAGGTCTTAATGGGAGACAAAGGGAAATCCGAGACAGGGTGATAACAAGGGGCCCTCTGACTAAGCAACCAGGCCAGGGGCTACAAGCTAACTAACTTAAACCAGAAGTATGTGCGGACAAACCGCCAGGGAAAAGGACAACCAAAAATCCACGAATCCGTTACTCCTATCCAGCACCGCTGGATACCAGAGTGGATTTGTGGGAGCGGAATCCTCCGCAAAAGCTCCAAAACACAATATAACCAAATAATAAATAGTAAGCGGTCAAGCCGCAACACACGGCTACGCCGCGACTCACGAACACCACAGGATGTTAAAGGTGCTCGGTCAGGACTCCAGGAAAAGATGACAACTTCCGAGTATTGGACCACTGAGGACAAGAACGACCGGATAGACAGGACTGGAAAACTCTCTGCAACAGACACAGCAAACAGGAAGCTATTACCGGCGTCTGTGAGAAGTCCAGAGAGTGCTTTTAACTGGGAGCTCTCCAATCAGGAGCCAGACAGGGTAATTAACAATCATGCCGTGCAGCTGCATGCTGCACGGCCAGGATACCAATGAGGTGATTAATCTAGACCCAGCAACGGGGAACGCGGTCCGACAGTGGCGTCCCCGTTGCTAGGGTCTGAGCGGCTCCGTGCGCCCGGCGTCTAACGTTGCTAGGGAGCCGGCGGCTGTCCGCATGCGGCGTCCCTAGTTGCTAGGCGCCGGGCCGCACTGACGGGCGGACCCTCGGCGCCTAACAGTACCCCCCCCTTGAGGAGGGGTCAAGGAACCCCTAAGGCAAGGTTTCTGAGGAAATTCTCGAAAAAATGCCTTTTTGAGCCTCGGGGCATGGAGATCCTCATCCAGGACCCAAGACCTTTCTTCTGGACCATAACCTCTCCAATGTACCAAAAAATAAAGCCGACCCCGGGACAACTTGGAATCGAGAACCTTCTCCACCAAGAACTCCTGCTGACCCTGTACATCTATTGGTGATTTCCCCTGAGAGATCTTCCGAGGAAATCTACTGGAAGAAACGTATGGTTTCAACAAGGAGCAATGGAAAGTATTTCCGATCCGGAGAGTTCTTGGTAAACGTAACCGGAAAGCAACTGGATTGATTTTTTTTATAATATGAAATGGTCCAATAAATTTAGGGCCCAATCTGGCTGAGGTTTGTCGAAGTCTAATGTTGCGAGTCGACAACCACACCCTATCTCCAACTTTAAAAGTGCACGGCCGCCGGAGCCTGTCAGAAAAATTTTTCTCCCGAAATGCCGCTTTTCTGAGAGCAAGGTGCACTTTTCTCCAAATGAGTCTGAGATGAGCGGTCAAGGTCAGTGAGGAGACAGAGGAATGTTGAAAAAAGGAATTAGCTCTGGGGTGAAAACCAAAAACTGTAAAAAATGGAGACACATTGGTGGAGGAATGACAGGCATTGTTGTAAGCAAACTCCGCCAACGGAAGAAACTCGGACCAGTCATTTTGGAGTTTGGCCGAGTACAAACGCAAATATTGTTTTAATGATTGATTAACTCGCTCAGTCTGCCCGTTGGATTGGGGATGGTAGCCAGACGTTAAAGACAATTTCATCTTTAAAGAGGCACAAAAAGACTTCCAAAATTGTGCAATGAATTGTGGACCCCGATCAGAAACAATATCAGTGGGTAACCCATGGAGTCTGAAAACATGGCGGAGGAACAAAACTGCCAATCCCTGGGCAGATGGCAATCGGGGAAGAGCAATGAAATGGGCCATCTTGCTAAAACGGTCAACTACCACCCATATGACTCGGCATCCGGCTGACAGAGGGAGGTCCACCACAAAATCCATGGAAATATGAGACCATGGCCTGAGAGGAACATTCAAGGGCATAAGTTGACCGATAGGCAAGGAACGGGGAACTTTATGCTGTGCACAGACCTGACACGAAAAAACAAACTCCTTAATGTCTTTGGAAAGACCAGGCCACCATACTGAGCGGGAGACTAATTCCAAAGTCTTAGCGATCCCCGGATGCCCGGCAACTTTGCTATCATGAAACTCCGTCAAAACAGTTGCTCTCAAAAACTCAGGGACATAAAGACGACCAGCAGGAGTATTTCCAGGAGCTTGATGTTGAAGCTGCTTTAACTGGGTAAATAAATCTTGTGTGAGGCCTGCCCGAATGACTGAAGACGGAAGTATGGGAGTAACAGGACTGTTATCATGAACTGGAAGAAAACTGCGTGACAGGGCATCCGCCTTGGTATTCTTGGAACCTGGCCTGAAGGTGATAATAAACTTGAAACGAGTAAAAAATAAAGCCCAACGAGCTTGCCGGGCATTCAGCCGTCTAGCTGATTCAATGTACTGAAGATTTTTGTGATCAGTCAAAACTGAAATGGTATGTGTTGCTCCCTCAAGCCAATGCCTCCACTCCTCGAAAGCCCATTTAATAGCCAGTAATTCCCGGTTACCAACATCGTAGTTGGATTCAGCAGATGAGAATTTCCTGGACATAAAGGCACAAGGATGTAATTCTAGAGAATCCGGATCCTTCTGAGATAGGATAGCCCCTACTCCAACCTCCGAGGCATGAACCTCAACAATGAAAGGCAATTCTGGGTTGGGATGTCTGAGGACCGGGGCTGAGACAAAGGCTTGTTTCAAGGCCTGAAAAGATAACTCAGCTTCACGTGACCAGTTGGTTGGATCCGCTCCCTTCTTAGTCAGTGCCACAATGGGAGCAACTAGGTCGGAGAAAGAGTGAATAAATCTTCTATAATAATTCGCAAACCCTAAAAAGCGCTGAATTGCTTTTAAGTTGGTGGGTTGCGCCCAACTAAGGATGGCTTGGAGCTTCTTCGGTTCCATACAGAATCCCCGAGGGGAAATAATGTACCCTAAAAAGGATACCTCCGTGACATGAAATTCACACTTCTCCAGCTTGGCATATAGGTGATTTTCACGTAATTTTTTTAGAACCTGACGCACCTGGGTAACGTGTTGTTCAATACAGTCAGAATATATCAAGATATCGTCTAAATAGACAACTACGAATCTTCCAAGAAAATCACGGAGCACATCGTTAATGAGATCCTGGAAAACTGCCGGAGCGTTAGACAGGCCGAATGGCATAACCAGATACTCATAGTGACCCGACTGAGTACTGAATGCCGTTTTCCACTCATCCCCTGACTTGATTCGGATGAGGTTATATGCTCCTCTCAGGTCAATCTTAGAAAAAATCACAGCCGAACGTAGCTGATCAAAGAGGACAGAAATCAGCGGCAAAGGGTAAGTATTTTTTACTGAGATTTTATTCAAGGCTCTAAAGTCAATGCAAGGTCTGAGTGATCCATCCTTCTTCTCCACAAAGAAGAAGCCTGCACTTAAAGGGGATTTAGACGGCCTGATAAATCCTTTCCCTAGGCTTTCTTTAACATATTCATTCATGGCCACAGTTTCTGGTCCGGACAATGCATATAACCTTCCCTTAGGCAAAGTGGCACCAGGAATTAGCTCAATAGCACAATCATAAGGCCGATGGGGAGGCAGAATGTCCGCATTGCCCTTGGAAAATACATCAACAAAATCCTGGTATTCCACAGGAATGGGTGCGGGAATGACAGCAGCTATTCTGATGGGAAGCGTAATACATTCCTTATTACAGATGGTACCCCACTGTGAGATCTCCCCCGACTGCCAATCAATGATGGGATTATGAAAGGCCAGCCAAGGGTGACCCAGAACCACTGGAACTGCTGGGCAATGGGTAAGGAAAAATTCAATTTTTTCGGAATGAAGAGCTCCTACCGAAAATAGTACAGGAGGTGTACAGAGAGAAATAACCCCTTTGGACAAGGGACTCACATCTAAACCATGCATGGTGATACACCTACCCAAGGCTAACTGAGGAATACCTAAGGCCTTGGCCCACGTTAAGTCCATAAAGTTCCCTGCAGCTCCACTGTCAACAAAAGCCGACACCGAGGAACAGAGGCTGCCAAAGGAAACTTTAGCTGGGACTAACAGTGAATTATTTGAGGAGATAAGCTGCAGACCAAAGTGAACCCCCTCACAATTCACTTGGTCGAGGCGTTTCCCGACTTGTTCGGACAATTACGGGCAAAATGTCCCTTACTCCCACAGTACAAACAAAGACCAGAATTTTGCCTTCTGGTTCTTTCTTCAGGAGACAGCTTGGAGAGACCTATCTGCATGGGCTCCTCTATGTCCACAGGAATGGAAAAAACACCAGGAGTAGACCCGACAGATGCTCCTTTTTCAGCCCTCCGCTCTCTGAGACGACGATCAATCTTAATAGAAAGCTCCATAAGTTTATCAAGAGTCTCAGGAGCGGGATACTGAAGGAGACTGTCTTTTATAGACTCAGATAAGCCGAGGCGAAACTGACTGCGCAGGGCTGGGTCATTCCATCCACAGTCGTTCGACCAACGGCGAAACTCCGTACAATAAATCTCTGCGGGATTCTTACCCTGTCTGAGAGCACGCAAATGACTCTCGGCGGATGCCTCTCTATCAGGGTCATCATACAATAGCCCTAAAGACCCCAGAAAGGCGTCTACAGACAACAATGCCGGATCGTCTGTTCTTAAACCAAAAGCCCAGGTCTGGGGATCCCCCTGAAGTAAAGAAATAATAATTCCGACCCGCTGAGATTCCGTACCTGAGGAGACTGGTCTTAAACGAAAATAAAGTTTACAAGACTCTTTAAAATTAAAAAACTGCTTTCTATCCCCAGAAAAACGGTCAGGCAAATGCATTTTTGGTTCAGGAACGACCTTCGGGGAAGTCCGTAACAGATCTTCCTGTGACCTCACCCGAAGGGATAGATCCTGAACCATCTGAGTAAGTTCTTGAATCTGACTAACTAGAAGCTGGCCAGGATTTGGCCCTACACCAGTGGGATTCATGAGGCCGACAAATCTTCCAAACTGAAATAAGGGAAAAAATCAAACCCTGTTTAATTTTAAATTTTAGTCTGGCCGGTAATAATGTTATGATACCAGTACGTCTGACCAGAGGTGATCTTATGACGGAGGTCAGAGTACTGGAATGGAATGCTGGTTACGGGAGCAGGATAGCCTAGTAACCCCTGGCGCCCTAACTCCGTTGTCTCGCCCGTGTTATCAGAAATCCCCTGCGAGACTATGGTTGCTTGAGCCCATGGCAGCCGCGTTTGAAGGGCGGATTATGTCTGCCCAACTCCGATGCCCCCTCAGGTCTTAATGGGAGACAAAGGGAAATCCGAGACAGGGTGATAACAAGGGGCCCTCTGACTAAGCAACCAGGCCAGGGGCTACAAGCTAACTAACTTAAACCAGAAGTATGTGCGGACAAACCGCCAGGGAAAAGGACAACCAAAAATCCACGAATCCGTTACTCCTATCCAGCACCGCTGGATACCAGAGTGGATTTGTGGGAGCGGAATCCTCCGCAAAAGCTCCAAAACACAATATAACCAAATAATAAATAGTAAGCGGTCAAGCCGCAACACACGGCTACGCCGCGACTCACGAACACCACAGGATGTTAAAGGTGCTCGGTCAGGACTCCAGGAAAAGATGACAACTTCCGAGTATTGGACCACTGAGGACAAGAACGACCGGATAGACAGGACTGGAAAACTCTCTGCAACAGACACAGCAAACAGGAAGCTATTACCGGCGTCTGTGAGAAGTCCAGAGAGTGCTTTTAACTGGGAGCTCTCCAATCAGGAGCCAGACAGGGTAATTAACAATCATGCCGTGCAGCTGCATGCTGCACGGCCAGGATACCAATGAGGTGATTAATCTAGACCCAGCAACGGGGAACGCGGTCCGACAGTGGCGTCCCTGTTGCTAGGGTCTGAGCGGCTCCGTGCGCCCGGCGTCTAACGTTGCTAGGGAGCCGGCGGCTGTCCGCATGCGGCGTCCCTAGTTGCTAGGCGCCGGGCCGCACTGACGGGCGGACCCTCGGCGCCTAACAGACACTTCATTCTGACTTTGAGTGAAAGTAAATTTGATGTCCATATTGTTCAGATTAAGACTATCACAAAATGAACGTAGTGACTCCTCATCACCACGCCACACAAAGAGCACATCATCGATATAGCGCCGCCAGGACACCAGGCCCGCCACCAGGACACCCGCATGCCATATTCGGATGTCCTCCCAGTACGCCATGAATAGATTGGCATAACTGGGGGCGAACCTGGTGCCCATGGCGGTGCCAATGCGCTGTAAATAGAATGCTCCATCGAAGAAGAAATAATTATTAAGCAAAATTAACCTAATACTATCCATGATAAAAGTCTTAGTGGGTTCACTATAACTACTCTTGTTAAGAAAATAGGAGACAGCAGTGAGACCTTTCTCCAGATCTATGATTGTATACAATGTACACACATCGGCTGTACATAAGAAATCACCAGTCTCCCATTTATAACCCATCATGCTCCTCAGGATATCTCCTGTGTCTTTCACAAATGACCTAGTAGTTGTTACCAGAGGCTGCAAATAGTAATCAATAATTGCCGAAAGATTACTAATGAGACTGTTACAGCCAGATACTATTGGTAGGCCGGGAGGGTGGAGGGGGTCCTTATGGACCTTTGGGAGAACATACATGGTAGGGGTGGTGGGGTCCTTAATATTCAGAAACTCATGTTCACTTTTTGTGATAGTCTTACTATCCAATGCCTGTGTGCTGAGATCCAAACGTGCCTTTGCAACGCGCACTGTTGGATCCGCTTTGAGTTTCTGATAGGTACCTCCATCATTCAGCTGTTTGTATACCTCCTCCATGTATGTCTCCCTCTTCATAAGCACCACCCCTCCACCCTTATCCGCCGGTTTAATAATCAGGTCTTTATCGTCCTTCAGAGACCGAATAGCCTCAAATTCCTTTTTTGTCAAATTGGGCTTACTCCTTTTGATGTCTTTACGTATCTCTTTCTCGATTTCTTCACAAACTACTTTGTTAAAAACCTCTAAACAATTTCCTCTAGATTGGATGGGGTAGAAGGATGAGGGTGCTTTAAATCGAGACACTTCCCCAACATTCACCACTTCCAAACTCACATTTTCTCTATTTTGAAAAAACTTTTTGATGGTGAGTTTTCGAATAAACTTTTGGACATCTAAAAAAACGTCAAAAGAGTTGGGCTTACTTGAAGGTGCAAAGTTTAAGCCTTTTCGTAACACTTTCAGTTCGTGAGTGGTCAAGGATCTATCAGATAGATTAAAGATTTTTCCTTCCAACGTGAATTTGGTAGTGGAATCCACAGTATAAACAGCGGCTAGATCCATTTCTCGATCAGTAACCTCTGTACTGTTACTCGAAGGGGTAGTTTTTCTAGGTTTTTTGGATTTTTTTAGATCTCTTACCCGCCCTTGTCCCCCTTCTCATTTTTTTGGGATTAGTGATATTCACATCGTCCCTATTGACTACCTTCTGTTTCGTGGAGTCCTTGGGCCAAAATCCAAAAAAGACGAATTTTCTTCATCTCTCCCTCTTAATGTCATAAATCTATTTGAATTTTTAACCACTACGGGCTTGGCCAGGACATTCATTTTTCTAGACCTTGGATAATGGGTGTCCCTCTTATCTTGATCATAATTTAATTCCAATCGGGATTCTCGATCTCTCCACTGATTTCTATACCCCCCATCGTTGGCATTAACATTCTCTCTAGGAAAATGTTTGGGGAATTTTCTGCCCTGATTAGTTTGGAAGTCCATATTTTTCCTCCACATGGGTGATTTTTCCAACATGGGCTTAGGTTTATAATAACTTAACCCTTTTGGGGTCCTATTAAAACCATTAGTCCTATTTCTCATATTCCTAGCCATTCCTTTCTTTGCTGGTGTCTTATGTTCTATTTCCCTGACTGGAGCAGTCCCAGAATCTGGGTCAATGGGTTTAATTTCAGTTGAATCCCTTTTAAACTTTTTTTGTTTTCTCTCAGTTCATTGGTACTTTTGTTCATTTTTTGCAATAAGGATTTCTCCAACGTGCAAAATTCCTCTAAATCCTTGTACGGATGTATAAGGGTTTGGAGGACAGTAATTTCATCATTTAGATTCATCAAAGAAGCCTTCCTCTCTTTTATAATAAGATCTATTAGGGCAGATGAACAGGAATATAATATTTTATCCCATTCATCCCCAAAATCTGAATCAGGTGAATTGAAGGAGGGAGGTTTTAATATCTTTAAACCTTTTGGTATGATGTGGGCCTCCTGGTAGTGTTCCAACGTCACTACCTCCCACCATATTCTGTTCTCTTTCAACATTACACCCTCTAATTTTTTAAAAGCAGAGCTAAGATTCTTATCATTTATCTCCACATTCTCCCCGATCTCTGAAAACATAGTTCTTAATAGATCTTTTCTAGTTTCCCTAAATTTAAACATGATTGCAGCAAATACTGAAAACTGGGATAAAAAATGGAACAAAGGCTGTGACAAATGTTTTCAATCGTATGCGCAATAAAACTTGGAGTGCAGCTATAAAGAGTGCAGAAAGAGGTGTACCCCACACTTCAAGAAATACAACAGATGTAGAGAAAATTTGCACACGTTGAAATAGCGCTCACCAAATACCATGCAAGAACATATACATAGTCAAATGATATGAATAAAATACAATCACCCTTAATTGGATGATAATCCTCATATGATGATAAATGCAGATTTTTCTTAACAAGAGTAGTTATAGTGAACCCACTAAGACTTTTATCATGGATAGTATTAGGTTAATTTTGCTTAATAATTATTTCTTCTTCGATGGAGCATTCTATTTACAGCGCATTGGCACCGCCATGGGCACCAGGTTCGCCCCCAGTTATGCCAATCTATTCATGGTGTACTGGGAGGACATCCAAATATGGCATGAGGGTGTCCTGGTGGTGGGCCTGGTGTCCTGGCGGCGCTATATCGATGATGTGCTCTTTGTGTGGCATGGTGACGAGGAGTCACTACGTTCATTTTGTGATAGTCTTAATCTGAACAATATGGACATCAAATTTACTTTCACTCAAAGTCAGAATGAAGTGTCCTTCTTGGACTTGAGTATTTATATCCTCAATGGAGAGGTTCATTCTAAAACTTTTAGGAAGAAAACAGATTCCAACAGTTTCATTGATAGAACAAGCCAACATCATGCGAACTGGCTGGATGGGATACCATTCAGCCAGTTCACAAGAGTCAAACGAAACTGTTCGGATGCAGCCATCTGTGATCAGCAATTAGATGAACTTACAGCTCGATTATTGCAAATAAGAATTTACTTACCGATAATTCTATTTCTCATAGTCCGTAGTGGATGCTGGGAACTCCGTAAGGACCATGGGGAATAGCGGCTCCGCAGGAGACTGGGCACAAAAGTAAAAGCTTTAGGACTACCTGGTGTGCACTGGCTCCTCCCTCTATGACCCTCCTCCAAGCCTCAGTTAGGATACTGTGCCCGGACGAGCGTACACAATAAGGAAGGATTTTGAATCCCGGGTAAGACTCATACCAGCCACACCAATCACACCGTACAACCTGTGATCTGAACCCAGTTAACAGCATGATAACAGAGGAGCCTCTGAAAAGATGGCTCACAACAATAATAACCCGATTTTTGTAACAATAACTATGTACAAGTATTGCAGACAATCCGCACTTGGGATGGGCGCCCAGCATCCACTACGGACTATGAGAAATAGAATTATCGGTAAGTAAATTCTTATTTTCTCTGACGTCCTAGTGGATGCTGGGAACTCCGTAAGGACCATGGGGATTATACCAAAGCTCCCAAACGGGCGGGAGAGTGCGGATGACTCTGCAGCACCGAATGAGAGAACTCCAGGTCCTCCTCAGCCAGGGTATCAAATTTGTAGAATTTAGCAAACGTGTTTGCCCCTGACCAAGTAGCTGCTCGGCAAAGTTGTAAAGCCGAGACCCCTCGGGCAGCCGCCCAAGATGAGCCCACCTTCCTTGTGGAATGGGCTTTTACAGATTTAGGCTGTGGCAGGCCTGCCACAGAATGTGCAAGCTGA
Organism: Pseudophryne corroboree; assembly: GCF_028390025.1. Classification (NCBI taxonomy): domain Eukaryota; kingdom Metazoa; phylum Chordata; class Amphibia; order Anura; family Myobatrachidae; genus Pseudophryne; species Pseudophryne corroboree. Next base: position 831,747,101 of record NC_086445.1, on the reverse strand, counting down.
ATTGTACTACAAATCCAACGAGCAATAGTCTGCTTAGAAGCAGGAGCACCCAGCTTATTGGGTGCATACAGGATAAACAGCGAGTCAGATTTCCTGACTCCAGCCGTCCTGGAAACATATATTTTCAGGGCCCTGACTACGTCCAGCAACTTGGAGTCCTCCAAGTCCCTAGTAGCCGCAGGCACCACAATAGGCTGGTTCAAGTGAAACGCTGAAACCACCTTAGGGAGAAATTGAGGACGAGTCCTCAATTCTGCCCTGTCCGTATGAAAAATTAGGTAAGGGCTTTTATAGGATAAAGCCGCCAATTCTGAGACACGCCTGGCTGAAGCCAGGGCTAACAACATTACCACTTTCCAAGTGAGATATTTTAAGTCCACAGTGGAGAGTGGTTCAAACCAATGTGATTTTAGGAACCCCAAAACTACATTAAGATCCCAAGGTGCCACTGGAGGCACAAAAGGAGGCTGTATATGCAGTACCCCCTTGACAAACGTCTGAACTTCAGGAACTGAAGCCAGTTCTTTCTGGAAGAAAATCGACAGGGCCGAAATTTGAACCTTAATGGACCCTAATTTTAGGCCCATAGACAGTCCTGTTTGCAGGAAATGTAGGAAACGACCCAGTTGAAATTCCTCTGTAGGGGCCTTCCTGGCCTCGCACCACGCAACATATTTACGCCAAATCCGGTGATAATGTTGCACGGTCACATCCTTCCTGGCTTTGATCAGGGTAGGGATGACTTCATCCGGAATGCCTTTTTCCTTCAGGATCCGGCGTTCAACCGCCATGCCGTCAAATGCAGCCGCGGTAAGTCTTGGAACAGACAGGGTCCCTGCTGAAGCAGGTCCTTTCTTAGAGGTAGAGGCCACGGGTCCTCTGTGAGCATCTCTTGAAGTTCCGGGTACCAAGTCCTTCTTGGCCAATCCGGAGCCACGAGTATAGTCCTTACTCCTCTCCTTCTTATGATCCTCAGTACCTTGGGTATGAGAGGCAGAGGAGGGAACACATACACTGACTGGTACACCCACGGTGTTACCAGAGCGTCCACAGCTATTGCCTGAGGGTCCCTTGACCTGGCGCAATACCTGTCCAGTTTTTTGTTGAGGCGGGACGCCATCATGTCCACCTTTGGTTTTTCCCAACGGTTCACAATCATGTGGAAGACTTCTGGGTGAAGTCCCCACTCCCCCGGATGGAGGTCGTGTCTGCTGAGGAAGTCTGCTTCCCAGTTGTCCACTCCCGGAATGAACACTGCTGACAGTGCTATCACATGATTTTCCACCCAGCGAAGAATCCTTGCAACTTCTGTCATTGCCCTCCTGCTTCTTGTGCCGCCCTGTCTGTTTACGTGGGCGACTGCCGTGATGTTGTCTGACTGGATCAGCACCGGCTGACCTTGAAGCAGAGGTCTTGCTAGGCTTAGAGCATTGTAGATGGCCCTTAGCTCCAGGATATTTATGTGGAGTGATGTCTCCGGGCTTGACCACAAGCCCTGGAAATTTCGTCCCTGTGTGACTGCTCCCCAGCCTCTCAGGCTGGCATCCGTGGTCACCAGGACCCAGTCCTGAATGCCGAATCTGCGGCCCTCTAGAAGATGAGCACTCTGCAACCACCACAGGAGAGACACCCTTGTCCTTGGTGACAAGATTATCCGCTGATGCATCTGAAGATGCGACCCGGACCATTTGTCTAGCAGATCCCACTGGAAGGTTCTTGCGTGGAATCTGCCGAATGGGATTGCTTCGTAAGAAGCCACCATCTTTCCCAGGACCCTTGTGCATTGATGCACTGAGACTTGGCCTGGTTTTAGGAGATTTCTGACTAGTTCGGCTAACTCCCTGGCTTTCTCCTCCGGGAGAAACACCTTTTTCTGGACTGTGTCCAGGATCATCCCTAGGAATAGGAGTCGGGTAGTCGGGATCAGCTGAGATTTTGAAATATTGAGAATCCAACCGTGCTGGCGCAGCACTATCTGAGATAGTGCTACCCCGACTTCCAACTGTTCCCTGGATCTTGCCCTTATCAGGAGATCGTCCAAGTAAGGGATAACTAAAACTCCCTTCTTTCGAAGGAGTATCATCATTTCGGCCATTACCTTGGTAAAGACCCGGGGTGCCGTGGACAATCCAAACGGCAGCGTCTGAAACTGATAGTGACAGTTCTGTACCACAAACCTGAGGTACCCTTGGTGAGAAGGGCAAATTGGGACATGTAGGTAAGCATCTTTGATGTCCAGAGACACCATATAGTCCCCGTCTTCCAGGTTTGCAATCACTGCTCTGAGTGACTCCATCTTGAATTTGAACCTGTGTATGTAAGTGTTCAAGGATTTTAGGTTTAAAATTGGTCTCACCGAGCCGTCCGGCTTCGGTACCACAAATAGTGTGGAATAGTACCCCTTTCCCTGTTGTAGGAGGGGTACCTTGATTATCACCTGCTGGGAATACAGCTTGTGAATGGCATCCAATACTGCCTCAATATCTGAGGGAGACGTCGGTAAAGCAGACTTTAGAAAACGGCGAGGGGGAGACGTCTCGAATTCCAATTTGTACCCCTGAGATACCACTTGAAGGATCCAGGGGTCCACTTGCGAGTGAGCCCACTGCGCACTGAACTTCTTGAGACGGGCCCCCACCGTGTCTGCTTGTAAAGCCCCAGCGTCATGCTGAGGACTTTGCGGAGGCGGGGGAGGGCTTTTGTTCCTGGGAACTGGCTGTTCGTTGCAGCCTTTTTCCTCTCCCTCTGCCACGGGGCATAAATGAGGCGCCTTTTGCCCGCTTGCCCTTATGGGGCCGAAAGGACTGCGCCTGATAATACGGCGTCTTCTTAGGTTGAGAAGCTACCTGGGGTAAAAATGTGGATTTTCCAGCAGTTGCCGTGGCTACCAGGTCTGATAGACCTACCCCAAATAACTCCTCCCCCTTATAAGGCAATACTTCCATGTGCCTTTTAGAATCCGCATCACCTGACCACTGCCGCGTCCATAAACCTCTTCTAGCAGAAATGGACAGCGCGCTAGCTCTTGATGCCAGTCGGCAAATATCCCTCTGTGCATCACGCATATATAGAAATGCATCCTTCAAATGCTCTATAGTCAGTAATATACTGTCCCTATCTAGGGTATCAATATTTTCAGTCAGGGAATCCGACCACGCCAGGCCCGCACTGCACATCCAGGCTGAGGCGATTGCTGGTCGCAGTATAACACCCGTGTGAGAGTATATACATTTTAGGATATTCTCCAGCTTTCTATCGGCAGGTTCCTTTAGGGCGGCCGTATCAGGAGAGGGTAGTGCTACCTGTTTTGACAAACGTGTGAGCGCTTTATCCACCCTAGGGGGTGTTTCCCAACGTGCCCTATCCTCTGGCGGGAAAGGGTACGATGCCAATAACCTTTTAGGAATTATCAGTTTTTTATCGGGGGAAACCCACGCCTCATCACACACTTCATTTAATTCCTCGGATACAGGAAAAACTACAGGCAGTTTTTTCTCACCAAACATAATACCCTTTTTAGTGGTACTTGTATTATCAGATATATGCAATACATTTTTAATTGCTTCAATCATGTAACGTGTGGCCCTAGTGGAAGTCACGTTTGTCTCATCATCGTCGACACTGGAGTCAGTATCCGTGTCTGTGTCTGCCATTTGAGGTAACGGGCGTTTTAAAGCCCCTGATGGCGTTTGAGACCCTTGGACAGGCACAAGCTGAGTAGCCGGCTGTCTCATGTCGTCAACTGTCTGTCGTAACGAGCTGACACTGTCACGCAATTCCTTCCATAAGCTCATCCACTCAGGTGTCGACTCCCCAGGGGGTGACAACTGTATAATAGGCAATTGCTCCGCCTCCATCTCATTTTCCTCCTCAAACATGTCGACACAATCGTACCGACACACCGCACACACACAGGGAATGCTCTGATAGAGGACAGGACCCCACTAGCCCTTTGGGGAGACAGAGGGAGAGTATGCCAGCACACACCAGAGCGCTATATATAAACAGGAATACCACTATAAAATGTGCTTTTCCCTTTATAGCTGCTGTTAGTATTAAAACTGCGCCAAATTAGTGCCCCCCCCCCTCTCTTTTTTACCCTTTTCTGTAGTGCAGGACTGCAGGGGAGAGTCAGGGAGACGTCCTTCCAGCGGAGCTGTGATGGAAAATGGCGCCTGTGTGCTGAGGAGATAGGCTCCGCCCCCTTCTCGGCGGCCTTTTCTCCCGCTTTTTTGTAAGTTCTGGCAGGGGTTAAAATACATCCATATAGCCCTGGGGGTTATATGTGGTGTATTTATGCCAGCCAAGGTGTTTTACATTGCTGCTCAGGGCGCCCCCCCCTAGCGCCCTGCACCCTCAGTGACCGGAGTGTGAAGTGTGCCTGAGTAACAATGGCGCACAGCTGCAGTGCTGTGCGCTACCTTGTTGAAGACTGATGTCTTCTGCCGCCGATTTTTCCGGACCTCTTCTTGCTTCTGGCTCTGTAAGGGGGCCGGCGGCGCGGCTCTGGGACCGAGCTCCGAGGCTGGGCCTGTGTTCGGTCCCTCTGGAGCTAATGGTGTCCAGTAGCCTAAGAAGCCCAATCCACTCTGCACTTCAGGTGAGTTCGCTTCTTCTCCCCTTAGTCCCTCGATGCAGTGAGCCTGTTGCCAGCAGGTCTCACTGAAAATAAAAAACCTAAAACTAAAACTTTCACTAAGAAGCTCAGGAGAGCCCCTAGTGTGCACCCTTCTCGGCCGGGCACAAAAATCTAACTGAGGCTTGGAGGAGGGTCATAGGGGGAGGAGCCAGTGCACACCAGGTAGTCCTAAAGCTTTTACTTTTGTGCCCAGTCTCCTGCGGAGCCGCTATTCCCCATGGTCCTTACGGAGTTCCCAGCATCCACTAGGACGTCAGAGAAAAAGGGTTATACACCAAACATTCTTGAATCAGCAAGGAAAAGGGTGGATAAGGTTGATAGGTCTCAACTGCTGGCAATTAAGGAGAAAACCACTAATCCTGATGAAAGATTCAAATGGGCCTTTGTTAGCCAGTACAGCAGGTCTTTCAAAGGAATAGAAAAAGTGTTCATTAACAACTGGAATATTTTAAAACAGGATGTAGTAATAGGTGATTTGTTGCCAGATAGACCCACCTTTATTTACAGGAGGTCTCAATCCCTTAAAAATCAATTGGTAAGGAGTAGCCTTGACATGGAATTGAGACAGAGTATAAGAACCAAAGGCTTTCATCGCTGTGGTGATTGCCTAATGTGCAAGACTGTTAAGGCTCCAGTAAGAAAATTTACTGAATACACTGTGAATGGCCGTACTTATCCCATTCGGGATTTTATTACGTGCCATACCAAGAATATTATATATGTGCTCGAATGTGTATGTGGCCTTGCCTACGTTGGCAAAACAGGAAGGAGTGCCAAGGTGAGGTGAGGCACATATATAATATTTGTAAGGGTCTAGAATCTCACAGTGTTTCTGCACATTTTAAAAGGATACATAACTCTAATACGTGTGCCTTAAAGAATTTTTGGGGTATCCAAGTAGTTCAACAGAAGTGGAGAACTAGGGACTTGGATAAGAGACTCTCTCAAGCGGAGATGAAGTCCATACACCGTTTGGGCACCCTTATTCCAAGGGGACTCAACGGTGATTTTGAATTAAAATGTTTTTTGACATAATTCATTCACTTGTTCCCGCACTTGTTTCTTACACAGTTTTGCACTTTATATCTGAATGCATATATTGCTGGTAATTGCTGCTATCTCTTTTTCTTTTTATGTACGATGTATATGGATTTATACCAGTCCGGGACTTTATTATTATATATGACATGGGACTTTAGATACAAGGAACTGCTGCATTAGAGGTCTCAGTAACGGTTTGTCAAAGTCAGAAAAATATCACGATGCACACTGCCATATTTGCACCTCATACAGGTCCGCGCTGCGCATGCGTGCGCTCTCCCGTGCGTGCGCATACTCGCTGTTGCGGGCACCCGCGGGCGCGCGGTATGTGCATTTACGGTAGAGTTCATGTGTTCGTAGCGTGCGACTCAATCGTTACATATTTCCACTATATAATGTATTTTGTAGATCATGGTCCCTTTGATAGATTCTGAAAGTTTGGTTAATGTAGCATGTTCATGGACAGAGAAATCCCTCTTTGTTTGATACGAAGGGTCAGACAGGAGTAATACAGTGGTGTTTAGTATCCATCGGAAGAATATTTAATTAGCAATATTCCGGTGTTGGTTTGAAACAGATTAATCGCTCGTGCGAATAGTTATGGACATAAGAAGTTTATGTCCATTTACTATTATTTGCACTTACTTATCCATGCGGCGGGAAACCCAGTTTCCCACCCACCTGAGCAGTTGGAAATCGTCACAGCCCACCTGTATGAATCAACCTATGACCTTTTGTTATAATGCGAGGAGGAATTCCTGTGTCCGATGAACAATGAGATTGTAGGGACCATTGAATTGTATTGTGTGTGGGGCATAAATAGACAAGCCGATCACATCCAGCTCACTCTTCAACGGTTCTCATTGCTGATAATCGGGAGCTGGATGTCCAGAGGCGCATGCGATCGCTCCCCTTTGTGCGTAAGTTTTCTCCGCAATCATATTGTCTTTCTTGTTATTATGGGCCATATCTCTCTCTCTCTCTTCTCCTCTTTCTCTCATTTTCCTTTAAACGTAATTGTATTGTATTTACTGTATAGTTATCTGGTTAGTTAGTCTATGTTATATTGTAGTGTGTGACTTGTATTGTATTATTCTTTTTGCAAGTATAACATTCATATAAGGCGTTAGACCCTAAGCCCGGTAGTTGTGTATTTATTATAGTGTTAAGTATTCACAGAGCGTCGGTGACGCTCAAACAGCTTTTAAGTTAATAAGGTTACACTGTGTTGCATCTACACCCTATCTCTTCACTAAAGGTTTTACTGCATATTACATTGTTTATGGTTTAGATATAAAGGTTTAACATTGTGAGCGTCTGCGCCGCTGGTGATCACCTCGTGGTCCCGAGCGTCCGCTACGCTATAGCGAACCATTACGTTAGTCAGCAGCCAATAGCGTGCCTGCCTGTGATCTCTTGGCCGTGAGCGAACGTGACGCTTGAGCGTCTCGACCACGGCTAAGCGATTGTTACGCAACGTGCGTACCCTTACGGTACTCCATACGTCAATAGCGTACAGTGTTCTTAGGCCTCTTAAAGGGTTTTAAATAAGATAAATATTTAGCTTTATCAATTGGCGGCTCGTCCTGTCCTTCACATATCTCTGCTAGGTAATTTCAGCAGACATTATCCATCAGCAAAGGGCGGGAGATCATATTCTTCGCAGTGCTGACGGGATAAGCGTCTGCTTCGCTTAGTAAAGGGTGCTGAGGGAATCCGGAACCGGAGGTAAGAACAAAACGCTAGTGTCTTTTAAAACTGTTTATTTCTATCTTGCGTACGCACGCACATATCTGCATTTCTTTTCATTCGTGTATTTTCATATATCACTCTCCTGTTTGCCATTTTATAATTGATAAAACGTGCTAAGAGAGATTTGTCGCTATTTCATAGTTAAAGTGTAAATGTAATATATAAAGAGATAAAGTGTAAAGCCCACACGCAACTCTACCTAAGGTATAAGGAGAGATTGGTGTGTTGCGCGGTAGACGATCGAGGATCATCTACATTGATAAACGTGTTAGTTGTGTTACGGTGGACATTGGTTTTGTGTACACGTGTCTCTAACAAAGGGCTGAGACTCGCGTACGCAAAGGCCGACGCACGCAGCGTAAATTACGCAACGGAGCGTCTGGGTACGCCCACGTAACTCAAGTCACACGATAGTGTTGATTTTTTTAACAGGCGATAAATAGCGCCACAGGCGATAAATAGCGCCACAGGCGATAAATAGCGCAAATCTATTTTAATATCCGAAATTTAAATTAACAGATCCTTCTCCAAATTTACAACACATCTGGTTTAAAGAAAATTTCTGCGCAGAAATAGAAATAGAAACAAAAGTGTACATGTGGTGAGTGAGTGTTTGCAATTATACAATTTTGAGGTTGAACCACAAGAAAAGTATCGAGTTCTCGTGGAGGTACATACATGTAAGTGACGTGCATGGTGGCTAGGGAGGCATCCCTGGTTAAACATAAAATTTGAGCATTAGAGTGTAGCAGACCAGGAGGTCATACTGTAACAGACCAGGAGGTCAGACCAGGAGGTCGCATAACAGACCAGGAGGTCCAGGTACAGCAGACAAGGAAGTCCGCTATAGAGACAAGTAGCACAACACCAAGAAGGGTTGGTGCGGAACCCATATAGGCCATTAAGCTCTGGCTGAAGGAATTCGCAGCCGAAATTTTCGATTCCACTGGTCGCTCCGCACATAAGATTAGTTGCTTATGTGCTGAACGATTGTACCGCACGTAATTGTGTGCATTAGTAAACCTGACCGGTACCATTTTGCGTACGAAGGTCATAAACGCTATTTGTACATTTTAACGTGATTTGTGAAATTTTTTTATTTTAAGGGAAGTTCGCTGGTCACTCAGGAACTATCCAACAACCGATACTTGCTGGGGAACGCGCCCCAGTAAATAAAGGTTCACAGGGGCCCTAGGTTGGGTACAACAGCTCTGGATACAGTGATTGTGTTACTGGCCAACGTGGGCGAGAAGTGAGTAGAGTACTCGGTAAACTTCACCGCCAGCCTGCCCCGGACATCTTGGTTTTTGTAAGGGTTCGCTGAAGAAAAGCAACACCTGCAAGTTATGGGGGCCAGTTGTTCAGGTAGGGGGCGATCAACCTCGGTTCGGGTTGATTTAGTAAACCGACCAATCGGGTCGGCAAGGTATGTAATGTGTGAAAAATACGGTTCACACACAGAGGTTTTATGTGATGAATGGGAAAGAATGACTGTACATGACGGGGAGAAATTCCCAAGAATAGGTAGCTTTAGCCCAGAAGTGTTACTAAATCTAAGGAGAAGGATAGGTCTTATTAAACCAGCAAAGAGACGGATCAAACATTATGATTGTTTAAAATTATGGCAACAGGAAAGTGAAATGCAAAGAGAGCTAACTGACATATCTGACTCTCATCTTGGGAGGAGAGATGTGGCAATGGAGAGGATTATGGTTGCGGAGAAAGGCACAATGTTGAACAATAAAAACGCACTTAGCAACTGTAGTATAGATGATAAGAATAAGTGTAATAAACATAACAATGATAATTGTAATGCTGTTAAATGTACAACTATTAACCCGTGCAAGTTGCACCCCATGTCAAACTTCCCTCAGGAATACGAGCAAGAAAGTGAACCCAACACGATGTCGGCACCTCTTCCAGCAGCCATCACACAAGACATCCAGGTGGACGCGACCAAATCGGTAAAGGCAATAATCAAACCCCCTAACGGAGGGTCAGGTGAGGTCGTGTCCACAGGTACGTACAATGTTTTATATCACGCACAAACAAATGTACCCCATATTGTAAGACCAAAACAAGGTGATGTAATTGAGTTTAGTCCTGTCAGGGTGATCACAGTCCCCAATGGGAAGACTGACGATCAGGGAACCATTCCCGTCCAGGACAGTGCAATGCGCTGTCCCTGGTCCCGGACCGAATTGAGATCAATTATGTCCGAATTTCCTGATCCAAGGAAAAATCTAGTCGCATGTCAAAAGTTCATTAAAGAACTAGGAAACTCAACAGAACCCACCAACAAAGATTGGCGGACAGTGCTGAGGGCATGTTTGCCCTCCAGTGTTGACCCTGCGAAATTTAGTACTGATTGCCAATTAGACACAGAAGTACCTCAAACGGAGGAACACAATCAGGAATGTATTAAGCAGATAAACCAACAGTTGGAAGTATATTTCCCTGCCGTTGTCAAGTGGAATGAAATCTTCTCCATAAGACAAAACGAAAGGGAAAGTATTTCCAATTATTTCAATCGAGCACTGCAAGTAATGGCTAGGAACACTGGGATCACAGACATCAAAACATGCGCACAGCATAGAGAAATAGCGGTTAAGGTATTAATGAATGGTTTAAAGGAGGTATTGAGAACAAGGGTACAGACCACCAACCCAAACTGGAGAAATATCTCAGTGGCCGCATTAAGAGAGGCCGCTATTGATATTGATCGAAATATCACCAGATACAGAGAGTCACAAAGTGATAAATTAATGGCCGCAAGTATACAGGCCCTAACCACAAGACCACTCCAGCATAAGCCCCAAACCCCTGCGAGAAATTTAAATGTGGAAATCTGTTACAATTGCCAGAAGGAAGGTCATTTTGCAAGAGATTGTAGATCAGGAAGTAGACAAAAGTCACATCAGCCCCCTAGACAACGACATAATCATGGTATCCAAGGAATCAGGGAAGCACAGGGAAAACGGTTGATGGCGATGAGCATCCGAGCGTTTGAGGAGGCATCAAATCAACCAAGACCTCAGGTCATTGACACTTGGAGGAAACCCAGGGTTTGTTACCTTTGTAAAAGAGAAGGGCATTATCCCAGCAACTGCAACAGCCCACATAAAGTCAGACCCCCTAGACATGAAAATGAGAAAAAGTTAGGACACACCAAGTTATAATCAGGGATCAGATAGGACAATTTTGGCCCACACTCATGATATGTAGTCAGGAAAGGTGATCATTAGGACTCATGGTAAGCCTGAGGTTATAGTTAATAAATTGGGAGGTCATTCCCTGAAGACACAGGAATGACCGGGTGAAACGTTGTAAATGTATCTGTGGAATGTTTCTTTTTCTCTCCCCATCTCTGACAATTATTGGTAGGACTCAAACATTGCATGTCTGCTTGGTCTTTGCAGAAGTCTACCAAACCCCAGCATGACCTATCCGCATCAATGTATCCTGGCCAGATACAGAGGGAGGAGTATGGAGGTGCTGGGGGGAGGGACTGCGCAAGGAAACCATTGGACATGTAGATATGACAGCCTGATGATCTGACAATGTTTTAAAAATGTTTATGTTTGAAAAATGTTTTTTTTCTGTTGTTTATTGATGTGTTATGTTATATATATATATATATATATATATATATATATATACATATGTGAACGGTTCTCTCTCTCTTGTTGTTTTTTTTTCCTCTCCCTCTTCTCACTCATGTTTTCATGTTTTAAAGATGGTATGTCACACCTCAGTTAGACAAATGGTAATGCAAGATTTTTTTGCTCCTTACAGAAAGATCGCTGGTTGGGAAGGAATATTGCATCACCAGAATGTTCGTTTGGAAGACTGAGAGACAGCACCTTTGAGATGACAGCAGAACAAGAAGAACAACAAGACTAGAGAACTTAATTATCGTAGCAAGTTTCTCTCCCCCTCAAACTGTTTTTCTGTACCCCCATTACAAATTTCTTCTTTTCTCCTCCTGTAAGATGGACTTGCCCCAAGAGACTGTGATATGGATTTTCCTGTTGACCATGATGTTGACCAGAGCAGTCTGTTTCGGTGAGAGTACCAGTGAGGTCGAGAAAGGATCCAGAAAGGTTCCGATGACTGAGACAGAGGTGTAAATTTCCAATAGCAACACAACCACCAAGCAAAAGGCGAGTACCGGAAACGATCTAGCAGCCACGTTATTTGTAAACATTGTTAGCTGAAAAGAAAACTGTATCTGTAGGCTCTGTGACAATGTGGTTGAGGATGGGTGCATCAAGAAATGCCAATCCAGTTTTAATATCCACATGGACCGGCATCCATTGAGTGACTATCACTCCTTAGTGGGTAGTGTGTTAAATCAAACAGATTGTTGGGTATGCTCTCAAGTACCTCAAGGTCATAGCAAATCAGGCTTAGTACCATTTCCTTTAACGATAGGGGAGGTACTTGAGCTAAGTGGTGGGAGGCCGGTGGACAGGAGGTTTAATATCTCCAGTCCTCCTAGTTTGAAGCTCCACCAATATCATGTGGATAGATCCCTAATATGTTTTAACATTTCCAATCCCCGAAAGCCGGGAAATTGGGAAGTGTCATGGAGTAACCAAACCATGACCTTTTCATATAGAGCAGATAGAATGCCGACAGATACAGAGCTTATACGCCACATAGCCAGTAGAGGAAAATCTTTCCGATATAGGTATACCCTAGGAAGTAGGATTACGAGAGTTGGAGAGGTATCACCAGGATACTGTGCACATATCGTACAAGCTGATACGTGTACTAGACAGATGGGAGAATTAGGGTTAGGAGATTTCACATGGAAGATGTGTAATATGGTTATGTCCTACTCCGTCCCATATGTTCTCCCCGATGATGCATATTTCATATGCGGGAGGAAGGCGTATAAGTGGCTTGCCCCAAACTCTGAAGGATTGTGTTATATTGGAAAAGTACTGCCTGAAGTAATGACTGTATCACATGCCAAAATGAAAGATATACACCGTGTTGCCCAAGCTCCTTATACTCACACCCACTACGAGCACGTAGTTAAACGGCACCTGATAGAAAGAACAGAGCATCCGGCCTCTGACATGATCCATGAATCCACCGGGATTCAGTTTCTACTTGCGTTAGACATCACTCGCACCGCCAGAGGAGTGTTGAATTATAAATACATATCTGCGCTCGCAAATTTGTTAGACAATATCACAGAAATGTATGATGACACGTTTAGGTATACTGGAAGAGAACTTCAAGCTTATAAAACAGAACTGGTTCAGCATAGAATGATTCTCAATTATCTCACGGCAGTGACAGGTGGATATTGTGTCACACTGGCAACGCAGTACGGCGTGAAATGCTGCACATATATAACGAATAGTACCAAGGACCCGGTCGAGGTCATAGACCAAAAGATGGACGATATTCTCCAATTGAAGTGGGAATTTCGCAGGAGACACAATCTCACCCTTGCTGCTGTAGGTAATGAGCTGACTAGTTGGGTGTCATGGTTGAACCCGCGAAATTGGTTCTCTGGTTTAGGAGAATGGGCTCAAGGAGTCATAATGGATGTTGGGAAGTTTCTTCTATGTATCTTAGGTGTTATCATAACGATTGGCTTGATATTTAGATGCGGTCAGGCTTTAACGAAGTGTAAACGAAGTACCAGGGTGATGAGTTTAAGGAGTGAGGAAATTGTAATTCCAATGGATTTGATTTATGACCCAACTGTAGAAACAATGATGTGATGAAAATGCGATTTCTACGGTCCGTTTCTTTCACCTGTTTTTCTGGTTTCTCCAAGGTAAAAAGACCCACTTTTGACGAGGAATTTGATGACCCTGTATACAGACGACGGATGGATTAAAGAAGAAGTTTTGACAACCTTATACACAGAGATTTGATGAACTTTGCCATAGACCCCCAGTTTCCCTAGAAATTTTAAAATTACGCTAGCCCAACACTTTTGTAAGTCTATGGACATTGACAAAGCTTTTTGCCCACACGCCTTTTGGCAAAAGCACAAAGAAGACTGCATTCAACAGACACCGAACAAGACTTCAACCGACAAATGTTCATTAACCTGACATAGAATACCACTGCATTTACCGTAATTATGTCTTTTCTTCATCTCTACAACCTTCAGGTAATTACACACATAGTCGATAGAGAATACAGGCACAGATATCAGCAATCACATATTCCCCCATTCATGTATCATCAACTAAAATGTGCTCCCCATTTTGTTACAACCACAGCCGAAAAGAGCTCGGTAAAGTTTGACAGCCCATCCACAGACCCGTACCACGGGATAAGAAGGAATTCAAATGTATACTTCGCAATACCTCGAAGCTTGATTTAAAACACGTACGGCACGATGATACATGACCCCCCAAACACGGATTCATACACACATGCTTCTGCTATCTCACTAGGTCATACCCTTTTCCTACCTTCTCCTCTCCTCCCCTACCCAACCATGTAAATGTATTAACCCCTGACATATATTTTTCTCGTTTTGAAATGTTTTAGGAAGTGGCAGTTATTGTTGACTGCCAAAGGGTGGACTGTCAAAGTCAGAAAAATATCACGATGCACACTGCCATATTTGCACCTCATACAGGTCCGCGCTGCGCATGCGTGCGCTCTCCCGTGCGTGCGCATACTCGCTGTTGCGGGCACCCGCGGGCGCGCGGTATGTGCATTTACGGTAGAGTTCATGTGTTCGTAGCGTGCGACTCAATCGTTACATATTTCCACTATATAATGTATTTTGTAGATCATGGTCCCTTTGATAGATTCTGAAAGTTTGGTTAATGTAGCATGTTCATGGACAGAGAAATCCCTCTTTGTTTGATATGAAGGGTCAGACAGGAGTAATACAGTGGTGTTTAGTATCCATCGGAAGAATATTTAATTAGCAATATTCCGGTGTTGGTTTGAAACAGATTAATCGCTCGTGCGAATAGTTATGGACATAAGAAGTTTATGTCCATTTACTATTATTTGCACTTACTTATCCATGCGGCGGGAAACCCAGTTTCCCACCCACCTGAGCAGTTGGAAATCGTCACAGCCCACCTGTATGAATCAACCTATGACCTTTTGTTATAATGCGAGGAGGAATTCCTGTGTCCAATGAACAATGAGATTGTAGGGACCATTGAATTGTATTGTGTGTGGGGCATAAATAGACAAGCCGATCACATCCAGCTCACTCTTCAACGGTTCTCATTGCTGATAATCGGGAGCTGGATGTCCAGAGGCGCATGCGATCGTTCCCCTTTGTGCGTAAGTTTTCTCCGCAATCATATTGTCTTTCTTGTTATTATGGGCCATATCTCTCTCTCTCTCTTCTCCTCTTTCTCTCATTTTCCCTTAAACGTAATTGTATTGTATTTACTGTATAGTTATCTGGTTAGTTAGTCTATGTTATATTGTAGTGTGTGACTTGTATTGTATTATTCTTTTTGCAAGTATAACATTCATATAAGGCGTTAGACCCTAAGCCCGGTAGTTGTGTATTTATTATAGTGTTAAGTATTCACAGAGCGTCGGTGACGCTCAAACAGCTTTTAAGTTAATAAGGTTACACTGTGTTGCATCTACACCCTATCTCTTCACTAAAGGTTTTACAGCATATTACATTGTTTATGGTTTAGATATAAAGGTTTAACATTGTGAGCGTCTGCGCCGCTGGTGATCTCCTCGTGGTCCCGAGCGTCCGCTACGCTATAGCGAACCATTACGTTAGTCAGCAGCCAATAGCGTGCCTGCCTGTGATCTCTTGGCCGTGAGCGAACGTGACGCTTGAGCGTCTCGACCACGGCTAAGCGATTGTTACGCAACGTGCGTACCCTTACGGTACTCCATACGTCAATAGCGTACAGTGTTCTTAGGCCTCTTAAAGGGTTTTAAATAAGATAAATATTTAGCTTTATCAGGTTCATTGCGCTTCCTGATCAGTGGAACGCATATGAACCGCAAGGATATCCACGTCGCATGGTGAAGGGAAGCCGAGCGCACGACTTCCGGTTATTTGGAACGCATGTGATCCACATCGATGACTTCCGGTTCCGGCAATGATCGCGCATGTGCGCTGTTTGGAGCGCGATCTGTGGATGTTCATTGAAGTCAGCTGGAACCCTCATTAACAAGGTATAAAAGCACATTCCTGGAGCCAGTAAACCACGCTTCTGATGAAGGACATTTAGTCCGATACGCGTTAAGCGTGGCTCTTGCTTTTTATCCGTGACTGACCCTGGGACATTTGGACACAATCACCTTTGGCGTTTACCCTGCATGCTATCAGGCACCTGGAGATCTGGTGCACAGCTTCTACAATCATTTGCTGCGGCTGCAAGGAACCTCTTGGTGATATACTATCTGTGTTACCCTATGGAGTCTTACATGATATGCTTCTCTTTTTTTAAATTCTTGTAAGTTTTATCTGTGCATTAAATTGGTGCATGTTTTAAAAAAAAGTACTACACCATGGTCTGCGTTTAATGGTGCCTCTTATTCTATTCCCATTCATATTGGGGAAGGAGGCACTTATTTTTCAGGTCTCTCTGGGATACCATTAACCCTATCCGAATACTGGGCCTGATATAAGGATTATTTAGAGTGAATCTCTATCCAGCAATTATCATCATATGAGGATTATCATCCAATTAAGGGTGATTGTATTTTATTCATATCATTTGACTATGTATATGTTCTTGCATGGTATTTGGTGAGCGCTATTTCCACGTGTGCAAATTTTATCTACATCTGTTGTATTTCTTGAAGTGTGGGGTACACCTCTTTCTGCACTCTTTATAGCTGCACTCCAAGTTTTATTGCGCATACGATTGAAAACATTTGTCACAAGAACTCAATTAAAACAGTGTGTACACATACCTTATAAACACTCAATAAACACAAGTTCCCGCGTTCTCACTCCCGCCGCTGACCACCGCCATGTGGTGACATAATCCGGCTGCGCCAGTTGCCATAGCAACTGGCGGCATCGCACGACGCACATTTGCATCTAGTGCAATGACGTCAGAGGTGCTGGACTCAGCGTGCCCCGTCATTTACACAGCCAGGACACCGGAGGAGACGAGGTTGCGCAGGCAGAGAGTGTTGCTAAGCAACCCAATACATAACAACAACCAAGCACCTAAGGTGCATCTGTACATGACCAGTGTTGTACTTTAGCAATAAAACTGTTTGGTTTCAGGGGCACTAAGATTCAATGCACAATCGCTGATCAAGAGAAATGAAACAAAAAAACACAAAAATAGATCCCATAACCAACAAAACATGCTTATGAAAAAGACCATGTGTTATGAAAGCTAATGAATGCAGAAAAACAGTGAAAACCAAGACATAAGGCAAAAAATAAAATAAATAAATAATGAGTGAAGAAATAAATAAAAATAGAAAAAGATCAAACAAAAACTGTATTATACAAAAATAATTCTTCATATTAATGCATGGTTGATGGATAGATACCAGTGTCGTCAACTGGAAACACATGATATTTACTTACTAGTAGAATAATCTAATTTAATAGACAGGCAGCTGTCACTGATATGATTCAGATTATACTGTAATTCCGAATCAAATCCGCCCTGTGAGAAATATTGTTGTTCCACTCTGTCGAACATCAATGATGGGGGACAAAAAGACACGAAAAGAAGAAAGAGAAAAAGAGAAAAAAGACTCAGAGAGGAAATGTACTACCGCTCAATTACTCTAGAAAACATGATAGAGATAAAGTTTCATTGAGTCCCAGGAGAGACAGAGTTCAACGTATGTATCCAACATGACTCTGTCTGCAGTAGTTTCTTATCTCGATCACCACCTCATTTGCCAGCTGGAACATGGTCAATTATCTTATACACTGCTAAGGAGTGTTCTTCTCTCTAATGTGGTGAGCCACAGGTTGATCAATGTCCTGACCTTGCAAGGCTTTCCTGATAGCAGAACGATGCTGGGTCATACGTTCACGAAAGGTGCACACAGTTTTGCCAACATGCTGGACAATATGTGACGAATAGGCAATCTCTTGCCAGAATGTGGATGCACAACAAATTCCCAGTCTCCAGATAACTGCACGTGGTGCAGCCTGTGCACCTATAACAACCTGGTTTCCTTCGTAGAAAGTGTTGTTCAGTTGTTGAGGGATTGCCACCAATGTCATTATGCATCAACCAATCTTTCAAGTTCCTCCCTCTCTTATAGCACACCATCGTTTTTGACCCTAATAAAGAGGGGATTTACTGATCTGTGTTTATAATGGGCCACAATTTCTTCGTCGTAGTACTAACATTGGGGTAGATGTATTAACCTGGAGAAGGCATAAGGAAGTGATAAACCAGTGATATGTGCAAGGTGATAAACGCACCAGCCAATCAGCTCCAATATGTAAATTGACAGTTAGGATCTGATTGGCTGCTGCCTTTATCACCTTGCACATATCACTGGTTTATCACTTCCTTATGCCTTCTCCAGGTTAATACATCTGCCCCAATGTTGCTAGAAGTATTATAATTGGTGATAAATGGCATGGTCTTAGTGTTTCCTCTAGTTCTGGTAGCTGTAAGTTGTGCACGGGGGCATTCCATTACTTTTTTCTTTGCACTCTCCAGGTCCTTAAGGCAATATCCCCTCTCCAGAAATGTAACACACATGCTGTCGATTTCTACTTCAGCATAATGATCGTCACCAGTAATTCTACGTATACAGAGAAATTGTGAGTATGGAAGTCCCTTTTTCAGGGAAATCGGATGATGACTGTGAGCGTGTAGTATATTATTGGAGTTCGTGGGTTTATGATAAACTTGGGTGGTAAACTTTTTACCATTCCACTTGACCAATACATCCAGAAAGCTAAATTTCTTCCAAGCTACAATTGTACGTGAATTTAATGGACTGGTACATTTGATTTATCTCATTCATGGCTGCTTCGAACTGTTCCACAGTTCCTGACCAAGCTACAAAAATGTTGTCTATATAGCGTCAAAAAAAGACGTGTGTGTGAAACAAAATCAGGGTTATCAAAAAACACTTCCTTCTCTACTTGAAACATGAAAATGTTTGCAAACGAGGGGACCACATGGGACCCCATGGCACAACCAATCTTCTGCACAAAAAATCTGTAATTGAATAAGAAGTAGTTGTCAACTAACGATTTTTTCAGCAACGCAATTAAGAACTCCACATTTGGGCCCTTATATTCTGCTGAATTTTCAATTAAGGTTTTTACACTCTCCAACCCCTCCCTTTGGGGTATACTTATTTACAAAGACACAACATCTATGGTGCATAATAGTAAATTTTGCGGTAAATGCTCTAAATTGAGGATTTTATTAAGAAACATGTTCGAATCCTTTAGAAATGGCGGTTACATTGCTATCAGAGGCTGTAGGGAAAAGTCCAGGTATTTTGAAATTGGGCTATACAGTGAAGACCTTGCACAGATGATGGGGAGACCCGGGGGCATCACCAGAGAATTGTGCAATTTGGGGAGTGTATACAGGACAGGTACCAAAGGTTTGTCTGTTTGTAAATTCCGTCTGGTTTGAGTTGTGATCAACATGTTTTCCACTGCTCGATCTAAAGCAGCATCTAAGTCTCTTTTGAAACCCACAGTGGGATCCTTAGGTAATGCTTGGTAAACATCTGTATCACCAAGTTGCCGATAAATCTAATTTTTATACATGGCCAGGTCCTGTATCACCAACGCTCCCCCTTTGTCGGCGGGATGTATCACTATTGAGTGATCTTTACTCAATGCCTGCAACGTTTTAAATTCTTCTTTGGTTAAGTTGTGGTGTGTGGTACCCGGCTTCTTTTAATGGGTTAATATATCATGGCTCAATAGCCTGGAAAAGCTTTTTATTGATGGATTGTGCGATTGGGGTTCAAAAGATGATCTTTTACGAACTGGACAACCTTGATCTGGTAAATCCAGAGATGATGATGAAGTGAAGAATTCCTTCAATTTAAAATTCCTCTGAAACCACCACATCTCTTTTTTTCCATTCAAAGCTGTTAAAAGAATTGGTGGGCACAAAGGACAAGCCCTTGTTTAGTACACTACGTTCCACCTTACTGATAGTCCTGTTGGACAAATTAACTATGGTGATGTTCAGCAGTAGGTTTTCTTTCCTCTGCCTCTCCCTCTGGCCACCGCGCCTCATCCGCCATCTCCGTGTTTGCGGGCGTGGGTTGTCACCCCTAAAGGGGGTTCTGTGAGGAGTTTTGGGTTACAGGATAGGAATCACTGGCCGATGTGTTCAGGCCACTGTAGGCCTATGTTCTATCCGCGTAATTGCGGGCCCACCTGAAGGACCATTTGTAGTTGCCCTTCTGATTTCTGCCAGTCACCCATGAGTACACCCTTTGCTCCTGGTAATCAAGGTTAACCCTGGACAATTTCTCCTTCTTGTATTTGATTAAATTTCTCCTGTATTCCTCCACCTGTGTGCCAAGTTTCTCCATCCAATTAGATTGTGTGTCAGCAGTCAGTGTGCTTTTGTTGGTTTCCTCAAAGGTCTTGATTTTACCTTTGATGGCATTCAATTTGCATGCCGACTCCTCTATGACCAGCAGTATGAGGTCTAGAGAACACTTATTACATACTGCCACCCACCTTCTGCAAAAGTCCACATTATTTCTCCCAATAGTTGGGACATTTATTTCTCTAAACCCACTAGGTATTTTTTTTATCTTTGTGGTAATCGGTCAATGTCACCCCATGAAGAAAATAATCTACTTCCTTCTTCTTAAGTTTTAAATATATCTAAAAAAAATGTATCCACTGGTTCACCACCAGCAGTCTCACTGAAGGTGTCTTTGAAATATAAGCTTTCTGCTTCTGAATCACTGAAACTTAATATTTCACCTATGGGGAGCTGTAGATTAAGAAAACCACTCCCATCCATGGGATTATTACTTAGTCTTTTGTGGTGCCATAAGCCATCACCACTGTGTAGAAAATGTACACGTATTAGCTACTGCAAAAATCCCACAATGTAATATGTCACAAGCTGTGCAACAAAGGAACACATAGCTTTTTATAGGAGCAAAAATTTGCACTTGTCTATCAGGATGAGAATACTTCTTTGAGAACCCTGTATCCACAATATATCAACACAAATTATACAGTCCCAAATACCATAGAGGGTGTACAAATAGGCAAAACTCTTCAAAATCACACGTACTGTGTTAATTCATGGGAAGTCAAAGTAACACAATATCAAAGTCCAGCATTGTAGAATGCGCAATGAGGATTTACAGAGGACTATTGCACATTATTGCACATTAACGCAAAAAGAAACAGAGCTGTCACCCTGCGGGTATATCTTTAGATAAGATCTTTAGACAAACATGTATGGATTATCAATCCCATCAATCTTTGATCCAATGTGGTTACAAGGATAAAGGAGCACTGGTGTTGAGAGTGCATAGAAGGCAGACATAAACGAGCGTAGATGCCATGCAGTCACAGATTTACATGAGACAGATACATCCAAGCAATGTTGCCGGCACTCAAACACTTCAAATAACTACTTGCCCTGGTGCCCTCCTGGGTCAGATGATCCCCATATATGCAGTGTGTGAAGGGCGGCACTCAAAGGACTTCAAACAAGAGAATAATTGTATAGCCCAATTTAAAAATACCTGGACTTTTTCCTATAGCCTCTGATAGCAATGGAACCGTCATTTCTAAAGGATTCGAACATGTTTCTTAATAAAATCCTCAGTTTGGAGCATTTACCACAAAATTTGCTATTATGCACCATAGATGTTGTGTCTTTGTACACAAGTATACCCCAAAGGGAGGGGTTGGAGAGTGTAAAAACCTTTATTGAAAATTCAGCAGAATATAAGGGCCCAAATGTAGAGTTCTTCATTGAGTTGCTGGAAAAAATGTTAGTTGACAACTTCTTATTCGATGACAAATTTTTTGTGCAGAAGGGGGGTTGTGCCATGGGGTCCCATGTGGCCCCCTCATTTGCAAACATTTTCATGTTTCAAGTAGAGAAGGAAGTGTTTTTTGATAACCCTGATTTTGTTTCACACACACGTCTTTTTTGTCGCTATATAGATTACATTTTTGTAGCTTGGTCAGGAACTAAGGAACAGTTCGAAGCAGCCACGAATGAGATAAATCAAATGCACCAGTCCATTAAATTAACATACAATTGTAGCTTGGAAGAAATTAGCTTTCTGGATGTGTTGGTCAAGTGTAATGGTAACAAGTTTACCACCCAAGTTTATCATAAACCCACGAACTCCAATACCATACTGCACACTCACAGTCATCATCCGATTTCCCTGAAAAAGGGACTTCCATACTCACAATTTCTCTGTATACGTAGAATTACTGGTGACAATCATTGTGCTGAAGTAGAAATCGACAGCATGTGTGTTCAATTTCTGGAGAGTGGATATTGCCTTAAGGACCTGGAGAGTGCAAAGAAAAAAGTAATGAAATGTCCCCGTGCACAACTTACAGCTACCAGAACTAGAGAAAACACTAAGACCATGCCATTTATCACCAATTATAACACTATAAATTGGAGGGTTCTGCGCACTGAGTGTCTTTATTCCACAGCTAGCCGGGGTGTGCTGCTCATTCTGATGGGTGTTCCAACCCACCTATACGTTAATGGAAATGCTTAGTGAATATACCACAGTGGAACTGCGCTCAACCCCTAAAGTGTGTGTATTTTACTAATGAATAAGTAGAATGCACATCTGATGCAATGTATAGATAATGTATATACAGACCCAAATTGGAGTTTGCACTTGGATATAGGAGTCACAGAAATAACAATATGATGCAAATCAATTATTGTGAGCCACTGTATTTATTGTATACTGGCCAATCTAAAGGTGTGCGGTAACTGCCCAGAAAGGGCGATTAAGTCTCTTATAAAGTTCATGCAGGTTATATTCAGACTGCAGCGTCCCGCACATCTGCTGTTCATAAGTCTTTAGGAAAAAATAATAATATCAAATGCTGGTGTTGGTAAAAAATCTTTAAATCTTTAAAACCTTCACGGTGCCCTGAGCTTATGGTTGTGGCATAAGTGGGGTAAAAAGGGATCTCCGGACTGGTTTCCCCTCTCTGCCCCTGCTGCCCGTGGTGCGTCCTTGTTCAGACGCCCCCTGGGTGCAGGTCGGTCAGAGAGGTGGACCTGTCTAACGGTGGGAAAGGGAATCAGATGCCGCTCTGCAGAGCGGCCAGCTGCCCCTCTCCCACCGCTTACAGAGAACTCACCTGTCGCCCGCTCCTGCCGCATGCTGCACTCCGTCACCGGCTTCCTCCGCTGTATGGTATCCTAGCAGCGCTGCTGACTTCCGGGTTGGTCCAGTCACGTGACCGGGTATTTTTGCCGTGGAAAGAGTCTTTCTGATGAAATCTGTAGTGATTCTTTCTTTGTAGTTACTCCTACAACGGAGCGCAGCGTGCGGCAGGAGCGGGCAACAGGTGAGTTCTCTGTAAGCGGTGGGAGAGGGGCAGCTGGCCGCTCAGCAGAGCGGCAACTGATTCCTTTCCCCACCGTTAGACAGGTCCACCTCTCTGACCGACCTGCACCCAGGGGGCGTCTGAACAAGGACGCACCACGGGCAGCAGGGGCAGAGAGGGGAAACCAGTCCGGAGATACCTTTTTACCCAACTTATGCCACCACCGTAAGCTCAGGGCACCGTGAAGGTTTTAAAGATTTAAAGATTTTTTACCAACACCAGCATTTGATATTATTATTTTTTCCTAAAGACTTATGAACAGCAGATGTGCGGGACGCTGCAGTCTGAATATAACCTGCATGAACTTTATAAGAGACTTAATCGCCCTTTCTGGGCAGTTACCGCACACCTTTAGATTGGCCAGTATACAATAAATACAGTGGCTCACAATAATTGATTTGCATCATATTGTTATTTCTGTGACTCCTATATCCAAGTGCAAACTCCAATTTGGGTCTGTATATACATTATCTATACATTGCATCTGATGTGCATTCTACTTGTTCATTAGTTAAATACACACACTTTAGGGGTTGAGCGCAGTTCCACTATGGTATATCCACTAAGCATTTCCATCACTAATTATAATACTTCTAGCAACATTGTTAGTACCAACGACGAAGAAATTGTGGCCCATTATAAACACAGATCAGCAAATCCCCTCTTTATAAAGGTCAAAAACGATGATGTGCTATAAGAGGTGGAGGAACTTGAAAGATTGGTTGGTGCATAATGACATTGGTGGCAATCCCTCAACAACTGAACAACACTTTCTACGAATGAAACCAGGTTGTTATAGGTGCACAGGCTGCACCACGTGCAGTTATCTGGAGACTGGGAATTATGTCGTGCATCCACGTTCTGGCAAGAGATTGCCTATTCGTCACATATTGTCCTGCATGAGTAAATACGTGGTGTATTACATAAAATCCCTGTGCAGCCTTCTCTATGTTAGCAAAACTGTGTGCACCTTTCGTGAACGTATGACCCAGCATCGTTCTGCTATCAGGAAAGCCTTGCAAGGTCAGGACATTGATCAACCTGTGGCTCACCACATTAGAGAGAAGAAACACTCCTTAGCAGTATTATCTTATAAGATAATTGACCATGTTCCAGCTGGCAAACGAGGTGGTGATCGAGATAAGAAACTGCTGCAGACAGAGTCATGTTGGATACATACGTTGAACTCTCTGTCTCTCCTGGGATTCAATGAAACTTTATCTCTATCATGTTTTCTAGAGTAATTGAGCGGTAGTACATTTCCTCTCTGAGACTTTTCTCTCTTTTTCTCTTTCTTCTTTTCGTGTCTTTTTGTCCCCCATCATTGATGTTCGACAGAGTGGAACAACAATATTTCTCACAGGGCGGATTTGATTCGGAATCACAGTATAATCTGAATCATATCAGTGACAGCTGCCTGTCTATTAAATTAGATTATTCTACTAGTAAGTAAATATCATGTTTTTCCAGTTGACGACACTGGTACAGTATCTATCCATCAACCATGCATTAATATGAAGAATTATTTTTGTATAACACAGTTTTTGTTTGATCTTTTCCTATTTTTATTTATTTCTTCACTCATTATTTATTTATTTTATTTTTTGCCTTATGTCTTGGTTTTCACTGTTTTTCTGCTTTCATTAGCTTTTATAACACATGGTCTTTTTCACAAGCATGTTTTGTTGGTTATGGGATCTATTTTTGTGTTTTTTTGTTTCATTTCACTTGATCAGCGATTGTGCATTGAATCTTAGTGCCTCTGAAACCAAACAGTTTTATTGCTAAAGTACAACACTGGTCATGTACAGATGCACCTTAGGTGCTTGGTTGTTGTTATGTATACTGATCTGCAGATATATCCATGGACGGATCGGGCAGTGTGCTGTGCATACACACTGCCCGATCCATTGGGGTCTGACATCATGAACTGGGCGGGTGTGTACACACGCCCGCCCAGTTCAGCTGTCAATCACCGTCGGCTGCTGCAGCATGTGTACGATGCGCCAATATATCGGTAGATATGAAAGGGGGGTAGAGGAACTTGTTGGGCACTGAAAAGGAAGTGGGCTGCCTTGGATGCACCTAGGGGTTTTCCTAATTACCCCAAAATGACATATATGGTACAAGAAAAATGGTGTAGCCTGGGCGCCCTCTTTCCGTGGCTTATACCAACTCAATGGAATTGAAGAACAATTATTTAAAATCAGGTGAATGCAAATCACCTTTCAAATGACAGTGTCAAAATAGCAAATGTTTAAAATCAAAATAAAGATTTAATATAATAACATACGCACAAAAGACAATAAAATCGTAACAAAACAAGAGCGTACCAAATAGGTAGCCCAGGAGCCGCAGGTGGTATAACGTGGCAGGGTGGTCCGGACTTCACCCTGCTCTGGCTCCCAAGCTTACCAACGATAGTCCTGGTACCAATACGCCAGTGTCCAGTTTCCAACGCGTTTCGAGATGTATAATCTCTTCCTCAGGGCTTGGTCAACCTATTTTGACACTGTCATTTGAAAGGTGATTTGCATTCACCTGATTTTAAATAATTGTTCTTCAATTCTATTGAGTTAGTATAAGCCACGGAAAGAGGGCGCCCAGGCTACACCATTTTTCTTGTACCATATCGGTAGATATATTGGCCGTCAGCTGTGCTGCAGGGCCGACGCAATATGTCTGTGAACGACAGAGTTCACAGATTTATCGCTCGTATACACTGTCCGACGGACCAGCGATATATCGGCCGATATATATCGGACAGTGTGTACGGGCCATGAGTAAATAAACCCCTAAGTATCCAACTCACCACGGGTTGAGGAGGTGGATACTTATTTACCAAGGGAATTCAGTATTGTTCCAGTGCTGGGAGAGCTGCTCCGAAAAGCAGCTGTCCCTGCAATCCTGACACTGCTAGAGGTAGCAGTAATACTTAAATAAAAACATTAAAAAACAAGGAATACTTATATTAAATACTACCCACTTTAATCAATGGAGACATTATTCAATGCTTACAATACCTTTGGACACTTTCCAAAAATGATTAATGCTAAATAAATTTCCTATGCTTGTTTTCCACAGTGTCTTAGTAAATCCTGCAAGTGTGACTGCCAGGGAGGATCCGGATCAATATTATCTTCAAGAATGACTGTATTGGATTGTATGCCAGGTAATGTTTGCGTTTTAAAAATTAGTTTATTTTTCAAAATAGAAGAATTTTGCATGTATAGGGATAAATGTAATAACCTGTGAATTGCAAGCAAAACCAGGTTGGTATTTCCTTTTAAGTGATTGCTACTTTAAAACATCAGGCAGACTCACTGGGGAACCCGCCAATGCCAGCAGTTTGCAGGCTATTACATTTGCCACATAGACCTTAATCGTATTTTCAAAAATGAATTGGTATCTTGTGATTTCATTCATCTGAGTGTGTCAGGCCAGCGGTTCTTGTACACGGTCGCATGCTACTGGCTGAAAAGAGCACTTATGTAAAATGTGCCTCTATAACTCAATTTTTACCTTTTCTAGGCTGCCAAATCTAATTTCTGTTTTCCTGTCCAGACACAAATCCCAGCTATTGGCGTGGAGAAGTGCTGTAGGAGTTGTTCATGTAGCATAAAAGCATTCTCTTTCTAAAAGGAACTCAGACTACACTTAGGGGGACATGTACTAAGTAAGCAGTGATAAACGTGGAGAAGTGAGCCAGTGGAGAAGTTGCCCATGGCAACCAATCAGCATTGACATAACATTTCTAATTTGCATACTATACAATTGTATGGAGCAGCTGATTGATTGCCATGGTAAATTTCTCCATGGGCTCACTTCTCCACTTTTATCACTGCTTAGTACATGTCCCCCTTAACCCCCAATAGGCAGCAAAGAGTCTGGTCCTCCATCAATAAATCTTGCTGTGGTCAGACTGGTGTTGTACTTCACATTTTTTGGAGCTGCCAGTTGTACAGCACCTCTGGCGTCTTGATCACACAAGTGACTGGAATGGTGTCAACCCTTAATCCAGAAATTGTCCATCTACAGTTGTAGCCACTGATAGGTACAATGGGGCTAATTCAGCATGAGTTGTAGTTTTGTGAAAAATAGCAAAACTACAACTCCTTCCACTAGCATGCGGGGGGCCGCCCAGCACAAGTCAAGGCCACCCCGCATGCCGGGTCCTTCCCCCACCCCGCTAAAATGCAACTGCTTTGCTAAACAGCGAAGCGCTCTCATCTTTAGGGCAGCCAAAACTAGGCGCTGACCCCTCAGGGAATTCAATTATTGTGATATACTGCAGCTTCAAAACTGGAGATCACTGAATCTCCACACAACCATAGGAAGAAGAAATATATTCAAAAATATTGAAGCGCTGTCGTATTAGAAAATATTTATTAAAATATTATTTATTTACATATATAAACACATATAAAAACATACATACACATGGTCGGTGTTCAATTACAATTCATTATTGATCATTAAAAACAAACACCTAAAATAAAAGGCAAAACAGCAATGATCATACAATTAAATTTGGACACTAATGGTATGAATCCTCCTAATTTTACATATGCAGTCAATTCTTTGTGTTATTTGTCGCAGTTTATTTATAACAATTTAGATTAGAGTTTTAGGAATAGCGTGTCCAATTGTTTAGTACTGATCAGCATGTGATATTAGTAATTCAATTAGTTCTAGTCAAAGTAGGCAGATGGTTAAGGGGGTACACACGGAGACTAGTCGGAGAGATCCATGCTTAAAATCTAAGCAATCTGACTAGATTGCTTACATTTTAAACACAGATCTCTTGTGTGTATGCCCCACAGCGATAGCGATGCACGGCCCCGCATGTCGCTATCGCCGGTGCTAGATTGGCCTGCATGCAGGCACAATCTAGCACATCACTGTGCTGAGCAGGGGGAGAGATATGTGCTGAGCGGTCACTGATAGATCATCTCCGGGAAAATAAGAACGTGTGTACTTGCCTTTAGTTGTTAGAGTGCATCCATTCAATTTATCCATATAACATCCACTAGGAAATTGAAAGCGCAGTCATTTGTTATCTTCCCAATGGGAATAAGTATCGGCATCAGCTCTATTTAAACTGTGACCCTCAGTTTTCTACCAGATGTTAATACACCATTGGACCTCCATAATGGGTTAGGTGATTCTCACCAATGCGTCTGCCCGCTGTGTCACTGATCTATTAACCTGGATGTTCCACAGAGAGCTCCACTGCACAAATTATAACTGGATCCGCATGTATATCCTCACTCAATGCGTTTCTTTGCCATTCACCTCGGCGTCTTCCTCAGGATGAAGGTCAAGGGCTAACAGACCGGGGTGACACAGAAGGGGTAGACCGTGAGTGTGGACAAGAAGGTCGTTTCCAGATCTTTTGGTAAATTTCTCTTCAGTTCATCAACTTGGGCTGGTTTTATTGACCACCTTGCCACTATAAGGAATCATGCTGCTATCACTTAACATTTTATTCTTATCCACTACTGGGTGGTCTAACAGTTTAATTCTCTTCCACACAATCTATGACATTTGTCAAAAGTAAATCAATAAACATTATCCTGCACTGCTTAGTGCCTCTGAAGGAAGTCATGTTCTTACGCAGATTTCTGCCACTTCATATTTATTCTGTCCTCTTACAGTTCTACCCTCTCACTCTCTAAATAGTCCTTTTTAATGCTTTCATTTCCTTCCATTTCTCCAATTCCAATTGATTCTCTGCCCCCTCACCTCCCCTTCACCTCCTTTCTCTTTGCACTGTAATTTTCCAAAAACATCACCTCCAAAATCGATTCCATATGTCACAAGATGTTCTCACCTCACCCAGTAACCTCTCAACTCACCCTGTACATCTTATCTGCCAACTCCGCCCTTCCATCTCCTTCTCTCTGCCCATCCCACTCTTATCCTCTTTGAACAATCCTACGCACAGCTCTATCTCAGCTGACCCTCTTTGCAAATTGCTACACTGTTTTTTTATTCTCCTATAGAATCAAGTTCTGCTGCAGAGAAAAAAAAAGCAGAAATCTGGTGGAGAGAGGTATAAGGCACCAGGAAAGCAATGGGTTAGACTGGAGTAGAAGATGCAGGCAGTGAGAAGCAGATGTAGGACTGTATAATCTTCAACCAGCTAGAAAATAAGAGTGACTCAAGAGGCACAAGTCAAGAGGAACCATATATACAACAAGACAAACGCCTCAATTTAAAGTACTTAGCATTACTAATAGGGATCACTAGAAGACTGGAGACACCAGGAATCCAGGAAACAGCTTAAACAAAGAAAGATGAAAATCTGACCCACAAAGAAAAAATAGGCAAGTTTATAGATCCCACCTAAGTGGAGAAGCATTGCTATTGGTTAAGCCAACACGACCAGAGCTTATAAATGAGCTTTCCAGCACTATTGATGGGCCATTGATGGTTTCATGCATCATTCAACATTCTTGTTTGTGCTGCACACAGGCAATGGGACAGTCAGTAAAGGGGAATGGTTAAGGCTAAATTCTACCAGACTAAAGGACTGCTGACTTCACAACCACATGACCTGCAATTTGCTCCTCCCCCTACCATTGCGGGTCACATGATTGCAATGTCAGAGGTCCTTTAGCCCACTTGGATCTAGCATCTACCAAAGGGGGCTTGGTGGCACTTTCGGAGGCGGGTCTAAACTCCATCGTGCTCTATGTCAGCTAAAAAAAATAAATGCTGTGCCCATGCCACCGTAAGCAGAGAACCATCCAATCTCCACCATTGGTGGGAAAACCATTGACCATCAATAACTATCCCTACTGCATGGTGCTCAATCCAAGATGGTGGCCAGCATGTCCCACTCTGCTGGAGACACAGCCCCTGAGCATGGCCGAAACTAGGGGGGGAAGGGGGGGGGGGTTGGCGGCGGTGCGCGCTAAGGAGGCATGTGCCCCGGGTGCAGAATATGAAAGGGTGCAGAGATGGGTACTCTACCTCCCCTCCTTCATCTCAGCCCTAAGGGGATACCCTCTCCTCAGCACCACCAATGAAACTCCCACCTCCCTGACAACTAGAACACTAATGAATGGGGCAGAGGTGGTGACCAAGGACTCTCCAGCTGCCCCCTTTCATTTCCCAAATGCTGGTCCATGGCCACTCACTCCTGTGCCTGTGTAAGCAATGTCTACCCCCAGGCCTGTTCCCCAGTACCCTACCCTCACACAGCTCCACCAGGGGAAGACAGGGCCCTAAGTGTCTACCTACTGCGTGGTTCCAGAATCCTTGCTGCAGGTCCCTGCTCCCCAGTACCACCAATGTGGAGTCCTGGGAAACCAACCCTCCCGGCAACTAGAACACTTATGAATGGGCCTCCCCCTTCCTTCACTGAAGCTCAACCAGAGGAGGACAGGGCGAGAGGAAGCAGCAGCAGCCGATAATTACTCTGGGCACTGAGTTGAGGTCTCTATACGCCAGGACAGCTGCTTCCTCCCAAAGTGTGGTCCTAGTTCCAACTTGCATGCAGGGCATTGTAGTCCTACAGCAGTTGGCCAGTTGGAGTCCTTTCCCCAGTGTGTGTGATACAGTGATTGCATGGCTTATATCAGGTATATAACACCAGCCAGTCCTAGGGACTCCTCTCTGCAGTCAGGATAACCCACATTCTGTGTCCTCCCTCCTCAGAAAGTTGGTACTAGTTCCTGACTGGCATACTGGGCTTTGTAGTTCTACAGCAGTTGGCCAGTCAGAGTCCCCCACAATACTGTATGTGCATGTATGTGCATGTTAGTTTTCTTGTGTTCCTTCCTATCCATTTTTCTAGGGAATGTGTGCTGGATGCTGCCTTGCCCTGGGTGCTAAAATCCTAGTTTTGGCCCTGCCCTGAGAGAGACCCTTTTTACACACTAGACTCAGTAAGGTGAATAGTGGTCTGGTGTGTGACGCACTGGTGGCAACAGAAAAACACAATTACAACCCAAACAGTGAATTAAGGAATGTATTATGGACTGGAATGTGTTAGGTGTGCTTTTTATTCCATGACTGCTTTCTAGTTCCAGGACAGCCAAGGATATGCTCATTAATTTAGATATGAAGTATGCTCTCACATTTAACCATGTTCAATCCTTAAATGATATAATCTTTACATCTCCTCTTCCAGATACAGTACATTTGGCATTTCATACTGATAAATTACTTGTTTTTCAGAATGTCCATATCATAAACCAATGGGATTTGAATCTGGTGCTGTCACTGCAGACCAAATTACTTGTTCAAACCAAGATCAGTACACAGGATGGTATTCTTCCTGGACGCCAAACAAAGCACGGCTCAACTGCCAGGGATTTGGGTAAGAAAGTGCATTTAATGGTATGTTGTGAATAAAGGGGCCAATTCAGTAAGGAATGGATAGCAAATTCTGCTAATCAGCAGAATTTGCTATCCTTTTGCACGCATGCTGGGGGCCGCCCAGCGCTGGGCAAGGCCGCCCAGCATGCTGACCGGCGCCTCCCCACCCCTGCTACAAGCAGAAATTGCGATTGCCTCGCAATTTCTGCTTGTCAGCAGAAACGAAGGTTTGCGGCCACAGGAGTCCCAGCGTCATCCTACCTGTCGCGGAAGCTGCGTGTGACGTCACGCAGCCGCCGCGATCGCACCCCCGACACGCCCCCGTTTGTGCCGCACAGCCCACCGTTTGGGTTGCCCTGCCCCCGCAACTCTCCGTTTCCTCCCTGAAAACGGAGTGTTGCCACCCCCCTCCTGCCCCGCGACTACCTCTGCCTGGTTGACAGGCAGAGGCGACGCATTTTCTGCGCCACCTCCGCAGAAAATGCGGACGCATGCACAGTAGGGCCCGCTGTGCATGCGCCTACGGCACCCCCACAAAAATTCTGGTTTGCGATCCGACCTGAATTAGCCCCATAGGGCCTTTCAGATCTAATCGCAGGAGCAATTTTGTTAGCTAATGGGCAAAACCATGTGCACTGCAGGAAAGGGGGGCAGATATAACATGTGCAGAGAGAGTTAGATTTGGGTGGGGTGTGTTCAAACTGAAATATAAATTGAAGTGTAAAAATAAAGCAGCCAGTATTTACCCTGCACAGAAACAAAATAACCCACCCAAATCTAACTCTCTCTGTACATGTTATATCTACCCCACCTGCAGTGCACATGGTTTTGCCCATTAGCAACAAATTTGCTGCTGCAATCAGATCTGCATTACCCCCCAAGTGAAATAGATATGTACTAGTACACATATCTAGTGAGATGGTAAGTTATAGTCAGCTGTGGAGCCTGAGAGTTTGGAAATTGTACAAATAAAGCTGATATGATGTTTGATTGACTAGTAAGAATGCAATCAAGTCACAAGGTATCTGATATCACAAATATGTGTCACATTGTGCTACTGGAATCTGTACAGTAGTCTAAACCTAACAAAAGAGGCATTGGACACATTCGTGTTTTAAACATCAGGAAGGAAAGATGCACATAATTAGAAGCATGTGTTATATATATTTGAGGCATAAAATTGAGTATATTTGCAGCTTATGATATCAGAGACGTGGCTGGACAATGTTAACGTTAAATGCCAAACTCACATTAGCATATTTGTACTCAATACAATAATGTAATAAAGTGTCATAGAAACAAGCAGTAAAATTAACTCGCATTTTACATACAAAAGATAATTAATACAAGCACTTCCACATCTGCTGCTCACTCATTGAAAAATTTAATGCAGCAACAAAAATGAAAATGACAAGTAATGCAAATAGATGGCCATAACTTGATTTAATATAGCTTCAATGCTAATGTTTTAAATACGATCTGCTGGAAGGTTAATATGCAATCAATACGCAATCAACATCTGTTAGTTCCCAGCACCCAAAGGATACTGTACGTATCAATAGACAGAACGGGGAACGCGTCCACATCTAATTGTGTCACAATTACGTGATCATGCCTTGTGCTTTAATACTGCAAGCTGGCCCTGTTCCAGCTCTCTAGGCCACAGGTTCTCAAACTCGGTCCTCAGGACCCCACACAGTGCATGTTTTGCAGGTAACCCAGCAGGTGCACAGGTGTATTAATTACTCACTGACACATTTTAAAAGGTCCACAGATGGAGCTAATTATTTCACTTGCGATTCTGTGAGGAAACCTGCAAAACATGCACTGTGTGGGGTCCCGAGGACCGAGTTTGAGAACCTGTGCTCTAGGCTTTAGGAAATAGACATGATCAGTATGGAGATGCGGAGATTAGCAGATCAGATTTTTTAGAGATTACGGGAGTTCATTTAGTAAATTTAAAAAAGGCCTTTCTCCTGCATTTTAGCTGGAGAAAGCCTAAATATAGAGAAACTTGAGAAATATTTGTTTCTGCATCCCCCATAGGTTTCAATGGGGGCTGCGCAGAAATGCTATTTATATAGCTGAGAGAAGCGCCTTTATATTATTACATACCATGAAAAAAATGAAAATTTAAGTTAAAAATGCCACCTCACATATTGCATATGTGCTAATCAGTTGAATGTTCTGCTCTCTCTTTTAAATAAAGCTGTGCGTGGCTATCCAAATTCCAAGACAACGGTCAGTGGCTTCAGATAGACCTGAAGGAATTGAAAGTGATTTCTGGCATTATGACCCAGGGGAGATGTGACACGGATGAGTGGATGACAAAGTACAGCGTACAGTACAGAGTGGATGAAACTTTAAATTGGGTTTACTACAAAGATCAAACTGGAAACAATCGGGTTAGTAATAAACTGTATTATTATTTTTACTGCAAAGAATACTCATTAATGTTATATCAAAGTATTGTGCTATGAAAAAATAATAGTACCACAGGGGAAATCAGGGTCAGTGAGATATAGGGAGCACCTTTAAGGTCGTCCAGGTTATTAAATCATGCAAAATATATATTAGAATTATAATTCATACAGACTAAACTATAATGCTCACACATAGCATCCGACTGGAAGAAGATAATTCTTTGCAAGACGTAAGTTTCTGCAAGCAACCCAGCAAACAGTACACCTCAGTATGTATTATTTCTCAATGAAGCCATGTTACAGCTTTAAATGCATCTTTTCTACTGATGACTGAGACCATGTTTGCTGGGGGGGGGTTCTTCTTTTCTACTGTATCAACCAGATGACCTTTCCATAACTTTTTCCACTAGGTTTTTTATGGGAATTCAGATCGGTCATCTACGGTCCAGAACTTCCTGCGACCTCCAATCATATCTCGTTACATCAGGATTATCCCGCTGGGCTGGCATGTCCGCATAGCTATAAGAATGGAGCTCTTAGAGTGTCTGAGCAAATGTGCTTAAATCGCTAATATCATTTGTATAAGTAAGCAAGAGCAGTGAATTTCATCTAATAAAAGATTAAGATTATTCAATGATCCCTACAATATTGACCTCAATATAAATATAAGGATTTTAGTAAAGCATGTGGAAAGAGTGATGCTGATTGCATACATTTGTTCTAAACTTTAACGGTTAAGTAAGAACATGATGTACTAATAACACAGTCCTGCAGCCAGTCAGATATTAACTTTTATTACTCGAACTGCACTTGACTGGTGTATAACTGTTTGCTATTTGTAGATCCTTGCACTTTTTTTATTGTGACAATAGTTTATTGTGAGACTACCAAAAACCCAAATAATAACATAAGTGATATATGGAGCACGACTGTGGTGGGGGATGGGCAGTAAACATACTAGCTTTGGTAACTAGTAAAGGACCATGATAATCCCAATTAATAATTTTAGCAAGGAATGAAAACTCTACAGCAGTGGTTCACAAACTTTCTTGAATCAAGGTGACCTATACTATCAGCACTGTTTCACAGCACCCCTAGGTTAAAAGTTCATTATTGATATATTTGGGGGGGGGGGGGGAAATTAAGTAAATTGTGCCTGCCTGTCATCATTAGGTTCTGTTATAAAACATGTGGACAATCTGAAGCGCAACTGTACACCACCATATGATTGGCAGTCGCTAGCATTGGTTTTGCCTATCACTCTGACCATAAATAATTTGATTCAATCCTGGACCACCAACCCAAGGCACCCCTGCAAGAGCGTCACAGAACCCCAGGGTGCCGAGGCACACTGTTTGAGAACCACTGCTCTAGAGTGTGTAGGCATGCTGCATGCATATCCCAGCCTGGGCAGAAAGCACATTAGTGTGGGGTTTGTACACACAAACATTGTACTTTGTCCTGACCTTTAATAAAACATTAGAAAAACATTAGAAGGAACCTTTAAAAGCCTCCATGTAGCATAGTTTACTGTGTATCATGTACTCAATGAGCATTCCCATAAAACTGCTGTATATTAATATTTTTCCATTTCTATTAAATTCAAATTGAATTAAATACGCTTAAAGCTGAAAGGTGGCCTCCGGCAGCTGAACAGCAGTGACATAAAATAATAGAGACAGAGGGTAAGACTGGTGACTTTCTATGGCCAGGACAAAAATGCCAGACATCTACTCATTCATACACTCCCTTGCCCAAGGGCTGGGCTATAAGATTGTCACCAATCTGCAGAAGGACTCATTGAAGTGCAGTTGAAGAGAACTTCTTAGCAACCACCAAGAACCTTGATTCTCCATTGTTACCACAGCATTAATTTTAGGCATTCGCCTAATTTTAAAAATAGGCTGTTTGGTCAAGTGTATAATACTATTAATAATTTCAATAGTTTCAGAGCCAAAACCTTAGATAATGTTTATTACCGCAGTGGAAAGCTGGGAAATGGGTCCATAAGGCCTGCACAGAATAGGGAACTTATAGTATTTGCTTTTGTGAGTACAATAAGACCTTCTTCTTGCATAGAAAATCTAGGGTCAAATAGGGTCTGAGATGTTCAGGGATACAAATGTGGAGGTTAGATGGGTTACGTTTAATTTGCCGGCTGTCAGGATCCCGGTGGTCAGCATACCTACGCCGGAATACCGCCAGCCGGCAATGCTGCCAGCTGGAATAATGGTGCTACAGGACTATTCCCAACCATGAGTGTCCATGACACCTATAGAGTGGAAATAGATCCTGTGGCGAGCGCAGGGGACTCTTTGCGCTCGACCCGCTACCGGCATACTGGTGGCCGGGATGCCGCTGTTGGTATATTGACAGCCAGCATCCCGGCCGCCGGTAAATCATACTGAATCCAGTTAGACTTTAGCGCCATACAGAACCATTTGGGTCATCTATGTTTCTGTGCAGGAGAAAAAGAACATAATTTATAACTTTCTTTGTACATGACTAGAAGCAATAACATGTTACATGTTTTTATAATGATCAATACAATTAGGGAATAAAGACAATATATAGAAAATCATCCACTCATTATCAGTAAATCAGCCCAGGCTAAGATAAGGCCCACGACTCTAGAGCAGACTATTTAGTAATGGGAAGAAAGGGCCATGCGGAAATTTTTTTTTTTTTTAATTCTCATGAATATTTGATAAGCCAACAAAATGTTTTCCTCCATTATGTAGGCACATTAATAAGCAGTTTATAGTTTCCTACGATAATATTTAGACTATATTACATTTACTTGTAAACAGCCTTTTTATCCCGAATGCGCAAGGAAATAAATGTGGTGCTTAGTGCAACTGTTTCAAGTATTTGATATAATAAAGTTGAAGTTTATGGATCTCCTGCTCTGAATCTATTAAGTCTGGTGGAATGGAACATATCTTTGCATCATGTTTTACTATGAGAATCCTCATAACAGTGTTCATGCTCTAGGCTGTTTCACATCCGTCCTTGTACAGATTTAGCAAATACCAGGTCTATAGGCCCTTTTCATAACTTCATGAAGAATTTACAATACAGTACAATCATTTAAAAAAAAAATTATTTCTCTAATTTTCCCTGAAATGAACGACCCCGCTATTTGTCTTCATCTTATAACATAGAGGGCCCTGCGGCTGTGCAATACCATATAAATAAAATGCAAATACAGCAGGAGGCATCTGTAGGAGATAGACGCCTCCTGCATGCATCTGCTGTCATAGTTACATAGTTGTTGAGGTTGAAAAAAGACAAATGTCCATCGATTTCAACCTGTATTATAATTTATTTTAATTTTTTTTAATATTAATTAAATGCTGTATCCTTGGATATTTTTTTCCGCTAGGAATTTATCTAATCCATTTTATAACTTATTGATTGAGTCCACCATTACTACCTTCTCTGGCAGAGGATTCCAAATCCTTACTGCTCTTACTTTGAAGAACCCTCTTCTCCGTTGTGTATGGAATTTTATTTCTTCTAACCTCAGGGGGTGTCCTTGTGTCCTATGTAGTGTTTTTTTGATAAACAAATTGTTTGATAAATCCTTGTATTGTCCCTTAATGTATTTAAAAATATGAATAATGTCCCCTCTCAGTCGCCTCTTTTCCAATGTAAACAAATCTAACCTTTTAAGTCTTTCCTCATAATCCAGTGCCTCTAACCCCTTAACCCAGGGGTGGGGAACCTCCGGCCCGCAGGCCGTAAAAGGCCCGCGAAGCCGTTTGGTCCGGCCCACCTGCTTGTGTCAGTGAGACACGCTGCCGCTCAGTCCGTCGGTTCGTGAGCCAATCAGAGCTCGCGGACCGGCAGCCAATCAGAAGCCGCGGCTGCCGGTCCGCGAGCTCTGATTGGCTCTCAAACCGGCGGCTGGTTTCAAGTCCTACATGCCGCCGCCGCCCAACATAGTCGCGCTCTCCTCCGTGTCCCGCCGAAAGCAGCATGGTAAGCAGCACGGAGGGGAGGGGAGTGGGGGGGGGCAGGGCATCTGTATACCTGGCACTGTGGGGGGCATCTGTATACCTGGCACTGTGGGGACATCTGTATACCTGGCACTATGAGGGGCATCTGTATACCTGGCACTGTGGGGGCATCTGTATACCTGGCACTGTGAGGGGCATTTGTATACCTGGCACTGTGGGGGCATCTGTATACCTGGCACTGTGGGGACATCTGTATACCTGGCACTGTGGGGACATCTGTATACCTGGCACTGTGGGGGCATCTGTATACCTGGCACTGTGGGGACATCTGTATACCTGGCACTGTGAGGGGCATTTGTATACCTGGCACTGTGGGGGCATCTGTATACCTGGCACTGTGGGGGCATCTGTATACCTGGCACTGTGAGGGGCATTTGTATACCTGGCACTGTGGGGACATCTGTATACCTGGCACTGTGGGGACATCTGTATACCTGGCACTGTGAGGGGCATTTGTATAACTGGCACTGTGAGGGGCATTTGTATACCTGGCACTGTGGGGGCATCTGTATACCTGGCACTGTGGGGGCAATTGTGGATCTGGCACCGCACTATTGGGGGCATATGTGTATCACGTCCCATTTTAACTGGCCACGCTCGCCTCTGAACCTTTTCGAGTTCCAAGATATCTTTTTTAATAGTGAGGTGCTTAGAACTGTACACAATATTCCAGATGTGGCTGCACCAATGAGTTATACAGTGGCAGGATTACACTCTCATCCCTTGTCTCCATTCCCCGTTTTATGCATGCTAATACTTTACTTGCTTTTGTTGCTGCATTTTGACATTGAGTACTGCTACCAAGTTTATTGTCGATGAGCACTCCTGGGCTTGTGCAGGATCCATTCTGCACTTGTGAAGAACAGGTCCTGCATGATCACACACAGTGTCCCCTAAGCCACAGTCTGATTGACAAGCTGCAAATGTATGGGGGCGGGCAGGGGACAGGCGCATAGAATGTTCCTGAAAACAGGGGCACATTTTCCAACAAAGCTCTCCTGGCCCCAGCTGAGCAGTTTCGGCAGTCATTCTGAGTAAACTTTGGCTCACTCAAATGACCGATGCAGCCAACATCGCGACGATCTGATGTTGCGTCTTAAGACTTTGAATGCAGCCCTCAGTATGTGAATGCTGGCCGGAGGCGTCTTTTTTCTACAGATGCCTCCTGCAGTATTAGCATTTTTACACATTGCTGCAGCGACTAAAAAGGCAACAGCAATGTGTTCTGTCTCCTTCTCTGAATCAGGCCCTATATTGTCTAAGTTATATATGTGAAATCAAATTGCAATAATAGCAATTCAAATTAATGTAAAAAAAAGAGCAGATAGATTTATTATTAGTCTGAAGAAGCTACAGCAACTGCCTCTATATACCAGGAGATTCACAAAAACAAAGTAGGCACAGCGGCACATACAAAATGTAAACAGACATGTATGACACTGTATACAGTATGCACTAACTATCAGATATTCTCACTATACCATAATGCCATCTTTAGTGGAGTGTGGACAGATAGGACATGCCCTACCCTTCCACACTCCACTCATGATGGTGCGCAACTCACCTTTTCGTTTTCTTTTTTTTTATGGAGTGGAAATGAGCAAGAAAATAATGACTGGCAGCTAACACTGTGTACTTGTTAGAAGACAAAAGGCATACGAGGATTAAACAGTTTATTGTACTGCATTTGTCCCTACACACAATGATAACAGAAATTTGGTTGTGCCACTAAGTATAAGACCTGAATCTGTAGAGGCTGCTCTGCGTACTTGTGGGACTCTGAGTGCTGGGGCTGGGAGGAAGAATGGAGAAGCACAGTACATATAATAACTTGTACAGATGTATTGCCTTCCCGCTGCTTTCACTACATTATTTTACAAAGGGCTTTATATACCAGACAGATTTGTTGCATGTATTGAAACATAGAAACATAGAATTTGACGGCAGATAAGAACCACTTGGCCCATCTAGTCTGCCCCTTTTTTTTTATCCATTAGGTAATCTCAACCCTTTTTGAACCTTAATTCTTTGTAAGGATTATTCATATGCCTATCCCAAGCATGTTTAAATTGCTCTACAGTCTTAGCCTCTACCACCTCTGATGGGAGACTATTCCACTTATCCACTACCCTTTCTGTGAAGTAATTTTTCCTTAAATTTCCCCTAAACCCCCCCCCCCCCCCCCTCCAGTCTCAGTGTATGTCCTCGAGTTCTAATGCTTCTCTTCCTTTGAAGAATGTTTCCCTCCTGATCTTTGTTAAGACCCTTGATATATTTGAAAGTTTCTATCATGTCTCCCCTTTCCCTTCTCTCCTCCAAACTATACATGTTAAGATCTTTTAGCCTTTCTGGGTACGTTTTGTGATGTAGGCCATGCACCATTTTAGTTGCCCTTCTTTGTACACTCTCTAATGTATTTATGTTAGGTTCTCCTGCTCTGTGCTGCCACGTCGCCATGGCAACCGGGAGGCAAGTGTTAGCGAAGTAACCTGAGCGCAGCTGATACTCCGGTCCGGGTTTTTACTGTGTAGTGGTTACAGGCTCTGTGCACGGCAGGGAATCCGGCGCTGGTTTTGTGCTCACAGTCTGTGAGGTCTGAGTGGGGCGTGGACAGCACCTGCTATATAAACCATCCTCTCAGGCTAGGCAAATGCTGCTGAATCTTTGTTAGTCAGTTCCAGAGAGTTAGCTAGTACTGTGTGACTTTGTATTTACTTGTTGCTTACTGCGAATAGGCCTTGGGATTCGGTACTTCATTCTGCCAATCCGGACCTAGCAGTAAGACTGGAGTCAGTTGTTTGACCTGCTGGGGTTCATTTGCTATTCTGTGAACCCAGCAGGTTTGCGGCTGTACTCTCAGACCTGCTTGCTTAATCCTTCCTCACTGTGCAGGGCGTCCAGGTGTCAGTTTAGTGGCAGTAAGCTGAACCTGTGCCCTGCAAGTGGGGGTTAGGATTGTGGATACTCTCCTTGTGTCTATATTTCTATCTCTGACCAAGGAGTTTATTCCCACACCCGTTGGTAACCCTTTGGGGTTTTTTCTGTTGCTCTTAGCAACATCATTTCAGGTGCTCCACATGTTAAATCACTACACATCGCTTCATTGTCCGCTCTATTCCATCTGAGCATTCCTGACACTAGGGAGACACCCAATTCCTGAGCTTTTGGGCTTCTCCGTTCACTTTGTGTTTATTAGTTATTCCATCACCTCCTGTGTATGTTATGTTATACTGTCTGTGAGTTCGTTTGCTTCGCTTCCCTCTCTGTTCATACACCGGTATACTCCTGTTAGCACTGGTGTGCGTAACAATTTATATCCTTCTGGAGATATGGTCTCCAGAACTGGACACAGTATTCCAGATGGGGCCGCACCAATGACCTATACAGTGGCATTATCACTTCTTTTTTCCTGCTACTGATTCCTCTCCCTATGCAACCAAGCATCTGACTTGCCTTTCTCATTGCTTTGTTGCATTGCTTTCCTGCCTTCAAGTCACTTGAAATAGTGTCTCCTAAATCCCTTTCCTCCTCAGTAGTTTCCATTATAGTACCCTTGATACTATATTTAGCCTTTGGGTTTTTGAGACCCAAGTGCATGATTTTGCATTTTTTAGCATTAAACTGTAGTTGCCACGTTCTTGACCATTTCTCAAGCCTAGCATCGTTGTATAAAGTGCAATGCTGTGACATATCTCAGGGCAGCAATAATACTTTGCCTTTATAGTATAAAAGTATTGTAGGAATAGACTGATAGAAGAAAGAACAGTAAAGCAACGGTTTAGTGACAGTAGCCGGATGGCATACACAAACTGTCTGGCGGTGAAAACCTACATTAGCTATCACACATTAGTGAATAAAATGGTGATAATTACACAGTGATTTACTGGAAACCATTATGACTAATTAACTTCAGAGTCTAGGATTTAGATTGTGCATACATTGACATGTGATCTCATAATTACCCTGCTTGGGCAACATTCTTTGCAGATTCCATAATATACCCTAAGCAAATATGTACTTTATATATGTAAACATCAAAGTGACATAGATATAGGCATAAACATCAGATAATTTTATTTGCACCTTCACCTTATGAAAATGTTACTAAAACAGCAAACATCAGCCCCTCGTCTTTCATTTTAATGCACAAATTAGGGTTCAGATCCAGTTTGATATTGTGATACATCCTAGAACAAATGACTGAGGACCATTTCTACAGAAGAATCACTGTTACTGTCATCCAGCAATGCAGTGTAATGATGTGACCCTCATCCATCGTGCCTGTGGAACCATTTTATATCTGTACTTCTATGTAGTTAAATATTTGATGTATTTCTCTTTACCCATCCTGTGCCTCTTCATATATACCAACCAGGGCCAGTTCAAGGGCAAGGCAGCTGGCTGTGAAATCTGTTATGACAGGACCTTAGCTGGAGTTTTCAGTGCCATCATTTACT
Source organism: Pseudophryne corroboree (assembly GCF_028390025.1). Lineage (NCBI taxonomy): Eukaryota > Metazoa > Chordata > Amphibia > Anura > Myobatrachidae > Pseudophryne > Pseudophryne corroboree. The sequence continues at coordinate 831,704,913 of NC_086445.1, read as the reverse complement.
GTGCATGTGTATTCTTGAAATAAAAGTAATTCAAGTCTCAGCTCCTACTACAAGTGATCTCAACCTAATTACAAGAGGTGACATAGATTTGTAACAAAAAAAAAAAATGGTAACATTGGTTTAGTCACTTTTACTTTAAACTGAAAGTATGTTTATTATTTGTAAGAATATAAAGTGAATTTTACGTTATTTTATTAACAATTTAGAATAGATGGTTTGTAATAATGGTGAGAAGTGGTGGTGATGACAGGTCCGGCGTCATTTTACAGCTTTGGATTTTATAAACGCAACCCTACTGCTTATTAATATGAACTGTAAGAAAGGTGCCAGACTTAAGGCCCCCATCCACTAGTGCAATATGGGCACTTTTCATCCGATTGTAAGCTTTTGGAACGAGGGATCGAATGAAAAGTGTCACATTGCATGTAATTTTCCTCCAACTCCGATCCGAGGCACATTCCCTTGCTCCTCAGATCGGGAAATCGCAGATCGTCATAGCTGCCATGAATATTTATCGCAATCGAAGAAAAAGGTGCATTTGTACACAATTGGATGCGATATACCGGATGTAAAAAAACACTCAAGTAGCAAATCGTAGTCGCAGGACACCCGGGAAGCTGACAGGCAGATCGTGGGTAAAGCGGATACAACTTTTAGTTCAACTTTGCTTCCTGGCTTCCTTACTTCCTCTCCTCTGACATTCCCACCATTATCCTAGGTGATTTCAACATCCCTATCGATAACCCCACAAAATCACCTGCCTCTAGACTCCTTAACCTCACCTCTTCACTTGGTCTCTCCCAGTGGACCACCTCACCCTCCCACGTGAACAGGAGCTCACTGGATCTGGTTTTCACTCACCGCTGTGATATTTCTGATTTCTCCAATTCCCCTTTTCCCCTCTCTGACCACCACTTGCTCTCTCTCAACTTATCTATCTCTGCTTCCCCATCTCTCCCTCCTAAGGCTACCATCACATTTAGGCTATTGACACCTCATCCCTATCCTCCCTGTTCGACTCACTTCTCTCTCCTCTCCTCTTCTCTCTCTCTCACATGCCCTGAACAAGCCACATCCCTATACAATGTATCACTTACTTCTGCTCTTGACTCTGTCACTCCACCAACCACTATTCACCCTTGCAGATCAACACCTCAACCCTGGCACACTAAATGCACCAGATATCTACAAAAATGCTCACGTACTGCTGAGCGACAGTGGAGGAAATCACGGTCTAAGGCCGACTTCCTCCATTTCAAATTTATGCTCTCATCCTTCAGTGCTGCCCTTTCCCTCATTAAACAATCATACTTCAAAATTCTCATCTCTACAAAGTCTTCCAGCCCCCAGCACCTCCTTGCCTCTGTTTACTCCCTCCTCTGCCCACCACCACCTCCTCTCCCTTCCTCATTGTCTGCTCTTGACTTTACCACTTATTTCACATCCAAGATTGACTCCATTCGTCAGGACATCACATCCAACCAGACCAGCAACCAGTCACCACCCATCCCTTGCCAACCCTCCCCTTCCCTCTCACCAACTGTGACATCTTTCTCCCATGTATCTGGTGAGGAAGTCATGGCCCTCATCCGTTCCTCCCCCTCCACCACCTCCCCACTTGACCCAAGCCCCTCCCACCTCCACCTCTCTCTTTCTGCCTGTTCCAATCTTGCCCACCTTCTCAATCTCTCCCTCTCATCAGGCACTGCCCCCTCTGCCTTCAAGCATGCTCTTGTCTTCCCTATTCTTAAAAAAACCTACCCTTGATCCAAACACCCTCTCCAACTATCGACCCATCTCTCTCCTCTTTTTTGCCTCCAAACTCCTTGAGTCTATAATCGCCTCACTACCTTTCTTTCCTCTCATTCACTGCTTGACCCATTCCAGTCTGGTTTCCGTTCTCTTCGCTCCACTGAAACTGCCCTCACAAAAGTCTGCAATGACCTCTATGCAGCCAAATCTAAGGGCCACTACTCTCTGCTTATTCTTCTTGACCTCTCTGCTGCTTTTGAAACTGTGGACCACCCTCTCCTTCTGCAAATCCCTCACTCTCTTGGTCTGAGTGATACTGCCCTCTCCTGGCTGTCCTCCTACCTCTCTGATCGTTCCTTCTCTGTCTCCTCTCATGACACTACCCCCCCCCCCCCACACACACACTTCCGCTGACTGTTGGTTTCCCCCAAGGCTCTGTTCTTGGTCCTCTCCTTTTCTCTATCTATACGTCCTCTTTAGGTGAACTCATTAGTTCTTTTAACTTCCAAAATCACCTCTATGCTGATGACACTCAAATCTACCTTTCCTCCCCTGATCTCTTCCCGGCTCTCCTCACTCGTACCTCCAACTGTCTCTCTGCTACCTCTTCCTGGATGTCCCAGCGCTTTCTTATACTCAACATGTCTAAGACTGAGCTGATCATCTTCCCACCCTCCTGCACAACCTCACCTCCCACAATCTCATTATCCATTGATGGCACGACTATCTCCTCTAGCCCCCAAGTACGCTGTCTTGGCGTAATCCTTGACTCCTCCCTCTCCTTCAAACCACACATTCAGCACCTCTCACAAACCTGTCATTTTCATCTCAAAAACATTTCCACGATCAGACCTTTTCTCACCCAGGATGCCACTAAGACCATTATTCACTCACTGATCATTTCCAGACTGGATTACTGTAATCTCCTCCTAACTGGCCTCCCTGACAATTATCTCTCTCCACTCCAATCTATCCTCAATGCTGCAACCCGGCTCATCTTCCTCACCAAATGCACTACGTCCACCTCCCCTCTCCTACAAGCCCTTCACTGGCTTCCCTTCCCTTTCAGAATCCAATTCAAACTTCTCACACTCACTTACAAAGCACTCACCCACTTGTTGCCCATTTACATCTCTGACCTTATCTCCCTTTACTCTCACACCCGTCCTCTTCGCTCTGCTAATGCACGCCGGCTCTCCTGTCTTCTGATTACTTTCTCCCACTCCTATCTCCAAGATTTTTCACGTGCTGCTTCCTTTCTCTGGAATTCTTTACCTCTCCCCCTCAGACTCTCCACCTCCTTACAGAACTTCAAACGGGCTCTTAAGACCCATTTCTTTACCAAACCCAACCAAATCTCATCATAACCCTCTGTCTTATGCTTGGTCTACCCCATCTGTGACACCCCTGTCTGTCTGACCCTCCCCTTTAGAATGTAAGCTCTCACGAATTCACTCATGTGCTTATCCTTTTCTTACTTTAATAATCCTCAACTGTCCAAATCCTGCAGTTTTTTGGACACCTTGAAACTTATCTCTATGTCATCTACTGGTGTAGTTATGCTTAGTTACCCTGTACTTGTCCTATATTGTCTTCAACTGTAAGTCACTAATAAATATATAACTAATACTGCACTGTGTGTATGTTAAGGAGCTCCGTATTAATAATAGCAATTAATAAAATATGAAAAAATGAGTGCTTGAATGTGTACAAAGAACGCTCATACCTATTAAAAAAAGGGGGTTAGTTAATAATGTAACAGCTCTATTTTGAATAGTTTTAAAAGTTATTTTAAAAAGGAGATCGGGGCTCAAAGGATTCCAAAATTCCGGTTCTTTGCCTGGGTGCGAGACAACTATCCCTGCTTTGCCTACCTGAGGTGCCAGCTGTAGCGGCTATGATGTTTGATCAGCCTGACCGACTGCGTGCCTGCTTCAGCGGCTCCTGTATCCCTTGCGGCTTCGGCTCCGGCTTGGTTTCCTCAATGCGGTTCATGGCTGTAGCGAGCGCTGGTGCTAATAAGTTAAAGGGCACATAGCCCGAAAACGTGTTGGAGAGACCACGGAGGTTGAGGAGAGAGGCGCACAGGTGACAACCACACCAGCAACGTTTCAGTCCCTCCGGACCTTTATCAAGCTCATTGCAGCGGAAGTACTTCAGGGACAGACAGGTAACAGGTGACTTCCAGTGCAACGAGCTCTTCTGTTTATATGTGCTGATGGCTTGCTTGGATGAAAAAGCTTTATAAAGGTCCGGAGGGTCCGAAACTTTGTCGTTTCTTGTGATGCAATTTAAAAGAAGCCTTGCTTTTGTAGTGTTTGTATGTGATATATAAAATAACGTCTTGATGCATTTAACCTAGAGAGTGCCTAATTTTTTGGAAACTATATACTAGCTGGAATCACCCTGATGGGGATAAACCTGTGTAGGGCACCCCGCTGATGAACATATAGGAAAAAGTGCAGGACTCCCCCACATTGGATATATGTATATAAAACACACAGTAGTCACATTATTATGACCATCTCCTACATTTGACATCAGCAGCGTGTAGCCCATGAAGTACATCACGTGTTGTGCGCTTGCTTGGTTGGTATACAAGGTGTATGATAGGTCATCTGCACACATATCAGTCGTTGCTGTCATGGGTAAGAGGGGAGATTTATCCAAGTTGCAAAAAGGGATGATTATCGGCTTTCTGGCCAAGGGTAGCAGTATATCTGAAACAGCGCAGTTTGTGAACTGTTTGCATGCTGCTGTGGTGAAGGCAGGGGCGTAACTAGAACTTTGGGGGCCCCATAGCAAAATCTTGAAAGGGGCCCCACCCCCTGCCATTGTTGCTACAATGCCCCTTATGATAGCAGGAGAGAGTGAGAGCAGCAAACGAGAGTGTCAGCGAGGGAGAAAGAGAGGGGAGAAAAAGAGAGTGAGAGTGTCAGGGAGAAAAGGAGGTGGAGAGAGTGAATTACAGTAGAGAGAGAAGGTGTCAGGAAGGGAGACAGTGTCAGGGAGAGAGATAGACAGTGTCAGAATGGGAGAGAGAGTGATAGTGTCAGGGAGGGAGAGAGGGGGAGAGAGACAGTGGAGCTCATTCAGAGATGGATGCAGATGGCTGCATTCACAGCCAGATCTGCACCCATCGCCTTACATGCTGAGGGCCGCCCAGTACAGGGCAAGGCTGCCCAGCATGTGTGACGCTGCCTCCCGATGTGTCCGCAATTAGATTACGAATGCATCAGAATTAAGGTTGACCCCCTGTCAGGCGGTCGGCCGCCATTTTTTTAATTAGAGCAGCTGCGTGCAACATCACACAGCCGCCCCAAAAACAGTCATGCCCCCCGACAACGCCGCGTTGTCGCCTGCTGCTGTCAATCACATTGCGGTCACATCTATCGGGGATGCGACCGCAATGTTTGTGCCCATGCACGCACGATGCGAACACTGTGCGTATGCAGTTTTCCGATATCCGCAAACTGCGCTGCGGCTCGCATCAGTGGGCAGGTCTGAATAAGGCCCAGTGTCGGGACAGAAACAGTGTCAGAGAGAGATAAAGAAAGTGTCAGGGAGAGAGAGAGGCAGTGTCAGTTTTGGGGAAAGAGAGGGTGGGTAGTATCAAGGAGAGAATGTCAGAGAGAGAGAGACAGTGTCAGGGAGGGAGAGAGTGAGGGGGGACAGTATCAGGGAGAGAGAGAGGGAGACAGAGATAGTGTCAGAGAGAGAGATAGAGAGACTGCCAAGGAGAGAAAGGGAGAGAGTGTCAGTGTCAGGGGGAGAGAGGGAGAGAGATGGGAAACAAGCAGGAGATACATTACCTCTCCCTCCTGATGACAGCAGAGGTCTCTGATGGGTATGGGCACTTCACGGAATTAGGCCCCTCCCTTAAATACCTGCGAATCACGGCACCGGCAGCCAGGACTTGGAGCTGTACAGGGAGAGCACCCCGCACCTACATCTTTACATCCTCATCGCTGCAGCTTGCAGGGGGGGGGGGGAGGGGCAGCGGGCTTTGGAGGCAGCCCATGTCAGGGTACAGGGGGAGCAGCGGGCCCTGGAAGCAGCTCGGGCCCCACAGCAGCTGCACCCTCGGTAGTTACGCCACTGGGTGAAGGTGTATCGTGACTGGACAAATGGTTACCTTCCGAATAATCGACATGGAAACTGCGGAGCACCACGTGCCATTGATGTGAGAGGTGAACGTCGGCTACGAAGATGTGTGAGGGCTGACTAACATGCTACAGTGGAGAAGCTCACCATCAAAATGAACCTGGGGGCTACCAGACGTATGTCTAAAATGACAGTTCATCCCATCTAGCTGCTGTCCGTGCTGCACATGGCGGTTACTCGACCATGTTTTAATTATTTTTATTTATTTTGAGTTTAAAATTCAGAAGTGTATCCAATTAAGATATTGGATACACTTCTGAATTTTAAACTCAAAATAAGTCCTACTGTCATAGGTCTGTCATCCTACTGTATGAGAATGAGAGGAAGAGATACCTTGTTGGGTGTCACTGCTGAGGTGACATGCTTTTCCATCTGAGGCGGAGGAGGGGGAATACAGTACATTGGGGTCAGAGCCGGCGCTTCCATTAGGCAGCTTTAGGCAGCTGCCTATGGGCGGGGGATCTGAAGGGGCGGCCCGCTGAGGCTGAAAACAGTGGATTAGGGACAGTACAGGGTGATAGCACTGGACCCGCAGCCAGGGGATATACTTGTGTCATAACAAGGGTGGGATAGCATGGGGTGCAGGGGACACAGCTTGGTGTGCGATCGCCCACCACCCCCGTTATGCAGCATTCACAATCCGCTGTCAGAGACGAGTTCAGCCAATCGCATGTGGTTGGTCCCTCCCTTAAGCCCAGCCACCAATAAACTGAAAGTGAATCTCTTTCTCTTTCTAACAGACCCGCCCCCTCAACCCCTACTAAACCTTCTCCCTCCTGTCTGATGCTGGTCCAGCCGCGGATCGCCTTTGCACGGGCCTCATGCCTCAGTGAGGCCCATTACACTGTCAGCACTGCAGGACAAAGTGTGTAAAAGCAGGGACACACTACCGGAGGTCCCGCCGAGGTCACCGTCGGAGATCACCGGAGCCGCACTTCTCCCTCCAGCATAAGTGGTGATTGTGCAGCACACACTCCTCTCCTCCTCTGGTTCCAACGGTCAGTGCACGCTCTGCTCTGCATCTCCTCTCCCCACGAGCCTCCTGCTGTGTCTGGGGACCGGTGTCTGGGGACCGGCTTGTGGTAGTCTCAGAACATGATCACGCGCCGGCTCCAGTGAGCAGTTTTGTCCCTGATAGTCCACTGCCACCAATGGATGATGCATAAATAGCATGGCCAGCACTACACCCCACTGTCACCAATGTCATAAGGAACACAATACATAATTTACTAACAACACATACTATTGTAACCAATAAGGCACACATCATAAAATATATAACAATAATATGCAGAAGCAGATGGTTCTTCTTTCAGTAGGGTGCCACAAATTCGGCAAACTACTCGCTAAAGGCCGAGGGTAAAGTTGATGTGTAATATCCTCCCTCCCTCCTCACTGGTTTATATTCCTGCATTCCAGTTCTTTGTCCCCCAGTCCCCTTCAGGTCTTTAGCTTGTCCCCACTGGGCTTGATTGTAAGCTCTTCAGGCCTGTCTCATTCTCCTGCTGAGGTATAGCAGTTGTGGTGTTACAACCTCAGCCCCCCCCCCCCCCCCTGCCCATCACTTTTTACATTCAGGATCTTCCTTTCTATAACTCTAGGTCTGCCAGTCCCCTTGCTTGTTCTCATCATGCTAGATTACAAGCTCTCATGTTTCCAGCTTTATTTTTCAGTTCACTGGAGGGAAGAGGGGGTTGGGAGTGGAGCTGGGATAATGTGTAAGGGGCCCTACGGTGTGGCATAATGTGTACAAGGGGCTCTAGTGTGTAGCTTAATGTGAGCAACGGATACTACTGTGTTGCGTGATGTAAATAATGGACACTACTGTGCGGCGTAATGTGAATAACAGACACTACTGTAGCAGTGACGGGGAAGCAGTCCTCTCTCTCTGGTACAAGTCACACTTACCCACTGAGCTCACCCTGTGCCACAGGCAGCGTCCAGCATGGTTTGGCAGCCATGCCTCTGCAGGAGGGACAAAATCCCTGAGCGATACTCATCGCTGTGACTTCGCTTGTCTCAATGTAGTAACCAGAGCACTTGGCCATCCACGTACTGATCCGGGAGGCCCTCGGCCGCCATCCCCCAGGGAGCAGGTCCGGTACACACTACCCACCATGGTCCCCTGCTACGCAGCTGGAAGCCAAGTTAGCAGCAGCGCCCATTGTACATACTGCACCCTGCAGATATACCACTGCTCTCCCACATGCCCCCACATCCACCGACCAATCACAGGGACAGCAGTTGCGGGAGGTCCCGCACTGTGCACAGGAACAAGCCCACCAGAGGGCCAATCACAGGTCACGGTGCAGCGCCAGCATGTTGCGGTGGAACTGAACCATGACACAGATCTATCACCTCCACGCCTTTCTATCAATGGGTGTGTGTGTATGTGTGTGTGTGGGGAGGGGGCATAAGTTTTGCCTAGGGTGCCAATTTACCTTGCACCGGCCCTGATTGGGGTTAATACTCTGGTACAGTATGTGCACGGCAGCAACTAAAGGAACCGCACAATAACACTGTTTGTTTTCTTACAGTTTGTGTAAAATATAAATCGTACGTGCTATTGTAGTCAGACAGGATCCACACAATTGCAGGCACACTGACACATATAGTTTCACTCCCTTTTATTAGAAGTACATTAATACTGCACAAATGTATAAAAATATGGCAGAGTTGTCATCATAACAATACTTTTTTTTTAATCTATATGCTTATAATTATAAAAATGACAGTAATTTAACATAAAAACAAACTACACACAAATCTTTGTGTGCAGAATATATATATATATATATATATATATATATATATATATATATTACTCTGAATGCAATATATAAATGTTATACTGCACGTTTTCATATAATCTACTTTAGCTGTTGTACGGTTTCACAATGTTTATAACAGCTTAAAATAACTTGACAAAATGATATGACATTATGATAATAGTTTATCTTAAATAAATATTATAAAAAATATCAAATATGGAAGTGTTATTTCCTTAAAAATATCTTAATCTGGATAAACCCACTTTATATCATTCAGGTGTAAAATATTGTTTTATTCCCTGGTTAAGGCTATTTATTTCTGTCATACAAATATATGGGTGCCAGCCAGGGGAAATAAAGATTTTTGATTCTTTTTATCTTGCGTAATTAGGGAACTTCCTTAGATATTTTGACAATATATTTTTATTGCACATTCTAATGTCACAAGGAAACTGGTAGCGGATAACCGAACAATCAACAAAAATATTAGTGGGTGGGTCTGCAGCACAGTGTAACCTCACACAAGCATATTGCACATATTAATATAACTATAGGTACTTGCGTATATATCTCTTTGAAGCTCCTTCACCAATCTGCCATTCACCCAGTACTCACTTTCATATATACTTTTGCCATTTGCCCACAGAAGTCAACTAAAGAGCTGTCTCTTTTAAGTCATTTAAATTTGGCAATCGGGTTCTTTTTGTCCGGTTAAAAGGCAGCCCGTTCTGTCCAGGTTTGGAGGCCAGCTGGTCAGGGAACGGAGCTCCATCATTAGTTCCTCTGTTCACTGGGGAGACGTGCCATAATGGATCTGGCTGCCCAGGAATCTGTAGCCCCTGACGACTTTTAAGCTGCGGCTCTTGGCGATGCATAGAGCTGGAAGGCTGGCCCATTGGGTGTATTCTGGCCTCCGCAAAGGAGGGGGTTTTAGGTGGCTGGTTGGGTAATGGTTGGAAACGTGGATCTGATGGTACCGAGTGGTTTGAGGAAGATGAAGGGTGCAAGAGCTTCCACAGGGACTTTAAAGGTTGACTCTACAAAGTAAGACAGTAGACATACTTGAGGCAGTAATTGGAATGACATGTAAAGAAATTCTTATCCTATACTGATATGGGATTTTAGATACAAGTTCATAAAACAAGGAGACAAATAGGAAGTATCTGCTTTTCAGCATTAATCTCATACATGCAGAGATGAGCCCAGATTCAAACATGTGAGGTTATCCATGAGCCTTGCATGATGTGTCTCAGCAGGATATTACTGGAAAGAAACTTTTACTTTCACATTATAAAGTAATAGAGAAGTGCATACAGCAACACATCAGCATGCTAAACTGAATCTGCCCCCTAGTCACTGAACTGTTTTATAGTGTCTATGGCAGAGGTTCTCAAACTCGGTCCTCGGGGGCACACACGGTACATGTTTTGCAGGTCTCCTCACAGAATCGCAAGTGAAATAATTAGCTCCACCTGTGGACCTTTTAAAATGTGTCAGTGAGTAATTAATACACCTGTGCACCTGCTGGGTTACCTGCAAAACATGCACTGTGTGTGCCCCCGAGGACCGAGTTTGAGAACCTCTGATCTATGGAGTAGATTCAGTTCTGAGCGATGTTGGATCAGCATGTGTGGATGCACAGTTTCCTGTACATTATGGTAGCCCAAGATCAACGATTTTCCTCCACACCTCTGAGGGGTGTGAAGCAAAATCAGCAAAGTTGGTGGTTCGATGTGCCATTCCGGAAACACACATTGCGACTATCACTCAGAATTGAATTGCTGTACAGGTACTATGAAAGTGCTACTAAACAATTTAGTAAGAAGAGAAATGCCAAGTACAGGGCGGGGAAAGAGAGGGATAATTGTAAAGTAATGAAGCATATTGTAGCATGATGTGCTCAGAAAAAAACCATATTGGGAAATATCCAGTTTCCCATCATTCTGGGTAATAGATCCATTCCCTGTAATATACCATTCATATTTACAACACAGCTAAGATATCATATGTTCCTGAAAACTTTCCAAAGTTAATTTCAGGTGTTAAATTTGACAGGAACATAAGAGATGGCCAAAGGCAATAAGTACAAGTGCAAAAATGTATTTGATCTTTTATGCTGAAGATGAAATCTCATGCTAGACATCGTGCTCTGGGCATTGTGCAGTATGGAGAAAACTTATTTTGTAAAGTTTATTCCAAGATCCGTGAGTGGAATAAACCATAACGCTTGTGCTCCCTATATAGTAAATAACATATATTGTCTGGACCACCTGTCTCTTATGCCCAGGCGAACGGCCACAATCACATGCATGCCGTGGCCTGATTTAGACTAGACGTAAACCCATTTCAGATAAATTTTGACTTGAGAATTGTGCTTGGAGAGATTCATTAGTGATTAAGCACAGTAAGGGGATGAAGATATAAGTCAACCGCAGCCCTTGGGGATGCGTCCCTATTGACTTAATTGTTTTTGAAAGATATGCCTTTTAGGAGAAGTACAGTATATTTGCATATCTTAGGCCTAGGGCAAATTTAATGTTGACTAAGATGACATCAGTAATTTTGTGCCAGACGTATTCATACACGAGATTTAAAGTTGCACATGAGACAAGACTAGTCTCACAATGATTGTGTCAACACGCCATGTAGCCTCATACCGTCATCTTCTGCGTTGCATTGTCTGTTGGAATTATCATCAATGCATTTGTGAGATAGCAGGGTATCTGACATAAGCACTGCTACTAAAATAAACTTTCAGTATCTGCTTATTTGGGTGCTGGCAAAATCGGTTGGGATTGGCAAATCTGGGATTTTTAACATGTTTAATTTCACTGATTTCCCGCTAGATCGGAGATCATCGTTGCTTGGCAGATCCGGGAAATGAGGCCATGGATGTATGGAGACCATAAGTTGCTGCTCAAAAATACATAGTTGTTTTTGACACACAGCCCTGAAGTGTAAACTTTACAACCACAACGCAGAGTATACAAACAGAAATATCTTTTAATAATATTAAACTTACATGTGAGTGTATTTCTGCCATCTTGTCTGGACGCCACTCTTTGTGTCTGCTGCTTTTGTGGCTGGATGAGTGGACGCCTTTCTGTATAGTCAGATGATCCGGACCATCTGTATTGGGCATCTATGTCACAATGATAACCAGAATTTGAGTTGGAACATAAATTAATGTAAAAGAATCAGTGTCATCTGTGGGTCTTTGGGTGACTTACAACTATGATAATAAAACCGACAGTATGGTTGTTTGCTTAGAATATACTATTAGTAATGGGGAAAAATTCTAAACTTCCACATTTTTATTTTGTATTATTTATTACAAAGTGGATCTCTCCCCATGATTCTGCATGTTGCAATGCAGCAAGTTAATAAGCTACCTAAAATATTACGCTTGTTGCATTGATGTATACTTTATGGTAGGTAGCCCACTATTTGCCCTTACTCTTCTGCAATAGTAATGTAATAATGGTTTACTGCTTTCAAAGTTGTTAATCCTCACTATTATACATTTATCATTAATATTTTGAGATTTTGCTGAAAACACTAATGAAAAATGATAGCTTGAAAAGTAATTACTTTCTATGTAATTTGGTGCATAATTCTTGCTTTGTACGGCAAGTTACCACATCATTGACGAAACACTGGTGGATTTAGATCCAAGAGAAGCCAACAAATGACACTAATGTGGGAGCAACAAAATGAGGGGACAACATTAACTATGATCGATTATCTGGAAGAATTCATATATTCCCTTTCCATGTAGATTTCAGCTAACATATGGGACATACTTTCAAAAATAAAGTTACTTTACGATGCGTGACATGCAGCCTTGTCCCATCCCCAAAGCATTTACATGCTGTTAGTTCTGAGCAGAGAAGAGAGTGATAAGAAGATAATGTACTGTATACTGTTTTATGGGGAATATTAAATATGCATGATGTAAACAAATCCTGCAACTTGTGCTCGGAAATAGCGTGGAAAAGGAATGTGTTTGTGTATTGTGCTGTGGTTTAAGTAGAAAATGCAACTAAAGCTGGAAACGCGGAAACAACATGACGATCCTGCGGCAGGACTAGATGATGTATTTGCTATATATAATTTCTGCGTATGCACTACACGATCCGCCATACGATGACACAAAGGGGGTAATTCCAAGTTGATCGCAGCAGGAAATTTTTTAGCAGTTGGGCAAAACCATGTGCACTGCAGGGGGGGGGGCAGATATAACATTTGCAGAGAGAGTTAGATTTGGGTGGGCTATTTTGTTTCTGTGCAGGGTAAATACTGGCTGCTTTATTTTTACACTGCAATTTAGATTGTAGATTGAACTCACCCCACCCAAATCTAACTCTCTCTGCACATGTTACATCTGCCACACCTGCAGTGCACATGGTTTTGCCCAACTACTAAAAAATTTCCTGCTGCGATCAACTTGGAATTACCCCCAATATGTATATCATTGCAGGACTACTGTTAGTGTTCTGCATATCAGATGGGAACATGGAACCACACAAGTCATCAAATGATGTATTGTGTGTATACATTATGACGGTTGTTGCAATCCATTGCGGATCGCAAGATTTGCCAATATATTGCATAGTGTGTATACCCAGCAGTAGAGTTACATATAACCGTCACTTGCCCAGTTTTCCTTAAAGTACTACAGATTTCAGAAGGGTGTTATTTTGAGTTTATGTTTTATTATAGAAAGATGGTCCTTGATGTGTGCTATTTTTGTGTGATGGCAATTATATTCCATTTATACGGTGTAAACTCAGTGTGTTCTCAAGCTGCAGAAGTTAAGGCTAATTTATGAACTGCAAAAAAATGCAAACTGGGCCTGATTCAGAGATGGGCGCAAGACGGATTTTTATGCAGTTGAATGACTGGCCTCACTGCAATACAGAGAGGATGTAGTCACAAAGTAACTGACAGTCAGGGACCATTACAGGGAGGTTATGGGGAGTGGCTGCAAGAACGTAGGTGTGTTGTGACCATTTCAGGCTGTGACTGCAATTCCATACATCTAGCCTCAATACGAGACAAGCGCGAGATGCCTTGTGTGAGTGAGCCGCCAGGTCCTGTGCAACTCTGCTAACATTGGGCGTCTTTTTTGTCTAAAATGCTTCTTAGTTGCAACGCAATGTGGCTAGGACGCACCAGAAGTCTGTGCTGATTAACCTGATATGTGACACTTGTATATTGTGTGTGACTAAGGGGGTAATTCAGAGTTGATTGTGCATCTGATAAATTTAGCACATCTACGATCAGTTTCCCTGACATGCAGGAGGACAGCACAGGGCTAGTCCGCCCCTCATGTCAGGTCCTACCCCCCCCCCCCCACACACACACACACACACACACACACAGGTACAAAAGCGCTTTTGTACCTGACGAGTAGCTCCCTCCAAGCGCAGCTCCTGCGCGCTGGCAGGGAGCTACTGGCCGTGTCCTGGGTTGCAGCGGCTGTGTGTGAGGCCGCGACCCGCCCCCCCCACACACACACACACACACACGTTACAGAAACACTTTTGTTGTCTGGACTGCGTCCCGCCAACGGCATACTAACGCCGTTAGCATGCCTCCTCCTGCCTCAATCGCAGGCCGTGAGATGCTGATAGTATCTCACTGGGCTCCTGGGGTGCGCCGCTGCAGCGGTCCAGTCTGAATTACCCTGAGTCTGTACATGGAGAACAATGTAACTTGCACTGGAATAAACCTACAGCTGCTACATTGTAGCACTTTGTGTACAGCTTCAGAGACTCAGTCACACACAGATATACAGTACATTCGGAAAGTATTCACAGTGCTTCACTTTTTCCACATTTTGTTATGTTACAGCCTTATTCCAAAATGGAATAAATTAATTTTTCCCTCAAAATTCTACACACAATACGCCATAATGACAACGTGAAAAAGTTTTATTGAAATTTTTGCAAATTTATTAAAAAATAAAAAACTAAGAAATCACATGTACATAAGTATTCACAGCCTTTACTCAATACTTTGATGATGCACCTTTGGCAGCAATTACAGCCTCAAGTCTTTTTGAATATGATGCCACAAGCTTGGCACACCTGTCTTTAGGCAGTTTCGCCCATTCCTCTTTTGCAGCACCCCTCAAGCTCCATCAGGTTGGATGGGAAGCATCGGTGCACAGCCATTTCCAGATCTCTCCAGCGAAGTTCAATCGGATTAAAGTCTGGGCTCTGGCTGGGCCATTCAAGGACATTCAGAGAGTTGTAGACAGGTGTGAGCCTTTCCAAATCATGTCCAAACAACATAATTTACCACAGGTGGACACCTATTAAGCTGTAGGAACATCTCAAGGATGATCAGTGGAAACAGGATGCACCTGAGCTCAATTTTGAGCTTCATGACAAAGGCTGTGAATACTTATGTACATGTGATTTCTTTTTAATAAATTTGTAAGTAATATCAACTGAATCAGCAGCCTCCTCCTGTGTCTTAGTTGCATCTATTCTCACAGGATTTGGAGCGCCAAGAGGGGCTGTTTGGTGCGACTGTAGCAGTGATGAATGAGGACACATCTGTATTTTTCCCTGCCACATGCAGTGTAGGCAGGTACCATCAGTTCTGCATGTAAATAAAACGGTGGGGGGGTTTTGCTAAAAAAGCTAAAGGCTTTATAGCCTCCTCCCCAGCATTTTGCCGCAGTCACGCCCTCAGCATTGCCGCAATCACGCCCACAGCATTGCCGCAGTCACGCCCTCAGCATTACCAAAGTCCTGCCCTCAGCACTGCCACAGTCCCGCCCATGGTCATAACTAGGGGGGACTAGGGGTCATGTGACCCAGGCGCAGGATTGGATAGGGCGCTGGGATCCATCTGCGTCTGACACAGCAGAGAAGGTAGTGGAGTAACATGGGATTTGTAGTCATGTCTATTACTGCTGGTCCACGAACTCTGATTGGCTCACGAACCGGCGGCTGGTTTGAGATCCTACCTGCCGCTGCAGGACATGCGCTCTCCTCCCTTCCCTGACATCTGAGACACACCGCCGCTGGATTGAGCGGCGGCGTGTCTCGCTGACAAACAAGCGGGTGGGCCGGAACAAACGGCTTTGCGGGCCAGAGGTTCCCCACCCCTGCTTTAAACAGTAACAGAGAGACTACAGATCCCATGAGGCATTGCACCCTGCAGAAAGATGGCCGCCGCTGGAGCTGCAGTAGTCAGCTATCTTCAGCGGCAAGCCGAAAAAGTACACCAGCTGCTCGCCCTAGCTGTGAATGTCATCATGCTGCTGAGCTTTCTCCAGCCCCACACAACATTGCATTCAGCAGGATAGCACAGTGATTGATGGAAGCAGGACAGCACCCTTCACCTCCGTCTTAGGGGGTCATTCCGAGTTGATCGCTCGCTGCCGTTTTCGCAGCGCAGCGAACAGGTTACTACTGCGCACGCGTATGCACCGCAATGCGCAGGCGCTTCGTACGGCTACAAAGCAGATCGTTGCTGAGCGATGGATTTAACGAAGAATACATTCGCACAGCCGATCGCAAGGAGATTGACAGGAAGAGGGCGTTTGTGGGTGTCAGCTGACCATTTTCTGGGAGAGGTGAGGTGAACGCAGGCATGTCCAGGTGTTTGGAGGGCGGATATCTGACGTCAATTCCGGGACCTGCAACGCTGGATTCATCGCACAGGTTAAGTAACTCTTAGCCTGGTCTTGTTCTACACAAAACGTTTTTGCATAGCAGGGCGATCGCAGCCTTGCTATGCAAAAATACACTCCCCCATAGGCGGCGTCTATTTGATCGCACGGGCTGCAAAAAGTTGCAGCATGCGATCAACTCGGAATGACCCCCTTAGTACAGAGGGAGCTAAACCACAAACACACACACTCACTCTGACTTGTTGTTAACCCCTGCAGCTCATTTAAACTGTAATTTTCTTAAGCTTACATATATTGCCTTAAGTTATAATGCAGATAGTGCTTATTTTCACCACCATGACAGCTACAGATTATATATATATATATATATATATATATATAGTCAGCTGGTTTCTTATAAATAAGAAAAGGGCGGCACTCCAGTAAACATGTAGAAAAAATTATTTAGTAGATACTCATCTGTGTCGTCGTCTATATATAATATATATATATAGGTGTGTGCATATATACACCCACACACATATATATATATATATATATTATGTGTGTGTGTGTGTGTGTGTGTGTGTGTGTGTGTGTGTGTGTGTCTATATATATATACCATGTGTGTATTACTGGGGTCTGCCTTGCTAAGGAATATCTGTTTTGAATAGTTTAGAATTTTGTTTCTTGTTTTTTTTATTTATTTTATTTTTAATTATGTATTTATTTATTTTATATATATATATAATTTAACTTTTTGGGGGGAGCAAGGGGGCGGTTTGGTGTTGCTAAATTGCTGCCTTGCCCCGTGTGCTGTAAGTCCTAGTTTCGGACTCGGTCCCGCCCTTAGCACTGCCGCAGTCACGCCCCATGACTTGATTCCAAACTCACAAATGTGCACCTGGTTGTAACTTAGGTACAGCTTCTTCCCCTTCCAGCTCATTTGCATTATCCCATCTCAGAACGTTTATCCACTGCAGCATAAAAATAGACACAATTGTGCATCTAATCTGGAGTAAGTAAGGAACACGCTGACCCGAGAAAGGTTTCTTAAAAAATGTATATATCCAAACGTAATTAAAAGGGATACACAATGTATTTTAAACAACATGGATATCACACAAGGCATAAAGTGACACAGTGCACAGCCTTATGTAAACTTTTATATAAATGGATTCTTTGGCAGGTATCACAATAGAATATTAAATATACATAGCATATAAAGTATTGCTTAGTGTCATATCAAGATAGACTTTTAAAATGCATTAGTGGAAAGGATAAGTCCAAGATCATACCATGTATGGCTGGCTGGTGGTGTGTGCCGTTGGGGATGGTTCAGTTCCAGATAGGCAATGTGGCAACACGTGTCCACTGCTTGTATAACGGCATCCAGCACTGTGTCACTTTGGTGGTCATTCCGAGTTGTTCGCTTGTTGCCGATTTTCGCTATGCTGCGATTTGTTGCTAAATGTGCATGCGCATGGTACGCAGAGCGCATGCGCTAAGTTATTTTACACAAAACTTAGTAGATTTGCTGGTGTTCGTGCGGCGCTTTTCAGTCGCACTGCTGATCGGTGAATGATTGACAGTAAAGGGGCGTTTCTGGGTGGTAACTGAGCGTTTTCCGGGAGTGTGTTAAAAAACGCAGGCGTGTCAGGGAAAAACGCGGGAGTGTCTTGAGAAACCGGGGAGTGGCTGGCCGAACGCAGGGCGTGTTTGTGACGTCAAACCAGGAACTAAACGGACCGAGCTGATCGCAATCTGTGAGTAGGTCTGGAGCTACTCAGAAACCGCAAGAAAATATTTAGTAGCAGTTCTGCTAATTTTTCGTTCGCAATTCTGCTATGATAAGATACACTCCCAGAGGGCGGCGGCCTAGCGTTTGCAATGCTGCTAAAAGCAGCTAGCGAGCGAACAACTCGGAATGAGGGCCTTTATGCCTTGTGTGATATCCATGTTGTTTTAATAAACTGTGTATCCCTTTTATTTAAGATTGGATATATAATTTAAAAAAAAAACCTTCCTCAGGGGTCAGCGCAAAAGTTTATTCACATCACTACTGTTTACGTCCCACATTTCACATACAGGTGAAACTCAGAAAATTAGAATATTGTGCAAAAGCTAATTTCAATAATTCAACTTAAAAGGTGAAAGTAATATATTATATAGACTCATTACATGCAAAGTGAGATATTTCAAGCCTTTATTTATTATCATTTTGATGATTGTGGCTTACAGCTTAAGAAAACCCCACCTGTAGTTTCACCTGTAAGTATTGGTGTTTTTACTTTATAAGTGATCAAACTTGCTGCAGACCCACTGTTTATTGCGCAGTTCTACAGACCACCCTATCTTTTCTAGAACGTAAGTAAGGAACACCCCAATCCACCTCTGTTCTCTCAGAGCAATTACAATCATTGCATACCCACAGGGAGGCGTTGGGTATATGATCCCGGAGGTCAGAATACCGATGCCGGAATGTCGGCAGGGGAGCGAGCACAACGAAGTCCCTTGCGGGCTCGGTGGCACACTTCGCTCACCACAGGTTCTATTCCCACTATATAGGTGTTGTGGACACCCACGAGTGGGAATAGCCCTAGCGCAGCTGGCGGCATTCTGGCGTCCGGGATCCCGGCATCTGTATTCTGGCCGCCGGGATCATAACTACTTTCCACAGGGAGTATTACCTTTTACCTATGGAAGAGATGTATTCACCCAAAAACTGCCATAAAGTTCCTTTGTCATTTCAGAATTGCATTTCCGCACGTTCATGAATGTTTCACAATGGCGGGATGACCATAGAAAAATAATTTAGAAAATGGTGTTTTATTGAATTTACATGCATTATATTTTCTTTGAATATGTAAGAGAAATATGCATGCTGCACTACACTACACTATGTTACACTGATGGCAAACTAAACACAAGGTATATTTCTGTTCTATAGAAATTAACCAAATGTGATGGGGAACATTCACAGTATGACAAGAAGTGCTGTAACCGATAGCAAGCAATGAAAGGATTCATTTCATTTTACAAGCTGTATTAAGAGAGCGTTGTGTTGCCACTTTTTGGGCCTCCCGAGGCTGCATGACAACAGCCTTGCAGAGAGTGAGTGAGTGTGTGTGTGTGTGTGTGTGTGTGTGTGTGTGTGTGTGTGTGTGTGTGTGTCTGTGTGTGTGTGTTCACAGCCTAGAAGTAGTGTGACTGAGCGGAAGCTATTGGTCTGCAGAACCAAGGTGGCCAGCCTTAAATGTAACTCAGCTGGGGTCGCTTTTTTTGGTTGGAGCCAGAACTGCTCCCACCATTATCTGCCATTACAGAAGTCTGAAAGGAGGTCCAGACCCTTGTAACTGCCCCACCTGCATCTCTGTGCTCAAATACTATTATTACTGTGTCCCAAGTTTTAGTCATGTCTCCAAAGGTTTTGGTAGCAATACTTCCTTCATCACATCCAACTGTGCAGACAACTATCCTGCAATAACTTCTGAATCAATCACAGGGACTGTGAGACATTGGTGTCTTTAGAGCTTTTACAGTATCCAGACCTTTGCTGGTATCAAGGGAATCCTATCAAACCACCACCTAATAAGTAAAATAAAGGTTTACTTATGAAGCCTAACCATGGCCCTCATTCCGAGTTGTTTGCTCACTAGTTGCTTTTAGCAGCATTGCACATGCTAGGCCGCCGCCCTCTGGGAGTGTATCTTAGCTTAGCAGAATAGCGAACAAAAGATTAGCAGAACTGCTAATAAATAATTCTTTGCAGTTTCTGAGTAGCTCCAGACCTACTCACAGATTGCGATCAGCTCAGTCCGTTTAGTTCCTGGTTTGACGTCACAAACACGCCCTGCGTTCGGCCAGCCACTCCCCCGTTTCTCCAGACACTCCCGCGTTTTTCCCTGACACGCCTGCGTTTTTTAGCACACTCCCGGAAAACGCTCAGTTACCACCCAGAAACGCCCCTTTCCTGTCAATCATTCACCGATCAGCAGTGCGACTGAAAAGCGCCGCGGAATCCACAGCAAATCTAAGTTTTTAGTTAAATAACTAAGCGCATGTGCCCTGCGTGCCTTGCGCATACACATTTTGCAACAAATCGCGGCATAGCGAAAATCGGCAATGAGCGTACAACTCGGAATGATCCCCTATGTGCCAAACCACAATGCTTATTTGCTTAAGTGCACCTAAATGTCCAACTAGTGCATTGCAAGGTGCATGTTTACTTGTCTCCAGAACATCAGTCTGCACCTGACTTTGCAGATCCAGCTGAAAATGTTCATAGTGGACAGAAGAAACCAGCAGAAACCACCTCCTACCAACGCATTTTTCTCCTAAAAAAACTACTTGGTTTACTTTTATTTATATCCTACTTGTGAAAGTTTGGGGACATCGGAATGTCTTTAATACTTGCATCATTTTAGTGTCTATGGAAGTTATTACTTTAGTAATAGGGCATCTTTTAAACATGTTTTTTTTCCCATACACTGTCACATGTAACTGTAATATATACATGTTGTCTAAAAAGTGTAAGGCCCAATCTCAGCCACCTCAGAGATGATACAGCTTGGGGAACAAGCTCCCTAATTAGGAAACAATTGCCCCCTCTCCATATTTATGCAATCTTGCATAAAAATAGGTGCCTGTGTCACATAGCAGCATTTACACTGTGGGTATCCACTTCTGCAATTTCATAAATGATCCATGTGTCAGATGTTTGCCCTGTGCAGCATCCAATGAAACAATTATTAACTGGTATGACCACTGACATCAATACAGTGTGTTACCAGATAATGCATTTGTGCTGCAGAATGTTAGTACAGTATTTCAAGTGTGCAATATGTCTGTAATGTGTTACTGCTGGGAAGCAGCACTAGGCGGCCATTTGTGGCTAAGGCCTGAGTGAGGAGGCTGAGGTTTTTATTTGATTAGTGCACATTGCTCTATCTGGTTCTGTAAAGGTTCTATTAGACCGAGGCAAGAAAGGGATGTTGGAAATAAAAGAAACCCTTATGACAGCCCAAACTCATGCTGTTTGTATGTGATGGGAGAGGTATTAATGTTTTATTGCCAGCTTATTTAAAGAAAATTATACCATTGGAAGACTGCCTACAGGCGACTTTTTCAAAGAAGAACTATGCTTTATATTGTTCTTTGAACTAAAAAGTGGAAAGAGGCTTTTCCTGATGATCGGTTTCTCAGAGTCTGTGGATTCTGTCTGTAATATAAGATACAAATCAACTAATTGCACAGATACAGCCATAGTATTGATGCCTAGTACTTTATCAGGTGATGATGACATCCATTGCATCTCATGACTTCAGAGTTAAAGGTGATGTCCACCCAGAGTAAATATGTAACTCCCACAGGCCTCCTGGCAAGGACTTCACTTGGACAGAAGTTGGGATAAAGGGTCCTATAGCAACACTGTGAAGGGACCCCATCCCCTCTTCACCTCACAGAGCAGTGATTTATGGGGTGAGGTGAGTGACTGCACACACCAGTGACTAGACTAACGTCATACGGGTCCGTTGTGGAGCAAATATGCTCTAATATGTTTTCCTGCACATAACAGGCAATGCAACATCTGAGTTTCTGTTCACTGATTCCCATAGCAGGGTTTGTGCACTTGTGTTGCTTGTGGAGTGCAATAAAACAGTAAAAGCCCAGCATCCCCCAAGTAAATGGGGGCAACCATATACTTCTAGCTTCTGGGACCCCATAGAAACGTAGGGGGAATGTAATAGGGTGTGAGAATCAGGAAGTGAGAGATTGTATGAGAGTTCTCCTGATTTTTTTTTTTAAAGTGGCAATCATTTACATGGCAAAATCAACCTTGTTTTGCTATGTAAATCATACCTCCCAAATTTGGTGCCTCACAAAGAGGGACATCGGCGTGGCCTCACAAAAGGGAGTGTCGCAATCGCGAGCCATGCCCCCCGGTTTTCTTCACTGAGGGGGCATGCCCAGCGCTCTGTGAGCTGCTGGCATGCCCCCTCTCTCTGTCTCTAGTGAATAGCACAGCGTCTATTCACCGCTGCTCTGCTAAGCAAAACAGCAAGTGACAGAGCCTCCCAACTGCACCCCCCCACCGCGGGACACTGCGGCAAGTGGGTGGGACAGCGGGACAGTCCCAAAAAAACGTGGGTATGTGTAAATGATTGCCACTTTAAAAAAATCAGGAGAACTCTGACAAAATCTCTCACTTACTGATTCTCACACCCTATTACATATCCCCCCTGTTCTGTTATGGGTATTATTATGCCAATGTCTCTCAGAGCAAAATTAGGATTTGTAATAAAGGTGTTAGAAGGGTACATCAAATTGAGGGATATTTACTATTAAATATTTATTTAGATAGACATCTCCTTTAACCGCTACTGATATTAGATGGTCACTGCATTTCTATTTTACTTCATATCCCAAAATGATTTTAACAATATTTGTAAAGACTGCTGTTGGCTCCTAAATAGGGTTTCACACTTCCCACTTGATTTTCCAAATACCTTTCCTTCTCTGTAATAAATTACCGAACCCGCTCATCACTAGTAATAATACTATACTTTAGTGGGACCCATCCTCTGGTATCCCACCGCCATTTGCTTTAGTTGGCATATATGCAGCGCTCACGTATAAGTAGACCTCTGCTGCTCACCTTCAGGGGTCTATGGAGCAATAGAGATCAGACTCAAGAGCTACAAATAAAAGCCGGTGGGGGGGGGGAGGGGAGGGGAATTGCCAGCTAAGTTCCATTTTTGGGACGGAAGGTGATATAGTGAAAATCAAGTGTAAAAAGTGGAGAGCCTTTTTAAGCAGCGATCTCACATAGAAACCAGATTTATTCTTTTTCTTTAAATAGAAAGTTAATGACCTTGTAAGCATGCATCTGGTTTTCTTAGCTATCATCCTAAAAGTCATTATTATCTTCTTATGTAGGGAAAATAATTATGGCTGCCAGGCACAGAGACAGTCTTTCTACTACACAGACACAGGCTCTCAGCTTGTCATGTGATGGCAGAGTGAGAAAAAGGAAGTTAAAGTGAAAATAGAGCTCAGAGGTACATTCCAAAGCCTTTCCGGTTACTCAATCATGTGCCATGTGACTGTGTAATAGCCTACCACTGTGCTTCATGTAAGCAAAACATAAACATAACATACTTAATTTTATTCATGAGATTGCTGATATGACAAGGTTCAAAACCCTCTGGTCGAGTAGACCTTATTTACAATAGCACGGTTCAAAATTCTCTTTGGTCCAGTGGACCTTAAATGTAATAGGCCAAAAGCAATCTCATGTAGCACCAGTAGAATAGGAAAAGGCATATAGTAATCTTACGTAGCACCAGCAGAATAGAAAAGGCCTATAGTAATTTCTCGTAGCACCAGTAGAATAGGAAAAGGCCTATAGTAATCTCACATAGCACTAGTAGAATAGGAAAAGGCATATAGTAATCTCCTGTAGCACCAGCAGAATAGGAAAAGGCATATAGTAATCTCACTGAGCACTAGTAGAACAGGAAAAGGCCTAAAGTAATCTCCTGTAGTACCAGTAGAATAGGAAAAGGCCTATAGTAATCTCCTGTAGTACCAGTAGAATAAGAAAGGGCCTATAGTAATCTCCTGTAGTACCAGTAGAATAGGAAAAGGCCTATAGTAATCTCCTGTAGTACCAGTAGAATAGGAAAAGGCCTATAGTAATCTCCTGTAGTACCAGTAGAATAGGAAAAGGCATATAGCAATCTCACCTAGCACCAGTAGAATAGCAAAAGGCCTATAGTTGAGTAAGTGTTAGCTGCCTCCATGTTACAAGTAGATGGAATAATCCGAAAGATAAGGATTCTGACAAGAATAATAAAGACAAGGACTATGCATGGTTCTCACAAGCGAACTCTGGCTCACTAATATGCATTTTCCTATTCAACTGGTGTAAGTGTGATTACATTCTAATATTCTCCATTTCTATATACGGGAGCAGTACTTTAGGAAGAAAATTGACTTTTTTTAATGAAAGAGGTGGTTCTAAAGTGAAAAGACGCTGGACATGATGTAACATTTACACTTTTAAACATTGAGCTGGTCACCTCTCCACAAACCTAATCTTACAGCTGGTATGTAGACACATTTCCTATAGCTGGAAAGTAGGTGTGCACCTTGTAGTGCGCCATGTGTGGTGCAGGTAGGTGCCATTTGCAATGTTTATGTGCACATTATAACTGACCTGTGGTAAAGGCTAAGCAAAGCTTCATATCAGGAACCTTAATATTTCCTACAGTATTTCCACATGTCTAATTTTGGCTGAACCAGTGCCGATAGGTGTGTGTACATCATTACATGTTTATAGTCATTGTATTTTATATTCTTCTCATACAAATCAGAATCACTAAATAGAAATGGAGATTCATGAAATGCCTAATTACTCTATAGTAGGTCATGCATATTTCGTCATTTGCCTCAGTTAGGTCAGTGGGATGTATTAGACCTTCTACAGTACATGGAACAATTTGGCAGGAATAAGAGCATTCACTATATGCATGGGATGCAAGAAGAGTACTTGGAGCCAGAGCCAAAGGGATGGGAGAAAAATTATAAATAACAATAATCCATTTGCTTCATAAATAGTATTGCTGAGCTGTGGATTCAGGGCTGTGCTGGCTGTATGGTGGATGTGCACGGGTCCAAATTACAGCTATGAACAGTACAGTTTCTAACAAAGCCCCTAGTGGGAAATGAACAACCAAATGATTTCCAATCCTTTCCTAACACCTGATATGCTCTAGGCTGCAGCCGGTTTTCTGCGGCCACTATCACAGAACAATACGCTACAATACAGAAATAAGATGGGAAACTCACAGCTTGGGATTTCTTCTTTTTCTTTTTTATGACTCGAAAAAAACTTTGCTTTTCTTTGTCTTTTATTTGTTCTGAATGGCTTTTTTCTGCTCCTTTCCTGTAGGGGGAAAACAAAATATAATGCAAAATTGTCAATGTATTTCTCTGTTGTCTTTATTTCCTAACCTATGTCCAGTCTCTAACAGCAGCAGGGTATGTTCTTATGGACAGCCTCCTGCCTGTGATACACTACGCAGCCTGGACTGACCACAGGTTCAGTATGATCATATTACAGGGACAGCGTAACCAGTATACTCATTACTAACATTAAACACCAGGGGGACCTCGCATGCAGCATTATCCATCTGTCTGGTATTTCAGGTCAGTACAGTGAGTATGCAATCCTCAGCCAGAGTAATCATCAGATCAGTATTCTGAGGGCTGATATCGTGTTTGTATAGCTGACCGCAAGTACCACCAATCTGGACAAGGCACACACTGAGGAAAATAAGCTGTAATATACAGATGAAGAGAAAGGAAGTAAAACATGGTAGAAAAAATCTTGAGTACAAGAAGCAAAAAAAACAAAAAGACAAAATCCTAGTGAGATTAAAGTGGAGAAACAAACATACATTCATTGCTAAGTGTGGATTTATTTCTATTGTCATCAGAGACTAGCATGGGGTCTAAAAGGTAACTGATTTATTACTTGTAAAACATAACAAAAATAACCAAAATGCTGCATTTCCCAACAGCAACCAGCAGGTAATAAAATAATGGAAACGGTGTTTTAATTGCCTCCTGACATGATGGAAGACATGGCTATTTGAAAAATATATATTATTATTATTATTATTATTATTATTAACAACAACATTATTATGCTTTATTTAAAACACCAACAATATATCCCAGCATCGGCTTATCCCAGCATCGGCTGCGGCTAATTAAGGACTGAAATCAGGACTGTCCTACTAAAATCAGGCTCAGAGGAATGTACAATGTTTATTTTACGATATTCTTGTATTTATTCAATAAAACCGTCTCATGTTTTGGTATAAGATTAAGTACACCTTATTCCTTCAAACAGAGGTTTGCTTAGAGACTTATTTTCTCTCAGACAGTTAGCGTTTGGTTCCACGTACTTGTACATGTCATGGGTGTGTTGGTGAAAGTGGTTGTGTACACAGACGTTCCTCTGCTGACATAGGAGGCCACACATGGCCGAAGAAACTGCACCTGCTATATGGCAGGTTTCGCTGGTGCGTGTTAATATAAACAATCAGCATTTTGGCGCTTGTAGACGTTGAAAGGGAACGTCTCAACCTTTGCACATTCGGATGCACGGATGTACAGTACACCAGGTAAGGGCTTTGTAGTGGCATTAGCCTAAAGTCACTGACGGGCGACTGCCAATAGATTCAGACATGACCGCGGCTGATCCAACTCACAGTTAGCCCCAATATGCATGTGCAAATGAAGATAAGGTTTATCTGCATAAGCTGTGAATTCTTCATTTGGTGTAGCCGGAAGCAGCTCACCATAATCATGTATTTGCACCAGAGCTCTGCGAGCGCGACACTACCACGACACTTACTCGCAGGGGAATCGCCTACAATTTAATTGATCCCTAATATACTGTAAATGGACTTTATGTGCTGGTTAGTGCTTGCAGGGCAGGCTATGTTGAAAAGGCCAAACAATATGACTAGATAACTCACAATTCAGACATAACTCTAAAACCAAGTACCTGTGCAGCTCAGAGGTGTATGGTTTGTGATCTCTGTGCCATTATTATATTGTGCTTGCATGTCAATGCCTTGATCCACAGCAGTATTAGATACGAGCGGCTGAAAATATTGGCGCCAGTTGTTGAGAATACACAATGGGGTAAATTTACTAAGATTCGTGTTTTCCCGTTTCAGGTCAAAGTTCAATCACGAATGACATCGAAAGTGTAAAACTGCAACTTTTTGAATTTGTTACGATGGATTTACTAAGCTGTCGTATTCGGGTTTTTCTTTTCTTCCGATGTCGATGTCATTCGTGTTTTTTTTTTGTTTTTTACGGCAGTGATTAGCAAAACACTGCCGACTTTTTTTACAATTAATCTCGGCCGGATCTGTGTGATCCGTGCTGGGGTTCATTTTTTTTTTTTTTTTTTAAATTAAACACTGTCAAATATTTAAAAAAAAATTGCGTGGGGTCCCCCCTCCTAAGCATAACCAGCCTCGGGCTCTTTGAGCCGATCCTGGTTGCAGAAATATGGGGAAAAAATTGACAGGGGTGCCCCCATATTTAAGCAACCAGCATCGGGCTCTGCGCCTGGTTCCAAAAATACGGGGGACAAAAAGAGTAGGGGTCCCCCGTATTTTTAAAACCAGCACCGGGCTCCACTAGCTGGACAGATAATGCCACAGCCGGGGGTCACTTTTATATAGTGCCCTGCGGCCGTGTCATCAAAAATCCAACTAGTCACCCCTGGCCGGGGTACCCTGGGGGAGTGGGGACCCCTTCAATCAAGGGGTCCCCCCCCCCCCAGCCACCCAAGGGCCAGGGGTGAAGCCAGAGGCTGTCCCCCCCCATCCAATGGGCTGCGGATGGGGGGGCTGATAGCCTTTGTTGTAAAAGAAAAGATATTGTTTTTAGTAGCAGTACTACAAGTCCCAGCAAGCCTCCCCCGCATGCTGGTACTTGGAGAACCACAAGTACCAGCATGCGGCGGAAAAACGGGCCCGCTGGTACCTGTAGTACTACTACTAAAAAAATACCCAGAAAAACACAAGACACACACACCGTGAAAGTATAATTTTATTACATACATACACACATACATACATACATACATACTTACCTTATGTTCCCACGCAGGTCGGTCCTCTTCTCCAGTAGAATCCAAGGGGTACCTGTTGAAGAAATTATACTCACGAGATCCAGGGGTCCAGGGTCCTCGGGGAATCCAGGTGTAATCCACGTACTTGAAAAAAATAACAAAACGGACACTCGAGCCACGCACTAAAAGGGGACCCATGTTTGCACATGGATCCCCTTTTCCCGACTGCCAGAAACCCACTCTGACTGATGTCTAAGTGGGTTTCTTCAGCCAATCAGGGAGTGCCACGTTGTAGCACTCTCCTGATCGGCTGTGTGCTCCTGTCCTAACTGACAGGCAGCACACGGCAGTGTTACAATGTAGCGCCTATGCGCTACATTGTAACCAATGCTGGGAACTTTCTGCCCTGCGGTTGACCTAAAGTGACGTCACCGCTGAGCAAGAAAGTTCCCAGCATTGGTTACAATGGAGCGCATAGGCGCTACATTGTAACACTGCCGTGTGCCGCCTGTCACTCAGTACAGGAGCACACAGCCGATCAGGAGAGTGCTACAACGTGGCACTCCCTGATTGGCTGAAGAAACCCACTTAGACATCAGTCAGAGTGGGTTTCTGGCAGTCGGGAAAAGGGGATCCATGTGCAAACATGGGTCCCCTTTTAGTGCGTGGCTCGGGTGTCCGTTTTGTTATTTTTTTCAAGTACGTGGATTACACCTGGATTCCCCGAGGACCCTGGACCCCTGGATCTCGTGAGTATAATTTCTTCAACAGGTACCCCTTGGATTCTACTGGAGAAGAGGACCGACCTGCGTGGGAACATAAGGTAAGTATGTATGTATGTGTGTATGTATGTATGTAATAAAATTATACTTTCACGGTGTGTGTGTCTTGTGTTTTTTTGGGTATTTTTTTAGTAGTAAAACTACAGGTACCAGCGGGCCCATTTTTCCGCCGCATACTGGTACTTGTGGTTCTCCAAGTACCAGCATGCGGGGGAGGCTTGCTGGGACTTGTAGTACTGCTACTAAAAACAATATCATTTCTTTTACAACAAAGGCTATCAGCCCCCCCATCCGCAGCCCATTGGATGGGGGGGGACAGCCTCGGGCTTCACCCCTGGGCCTTGGGTGGCTGGGGGGGACGGGACTCCTTGATTGAAGGGGTCCCCACTCCCCCAGGGTACCCCGGCCAGTGGTGACTAGTTGGATTTTTGATGCCACGGCCGCAGGGCACTATATCAAAGTGACCCCCGGCTGTGGCATTATCTGTCCAGCTAGTGGAGCCCGGTGCTGGTTTTAAAAATACGGGGGACCCCTACTCTTTTTGTCCCCCGTATTTTTGGAACCAGGACCAGGCGCAGAGCCCGATGCTGGTTGCTTAAATATGGGGGAACCCCTGTCAATTTTTTCCCCATATTTCTGCAACCAGGATCGGCTCAAAGAGCCCGAGGCTGGTTATGCTTAGGAGGGGGGACCCCACGCAATTTTTTTTAATAAAATAACAACTTTCCCACCCCTTCCCACTGATATACATGCACGGATCTCATGGATCCCTGCATGCCTATCCAATCACGGAAAAAAAAAGCAGGTCTGTTTTTTTTTAGCACTTTTTTACGAGTTGTAATTTTTCACGGCAGTGTTTTTTTTTTTTTGCTTTGCACTTCTTAGTAAATTACCGAGATTCATACTTAAACAGCCGCGTTTTGACCGATGGTGTATTGATTCGTAATTTTTTTCTTGGACTTGCAAAAAATTACGAATGCCCTCATCACTGCCGTGATTATTGCTTAGTAAATTACCGAGATGACACTTTGATGAAAAAACGGCATCTCGGTCAAAATCGGGAGCTTAGTAAATTTCCCCCAATGTGAGAAGATTTGTGTGACATCCATATGCACTAGCATACAACTAATCTCTAAGCATAACTAAGTAAATGTGCCTAAAGCACACATTTGTATGTTTCTCTTCAAAACAGGTCCAATTAAAATATTGTTGTGGCAGTGTTTTTGATGCAGAACTCCATATCTCATACATCATAATGAATGTAATTCATTTGTTCAGCAAGTAAGTCATGTAAAAATATGATAATGGATTGTTACAGTTATGCGGCAGCCCTGCAATGCTCTAGGCTTAGCCACTGTGACCTTTGGACAGCACAAGCCTGTCTGCTCCTCTTGTATTGAATTCATGTTGTTTTCTCCTAAATATAGGACCCCAGTGGGCCCAGTGGCGTCACTGGGGTCTTGACATCCAGTGCGGCTGCCCGCTCTCTTGGTTCCTCTGCTCTGCTTGTCTCAGCAATGCTGTGTGATGTCACTATGTCTTGCACGCTGCAACGCAATGAACCAAAAAATAAAATAAAATAAAAAATAAGATTTTAAACCTATCGGTAAATCTTTTTCTCGTAGTCCGTAGAGGATGCTGGGGACTCCGTAAGGACCATGGGGAATAGACGGGCTCCACAGGAGACATGGGCACTAAAAAGAACTTTAGGTATGGGTGTGCACTGGCTCCTCCCTCTATGCCCCTCCTCCAGACCTCAGTTAGAGAAACTGTGCCCAGAGGAGACGGACAGTACGAGGAAAGGATTTTGTAAATCCAAGGGCAAGATTCATACCAGCCACACCATTCACACCGTATAACATGGGATATACGAACCAGTCAACAGTATGAAACAAAACCAGTATCAGTCCAAAACTGATCCAACTGAAACATAACCCTTATGTAAGCAACAACTATATACAAGTCCTGCAGGATGTTGTCCGCACAGGGACGGGTGCCCAGCATCCTCTACGGACTACGAGAAAAAGATTTACCGGTAGTTTTAAAATCTTATTTTCTCTTACGTCCTAGAGGATGCTGGGGACTCCGTAAGGACCATGGGGATTATACCAAAGCTCCAAAACGGGCGGGAGAGTACGGACGACTCTGCAGCACCGAATGAGCAAACATTAGGTCCTCATCGGCCAGGGTATCAAACTTGTAGAATTTTGCAAAAGTGTTTGAACCCAACCAAGTCGAGGCTCGGCAAAGTTGTAATGCCGAGACGCCCCGGGTAGCCGCCCAAGTAGAGCCCACCTTCCTAGTGGAATGGGCCTTAACCGAATTCGGTAACGGCAATCCAGTCGTAGAATGAGCCTGCTGAATCGTGTTACAGATCCAGCGAGCAATAATAAGAATTTACTCACCGGTAATTCTATTTCTCATAGTCCGTAGTGGATGCTGGGGACTCCGTAAGGACCATGGGGATTAGCGCAGCTCTGCAGGAGACTGGGCACAACTACAAAGAAAGCTTTTAGACTACTGGTGTGCACTGGCTCCTCCCACTAAGACCCTCCTCCAGACCTCAGTTAGGATACTGTGCCCGGAAGAGCTGACACAATTAGGAAGGATTTTGAATCCCGGGTAAGACTCATACCAGCCACAACAATCACACCGTATAACTCGTGATACAATACCCAGTTAACAGTATGATAACAACTGAGCCTCTCAACAGATAGCTCAACAATAACCCTTTAGTTAAGCAATAACTATATACAGGTATTGCAGACAATCCGCACTTGGGATGGGCGCCCAGCATCCACTACGGACTATGAGAAATAGAATTACCGGTGAGTAAATTCTTATTTTCTCTAACGTCCTAAGTGGATGCTGGGGACTCCGTAAGGACCATGGGGATTATACCAAAGCTCCCAAACGGGCGGGAGAGTGCGGATGACTCTGCAGCACCGAATGAGAGAACTCAAGGTCCTCCTCAGCCAGGGTATCAAATTTGTAGAATTTAGCAAACGTGTTTGCCCCTGACCAAGTAGCAGCTCGGCAAAGTTGAAGAGCCGAGACCCCTCGGGCAGCCGCCCAAGAAGAGCCCACTTTCCTTGTGGAATGGGCTTTTACTGATTTAGGATGCGGCAGTCCAGCCGCAGAATGTGCAAGCTGAATCGTACTACAGATCCAGCGAGCAATAGTCTGCTTAGAAGCAGGTGCACCCAACTTGTTGGGCGCATACAGGATAAAAAGCGAGTCAGTTTTCCTGACTCCAGCTGTCCTGGAAACATAAATTTTTAGGGCCCTGACTACATCCAACAACTTGGAAGCCTCCAAGTCATTCGTAGCCGCAGGCACCACGATAGGTTGGTTCAGATGAAAAGCTGATACCACTTTGGGGAGAAACTGGGGACGAGTCCTCAATTCTGCCCTATCCATATGGAAAATCAGATAAGGGCTTTTACATGACAAAGCCGCCAATTCTGAAACCCGCCTGGCCGAAGCCAAGGCCAACAACATGACCACTTTCCACGTGAGATATTTTAAATCCACGGTTTTCAGTGGCTCAAACCAATGTGACTTTAGGAAATCCAACACCACGTTGAGATCCCAAGGTGCCACTGGAGGCACAAAAGGGGGCTGAATATGCAGCACTCCCTTAACAAAAGTCTGAACTTCAGGTAGTGAAGCCAATTCTCTCTGGAAGAAAATCGATAGAGCCGAAATCTGGACCTTAATGGAACCCAATTTAAGGCCCATAGTCACCCCTGACTGTAGGAAGTGCAGGAACCGGCCCAGCTGAAATTCTTCCGTTGGGGCCTTCCTGGCCTCGCACCACGCAACATATTTTCGCCATATGCGGTGATAATGGTTCGCGGTTACTTCTTTTCTAGCTTTTATCAGCGTAGGAATGACTTCCTCCGGAATGCCCTTTTCCTTCAGGATCCGGTGTTCAACCGCCATGCCGTCAAACGCAGCCGCGGTAAGTCTTGGAACAGACAGGGCCCCTGCTGCAGCAGGTCCTGTCTGAGCGGTAGAGGCCATGGGTCCTCTGATATCATTTCTTGAAGTTCCGGATACCACGCTCTTCTTGGCCAATCCGGTACAATGAGTATAGTTCTTACTCCTCTTCTCCTTATTATCCTCAGTACCTTTGGTATGAGAGGAAGAGGAGGGAACACATAAACCGATCGGTACACCCACGGTGTTACCAGAGCGTCCACAGCTATCGCCTGCGGGTCTCTTGACCTGGCGCAATATTTTTCTAGCTTTTTGTTTAGGCAGGACGCCATCATGTCCACCTGTGGTTTTTCCCACTGGTTTACAATCATTTGAAAGACTTCTGGATGAAGTCCCCACTCTCCCGGGTGGAGGTCGTGCCTGCTGAGGAAGTCTGCTTCCCAGTTGTCCACTCCCGGAATGAACACTGCTGACAGTGCTAACACGTGATTTTCCGCCCATCGGAGAATCCTTGTGGCTTCTGCCATTGCCGTCCTGCTTCTCGTGCCGCCCTGTCGATTTACATGGGCGACCGCCGTGATGTTGTCTGACTGGATCAGTACCGGCTGGTTTTGAAGCAGGGGTTTTGCCTGACTTAGGGCATTGTAAATGGCCCTTAGTTCCAGAATATTTATGTGCAGGGAAGTCTCCTGACTTGACCATAGTCCTTGGAAGTTTCTTCCCTGTGTGACTGCTCCCCAGCCTCGAAGGCTGGCATCCGTGGTCACCAGGACCCAGTCCTGTATGCCGAATCTGCGGCCCTCTTGAAGATGAGCACTCTGCAGCCACCACAGCAGAGACACCCTTGTCCTCGGAGACAGGGTTATCAGACGATGCATCTGAAGATGCGATCCGGACCACTTGTCCAACAGGTCCCACTGAAAGGTTCTTGCATGAAACCTGCCGAATGGAATCGCTTCGTAGGAAGCTACCATTTTTCCCAGGATCCGCGTGCAGAGATGCACCGACACCTGTTTTGGTTTTAGGAGGCCTCTGACTAGAGATGACAGCTCCTTGGCCTTCTCCTCCGGGAGAAATACTTTTCTCTGTTCTGTGTCCAGAACCATCCCTAGGAACAGTAGACGTGTCGTAGGGACCAGCTGTGACTTTGGAATGTTTAGAATCCAGCCGTGCTGTTGTAGCACTTCCCGAGATAGTGCTACCCCTACCAACAACTGCTCTCTGGACCTCGCCTTTATCAGGAGATCGTCCAAGTACGGGATAATTAAACTCCCTTCCTTCGAAGGAGTATCATCATTTCCGCCATTACCTTGGTAAAGACCCTCGGAGCCGTGGAGAGACCGAACGGCAACGTCTGGAATTGATAATGACAATCTTGTACCACAAACCTGAGGTACTCCTGGTGAGGATGGTAAATGGGGACATGTAGGTAAGCATCCTTGATGTCCAGCGATACCATGTAATCTCCCTCGTCCAGGCTCGCAATAACCGCCCTGAGCGATTCCATCTTGAACTTGAATTTTTTGATATATGTGTTCAAGGATTTCAAATTTAAAATGGGTCTCACCGAACCGTCCGGTTTCGGTACCACAAACATTGTGGAATAGTAACCCCTTCCTTGTTGAAGTAGGGGCACCTTTACTATCACTTGTTGTGAATACAGCTTTTGAATTGCCTGTAACACTGCCTCCCTGCCTGAGGGAGTGGTTGGTAAGGCAGATTTGAGGAAACGGCGGGGGGGGGGGGGGGGGGGGGGGCGTCTCGAATTCCAGTTTGTACCCCTGAGATACTATTTGAAGGATCCAGGGATCCGCCCGTGAGCGAGCCCACTGCTTGCTGAAATGCTTGAGACGGGCCCCCACCGTACCTGGCTCTGCCTGTGGAGCCCCAGCGTCATGCTGTGGACTTAGAGGAAGCGGGGGAGGACTTTTGCTCCTGGGAACTGGCTGTATGCTGCAGCTTTATCCCTCTACCTCTGCCTCTGGGCAGAAAGGACGCGCCTTTAACCCGCTTGCCCCTATTGGGCCGAAAGGACTGTACCTGATAATACGGTGCTTTCTTAGGTTGTGAGGGAACATGGGGCAAAAATGTAGACTTTCCAGCTGTTGCTGTGGAAACGAGGTCCGAGAGACCATCCCCGAACAATTCCTCACCCTTATAAGGCAGAACTTCCATGTGTCGTTTGGAATCTGCATCACCTGTCCACTGCCGAGTCCATAACCCTCTCCTGGCAGAAATGGACATTGCACTAATTTTGGATGCCAGCCGGCAAATATCCCTCTGTGCATCCCTCATGTATAAAAGTGCGTCTTTTATATGCTCTACGTTCAGCAAAATAGTGTCCCTGTCTAGGGTATCTATATTTTCTGACAGGGAATCTGACCACGCAGCAGCAGCGCTGCACATCCAGGCTGAAGCTATAGCCGGTCTCAGTATCACACCTGTGTGTGTATATATAGATTTCAGGATAGCCTCCTGCTTTCTATCAGCAGATTCCTTCAGGGCGGCCATATCCGGAGACGGTAGTGCCACCTTCTTCGACAAGCGTGTGAGCGCTTTATCCACCCTAGGGGGTGTTTCCCAGCGTGACCTATCCTCTGGCGGGAAAGGGTACGCCATTAGTAACCTCTTAGAAATTACCATCTTTTAATCAGGGGAAGCCCACGCTTCTTCACACACTTCATTTAACTCTTCAGATGGAGGAAAAGCTACTGGTAGTTTTTTTCTCTCCAAACATTATACCCTTTTTTGTGGTACCGGGGGTAACATCAGAAATGTGCAACACATTTTTCATTGCCTCAATCATGTAACGTGTGGCCCTACTGGAAGGTACATTAGTCTCTTCGTCGTCGACACTGGAGTCAGTATCCGTGTCGACATCTGTGTCAACCATCTGAGGTAGCGGGCGTTTTAGAGCCCCTGATGGTTTTTGAGACGCCTGGGCAGGCACAGGCTGAGAAGCCGGCTGTCACGATCCGGGTATCTGGACGCCATTACTTACCCTTCAGATGCCTCCTAAGGCTGGCTCAGCGTTCCAGGACCGGATCCCGCTGTTCCTGAGTTTCCACATGCAGAATGTCAGAGTGGTGTGTTCATCAGCCGCGGCCTCCGCTGTGCCCGCGTGGTTAAATGTGCGCTTGTCAGTCTGGCGTCTCCTGTCTCCTGTGGCCGGCGTCGCCATTACTGTTTCAATTCTCACATGGATTACAAACCAAACTTCCCTCCAAGTGTCTGCATGGGCGCAGCCATCTTGGATTTTGTCATCTGAGCATTTCCACCAATCTGCTGTCTGTACTGTTGATTTGCATAATTGCCTAGCCAACCCCTTCCTTGCTGCAGGTATAAGTAAGCTGTGCCTGAGCAAGGAAGGCGTCAGTGCTTTGGTTGTCTAACATAGTTCCAGTTTGTCTCTCTCCTGTGGTTGTCTTCCAGGTTCCAGCTCCTGTCTCCAGACTTCTGCTATAGAGACCCGCACCAGCATTCCATCTGCGGTGTAGCCTGACTCTCCGATCCATTCTGGACTCACCTATTTCCAGTTACAACAATCACCTGCTTCCAGCCCAGCTTCCAGCAGTGTACAGCTTCTCTTAAAGGGCCGGTGTCCTTTCTGCAGTTTACCACTCTCCACCGGTATTATTATTTCACCGCTCTCAAACTCCAAACTTCATTATCAATCACCTGCTTCCAGCCCAGCTTCCAGCAGTGTACAGCTTCTCTTAAAGGGCCGGTGTCCTTTCTGCAGTTTACCACTCTCCACCGGTATTATTATTTCACCGCTCTCAAACTCCAAACTTCATTATTATTTCATCGCTCTCAAGTTCGTTTATTATTTAACTGGTTCCAGCCAGTATCCACTCCGTACCAACAACAGTCTGGTTCCAGCCAGTATCCACAGCAGCCGTTTTATCTTCAGCAGCCCAGCCTTTTCCTGGAACACCAGCTGGTACGATCCTGGGTTCTCTCCATTGCTACAGTCAGGCCTGGTAAGGACTTTCCAACTAGAAGATTATAAGAACTGTCTCACACTACCAGTGCCTGTGGCCCTTGCCACCCTGTAGTACCCAGGAATTGTATTTATCCTCTGTTGACTTTTATGTTTCCTTTACTGCTGCTGTGTTACGGAGTTTGTCATAATAAACATCATTGACTTTTATCCTGGTTGTCGTGGTCACGCCTTCGGGCAGTTATTCTACATGTTACTTACATGTCTAGGGGTCTGATACAACCTCCCAGGTTCCGTTACATCTCAGCCCCTACAACTGAGGCTGCCTCCCGTCAGCTCAGGCCCTCAGTTGTGACAGTAAGCACTGACCTAATGAATCCAGCCGGAGACCAGGATCAAGCGACCAGGCCGATGCAAGAACTGGCAGCCCGACTTGAACATCAGGAGGCTGCACAGGGCCACATCATCCGCTGTCTCCAGGATCTCTCTACACGGCTGGATGGGATTCAAACGACCCTCCGTGGACCTGGCACGTCCGGTGCGTCCACTACAGTGACACCAGCTGTAACCCCACCCACCTTACCCATTTCCAGTCCACATCTTCATCTTCCAACGCCAGCAAAATTTGATGGATCTCCAAGGTTCTGCAGGGGATTTCTCAATCAATGTGAAATCCACTTTGAGCTTCTACCTGGCAATTTCTTCAGTGACCGTACTAAAATTGCCTATATCATCTCCCTTCTCAGTGGCTCAGCCCTTGACTGGGCATCACCGTTATGGGAGAAGTCTGATCCCCTGCTATCCTCCTATACTGACTTTGTAGCTACATTCAGGCGCATCTTCGACGAGCCAGGCCGGATAACATCTGCTTCATCTGAGATTCTCCGTTTACGCCAGGGAACACGTACTGTGGGACAGTATCTTATACAGTTTAAAATCCTGGCATCCGAACTGGCATGGAACGACGAGGCCTTGTATGCTGCATTCTGGCATGGCTTATCAGAACGCATCAAGGATGAGTTAGCTACCAGAGACTTGCCCTCTAAGTTGGATGAGCTAATTTCTCTTTGCACGAAGGTTGATCTACGTTTCAGAGAGAGAGCATCCGAGCGAGGAAGATCATCTACTCCTAAATCTTCTGCTCCTCCTCCTCGTCAACCATCTCCATCCAAGGATGAGCCTATGCAAATTAGTCGTTCTCGTCTATCTCCCGCTGAGCGCCGAAGACGTCTCTCTGAGTCTCTCTGTCTCTACTGTGCAGCTCCGTCGCACACTATCAATGCCTGTCCCAAACGTCCGGGAAACTCCAGATCCTAGCTCGCCAAGGAGAGGGCCGGCTAGGAGTAATGATCTCCTCTCCATCTCCTCATGACTGTAACCTCCCAGTGTCACTCCAAATTGCTCAACGTTACAGGAACGTCATTGCCCTCCTTGATTCCGGAGCAGCTGGGAATTTCATAACCGAAGCTTATGTTAAACGGTGGTCCCTACCCACCGAGAGACTGTCCTCGTCCATCTCTTTGACTGCCGTGGATGGCAGCAAGATTTTTGACGCAGTCATTTCCTTAAGGACTCTTCCAGTTCGTCTGAGAGTGGGAGTTCTTCATTCTGAGTATATTTCTTTTTTAGTGATTCCAAGAGCCACACATCCAGTGGTTTTAGGCCTTCCATGGCTCCGTCTCCACAACCCATCAATTGACTACGCAAATACTGGCATGGGGTCCCTCCTGTGCTGAGACTTGTTTAGCCAAAGTTCTTCCTGTTTGTTCTTCCTTCCCCAGGTCATCTGATGTTCCGCCTCCTCCATATCAAGACTTCACGGACGTGTTCAGTAAAGCCTCTGCTGATATCCTTCCTCCTCATAGAGAATGGGACTGCCCAATCGACCTCATTCCAGGGAAGGTTCCACCGCGAGGTCGAACTTATCCGTTGTCTCTGCCTGAGACACACTCCATGGAAGAGTACATCAAAGAGAACCTGGCGAAGGGTTTCATCCGACCATCTTCTTCTCCAGCCGGCGCAGGCTTCTTCTTCGTTAAGAAGAAAGACGGTGGTCTGCGTCCGTGCATCGACTACAGAGGTCTGAACGACATTACCGTCAAGAACCGATACCCTTTACCCCTGATTACCGAGCTCTTTGATAGAGTTAGTGGTGCAACTATTTTCACAAAGCTGGACTTGAGGGGTGCCTACAATCTCATCCGAATCCGTGAGGGTGACGAGTGGAAGACCGCCTTTAACACCCGTGACGGACATTATGAGTACCTCGTCATGCCCTTCGGATTGAGCAATGCTCCAGCAGTCTTCCAGCACTTCGTGAATGAGATTTTCAGGGACATCTTGTACCGCCATGTCGTGGTTTATCTAGACGACATCCTCATCTTTGCTAATAATCTCGAAGATCATCGTTTCTGGGTAAAAGAGGTTCTTTCCCGTCTCCGTGTCAATCACCTCTATTGTAAATTGGAGAAGTGTGTGTTTGAAGTTAAAACCATTCCGTTTCTAGGTTACATTGTGTCCGGTTCCGGACTAGAGATGGATCCTGAGAAACTCCAAGCAATCCAGAATTGGCCTATACCCTTAAGTCTCAAAGGGGTCCAGAGGTTCTTAGGGTTCGCCAATTATTATAGAAAATTTATACGAGACTTTTCCACCATTGTGGCGCCTATCACTGCATTAACCAAGAAAGGTGCTAATCCATCCAAGTGGTCCGAGGAAGCTACACAGGCCTTTCACCTTCTGAAGCAACGGTTCATCTCTGCACCAGTTCTGAAACAGCCCGACACCGACTCTCCTTTTATCTTAGAGGTAGATGCCTCCTCCGTTGGAGTAGGAGCTGTGTTATCCCAGAGGGCCAAAGATGGACATCTACATCCTTGCAGTTTCTTCTCCCGGAAGTTCTCCCCAGCTGAGCGCAACTATGCCATTGGCGATCAGGAGTTGCTAGCCATCAAGCTCGCTCTGGAGGAGTGGAGATACCTGTTGGAGGGAGCTTCCCACTCAATCACCATACTTACCGACCACAAAAATCTTTTATATCTCAAAGGCGCACAATGTCTGAATCCTCGTCAGGCCAGATGGGCACTTTTCTTCTCTAGGTTTGACTTTAAACTCCAGTTCTGTCCGGGTTCTCAGAATCGTAAGGCCGATGCCCTTTCCCGCTCATGGGAGCAAGAAAATGAGTCAGAGTCTGCAGACAAGCATCCTATTATTAATCCGTTGGCATTCTCCACGGTAGGGATGGACTCTACGCCTCCACCAGGGAAAAGTTTTGTTAAGCCAGTTCTAAGGAAGAAGCTCATGCATTGGGCCCATGCTTCCCGTTTTGCTGGACATACAGGCATTCAAAAAACCCTTGAATTTATTTCTAGGTCCTACTGGTGGCCAACTCTGAAGAAGGACGTTATGGAATTTATTGCCTCCTGCCCAAAGTGTGCCCAACACAAAGTCTCCCGCCAGTCGCCTGCGGGGCAACTGGTTCCATTATCTGTTCCCTGTCGACCTTGGACCCATTTGTCGATGGACTTTGTTTCCGATCTACCTATCTGCAACAAGTTTAATACCATCTGGGTGGTAGTTGACCGGTTCACCAAGATGGCACATTTCATCCCTCTCACCGGTCTTCCGTCAGCTTCCAAGTTGGCTCAAGTGTTTATACAAGAGATCTTCCGACTTCACGGTCTTCCTGAAGAGATCATCTCGGATCGTGGAGTACAATTTGTAGCCAAATTTTGGCGAAGTTTGTGTCAAGCCCTCCAAGTCAAGTTAAAGTTTTCCACGGCTTACCATCCTCAGACCAATGGTCAAACCGAGAGGGTGAATCAGGACTTGGAGGCCTTCCTCCGTATATATGTGTCTTCCTCTCAAGATGACTGGGTTCAACTCCTTCCTTGGGCCGAGTTCAGCCACAACAATCAATACCATTCCTCATCTTCTTCTACACCATTCTTCATTAATTATGGATTCCACCCTAAAGTCCCAGAATTCCAACCGCTTCCCGCAACTTCTGTTCCAGCAGTGGATGTCACCTTGCGTCAGTTTTCAAATAACTGGAGGAACGTCCGCGCAGCCCTGCTTAAAGCCTCATTCAGGTATAAGAAGTTTGCCGATAGGAAGCGTAGAGCGGTTCCTGCTCTCAAGGTGGGTGATCGTGTGTGGCTGTCCATGAAGAATTTGAGGTTGAGAGTTCCCAGCATGAAATTTGCACCTCGCTACATCGGACCCTTCAAGATTGAACAAGTCATCAATCCTGTTGCCTACAGGTTACAGCTACCATCCTTCTTGAAAATACCCAGGACATTTCATGTTTCTTTGTTGAAACCGCTGATCCTGAATCGGTTTCATTCCGCACTTCCTCCAGCTCCCAAAGTTCAGACTCAACGGGGAGTCGAGTACGAGGTGGCCAAGATTTTGGACTCACGTTTCCGTTACGGTCAGTTACAATACCTCATTGACTGGAAGGGCTATGGTCCTGAAGAACGCTCTTGGACCAATGCCTCAGACGTCCATGCTCCTGCCTTGGTCCGAAATTTCCACGCAAAGTTTCCTTTAAAGCCTAAGAAGTGTCCTGGGGCCACTCCTAAAGGGGGGGGTGCTGTCACGATCCGGGTATCTGGACGCCATTACTTACCCTTCAGATGCCTCCTAAGGCTGGCTCAGCGTTCCAGGACCGGATCCCGCTGTTCCTGAGTTTCCACATGCAGAATGTCAGAGTGGTGTGTTCATCAGCCGCGGCCTCCGCTGTGCCCGCGTGGTTAAATGTGCGCTTGTCAGTCTGGCGTCTCCTGTCTCCTGTGGCCGGCGTCGCCATTACTGTTTCAATTCTCACATGGATTACAAACCAAACTTCCCTCCAAGTGTCTGCATGGGCGCAGCCATCTTGGATTTTGTCATCTGAGCATTTCCACCAATCTGCTGTCTGTACTGTTGATTTGCATAATTGCCTAGCCAACCCCTTCCTTGCTGCAGGTATAAGTAAGCTGTGCCTGAGCAAGGAAGGCGTCAGTGCTTTGGTTGTCTAACCTAGTTCCAGTTTGTCTCTCTCCTGTGGTTGTCTTCCAGGTTCCAGCTCCTGTCTCCAGACTTCTGCTATAGAGACCCGCACCAGCATTCCATCTGCGGTGTAGCCTGACTCTCCGATCCATTCTGGACTCACCTATTTCCAGTTACAACAATCACCTGCTTCCAGCCCAGCTTCCAGCAGTGTACAGCTTCTCTTAAAGGGCCGGTGTCCTTTCTGCAGTTTACCACTCTCCACCGGTATTATTATTTCACCGCTCTCAAACTCCAAACTTCATTATCAATCACCTGCTTCCAGCCCAGCTTCCAGCAGTGTACAGATTCTCTTAAAGGGCCGGTGTCCTTTCTGCAGTTTACCACTCTCCACCGGTATTATTATTTCACCGCTCTCAAACTCCAAACTTCATTATTATTTCATCGCTCTCAAGTTCGTTTATTATTTAACTGGTTCCAGCCAGTATCCACTCCGTACCAACAACAGTCTGGTTCCAGCCAGTATCCACAGCAGCCGTTTTATCTTCAGCAGCCCAGCCTTTTCTTGGAACACCAGCTGGTACGATCCTGGGTTCTCTCCATTGCTACAGTCAGGCCTGGTAAGGACTTTCCAACTAGAAGATTATAAGAACTGTCTCACACTACCAGTGCCTGTGGCCCTTGCCACCCTGTAGTACCCAGGAATTGTATTTATCCTCTGTTGACTTTTATGTTTCCTTTACTGCTGCTGTGTTACGGAGTTTGTCATAATAAACATCATTGACTTTTATCCTGGTTGTCGTGGTCACGCCTTCGGGCAGTTATTCTACATGTTACTTACATGTCTAGGGGTCTGATACAACCTCCCAGGTTCCGTTACATCTCAGCCCCTACAACTGAGGCTGCCTCCCGTCAGCTCAGGCCCTCAGTTGTGACACCGGCTGTCCCACATTAGGTATGTCGTCAAACCTTTTATGTAAGGAGTCGACACTATCACGTAATTCCTTCCACAGCACCATCCACTCAGGTGTCGACCCCGCAGGGGGTGACATCACATTTACAGGCATCTGCTCCGCCTCCACATAAGCCTCCTCATCAAACATGTCAACACAGCCGTACCGACACACCGCAAACACACAGGGAATGCTCTGACAGAGGACAGGACCCCACAAAGCCCTTTGGGGAGACAGAGAGAGAGTATGCCAGCACACACCAGAGCGCTATATAACACTGGGATCCCACTATCAATGAGTGTTTTCCCTATAGCTGCTTTTTTATATATATCACATATATATACCGTATTTGCTGGCGTATAAGACGATTTTTTCCCCCTGAAAAACATGCCTCCAAGTGGGGGGTCGTCTTATACGCCGGGTGTCGTCTTATACGCCGGGCGGGAAGTCGCCCGGCGTGGGAAGTCGCGAAACAGGGGCGTGACCTAGCATAAGGGGGCGTGGCCTCGCGGGCGGACCCCCGTTTTCAGCAATGGTGGTTGAGAAGATGATGTTGGCTGCCCCCCCCCACTTCCCCCGTGAAGTGCCTCTATCTGTACGGTGAGTGTACGGGTGAAGCTGTGTGAAGTCCGGCTCCTACACAGGGACAGGAGCCAGGTGCTGCACGTATTGTTACAGTGCAGCACCCGGCTCATGTCACTGAGCAGGAGCCGACATTCAGCAGTGACAGGCGGACATCGGCAGCACTTACAGTATAAGAGATTTGGTATGCATAAGAAGGGGGGGGGGGGTGACAGCGGCTTAGGCAGGGGGGACAGCGGCAGCACTGCAGGGAAGCTGCAGGTGAGGGGGGCTTAATACTGGTACTACAGGGCAGACCAGACAGCTGCTAGTGACAGAGAGACGGCAGGGACCAATCCAATCAGGCTTTGTATACAGCCAACAGCCAACCACAGTACTGCACCATTGTACAGTACAGT
The DNA here is from genome assembly GCF_028390025.1 of Pseudophryne corroboree. NCBI lineage: Eukaryota > Metazoa > Chordata > Amphibia > Anura > Myobatrachidae > Pseudophryne > Pseudophryne corroboree. The sequence continues at coordinate 831,661,339 of NC_086445.1, read as the reverse complement.
ATAGCATAGCAAAATGCCTGCCTGTGTTTCTGAGAAATCAAATCAAATCTGATGTTCTTTTACGTTTTATTTGGTGTGTGGAAGGTGTGCGGAAGAGGGGGTAGTCTTATATGGCGAGTATATAACAAACTCTATATTTTGAGTGGAAATGTTGGGGGGTCGTCTTATACGCCCAGTCGTCTTATACGCCGGCAAATACGGTATATATCTATCTATACTGCGCCTAAATTTAGTGCCCCCCCCTCTCTTTTTTACCCTTCTGTAGTCTCTCAGACTGCAGGGGAGAGCCAGGGAGCTTCCTTCCAGCGGAACTGTGAGGGAAAAATGGCGCCAGTGTGCTGAGGGAGAAGCCCCGCCCCCTTTTCGGCGGACTTTCTCCCGCTTTTTCTGTGATACTGGCAGGGGTAATTTTACATCTATATAGCCTCTGGGACTATATATGATGTATATTTTGCCAGCCAAGGTGTTATCTATTGCCCTCAGGGCGCCCCCCCCCCAGCGCCCTGCACCCATCAGTGACCGAAGTATGAGGTGTACATGAGGAGCAATGGCGCACAGCTGCAGTGCTGTGCGCTACCTTGGTGAAGACTGAAGTCTTCTGCCGCCGATTTTCCGGACCTTCTTCGTGCTTCTGGCTCTGTAAGGGGGACGGCGGCGCGGCTCCGGGAACGAACACCAAGGTCGGGTCCTGTGGTCGATCCCTCTGGAGCTAATGGTGTCCAGTAGCCTAAGAAGCCCAAACTACCACCTGTTAGGTAGGTTCGCTTCTTCTCCCCTTAGTCCCTCGCTGCAGTGAGTCTGTTGCCAGCAGATCTCACTGAAAATAAAAAACCTAAATATACTTTCTTTCTAGGTGCTCAGGAGAGCCCCTAGTGTGCATCCAGCTCGGCCAGGCACAAGAATCTAACTGAGGTCTGGAGAAGGGTCTTAGTGGGAGGAGCCAGTGCACACCAGTAGTCTAAAAGCTTTCTTTGTAGTTGTGCCCAGTCTCCTGCGGAGCCGCGCTAATCCCCATGGTCCTTACGGAGTCCCCAGCATCCACTTAGGACGTTAGAGAAAGTCTGTTTAGACGCAGGAGCACCAACCTTGTTGGCTGCATACAGGATAAACACAGCCTCTGTTTTCCTAACCCGAGCCGTTCTTGCCGCATAAATTTTCAATGCCCTGACCACATCTAGGGACTCGGAATCCTCCACGTCCCTTGTAGCCACAGGCACCACAATAGGTTGGTTCATATGAAAAGAAGAAACCACCTTAGGCAAAAATTGGGGACGAGTCCGCAACTCAGCTCTATCCACATGGAAAATCAGATAAGGGCTTTTGTGAGACAAAGCCGCCAACTCTGACACTCGCCGTGCCGAAGCCAAGGCCAATAACATGACCACTTTCCAACTGTTTGAAGCGGTTCAAACCAGTGAGACTTAAGGAACCGTAACACCACGTTAAGGTCCCATGGTGCCACTGGAGGCACAAAAGGAGGCTGGATATGCAGCACCCCTTTCACGAAAGTCTTAACTTCTGGAAGAGAAGCCAATTCCTTTTGAAAGAAAATGGATAAGGCCGAAATCTGAACCTTAATGGAGCCTAACTTTAGGCCCAAATTCACTCCTGTTTGCAGGAAGTGGAGAAAACGGCCCAGATGGAACTCTTCCGGAGGAGCAGTCTTGGCTTCGCACCAAGACACATACTTCCTCCAGATACGGTGATAATGTTTCGATGTCACCTCCTTCCGAGCCTTTATCAGAGTAGCAATGACCTCCTCCGGAATGCCCTTCTCCGCTAGGATCCTGCGTTCAACCGCCATGCCGTCAAACGCAGTCGCGGTAAGTCCTGGAACAGACAGGGCCCTTGTTGTAACAGGTCTTCCCTGAGAGGAAGAGGCCACAGATCTTCTGAGAGCATTTTCTGTAGATCCGGATACCAGGCCCTTCGAGGCCAATCTGGAACGATGAGAATCGCCTGAACCCCTCTTCGTCTTATGATTCTCAGTATCTTTGAGATGAGAGGAAGAGGAGGGAACACATAGACCGACTGAAACACCCACGGTGTCACCAGTGCGTCCACTGCAATCGCCTGAGGGTCCCTTGACCTGGCGCAATATCTCGGAAGTTTCTTGTTGAGGCGTGAAGCCATCATGTCTATTTGAGGCAGACCCCACTGACTTGCAATCTCTGCGAAGACTTCCTGATGAAGTCCCCACTCTCCTGGATGCAGATTGTGTCTGCTGAGGAAGTCTGTTTCCCAGTTGTCTACTCCCGGAATGAAGACTGCTGTCAGAGCTCTTACATGACTCTCCGCCCATCGAAGAATCTTTGAGGCTTCTGCCATTGCCACTCTGCTCCTTGTGCCGCCTTGGCAGTTTACATGAGCCACTGCTGTGATGTTGTCTGACTGAATCAGAACCGGTAGACCTTGAAGTAAGGTCTGCGCCTGACGAAGGCCTGTCAGGAATCGACTCACCAAGCTGACATCTGTCCGCCGCTGCGGACTCCGTCCTGGCTCCCTGCGGTCGCCTGTCGTCCACGTCCCTGCCATCGGACGCCATTGTGGGCCTGAGAGCGCCCCTGTGACGGCGGCGTGTAGCGCGCCGCGTTCCCGCTGGGCCGCGGCATGGGCGCCGCCATGACAGCTTCCAGTACTCAGCATACGGCGGCCAATCCGGTGCTTGGCCGCACCCACTTTTCCTCACTCCACCAATGACTGTTAACCAAGGGGTATATATGTAGCTGCAGGTCCAGTCTGCAGGCATCCTGGACTTTGTGTCACTCCTGAGACTCATGTGAAAGGATCTGGTTCCTGTCTCCTCCGTGTACCTGGCTATTCTCAAGAGACTTTGTACTCCTGGTTACTTCACTCAGCTCCGTGGAACTTCAAGTCCCAGCAATACCTGCATTCATCATTGGGCTTCACACCCATCATTACCTGGTGTGCTTCAGCCTAGCAGTAGAGACTGACTCCAGGTGTGTTCCATCTCTCACCTGTGATACAGCTTGCTCGCTGTCAGTGCTTCACCACCTGCACTGTGGACACAGTCAGACTCCTGCCTCTGCTATCAGGTTTGCCATACTTCAACATCACAGCTAAGTTCCATGATTTAACCTGCACTGGTTTCTATACCAGAATAATTCCTACAAGTTACCTTCTCATCTGTTTATCATCTTTACCGGTTATCATTTCTTCAAGTCATTATCCATTCTGTTCCAATAGACTTTCAGCTATCACGCTGCATAATTGACACTTGCATTTATTATTATTTCTGCTGCCGTATTATTTATCATCTGTATAATAAATACCATTGCGCTCATGCGCAGAAACATCATCCAGCCTCCTCGTTTTCTCCCATCTACCTCCACTGACCCACTAGCGCCCCCTCTGGGGACACAGACAAGACCTGACCTGACAGTAAGTCCAGGATCGATGGACTCGGATGGTGGACGGAGTGTGGGGTCAGAGGCCTTGCAAAACCTGGTCTCCCGTCTAGATGGTCAAGAGGCTGCGCAGCAGCAGATGTTCCAATTCCTGCAAGGGATGTCCTCCCGGATAGATACACTACAGCAATCCCTGCCTAGTGCACACACTTCTTCTGTTCCTGTTACTCCAGCACCTGCCAGTACTGTGAGTTCTCCTATGCCGGCTGCATCAGCTCCAGTGTCACGTCTGCACCTGCCCGTGCCAAGCAAGTATGATGGCAGTCCAAAGTTGTGTCGCGGGTTTCTTAACCAATGTGAAATCCAATTTGAATTGTTGTCACATAATTTCCCCACGTCTAGATCCAAGGTTGCTTACATCATCTCTCTACTTTCCGGATCTGCTTTGAGTTGGGTGTCTCCTCTGTGGGAACGTGCCGACCCTCTGATTAACAACTATGCAGAATTCGTGTCAACCTTCAGACGGATCTTTGACGAGCCTGGTCGTGCAACATCAGCTTCGGCAGACCTGATCCAACTTCGTCAAGGTACCCGAAGCATGGGACAATATGTCATCCAGTTCCAGACGTTGGCTGCAGAGATTCAGTGGAACAACCAAGCTCTGGTAGCAGCTTTCTGGCATGGACTCTCGGATCGGATCAAGGATGAACTGGCGACCCGTGATCTCCCTGAGCAGTTGTCTGATTTAATTTCTTTGTGTATCAAGTTGGACTCTCGCATCCGCGAACGCAATAATGAATGTGCCCGGAGTGAGCCCCGCAGATTAAGGATGATACCTTCCGTACAGCTCCAGTCTCCACCTTCTGATGAGCCTATGCAAATAAATAGGTCCCGCCTAACTCCTGAGGAGCGGTCAAGAAGAATGAGAGAGAGACTATGTCTATATTGTGCGGCTGCAGGCCACCAGATTAACTCCTGCACAGTGCGTTCGGGAAACGCCAGATCCTAACTTGCAAAGGAGGAGTCAAGTTGGGATCTTCTAGTCAAGCTCCTTCTAGTCAAGATCTTATCCTTCCTGTGACTTTAGAGACTTCAGTTGGGCTTCAATCTGTATCTGCTTTAGTGGACTGTGGAGCTGCAGGAAACTTCATCACCCAAGCTGCGGTAAATAAATTTTGTTTGCCTGTATGTGAACTTTCTTCCCCAGTCTATATTACCGCCGTGGATGGTAGCCGAATCCCCAAGGGGAATATCTCTCACCAGACTGTACCAGTGGTTTTGGGAGTTGGGATCTTACACTCTGAATTAATTAAGTTCCTAGTCATTCCTCAAGCCACCCAAGAGATCGTGTTGGGCATGCCCTGGCTCCAGCTACACAACCCACAGTTTGACTGGTCAACGTTACAACTCTCTTCTTGGGGTTCACATTGCCATCAGTCCTGTCTAGCCCAAATCTGTCCTGTAAAGTCTACTGAAGTCAAAACACAGTCAAGTCTTCCTGCGGTTTATCAAGATTTCTCAGATGTCTTCAGTGAAAAAGCCGCAGATGTCCTGCCGCCCCATAGAGAATGGGATTGTCCCATCGATCTCCTTCCCGGCAAGAAGCCACCTAGGGGGCGTACCTATCCACTATCTGTTCCCGAAACGGAAGCGATGAGCGATTACATCAGGGAAAATTTACAGAAGGGATTCATCCGTCCTTCATCATCACCAGCTGGTGCAGGCTTCTTCTTTGTCAAAAAGAAGGATGGAGGACTGCGTCCATGCATTGACTACCGGGGTCTTAATGACATTACCATTAAAAATAGTTACCCATTACCACTCATCACCGAATTATTTGACAGAGTTAAAGGAGCCCGCATCTTCACCAAGTTAGATCTTCGCGGTGCCTACAATCTCATCAGAATCCGGAGTGGTGATGAATGGAAGACAGCTTTTAACACTCGAGATGGTCATTACGAGTACCTGGTAATGCCATTCGGGTTGAGTAATGCCCCAGCAGTGTTCCAGCACTTTGTGAACGAAATCTTTCGTGATGTTCTGTATAAATACCTTGTAGTTTATCTGGATGATATCCTCATCTTCTCCCAAGATCTTCCCTCTCATCGTCTACAAGTCCGTGAAGTTCTCCGACGTCTTCGTGAGAACCGGCTCTACGGTAAACTATCCAAGTGTACCTTTGAAGTTTCCTCTATACCCTTCCTGGGATATATAATTTCCGGATCGGATCTTCAGATGGACCCGACAAAATTGGAAGCCATTGCCAATTGGTCCATTCCAAACTCTCTCAAGTCTATTCAGCGATTCCTGGGATTTGCCAACTACTATAGGAAATTTATTCGGGGATTCTCCACTCTCATCGCTCCTATTACCAACCTAACTCGGAAAGGGGCAAACCATTCCAACTGGCCTGAAGAGGCTTTAGCGGCCTTCCAGAAGATCAAGCTGGCCTTTATGTCTGCTCCAGTTCTGTCCCAGCCAGATGTAGACAGACCGTTCGAGTTAGAGGTGGATGCCTCTACAGTGGGAGTTGGAGCGGTTCTCTCCCAGAAGGGAACTGATGGGAAGATTCACCCCTGTGGATTTTATTCTCGTAAATTCCTCCCTGCAGAAGCTAACTATTCCATTGGAGATCAAGAACTACTGGCGATTAAGCTGGCCCTCGAGGAATGGAGGTATCTCCTGGAAGGGGCCAAACATCCGTTCAACATCTACACGGATCATAAAAATCTGCTGTATTTAAAGGCAGCCCAGTGCCTTAATCCTCGCCAGTCCAGGTGGTCTATGTTTTTCTCACGTTTTAACTTTAAGCTTCATTTCCGTCCAGGTTCGCAGAATGTTAAAGCTGACGCCTTATCCCGGTCTATGGAATCCGAAGAGGAAACGCCTGACTCAGTTCCACATTCCATTCTGAGTCCTGTGGTATTTGCTGCAACTCAAGTCTCCCCAACTCCTCCTCCTGGTAAGACTTTTGTTTCCCCAGAACTCCGTCCCAAGTTGCTGTCTTGGGCCCATCAATCCAAGTTCACTGGTCATCCCGGGGTTCTGAAAACCTTCAAGTTCCTCTCTGAGACATACTGGTGGCCAAAGATGAAAGCTGACATCAAGGATTTCGTGGCATCCTGTCCTAAGTGTGTGCAGCATAAGACTCCTCGTCAGTCTCCAGCAGGTCAGTTACAACCATTGTCTGTTCCTAGTCGCCCCTGGTCGCACCTGTCCATGGACTTTATCTCCGACCTTCCTCCTTCTCAAGGATACAATACCATCTGGGTTGTAGTGGACAGATTTACCAAGATGGCCCATTTTGTTCCTCTCCAGGGTCTCCCTTCTGCCCCAAAACTTGCCCAAATCTTCCTACGGGAGATTTTCCGCTTACATGGTCTACCCTCAGAAATAATATCCGATAGAGGTGTACAGTTTGTAGCGAGGTTTTGGAGGGCTCTCTGTTCTGCAATGCAAGTCAAACTGAAGTTTTCGTCATCTTACCACCCGCAGACGAATGGGCAGACAGAAAGGGTAAACCAAGAACTAGAGACATTTTTAAGGTTGTATGTTTCATCTTCCCAGGACGACTGGTTTGATCTGCTCCCATGGGCCGAGTTTGCCCACAACTTCCGCTACCACACTGCTACTGAGACGACTCCATTCTTTGCAGTGTATGGACAACATCCTCGTGTCCCAGACTTCCAAGAGCTTCCTAACATGGATGTTCCTGCCGCCACTTCTGCTCTGAGTCAGTTTTCTTCCATCTGGAGGAAGATCCACACTTCTCTCAAAAAGGCCTCCAGCCGGTATAAACACTTTGCTGATCGCAAAAGACGTGCAGTTCCTTGCTTAAAACCTGGGGACAAGGTTTGGCTGTCTACCCGGAACCTCCGTCTTAGGGTCCCGTCTATGAAATTTGCACCACGTTTCATTGGCCCCTTTCCTGTCGAAAGAGTCATCAACCCTGTGGCCTACAAACTGAAATTACCATCTTCTCTGCGAATACCTAATGCTTTTCATGTTTCTCTCCTCAGACCTTTAGTCCTAAATCGTTTCCAGAGAGCTCTTCCAGTTGGTCCCAAAATTCGAACTCAGCGGGGCGTGGAATTCGAGATTGGAAAGATTCTGGATTCCCGTTGCAGGTACGGACGACTTCAATATCTTGTCGATTGGTCCGGTTATGGCCCAGAGGAGAGAAGTTGGGTGAATTCGTTGGATGTCCATGCTCCAAGGTTGGTCCGTGTCTTCCACAACACTCATCCTTCCAAGCCACGTGGGTGTTCGGTGCCCACCCTTAAGGGGAGGGGTACTGTCAGGAATCGACTCACCAAGCTGACATCTGTCCGCCGCTGCGGACTCCGTCCTGGCTCCCTGCGGTCGCCTGTCGTCCACGTCCCTGCCATCGGACGCCATTGTGGGCCTGAGAGCGCCCCTGTGACGGCGGCGTGTAGCGCGCCGCGTTCCCGCTGGGCCGCGGCATGGGCGCCGCCATGACAGCTTCCAGTACTCAGCATACGGCGGCCAATCCGGTGCTTGGCCGCACCCACTTTTCCTCACTCCACCAATGACTGTTAACCAAGGGGTATATATGTAGCTGCAGGTCCAGTCTGCAGGCATCCTGGACTTTGTGTCACTCCTGAGACTCATGTGAAAGGATCTGGTTCCTGTCTCCTCCGTGTACCTGGCTATTCTCAAGAGACTTTGTACTCCTGGTTACTTCACTCAGCTCCGTGGAACTTCAAGTCCCAGCAATACCTGCATTCATCATTGGGCTTCACACCCATCATTACCTGGTGTGCTTCAGCCTAGCAGTAGAGACTGACTCCAGGTGTGTTCCATCTCTCACCTGTGATACAGCTTGCTCGCTGTCAGTGCTTCACCACCTGCACTGTGGACACAGTCAGACTCCTGCCTCTGCTATCAGGTTTGCCATACTTCAACATCACAGCTAAGTTCCATGATTTAACCTGCACTGGTTTCTATACCAGAATAATTCCTACAAGTTACCTTCTCATCTGTTTATCATCTTTACCGGTTATCATTTCTTCAAGTCATTATCCATTCTGTTCCAATAGACTTTCAGCTATCACGCTGCATAATTGACACTTGCATTTATTATTATTTCTGCTGCCGTATTATTTATCATCTGTATAATAAATACCATTGCGCTCATGCGCAGAAACATCATCCAGCCTCCTCGTTTTCTCCCATCTACCTCCACTGACCCACTAGCGCCCCCTCTGGGGACACAGACAAGACCTGACCTGACAAGGCCGTTGTATATGGCCCTTAATTCCAGAATGTTGATGTGTAGACAAGCCTCCTGGCTTGACCACAGACCCTGGAAGTTTCTTCCCTGTGTGACTGCTCCCCATCCTCGGAGACTCGCGTCCGTGGTCACCAGAACCCAGTCCTGGATTCCGAACCTGTGACCCTCTAGAAGGTGAGCACTCTGCAGCCACCACAGGAGAGATACCCTGGCCCTGGGGGACAGGCGGATCATCTGATGAATCTGTAGATGTGATCCGGACCACTTGTCCAGAAGGTCCCACTGAAAGGTTCTGGCATGGAACCTGCCGAATGGAATGGCCTCGTAAGACGCCACCATTTTCCCCAGCACTCGCGTGCAGTGACGTACCGACACCCTGTCTGGCTTCAACAGGTCCCTGACCAAGTCCCGCAGTTCCTGGGCCTTTTCCGTCGGGAGAAAGACCATCTTTTGTTCCGTGTCCAGAATCATGCCTAAGAAAGGCAATCTGGTTGTTGGAACTAACTGAGACTTTGGCAGGTTTAGAATCCAACCGTGTTGTTGTAACACCCTCAGGGAGAGTGATACTTTGACCAGCAACTGTTCTCTCGATCTCGCTTTTATCAGGAGATCGTCCAAGTATGGGATAATTGTGACCCCCTGCTTGCGCAGGAGCACCATCATCTCCGCCATTAATTTGGTAAAAATTCTCGGGGCCGTGGACAGCCCAAACAGCAACGTCTGAAATTGGTAGTGACAATCCTCCACCACAAATCTCAGGAACGCCTGATGAGGTCGATAAATGGGGACATTAAGGTATGCATCCTTTATGTCTAGAGACACCATATAATCTCCCCCTTCCAGACTTGCAATGACCGCCCTGAGCGACTCCATCTTGAACTTGAACCTCTTTAAGTATAGGTTTAAGGATTTTAAATTTAGAATGGGTCTGACCGAACCGTCCGGTTTCGGGACCACAAACAGGGTTGAGTAATAGCCCATCCCCTGCTGCAGCAGGGGAACCTTGACCACAACTTGTTGGAGACACAATTTTTGAATTGCTGCTAAAACTACCTCCCTCTCTGGGGAAGAAGTCGGCAGTGCCGATTTGAAAAACCGGCGAGGAGGCACCTCTTCGAATTCCAGCTTGTACCCCTGGGAAACAATGTCTATTGCCCAGGGATCCACCTGAGAGTGAACCCAGACTTGGCTGAAAAGACAAAGACATGCCCCCATTGGAGCGGACTCCCCCAGCGGAGCCCCATGCGGTGGATTTAGTAGAAGCCGGGGAGGACTTCTGTTCCTGGGAACTGGCTGTAGCTGGCAGCTTTTTCCCCTTGCCCTTACCTCTGGCAAGAAAGGAAGATCCCCGAGCTCTCTTGGATTTATGCGGCCGAAAAGACTGCATTTGATAATGTGGCGCTTTCTTAGGCTGTGAGGAAACATAAGGTAAAAAAGTTGATTTACCAGCAGTAGCTGTGGAAACTAGGTCCGCGAGACCTTCCCCAAACAACTCCTCACCCTTGTACGGCAAAACCTCCATATGCCGTTTTGAGTCGGCATCACCCGACCACTGTCGGGTCCACAGTGCCCGCCTGGCAGAAATCGCCATAGCGTTTGCTCTGGACCCCAGTATGCCGATATCCCTCTGAGCCTCTCTCATATAAAGGACCGCATCCTTAATATGTCCCAGGGTCAATAAAATAGTTTCCTTATCCATCGTATCCATATCAGCAGATAAAGTATCGGTCCACGCTAGTACAGTGCTACAAACCCAAGCCGACGCTATCGCCGGTCTGAGTAATGTACCGGTATGTGTGTAAATTGACTTCAAGGTAGTTTACTGTATGCGGTCAGCAGGATCCCTGAGGGTCGCTGTATCCTGAGACGGCAGCGCCACCTTTTTGGAAAGGCGCGTCAACGCCTTGTCCACCCTTGGGGAGGATTCCCACCGTATCCTGTCCTTGATAGGGAAAGGATACGCCGTAAGAATCCTTTTGGGAATCTGCAGCTTCTTATCTGAAGTTTCCCAAGCACTTTCAAATAACTCATTTAATTCAAAAGAAGGTGGAAAAGTAACCTCAGGCTTCTTTTCTTTAAACATGTGGATTTTAGGATTAGGCACCGCGGGGTCATCTATAATATGCAGCACATCCTTTATAGCAATAATCATATAATGAATACTCTTTGCCAATTTTGGCTGCAACCTCGCATCATCATAATCGACACTAGTCAGACTCTGTGTCGGTATCTGTGTCAACTAACTGAGAAAGCGGCCGCTTTTGAGACCCAGTAGGTCCCTGTGACATAGGGAAAAGCAGGGTATGACCCTCTGTGTTGTCCTTGGACTCTGCTTTGTCCAAACGTTTGTGCAATAAAATTCACATTTGCATTTAAAATATTCCACATATCCATCCAGTCATGTGTCGGCGTTGCCGACGGCGACACCACACTCATGCGCTCCACCTCCTCCCTAGGAGAGCCTTCCGCTTCAGACATGCCGACACGGACGTACTGACACACCACACACTCAGGGAAAGCTCTATCTGGAGACAGTTCCCCCACAAGGCCCTTTAGAGAGACAGAGAGAGAGTATGCCAGCACACACCCAGCGCCAATAATCTTGGGAAAAAGAAAAATATCACCCAAATACAGCGCTATTCACTGCGCCCAATTATGTGCCCCCCCCCCCTTCTTTAAAACCCTCTGTCACCGGTGATCAGCAGGGGAGAGTCCGGGGAGCCAGCTTCTCAGCGTGTGCTTGAGGAGAAAATGGCGCTGGTGAGTGCTGAGGGAGAAGCCCCGCCCCCTCAGTGGCGGGTTTCGGTCCAGCTCTTTCTTTAAACTGGCGGGGGCTCTGAAATAATATCAAACTGAGTAATTATATTCCTAAAAGCCAGTGCTGAGGTCTACATTGCAGCCCAGGGCGCCCCCCCCCCCCTGCACCCCACAGTGTGCGCTGTGTGTGTGTGTGTGTTGTGGGAGCAATGGCGCGCAGCGTTACCGCTGCGCGTTACCTCTCCGAAGCTCTGAAGTCTTCTGCCGCCTGTGAAGTCTTCTGCCTTCCTATACTCACCCGTCTTCTATCTTCCGGCTCTCCTAGGAGGATGGCGGCGCGGCTCCGGGACGAACCGCTAGGGAAGACCTGCGTTCTGACTCCCTCTGGAGCTAATGGTGTCCAGTAGCCTAAGAAGCAGAGCCTAGCATTTAAGTAGACATAATGTTTTTATAATCCCGCACCAGTTTTCTTAAATATTTTCTTATATGTAGAGCTTGAATGTATCGTGGTAACTACTGCGTTACTGACTTATCTTGGGTTTATTAAACCCTGTTTCTTGTTCTAAACGCAGGTGCTCTCCAAATGCTTTTGGGTCCTAGACCCACACAATGTAATCAGAAAAAAGAAGGAAAAAGAAGCATTTTTTTGGACGCACTAAACCACTGTTCATTTTTAAAAAAAATTATCTTTAATAGGTATGCATTAAAATTATAATCTCAAGGAATTGGTGAAATATTAAAATATAGTGTGAGTAAGAAAAACAGAATGTGATAATAAAAACTACTAATTTCCGAATGGTGATCCCTCAAAGTATCAATTGAAATAAAGGCTATATTGCCTATGACAAAATATCTGTGTCTTCTGTTAGTATTGTCCTATAATTTCCTACTATAAATATAACAAGCCAGCAGTGTTGTTGTATGTCCTTTTGCTACATTTAAATGCAAGCTTTTATAAATTGTAGCTATTTGGCTGCTCTTAAAGAATGTAGCTAATTGTATATTATCAGCTTTATTCCAAAGATGTGTCACTGTTAGTCCTTTATACAGGGGCAATAATTCCTCCACTGGTTATCTTGGACTAATATCACATTTACAAAAATGCTCTTATATAATATGGCTGCTTGGTATTAGCTTTCTTCTTGTAATGTGTTGCCCAATTATTGACACATCATCTTTTAAATGTTAATTTACAAAAGGAATTTTATTCCACCTTATTTAGTGTGTTTTATTTAAAACTTTAAGCAGTCTGCCAGTTTGTATATAGTGTCATCATAATTCCATCCCATCAGTGATATTTCAGGCAATCATATTTAACACTACTATTTCATTAGTATCTCCCAGCATCAGTAATGTTTTATTATTTCTTCATAATGCTTGTTATTAGCCTGTATCTTGATGCTTTAAGATCACAGCACCATGTGGCTTTAGATGCTGTGATCACTATGCAGGAGAGCACTGGAGAATCGCCGCCCGTCTAATTACCGCTGGCCGCACTGAGCTCAGCGTGTATGCGGGCTGACGCCGGGACTCCCCGCTCTCTCTCTCCTCTCCCGTCTTACAGTCCTGCACGTCAGGTCGCTGCTGGTAACGGAGATCGTGAGAGGGAGCGGTACTAGTAGCAGTCTGCCTGTACTACGTGGGAGGACAATAAGCTAAAAACACATTTATAAAAAATTTTCAACTTTGAGTTATTTCCACCATTCGGAAGCAGCCCACGGCCGTTCCACCTTAGGCTTCCTCAGGGCACTCTTGCCCTGAGGAAGCCTAAGGTGGAACGGCGGAACGGCCTAGCATTTAAGTAGGTCTGCTTCTCTCTCCTCAGTCCCACGATGCAGGGAGCCTGTTGCCAGCAGGTCTCCCTGAAAATAAAAAACCTAACAAAATACTTTCTTTTCAGGAAGCTCAGGAGAGCTCCCTGTAGTGCACCCAGTCTCCTCTGGGCACAGTATTAAACTGAGGTCTGGAGGAGGGGCATAGAGGGAGGAGCCAGTGCACACCCATACCTAAAGTTCTTTTTAGTGCCCATGTCTCCTGTGGAGCCCGTCTATTCCCCATGGTCCTTACGGAGTCCCCAGCATCCTCTAGGACGTAAGAGAAAAAAAAATATATATATAGCACAGGCAGCAGCTGCAATAAAGCTACATCCCGAATTTAGATGTCCATCATGGCCAGATGCCCCTAGGCTTTTCAGATGCTCCTAGGCATTTGCCAATACCACCTATGCCTAAGGCCGGTGCTGTGGAAACACTCAGTTACACTCACACGCTACTGAGATGCAACTACTCATCCATGGTGGAGCATGTGCAGTTTGATAAATAGCAAGGTTGACCTTGTCTGCACCCCTAACTTGGCCCTACATGTAACTGCATGAAATGGTGTGAGCCATTTTCACCAGGACTCAGAGGACAGATTGCCGATGCAGCTGCAAATGCCTACGTCCATATATATGTGTGTGTGTGTGTGTGTGTGTGTGTGTGTGTGTATATATATATATATATATATATATAGAGAGAGAGAGAGAGAGAGAGAGTTATTGCATATTTGTATAACTGCACCTTTAAGCGATTTAACAACATGACTCTCATTTTCTCTTAAAATCATTGGAGTTTCAGAAATGATAGCGCGTTCAATTATTCACAGCAGTAACTCAGCAGCTATGGCAGGAATCCCAAGAGTAATGACTGCTAGGAGTCACAGCCAGTGACCTCATTTTGAAGCTTCCTTTCCTGACATGGGAAAACACACTTATTATCTTAGCTCCACTTGTTTAAATTCATCGGGCAAGTGCTGTGCATGTATCAAGGCTGCAATAAATAATAAAGCAGAGAGGAGATGTAGGCAAGGCACCTTTTGTCTCTCTCTGTAGGGAGCTACTAGTATGAAAACGTGATTGAGCAACTTGGATGTGAGCGGAGCAGAGAGTGAAGGTTTGTTCACATTTTATAACACTGCTCACTTGCAGTTGAATAGGTTTTTTTTAAGGAGATCAGAAGTCAGAATATAAATTAATTCAATTCTATTCTTTGGCATATGAATATAAGCAATAAGTCAATGATTTGACTTATGGATATAAGCAATTGGGTACTCTAGCCATGCCTGTTTAGTAATAACTAATGGGACTGTCTACTTACTGACAACTCCTACCTTCTTACTAATTCGTTTTGCCCCATGTAGCAGTCTGGAGGTACCTTGCTATATACCCCACCACTGACAAACACTACAGGATCAGAGAACCTTGGTCTACAATAAGAGAAACTGTTTTGATAAGAAGGGAAAGTTGGACTGATCCATATCTGCAGGGTGGAATAATTTGTCCAGGGCACATATGTGATGTTTGCTATTTATACTGTATATGATTTGTATTTTGTACAGAACCCAGAGCAGGGATGTTGGTGAGCTGAGTTCCCACATGGCCCTCACTCTCTCTCTCCTGCTCCCCTAAGGGGCATTGTAGTAACAATGGCAGGGGGGGAGGGTTCCCTTTCAAGATTTTGCTATGGGGCCCTGAAAGTTCTAGTTACGCCCCTGGCCTGTATTATACTCTGGGCCGGATTAAGGTCTGTCGGGGCCCTGGACAACAAACTTGTGGGGGCCCCTATCAATAAAAGTTATATAATGGCGATGTTATATTATATACCATATAGTATAGAAACACAGCACTGTGCCTGGCTGCTGTGTGCTGCAGCCAGACACAGTGCTATTTTGTATACTATGATAGTATGTATATATATATATATATATATATATATATAATATTTAATAATGTGGAAGTGAATAACATTCAAGTGCAGCCCAAGCACTTTAATGCTGCTGCACCACAGGGGGAAGCGGTGGGGGGGTCCGGCGCCACACTAAACAAAAAAAACAGCTCCAGAACCAGACACTGAAACAGAGACCCGGAGCCGCTGAGGAAGGAGCTGACAGTAAAATGGCGCCGTGGCCTCACTATCAGCTCCTGACCAGCGCATAGAAATCCAATTCACAGCGGCCTCGGCGGTGAGTGAAATCCCGCAAGAGTCACTCTGATGCCTCAGAAGCAGCTCGGCGGGCGGAGCTGGCCGGCGGCCGCAGGCGTGTACTACAGAGGAAATCGGAGACACAGCTGAATCATGCTGTGCTCCGATTTCAATGCCCGCTGCGGTCGCAATGCAGAGGGAGTGGCAGCGGGTGCTATACAGGGGGAGCGGCGGCGAGTGCACTGCAGGGGGAGCGGCGGCGGGCACAATGGAGTGGGAGAGTGTGGGGGCCCCAGGATGACCGCCACTGTAGCCTCTAGCTAGATTCAGCCCTGAGTATACTGTTTTAGCACAGAACTTGAAGCACTGTGAACAGAGCTTCTTCTGAATGATACAGTACTCAGTGTCGGACTGGGGCATGTAGGGCCCACCGGGGGCCTACAGTGGTAGGGGCCCATGGTTAGAGGTGTGGCCAGGCACCAAAGGGGGTGTGTCCAGCCCCCACAGAGGTTTGGCTAACCATTATAGAGTACCTGGTCTGGACTCATTGATAATTTATATAGTAATTAATGCTAGTGCATGCATGCTAATGTGCCAGATTAATGATAGCAATGTACTGTAGAGAATACATCATAATCCTGTGCAGTATAAGGTAACATATGTATAATATATAATTCAGGTGCACAGTCTAGAACCTGATCCCCAGAGGAAGAGGGGCCCCCAGGCAGTGGGGCCTACCGGTGGTTTCCCCTGTACCCCTGTAGGCCAGTCCGAGCCTGACAGTATTTACCAGATTAGTGCAATCATAGTACACATTTTTATTTTTATTTTGTGCATTATGGGCCTAATTTATTCGCAGCAGCTTTGCAATTGCAGTCCTTAGCAATGCAAATGAGGGAGGAGGTGCATACCACCTCCTCCCTGCATCTGTAATGAAGTTGCGTTGTTCATCTGCGACTGCAGGTTGAGTAAATCTAAGCTATCTCACCCTTGCCGTCACAGTGCGGTTTCTGAGGCCTGTCAATCAGATAGAGGCGTTCGTATTTCTGTGCCAAGAAAGCAGGACCCGTTGTGCACATGCACAGTATGCGCAGGACCCGAGATGCAGTAAGGATCGCATTAGTCTGCTGCTTAGGTTTAGGCACCAAAGGGGAGGGTTAGGGTTAGGATTTAGGCACTACTGGGGGGAGAGTTTGGCGGGGGGGGGGGGGGGGGGTGTAAGTTTGCTGTTTGCGTTTCTTAGGAACTAGGACTTTGAGGATAAAAGGCTGATGAACGTATGTGTATATCAGCATAAATAGATTACTCATGCATGTTATTCATATTTGTGGCCTAACTGTCCTGAGGGGAGAAGCAAGGAACAATAGGTAGTGGGGAGCATGCTACATCTAAGATCCGCCAAATCCGTCAGGGAATCGGGAAAATACTATATGTTAACAATCCCCAACTCACCAATCCCGATCATTTTTCGGTCGGAATCTGCAAATCAAGAATTCCCAACATGGATTTCCATGTTCTCCCAACCCAGTTATTAGCAGAATGGGGAATTTCACCAATACTTGCCAGATGTATGTGCTCCTTAATACTATAAATTATGTTTCAATAGGCTTATACAGATGTATGTACAGTTTTTAATTAGGATTACAAACCTGATCAATCAAACTTTTTCTGCTGGATTTTGTTTGTTTTTAATAAATAATGTAATGCAGCAAAACAACACTTAAGGCCTAATTCAGACAGATGTGCGATAAAACGCACATCTACGGTCATTTTCTTTGACATGCGGGGGGACGCCCAGCAGAGGGCACGTCAGCACCGCATGCCGGATCTAGCCCTCCCCCACAGACATGGGAGAACATTGCACAGCGGTGATGCTTTAGTATGTTTCGAGTAGCCCTCTGCCTGTGCAGCCTAGCTGCGAAGGCAGATGGCTACCTGTCATGTTAAGGGTCACAGCCCTTAACATGGCAGTGCATGTCATGCAGCCGCTGCGACCCGCAAACGGTCCGGAAACGTCTGCATTGTTTGTACCGCGCCCCTAAAATTGCATCGACACCCATAAAACGCGTCATCGACACACCGTTCCCACACCCTCCAGGTCTTAGACTGCGTTCTTAAGAGAACGCAGTTTAGGACCTTGCACATGTGTACGCACATGCGCAGATGTGCAGAGAAATCGCTTCATAACGATTTTTGTACATCAGCGTCAGAGTCAGAATTGGCCCCATAGTCATTATGGTGCAGCAGTTAATTAGCAACAGTATTAATCCCAAAATTACTTAACTTTGCAATACTGTATGTCCCACACCATATGTATTTTACACAAGATCCAGTCCTTGACCTCTGTAGAAAAGATGAGTGATCCTGACTACCACAGGAGGAACAGGGTGATACTTTCAGCATCTTGTGTGTGGAAGTATGAATGTGACGAGACACTTTACCTGGCTAGGGCCACTTATCTGTAAGTGATGATGTCACTAGATATTTGTGTGATGTTGGTGGAATCTTTTGCCTGGTCAGGGTCGACTGTCTCTTGCAGGGAGATACTCGGCACCCCTCATATTAGCCATGCACAACTGTGGCCCGAGGTTGTGCTCATTATATGTGTCTCTCTGGTAGGTGACCAGACAGTGTCGCGACCTTGGTGGTGTTTGTTTTTTTCTTTTCCTCATAAAGATTTTTTATTACTTTTTTTGTTTTTTGCACCCGATACGGGGGGGAAGGGATGGAAACACTCATTGGGGTGGGACTGAGCAGAGACATACCTGTTACATGCAGCTTGGTGGACAGTTGTCACAGAGAACTGGTAGTGTGCCTACTGTGAAGGCTATCAGAAAGCAGATGTCTGTGCCCCTAAATTGGAACTGCACATTAGAATAGTTTTAAGATCTCAGTGGCTACGTTCAGATTGAACTTAAAAGGAAAAGGCACTTCTAGAATGCAAATATACTTTTGCAGCATTGAAAAGAGATTTTTCAGGAGAGGAAATGTACCCCTAACATTGCATTACCCTGGTCCAACACTGGGCATGTAAAGTCCGTGTGGCTGGTCTCTAGAGATGAGTGGGTTCGGTTCCTCGGAATCCGAACCCCCCCGAACTTCAGCCTTTTTACACGGGTCCGAGGCAGACTCGGATCTTCCCGCTTTGCTCGGCAAACCCGAGCGCGCCCGAACGTTATCATCCCGCTGTCGGATTCTCGCGAGGCTCGTATTCTATCGCGAGACTCGGATTCTATATAAGGAGCCGCGCGTCGCCGCCATTTTCACACGTGCATTGAGATTGATAGGGAGAGGACGTGGCTGGCGTCCTCTCCGTTTAGATAGAGAGTGAGACACTTGATTTACTAGTAATTTAATTTTAGTAATTTTGGGGAGCATTAGGAGTACTCAGAGAGTGCAGAGTTTTGCTGATAGTTATACTAGTGACCACCAGTTTTATTTATTATTTAAAATCCGTTCTCTGCCTGAAAAAAAACGATACACAGTCACATACCATGTCTGTGCTCAGCCTCAGTGTGCTGCATGATAATATCATCTATGTATATCTGACTATGCTGAGTGCTCACTGCTCACACAGCTTAATTGTGGGGGAGACTGGGGAGCAGTTATAGAAGGAGTACATAACAGTGCACACTTTTGCTGCCAGTGTGACTGACCAATGACCACCAGTATATTGTCTGCCTGAAAAAGTTAAACACTCGTGTGGTGTTTTTTTATTTTATTCTATAAACGCATTCTGCTGACAGACAGTGTCCAGCAGGTCCGTCATTCATTATATCATAATATATACCTGCAGTAGTGATATATATATATATTTTTTATATCATTATCATCCAGTCTATACTAGCAGACGCAGTACGGTAGTCCACGGCTGTAGCTACCTCTGTGTCGGCAGTGCTCGTCCATAATTGTATACCTACCTGTGGTGGTTTTTTTTTTCTATCTTCTTCATACTAGTAGTTTAGGAGTCTGCTGCTGATAGTGTCCAGCAGGTCCGTCATTATATAATATATACCTGTCCTGCAGTAGTGATATATATATATTTTTTATATCATTATCATCCAGTCTATACTAGCAGACGCAGTACGGTAGTCCACGGCTGTAGCTACCTCTGTGTCGGCAGTGCTCGTCCATAATTGTATACCTACCTGTGGTGGGTTTTTTTTTTCTATCTTCTTCATACTAGTAGTTTAGGAGTCTGCTGCTGACAGTGTCCAGCAGGTCCGTCATTATATAATATATACCTGTCCTGCAGTAGTGATATATATATATTTTTTATATCATTATCATCCAGTCTATACTAGCAGACGCAGTACGGTAGTCCACGGCTGTAGCTACCTCTGTGTCGGCAGTGCTCGTCCATAATTGTATACCTACCTGTGGTGGATTTTTTTTTCTATCTTCTTCATACTAGTAGTTTAGGAGTCTGCTGCTGACAGTGTCCAGCAGGTCCGTCATTATATAATATATACCTGTCCTGCAGTAGTGATATATATATATTTTTTATATCATTATCATCCAGTCTATACTAGCAGACGCAGTACGGTAGTCCACGGCTGTAGCTACCTCTGTGTCGGCAGTGCTCGTCCATAATTGTACACCTACCTGTGGTGGTTTTTTTTTTTCTATCTTCTTCATACTAGTAGTTTAGGAGTCTGCTGCTGACAGTGTCCAGCAGGTCCGTCATTATATAATATATACCTGTCCTGCAGTAGTGATATATATATTTTTTATATCATTATCATCCAGTCTATACTAGCAGACGCAGTACGGTAGTCCACGGCTGTAGCTACCTCTGTGTCGGCAGTGCTCGTCCATAATTGTATACCTACCTGTGGTGGGTTTTTTTTTTCTATCTTCTTCATACTAGTAGTTTAGGAGTCTGCTGCTGACAGTGTCCAGCAGGTCCGTCATTATATAATATATACCTGTCCTGCAGTAGTGATATATATATATTTTTTATATCATTATTATCCAGTCTATACTAGCAGACGCAGTACGGTAGTCCACGGCTGTAGCTACCTCTGTGTCAGCAGTCACTCGTCATCCATAAGTATACTAGTATCCATCCATCTCCATTGTTTACCTGAGGTGCCTTTTAGTTGTGCCTATTAAAATATGGAGAACAAAAATGTTGAGGTTCCAAAAATAGGGAAAGATCAAGATCGACTTCCACCTCGTGCTGAAGCTGCTGCCACTAGTCATGGCCGAGACGATGAAATGCCATCAACGTCGTCTGCCAAGGCCGATGCCCAATGTCATAGTACAGAGCATGTAAAATCCAAAACACCAAATATCAGTAAAAAAAGGACTCAAAAATCTAAAATAAAATCGTCGGAGGAGAAGCGTAAACTTGCCAATATGCCATTTACCACACGGAGTGGCAAGGAACGGCTGAGGCCCTGGCCTATGTTCATGGCTAGTGGTTCAGCTTCACATGAGGATGGAAGCACTCAGCCTCTCGCTAGAAAAATGAAAAGACTTAAGCTGGCAAAAGCACAGCAAAAAACTGTGCGTTCTTCGAAATCACAAATCCACAAGGAGAGTCCAATTGTGTCGGTTGCGATGCCTGACCTTCCCAACACTGGACGTGAAGAGCATGCGCCTTCCACCATTTGCACGCCCCCTGCAAGTGCTGGAAGGAGCACCCGCAGTCCAGTTCCTGATAGTCAGATTGAAGATGTCAGTGTTGAAGTACACCAGGATGAGGAGGATATGGGTGTTGCTGGCGCTGGGGAGGAAATTGACCAGGAGGATTCTGATGGTGAGGTGGTTTGTTTAAGTCAGGCACCCGGGGAGACACCTGTTGTCCGTGGGAGGAATATGGCCATTGACATGCCTGGTGAAAATACCAAAAAAATCAGCTCTTCGGTGTGGAAGTATTTCAACAGAAATGCGGACAACATTTGTCAAGCCGTGTGTTGCCTTTGTCAAGCTGTAATAAGTAGGGGTAAGGACGTTAACCACCTCGGAACATCCTCCCTTATACGTCACCTGCAGCGCATTCATCATAAGTCAGTGACAAGTTCAAAAACTTTGGGCGACAGCGGAAGCAGTCCACTGACCAGTAAATCCCTTCCTCTTGTAACCAAGCTCACGCAAACCACCCCACCAACTCCCTCAGTGTCAATTTCCTCCTTCCCCAGGAATGCCAATAGTCCTGCAGGCCATGTCACTGGCAATTCTGACGAGTCCTCTCCTGCCTGGGATTCCTCCGATGCATCCTTGCGTGTAACGCCTACTGCTGCTGGCGCTGCTGTTGTTGCTGCTGGGAGTCGATGGTCATCCCAGAGGGGAAGTCGTAAGACCACTTTTACTACTTGCACCAAGCAATTGACTGTCCAACAGTCCTTTGCGAGGAAGATGAAATATCACAGCAGTCATCCTGCTGCAAAGCGGATAACTGAGGCCTTGGCATCCTGGGCGGTGAGAAACGTGGTTCCGGTATCCATCATTACTGCAGAGCCAACTATAGACTTGTTTAAGGTACTGTGTCCCCGGTACCAAATACCATCTAGGTTCCATTTCTCTAGGCAGGCGATACCGAAAATGTACACAGACCTCAGAAAAAGACTCACCAGTGTCCTATAAAATGCAGTTGTACCCAATGTCCACTTAACCACGGACATGTGGACAAGTGGAGCAGGGCAGACTCAGGACTATATGACTGTGACAGCCCACTGGGTAGATGTATGGACTCCCGCCGCAAGAACAGCAGCGGCGGCACCAGTAGCAGCATCTCGCAAACGCCAACTCTTTCCTAGGCAGGCTACGCTTTGTATCACCGCTTTCCAGAATACGCACAGAGCTAAAAACCTCTTACGGCAACTGAGGAAGATCATCGCAGAATGGCTTACCCCAATTGGACTCTCCTGTGGATTTGTGGCATCGGACAACGCCAGCAATATTGTGTGTGCATTAAATATGGGCAAATTCCAGCACGTCCCATGTTTTGCACATACCTTGAATTTGTTGGTGCAGAATTATTTAAAAAACGAGAGGGGCGTGCAAGAGATGCTGTCGGTGGCCAGAAGAATTGCGGGACACTTTCGGCGTACAGGCACCACGTACAGAAGACTGGAGCAACACCAAAAACGCCTGAACCTGCCCATGCCATCATCTGAAGCAAGAAGTGGTAACGAGGTGGAATTCAACCCTCTATATGCTTCAGAGGTTGGAGGAGCAGCAAAAGGCCATTCAAGCCTATACAACTGAGCAACTCCTCCTTCACATTCTCCAGCAACTGGGGGTGCGAGGAAAAGGCTCAGAATTCCGAGCCCACCCGCTGGCGGTGATGCAGGGCAGTCTGGAGCGACTGCTGATGCTGACATCTGGTCCGGACTGAAGGACCTGCCAACGATTACGGACATGTCGTCTACTGTCACTGCATATGATTCTCTCCCCATTGAAAGAATGGTGGAGGATTATATGAGTGACCGCATCCAAGTAGGCACGTCAGACAGTCCGTACGTATACTGGCAGGAAAAAGAGGCAATTTGGAGGCCCTTGCACAAACTGGCTTTATTCTACCTAAGTTGCCCTCCCACAAGTGTGTACTCCGAAAGAGTGTTTAGTGCCGCCGCTCACCTTGTCAGCAATTGGCGTACGAGGTTACTTCCAGAAAATGTGGAGAAGATGATGTTCATTAAAATGAATTATAATAAATTCCTCCATGGAGACATTCACCAGCAGCAATTGCCTCCACAAAGTACACAGGGAGCTGTGATGGTGGATTCCAGTGGGGACGAATTGATAATCTGTGAGGAGGGGGATGTACACGGTGATATATCGGAGGATGATGATGAGGTGGACATCTTGCCTCTGTAGAGCCAGTTTGTGCAAGGAGAAATTAATTGCTTCTTTTTTGGTGGGGGTCCAAACCAACCCGTCATTTCAGTCACAGTCGTGTGGCAGACCCTGTCACTGAAATGATGGGTTGCTTAAAGTGTGCATGTCCTGTTTATACAACATAAGGGTGGGTGGGAGGGCCCAAGGACAATTCCATCTTGCACCTCTTTTTTCTTTCATTTTTCTTTGCGTCATGTGCTGTTTGGGGAGTGTTTTTTGGAAGGGCCAGCCTGCGTGACACTGCAGTGCCACTCCTAGATGGGCCAGGTGTTTGTGTCGGCCACTAGGGTCGCTTAGCTTACTCACACAGCTACCTCATTGCGCCTCTTTTTTTCTTTGTGTCATGTGCTGTTTGAGGAGTATTTTTTGGAAGGGCCATCCTACCTGACACTGCAGTGCCACTCCTAGATGGGCCAGGTGTTTGTGTCGGCCACTTGGGTCGCTGAGCTTAGTCACACAGCTACCTCATTGCACCTCTTTTTTTCTTTGCGTCATGTGCTGTTTGGGGAGTGTTTTTTTGAAGGGCCATCCTGCGTGACACTGCAGTGCCACTCCTAGATGGGCCAGGTGTTTGTGTCGGCCACTAGGGTCGCTTAGCTTACTCACATAGCTACCTCATTGCGCCTCTTTTTTTCTTTGCGTCATGTGCTGTTTGGGGAGTGTTTTTTTGAAGGGCCATCCTGCGTGACACTGCAGTGCCACTCCTAGATGGGCCAGGTGTTTGTGTCGGCCACTAGGGTCGCTGAGCTTACTCACACAGCTACCTCATTGCGCCTCTTTTTTTCTTTGCGTCATGTGCTGTTTGGGGAGTGTTTTTTGGAAGGGCCATCCTGCCTGACACTGCAGTGCCACTCCTAGATGGGCCAGGTGTTTGTGTCGGCCACTAGGGTCCCTGAGCTTAGTCACACAGCTACCTCATTGCGCCTCTTTTTTCTTCTTTGCGTCATGTGCTGTTTGGGGAGTATTTTTTGGAAGGGCCATCCTGCCTGACACTGCAGTGCCACTCCTAGATGGGCCAGGTGTTTGTGTCGGCCACTTGGGTCGCTGAGCTTAGTCACACAGCTACCTCATTGCGCCTTTTTTTCTTTGCGTCATGTGCTGTTTGGGGAGTGTTTTTTTGGAATGGCCATCCTGCGTGACACTGCAGTGCCACTCCTAGATGGGCCAGGTGTTTGTGTCGGCCACTTGGGTCGCTGAGCTTAGTCATCCAGCGACCTCGGTGCAAATTTTAGGACTAAAAATAATATTGTGAGGTGTGAGGTGTTCAGAATAGACTGAAAATGAGTGGAAATTATGGTTATTGAGGTTAATAATACTTTGGGATCAAAATGACCCCCAAATTCTATGATTTAAGCTGTTTTTTAGGGTTTTTTGATAAAAACACCCGAATCCAAAACACACCCGAATCCAACAAAAAAAATTCGGTGAGGTTTTGCCAAAACGCGTTCGAACCCAAAACACGGCCGCGGAACCGAACCCAAAACCAAAACACAAAACCCGAAAAATTTCCGGTGCACATCTCTACTGGTCTCACGACATGTGAGGAGGTCTGGGTGCATGGAAACGGCATATGGCACGCTTCAGTAATGGGGGGGAGGGGACATCAAAGCGTTCGCCTTGTTCAGGTGCCAGGGCTCCATGCCACACCTTCTTACCTCTCAGACCTCGTCCACTTTCTATCTCCCTCCATTCTCTGTTTTAGTCTCTTGAGCCTTGCATGTGACAGTGGATCCACACATATTGGGCCTGAGTCTGAGATCTACACTTCTGCAGCCGCTTTTCCCTACAGTCGTGGCAATGTACTCGCTTTCAGGTGCTAATGTGACAATCAAATCTGTGCATGTGTAAGCCTATCCCGCCCACTGTTCTAGTGTCTGCAGATGCAACTGCAATCATTAGTACTGCAACCCCATGCTAGACACAAGAAACCCATCAGAAACAGCAAACCCTTTCCCGTATACATGGAGCTGTACATACACACCCGTGTCTACAAATAGCAGCTCTGTGTGTCTTAATACTCACCAGTGGAGTTGGCTCCCAGAAACTCACAAATTCATTCTAGTCTCCGTTTGCACCTACTAGTAACTTTGGAGACATGGTGCAGCGCATTCGCACACTGTGTTTTGCAGTTGAGACGCATGTGCAGTTGGCTCCAAAAATGGGAGATGGTCCATTTTCACAGTTGCGTCTGACTCAGAATCAGGCCAGTTGGCTTTGATTGGTCAACTGCTAGGGTTTACTCCAGACACATGAGCATGTGCTAGACTTATTGCCCACCCCTGTGCTACAGGATACTGTACACACAATAATAAGAATTTACTTACCGATAATTCTATTTCTCGTAGTCCGTAGTGGATGCTGGGGACTCCGTCAGGACCATGGGGAATAGCGGGCTCCGCAGGAGACAGGGCACATCTAAAAAGCTTTTTAGGTCACATGGTGTGTACTGGCTCCTCCCCCTATGACCCTCCTTCAAGCCTCAGTTAGGTACTGTGCCCGGACGAGCGTACACAATAAGGAAGGATCTTGAATCCCGGGTAAGACTCATACCAGCCACACCAATCACACCGTACAACTTGTGATCTGAACCCAGTTAACAGTATGATAACAAAACGAAGTAGCCTCCGAAAAGATGGCTCACAACAATAGTAATAACCCGATTTTTGTAACAATAACTATGTACAAGCATTGCAGACAATCCGCACTTGGGATGGGCGCCCAGCATCCACTACGGACTACGAGAAATAGAATTATCGGTAAGTAAATTCTTATTTTCTCTAACGTCCTAGTGGATGCTGGGGACTCCGTCAGGACCATGGGGATTATACCAAAGCTCCCAAACGGGCGGGAGAGTGCGGATGACTCTGCAGCACCGAATGAGAGAACTCCAGGTCCTCCTTAGCCAGAGTATCAAAATTTGTAAAATTTTACAAACGTGTTCTCCCCTGACCACGTAGCTGCTCGGCAAAGTTGTAATGCCGAGACTCCTCGGGCAGCCGCCCAGGATGAGCCCACCTTCCTTGTGGAATGGGCATCTACATATTTCGTCTGTGGCAGGCCTGCCACAGAATGTGCAAGCTGAATTGTACTACAAATCCAGCGTGCAATAGACTGCTTAGAAGCATGAGCACCCAGCTTGTTGGGTGTATACAGTATAAACAGCAAGTCAGACTTTCTGACTCCAGCCGTCCTAACTATATATATATATATATTTATATATTTTTTAGGGCCCTGACCACGTCTAGTAACTTGGAGTCCTCCAAGTCCCTAGTAGCCGCAGGCACCCCAAGAGGTTGTTTCAGGTGAAAACGCTGACACCCCTTCATGAAGAAACTGGAGACGAGTCCCAGTTCTGTCCTGTTCAAATGGAAAATTTTTAATATGGGCTTTTGTAAGACAAAGCCGCCCATTCTGACAATCGCCTGGCCGAGGCCAGGGCTAACAACATGGTCACTTCCCATGTGAGATATTTGTCAACAGCATGGTCACTTTCCATGTGAGATATTTCAAATCCACAGATTTGAGCGGTTCAAACCAATATGATTTTAAGAAATCCCAACACTATGTTGAGATCTCACGGTGCCCCTAGGGGCACAAAAAAGCTGTATATGCAATACATCCTTTACAATCTGGACTTCAGGAACTGAAGTCAATTCTTTCTGGAAGAAAATCTACAGGGCCGAAATTTAAATGTTAATGAACCCCAATTTGAGGTCCAAAACACTCCTGTTTTCAGGAAGTGTAGAAATCGACCTAGTTGAATTTCCGTCGTGGAGCCTTCCTGGCCTCACCCACGCAACATATTTTCACCACATGTGGTGATGACGTTGTGCGGTCACCTCCTTCCTGGCTTTGACCAGGGTAGGTATGACCTCTTATGGAATGCCTTTTCCCCTCAGGATCCGGCATTCAACCGCCATGCCGTCAAACGCAGCCTGCGGTAAGTCTTGGAATAGACATGGTACTTGCTGAATCAAGTCCCTTCTTAGCTCCCCAGGCCCTTAGTCCTCTGTGAGCATTTCTTGAAGTTCCGGGTACCAAGTCCCTCTTGGCCAATCCGGAGCCACTAGTATAGTTCATACTCCTCTATGTCTTATAATTCTCAATACCCTGGTTATGAGAAACAGAGGAGGGAACACATACACAGACTGGTACACCCACGGTGTTACCAGAACATCCACAGCTATCGCCTGAAGGTCTCATGACCTGGCGGAATACCTGTCCCGTTTTTGTTCGGGCGGGACGCCATCATGTCCACCTTTGGTCTTTGCCAACGGTCCACAATCATGTTGAAAAACTTCCCTATGAAGTTTCCACTCTCCCGGGTGGAGGTCATGCCTGCTGAGGAAGTCTGCTTCCCAGTCGTCCACTCCCGGAAAGAAAACTGCTGACAGTGCTATCACATGATTTTCCGCCTAGCGAAAAATCCTTGCAGTTTTCACTGCCCTCCTGCTTCTTGTGCCGCCCTTCTGTTTACGTGGGCGACTGCCGTGATGTTATCCCACTGGATCAATACCGGCTGACCTTGAAGCAGAGGTCTAGCTAAGTTTAGAGCATTATAAATTTGCTCTAAGCTTATTTATGCGGAGAGAATTCTCCAGACTTAATCACACTTCCCTGGAAATTTTTTCCCTGTGTGACTGTTCCCCAGCCTCTCAGGCTGGCCTCCGTGGTCACCGGCATCCAATCCTGAATGCCGAATCTGCGGCCCTCTAGAAGATGAGCACTCTGTAATCACCACAGGAGAGACACCCTTTTCCTTGGATATAGGGTTATCCGCTGATGCATCTGAGGATGCGATCCGGACCATTTGTCCAGCAGATCCCACTGAAGAGTTCTTGCGGGAAATCTGCCGAATGGAATTGCTTCGTAATAAGCCACCATTTTTACCAGGACTCTTGTGCAATGATGCACTGACACTTTTCCTGGTTTTAGGAGGATCCCGATTAGCTCGGATAACTCCCTGGTTTTCTCCACTGGGAGAAACACGTTTTTCTGGACTGTGTCCAGAATCTTCCCTAGGAACAGTAGACGTGTCGTCGGAAAAAACTGCGATTTTGGAATATTTAGAATCCACTCGTGCTGTCGTAGAACTACTTAAGATAGTGCTACTCCGACCTCCAACTGTTCTCTGGACCTTGCCCTTATCAGGAAAGCGTCCATGTTTCTTTTAAGAAAAATCATCATTCCGGCCATTACCTTGGTAAAGACCCGGGGCGCCGTGGACCATCCAAACGGCAGCGTCTGAACTGATAGTGACAGTTCTGTACCAGGAACCTGAAGTACCCTTGGTGAGAAGGGCAAATTTGGACCTGTAAGTAAAGGTCCCTGATATCCAGTGACATCATATCGTCCCCTTCTTCCTGGTTCGCTATCACTGCTCCGAGTGACTCCATCTTGATTTGAACGCTTGTATGTAAGTGTTCAAATATTTCAGATCTCACCGAGCCGGTTGGCTTCAGTACCACAATATAGTGTGGAATACTACCCCCTTCCTTGTTGTAAGAAGGGTACTTTGATTATCACCTGCTGGGAATACAGCCTGTGAATTGTGTGAGGGGGAGACGTCTCGAATTTCCAATGTACACCTGGGATATTACATGTAGGATCCCGGAGTTCCCTTGCGAGTGTTGCTGAAACTCTTGAGATGACCCCCTACCGCACCTGAGTCCGCTTGTACGGCCCCAGCGTTATGCTGCGGACTTGGCAGAAGCCGTGAGGAGCTTCTGTTCCTGGGAATGAGCTGCTTGCTGCAGTCTTCTTCCCTTTCCTCTCCCCCTGGGCAGATATGACTGGCCTTCGCCCGCCTGCCCGTATGGGGACGAAAGGACTGAGACTGAAAAGACTGTGTCCTTTTCTGCCAATATGTGACTCGGGGTAACAAAAGGTGGATTTTTCAGCTGTTGCCATGGCCACCAGGTCCAATGGACCGCCCCTTTATACGGCAATACTTCCATATGCCGTCTGGAATCTGCCTCACCTGACCACTGTCGTGTCTTCGTCTGGCAGATATGTACATCACATTTATTCTTTGATGCCAGAATGCAAATATGCCTCTGCGCATCACACATATATAGAAATGCATCCCTAAAATGCTCTATAGACAATAAAATCCTGTCCCTGTCAAGGGTATCAAAATTTTCAGTCAGGAAATCCGACCAAGCCCCCTCAGCGCTGCACATCCAGGCTGAGGCGATTGCTGGTCGTAGTATAACACCAGTATGTGTGTATATACTGTTATGATATTTTTCAGCTTCCTATCAGCTGGCTCCTTGAGGGCGGCCGTATCTGGAAACGGTAACGCCATGTTTTTTATATGCGTGTGAGCGCCTTGTCCACCCTAAGGTGTGTTTTCCAACTCGCCCTTACTACTGGCGGGAAAAAGGGTATACCGCCCATAACTTTCTATCGGAGGAACCCCACGTATCATCACACACTTCATTTAATTTATCTGATTCAGGCAAAACTACAAGTAGTTTATTCCCACCCTACAAAATACCCTTATTTGTGGTACTTGTGGTATCAGAAATACGTAACACCTCCTTCATTGCCCTTAACATGTAACTTGTGGCCCTAAAGGAAAAATACGTTTGTTTCTTCACCGTCGACACTGGGGTCAGTGTCCGTGTCAGTGTCTGTCGACCGACTGAGGTAAATGGGCGTTTTTACAAGCCCCTGACGGTGTCTGAGACGCCTGGACCGATACTAATTTGTCCGCCGGCTGTCTCATGTCGTCAACCGGCTTGCAGCGTGTTGACATTATCACGTAATTCCATAAGTAAGCCATCCATTCTGGTGTCGACTCCCTAGAGAGTGACATCACCATTACAGGCAATTTTCTCCGTCTCCTCACCAACATTTTCCTCATACATGTCGACACACACGTACCGACCTACAGCACACACATACAGGGAATGCTCTGATAGAGGACAGGACCCACTAGCCCTTTGGGGAGACAGAGGGAGAGTTTGCCAGCACACACCAAAAGCGCCATAATGTATATAACAACCCTAGAAGGTGTTGTTTCTATATATGGGCTCTTAATATATAATTATATCGCCAATTTATGCCCCCCTTCTCTTTAACCCTGTTTCTGTAGTGCAGGGGAGAGTGGGAGCCTTCCTCACCAGCGGAGCTGGTCAGGAAAATGGCGCTGAGTGCTGAGGAGAATAAGCTCCGCCCCTTTCACGGCGGGCTTTTCTCCCGGTTATTAGGAAAACTGGCCTGGGTTAAATACATACATATAGCCTTAATGGCTATATGTGATGTATTTATTTGCCAAATAGGTATTTATATTGCTGCCCAGGGCGCCCCCAGCAGCGCCCTGCACCCTCCGTGACCGTGTCAGTGAGCCGTGTAGCAACAATGGCGCACAGCTGCAGTGCTGTGCGCTACCTCTCTGAAGACTGTGAAGTCTTCTGCCGCCTGTTTCCGGACCTCCGTTCCGCCGTCTTTCTTCAGCGTCTGTAAGGGGGATCGGCGGCGCGGCTCCGGGACGAACCCCAGGCTGACCTGTGTTCCGACTCCCTCTGGAGCTCAGTGTCCAGTAGCCTAAAACTTCAATCCTCCTGCACGCAGGTGAGTAGCAAGTCTCTCCCCTAAGTCCCTCGTTGCAGTGATCCTGTCGCCAGCAGGAATCACTGATTAGAAACCTAAAAAAAAACTTTACTAAACAGCTCCTTAAGAGAGCCATCCAGTTTGCACCCTTCTCGGACGGGCACAAAAACCTAACTGAGGCTTGGAGGAGGGTCATAGGGGGAGGAGCCAGTACACACCATGTGACCTAAAAAGCTTTTTAGATGTGCCCTGTCTCCTGCGGAGCCCGCTATTCCCCATGGTCCTGACGGAGTCCCCAGCATCCACTAGGACGTTAGAGAAATTATTATTCCATTCTTTACACTTTCAAGGTGGCTATCTGATGCTATCGACCCATAGGAACCAATATAGTATATAACATTATGACACGTGATTACCTAGGTCACCTATCATAGATGCTCAAATAATGTGTCGCTGTATGTTGTGTTAATTTAAAATACCTTTAAAACATTTTTCTGAACGTTACACACCATATTGGTTTCTCTTTGTTATGAGGTCCGTCTCCGCAGGACTCTTTGAAGTTATAAATAATTCAGCAGTTACAGTAGAATCTTTTTTTGCTGCTTATTTGCATCTACTAACATGCGTAAGAACTGCTATATATATCCTTGGCAGAGATGGATACATATGGTGCAATTAAACACCAACTACAGTATGTATATAATAAAATGGTGTCAAATGTGTTACAAATCCCATTGAGAATAGTAATTAAGCACTCATTTGCTAAGAGACTCGTAGTAAATGCCATAAATTTGTATGTAATAAAGGGGCCAAAACAATGAATCCATATATTTATGGGGGCACAATTATTTAATTAATTTATTATATGGGGCAATTTAATACAACCACTAACTAAGACTCTATTTTTTATGAAATGAACAATATATTAAATAGATAATAGGAACCAATATTAATAGTAAATTAATTATTGGGAGAGATAGGACACAAATGAATATTGAAAGCACTAATAATATTGAACACTGGTGGCACTACAAGGAATAGCATGCACATGCTACCATAATTAACTATTATGGCCCTAATTAAAAATAATAATAATTTACTAATATTAGTCCTTTAATATTTAAGTATTAATTATTGCCATTTTAACACATATGAGGAATATCGCCTCTTATTAGGTTCTTGCCAGACATTGCCATGTCGTTCGCCAGAGCCATTTTATGGCCAGTTTGGCTTTTTCAAAACCACCTGCAATTGCTAAACATTTCATTTTGGCTCTCCAAACTACTGGGTATTACATCTGGCAGTTTGGACGCCAAAATCACCAACAATTTGTGGGGAGTTTCAACTTGCCATCAAAATCACACTTAATTATATTACCCCCTTAGAGTCAGATATGGGCAAGTGCTGAAACAGGATGCCACATAGACACAAAGGGCAGATGTATTAAGCCTGGAGAAGTGATAAAGCAGTGATAAGCGGAAGGTGATTACAAACCAGACAATCAGCTCCTTACTGTCATTTTTCAAACTCGTAATGATTGGTTGGTGCGTTATCACCTTCCACTTATCAGTGCTTTATCACTTCTCCTGGCTCAATACATCTGCTCCAATGGCTCTTGTGTGAATCACAAAAATGTCATCCTGCAGTGCTGACTTTTCATTTGGAGAAATGTTCTATTTGCCAGCACAGCGCCTGTCAAGGTACATGCAGCTTCCGGATTCTTGGAACTGCTGCCATGATAGGGAATATACCTATATTGTGGGGTCCACTTCAAAAAGTGCATGAGTGCCACTCTGAAAACAGGTTCCTTCAGTGTTGAACCTACTGCCACTTTAGTACTACCCGCCATCAATTTACTATTTCCTAAAATGCAGGCAGGTTTTAGATTAATTTATGAGGGTACGTTAATCATGTGAGTGAGGAGACAATTTGGAGGATGCCCAACACACAAAAGCCCCATAAATGTCCTACAAAATGTGCCTCCTGCACTTCTTTATCTTGTAAACATATACAGGTTGAGTATCCCATATCCAAATATTCCGAAATATGGAATATTCCGAAATACAGACTTTTTTGAGTGAGATTGAGATAGTGAAACCTTTGTTTTTTGATGGCTCAATGTACACAAACTTTGTTTAATACACAAAGTTATAAAAAATAGTGTATTAAATGACCTTCAGGATGTGTGTATAAGGTGTATATGAAACATAAATGAATTGTGTGAATGTAGACACACTTTGTTTAATGCACAAAGGCCCTCATTCCGAGTTGTTCACTCGGTAAAAATCTTCGCATCGCAGCGATTTTCCGCTTAGTGCACATGCGCAATGTCCGCACTGCGACTGCGCCAAGTAAATCTGCTATGAAGTTTGGATTTTTACTCACGGCTTTTTCTTCGCTCAGGCGATCGTAGTGTGATTGACAGGAAATGGGTGTTACTGGGCGGAAACAGGCCGTTTTATGGGCGTGTGGGAAAAAACGCTACCGTTTCCGGAAAAAACGCAGGAGTGGCCGGAGAAACGGAGGAGTGTCTGGGCGAACGCTGGGTGTGTTTGTGACGTCAAACCAGGAACGACAAGCACTGAACTGATCGCAGATGCCGAGTAAGTCTGAAGCTACTCAGAAACTGCTACGAGGTGTGTAATTGCAATATTGCGAATACGTCGTTCGCAATTTTAAGATGCTAAGATTCACTCCCAGTAGGCGGCGGCTTAGCGTGTGCAATACTGCTAAAATCGCCTTGCGAGCGAACAACTCGGAATGACCTCCAAAGTTATAAAAAATATTGGCTAAAATTACCTTCAGGCTGTGTGTATAAGGTGTATATGTAACATAAATGCATTCTGTGGTTAGATTTAGGTCCCATCACCATGATATCTCATTATGGTATGCAATTATTCCAAAATACGGAAAAATCCCATATCCAAAATACCTCTGGTCCCAAGCATTTTGGATAAGGGAGACTCAACCTGTATCTCACGCTTGCTAAGGAACACTCCTGGATCTGTCCAGCTCCTCCTGTTGGAGAGTCCAACATTTTCGATCCCTACAAACATCACCATCTTGGATGGCAAATGTTTGTGCTTATAGATGAGCACAGGTGCATACTGTGCATAATCAGGCATACAACAAAACAGTATTTGCATTAGGGATGTATGCAGATGTATGCAGACTATCAGCCTTATTAGGGCTTATTAGTGCATACTAAGGGAGATCCTGCTTAGCATTTAAATGATGGATTGGAATGATAAATAAAGCTTTTTATAACCATTAAATGAACTGGGTTTCCCAGAAGTACCTTCTCCTGAATAGAATCATTTGTATTTTGGCCCTAGAAATTAACTTAAAACCCCTCTCACTGTTTCAGTTTAGCCTAAATTATGTAATAATTGTTTGACTACTAACCTTCAACCTATGTTTAAAGCATGGCTGTGTGATAGCAAAACTGTTGGCTAAGACTGCGGGGCTAATTCAGACCTGATCAGTGCTGTGCATTTTCGCACAGCGGGCGATCAGGTCTGTACTGCGCATGCGCCGGCACCGCAGTGAGCCTGCGCATGCCAGAGATGTGATCGGCATCTCTGCCCAGCAATCACCTCTGCCTGATTGACAAGCAGAGGCGTTCGCTAGGCAGGCCGCCGGCCGCCATTTTGGGGGCGCAGTCCGGGCATTGCAGGCGTGCCTGGACCATGTAGGGGGCGGGCCGCAGCGGCTGCGTGACGTCACACACAGTTGATGCGACCCGGGATGCGACAAGTAGCTCCCTGCCAGCGCGCAGAAGCTAAACAGGTAGGGAGCTACTTGTCAAGTACAAAAGCATCGCCGCTGTGCGATGCTTTTGTACTTGTGCGGGGAGGGTAGGGCCTGACATGCGGGACGGATTAGCCCCGTGCTTAGCCCGTGATTAGCCCCCCCTGCATGTCAAATTTAGCACATCTACGATCAACTCTGAATTAGCCCCATTGGCGGATATGCAGGAAATGACAGCAAGCATATGCTTGGTTGCTGCGGGAGATACCACACATAAATGCATAACACTACCAGATTCAGGTCTACTCGCATTAACAGTTCTAAAAAAGTACAAACAGAGAAAGATGATAAATGAATAGGTGTGCTCACCAGGGATCGAAAGTAGTTTGTCTCTTCGAGTGATTTGTTCCTGCGCTGCTGTCAGCTGGGTGAGAAGAACTGCGATTTGACACACTGTTTTCATGAAATGTTCCCTCTGGACGAGGTGACGGAACTGAGCAGATAAAAATATATATATTTCAAGAGCACGCACAACACAAGAAAAAACTAAAAACAACAACGCAAAAACTAATAAGAAAAATACTGTATCAACAAGATATTCATTAATGAAAGTTAGATGTTCAAGACTCTGAGGCCTATTTATCAAATAATATTAGCAGGATATCCCCTGAAAACATTCATTTTCAAGGGGGGTTGGAGGGCTGTAAGGACTCAAACCTTCGGATTTGTGCACAAATATGAATTAGGGCCAAGGGCTTAGCTACCATAGGTGCAGGTAGTGCAGCTGCTATGGGGCCCAGAGCTGAGAGGGGGCCACGTTCCTTGTCAAAGTTACCTGTGTTACATACGTTTGTCACCATTGGGTGGTACACAGGGGAACTTAGAATTTTTGCCTTGGGACCTACAATATATCCAGTTATGCCCCTGGACCTGCACATTGTAATGTGTTATAAAATGAACTGGAGGGCATTATAATGTTACAACATATGAACTGCGGCACTGTATTGTGGCACAGTATAAAGTGAAGGCACTATAGTGTGGAATAAGATGAACTAATGGAACTGTGAATTGTTGCATAATGTGTACTGGTGGCCCTACAATGTGAAATAATGTGATCTAAGGCACTACTATGGTTCAGAAAATGAACTAGGGCACTATTATGGGGCATACAAGTTAACAATTGCTGTGGAGAGCTGTCTCTCTTGAAGCATTGGGTCAGGGGCCCCATCAAAAAGTTGCTATGGGGCCCACAAAGTTCTGGCTACGCCCCTGATCAGGGCCATAATGTATGTCCGACTCTCCAAGAACACTAATATAAATTTTGAAAAAACCTAGAATGTAATTGAACTGAGCTAAGAAAAGTTTACACATATTTATAAGATGCATGTAGACATTGGAAACACTTCTATGTGCCCTCAGCTCCAGATACACCTTAAAAACAACAAACCTGGAATATGTGTCTTTATTAACATTTTCCTAGACCGTTTAGAAGTACAGGTTGAGTATCCCTTATCCAAAATGCTTGGGACCAGAGGTATTTTGGATATCGGATTTTTCCGTATTTTGGAATAATTGCATACCATAATGAGATATCATGGTGATGGGACCTAAATCTAAGCACAGAATGCATTTGTGTTTCATATACACCTTATACACATAGCCTGAAGTCAATTTTAGCCAATATTTTTTATAACTTTGTGCATTAAACAAAGTGTGTCTACATTCACACAATTTATTTATGTTTCATATACACCTTATACACACAGCCTGAAGGTCATTTAATACAATATTTTTAATAACTTTGTGTATTAAACAAAGTTTGTGTACATTGAGCCATCAAAAAACAAAGGTTTCACTATTTCACTCTCACTCAAAAAAGTCCGTATTTCGGAATATTCCGTATTTCGGAATATTTGGATATGGGATACTCAACCTGTATAAGTATAATAATGATGGCAGTAGAGTCTACCAGTTTTACCTCTGTAGAAGCTGCCAACCCTCCTAGGAACTGTGTCATTGTACATATGGCGGTTTTCTTTGGAGGAGGCCCCATCATCTGGATGCATGTCATGATAAGGTCCTCCCTGATTAAATCCAGAAGAGAACACAGTTATTACTATTGGTATATGCTTCTAGAATCTAGATGTCATAACCTTCAACATTTGCCATATAAATGAAAACAAGATAATTAAAGAAAAACTCTGTGGGTGCATTCAAAGGTGGGAGCAAAGAACAAAAAATAAAAAAATGGCACCTGGGCAATCAATGTTGTTATGCAAAGAGTACAACTAAATTTTTTTTTCTTGCATGAGGGGAAAATACAGGCTCCTTTTGCATGTACTGTAGTACACAAATACTGGCCAGCGTTATTTTTACCATATAACGTAGCAGCGGCGTAAGTTTGACCCAGTTGCCCGGAGGCAAGGAAAATATTGGTGCCCATATATATATATATATATATACTGTATATATATATATATATATACACACACACACACACACACACACACACACACACACACACACACACACACACACACACACACTTGCAGATTCTAACTATATGACGCTACTACAAAACCGTTGCAACTAGGCAGATCTATGTAGGGGTCCAGCCACACCCTACATAGATCTGCTCAGTAACTCCCAATGCTGATTTCTCTGACAATTAATTTGCAAGTGTCATATCCAGGATTAGAACCCACAACCTATTACACTGGAAGCATGCACCTTACTGATGGAGAAGTGTGAGAATTATAACTATATGTAGTTACTTGTAATTATCAGAGAAATAACTTCATATAGTTAGTATTCTCATGCTTCCTTTATAGGAGCAAATAGCTTCATCAGTAAGGTGTCTGTTGTAAGGTGCAGTGACTAGTGGGGAAGTTGGCTACGGAAGAGATACCGGCTGCTGTCAATTTTTATTGATTAATGTCGCTGAACACATAGAACAGGAGGAGAGGTGCCCCCCTTCAAAGCAGGAGCCCGGCGGCAGCTGACTCCGTTGCCTCCCAGAGTTCTGCCTCTGTAACGTAGAGTTCAGCTAGGACATGCATCTCTCTCGCTCTGCACATTTTCTAGCAAATGTTTTGTTAGAGTTCAGATAGAACACGCCCCCAGCTCTCTCTCTATCTCCTTTTCTCTCTCTTCCTCTCTCTTTGCATTTATATAAAATATTTTGTTTGGCTCCGAAGTCCTTGTATTTAAATCAAGAAAAAATCAGAGTGGCATTAGCTTTGAAGGCAGCCTCTGAGGATTTTTAAGGGGTCTGGGAAAAAAAACTATGATTCTTTTTATGATTTAGTCAACATGTTATGTACTAACAGACATGAAAAATAATTATCAATAAACAGATGATATATAGGGCCTGGTTGTGAGTCGCACGCAATGTCGATGTTCTCTTATTTGAGCAATTATTTGCAACCATGTATGCGCAAAAATGTGTTTAAACCCCTACTCCGCATGCGTTACACAGAGTGCACACAAAGGTGCTGTTGTGATTGATTGACACGTTATCAGACATGTGGCAAAAAATGATAGGTGGTAAGTGGGAGGTAGCTACTAGTGCGAGCAGAAATGAGCCGCTCAGAGGGCAAATTATGAGAGTGCTGCAGGAATGTCACTGTAAGCTGCTGCATTCACATACACACAGCTGCAGGCAGAGCAAACCATGGTCAGACAGAGAAACTGCACCTGCCACGGGGCTGTTGCAATTTCAATAGTGCAGCTGATGGTGGCGTATAAGGACGTACCAATCGGGATTACAGTGAGCACGAATGCTGAAAGTGGGCGTCGCAGTCACTGCACACTCTGCCACACGGATGTACACTGGGAAAGGAGTTTGTTTTGGCATTTACATAAACTGCCAGACGGACGACTGTTAATAGACGCTGCTGTGTGCAACTCAGAATCAGGGCCATAATTACTATGTGCACAACTGCTTTATCAGATAAGATGGCCCAACTGAGGGCCTGATTGAGATGGATAGAAGGTCAAAGCAGATTGTAAGCGGATTCGATTTACTGTCCAGTTTGAAGGCGTAACATGCACGAGATGTATTAGTAGAAGAGACGCCTCCTGCATGTAGCTGTGATCCCGGGCACTGTGGCTGACAGCGCAAACTGGGATCCAACTCTCAGCTGGCCAACAGAAGGGGGGTCTGGAAGGCCATAAACCATGCAGACCTTTGTCTCTCCCCTCCAAGAAAATGGGGGAGATGTTCCCCCATTCCAGGAACGCAGGCTTCCCCTCTCCCTCAACGCTGTTGCCTGTCAATCAGGCATCGGAAGAGCAGAACTATGGGCAGTATCGCAATGCCCTCTCTGTGCATGCGGAGAACAGACCATGCGCAGACGCAGATTCCTGATAAACGGAAATCTACATGCTGTGGAACTCTATCTATCTCTGAATCAGGCTCTGAGTTATGTTAACTATAAACTCTAATACCTCATATTTATTCAGGGGTACTGTATGTTGCAACCGAGACAACTATTTAGGGATGTAGGACAATGAAAAGGAATTACATATTAATGGTCTAGTAAAATCTTTTTCTTTTTCATCGCTTAGCAAACAGACAACACTAAATGGAATAGATTAACGTGCATACAGTCTCAGCTGAAGTAGAAGTTACTCTATGATCCTTTTAGAACATGATGCTGCGATCAGCTGATGTGAAGTAGCTCTTGGATTGGTTACTGGAAGATCAGCTGACAGAAATCAAGATGGCAGTGCCCAGATCCATTTTTGGAGGGATCTTTAGCTTAGGTCCAAACACCAGGAAGTGGATAAAAAGGAGGATCAATGCGGAGACAGCGGACAGCAAATGCTGTGAAGTGCAATACACAGAGACAGTGGCAGCTGCTGGAAACTCATGTGGAATCAGCGTCAGCGGACCTCTGCTTGAGCTGGGAGCGATGTGTGGAAACAGCGCACATGGACCTCTGCGCCAGCCAGGACAGACATCGCAAAGGTAGAAAACTTCGGAGTGTGACACTGCTCATCTAAGAGTCTATGGGCAAGTACTACATTTTGATAGACAAGGGCAGAGATTTATCTGAACATACTGTCATTATATGACTACACTACGTAGAATCCCATGTAAACTGTCTGTTTGGCCTGACCATGTACTGGCTGGATATGTGCACCTGAGTGGACGAACAAACACAGATACAGCTGCTGTCACTAAAGGCTCAACCCATTTTTACGCTAGTAATAAAAAGTGCTAAAAATCAGCCGTTTGGCGCCTCTTAAAACCTTCCAGTATTTTCCTTATGACCACTAATAGCCTTCTATAAGGTCCTGCTATCTCAGTTGTCACTTTTTTTGGGTCCATGATGGTTAACCCACTTTTTCACACACTTCTCCCAGATCGCATTTTGTAGAAAAGCAACCTCGCAGTGTTTATTTTGTCAAAATTAAACTAAAATTAAAACAAATCCACTGTCAAAATCTTGACTAAAACAAAGCAAAAAAAAAAAAAGCGACTCAGACTAAAATTAAAATGTAAATCCTTGTTAAAATTGCCACCGAAAGTAGGGTTTTACATTTTTTAAAGAACAATTATGTGTTCAGATATTTGCAGAAAATATGACCTGCTGTGAAGGAAATATGATTGTGTACTATACTTATTTGTTCTAACAAACTTAAAGCATTAATTTGTATATGATACAGTATATGGGAGTACTACAGGAAGTCAGACTCAGTATGCAACACATTCTCACCCTACTGAGCCTAGATTACTAAATACATAGCTAAAGGTATGCTAACTTCCAAAGAATTTTAGAGAAATTCAGCAAAAACCATTACAGTATTATTAAACTGTAAAAGTTATGACTAAAATATTGACTAATATTAGACTAAAATGAAAACTGAGATATTTGCATAATTTTGCTATCTGCAGTAAAAATATTGTCTACTGTTCTAAATATTCTTTCAATCGACCGATACATGTTTCATCTCAGCAATTTTACAGTGTGCTAGCATTTGTTCTCATCTGGTGTTAGCCAAAAATGTTTCCTGCTGGAATCAGAGGTGATGGACTTTTTGCAAAACAAAAACAGATTATTTAAAGTACACCTTTCATCTATATACAATAAAATCAGCCATTTTGTACTGCGATAAAGTTAACTAAACACTTTATAGAATATTTGCCTTTTCTGCAGGAATGTATGTGAGACTACGGTAGAGCAGTACGCATGGGGCAAATGCAGGATATACAGGAGGGGGTTTCTAGAGAGTGATGGAGCCAAGAACAGGACTGAAAATCAGTATATGCTGGGTCCGTTAACCCACTGTAGATAGATAGATAGATAGATAGATAGATAGATAGATAGATAGATAGAAAGAGCAATCTCCATTCTAAAAATGTATCACCATATAGAAACTTGAAGGGCTTAACTATAATCCAGGCTGAGGAACAAATTTTCACAGCGCAGCGATCAGGTTACTACTGCGCATGTTTATGTACCGCAATGCGCAGGCGAGTCGTACGGGTACAAACAGCATTGTTGCTGTGCAATGCTTCTAGCGATGATTCCATTCGCAAGGAGGATAACAGAAAGAGGGCGTTTATGGATGTCAACTGACCGTTTTCTGGGAGTGGTAGGGAAAATGCAGGCATGTCCAGGCGTTTGCAGGAA
The DNA here is from genome assembly GCF_028390025.1 of Pseudophryne corroboree. Classification (NCBI taxonomy): domain Eukaryota; kingdom Metazoa; phylum Chordata; class Amphibia; order Anura; family Myobatrachidae; genus Pseudophryne; species Pseudophryne corroboree. The sequence continues at coordinate 831,620,205 of NC_086445.1, read as the reverse complement.
GGGTGTCTGACGTCTATTCCGGGACCGGACAGGCTGAAGTCATCGCAAGGGCTGAGTAAGTTCAGAGCTACTCAGAAACTGCAAAAAACTTTTTCGGCCTGCTCAGCTGCACATGTGATCGCACACTTGCAAAGCGAAAATACACTCCCTCGTGGGCGGTGACTATACATTTGCACGGCTGCAAAAAGTAGCTAGCGAGCGATCAACTCAGAATGTGGGCCAATGTGCTTTGCAAAAATCAAGTTCCCTAATTCTATAAATCACATGACATGGACTACTGTCTTCCCTAAGTGACCATTCATCATGTTCTTCCCTTCTGAACTATTGTTCTTCCCTATGTACAGTCTGCCTTGTTAATGCATGAGTAATACACCTTGATAAAGATGCAACTGCGCCCAGAAACTTCAGTATCTTTATGTGACCTTCAATATAACAATATAATAATTTTTAAAAACTCTGAGTTCCGTCGATCATTCCACGGAATACCTGCTTTAATTGTAACAGAGGGCACCAGAGCAGTCTCCAATCTATTTGTGGAGTGCCGGACTATCTGGTATCCAATACGCAATAAGGATCAGCATCAGATGTTATGCCATTATGAAGATTCCTCTTTGGAAGCAGCACCGAGAGGAGGAACGGAGTCGGAGCTCAGAGCCACTGCGTGCTAAGACACACAACGAGAAGGGATCTGCTGCACAACCCATGGGTCTTTAAAAAGGATGTGGTCAAATGGGTTGAGGTTTAAATCGCATGCCACTGCAGGTGGCTCTATGACATTTAAAAAAAAAAAATGGTGTGTGTATGTGTGGAGGTCTGGGTACTAAGAAACCCCCCCTGTGTGCACCACTGGTACGGATGGTGTAATAGTTAGCATTACTGCCTCCCAGCCCTGAGGTCACAGCCCTGATTCCCACCATGGCCCATGTGGAGTTTGTATATTCTCCATGTTCTTGAGTGGGTTTCCTCCGTGTACTCCGGTTTCCTCCAACAATCCGAAAATATACTGATAGGTTACTTGGATCCCAACATAAAACAAAAATAACTCCTGTGTGTAAGTGTGTGTATGTACAGTACATGGGCAGACTAGATGGGCCAAGTGGTTCTTCTCTGTCGTCAAATCTCTTTTTATGTTACTGTTTTTAAATTATTACAAAGAATAGAGGGACCCACTCATTTGTAGCAAGCAATATGCCACAGCAAAATGCATATTAATAAAATAAAAAATAAAAATAAAACAAATATTAAAGACAATTAATAAAACATTTTCTAACTGCACAACAAGGAAATCCAGTACGTGTCTATGCTACAGACTGAGAAAGAATTAGTGATATTTGTGTTAGTTGCATCTGTATGGAATGTTCTCATCTACAGTTAGATTAGTCTGAGGACAACTGGAGCTATTCAGGTTTGTTAACAACCCAAAAAAGCACACTAATGGTCAAAACCATGGGGGTCATTCCGAATTGTTCACTCGTTGCTGATTTTCGCAACGGAGCGATTAAGGCAAAAATGCGCATGCGCATGGTACGCAGTGCGCATGCGCTAAGTATTTTAGCACAAAACTAAGTAGATTTACTCACGTACGAACGAAGAATTTTCATTGTTGAAGTGATCGGAGTGTGATTGACAGGAAGTGGGTGTGTCTGGGCGGAAACTGACCGTTTTCTGGGAGTGTGCGGAAAAACGCAGGCGTGCCAGGATAAAACGCGGGAGTGTCTGGAGAAACGGGGGACTGGCTGACCGAACGCAGGGCGTGTTTGTGACGTCAAACCAGGAACGAAACGGGCTGAGCTGATCGCAGTGTAGGAGTAAGTCTCGAGCTACTCAGAAACTGCTAAGAAATTTCTATACGCAATTCTGCTAATCTTTCGTTCGCAATTCTGATAAGCTAGGATACACTCCCAGAGGGCGGCGGCCTAGCGTGTGCAATGCTGCTAAAATCTGCTGTCGAGCGAACAACTCGGAATGACCCCCCATGTGCACTGCAGGGGTGGCAGATGTAACATATTCAGAGAGAGTTAGATTTGGGTGGGTTATATTGTTTCTGTGCAGGGTAAATACTGGCTGCTTTATTTTTACACTGAAATTTAGATTTCAGTTTGAACACCCCCCACCCAAATCTAACTCTCTGCACAATTTAACAATCCTTATTAGGCATAAAGAGGCATAAAATAAGATTTTACTTACCGGTAAATCTATTTCTCGTAGTCCGTAGTGGATGCTGGGGACTCCGTAAGGATCATGGGGAATAGACGGGCTCCGCAGGAGACATGGGCACTTTAAGAAAGAATTTGGATTCTGGTGTGCTCTGGCTCCTCCCTCTATGACCCTCCTCCAGACCTCAGTTAGAGAAACTGTGCCCGGAAGAGCTGACAGTACAAGGAAAGGATTTTGGTAATCCAGGGCAAGATACATACCAGCCACACCAATCACCCCGTATAACTTGTGATAACCTTACCCAGTTAACAGTATGAACAACAACAGAGCATCAGCTCAACGCTGATGCAACTATAATATAACCCTTATTGAAGCAATAACTATATACAAGCATTGCAGAAGAAGTCCGCACTTGGGACGGGCGCCCAGCATCCACTACGGACTACGAGAAATAGATTTACCGGTAAGTAAAATCTTATTATCTCAAACGTCCTAGTGGATGCTGGGGACTCCGTAAGGACCATGGGAATTATACCAAAGCTCCCAAACGGGCGGGAGAGTGCGGATGACTCTGCAGCACCGAATGAGCAAACACAAGGTCCTCCTCAGCCAGGGTATCAAACTTGTAGAACTTTGCAAAGGTGTTTGAACCTGACCAAGTAGCCGCTCGGCAAAGCTGTAATGCCGAGACCCCTCGGGCAGCCGCCCAAGAAGAGCCCACCTTCCTTGTGGAATGGGCCTTAACTGATTTAGGCAGCGGCAATCCAGCCGCAGAATGAGCCTGCTGAATCATGTTACAGATCCAGCGAGCAATAGTCTGCTTAGAAGCAGGCGCCCCAAGCTTGTTGGAAGCATACAGGATAAACAAAGATTATGTTTTCCTGACCCTAGCCGTTCTGGCTACATAAACCTTCAAAGCCCTGACCACATCCAGTAACTCGGAATCCTCCAAGTCATTAGTAGCCACAGGCACCACAATAGGTTGGTTTATATGAAAGGATGAAACCACTTTAGGCAGAAATTGTGGGCGGGTCCGCAATTCTGCTCTATCCGCATGGAAAACCAGATAAGGGCTTTGATGTGACAAAGCCGCCAATTCTGACACACGCCTAGCCGAAGCCAAGGCTAGTAGCATGACCACCTTCCAGGTGAGATATTTCAATTCCACCGTCTTGAGTGGTTCAAACCAGTGTGATTTCAGGAAACTCAACACCACGTTAAGATCCCAAGGTGCCACTGGAGGCACAAAAGGGGGCTGAAGATGCAGCACTCCCTTTACAAACGTCTGAACTTCAGGCAGAGAAGCCAGTTCTTTTTGAAAGAAAATGGATAGGGCCGAAATCTGGACCTTAATGGAACCCAATTTTAGGCCCAAAGTCACTCCCGACTGTAGGAAGTGAAGGAAACGGCCCAGCTGGAATTCCTCCGTAGGGGCATTCCTGGCCTCACACCAAGCAACATATTTTCGCCATATACGGTGATAATGTTGAGCCGTCACGTCCTTCCTAGCCTTTATCAGCGTAGGAATGACCTCATCCGGAATGCCTTTTTCTGCTAGGATCCGGCGTTTAACCGCCATGCCGTCAAACGCAGCCGCGGTAAGTCTTGGAACAGACAGGGCCCCTGTTGCAACAAGTCCTGTCTTAGAGGCAGAGGCCACGGGTCCTCTGTGAGCATTTCTTGCAGATCTGGATACCAAGTCCTTCTTGGCCAATCCGGAACAATGATTATTGTTCTCACTCCTCTTTTTCTTATGATTCTCAGCACCTTGGGTATGAGAGGAAGAGGAGGAAATACATAGACCGTCTGGAACACCCACGGCGTCACCAGTGCATCCACAGCTATCGCCCGAGGGTCTCTTGACCTGGCGCAATACTTCTGTAGCTTTTTGTTGAGGCGGGATGCCATCATATCCACCTGTGGCAGCTCCCACCGACTTGCAACCTGCGCGAAGACTTATTGATGAAGTCCCCATTCTCCCGGGTGGAGGTCGTGCCTGCTGAGGAAGTCTGCTTCCCAGTTGTCCACTCCCGGAATGAACACTGCTGACAGTGCGCTTACGTGATTCTCCGCCCAGCGAAGAATTCTGGTGGCTTCTACCATCGCCACCCTGCTCCTTGTGCCGCCTTGGCGGTTTACATGAGCCACTGCGGTGATGTTGTCTTACTGAATCAGAACCGGGTGGTCGCGAAGTAGGGACTCCGCTTGGCGTAGGGCGTTGTATATGGCCCTTAGTTCCAGGATGTTGATGTGGAGGCAAGTCTCCTGACTTGACCACAGACCTTGGAAATTTCTTCCCTGTGTGACTGCCCCCCACCCTCGGAGGCTTGCATCCGTGGTCACCAGGACCCAGTCCTGAATGCCGAATCTGCGGCCCTCGAGGAGGTGAGCACTCTGCAGCCACCACAGGAGAGACACCCTGGCCCTGGGGGATAGGGTGATTAACCGATGCATCTGAAGATGTGATCCGGACCATTTGTCCAGTAGATCCCACTGAAAGGTCCTCGCATGGAACCTGCCGAAGGGAATGGCCTCGTATGATGCCACCATCTTTCCCAGGACTCGCGTGCAGTGATGCACCGACACCTGTTTTGGTTTCAATAGGTTTCTGACCAGTGTCATGAGCTCTTGAGCCTTCTCCATCGGGAGATAAACCCTCTTCTGGTCTGTGTCCAGAATCATGCCCAGGAAGGGCAGACGAGTCGTAGGAATCAACTGCGACTTTGGAATATTTAGAATCCAGCCGTGTTGTCGTAACACTTCCAGAGAGCGTGCTACGCTGATCAGCAACTGCTCTCTGGACCTCACCTTTACGAGGAGATCGTCCAAGTATGGGATAATTGTGACCCCTTGCTTCCGCAGGAGTACCATCATTTCTGCCATTACCTTGGTAAAAATTCTCGGTGCCGTGGATAGACCAAACGGCAACGTCTGAAATTGGTAATGGCAATCCTGTACCACAAATCTGAGGTACGCCTGATGAGGTGGATAAATGGGGACATGAAGGTATATATCCTTTACGTCCAGAGACACCATAAAATCCCCCCCTTCCAGGCTTGCGATGACCGCTCTGAGCGATTCCATCTTGAACTTGAACCTTTTCAGGTATATGTTCAGGGATTTTAAATTCAATATGGGTCTGACCGAACCGTCCGGTTTCGGTACCACAAACATGGTCGAATAATAACCCTTTCCTCGTTGAAGGAGGGGAACCTTGACCACCACCTGTTGAAGATACAATTTGTGAATTGCAGCTAACACTATTTCCCTCTCTAAGGGGGAAGCTGGCAGGGCCGATCTGAGGTATCGGTGAGGGGGCATCTCCTCGAATTCCAGCTTGTATCCCTGAGACACAATATCTATTGCCCAGGGATCCACCTGTGAGTGAACCCACTTGTGGCTGAAATTTCGGAGATGCGCCCCCACCGGGCCTGGCTCCGCCTGTGGAGCCCCAGCGTCATGCGGTGGATTTAGTGGAAGCCGGGGAGGACTTCTGTTCCTGGGAACTAGCTGTGTTGTGCAGCTTCCTTCCTCTGCCCCTGCCTCTGGCAAGAAAGAACGCACCTCGGACTTTCTTGCCTTTTTGTGATCGAAAGAACTGCATTTGGTAATACGGTGCTTTCTTAGGCTGTGAGGAAACATAAGGCAAAAAATTTGACTTTCCAGCAGTAGCTGTGGAGACCAGGTCCGAGAGACCCTCCCCAAACAATTCCTCACCCTTGTAAGGTAAAACCTCCATGTGCCTTTTTGAGTCGGCATCACCTGTCCATTGCCGAGTCCACAGGACCCTTCTGGCAGAAATCGACATTGCATTTATTCTAGAGCCCAGTAGGCTAATGTCTCTTTGAGCATCTCTCATATATAGGACAGCGTCTTTTATATGCCCCAGGGTCATTAATATAGTATCCTTGTCTAAGGTATCAAGTTCCTCAGATAAGGTATCCGTCCATGCTGCTACAGCACTACACACCCAGGCCGACGCAATTGCCGGCCTTAGTAAGGTACCTGAATGTGTATAAATGGACTTCAGGGTACCCTCTTGCTTTCTATCCGCAGCATCTTTTAGGGTGGCCGTATCCTGTGATGGCAGGGCTACCCTCTTGGATAAGCGTGTTAAAGCTTTGTCCACCCTAGGGGAGGATTCCCAGCATAACCTGTCCGTTGGCAGGAAGGGATACGCCATAAGCATCCGTTTGGAAATCTGCAGTTTTTTATCTGGAGATTCCCAAGCCTTTTCACATAACTCATTTAGCTCGTGTGAAGGGGGGAAGGTCACCACCTGCCTTTTTTCCCCATACATATGAACCCTCTTGTCAGGGACTGGGGTTTCCTCTGTGACAACTTTGCTGCCTGGCTTCCCCACTTTCTCTCCTCTGACCTCCCCTCTGTCATCCTCGGAGACTTTAACATCCCTATTGACATCACTAATGCCGCTTCTACTAATCTTCTCGCCCTTTCCACATCCTTTGGACTTTCTCAATGGACCTCCACCGCTACTCACAATCTCGGCCACTCCCTCGACCTTGTCTTTACCCACCGATGTGATCTCTCTGATTTCTCAAACTCTCCCTTCCCTCTCTCTGACCACCATCTGCTTTCTTTCACCCTCTCATCCTCCCTCCTCCTCTCCACGCCCAGACCCACCACCACCAGACGCAATCTTGGGTCTCTCAACCCCACTTTCATGTCCTCCCTCGAGACTTTCCTCTCTCCTCTTTCCACTATGACTTGCCCCAACCAGGCAGCCACCTTCTATAACTCTTCCCTAACCACTGCTCTCGACTCTGTGGCCCCCCTCTCCTCTGTCCCCCTCCGCCGCTCCAAACCCCAACCCTGGCACACCAAACTAACACGTTTCTTACAAAAATGCTCACGCTCCGCTGAGCGCTCCTGGAGGAAATCTCACTCTCTGCCGGACTTCCTCCATTTCAAGTTTATTCTCTCCTCCCACAGCTCTGCTCTTTCCCTCGCCAAGCAATCCTTTTTCCAAGCACTCATCTCTTCTCAGTCCTCCTGTCCACGCCGTCTCTTTGAAACTTTCAACACTCTCCTTCGCCCCCGTCCTCCTCCCCTCCCATCATCCCTCACTGCCACTGACTTTGCCTCCTTCTTCATCTCCAAAATTGAGGATATCCGACACTACATCTCCCGCCGTCACCCCTCTGCTACCCCCCTGACCCCTCCATCCCTCCCCTCCATCTATCCCACCCTGTCCTCCTTCCATCCGACTTCAGAAAAGGAAGTCCACTCCCTCATCTTATCCTCCACCCCCACCACCTGCCCCCTGGACCCCCTCCCCTCCCGTCTTCTCCGCTCCCTCTCCCCCACTGCCTGCTCCCACCTTGCTCACCTCTTTAACCTGTCCCTCTCCACCGGCATCTTCCCCTCACCATTCAAACATGCTCTGGTCTCACCTATTCTCAAAAAACCCAACCTCGACCCCTCATCACCCACTAACTACCGCCCCATCTCTCTTCTCCCTTTCGCCTCCAAATTACTTGAACGACTAGTCTACAGCCGTCTCACAAGCTACCTCTCTGACAACTCCATCCTCGATCCACTACAATCTGGCTTTCGCCCACTCCACTCAACTGAGACTGCCCTGGTAAAAGTCACCAATGACCTGCTTTCGGCCAAATCCAGGGGCCACTTCTCTCTGCTCATCCTTCTGGACCTCTCTGCTGCCTTTGATACCGTAGATCATCCTCTCCTTCTCGGCACACTCCAAAACGCTGGCCTCTCTAGCACTGTCCTTGACTGGTTTTCTTCTTACCTCACTAACCGCTCCTTCTCTGTGTCTGCCTCAAGCACCACCTCACACCCTTCCATCCTTCCTGTTGGTGTCCCTCAGGGTTCTGTCCTTGGACCCCTTCTGTTCTCCCTGTATACCTCTTCCCTGGGTGCGCTCATTAACTCATTTGGCCTTCAATACCACCTCTATGCTGATGACACACAACTGTACCTCTCATCTCCTGATCTGTCCCCCTCTGTCCTCTCTCAGGTTTCGAGCTGCCTCTCTGCAATCTCCTCCTGGATGTCTGAACGCTCTCTAAAGCTCAACATGGATAAAACGGAACTCATCATCTTCCCCCCATCCAGAGCAACACCCCCGACCAATATCTCCATCATTGTTGACAACACCACCATCTCCCCCGTTCCCCAACTCCGCTGCCTGGGCGTCACTCTTGACTCCTCCCTCTCCTTTGCACCCCACATCCAAGCTCTGGCACAATCCTGTCGTTTCCAGCTACGCAACATTGCTCGTATCAGGCCATATCTCTCCCAGAGTGCAACTAAACTCATCATCCACTCACTGGTCATCTCACGACTTGACTACTGCAATGTCCTCCTCACTGGCCTCGCTTGCTCCCATCTTGCTCCCCTCCAATCTGTCCTGAACTCCGCAGCTAGGCTCATCTTTCTCTCACGCCGCACCACATCTGCCACTCCCCTTCAACAAAATCTACACTGGCTCCCATTCCCCTACAGAATCCTCTTCAAACTCCTCACCCTCACATACAAGGCCATCTCTAATTCCACTGCTCCCTACATCTCCAACCTCCTTTCCCTTCATACTCCCTCCCGCCCCCTACGGTCGACTAATGACCGTCGCCTCTCCACCGCCCTGGTTACTGCTTCCCATGCACGAGTTCAGGATTTTGCCCGTGCTGCACCCCTTCAGTGGAACGCACTCCCTCGCTCCATTAGACTCTCCCCAACCTTGCTAAGCTTCAAACGGGCACTAAAAACCCACCTATTCATCAAAGCATACCCTTCTGATGCATAACCCAGAGCTGAAGCCGCGCCTCCACCCCCCCTGCCTCATGCCGTGAACATCTCAGCTTTGCTTGCATACTGCCATCAGGCTACCTCCCACTTGCCTGCACCTCTTGTCATCTGTCTGTCGCCCCTCCCCAATAGATTGTTAGCTCTTCAGAGCAGGGCCCTCTTTCCTCTTGTTATCTAAGCCCTCGTCTCAACACATTTCACTCACAGCTCTCCCCTACTCAACGACCATCTTTATCCTGCTAGTAAAGGCTCATCTCCATCTATGACCACCAGCCTCTAGTAGTACGATGATCACTCCCTCAATACTTACATCTTAGCTGTACTATGTCTTGAGAATGTGTGGTGCTCTGTTACCTATACTCTATTTCTGTTATTTATTTACTGTAATGCAATGTTCTGTCCCCTGTACTGTCCTTTGTACGGCGCTGCGAAACACATGTGGCGCCTTATAAATAAAATGTAATAATAATAATAATAATGATGTGCAACACATCCTTAATTGCTATAATCATATAACGGATGGATTTAGCCAATTTAGGCTGTAACTTTGCATCATCGTAATCGACACTGGAGTCAGAATCCATGTCGGTATCTGTGTCAACAATTTGGGATAGTGGGCGCTTCTGAGACCCTGACGGCCTCTGCGACATAGGATCAGGCACGGGCTGAGACCCTGACTGTCCTAAGGTTTCAGCTTTATCCAACCTTTTATGCAAGGAATTAACATTATCATTTAAAACCTTCCACATATCCATCCAATCAGGTGTCGGCGCCGTCGGCGGAGACACCACATTCATTTGCTCCCGCTCTGTTTCCACATAGCCTTCCTCGTCAAACATGTCGACACAAGCGTACCGACACACCACACACACAGGGGATGCTCTTTTTGAAGACAGTTCCCCCACAAGGCCCTTTGGAGAGACAGAGAGAGAGTATGCCAGCACACACCCCAGCGCTATATAACCCAGGAATCACACAGTAACTTAGTGTTAACCCAGTAGCCGCTGTAATAATGATTTTTGCGCCTAATTATGTGCCCCCCCTCTTTTTTGTACCCTCTTCTACCGTGTATCTGCAGGGGAGAGCCTGGGGAGCTTCCTCTCAGCGGAGCTGTGGAGAAAAAATGGCGCTGGTGAGTGCTGAGGAAGAAGCCCCGCCCCTTCAGCGGCGGGCTTCTGTCCCGCGTTTATGTACAATATTATGGTGGGGGCTCATACATATATACAGTGCCCAACTGTATATATGTCAAACTTTTGCCAAGAGGTCCTAATTGCTGCCCAGGGCGCCCCCCCCCCCCCCCGCGCCCTGCACCCTTACAGTGACCGGAGTATGTGGGTGTAGTGTGGGAGCAATGGCGCACAGCTGCAGTGCTGTGCGCTACCTCAGTGAAGACTGAAGTCTTCTGCCGCCGATTTCGAAGTCTTCTTGCTTCTTTCACCCGGCTTCTGTCTTCCGGCTCTGCGAGGGGGACGGCGGCGCGGCTCCGGGATCGGACGACGGGGGTGAGATCCTGTGTATGATCCCTCTGGAGCTAATGGTGTCCAGTAGCCTAAGAAGCAGGACCTATCTGCAGAGAGTAGGGCTGCTTCTCTCCCCTCAGTCCCACGATGCAGGGAGTCTGTTGCCAGCAGAGCTCCCTGAAAATTAAAAAAAACCTAACAAAATACTTTCTTACAGCAAGCTCAGGAGAGCTCACTGAACAGCACCCAGCTCATCCGGGCACAGATTCAAACTGAGGTCTGGAGGAGGGACATAGAGGGAGGAGCCAGAGCACACCAGAATCCAAATTCTTTTTTAAAGTGCCCATGTCTCCTGCGGAGCCCGTCTATTCCCCATGGTCCTTACGGAGTCCCCAGCATCCACTAGGACGTTAGAGAAAGATGCGTAAAGCATGGCTACAGTATTGTTTTCCTTAGGACAGACATAAGCACAGAAACATATTACAGAGGCACAAATACCTTGCAAAGCAAACAAGCATTTGTTTTGCATGCAAATGAGGAACAGTAGAGATACAGCAAGATCTTAATAGTGCGACTTCAGTTTTTTTAAGGTTATGAATATCCCCTTAAGTATATTTTTTATGGCCGGCTAACCTTTCCCTAAATTGCACTACCAAAACGCTGTGTGTGCTCCCTACACGCCCGTGGCGTGTTAGGGATTATTATAGGGGCCTGATCCAGCGACAGCCTTAGCCAGATACCCCCAGATCATGGAGAAAGAAATTTGTGAAGGCTCTTGACAGCACATGTACCAAATCAATAGTCTTATCACTATCGCTGGACGCGATAACAGGGGCAGGCATCAGAAAAACATAGCAAATGTAGTCAAATATATTTACATTGCATCTTAATGAGTGCAGGTGTTCCACATATCCTTACCGTATCGATGTTATATGTTTGCCATGGAGAAAATAAAAATATCAACTCTTGCCTTGTGGATAAGGACTGGGACCTGAAGTTGAGTTCCAGTATTGCTATATAGTAGGTAATTAGTGTAGTTATACCCAGATTATTGCAATAATAATAATAATAATTAATTTTAGCTGTTGATAACATTACTTAGGTGATGCAGACCTCAGTCTTTTGTCGCGTATGAAATGAAGTTGCACCATCTCTGTTGGGCTCTTTAGCTAGAGATCTTGAGTGGATGATCCCCTCTGATGGACCTGGGTCAGCCTGCTAACAGCAAATAAAACACATGGTTCGTACAGTGAAGCAACACAGCACACATATCTACTAATGTACAAGTTTCGGGTTAACAAAGTACAAACACACAGTGCATGATGAGACACACAAATTGGTTCCACTCAGCAGGAAACAGGCAAATAACTGACAACAGTGCAAGCGAAACAGATACAAAAACAAATTATTATCCAATTAGTCATGTTAATAAGAATTTCAGCAGAAAATATGACATGAAACTGCAAAAAAGGAGATGGGCAAAACTATGCATGTGATCAATAAAATGAAGTAAACATTTAAGATTTAGAACCCGGAGCATACAATGGTAATCAGCACCATGTTTTTGTTACTCTTAATAATGGATTGGATGTTTGGGCCTTGATCATATGAGGATATTATTTCCTGTGACTTCTAACACATAGGTTCCCAGGCTTCCTGGTTTTCCAAATAAAGTCACTTTTTACCCCCAAATCTATCGACTAAAGCTGGGTAAACATTAATAGATACTGTATATAGCCCACTCCATTGAACAAGCGAAATATCTGTCAGTCATTGGCTGGTGTGTACACCCGATACGTCTGTGAACGATGTTGTTAACACACAGACATATCAGGCTGGTCCTACAGCACAGCCGATGCAGGTATATCTTGCAGATATATCACCATGTCTGGATGTGTGTACAGGCAACCCGCTGACCACCCGTACACTGGTTGCAGGAACTGACGTCACAGCTTGGTGTGCATGCTTACATAATCAACAGCTCTGTCAGCGGATCCACCCATCGGTTGATCCGTCGGCCACTACAGTATGTCGGCAGATCTGTTGGCAAAGTGTGTACCCAGCCTTATAGTGCTTAGTTCCCCATAATTAATTCTTGATGCACTCAAATTAACAGAATCAGTGGGAGCAGATTCCTATCACTACTCTCACTTTTTGTCAACCACAAATAAATAGAAATAATAGGGTTTATAATTTAGAATGGTTGGTACAAGATGTTTTCTGGATAAGGTTTTTGAAAATTATTCCTGACTTTTCCCACACTTCTAGCATTCCCCTCCTCCATTGTATAAAAGTGTTTATCACAATGACCTGAGGAGAAGGTGAGTGATTGTGCGTGCGTGCGTGTATGTGTGTGTGTGAGACATTGTCACCTAGCTTCAACTTTCGGTCTGGTTTGTTAGTAAGAAGTCTCATATTCACTAATTTCAACATTACTGTAACCAATTCATATACACCCTTGTGACTGCAATATATATATTTTGGGGATTTAAGGCAATAATTATATTGCATATTTCAATCCACACGTCAAATTACATAGTTACAAATTACATACAAATTACAAATTAATGAATTTTTCAAAATATTTTACCGCTTAGTAAAAGCCAAAGTGATTCTGTTCTGTTTTATTGCATTTTATGTTCAAATAGGGATTTGGTTATAGAAATCACAGTAGATATACTTGTATGAGCTGCAGTGTTGGAAATAATTCTGGCATATGACACTAACAGACAAATATGTGACTACACAGCTGTACTAACTGTACCTCTGTTACTGTATAAGGAGAGTACAAGTATAGTGCACCTGTTCCTTATGTGGAGCTGAGGCAGCCATCAATATTCATGAGGATGAAGCCTATCAATTCACTTGGAATCAGTGACAGCACTTTGTGACCAGTGAAATGGCAGACCGTATCTGCATGAACAGTGGTTCTGACCACAAATTGTTAGTACGGCTGGAACACCAAAGAGCCAATGAATAGTGGACTGTACACCCATGTGCCGAGTCAGTGTACTTTCATGATTCCACAACCAAGCGTGCACAAGCACAAGCAATGCAGTTGTATGTATTTTAGTCACATCTATAGCACAGTATATTAGTGACTAAAGTGGAGTAACTGAGCTATAACAGGACTTACTCATGTAGACAAACTGCAAAGCGAGCATGTAAGTGGGACTGCGGGCTATGAAGAGCTGGCTATGTCTTTAGAATTTACATACCTGCAGTAGTATAGCACTGGTGTAAGAGTGCTTTGATGGCAGCTATCAGGGGCAGAGATGCATACAACTCTGCATATGATATAAAACAGATTTACGTCTAATGCGGGGAGTAATTATGGACGCTTTGCATGCAATCCTGCATCCACCCAAGGTGAGTGCACTAGGACCCTAAAAAAGGTTTTCCCAATATAATGTATTGCTTATGTGACAATTAAGAGACACCAAAACATGTTCTGTGAAAACGCTAGGTCTCCTGACTCATAGGATGTGCTCTTTTCAGATAGAGGACAGGTACCCATTAAGAGTCCTATTTATTAAAGCTATTTTGCAGGAAAACATCTCTCTGCAAATACTAAGTATCTCCTAAATGTAGCAAAGGAGGCTACCAAGCCCCCCCCCTCCGCCCCCCCTTGCTTACCTGGAAGCAGCAGCTGCAGCCCAGCACACAGCTGCAGTGTGGCCAGGGAAGTGCTTAAAATATTTTTCTTTCCTGTGATTAGGCCCAGCCATTCTCTCTACTGCCCTGGCTGTGAGGCATGCCATGCTCCTATGAGTGGGTGCTTCTCGTGCTAGACACGTCCTCAATGAGGTGTGACCACAACCCCTCTAGGGGGGGGCACAGGGGACCAGGAAGTTGTTGTACTGGGGCCTAGGATTTCTCTTGGCAGCCCTGCCAGCATCCCAACCTTGTTAAATTGTCTTACAATATGCTGCAGTGACATTTCTTGCGGTGGGTGAGCCATGTGATCGCCTTACTGCTCCCCCTCCTCCCTCTTCCCTAGTCATCCACTCTGGGGGGGAGGGGGGGCTGAGCCTCGCGGAATGACGTGGTTGTGTCATAACTTCACAACGAAACTGCGTCATTCTGTGAAACTCCACCCCCCTGAGCGGAGTACTAATGAAGAGGTAGGAAAGGGAGCGGGAGATTAAGTGCTGGCGGGCTAGCGCCTACCAGCGAATACACTTTTTACACCAGCTTGGCAATGAGCAATACCCTTGGCATCGAGTATTACCTTTGGCAACGAGCATGGATCCCAGTGCATGAAACACTTGGAAACGAGCATAACACCCAGTGCATGAAACCCCTGGCAACGAGCATGACACCCAGCGCATGAAAGCCCTGGCAATGAGCATGACACCCAGTGCATGAAACACCTAGTAACGAGAGCATGACACCCAGCGCATGAAACCCCATGTAATTTAAAAGTAATTAGAATCTTTACTGTAGGGCATAATGTATCACGGGCATTGCGGTGTATGGCATAATATGGTGCAAGGGGCATTACTGTGTGGTGCTTAATATGCTGGAATGTTTTTTTTTTTCCTGCGGTGGCTGAGGTCTGTTGTTGCAGGGTCAAAAACTGGTGTGTAAGGTAGTCTTTTCCTGCGAGGCCACACTTATTTTAGTGAGGCTACGGCCATTTTAGTGAGGCCGTGCCCCTCACCTCTCATCGTTTTTTTATGTCTTTGAGTGGCGGGGGGGAGGGCATTTCTGAAAGTCTTTGTGGAAGGGGGGGTGCCACATTGTTTTTATTGCTCGCACTAGGAGCCAAATTGTCTAGAAACAGCCCTGATATACTGGTGGTAAATATGGCCCTAAGAGATCATTCATACTGTATTTATCACAGTAAGACAAACTTAGAAAAGAAAAACAGCCACAGAGTATTAATGCAACAATGCAACTGCTTTAGAAACATGTGGTGCCATATTTTGTGGTTTGCAGGGGCTTAAATACAGAAGACAATTGAAAGCAGTTGCCTACGGGGTGCCAGCGCTGAAGTGGACATACTGACTTACTCCAATTCACTAGGGGCCTAATTCAGATCTGATCGCTGGGCTGCATTTTTTGCTGCCTTCGATCAGATAGTCGCCTGCTACAGGGGGAGTGTAAAATCGCTGTGCAAGTGTGCGTTCCTATGTGTTGCAGAGCTGCACAAAAATCAGTATGTGCAGTATCTGTGCAGCCCAGGACTTATCCAGTGCAACTGAATCCTGCTGATCGGGGGAGCTGATGTCAGACACCCTCCCTGAAAACGCTTGAGCCCGCCTGCGTTTCTCCGGACACTCCCTGAAAACAGTCAGTTGCCACCCACAAACGGCCTCTTCCTGTCAATCACCTTGCGGTACTCCCGAGCGAATGGATCCATCGCACCATCCCGTCGCTGACCGCCGATGCCCGTTGTTTATTTCTGTACATTACACGTGGAAGGCACAAGAGGCATACCATTAAAAGTGTAGGGAGAGACCTGGAAATGTCTGGGCACTCTTCTGCACAGCAGTCAATTATCTCTTTCAGCTGATTTCATTGTGAAATCTAATTTTTGCGCTGCTCCAGTCAATTTGCATACGCATGCGCAGTTCGGATCCGATCGCCCGCTCTGCGAAAACGCACAGCAGCGATCAGGGCTGATTAGGCCCTAGGTTTGCTTTATGTGCCTAGAGCATGAGAAAGCTGACTTTCAGGTACTGCCCACTTTTTGGACTGCAGTGTCCCATTGGGAGGAAAGACGAGGAAACGCTCTCACCAGCTGCACGCGCAAAACGATGTACAGTATACACACTCTGTGTGACGTAAAATTGGGGCATGATGTGGGGCATAAGTGCCGAAGTCCTGCCGCGCAAGAACCATATCCACTCGTCCCAAATTTTGCTCTTTAGGGCCCCCATTCTTAAGGGCCCAGGGCCCCCCAAAGCCTTAATCCAGCTCTGCTGGGTACTGTTGGGTGTTGGCAGTGAAGGTAGGGTGGGGAGGGGATGTATGTCTGGGTGTTGTGTTATTATTAGTTAATATGGGTATGGATATGCCTGGATGCTGCTAGGGAGTTGGTAGTAAATGTGGGTAGGGGGGAAAGTGTGTATGAGTGCTGATAGGATTTGAGTGTCGGTAGCAAGCGTGAGCGGCGGGGAGGAGCACCAACAACTATTTTGCGTCTAGGTTCCCACAATGAACTGACACCCCTGGTGATTTGTGTATATGTGTATATATATATATATATATATATATATATACAATATCTCTGTGCTCTAATAAATATATAACTGTACATTCAGTTCAAAAGGAAGAAATTCACTCCAATGAATCAATTGAATATTCAATTTATCGAGGTAATGCAATGATTCTGATGGACAATGTAGTAGTTCCCTAAAAAAGAATTCCCTCACCAGAGATCACCCGATAAAACAAACAGACATATATTGTATAAATATTTTTTACTTCTTAAAAATATTTAAAATTACATATATATATTTTAACATAAAATCAATACATCCATAACATGATTGAGTACAGGAAGTTGGATTAGGTTCCACCCTCACCTTTAACAAAAGGTGTGAGCTCAGTGTGAAATTCACATACCGGACCATGACAGATATAGATAGATGAACCCTACGCGTTTCGTCTTAACAACTTCATCAGGGGTATATAGCTTTGCAAGGTGAAAAAGGGGGCGGAACATCACAATATTGGAGCTAATTTATTTCAATAAATATCAAATAGCATACCAATTCAATTTCAAATTGACTGTGCAATCACGCTCATTCTTTAAGTTGGTCTTAAAGACCATAAATCTATAAAAAATAGATTGTAATTATAAACCATTCAAAATGACAGTAAAAAAAGAGAAAATAAAAAAGAAACAGCATACCATGAGGAGTAGTGGCACGGTTGGTCTATAGTGGTAATTTTGTTTGGACAAAATTTATAGATGGTTTCCCTAAGGGTTACCCTATAAATAAAGGATTACAATATTAGGTGACAAACAAATGTTTTAAATGGTCTATCATGTAGAGTTCCACAGTAATTGAAGAACATTTACATACAGATGTAGCCACCTTTATCTTGACTGGCTGAGGCGTTTGTCCCGATCAAGCATACACAGCGTACCAGGGCGTAGGGAGGCGCGTCTAGTCACAGAGAGGCGTACCTAATCGCACAGAGGCAGACAGAGCATTTGGCGTTACCTTTAAGTATAATACCTGCGGTCATCCACCAGATGTTGCCTTTTACAATCACCACTGCGCATGCGTGTGGTCTCCCGTAAAATACAATACTGAAATATATAATAAGGACTACTTTACTAAGCGTCTCATTACGCTGCATACAGTAAATACTCATTACGATGCATTATTTAATACAGTAAATACTCATTATGCTGCATTATTTAATACAGTATATACGGTACAGACGCAAATAGTACAGCATACAGTATATGATCCATCTACAGTACTTTATGAATATGTGAGCGTCCAAGTCCCGCAGACAAAACAACATAAAACCAGTAGTGTACACTGTCGCAAATGGACGTGTTAGAAGTTCACTATTGCCTCTTGAGATTAGGAATTTTGTACAGTATGTTAGCGTCCTAATCCCATAGCCATTACAGCACAATCAAAACCAATGGATTTATTCATGTGTCTGCAGCGAAGTGGTGAAGTGTTCCGCTTCCTATACTCAGAGTCCTGAGTTCGATTTCTAAAGTACGAATGCATGTTAGTTTTTTCCAGACACTTTATTATTTTTTTATTCACATAAACCAGGGCAAAGCTGCAGGAGCGGTTCTACTGTTAAGGTTCTATGCACCGTACAGTACACATACAATTCTGAAGCAGGGCAGACTCAATAGAAATGGCTACCACCTATGACTCCTTGCCCCACGGAGGCCCTAGGCTACGGAGCAAGTAACAGTCCAGATTTTGCAGACTATGTGGCAATGCTGAAGGAGCATCACAATCCCTTAGCTAAAATACACAGGGTCGATAGGAATAAGCGAGGTCTATGCACATTACGGTACACCGGACTCAATCGCACAGCACACTGGCAAAATGGCCGCCACCCCTGAACCCCCACCACGTGGCAGGCAGCGCTCGGATATGGAGTGAGAGATGGCAAAAGTTTTGCAGGCTACGGGGCAATGCTGAAGGAGCGTCACAATCCCCTAGCCAAAATACACAGGGGTGATAGAGATAAGCGAGGTCTATGCACATTACATTACACCGGGCTCGATCGCATAGCAAACTGACAAAACACAAGTTTTACATAAAGCAGGGCAAAGCTGCAGGAGAGTTTCTACTGTCAAGGTTCTATACACCGTACGGTACACATACAATTCTATAGCAGGGCAGACTCAATTGAAATGGCTACCGCCTGTGACTCCTAGCTCCATGGAGGCACTTGACTATGGAGCAAGTAACAGCACAGATTTTGCAGGCTATGGGGCAATGCTGAAGGAGCGTTAAAATCCCCTAGCTAAAATACACAGGGGCGATAGGGATAAGTGAGGTCTATGCACATAACGATACACCGGACCCCATCGCATCGCAAAGTGACAAAATGTCCGAGGCACGTGAACCCCTGCCTTTTGGCAGCACTCAGCTATGGAGCGAACAACAGCATAGGTTTTGCAGGCTACTGGGTAATGCTGAAAGAGCGTCAGAATCCCCTAGCTAAAATACACAGGGGTGATAGGGATAAGCGAGGTCTATGCACATAACGATACACCATATAGTTCCCCATGGTTTTGATTATGCCTTTTCTTTGAACACGGTATTTTCCACTGCCTCGCCCTACCCCCATCCCACTTTTCCCTTCCTCCCTGGGAGCCTGAAAAGTACATGCAGTAGACAGGGAGGGAGTTCCGATCAGGTTACAAGACATGTGCAACAGTATACTACTGTATGTAGGAAAATCCCCCACCCACTCTGATTTATGTGAAACCTGCGTGCACCCTTCCATTGAATGTATAACAAAGAAAAAATAATTACAAAGTGAATGTCACGGGAACATATATATTAAAAAAAAAAGTTGGCACTTAGGGACTCAAACCTGGGACTCTCAGCGTGGGAGGTGGGAGCCTTCATCGCTAGGTTGGTATGGAAGGGGAGACAATTAGCTGCCGGAGGGTACCAACCCCAAGTTTCTGTGACCCCCACAAGGCTCATGGCAAGCGTCAGAACCCATGGTGGGTCTGAATTAACGGGCCCATTATAGTCTATAGAAAAATGGGTCCACTTTGCGTACTGATATCTCTGGTTCTGGGTGTTCCAGAGACTTGAGACTGGTAACATTTAAAAGAGGAGACTCTTGGCTTTCGGGGCAGACCAACCACTAGTTGATGTGACACTGGAAAGGGAAACGGGAAGCAACTGTGTATCGGGTCCCCTACAGTTGTCCGCCTAGCTTGCACAGGATGCAGGGTTTCTGTCTAGATAGGAAATACTGTACAGAAATGCTAAGCATGGTAATTTGACATCCAGGAACATTGGGAGGAGTTTTTATCTCTCTCCATTATACATAGAAAGATTAAACTTGTCACTGTACGTTACAAGCTGTTCATGCTAATTAGTACCCTAATAGAACATACTGTACAGAGATACTAAGTACAGTGATTTGGCATCCAGGAACCTTAGGGAGGAGCTTTTATCTCTCTCCATTGTAATCTTTCTAAGTATAATGGAGAGAGATAAAAGCTCCTCCCTAAATTCCTGGGTGCCAAATTACCGTCCTTAGTATCGCTGTACTCTATATTCTACTAGTGTACTAATTAGCACGAACAGCTTGTAACGTACAGTGGCAAGTTTAATCTTTCTATGTATAATGGAGAGAGATAAAAGCTCCTCAGTAAGTTCCTAGATGCCAAATCACCATCCTTAGTATCGCTGTACTCTATGTTCTACTAGTGTACTAATTAGCACGAACAGCTTGTAACGTACAGTGGTAAGTTTAATCTTTCTATGTATAATATAGAGATAAAAGCTCCTCCCTAAGTTCTTAGATGCCACATCACCATCCTTAGTATCTCTGTACAGTATGTTCTACTAGTGTACTAACTAGCATGAACAGCTTTTAACTGGATGCCAAATCACCGTACTTAGGGGTATATGCAATTCACGGCGAATCGCGGCAAATTATCGCCGTTTTTAAATTCGACACAATTCGACAGGTGAATTCTGGCAGGTGGCTGCCGGAATTCACCATATTCAATGCAAAACGGATTCGACAGTCCCGCGGGCGAAAATCGGCCGATTTGGCGGATTTTGCCGCGATTTTAAAAAACGGGAAAAAGCCTGACAATGCTAAATTCCTTTGTCGTATAAACAACCCTTTATGAAGCTAAGAACACTGTACGCTGTTTACTTAAGAAGTACCGTAATGGTACGCTAGTTGCGTAACGATCGCTCAGCCGTAGGCGAGACGCTCAAGCGTCACGTTCGCTCACGGCCCAGGGATCACAGGACACGTTATTGGCTATGACTAGAGTAATGATTCGCTATGGCGTAGCTTACGCTCGAAACCACGAGGAGGTCACCAGCGGCGCAGACGCTCACAACGCTATACCTTAATGTTTAAACCTTATACCAAAGAAATACACAGAATACTTTAATGTGAGTACAGGGTGTAAGTGCAACCTTGTGTAACCTGACTAACTACAAAGCTGCTTGAGCGTCACCGACGCTCAAGTGAACACTTAACACTATAGGAAATACACAGATGCTGGTTTAGGTTCCAAAGCCTATTAACTGTATTATATCTAATATACTTGTAAAAGGGGATAACAGTACAAATGATACACTACAATATAACAGAGACTTCCTAACCACAGAACTAAACAATAAATACAAAAAGACAATACTACACTGACCTAAATGCAATACAATACAATACTATCTAATACAATACAATACTAGCCTAGTCTAGGGGAGATATGAGAGAACAGAACAGAGAGAGAGAGAGAGAGAGAGAGAGAGATGAGATGAGAGAAATTGGCTCACAGAAAGACAATGATTACGGAGAGAAACTTACGCACAAAGGGTATGATCGCCTGCGCCTCGATATCCAGCTCCCGGCTATCAGCAGATAACCGTTGATGAGAGAGTGAGAGCTGGATGTGGTCGGCCTGCCTATTTATGCCCCACACACAATGCAATCTCCTGGTCCTACAATCCCATTGTCCATTGGCCGAAGGAATTCGGCCCTGCATCATAACAAAAGGTCATAGGGTGATTCATACAGGTGGGCTGTGACGATTTCCAACAGCTCAGGTGGGTGGGAAACTGGGTTTCCCGCCGCATACCTGAGTATGTGTAAATAATAGAAATGGACATAAACTTCTTATGTCCATAACTATTCGCACGAGCGATTAATACGCTCCAAACCAACACCGGAATATTGCTAATTAAATACTCTTCCGATGGGTACCAAACACTGCTGTATGATTCCTGTTAGACCCTTCGTACGATATAAAGAGGGATTCCTCAGCTCTGGGACATTGTATTTTAACCAAACTTTCAGAATCTATCAAAGGGACCATGATCTATAAACTACATTAATTGTGAACATTTGTAACGAATGAGTCGCACGCTACGACTACATAAACTCTACCGTAAATGCGCATACCGCGCCTGCGAGTGCACGCTATTGCGGGTATGCGCCTCCACGGGAGAGCGTACGCATGCGCAGCACGGACCAGTGTGCGGCGCAAATATGGCAACGTGCATAGAGACATTTTTCTGACTTTGACAAGCCTGAAAAAAAAAATGGCGTGGGGTCCCCCCTCCAAAGCATAACCAGCCTCGGGCTCTTCGAGCTGGTCCTGGTTCTAAAAATGCGGGGAAAAATTGGGCAGGGATCCCCCGTATTTTTAAAACCAGCACCGGGCTCTGCGCCTGGTGCTGGTGCCAAAAATACGGGGGACAAAAAGAGTAGGGGTCCCCCGTATTTTTAACACCAGCATCGGGCTCCACTAGCTGGACAGATAATGCCACAGCCGGGGGTCAATTTTATGCCGTGCCCTGCGGCCGTGGCATTAACTACCCAACTAGTCACCCCTGGCCGGGGTACCCTGGGGGAGTGGGGACCCCTTCAATCAAGGGGTCCCCCCCCCCAGCCACCCAAGGGCCAGGGGTGAAGCCCGAGGCTGTCCCCCCCCATCCAATGGGCTGCGGATGGGGGGGCTGATAGCCTTTTGTGATAATAAAAAGATATTGTTTTTTCCAGTAGTACTACAAGTCCCAGCAAGCCTCCCCCGCAAGCTGGTACTTGGAGAACCACAAGTACCAGCATGCGGGAGAAAAACGGGCCCGCTGGTACCTGTAGTACTACTGGGAAAAAAATACCCAAATAAAAACAGTACACAGACACCGTGACATTAAAACTTTATTACACACTACCGACACACACATACTTACCTATGTTGACACGCCGACTGCCACGGTCTCCGACGATCCGAGGGTACCTGTGAAAAAATTATACTCACCTTCCAGCGTCCAGAGGTACATCCACGTCCAGATATAAATCCACGTACTTGTTAAAAAAACAAACCGAACACCCGCTCCATGCCGTATTGAAAGGGGTCCCATGCTTTCACATCAGACCCCTTTCTCCCGAATGCCGGGACATCACGTGACTCCTGTCACTGAAGTCCCTTCAGCCAATCAGGAAGCGCTACTTCCGTGGCGCTCACCTGATTGGCTGTGCGCTGTCTGTGCTGTGACAGCGCATCGCAAAGCCGCTCCATTAGTTTCAATGGTGGGAACTTTGCTGTCTGCGGTGGGGTTACCCGCGGTCAGCCGCTGACCGGCGGGTGACCTCACCGCTAGCCGCTAAATTCC
Source organism: Pseudophryne corroboree (assembly GCF_028390025.1). Taxonomy (NCBI): domain Eukaryota; kingdom Metazoa; phylum Chordata; class Amphibia; order Anura; family Myobatrachidae; genus Pseudophryne; species Pseudophryne corroboree. The sequence continues at coordinate 831,596,975 of NC_086445.1, read as the reverse complement.
CACCATTGAATATAATGGACGGGGCTGTGCGATGCGCTGTCTGAGTTCAGACAGCGCACAGCCAATCAGGTGAGCGCAACGAAGTTGCGCTTCCTGATTGGCTTTAGAGACTTTTGTGTGACAGCTGTCACTGACAGGTCTCTCTGCATTCGGGGATAGGGGTCTCATGTGTCAGCATGGGACCCCTTTCAGTCCGGTGGCCCGTGTGTTCGTTTTCTTTTTTTGCCAAGTACGTGGATGTATCTCTGGACCATGGCTGAGGTGAGTATATTGATCTTTTATTTTCAGGTATCCGTGGATTCTACATGGAGAAGAGGACCGATGTCGGCGTGTGAACTTAGGTAAGTATGTGTGTGTCGACGTATGAAATAAAGTTTTACTGTCACGGTGTGTGTGTCCTGTTTTTATTTGGGTATTTTTTTCCCAGTAGTACTACAGGTACCAGCGGGCCCGTTTTTCTCCCGCATGCTGGTACTTGTGGTTCTCCAAGTACCAGCTTGTGGGGGAGGCTTGCTGGGACTTGTAGTACTGCTGGAAAAAACAATATTCTTTTCATTATCACAAAAGGCTATCAGCCCCCCCATCCGCAGCCCATTGGATGGGGGGGGACAGCCTCGGGCTTCACCCCTGGCCCTTGGGTGGCTGGGGGGGGGGACCCCTTGATTGAAGGGGTCCCCACTCCCCCAGGGTACCCCGGCCAGGGGTGACTAGTTGGATATTTAATGCCACGGCCGCAGGGCACGGCATAAAAGTGACCCCCGGCTGTGGCATTATCTGTCCAGCTAGTGGAGCCCGATGCTGGTGTGAAAAATACGGGGGACCCCTGCTCGTTTTGTCCCCCGTATTTTTTGCACCAGCACCAGGCGCAGAGCCCGGTGCTGGTTTTAAAAATACGGGGGATCCCCTGTCAATTTTCCCCCCGCATTTTTAGAACCAGGACCAGCTCGAAGAGCCCGAGGCTGGTTATGCTTTGGAGGGGGGACCCCACGCCATTTTTTTAAAGGATTTTACCGTTCCAGCAATAAAAAAAAATAATAATAATAATAATAATATTTTAAAAAATATATAAATAATATTTGTGCCTCCAAAAAAAAAAAAAAAAAGTACCTAATCCCTTCTAATATAAATAGATATGCTATTCCTAAAAAAAAAAACACCAAAAAAAACATGTTTAAATTTTTTTTTATTGTTTTCACCCTCCAAAGTGTGGCGGATTGAAAATGACGAATTTGCTGTCTGAAAGCACTGCTGTCGAATTTCCAAACTTGAATTGAATATGCTTTTGTCGAATTGCAGCACTTGTATCATTGCAGAAAAGTCGAATTTGCAAAAATTTGAATTTCAAAAAGTCGAATTTTGAAAGTCCGTTTTTTTGGTCGGAAAGCACTGAATTGCATAGGCGAATTTTTTTTTTGGGCGAAAATGACCCGAAATTCGACAATTTCGGGAATTCGACCGCAATTGCATATACCCCTTAGTATCTTTGTACAGTATGTTCTATTAGGGTACTAATTAGCACGAACAGCTTGTAACGTACAGTGGCAAGTTTTATCTTTCTATGTATAATGGAGAGAGATAAAAGCTCCTCAGTAAGTTCCTGAATGCCAAATCACCGTACTTAGTATCTTTGTACAGTATTTTCTATTAGGGTACTAATTAGCTGTTCGTGCTAATTAGTACCCTAATAGAAAATACTATACACAGATACTAAGGATGGTGATTTGGCAACCAGAAACTTAGGGAGGAGCTTTTATCTCTCTACATTATACATAGAAAGATCAAACCTGCCAATGTACGTTACAAGCTGCTCGTGCTAATTAGTACTCTAATAGAACATACTGTACAGAGATACTACGGACAGTGATTTGGCATCCAGGAACTTAGGGAGGAGCTTTTATCTCTCTCCATTATACTTAGAAAGATTACAATGGAGAGAGATAAAAGCTCCTCCCTAAGGTTCCTGGATGCCAAATCACTGTACTTAGTATCTCTGTACAGTATTTTCTACTAGTGTACTAATTAGCACGAACAGCTTGTAATACTCAAATATATTGTCAGGTGGAACGCAAACCCGGAAGGGGGAACACATTCGTGGATATTTATTATGATTATCGATGTGGGGCTGAAATTATTAGATTTAAGTGGGGGTACATTTAATATGCTACAATACACTTAGTATATGTGGGGAAAGTTCTATAAGGAGATAGTGTGAAATAATTAATGGGGATACATCAATATATAATTCAGTGCTTTAAATTAGTATATATGGGAAGTAGTTTTAGAAATAGTGTAAAATATATGGGAAGTAATTTTAGGAAATAGTGTGAATTAAATTGTGATCTAAGTTAATGTGAATTTAATAAATAGATCATTAAGTGTATAATATTGTAACCCTTTATTTATAGGGTAACCCTTAGGGAAACCATCTATAAATGTTGTCCACACAAAATTACCACTATAGAGCAACCGTACCACTTCTCCTCATGGTATGCTGTTTCTTCTTTATTTTCTCTTTTTTTTACTGTCATATTGACTGGTTTATAATTACAATCTATTTTTCATAGATTTATGGTCTTTAAGACCAATTTAAAGAACGAGCGCGGTTGCACAGTCAATTTGAAATTGAATTGGTATGCTATTTGTTATTTTTTAAATAAATTAGCTCTAATCTCCATTACAGTATTGTGATGTTCCTCCTCCATTTTCACCTTGCAAAGCTATATACTCCTGAAGTCGTTAAGACAAAATGCGTAGGGTTCATCTATCAATATCTGTCATGGTCTCTGGCGAGGGGATTCTTTTTTAGGGAACTACTACATTGTCCATCAGAATCATTGCATTACCTCGATAAATTTAATATTCGATTGATTCATTGGAGTGAATTTCTTCCTTTTTAATTGAATCTACAGTTATATATTTATTAGTGCACAGAGATATTGTTTGTATCTGTATGAATATCTTGGTTTCCCACTCATCTCTGGTGCCGCTCATAGTATAGCGTAATATTCAGAGTATTTTTTGTCTATTATATATATATATATATATATATATATATATATGTGTGTGTATTATTATATATATATATATATATATTAAAAAAAACACACAATTCACCAGGGGCAGCTGTATTCATTTGTGGCCATTTATTTGGAATATGGACCTCATTAAAAAAAAGTGCATGATCCTGCTAATTTGTGGAATTTCACCTTCATTTCTAGATGCTGGTGGGGTTTGCGGAGGATAGTCCCGGGATCCGGTCTCTAGGTCGACAGTGTCTAGGTCGGCCACAATTGGTCGACAGTAAGTAGGTCGACATGGTTTCTCGGTCGACAGGGACTCTAGGGCGACATGCACTAGGTCGATATGACAAAAGGTCGACATGAGTTTTTCACATATTTTTTAAATTTTTTTTAAACTTTTTCATACTTTATGATCCACGTGGACTACAACTGGGAACGGTAACCTGTGCCGAGTGCAGCGAGGCACCTTGCCCAAAGCTCGCTCGCCATGCGAGGGTACCCGGTGCACTAATTGGGGTTCCCCGTCACTCTACAAAGAAAACAACACCAAAAAGTGTAAAAAACTCATGTCAACCTAGTACATGTCGACCTAGAGTCCCTGTTGACCTAGAAACCATGTCGACCTACTTACTGTCGACTAATAGTGGTCGACCTAGACACTGTCGACCTAAGTCTATTCTATCTAACAAACCACACCCCATAGTCCCCATCCCATAATTTTGGACAATGAGTGTATTCACCACAGAGATATCCTTGCTTGTTGGCTATCTGCTGTCCCATCTTATCTGTTTATGTCTGTCCATTTTGTTGTGTAACTCTTGTTGTAAATCTGTTCTTTGACTAATATATTAAATGACTGCGTTCCAATGAGCAGAAAAATAAATTAAAAGCAAAATTCTAGTCTATTTAAAATATCACATCAAGTGATCATGACATACTGTACAAACTCTGCTTCTGCATACGTTATGCAATAAAAAAAATTGCTATTCGAAAGGCAGTATTGTGTTAAAAAAGCGACAATTTGTAGTATAGCTGAATTTCCTCCAATAAAGGCACACATTTGCTCGATATGTTTTACCATAATGTAGCAGCATAGGAATTTAAGTGGTCATTCTGAGTTGATCGCTAGCTGCTTTCATTTGCTGCTCAGCAATCAGGCAAAAAATTGGCAGTTCTGCGCATGCGGCGCAATGCACATGCGCGTCGTACTATTACAACGAACAATGTAGTTTCACACAAGGTCTAGGAAAGTTTTTCAGTTGCACTGCTGGCCGCAGAGTGATTAACAGGAAGAGGGCGTTTCTGGGTGTCAACTGACCGTTTTCAGGGAGTGTTTGAAAAAACGCAGGCGTGCCAGGAAAAATGCAGGCGTGGCAGGGTGAACGCAGGGCGTGTTTGTGACGTCAAAACAGGAACTGAACTGTCTGAAGTGAAGCTACTCTGAAACTGCACAAAATTATTTTGTAGCTGCTCTGCGATCCTTTCGTTCGCACTTCTGCTAAGCTAAAATACACTCCCAGTGGGAGGCGGCATAGCGTTTGCCCGGCTGCTAAAAACTGCTAGCGAGCGAACAACTCGGAATGACCACCTTAATTCAAGACGGATGTAAAAACAGCAACTTCTATATATGCAGTCTGAGGTTGATCTGGCAGGTTCATAAGGCAGAGGTTCTCAAACAAGGTCCTCAAGGTACTCCAACCGTCCAAATTTTAAGTATATCCATGCTTGGCCACATGTGACTCAATTAGCACCTTAGTCAATTTAATTTAACAATCTGTGCTGAGCCATGGATATACCTAAAGCCTGGTTGGGGTGACTTGAGGAACGGGTTTGAACGGGTCTGTCATAAGGCATTACATTATCAAATAAGGATTTTTCAAAGGTGACTATGGTAGTAGAAGAAATGAGATTGTAGATTAACCTTTTCATTCATCTTCACAAAGCAACAGTGGCAGAGACTATTTTTTTGTAAGACAAAAATGTCTGCTGATCTTAAGGTAGTGACAGAAAAAACGTTAGCTGATTATAGCAGATTGTTATAAGTCACATCTTGACAAATACTGTACATTGTTCACTTCCATGCCATACCCTTATGTTAACACAAGCAATATGGGTAATTCGGAATGCTGAGCTACAATCTCCTCATATGGAGTCTATACACAGATAACTGGACAGCTGAAAGAGAAGGTTAGAACAGAATTGTAGTTGTACTAAAATGAAACCAACCCTAGTAGTGTCTTCTGTGCAATCTTCACGAGATGATCCAACAGATCTTGTCAATGTTCGATGTTGTACCTGAGGAGATAGCAACTGTAGACTGTTGGCCCTGGATGCCATACCTTGCCCAACACTTAGTCCTGGGTCATTTCCCTTAACCCGTACTCTGTCCCGGCTCACATACATGGAGTGTCTGTGAGGGCGCTGTTGTGAGGAGAAAGGACTAGTGTAACCCAGGCCATATGAAAAAGATTCATGTGGGGCTGAGAGTGAGTGGGAATGACTACCATCCATCTGATCAGGAAGTTTCAGCTCCTCCATGGTTCTGGAATGTCTAGTGGTCGGTCTTCGAGACTCCAAAGTCCCTTCTTTTCGATTAGTCCTCCCAGAGGGGCTCAACATACCTCTATTGTCAACATGCCTAGGACC